>NC_082343.1:105362173-106612173 GCF_027477595.1 Haemorhous mexicanus | reverse complement strand
CATCAAACAGAGATGTTTTTTCCTCTCATTGCTCCAGTTTATCTGTGGATGGACCATTCAGCAGGTGGGAGCCCCTGATTTCAATTCTAAAGGCAACTTTATCAACTAAATTTTATCCACAGAGTTAAAGTAAGGTGAGTTTTTCTGAATACTGCTCTTTACTGGTATTTTGTTAACAAAATAGCCATTTTTCCTCCTGTCTCCAACTCACTTTCCCTGCTTTCAACCTGCTTTTAGTTGATCTAGCCAAAATTACATTTTCAAAATACATAAAGTTGAGACCAATTCTTCCCAATTGCTTCCAGCATTATGTTCCTTCCTCCTCTAGGGAAGGGAGACAAGGATAAAAAGCTGTGCTACTTCTCCATAAGCAATATCCTCTTCTAATAAGCCAGTGCCTTTTCACTTAATCTGTTTTCTAATGTCTCATTCTTAGCGAGGAAAATATCCACCCTAGGATGTTATTCCTTATACATCCCTTTATATAGACTGTTTCCCACCTTACTTTGTTGTTTCTTGAGTATTCACATCTCCAAATGTCATCTCACTATGTCAAGGGAAGAAAATGAAAAAATCATTCTGAAATCTGTCTTTTTTATGCTTTATTAGTCTTCACTTTTCAAATCCTTTTCTGTATTCAAATATATTTCAGCTGCTGGCTTTTGTGTCCATCTCTGCTTCATCTCTTTTGCTTTTAGCACTTTCTTTCTACTTCAAGATTTCATCCTAGGCCCAGTGAATTGAAAAGGCACCCTGCAAAATAACTCCACCCTCACAGCTAGGAATAAATACTGCTCTGAATACTAGGTAAGTAGCTGACAGATTTTGACCATGGCTTTTTGTGCTATTTACAAGTTGTCCCTCCTGTTCTGCCCCTCACCTGGTATGTATTTGCTGCTTTTGTACTCTGAGTGTCAGGCTCGGCTCTCAGGCCCCACTTTTCATTTATTCAGAAGAAAGTTTGAGTGAGATTGTGTGCTGCCAGTAAGCTGCACCTTGATGGGAGTGTGGGAAGCAGAGCTTCAGCTCCTCCTGCTAGGAAAGCTGCTGCTGTGGCCCTGATTTACACACAGTCAGATCCTGCACTGCTGTCTTTGGAAGCATTCCACCCCCAAGTGTTTGTTTTGTTTAAAGATGAGATCCAGAGCTGAGCTCAGTGCAGCAAAAAAATATTTTATTACATAATTTATTGCCGTTAAAGGACCAGGACAGAAGCATGAGTACCATTTCTGTGCTCTTTTCATAGCGAAGGAGAAAAGATAATTTGTTCTGAAAAGATGACCTCTGGTGTTTTGTCTTTGTTCCTGGTTTAGCCTACCAGAGTGGGATGCTCTCCATCAGGAGCTAGCTGCTCCTTCACAGGCTCTGATAAGCTCCTCTCCTATATTCATTGACTGGGAGAGCAACATGCAGTGTTTTCTGTAAAATATAAAAAATTCTATTTCCTTGCACAAGTGTAGGAAGATGAATCCCAATGCAATATTCACACTTTTGTTGATCTTAAGATCCAATGCAGCTATTCCGTTAATGGACCCTTTTGACATCATATATTAGAGTGGTCAGTTTTTTTCTAGCAGAACTTATCATCTATGAACAAATGTCAGGCTCATTTACATAGTGGGGATAATACACACATTATAGCAGAAAACTTATTCACTGATGGGCTATAAAGTTAAACAATTAAAAGCTAGTAAGTTTTTTTCCAATAACTGGTAATTATTTTTTCCACTACTAAGTTCAAAGGAACAAAGAAATCTAAGTGTGTAAAGCAACATTAAGTCTGTTATCACCTACTCTTTCAAGGCTTGTAAACATAACAATGGATGTCAAGCAATGTCAACAGATTCCAAAAAAAGAATTTGTGTGGGTATGGAGAAGAGAAAAATTAAAAAAAAAATACCTTTTTTAATGTAAATTTTAGAAAAAAATGTTATCTCATTAGGTTTATAAGTAGTTCCTCCACCATTTCCTGTCATGAAGACATGAAACATCAACATCTCTAAAACGATTTTTTTCTCTTCAGAAAGATGAAGAAACTGCATATCTGAGAGCAGGGAAAAAAACATTCAAGCAACAACTTGGAAGCATTTAGCATTCATTATAAGATGTGGGTGAGTGTATTCCATGTTGCTGTATTCATCCTCTGATAGGAAGAATCCTGTGATAGCAAGGAGTAGCTCTGGAAGAAGGTCCATGGATGCATTATAACAGGAGCAGTCACCTGTTAGTGCTCATATGTGCCTGTCATGAAGACAGGACACAAACTGAGGAAGAAAATGTCTTCACGTCACATTTAGAGGGGACTGTCATTTCTAGGAGTTCCTTCCCACTACACTTCTGGGAAGAGGAGTGTACATGATTAAGCTGGGTTAAAATAATTTCTTCACGTAGGGGTTTGAGCTAGGGTTTCCCATGCTCCCAGGAACAGCCAAGAGACAAAGGAACAATTTTGTTAATATCAACCTTTACTCTCCTACAAATATATTAATATTAAAATTGCATTGAAGGCTCAAAATTCAAATGCTCCATGTTCCTAATACCAATTTTTTTTCCCAATCCTGCTTCTTCTTTTTTCTTTCTCAGTTTTCTACTCACTTTCTTGCTGTATTTAATACTGTTTTAAATATCCCCTGTCTTGCTACTACTGCTCTGCTGAATCCTGCTGTGCAAATTGGCACTTTAAGTGGAGGCACTTCATGTATGCGACTAACAACCACTCCTGGGGAGATATTTAGAGGAACAATTGCACTAAACTCTACCTCTTGCTTTGAAGGAAATTAGATAGAAGAGAAAGAACTCAAGCTCACAGGAGATAATAATTCAAGCTTTATATAAAGTATGAAACTATGCAAAGCCTTTAAGACCTGTAAAACTGCAAGGGGCTTTTCACAGTTACAGGAAAAGATTAAATCTTTACTTGGGAACCAGGGTTCAAAGTCAGTGAAGCCACAATGTGTCATTAAAATTTTGTAGTTCCTGAGATATCTGCTTGTCATTGTTAAAGTTGTTCTGTACTCACTGAATTACTACCCTGTCTATATTACTTGGAGCAACCCTTAAAGTCAACTTTTTAAATATATTTCTATGCCTTAATCCCTCAGGATAGACAACAAAACTGTTATATAATTCAGGATTATTCATAGTTGCCTGTGATCTTTTTGACAAAACTGTTTTTTATTGGCAAAGAGCAGTTTGACACACTTCAGACTGAAGGAAAGGTTTTAAATTTAATTTCCATTAAGACCAGATCCTTGGGGACATTTTTATTTTTTTTTTTTTGAAGTTCAAAATAAGAAGGTATCTTGTAGGTCATAAAGGGGATCATTGCCCCAATATTAAGTGTTTGATGATCAAATGCATAATCTGAAAACAATTAGTGAATTAATTGTTACTTTGTGATGAACCCATGCCTGGGTTGTTTTTTTTTTTTCTTTTCACTTTCTGAATAATCTTAAATTTTCCCTGATGTGGAAATAGATAAGATTCTTTATATTCATCTTCGAAATTGGAGTATTTTGCTAAACTAATTAATTCTCCAAGTTTAGCTAGTGATTCCTAAATGGAAAATGCCCACACTATCCCTACAGCAGAAGCACATGTATGGGCCAGCTGCCAGGGGAGACAATCAGTCATTGCTCAGATGGAGAAAAATATGTTTTTCTCAGGTGCTCTTAAGTGCTCTGTCTCCCTTATTCCTTTTTACTTGGCATTTTGAGCCCTCAGTAGAAGGAAGAATAGACTTTGAAGCTCCAGATATTACCTTAAGGTAGGCAGAGTATGGCCATTGTTTCATTAGTTTTTACAGATATCAGGATTGCTATTTCATCTTAACAATTTGAATTCATGAACATTAAGAATCCAAGGGTAATGCTATTGAAATGTCAAGTTATTATCCTTGAGATTAATTCACTTATCTAATTAAAGCCATGAACTCTGGATGAAAATGAAGTTTAGCTTCTCTGAAGTAAAATCCAGGTTCCATTGAAATCTGTGGAAAAAGCTTTTACAGACTTCAGCAGGCTACAATTTCACATATAATTAGAAAGTGTTATTTTAGAACTATGTATTAGGGCTTGGGGTAGGGGAGCACAGAAATGTAGGAAATTTCCCTGACCAGAATTATTATCCAGTAGTGTCATTTGTGAACTAGGAATATAGGGGTTTTTTAATTGGAAAAAAAAGAATATTACAAATCATAAATAATATAATATGCAATATTAAAATAAATTTGGTTTACCCTCTATTTTTCCAAGCAGTGGAACAAATATTTTTTCCTATAACTTTGTGTGCCAACTAATCATCAATTGACAATCTGTTTACAATGTCTTCTGAATATATAGTTCACATCATTTTTCTATTTCATTCCTAGCATGAAAAAATAAGGAAAAAATACTGCAATAAGAAAGCCTATCAAGGGAGAAAAGCAAGATTCATTCTAATTATGAACAACTTGCTAGCAATATAGCAAAGAGACTGATTTATGTGATTGAGGGTAAGGTACAATTTCAATGTTTCTCATACTATTATGAGGATGATGAATGACTTATTTTGCTGTTGCAATTTTAGTAATTGCACAGAGCTGGGGTAAAATCTATTTCTCTGACTCACTCTGAAGACAGAGGAAGGAATGGCTGTGGCCATTTCGACATCCTGGAAGAAATGCTGTTTTATCTTTTTGTCAAAGTCACTCCAAGACACCTTTCTTTAAAAACAGGAACCCAAACTGCTTTTTGGTCAGACACTCATTTTCTGTCTAAATCCAAGATTCTATCCAACTTTCAAAATTAAAATCTGGGTAGGGCATAGTAGACAGACTATAGTCCATAAGGAAAAGAGCTACTTTACTTACTTTTCCTTTATTTATCTGAGAAGAATAGCAATATTTCATTGTATCTCAGAGGCTGCTTTTTAAACAAGGGGAAGCAGGATTTATTTAAGCTGTATTGTTTTATGTTAAATTGATTGCTTATTTTTAAGGTTTGTTGATCTGAAGTTGAAAACTAGAATGAAAATATGTTCTCCATTCTTTGTGATAAAAATGCATTTATTAGAGTAGAAATTTAGGGAAAAATGCAATGATATTAAACATTAGGTCATATTAAAATTTTCAAGTTGTTTTCTAGTATTTGGCAGACATAAATGATGCCTGGAGTAAAAGAAAAAGTACGACTACTGAAAAACAAAGAAAATAAGCTTGACATCAATGATTTGTGATCGTAGCACTAAAAAAAATTGTTAAGAAAGAAACTTAGACAATATTTCAAGTTTTATTTCTTTTTATGTCTGAGCTAAAATCTTTGATTTCAGAAGAATGATAAAATAAGTCATGTTCTAAAGATGATGGAAGTATAAATACTCACTAAAAAGAATTCTTCTGAAATGTCATCTCAAAGACCAGTTTGACAGAAGTGAATAAAACTCCAGTTAAACGAGACTGACTCCATTGAAAGTTCTAAAATATTTGTCGTAGATTGTTTCAAAGTTACCATCAATCAAAAAATAAAAAGGCCCAAAAAATGAGAGTATCAGTTCTAAAATATTTGTCTTAGATTGTTTCAAAATTACCATCAATCAAAAAAGTTCAAAAATGAGAGTATCAGAACACAGTTGACCTTTTGAAGGTGGAAGGGGGAGCTTTGAGGAACAAGACCCACTTAGCATTATTGATTGAAGGATGGGGTGTGCTTCAAGCCAGTTCCACCAGCTGGGTGCTGTACTGTTAATATGTGTGTAATCTATTAAACTTTTAAATATTTATTGCTTTTGGAAAATACTTGGCATGTTGCTGACGGATCGGTGAAAATATGGGCATGTGATTTTCCTCTGAGGTGGGTGTTTATACAACATAATTTCTAATTACAAGTATTGTTAAAGTTTTCCATCTCCTTAGCATGTTCTGCAGTTTATTAGCAGCTCATGTGAGCTAATTTCTCAGAATCAGTTCATATTTAACAGATGATTTGAAGAGTCATAGGTATCCTTCCCTGGTGTAAATGTTCATTGACAAATGCCAAGCTTGTTAAGAAGCAAAGGGGAATTATTATGCATTAATCATGTCTAATCATTTCTTGAAAACCCTTGTAAATGTCAGGAGCCTTTTGTTAGTGCACAGAGCTGGCTGTCATTGTGTCAAATTCCTAGAAACCCAAATGGCAGAGTGGGGTATTCCAAAGGGCAGGACCTCTGTTCCCCAACAGATGGAGAGCTGATTAACAATTCTCTGGACTTTGCTGGGATTCTCCAGGGTTGGGACAAAGATCCAGACCCAAAAAACTTTGACGGCCTCTCAATTCACTGAAACTCCTGAAATGTGGGGTGGTGGTGAGAGAAAGAGTCAAGACTGACATGGAATTTAGGTTTGTGAGTGTGACTGGCACTGCCAAAGACCTTTGGGAACCTGAGTTTTGATGAGTGTGAATAGTGCAGTGCCTGGTAAGTGCAGGGGGCCCAGGTTTTGTTGCTGCACATTCTGGGATCAGTGGCAGCCCAAGAACTGGTACCAGGAGTCCAGAACTGCTACCAGAACTGGTGCTGTGCTTTCTTGAGTGAGAGAAAGGGCAGCCAGGTCAGGAGTCCATGATCTCTGCTCCAGGGACTCCTCAATGAAACAGGCTCCTCTTGTCTTCTACAGTCTGCTAAGGAGGTTAAAACTGGTTTTAGGGGCCTGAGATCAGGCCCTAAACTTGAGACAATGTGAAAACATTGAATTGATAAATTGTTCACACTTAAAATAGACATTTCTTCACAATAAAAATATGCCATAGGTCTTGGCATTGCTGCTGCAATGATCTTGGATGACTGGATGTTCAAGACACTTTCAAAATCAAGTAACTCAAAGAGATTTCAAGCTTTGTACTCTGTTTTCTATTTCTTTTCATCCTAAATTTCAGTTTCTTTTTTAAAAGTGCATCTGAAAAGTTTCATTAACCTAAATGCTATGAATTTTTACTGGATAAATTGTAGATGAAGGCAGAATAAGAGTAGTGAATATTAGCAGGAGAAAATATCAGTAGAGCAATAAAATGATGGAATTTCCCAATCAGATCAGAGAGAAAAGGAAAAATAGATGTCATTTCTTTCTAGATCCAGGAAACAAATGTCATCAAGCTAAGTTGATCTTGCAGCATTTTTTTTATGTTTAAAAGAAATCAAGTCTGTGTATTTTTTCATTTCTTCTAGTGTCTGTTTTCTATTGCAGGTAGTGTGTGCCAGGTATTAAAACTACAAATATGGGGACTGCAATTCCTTCACTAGAACTGCCTGATGAGCCTTATTCTCCTGGTCAGATGGTGGGGAATTTTTAATTCTTCCTACAGGCATGCAGGGATTTTGTGTAGCCATTGGGGAAAAAAAAAGGAGAAAAAAGATAGGTAGATAGATAGATAGATAGATAGACAGATAGATAGACAGACAGACATATATACACATCTATTACAATATATATAAATAAATTCAGACTGCTGAAGAGTTAACTGTAGAAGAATTTCTTTTAGCTGGGATTTCTTTTAGTGGATTTTTTTTTGTCATCTGAGGTCTAAAATCTCCTAGAAATTGAGCTTCTTTTTTAGGTTTTTCATTGCAAGGAAAATATACTTTCTCTGAAGAATATGTAATACATGCTACTGAGGAAAAATCCTTGTGAAGTAAATAAGATTTTTTTTTTTTTGTAGTTCAGTTGCCAACAGAGAGGATCATGTCCCAGTCAAGTTAAGTGAAAATCAGTAAATTATAGCAGAGCATGACTAATTTTTTCCTGTAGATGGAAAACAGTGGTTGGATAATAATAATTATGAATAGATTCGTGTTTAACTGCTCTATTAAGGCACTATCAATCTACTCCATTCCTCTTCTCTGTAGTGTGTAAGTACTGGTGGCAGAATGCAGTTCAGAAAAAGGAGAGTAGTTAATAACTAAGGCCACGACAGCAGTGCTCTGGCACAAAGATTAAAACTGAAGATACCTTTGGGTTCTTGGCCAATTCTGATTTCTTATTCACTGAGTTTGGAATGTGAAAACAGCCATTGCCAGCTAAAATGCAATAGGATGCAAACATCTTTAACAGAGGTCTGAATGTGGGTCTAAATTCTTTGGAATATGAATAGGAGGGAAAATATCATAAATGACAGCCTACACTAGTGACAGAAGTCCTAATGACAGAAGTCTTCTAAGAGGCAGAAGCAATGGTAAAAGGTCATGAGCTATGTTCAAACAGACTTTCCCTCTCTTTTAGGGGTTGTGATCCTGTTTTCCAAACCCCTACATTTCTGTTTAATGGAAGAGGAGCTAATGATGATTGTCATTTTATCTACTGGCTCAGGAATTAGAAGCTGCACCAGATTAAGGTACACGTCCTTATAAGAATATAAAATTCATAACACAATATCTGGTAGGACAGGTCAGGAATTGCAGATTTTGATATTTCCAGCTCAAAAGCTGTTGTTCATCTGGTCTCTGTTCAGCTTAGCTGTCTATATTTACATAAACAAGAGACTGTGAAAAGCACCTGCTTTTCACTATATCTTATATAAGCATTTTAGGCATTTGCTTTAAGGAGATTTGTACATTAGGCATCTAAAATTTAAGCATATCTGCAGTCATGGAAGCTTTATCTTCTCTAGAATAGGCAACAGCTGATCAGATATTAAAGGAGGAATGGTTTTTAGCCCTAAACTCCTAAAGTGTGATTGGGAAAAAAACTCAGTTTTGCACTGTCTTGTATAGCTGGATAGAGCTGACATTTTTAGCACTTACTTCAAAGACCTTTCTAAATCTCTGCACTTCACACCAGCTGCAGACATAACTGAGTAGAGCTGAACAGAGCTGGAAATTATTTCAGTGATGACAATTGCCTCACAATCAAAGCAGTTTTCCTGCAGTTACTTGAATGCTTCCTCCAATTTTAAATTTCTGTGGGAATTAGAGAAAATCTTAGGTTTACAATGTGATTCTAATCTAGAACCCTCCATTTGGCAGTTTCTCCTCCGTGGTGAGTACTAGCACTTTTGCAATTTTGCCTTCATGCTGTACCTTTCTCCCAGTCTGTGAGAAGTCTGTACCTTGAATTACAGATGGCCAGAACTGACTGTATCAGTGGGATTTATGTGAGTTCATTCCTGCACAAAGTCCACACATAGGCTGTAGCTTACATGTTCCCCAACCCACTAATTCTGCATCATTGAACATCCCATGAATATCAGAAAGCAACAGAGTACTGACTCAAGGGATCAGCAAAACACTTATTTTCTAAAACTTTCCTAAGTAAAAGTTTTCAAAAAGAAGAGATTTCAAAAATGTGTTGGAATAGGACCTCAGAGAAAAGATGTTACTTTTGCAGTCATGAGTTCCACACACTGTATCACTCTGAAATGACTCGCTCAGCATCTGCTGTCCTGGCAGAGGCTGTGAATCAGATGCTTTCAATCAAACATATGCTGATAGAAAAACCCACACCTGCAAGCACACACTCATGATTTCACTGGGTTAACCACAGGGACGCTGAAAAAGGTGTTGAACTCCACACAGGGTGTGGTGTTAACAAAAACAGTTATCAATTGGAGCTAAATTAATGTTCTTTATGCCTAAAAATGGAGCTTGACAAATTTGTCTTTGTTTTGGCTGAATTCAGGACGTCAATGGGAATTCTTTCTAGTCAACTAAGAAACCAAATTAATAAAAAAAAATCTCCATGTAGAGTAGCAAAGTGCTTTTAAATAATGCAAGCAAGTTATCACTTTTGCCTGAAGACCTAATCTAACTAGATTCAGTGTGCAAAAGAATGATAGATAATCAAGATCTCTGTAAAAGGCCCTCTGTTTTGGGAAACATGAAATATAATACAGGAAAATGAAACAAAAGGAATCTTTGTGATGGAAAAAAAAAAATTACAGCAATATCCAAACAAATTTTGCATTCATGATTATGAGTAATTTGAAGAATTCAAGGATTTGAATCAGCATGTCCTTGAGAGATTCAGATTTCTATCTTTGATATATGTTTGGCATTTCACAGTTCCACTCTTGCAGACAGTTTTCTGCATGTATAATTTGCACAGTCACTTCCATGGTATATGTATTTTATTGAAAATGTACAGTCAAATATCACCTTTTACAGAGAATCACCAGAGTCACAACTGCTATTCTTCTTATAGTTTAAACTTCTTGCTTATATTCTTGTCTGAATACTGATGTATTTTGTAGGACTTGATTTTAGCAAGCCATGGTGGTATTAACTATCAAAACTTAGAGAGTTTCCTCTTATTCTGGCAATAAATAGAGGTCTAAATTCTGCCTTTGCTTCATCTGTCACAGGGTTTTTCCAAAAATGGAAGCAATCTATATTTATCTCTTAATCTTGAGGACTTCAGGGGGGCTGAGAGCAGTCAAAAGGGGTCAGTGAAATATGCAAAATAAGCAGAGTCTAAATTCCAGCAGTAAAATAATTTTACATTGTATTTTTTGTCTTAAAATAAGAATGCTTTTGTGTGCTAAGGCTTCAACACTGTGCTGAAATTTCTGTCAGATTGACCAAGCAGCTCCCTCCTACATATCATCATGTCATGACAAATTGTGCTAAGATGCTGTTTTTAGCCCAATGCTTCAAATTGATTTTCCATTCTTTTGCGTTACACCTCAAAATCGGGACTTTGTAGTTAAAGCCCTTGCTTTTCACTTAGAATTTCATTTTAGTTTTTAAATTTACTGTGGATTCTACCAGCTCCCTCAAAGCAGCTCTGTTTACCCACTGAGAGTAAAGCCAGCAATGGGCAGGGCTGCCCCGCAGTGCTGAGCAGCGCCCCAGGGGCTCTGACTGACAACAGAGCCACTGACCCTGTGCCACTGGCCCACAGCAAAGGCCAGAGCAGTCCACAGCGACTGAGGGGCTGTTCACAGCCCAAACTACAAACCACTGTGTGCTACAAACACCTGCTTTGCACCCATTCCTCTTTTGTCTCCCACTGCAAATTAGAGCTACCAATAACAAGCATAACTCCTCTGTGCAGCTAGCAATGGAGAGCAAGGAATTTTAGTCAGAAAGTCTTCTGTCTAAGAAAAAAGAGCTTCTGACAGGACTCTTCACAAAGTTGCCCTTGCTTTAGCACTTGTTTCAAACTGTTCCCTGCAATAACTCTATTTTTCATGCTAATTGCAGCTTACAGCTCATTATTTTCAGGGGTGTTTAAAAGAGGCTGCTGTTATAAAAAAGGGTCATTTTGAAGGAGATGCTATCTTCTACACTCTCTGTCTCACTCTTCCCAATTACTTTGTTGTCATTCTAATTGGTTACTACTCAGAGACAGAAAATTTGCTGCTGTTTGGTCTTTTGCTTGTTTTACAATATTCTAGTGTTTGGGTTCTCTAAAAATGGTTGAAAGCATCTACAGAGCAGGAGTAACATCCTGCTCTGTCTGCTGCTGCTCACAGCTGTGTGAAGCACAGGCAGTCACCTCCCAGGTCTGGAGATCACTTGTGCCTCCTCCACCTCAACAGGAGCTGTCATTTCCACCCAATTCACTAAATCTACTCAGGACTGGATTTTGATTCTCTCCAGCTTCTTAGATGAGGGTAGGGGAAGAAAAATCTTTCTGCTTTGTTCAGTTAGCACCTAAACTCTGTGTGCAAGGTTTCTGATGCTGTACCCTTATGTAATCTCAGCCTTCTGTGAGTGTCATAACAGGGGAAATGGGTGGGCATTTAGTGTCAGCAAAGGGAATCAACTGAGCAGAGAGAAGTTCCACAGCAAGTCATCAGCATTTGGGAACACAGAGTCAGAATAACTTTCCAAGAAAGGACTACAACCACGAAATAAACTCTTTTAAGGAAAGCTTCTTTCCCAAGGCATACAGGAAAGAGGAGTTTCTTCTTGTGGCTCTTTTCCACTCCTCCTTACATTTGGTTTAAATGTCAGTGATGTGGCCATGACGAAATGTTTTCCTGTGCTTTCCCACTCATTGCCAGTAATAACACTGTTCTACAACAACATTATAATCCTGAATTTTCTGACAGAGCTAACTGCTTAAAACAGGACATCAAATTTCAAAATTGACTTAAGTGAGAAATGGCTTACACTCATGGCTGTTTTTTCACATCGTTAAAGTGTGCAGGTGCAGCAGGAGTAGGAGAGGCATGAGTGGTACTAAGCAGAAATGGGAGGAACTGCAGAGGTTGATGGAGAGGGATCTGCAAGACTGCTCACTGACAAGGCATTACAGGACCAGTTCCTGCAGCCTTCCCACAGGCATAAGTGGACCTGGTTGGCAGGAGCAAATAATAAATGCACCTATTAAGACAGAGTGGGAGTGGACCACCTGCATGTCTTTTATGGTGGCACAGTGGTCACAGCAAAGTTAAGGCTTGAAATATAAATTGGTAAATCTGTCTTTAAAATTAGCTATATTATTCTCCATTAGGATGGAAAATGGGGTCTCTTGGCTAAGGAAAGATGGCAGGAAGGGTTTTTTTTTAAGAGAAAATTATTCTGGGTAACTTGTAACAGAATGAGAAGAATCCTGGATCAGGCAAAAGGATGGAAAAATCTCTTGTGGCTCCTCTTCAAAGAAAAGAAACATTATGGAAGTAGGGAGGGAGTAGAAGTATTCAAAGCATTTCCTGAACAAAACCATCCAACTACCCCACCTTTCTGAGCGAGGAAAAAAGGCATTAGGAAGCAAATGTACAATCTTGGTCTTACTGCCATAATGGCATTTCAGGCCTTAGGCCTCTTAATAGGAACAAGGACAATGAATTTTCCAAATGTTGTCATTTGGAATGCCACCAAATGCTTAAGTCAAGTTCATGGTGTCAAGTGATGCAGAATGCAATGGTAAATCAGACTAACTGTGATGCCTTCCCACCCTTGCAAGTGTATGTGAAACACTCATTTTCTCTATTTAAATGTCTGACAGCTACCCAATGTCATCATATGTTTCCAAACTCATTTTCTTAATGATTTCTCAACAACACATTTTAAACATGTATTATAAATCAGCATGGAATACTAAAAAAAAAAAAAAAAAAAAAAAAAAAAAAAGAAAAAGAATTCCTACTTTCAGATCTGCAAGAGAACTAAGTTGTCAGGAAAGGGCCATTTCCCTACTGGCCTTTTGGTATGATGATGCTTCTTAATCCTAGATCTTTCAGAGGTCTCCTCTGTTTTTATCACAAACAGCATGCTTTTGCCTTTGGGAAGTTATGTTATGAGGGAGCCAAAGATTTCCTTTTTCCTGACACAATTATAAGCACAGGATAGTACCCTTAGAAATGGGTGGTTACTCTTTAAAACCCATGAAATCTGCTGTTCCTGAAGAGCTAATCTGTGTAGCATATTACAACACAAAATATGTGTTACATGTACACATGTAAAATTATAAAGTCAATTTACTGAGAACTCTTTAACAATGAAACAGGAAACAAAACCTTCACACTCTTCTAAAAGGGGGACTACAAACAAAAATATGTTGATATGGTTATGCTTTTACATGTGTTAGAGGAGTCATACTGCTTACTTTCTTAAGAAAGGGTTGTGTGCCTTTAGAAGGGGCAGTGTAAATTCTAGCTATCACTTACATTCAGGAAGCAGCTACTGAGATTCACCTTCAACCCCTCCTGGATCCACTTCTGCCCACCACTGAAATTCTCCTTCCCACACACCCACTGCCAGCCCCCTCTACCCTGGTGGTAACTGCTCCAGCCACTTCTGAATCGCTCTCCCTCTTGTCTCATTTGCATCATCTTAGGTCTCTTTGTAAGCTCCTGGTAAGTTAAAATGCATATAATAATAATAAAAAAAGAAAAAAGAATTCTCGGCAACAATATTGGATTGGTTTAACATGATGTACCTTGGGCAATTCAACAATATATCTGATTCCATTTACTTCTACCCCTTGATTCCCTTCTTAAAAGTTATCCTAAGGTTTAGTTTAGATAGGCAAACTACCTATGTGACGTGCTTTCTCTTTGTTACGTAAAAGTAGTTTCAATTCTTTAGTTAGCTTTTGTAATTCAAAATATATTACTCTCAACTTAGAGCTTTAGATAGCTAATGAGGGCTTATATGTGTTATGTCTTTATGCAAAGAAAATAAGTAAATAAACCCACCAATTAATCTTCCTAAATTTAATGTGATGAAGGTTTTTTTAATGTGTTTCTCATAAAAAAAAAATCTTCACTTTTATTGTGCATGAATGTATGAAAGACACTTTTAAAAAACCTTATTTTTATTAGTATGAGGCTCATAGACCTACCGAGAGTTGTTAAATAGTCTCTTGATTCTGTGCCTACAATTCCTCCGTCCTGAGCATTTTTGGACAAATGTCTTAAAATCTGATTCACTGAGGCATGGTGGAGAACTATTGATCGAGCAGTCAACCCATCCAGAACTGATTAAATGCTGGAAGAATTAATCAATCTTTTAGAATACTCAAGTGAGTGAGGCCTAACTTCATGAGGTTATCTCAAACAAGGGACTGGGCACCTAAAAGAGTTGTTTGCAATAAGCCCCAGGTAAAGGAAAAGGATTTGACTGGCACCATGTTAAAAATGCTGTACCTTTCCTCAAATCCCTAAAAACTCTCTAGGTAGTAAAAAGTGCTATTAACATTTTTCAAGTGTCTGAAAAATTATTCTATTTAGAACAAGGTACTTCCCATGAAAATGTAATAATAGCAAAGGCACAAAAATACAGATTCAGCTGCCCTGAAATGGATATCAGCTTTATGTGAAGATGGTTTTGTGGCTGTATTCCTGAAAATATAGGAGAAAGCACCAGTCTGCCTTTTGAATGCCACTGCTTTTGACCTGCTTTGTTCCATCCAAAGAGATGCCAATTCACTTCTGCACTTTCAATAGCTATTCTGTATTAATTTAATCATTATTTGAACTTTGTTTATGGGCAAAGATCTGAACTGGAACCTCCCACCCATCTAGAGAATGCTCTAGTCACCATAGCATGAGATACATTGAGGTTTGTGTCCTTGTCTATCACTCCTTTACAGCTGTTGAAAGCTGCTCCTTATTCCATGTCTCTGCCTTGAGCAGTTAAAACTCCAACCTTGAAGCTTAAGAGCTTTCAATCCCTGCTGTAGACAATGAGGAGTCTTTAAATAAACCAAAATGACAACAAGCAAAAGGTGTTAGACCATCAGTTGCCTGGTAGGATACCTTGGCTCATTTTCCCCAGGCAGACAAAGAATTTTAGCCAGGATTTCCAATACAGCTGCTTTAGCCTCTAAGCTTTCTCAGCTCCTTTCTTGGTGAAACTGCCCCCTTCATTCCTGTCTTCTGTAGAGCTCTGAGTCCATTGACATTTTCTGCTCACAAAATGCTGTTTGGCAATTTAATACCATAAACAACAAACAACTCTCTTCTACCAAACTTTAAAAAAAAAACCCAAACATTTTTCTTTGCTTGCATCTTTGGTTTCACTTCTTGGCCAACCCTCTCCTGGGGGGCATCCAGCCCAGCATCTCCAGCTGAGCAAGGGAGGGGATTGTCCTGCTCTGCTCTGCACTGGGGGGGCTTCACCTCCAGCGCTGGGGACAGTTTTGGGTGCCACAAGGTAAGAAATAAATAAGGCCACTAAGAGGCTTGTTCCAAAAGAGGGCCATGAGGATGGTGAAGGGCCCTGAGGGGAAGCCGTGTGAGGAGTAACTGAGGTCACTTGGTCTGTTCAGCCTGGAGGAGACTGAGGGCAGACCTCACTGCAGTTACAGCTTCCTTGGGAGGGGAAGAGGGGCAGGCACTGATCTCTGCTCTGTGGTGACAGGGACAGGACCTGGTGCCATGAGGCTGAGCCAGAAGGGGTTTAGGTTGGATATCAGGAAGAGGTTCTTTACTCAGAAAGTGAAGTTGAGCACTCATTGGAACAGACTTCCCAGGGAAGTGGTCACAGTCCCAAGTCTGCCTGAGTTTGAGAAGTGTTAGGACAATACCCTCAGGCTCATAGTGGGATCCCTGGAGAGAGCCAGGATCCTTGTCCTGTGCAGGCCCAGGAGTTGGACTCAGTTGTGATGATGTTTCCCTTCCAGCTCAGCACATTCTATGACTCTATGATTCACTACCTCATCCTTCCCAATCAACCAATCAAAAAAACAACCAACATTTTTCTTGTAGTCTTTGCTGTTACCATTTCTCCTAACTAATTTTTGTAAAAGTGTACCCAGCTACTGTACTGAGTGATTAAGCAGCCCAGGAATTTAACATTATGTTCAGCTCTGAGTTTAAGGCTTTTGGGTTCAAACTCTACTTGAATTTTGCATATTTTCTATCCAAAACATCCTTAAATACATTTTTTCATCTCCTTCTATGCATACTCTCACATTTTTTGGAACAACCTTTTCTCTGAACTTAGCAGATGCTATACTGTGGCTACAGGCATCCTCCTCATACCAGCTCATTTGAGCTTGTTATCACTTTCTTTAAATTACTACTCTATAGCTCTCTCACACTTCACATGCAATTTCAGAAACTGCCTTTTCAAGGCGTCTCTGTCACACCCATCATCTTCTAATCACAATCAGAAAGCAGAATCTTGCCCCTGGTCATTCTGTGGTGTCAGGCTCCTCTGCCCATGTTTTATGTTTTCAGACAGGTGTCATCAGACTTTTTATCACTTTCACAGCTGGCAGGATCTCTTTGTAAGCATCAGCTGAGCTGACTACCTTCAGGGATCTGGTTGGAAAAAAACATCCAGTACTGTGATGCCTACAAAAATATATAACAGTGAGAGGCTGCTATGCCTACTGATATTATCTCATGTTTTTTTTGTGCTCCTCATGCATCTGTGCTTGCTCATAAATATCACCTCTTTGCAGCAGGCACCATCCCCTTGCATTCTGCAACTCAATCCCAAGCCACAGTAACTATGCTTACACAAATAATAGTACATGACTCCGTGTTTCTTAGAGAAATTCCAAACCTTCCTCTGTCCTTGTGTTGAGCTATAGCAAATTGAAAAATGTTTCCCTGCTGCCAGGTATTGGTGGTTGTGCTGGAATAGGAGTAAAATGCTGTTTAGAAATCTCTGTTGCATCCAGGAATCTAGCAGTGGAATGCTATCCAGGCAATTATTTTAATTGGAGATAATCACTTGGGAAATGGATGGATGAATTAATCTATTCCAGTTAATTGGGATAATGACATTATTTATGCTGTTCACCTTTTTTTACCACCATCTGCAGGAAGATTTCCAACCACAAGGCCAAATTCTTCCATGATACAGATCCACTGAGGCTACTGCAATTAAAGCAGGAATGAATCTGGTGCATTATAAGTATGGAATAAATTGCCTCACTTACTTATTTGGGGAAACCATGTGTGCAGCTGACCTGGGAATACTACAAATTACTCTCTTTATTCCACTGTTGCTATCCTGTCATTAGTAGTGTTGCAACAGGAGGTGTTCTTGGCACTTGTTCTAACAGAAATATATAACTTTTGTTTTGTTTACATACTTATGCAGCTCATTACTATGTGAAAAACAATCTGCAGCTTGGCATTTGTTAATGGGATATGGAACAAGGAAACAGCAGATGGAGTATTGGGATACTGAATGCCTAATAGGTTTGATCCTGGAAGTCCTTGTGTAATTTTTCAGCTCAAGATGGTTGTTGAATTCCACTGCAAAGCTGAGCAGAAACCATGCCTGTGTCCAAGCAGTGAAGGCACAGTCCCTCCACACTAAACAGACACAAGGCTCAGGCACTCTCTGCACCTGATCACCTGTAAAAGGGAAGCAAAAGCCACAATTTTGCTTGTGATTAGTTCTTTGGTTTCTTTGCCTTTCAGAGAGAAGCTCTGAAAACTGTATGGTGTTTGACTTCAGCTGGCAACCAAGTCCTACAGAGCCACTCATTCCCTTCCCATGCATCACAATGGAGAATATCAGATCAAAAATTTCAAATTGAAGCAAAACAAGGAATTAATTCACCACTTTTGATGGACAGGCAGTAGTTCAGCCCAGGAAAGCAGGGCTCCATCACACCTAGCACTGATTGATGAAAACAAATGCCATGGCTCTGGACACCCTCCTGGTTCATATACTGAGCTTGGTGCCAGCTGGCCTGGAATATCTCTTTGCTCAGTTCTGGAATATCCCCTTGGTCAGTTCTGGAATATTCCCCTGATCAGTTGAGGTCAGCTGTCCCAGCTGTGTCCCCTCCCAACTTCTTGTGATCCCTCAGCCTACTTGCCAGTGGGCTGGGGTGAGAAGCTGAGAAGTCCTTGATTTAGTGTAAACACCACTTACAAACAACTAACACATGAGTGTGTTTTCATTATTCTTGTCCCAAACCCAAAAGAGCACTCTACCAGCAACTAGGAAGAAAAATAACTCTATGCCATCCAAAATCAGGACAGATATTTCAATCTCCTACAAGTGATTGAAGACAACATTTGCTGTGATAGTGTCCCACCTATTTCTGTCTTCATCTCAAGAGAAATAGAGTTCTGAATGTCCTCCTCTGCTCAGCTATATGTCTAGTGCAGACTGGTGTCCACAAGGCTCACCAACCTAAGAACAGGTAAGCAGGGCTATAACCACTTCGTACAAAGAGATATTCTCATTTAATATGTTATGGTATCTTCACAGGTCTCAGAATGAGATCTTGGATCAAAATGATTCCTTTAATATATTTGTCCAACTTCATCTCCATGTCAGACTGTGTGGCTCTTTAAGTCTGATGGAATAGACCCAGATCAGTTGGATCGCAAAGATAAAGATTCAATCATTCTGTGACACATGGATCAGGATACCCTGAACCCTGTGTGCATCTCTGACTGCAGCATGGATTTGACATACCTGCCAGGCTGCATCAAGCCAACTCTGATTTTAGGAGCCTTTTCTGCAGCAGAGTGACTCTTCAATTGATATAACACAGACTTGTTTAATAAATCACAACCATTCATACTTCTGGGAGATGTCAAGGTGCAGCAAATAAATTTTGGCAGCATTAGGGTTTTTATAACAGAATCCTAAGTAGCTGCAATACAGTTTTCTGCAATTATTGCATGAGACAAGAGCATGATGGATGAGAAATGTTGATGGTTTCAACCACAAATGAAAGTACTGCTCTAACAAACTGTGATTCTTTGGAGGGGTGGAAAAAATGTTGGTAAGTGTTAGGACAGTCATCAAACCTGGAATTTCTCACAGGGTCCTGGTTCTCAAGGTTCCTCCACTTCCAGAACTCTTTGAATTCAAGCATGGTATCTTGTGTCACCACAAAGGGGAAAGCACCACTTGCAAAAAGTCAGTGCCTTGGCTTTCTCCTGTTCTTGCACTAGGCTGAATTCAACTCTCCTGCCTCCCTTTGGAGACATTCCAGCAAAGACCACATCTGTGACCCACAGCAAGAGCACCTCTGGATGGAGATAATGTTAAAATGGGACCCAGCAGGCTGCTGTGTAGTTTTTTCATATTCACAGTGATCAGGGCACAGTGACAGGGCACTGCAAGAGGCACTGAGTCACTGCATGCAGGACCTGACTGTGCTAACACACAAACAGCAGCTGGCTCGGGGGGACATCACAGCATCCCTCCACATATTTGCAAACTCCATGAGCCAGGAAATGCTTCCTGACACGCCAAAAGACAAGGACATGCCACAGGAAGAAAACAGGAGGAAGTGAGAGCATTATCTGCCTCCCAGATTCCTGGACCTTTGTCAATAAAGTTCCCAGAAGACAATGATGATGATGATGACCCAGGTTACAAAAAAAGTAAATTTTGCTTCTGCAGAAATTCTTCCTAATTAGGAAAAAAAATTGCTCTGGACCCCATATCTGATAATTAATTTAACACATTGAGCTGGATAAGCAGCTGAACATCTCTGATGTCACTGTAAAAGTTTTTAATCTCGCTAAGTTTAAAGTGGAATTAAGTCCTAAAAATGCTTGTAGTTTTGAAATTATTTTAAATTATTGATGTTTTTAATTATAAAGAATCAGCATATCTCATCTTTAAATTTGCCTCACCAATTGAAGAAAGCAAACTCATTTTTCCAAAATCATTTCATTACTCTTTTGGAACCTTCAATTTCAGTTCATTTCAATGTTGGTAACCAAAAAAGCTAGAACTATTGCAAGCTAATTTTTATCACTATTTTCAACAGCAGAATTATTATTTTCTTGTTTTTTTCCTAAAAAAATACCTTAAAGAAGTCAAGCTACAGTTTTATCACTGACTTTGATGAATCCAATGGCCAGGATTTCTTTCCCACACTTATTTAAAAAACACTTTTTTCCCCCCCTACCTGTGGTATAGGAAGCACAACCCAAGGTTTAAGGCCAATGTCTTTCTCCTAGGAGCAGCTTGTTCCAACAAGCATTGTGGAATGAAACATGGCTCAAATTCTACAACCAAGCAGCAAACTGAATGCCTACATCTCAATTAGTATTTCTTTGGGTCCAAGTCATCTCATGCTAAAGAAGACAGCATTTGTTTGATCTCAGATCTAGAAATAAATCTGAAACCCCAAAAAAATCACAAACAAAAGAAGGATCTCAACTATGCAGAGCCTTCAAGTTTCTGCAAGCATCAATGGAATTCTGTGAAATTTGTGTGAAATGCTTATACACTTGTTTTGTTGTTCCTCCTTGTAATTTATAGTTTTTTGAGGTTTCTTTAGGAAATGAGTGTTTGACTCCAAGCAAAATGTGATTTCTAAAGAAGGGAGATGGGTTTCTAAAGGGGGATGCTTTTGCTGTGCACTGCATCAGCTCCAAAGGTAAGCAGAGCCCCCATGGAAGGGCTGTAAGGTGTCTCTTTGCTGCTGAGCTCAGCTATGCCCTGTCTCCATGGGAACATTTCAGCAGACGTGGCACCCGCTGGTGACCGAACAAAGATTTCCCCATAGCTCTGCAGAAAAGGCAAAATGTAAGCTGCAGTGAATACAGCATCTTTCTTTGACCCTGGATCTGTAAGCATTGGCAGGCCAAGCCATCACATCATTCCTTACTTTTTATTTTTCTCCCTGAAAGAAAAGTAACATACGGGGAAGAAAGGGAATGGGTAGTATTCTAACAATAAGAAATCTATTTACAGCAAGATGAAAAATTTTGAAGTCAAAGGCACAGCTCTCCTTTACAAATGAAGGAAAGATCTCAAATCAAAGCCACTCATAGTTGAGAGAATGGTGCTTTAAATTGCAGTGATGTGCTTGCTGAAATTAAGACTGTAAGACAAAGAAATAATAGTGAATATATCATGATATGAAAGAACATTAACATCCACTTTCATTTCAGCTACGTTGCACTGAGTTGTACAGCCTAGAGAAGGTCTTTCCCCAACACTGAAGTGGCAGGAGTGGTTAGTGCTTTTGAGTAGAGTGCTCAGCTGGAGACAGCATAGAGCTTCATTAGAAGAGTAGGGAAAACCATCTATATCAGATTAGGAAAAATACAGGGAGAAAGAAACCAACCAAAAGGATCTTGTCCTCTGTTCAAAGTTTGAAAATAAAGAAATCAGACTTAAAGCATCCTTACTATAGCCTTTGGGAAGACTCCTGCAGGGACTTATAAGTTTGAATGAGATGAAAACTAATTAATAACAGTGATTTTTCATGCATTCCTCTCAAAGCCCAGTGCTCATCACATGGGATGAAGTATTAATTCCCCTCTTCCCCCATAGCTTCTAATCATATATGAAAAGCATATACAGGGCAAAAATAAAATTAAAAATTTACATTGACATATAAGACAGGACAAAATATCTCTACCTTCTTTTCATGTTCTGAGTATCTTTTAAATAAGGAATGGTGACCAAATAAAAATATTCCCAACAGTCTCATCCTTTTGTGCAGGAAGGATATCAACATCATCAGTATTCTGACACAAATGCCAGTACTGTGCTTACCTTATGTTTTCACTGCACAAAGTAAACCTTGCTAAGTGGCAAGGACAAACCATTAGTTTGATTACTACTAACAGTCTGCAACCCCTGCATATCAAAAACATCCTGCAATTAAATTTGTCAAGCATGATAGAACATGTTTTATTTATTTTTTAAAATAATTATCACACTGATATTGTCAGCTTTGTTTACCACAACATTGATGATTATGTTTTCTTCTAATTAGAATGGAGATTTTATTTAAAGTTCTCTGCTCAAATGATTTGAGGCAAAAGCTCATGTAGATTTCAGGTGATATTAGATTGTTCTTATCCACAAGCTTAAAACTAGAGCTGATACTCTTTCTGAAAAATGTGTTTTGTTATTATTTCTTAGGATGCCAGAATAATTTCAGCCTTCCAGAATGAAATGATTATAATGGATGTAGTGATAAGCAAAGCTGGATATGCCTGTGCTCCCTCCTGGGCAAGCAGGAGCTGGCTCCGAGCCACACTGGGGGTGGTGGCACAGCTTGGGCTGCTAAAAGCTCCTCAGCTGCAAATTAATGCCACAGATGCTGTGGCTGCACCAAACCCATGCCCACTTGTGTCCTACATCACCCCAGAGAGCAGGGGCTTGTGAGAGTCTGCTTGCAGAGGAGCATGTGAACGGAGCTGGGTGAAGAGCACTGTCAGCTGCTTCTCACACCACACAGGAAAATGAAACCCTTTAAAATTCAAATGCAAACCATGTTTTCTTAGCATGCCCCACCTTAGCTAGGATCCTTCAGTGATTTGGCTAAGGCTGGAACTTAGTGAGGATGCTCACATTCATTTGTTAAGAAAAATTAGTTAGCATGTTCAGCTTTCTAATGTGAAAGGATGAAAACATTTCATAAAATACCTTCCAGGTGTGTTTAGCTGTATCTGTTGGAATGACATTCCTTCAAGAATGACTTTGTTGTGCTTCCTGACCTCATGGTGGATTTGTTGCTGCCTTCATGATCTGGAAAATAAATTGCATTAACTCCCCTGAGCAAGCAAGAGGGTCCCTAGTTTCTACCTTCCACAGACCATGAAAGGCAGAAATTAATTAAAAAATCCTGCTGCTTAAAGTAATCTTGCAAACAATGACATGGCATAAAAAACTTATTTCTAAGGGTAGGAGAATTGTATTCATTAAGATTGCATTCCTTTTTGTAGCTAGAGTTAACAATTATTTGTTCCATTGTAATCTCCCCCCAAATATGGTTAATTTTTAAAAATGTTATTTCTGGTTTTATCACTATATGAATAATTTAAAATCCTTATATTTTGTTGTAATCCAACAGAGAGTAAGTGAGGAAAAAGAGGAGTCTCCTGCTCCCACTTTTGGAAAGAAAACCAAAATATTTGATTTTATTTCTGAATTGCAAAATTATCTTCGAGGCATTTAAAACACCATCAAAAGAGGGATATACACGCAGAGTTCATATCTAAAGGAAGAAGGCAAAAAGTATTTTAATTTCTTTAATATTCCATGGTTAGTACTGAAATTTGAAAATCTGCTTTTTACTTATATTCCATATAGTTTTTCACAGACAGAAGAAAACTTTTATTGCCAAACATGTATGTATATAAAAAATTGAGACTTTTTAAATGCAGTAATATTTGGAAAAAAAAAACAAAACTTTTTTTTGTAAATAAAATCCTTTTTTATTCCCCTTTTGATAGGTTCTGGGTTTTTTCACAGTAGAATAGAAAAAAAAAAAAAAAAAAAAAAGAAGCAAGACAAAGTGGAGGAAAGACCAAAAAACTTGAAAGCAAAGTGGAATTAGAAACCAAAAATTATGGAGAATTTATGTTTATTTAAAACTTCTATATGCTACTGAATTTTATTTTGCCAATTAAATTACTTACAAAGAATTTAATATTTTCTTTCCAAATAAGTTGATTTTGATAGAAATACCTCTTTATAGAAACATTTTAAAATCAAAATTCTTTGGCATTTTTTAATTCTGCTGGCATTTACCATTACCTGATATAAGGAGAAAATAATTTAAGTAGAATTAAAATCTATTGAGTAACCTCTTTTTTCTATATAAAAAGCTTATTCATATCCATTCAGACTATTTTCCCCCTTAAATGCAACACTTATTGTACCACTAAAATAGAAATAGACCACACAGTGCTTCTATTGGATAGAATTTACATGAAGTCAGTTAAATCAATAAGCCTTTGCTGAAAATTTTTTAATTGTGCTTATTTATTTAACTTTAAAAAGTATGCATTTTCTTGAGTCAGTCATATAGAGGAGGCATTTTAAATACTATTCTTCTAAACAAAAACAATTGCCAAAAGACACTAAGCTACTAAATATTTAACTACTTTTTCTTATTTAAAACAAGCAGACAAACAAAATAAAAAGAACCCCTCAAAACTTTAAAATAATAAGTAAACTTAAACATCTACAAAGAGCATCTCCTGTGCTGCAGGTCAAACAGTAAGGGAAGCCTTGATCTTCCATCAAGTCACAATTATTTTTTTATTAATATTTTAACTTTTCAACAGGAAGAAAAAACCCCTTGTCTTCAGGTTCAGAAATAAGCATGTGCACTGTTCCAGGCTTACCTAAATGCTTACAGAGGTGAGAAATGTGGAATATGAATTTTCTAAGATTTCTTTTTTTAAAAATTACAAAAATTTGTTTAAAAGTAGCAGCCTTTCCAAATTCTCTGTGCCATGGAAAGGCTGCTACCTTTTTTATTTCTCTTAATTCTTACCTACATTGACAACAGCTAGAACAACTAATATTTCTGTGATGATACACTCTAATTCCCAGTTCTCATCTCTTCACCCCACCTGTGACACTTCCTTCCTTACTGGATTCTAAGGAGTCTTTCATGAATGCAAGATAAGATTCTTATATTTGAGACTCTGTTCCCGGGGTTTTGAAAGCCAGAAACCAAAAAGCTTTTCTTCACTCTATAAAATCCATTCTTATTTAACTTAAACAACTGCTAATATGCCTGTAGCATATTTCAACTCAAAGCAGAAAAATCTTTAAAGGCATTTTTTTTCTAAAGGATTTCATACTGAAGTCATTCATCTTCTGGCGAAATGTTGTGATATTTTGCCATGAATTTTATGTGACATTGATTGGAAAGCTAAAATACCATTAGTACTCAATGTATTAAATACTGGATTCCAATGTATATGCATACATGAAGCCATAAATTTCCAGTATCTAATATTTATCTTAATGGAGCCAACATTAAAGATTTGAAGGTCCTTAGAAGGGCAGAGAAACTTCTTTTCTGTCCCCTTGCCATAGATGAAGCTATGATTTTGTTGTCCTGTAAATATATTTAGCCATCTGCAATGAGCCCTGCTATTATTTTTCTGATTTGTCTAACTCCTAGTGACAAACACTTTTTCATATGCAAGTGCTCTGCACGTACAAGTTTAACTTCTTGGCTAGAGTGTCATCATTAATTTATGACCAAACTCTGAGAAAGGTGATTTGGGAGAGATGTACAGAACATTTCTTGCTGATGGGAAGTCAGAACATGTATAAATATTGCAAATGATACTTTGAACAACGTTGAAGTACTTAAAGCAGGTTTAAAGCCTTTTTCTAAAAATGTATCAAACAGAAAATATTTAATTTATGCATTGTGCTTCAAAGATGCTCTGCCTGAGTTGTGAGACAAATGCTAGTTTGGATAACCTTGAAGAACTCTATAGATTCTCAGAACACTTTGACTACATATCTTAGGCTTCTCTAGAGTTTTAAATGTTCATCCTCTGCAATGGAAAAATGTCTTTTTTTTTTCCATAATTTATCCTTTGTCACTGAGCCATTAGGTTCAATTTTTGAACCTAGGTATTCAAAAATTATTTGGTAATGGAGATGGAAGTTGATATTTACTAGTGACCTGGAATTTAACCTGACTAAAAATGTTTCACTAATACTCCTTTTTTAGGCTCTTTTGTTTTGTTTTTTAATTAGAGACAAATATAATCATATTCCCTGGGTTTCAAAGTTTTTGAAGCTATAGTTCTTCTAAAGTACCCTGAAAGTTAATTTCCTCTTCCATTTTCTATTTCAGAATTTCTTTTGAAATGAAGCTTTGTACATTTTATCTTTTCATCTACATCCTGAGCTGAAGAAATTTGAGGCAGAATTGAGAGCTGTCCTAAAATAAACAAGCGTTCTCCTGAACATGCTTTGTTCTCTATTTCACTGAGGCTGGAAGCAACTATGTGTGAATGAGATACAGTCAAATGAACCTGTATTTTTTAGCAGCCAGAATTAAAAAGAAAGGAAAATTACTAGCTAAGACAGTCCTTAGTTTAGAATTGAGATGGAGACATGCACTGTAAATAAGCAAAGATTGTTTTCTCTATTTTTTGTGGAGTATTTGCTCAGTTGATAAATTTCAAGAACATGTTGGTTAAATCCCAAAATATTTTATGGAAATTCTTATGGCATTATTCATACCTGTTATATGAACAGTTATTTATGGCCTTTCCTCCTCTGACCAATTACTCTGATGAGAATTTGGTGTTGATTAGATCCTGGATTGTCTAATTTAACCTTTATCAAATGGAGCCACCTTCAGGAAAGCCTGCAGATCTGTGAATATTTGTCATTCCACAGGTCCAAAGAACCTGGAAATCATCAGTTGTGAGAAATATTCAGAGACTTAGGACCAAAGAAACCATGAAATAAAATTACTAATTCATACCAATATTTCATATATCATAACTCTGTTTATCTACATTAGAGTAATTTTAAATTAAAATTCCACACACTTTGTTATTCCCTATCATGCAGGTTTTGCTTTTACAATAATGTTTTACATAAATATATTTTCTTGAAGAAAATGGAATATAATACTGGGTTTACACAATAAGTAATTTAAAAATATAAATTTTGAAATGAGATGCTAGGATTGTTTCTACAGTAGGAGCTTTTATGTTTTTACAAGCAGAAAAAGTGAAATAGCATTCCACTCCTGCATAAGTAATATACAGGAAATATTGTGTTGATGTAGACACAGTTCTAATTATTTAATATATTAATATCTTTATACAGTCCAGCTCCTCCTACATTTCATAGGAGAACCTCAACATTTAGATAAATGTTGCCTAATAGAATGAATTTTATTATCTCCTCCTTAGCAGTTTGCTGTGAATGTCTTCTTGGGCCACTGAATATCATCACTGGATAGTGACTAAGAGCTATTTATCAAGTAAAATCTTTCCCTGTTCACAGTTGATTTCCTTGGAACAAATTATTACTTCATGAAATCCTTTCATACTTTTCCTTCTAAGTAAACATAATTAAAACTAACAAAAATATTGCTCCACCACAAAGGAGTAGAGAGACATTGATGGGATAATAAATGGTGTGTCTCCTTAGCTACAGGAGTTTTGCTTTTTCCCTCTAGTTAAAATATTTTTTCTCATTTTTAGCCACAAAAGGACTGTGATACCCTTCCTGTAGCTCTAAATTTAAACAAGAAAAACATATGCCTTCCAATACCTTTAATCTTGTATTTGATGCCTGTATGCTGCAAATTAGCACAAGCTGGCATTATGAAAGGAAGACATGAAAGAAAGAACAAGAATGGAGAAAATGGGGATTTAACCTTAAACATGGAAGAGCAGTATCTCAGTCATTGCAAACATGGCAAACAGTAGGATTACTGTGAGATTTACAGCAATTCCCTAATTAGATGACAAAAACATGGCTCGATTCCTTGTACCTACAGGGAAATGGAAGAAGAAACTTGATCAGAGATTTCTCAGTATTGTAAAACTGGCAGAATTAAGAGTACTGGAATGTGGAAAAACATGTCTTGGTTTAGCAGAATGCAGACTGGGTAATACAGAGCAGGTTTTAAGTGATTTCCCAGAAAACATGGCCAAAAAGAATATCTGCATAATATATCTGCATATTCTCTGCTTTTATTTGTATTTCTGTTTTGTAGGGATGCTATAGTAAGAAAACAAAAGGTTTCATATGCCTGAGTGCTTACAGATAAAATGTAGCTGAAAAACAAAAAGTACAAGCAGAAAGAAAGATGAGATCACTGAAATACTGAAATAAAGTTAATCAAAAATAGACAACAAAATGGAAAGTGACCACTGCAGGAGGAGGATTGCTGGTTGCTGTATGGCCTGGGCACCCATCCTCTGCAGAGCTGTAGTGCATGAAGGCACTACATGGACCTCTAGCACTCACTCCCAATGTGGGCAGTCAAACCCAAAGGAAAGCCCATTATTGTCAACACTCTCTGCCTTCCACTTCAATTTACCATAATTGGGAAGGGAGAAAAGTAGCTGTCAAAATCTTTGATAGATCAAAAACCAGCAGATAAGTCTAAAAGCAACAGTTCCTTCTAAAGACAAGAGGATTTGAGGAAACATTAAAACTGAACAAATGGGAACAGTGTCATCAGTAGCAGAATCAGAGAATTTTAACTAAAACATTTCATGAGCACTTTGCTATTAGACTGAAATACTCATACAGTGCTGATTTAAGATGCTCCACCTGAAGCAACTACAAATAGAAATGCAGCTTTAATACACCAGTAGTTCAGAAAGTTATTATCTGTCTGTACAAGCATCGATCAAAATGGTTTTTTGTTATCTGTTTGTCATGCAGTATGAAAAATATTCCAAAAGATTATGGAACGAGGAGCAATAAAAGCTTCTGCATTCTTTAAGAATCACAGAATCACAAAATTGTTTGGTTTGGAAGAGATCTCAAGGATCATTTAGTTGCAACTTTCCTGCCATGGGGGGCTGTATTGCACGTTTCATAGATCACTTGAAATGTTTATGAGCAATATTACTGGTTTTAATGACCCATTTCCGACCTGTTTCCCTAATCTGAGAAAATAAGTAATATCAAATGCTCCCCACCAGATCCATCAAATACTACAAACCTTTCAGCCAAGGTCATGAAGATAAAGTGAGCATGGATACAATCCAATACAGAAAGTAAGAAAGAAATCAGTGCAAAAAAATGTCTCAAATATCAGTCTGAAATGACAGTGAATTAGGAATTAGTTGCCTTGTGTATATGCTGTGCCTTAATTTTGTACTACAATGCTTTTTAGCTTTCTTACTGAGATATACTATCAAATTACTTTATTATGTTGCAAAACATGATTTTGTCCTATTGTTTGCACTTGAACTGTATTAGTACCTTAATTAACCTATTGTTAAGAAGAGATGCTTTTCTTCTCTGATCAAGATTTATTTTCTACCAACAAAAAAAAAAAAAATCTGAATTTAAAAACCTGTGATCTGATTACAGCTAATGAAAAAGCAACTATTTTTTTTTTCAGTTTAAACTATTTTATATGCTTCCTTCTTAACATCTTCCAACATGAAACTGAATGATACTCTCATATCCAGTGTAAATGACCAGAAGTAATTTCACACAACATTTTACAATACAGATTAACACTATAGTTACTTTGATCATTCTTTTTGAGCAGGTGTCTCACCCATGGATGGTGACTCACTGGAAAGAAAGCCTAGCCAGATGAAAACAAAATGGTGTATAATACCTGAATGACCAGCTAGCTGAGCAGGATTCATTCATTCAAGAAGGAAAACAGCACATATAATGCCTTAACTTATGCCACACGCTGTGCTCCAAGGGAACACAGCACACACCACTGCAGCCTGAATTGTTGCATTACTCCCACCAACCCTTTTCTCCATGTAGAGTAAACCTGTGCATATATCACACTGACTAGAGATTTAAGCCTGGCTTATTAGAATTCTGTCCTCCAGACTCACCTGGTATGGGGTATGGGCCAATAGATTAAGCTTGTCTTCTGCAACTTGGTCTCTGGATTTCTCTTCCATCCTACCGGACTGAGATCCACGGGTTGGGTCCATTCATCACAAAGTAAATTAGAGACTTCTGAAGCTTCAAAGGTCCTTTAAAATAATGCAGTTATTCCCCATCACCCTAGCAGATCACTTTGCATAGGGCTGAGCTCAAAAGTGTTATGAACAAAAGCAAACCAAGTAATTTAACGCTGCTTATACTGTGCCTTAGTGTAAATAAATATATTTGTGAAATTTTCTGCTTTTGTGATGAATGGAAGTATGCCATGTTAAGGCACTTCATACTTCTCAAACTTCACCTTTTTGCAGACAAGATCAATGTGCCTTAAGAGGACTGATCAGTGAATTTCCATCTGCCTCTTTTTGTCTGCTTCCCTTCTTCAGGCTCCAGAGCATTCAAGAGCAAGTGAACCTCAGTTGGTAAATTCTGGAAGAGGTTCTCATGGCCTCCTGATTTTGGCTTAGACACTTATATTCTGGCCAATATGCTGTTCAGCCCAAAAATATTTTGTGAATCTGGCCCAGGTGTGTGTTTGATAGACCTGTCAGTACTTCAGCTGGAAGGCAACTGCAATTTTGAAATGACTGAAAATGTGATAAAATTATTTTTGCAGCTCACCAGCTTATAAATTCATCAATTTCCTCTAAAAACAGACACATACAATTTTTTATGCACCACTTACAGTTAAATTGATAATATAGAAATTACGGAAAATTGGCCAACTGAAAATTGTATAAACAATACTAAATATGAGCCCTGATGCCTTCAAAACAGAACTACTTACTTTAACTGGGTAGCCTGCAATTGTTAAAGAGCCAGAAAGGTGAACATTGGTAGGTTCAAGGCAAGCAAAGAAGCATCATCCCTTAGGGATGATGGAAATTTCTTCACAGCTGGAATAGACAGTACCTACCTTCTACTTCCACATCCTTCTGCCCTTGTTGCCCTTGTTGAGGGACTGAAGAAAGGGAAAGGTATATTAAAATCAGATTTATGAGGTGCCTAATTTGGACAGACTAAATCCATTCCAAGCTCCTATCTGAAATTTTGACCTAAATTCTGAAGATTAATTAAATAGTAGATTTAAATAACTGATTTGTTTCTTAGTTACATTCTTAGGGAAGCCATCATAGAATCCTAGAGGTTTGTTTTTTATAAAAGCTTAGAAATAATGTGGCATGAAGTTCTCACTGAAGTTATTTCACATGAGGTTTCTGCCTTCCTTATTTACTTGAAGTTACTAGTCATATTCCCTGAATTTTTTCATCTTAATCCTTCAGAAAATTTGACATTCTTTCCTGAACTCCTAAATTTGTTGTTCCCCAGCCTTAGGCACACCATGTCCTTCATCTCACTTTCTGAATGTATATTTACTCTACACCAATCAATCAAAGAATCAAGTAATAACATCTCTCATAAACTCTCAGAATATCAGTACAAAAGGCCATCAAAAAAATCTCCCCAGACAAAATGAATAGGTGCAATTTCTCTATCTGACAAACTATTTAACTGGCCCAACATTTATCAGAAATAAATGATCCTGACAGCTAAATGCAACATGAAAAGAAAAACATAATTAAATAATCAAATAGAGTATGCAAAAAGGCAATAGGTGAACACCTTCTCTGCTGAAGTCATCAGCACTTCCAGACACAGTTTTATTTTTGTGAAATGAAGATGTTCAGGAAAATACAGTATTCAGCCTATAAAAAAAGATTAAAACAGTCCCCAAAGTTCAACATTTTATAGTTTCAAATGCTGTAGTCTGGCAAGGAGAAGACCCATTCTAAATAGTATTGCTAATACTTATTATCCAAATCCTGAGTACAAAAGAAATTCTATTTCTTATGATGAACTTCATGTAGTCCTGGAGTGTGGGAAGATGCTGTTGGAGATCCTGGGTAAAACATTATATATACATAAACCTGAATATATCTTTTATAGTTCATTCAAAAATATGCATGAAACAAAATTAAGAGCTATGTACAACACCAAACATTTTTCTAATTATTTCCTTTCGTATGAAAGGGAGTTGCTATCCACAGGCTTGCCATTTTTGTACTTTCATGATTGGAATAAGGATGGATTTAATTACAATATCTAGGTTTCATTGTATTAGATTTATTTCCTTTGCTGCTTCAGTTTGAGCTTTTTTGAGTGAAAAGTTGATAAAAGGAAGATAAGTAAACTTGCAATTTAAAGTATGAAAATGCTCTGTGGCAAGAGATTGGACAGAAAATCTCTAAAGAGAAAACTCATTAACAATACATAAGCCCTGAAGAAGTGGGAGGTTTTCTGAAAAATGGATACCAGTTAAACCTGCAATTAACTTGTGAATTAGGAGCAGATGAATATAATGATGTCTAATGAACGAATGTCTGGTTTGAAATAAATGACTACATTAAACTAACATAGTTGTATCTATTTTCTAAACCATGCAGTACAAATACAAATTTTCTTTTAGAAAATGGACCAAATCTTTTTAAGTCAAAGGCTTTGATGGAGCATTTCTCTGAATATTTATTAACAGGTGAAAGGAATGAGCAAATCAAATGACAGACATAGCAAAGTAGGTACCTCATTACAAGGGCTGGAAGTGAGGTCCTTCACAATAGACCTAAATCAGATAAAGTGCATGCTCCAGAAAGAATTCACTGAAGTTATCTAGTCAGAATTTAGATGGAGTCAATCAAAAGCAGATTTTCTCATTTATATTTGTTCCTTTTCTTTTCCTTAGGGAAGGATAGAACTTCCAGTAAAACTGTTAACTTTCTAACTACTAATTATTGTTAATTTTGAAAAGAGCAATTAGAAATAAGACAAACATATTTTGCTAAAATTATCACTAGTGGGTAATTTTATTCCTGTGGAAAAAAACAATTCCATTTCACAGGATGACATTTTTCTTAATAGAGGAACAAAAATTTAATTTCAAATTTCTATGTGGTTAAATAGAGAAACAGTTTTTCTGGGTAGTGTATACAAAATCAAACTCTACACAACTGAGTCAGATATCATCATGGGCAAAAGATCAGGCCAATATGCAGGTGATGGGGAAAAAAGGACAACACAAACTCAAGAAAGGTGATGTGCAGATATTTGTCCATGAAAATGTGAAAGGCCTCACACTGTCAGAGTTGTATCTCCCAGGCAAACACACCGTAGACAGAACTGGCAACAAATATGAGATGCAGCTGTTATATGTGACATATTCATAATATTTTATTTCTTTATTCATTAGCTTGGCTAGAATATGTATTCCTGCTTGAAATATGGGCATGGTTTATAATTGCTTAATATTTAGTATCTGCATATAAAATACAAATAGAACTCAACCAGTTGTATACAATTTGTATCTCTTTATTATAATTCCCTTAGAAAGCTGCTATCCAGTTCAAAATGTAAATGGGAGAAAATAGAATAATTCATATATATAGATAGATAGAGATGAAACAATAAATATAATGTGAATCTGTAAATATGTACTTCTGTAAGCCTATTCTGCATATCTACAATATAGATATATCTGAGATACAAATATATATATATTCATGTATATTTTCACTTAGGTGAATTGGGATAGATGCTTGTTAATGTTAATCATTCCTGTGCATACATACACATAACCCCTCTATATATACATATATACATATTTATCACATAAACACAAAAAATTGAAGTTGGAATTACAATTGTCTTACAATTCTCTTTTTCAAGCAGGCCTTCCCACAGCTAGTTGATCAAGATCACATCCAGATGCCTTTTGATCCTCCAAGGATGGAGATTCCAGCACTTCCCTGACCAACCTGTGCCCCAGCTCAGTCATCCTCCAGTGGAAAAGTCTTTCCTGATGTTCATACAGAACCTCCAGTCTTTCAGTTTGTGTCCATTGCCTGTGGTCCTGTCTCTGGGTTCCACTGAGAAGAGCCTGGCCCTGTCTTTGCACCCTCCTCCAGGTATCTGCATCTGCATGAGACCCCCCCAGAGCCCTCTCCTCTCCAGGCTGAACAGCCCCAACTCCTCAGCCTTTCTCACAGGAGGGGTTCTCCAGCCCTTAATCACTTCTGCCAGCTTTCACCAAATTCCCTCCAGAGTCTCCTCTTGCACTGAGGAGCCCAGAACTGGGCACAGCACTCCACATGCACCTCACCAGGGCTGAGCAGTGGGGAAGCACCAACTCCTTCAACCTGCTGACAAAGCTGTGCTGAATGCAGCCCAGGTTTCCCTTTGCCTTCTTTACTCCAAGGACACACTTCTGGCTCCTGTGACTACAAACAAACTTACATACACACGCTCTGATTTATCCTGGTCTTAATAGAAAGGACTAAAAGAGGATTTAAAAAAATAAATCTCCATAGAATAATGTGCAGTATTTTTCTCTTCATGAGATATAAGATTGTTTAGTATGCCCTATTTTTTTTCAAAGCACCAGTATGAGATATATACACATATACACTATTTTTATTTCACCAAATTTTTACTCACCAACAGTGCAAAGTTAAATAACAGCTTTAATATTCTGTTCCCATCATACAGGATAAAACATCCTTTGGGGAATGGAAAGCTAAAAGGAATAGTGTATATATTTATATGTGTGTGTATGTGTGTGTGTGTGTGTTTATACATACATACATACATATATATATATATACACATATATACATATATACATATATATATATACATATATACATATATACACACATATGCATATATATTTATATTTATATTTATAGTTATAGTTATATTTATATTTATATTTATATTTATATTTATATTTATATTTATATTTATATTTATTTATATTTATATAAATTTTCCAACCTTTCTGGATCTTGGAACTCAGCCCAGATTTATAGTCATTAATTTTCTGAATCCAAAAGTGTCAAAGCTCAATGGCACTCAGGAGCTTTCACCTAGTTTAAATTAAACCTAACGGAATTTAGTTATTTTTTGAACCTTTCTGTAGGTACATAACATAGAGACAAGTTGGTTAAATCTCTGCCATCCTGCCTGAACATCCCTGCAACAAAGACATTGTATTCTATTAGGAGATTTCACAGACTGAGGTTTTATTGCCCCTTATATTTTGAGACTTATCAGCACCTCAGTTTATTAAAGGTTTAAAACTTGAATGTTTTTCTATCACAATTCCCCACTTAGATTTTCCCTGTGCATGCCATCAGTGCAACAGCCCTGAGTCTGCTGAGTGAAACATGAATTTAAGAAAATGGTGGATTCCACATACAACCTTCCCATATATTTTTATTCCACACCTACCTACTTAGTATACACATCCTATATATCCTCTTCAATAAATATTTAACTTTCCCCACCTATAGAAGAATTGAAAACCCAACATAAACATTTTGAAATAAGTTCTAAAGCCAGATGTGTGGTAATACTCATTAGGTAAAAATCTGAACTGAAAAGCTTTTACTCTATGTGGAAACTTTATGTGATGGGAGATGATGAATTCAGCTCAGCTCCTGGAAAATAGACCAGCTCAAAAGTAACATAGTTGTTGTTTTCCCTTTGCTCATTACTCAGTAAGAACTGTCTATTAATTTTCCAAGTATCAAAGAAAGATCATAGGTGAACTGGACTTACCAGATGATTTTTATTCAAAAATCCCCAGAAGATAATATTTTCAGACTGCAACCATTCACAAACAGAAACCATCCTTATTAAGCCCTTCTGCAGTTGAAGTTTTTTGTTTAATTCAGCTGACTACAAGGTGAATGTTCTTGTTTTTTTATTCTGACCTTTATTTTTTAAATAAATGGAGATCTGTCAGGTGTTTTCTAGCCAAACACAGCACCCACGGTGTAGTGGTGTGTAAGTTAATTAGCTTTCATGGTTTAAAGTCAGGTGAACCTGAGCATCTGCTTTAGTTCTATTTTTCATTCTACAAAGCAGTCGTGAGTGACCAGCTGTGTCTCATGCCAGCTTTTTCTTTCAAGTGGCCTCATGTAGTTTGTTCTGAGTGAGTGCATGATGAAGGAAGGACAGAGACAGGCTGGTTGCAGTACAGCTGGAGACAATGCCCATGGTTGTCCAAATAAAACTGACAACTAAACAAATTCATAAATTTTATTCCCTTTCTGGCTGAAAACTCTCTAATATAAAGATTTCCAACAGGATAGCTATGCTGATTTTTATCTATTTCAAGGTACAGCTCGAGTGAGATTCATGGCAACAACTGAAGCTGAAGTAAGCTGGGTGGTCAGAGAGAAAGTATCAATAAAAAATTCCACTGGGCTGCACACAGCACAAGTGTGGAAGAAAATGAATTCCAGCACCACAGACTGTCAGATCTGGCTGAGGCCCTGAATTCCCTTGTGACCCTGTGTACAACATGTTTTTCACAGGACAGGTAACATGACAGAACTCTGGCTACTATCATTACTTATCTTCATTACTTATCTTCATACAGATGTGAGCAAGAACAAAGCCTCTTGAATAAATGTTACCTATTCAAGATGCAAGGTGAGAGGAAACATCAAAAATTCAGTGGAGTTCAATGCTCCTGAGTATGTGCCTGGATGTGGCAGTTCTTGTAGACAGAAACTGGAAATGAATGCAGAGACCTGTATTTTGGCCATATTAATCAGTTCTTAAATAAGGTGTGGGAGTATCTGAAATACCCCTAGAGAGTCATAGGATTAAACCTACCCACATCCAGCACAGTGAAAAGGGAGCAGGCTGACAGAGATGTGCAGTACTGTGTTTCCCAGGATCTCTTGTGCCAGTACTGGCATCCTGAAAATCTGGGTTCCTGCAGCTGGGGACTATATAGACTGCTGCTATTTCTGAACTTGGTCCATAAAGGGAATTCAGTCTCTATCCCTTCAGTTCTGTAATAGCATTAATCCCTGGACATTTCTTTAGCACTGACCCCTCCCTTTATTTAGACAGCTCAGTGCTGTCAAGGCTCTTGCTCTTTAGAACAGCAAAATTCTTGGTCTGCAGTGCTGAGAAGCTTAAACTGCCAGTGAGCATTTTTTCACCCCATTGAGTCTGATTATACTTTTATTCACTGCACAATATTTCTTTCTTTTTTTTTTTCTTTTAGTCTTAAAGCCTAGCAGCTTTGACAGCTACATAATATCTGTAAGTATTTAAAAGCACTCATTATAGTCTTGCTTTGGGAATTGCAAAGTTTCTTTCTTACTAGTCATTTAGTGCCTTTAAACATTCAAAATCTTTTCATAAAAAGGGATTCTTTGAGGTAATGGGAGGAAAAATATTCTCTCCAGCTTATTTTGCAACTTTCTTCAATTTTTTGAGACATCTTTACAACTTTTTACTTCAAGTGTTTGAAATCACTTCTTTCTGCCACCAGAAAGGAAAGACAAGGATTCATATTACTAAACTTTACTAATATGCTCAAGTGTTCCACAACAGGACCTTTATTTTTAAATGAAGCTCAGGATACTTGGAAGAACCAGCTGCTTTTATGTCCAATGCTTCTTCCCCCAGGCCTTTATCTTGCTTTTTACTAGAATCTTCAGTTTCTCAACATCTTTTTTGTATTCAGAGGAGAGGACCAACCTGGAGTCTTCCAGGTGCAAGCACTTCTGTGTAAAATAAAGGGGAAAATCATGTCCTCCAGCCATCTGTCTGCCTATGCAATTGGTAATTCAGCTCACCACATATTTAGACTTTACTGCTGTCAGGGCATGCTGCTGACTGCCATCCACCAGGTCCCCACAGCCTTTTCTGCAGATTTGTCACTGAGTCAGTCAGCTCACAGCCTGTATCCCAGCACAAGGTGGCCCCAGGTGCAGGACTGTACCTCTGGTGCTGTTGAACTTTATGTGGTTTTTGCTGGCCACTCCTCTAGCTTCCAGAGGTTCCTCTGGCTAAGTCATTATGACCCAAAAACACTTTCATAAAATATTTGGAAAGTGACTGTGACCTTTTTGATATTCTAAATACATGAAAATATAAGGTAGTTGAAGTTTAAGCAGACAAAAAAGAAGACAAATTGTATTGCATGGCATGTAAATATGCACAAGCTGCATAAGTGAATGTATTAGAGGTCTTGCAATGTCAATAGGAATTTTTGACAAATGGCTCTTTAGTATTTTTAGCAGAGATATTTGGGAATATTTACACTTAACACCTGCTAATCATTTTATTTTCCTGTTGCAAAGAAATCATGAGTGTAAACCAGAAAAAAAAAAAAAAAAACAGGCAGTAAGGTTTTGCTTGTTGGGAGTAACAAAAGTAATTATCTTTGCCACTAATTCAGTGAAAATGATCTTGCAGCTTGGATTCACAAGTAATAGTCCCAGTAACTAAAGAGAAGTATCATTCATGAACTTTAATATAACTTTGAAAATGCTTTTGCTTCACTATGTTTTTTCTGTTCATACTGATTAATTATCAAAATTTTGCTAATGGAGTTTACTTTGGTTATCTAATCAAAGCCCTGAATTCTTTAGCAAGACAAGGGAAAAAAAAAACATCAGGAAACTGTTAAATTAAAACCATTAACAACTCAACACTATTCACATAAATAGCAAAGGGATTTCTACACATGAAAATAACTTTAACATAGCATCTTAACACAATCTTAACACAACTCTTAGTAATGCACACATTGTTGTCTCATTCTTGTTCCTCAGGTACCTTGCAGGGGGATATCAACACCCTGACAGGGAGCAGCCTTCACTGAGTTTTAGGAATTGTTTTAGAAATTTTAGGAAATGTTTTAGGAATTGTACAGACTGAAATACCGTCAACTCTTTTGTCTGTAGTGTCACTTAATAAAATATAGGTTTATTTCAAACTCAATTTTCTAGAATGGAGTTTGTCAGTCATATTAGATTATGGTACTCTAGAAAGTGTCAAACAGAAATTTGAATATGCCAGAGGCATGTTACATGCTAAAATGACTCCATTATGAGAGTTTCATAGGAGCTGGGGTAGGGGTTTTTTAGAACAAATTTTACTAATTCTTCAAGATTTGAAATGCCTTTTTTAATCCTGAAATTATAGACAGTCAGCTGGGCCATAGTCACACATTCCTTCATCCACTTATGAGGATTAAAATGAACATATATTGCAAGATTATTATTTCTATGAAAATACTGTGCTTTTCTTAATGTGAAATTGGGTGCAAACATCAGTTTGTATTGTCACTTCAGGTTATGTGACATTCATTGACTCATGTGTATATGATATCCACCATCTGTGAAGCTATCATATTTATTTGCAGTCCTGCCTACTCTCCATTTTCATCCAGGAAATACATTCCTTCTATTGTCAGTGCATCTTGACAGCTGTACAAATAAGACAGATGAGTTTTGGGACTTTTGTTCAACCTCTTTGCTTTTGCAGAATCTTTGAAACCTCTTGGGTATCTAATGTTAGGAGCCAAATATCTTTGCTGTATTTGAAATAGGAAAGCTCAGCTATTGCTGCAGCCTGCTGGAATTTTCATGTCCTCACAAGCTCAGGACTAGACTGAATGTGTTTAGATCCAAGTTACTGGAGCTATGAGAGATAGAAAAGTCTCACAGGGTATCTGGTAAAAAGCATGTAGCAATGTGCACTGCTTGACAGCTTTGTCACTCCTAGAGTTGTGTCACCAAGACTGTGCTCCTCCAAGAGCACTGGTGGCCTCTCCACAGCCACTCTTGCAGATGGGATTCACTGATTTGCAGAGCCCCTCAGCAGTGACTCAACCAATGCAGCCAGGAGGGTCTTCCTTAATGAGTAAATATCAGAATAAGAGACAGAATTTGCATGTTATAATTTCCCATACTAATTAAGCACCATACTGATATATCTACCAGCATGTGATGGATCCTGAGGGCTCCTGTGTAGATATCAAAATGAAAATATTGCCATTTAATTCCTTGGACCTTTTCTTCCTTGTTTAAATTTTCTGGTTTTCTGGTAGTTGACAGATCTGAATTAGAGTGAATTACAGTAAGTGCTTAAGAACCAATTGTTGTTCTGTCACTGTGAAGAGAGTAGCTCTTATCACTATCATTAGTGCCATACAGATGCATTTTAAAGCCAAATCCCTCATTCAGTTTTTCCAGTCAAGGAAGTATCTTCTAATCTATTCACTGAAATTAAACTATTCCTAATTTTTATGCAAGATCTCATTTTTTTGTATTACCCAATGGCCTCAATTTTTATTTCTTCTAGAGGAACACTGTACCTACTTTCCCCCTCTTTCCAGGTTTTATACTTCTGATACAAAAATTTATAAGGTAGAAACAAACCAAACCAACAAAACACTCCTGAGCATTTGACTAGTAAAAAGAAGTTGGGTTCTCATGTATGCTCCTATCAAAGAAGTTCTTAGAATTCTTCAAACATTGTGTATTCTGTTTCATATTTGAGAAGGATAATATGACAAGAAAACTGGCACTATTGAATATACTCATTAATTTTCTTAACATCTTGCCCAAATTCCCACCCTAAGCAAAGAGAAAATAGCCAGTGAGTGTTCTGATCTACACATCATAAATCCAGCAGCTGCTGACAAGGAGGAAAGAGGGCATTTTGGGCACACTGAAATTCTGTGTACTGTCTCTTGGTGCCCCAGGACTGTTCCCAAATAAGTCTGGGCAAAAAGTTGTCTGAGCCTTCAAAGAGATTTTAATGACCATCACTTTGTATGTCTTAATGAGATTTAATAAATTTATTTATCCTTTAATTGCATTAGGATCTGTAATGGATCTCTACCCTGTAGAATAGCATTCCTTCTTATCACAATACAAGAAGTAGCCTCTTTGTCACAGTATATCTATGTTACACACTCCTATAGCTTTCTTTTCTTTCTTCCACAGGACTGAAGTTAACAGAACAAAAGCTAATCTTTATTTTCATATACTCCAGCATGAAAAGCAGTCTTCATTTTCTTTATGTTTTTCACTAAGAATGAGCCTATTTTAGTTACATTTATTTTCTCGTGCATTGGTCAGAAGGAAAACATTTGTCTTAAAACTGAAGTGTGTCTTGGTCACAGTTCTGATGCTTAAATCAATAGCCTAAGAAAGAGACAGTCTTTTGGTAGGAAGGTTAAATTTACAGAATGAAGGTAAGGAAAAGCATGGTGTGGAATTGTTCAAGTTGTGAGATGGCATAGCTTTGACCATAGGCAGGGTTAGGCTTTTTTGTAACAATAAGAAGATAAGACAGAGAGGAAAAAAGTTCCATTGGAGAGCAAATATCCAGGGAGTCTCCAATTCAGAGTCTAATTAAGACCATGAAAAGACAAGTTTCATTTCAAAAATAAAATAAAACAAGAGATTGTATACCTGATTACAGCGTTTGAAATGTCACTGCAGGAAAAGAGACAAGAGAGCAGACGTTTAGCCTTAAAGTCCTGTATTTCAAAAATCTTTACCAAATTTTTTTTTTTTAATATTTTTAAAAAATTTTAAGGCAAGCCATATACACACACATATATTCACACACACAAAGAAAGTCTTTTTCCCTAGAATAAATGGTTGATATTATGTATTATGAGTGAAAGGTATTTGGAAAATAATTTGGATTTAGGTTGATTGTATAATTTTGATGAAACAACTTAAGCTCAGTGTACATATACATAAAAACATATATTGATATTAAATTGTACATGTACCTAAAAAATATATTAAATATTTTAAATATAAAATTTTCCTTCATAGAAAAATGAAAAGCTCAAAACACTTTAAACAGTTTCTATCTTTTAAGTTTTTAATATCTCACATTAAGCAAACTAATGGATCAAAATATTGATCAGTAATGTAAAAGTTCTATTTTAATTTTGTTTAAATTAAACAAAATTAAATATGCAGACGAAAACTGTATATTCACTTCTTAGAGCTTCTGCATACCTATTATTTAACACCATAAGAGGATGAACTTTTATCCTTCCCTCTGCACTACTTTGACAGAAAAATAATTAAAGTCAGACAGATCCAGAAAGGAAGGAGAATAGTTTTCTCTGAAGGCTCTTGGTGTATTTCACGCCTTGGGATTGATACTTGAGCTCTCGCACCTGAAGTTGATATCCTTGGACTCTGGGGATTCTGCAATGTAGACATCAGCATCCAGGGTTAGGACCTCAGCTTCTTATCACACAGTAAATGAACATTCTGAAAGTACCCTTCCTCAGAAATTGTAACTACATCTAAATTTTATATTTTATACCAGTTTGGCAAACAAGTAATATTAATAATTTTGTTCTATCTGCCTGCATTGACTGCAGAAAGGGCCCAGATGACTTAAGGTAGAGGACTCTTTTTAGAGCTAAAGATCCAGCCTGTGCAGTTTTATCTTTACCAAGGCAGCAGGATATCCAGCTCCTAACTTGAATCCCACTTTCATCTACAAAGTAGGTAGAGCAGTGAAAGGTTTTAAAATACATTAAATTCCTACAATGAAAGGTACTACAGAAGTGCAAAGCTGTTATCGCCCTTGACTACACATCTGCAGCTGCTTATAATATCTTTGCTATGTTATTATTTCTAATGTCGTTGCTCTTTTAGTCTCAGATGACATCTTTGATGTTCACAGGATTTACTGCCAGTGTCGATTTATTTATTATTCATGTCTCTGTGCTACCTTTTTTAAAACCACTGATTGATTTCATGGTGTTCTTTGATCAGTGTTCTTTTGTCAATAGTTAAACTATTAACTTTCACAAACCAATTAGTTTTACAATAGTTTTGAGTTCCTTCTTCATTCCTATCTCTGTTGACCTATTAAGACATTCTATATTTTCATCAGAGTATATTTTTAAAAGTCTGTCATGACTTCAGGCTAGAAAAGACAGATGTTACAGTGAGCAGAAACAATCTTTCACTGCATTTTCAACTGGATATTTCAACTTATTTTGAAACTGTATTTATGCCAGATAAGAAAAAGGACTGAACATCTTGAAATGTTTTCAGTGCACACAGAATACTCTGTAAGGATAGAGTATGAACTTTTATTGTTTGCCCTGGCATTCATTTCTCATAGCATTTATTGTGTTTTATGTAACTTTTAAAGTAGTCTCACAGTAACTAATGTTTGAAAAGTAAAAAGAGAGATGGTTTCATCCCAATAAATCAGAACTTTTCAATATTTTTCATGTATGGGACAGTAGTTATTTTCAGGCAAATGACAAGTATTTATAGAGGCTACATGTACACAAGACTCAATGCCACACACATTAGTTTTTTGCCTTTTGATATTAGTTCTGAAATCCATAAAAATAATTTACAAAGTATCAGGGATTTAGAAAACCAGAACTGTAAATGAACTTCATCGTCATTACCCAGTAGTAGATAGAAATTTTTTAGACATTCATTTTAGAGTTATGTAAAGAGGTTTTTTATGTATTTACTTTATTGTTGACAAGGATGATACAGTGCTGCTGTTTAATATACTGTTTTACTTTAGCAGATCTTACCAGAGTTTGCTGCAATGTAGAATTTCTACTTTTCAGAATAAGTGGACTTTAAATTTTTATGACCTACGTCTCCAAACTGGGAGAAAAGGTCAAAGTAAATTAAACAAACAAACATCCAAAACCACCAAACAAACAAACAAACAAAAACACAAAAACCCCAAACCAAACCAACACAAAAAATCCACAACAAAACAAAACCAAAGCAAAACCATAAACAGAATTCCAGTTCTACAAATTTAACTTCATTTTTCTTTTTGCTTGAATTTGCCTGCCAGGGTGCCAACCTTCAGGTACTTGAAAAGTCAGGAAGCATGGAAACATGGATGTATGAAGTGCCAGGATACTCCAGAGGGAATTCCTGTGACTGTTTCATTCCCAAGGGTCTGGAAGCAGGTCAATGAAGAAGAGCCTGTGGGGAGATGCTTCCATGACACCCAAGGAAAAGCAACAGAAGGCAAATCAACCCACTAACCTGCTCTCAAGAAACTTTCAGCAATATACTGTGTCCTTGTAGGACCCTTAATTCTACCACATTATTCTGCCATGGTGAGAAATAATCAGTGAATATTGAGTTTTTATGTTTGAAAGCTGAAGAAGTTTATGATTTCTGAAGCAAGACACAGGTTCCATCCTTTTTCCATTATGAGAACTGTGAAGTCTTTTACCAGCCATGGAGACATGAAAGTACTTATGACTCACACAGTACTATCTAATCTATGACTGGTTACTAAATTTGACATCCAAACCTAACCTTGAAGACACAATGCTCACATTTCACATGTGGAAAGAATGATATAAAGCCATGGAATTCTGCTTATGCTTCCCTTGCAGAATTTATTGCCCTTTCACTTGAAATAGTTATGAATAAGCCATGACTGGACAGGTGAATGCTAAGATGTCTTGGTGATATTTGAGAATCTGTTGAGCTCAAAAATTACTAGGTATTATTCACTGTCAAAAAAACAAAACAAAACAAAACACCACTAAATACAGAATGATTGCATCCAGGAAAAGCAAAAAAAGCAAAGTGAAAATGCAATATTTTAAGTACTGCTTATGACCTAAAATCTTGTATCATCAAATATTTTGCCTTCAGTGAAGCAAGTAAAAAGTTAGACCAGCTAATGTGCAATCTCTCATTTGATTCTTAATCTCCAGATTGCTGACAAGGTCAAGCAGGCTCACTAGCTCAGATTTACAAAATCATTGAGAAGTGGAAGATATTTTTATGGTGGACACATTTATTGGCACATTTCTGATGTGGAAAGAGGAAAATGCAGCTCTAATCATGAAACATTGCAACAGTCTGTAGAGACATTGGGACCTGGAGTCAAAGCAGGGAGCAGCAAGGAGGAAAAAGGGCTTCAGGACATTTGCAGCACTGCATGGCAGTCATTTCAGCTTGCTAATATTTTTAGAAAACATGTAAGACGATATTGCACAGTTTGGAAATAGTGTAGTGCAGAACCCAGTGCCTTGGGTCTTCAAATTAAAATCAATAATTAATTTCCAAGAACTAGGGTGTGATTCCATCTTACCTAATTGCACAGTTTTAAAATAGTGCTTATTAAGCACTGTAATTTCTTACAGATTACCCCTAAAAATGGAAAAAGAGGTAATATTTCAGCTACCATCTGGATATTACCACCGTGCTTCTATAAGCATAGGATTTTGTTAATTGAGGATGCTAATTGAGCTTTCTCATGACAGAGTGCAATGCTGGGTAGATTAATCCACATCCATGCTCCCACTATGAATCTCATACCCTATATCACATAGCTACCTATGTTTCAATACAACAGACAGAACCAGAGAGTGTCTCAGAAGGGAGGGCTGTTCAAACCCATCAGGGGTTATGTGAGACCTGGCAGCTGATGAAGGAGAGAGAACCCACCCTAGAGGAGATGGTGATGGTGCCACCAGCATGTAAAGACGAGACTGCGTTGGTGTTTCCAGCTTGGGAAGGCTCAAGCCCCTGTCCCTTCCTTCCTGGTAGAATGCTCCATCCATCAGGCTGCAGAAAGGACAGGGGGACTGGGGAAAGAGGCCTTTGCCCAGATTCTCAAGGCTTGGAGTCAACAGAAAGCTAAGCCAGGAAAAGCTTGATGCCAGGAAAGCAAAATCAAAGCAGAGAGTCTGTACCTGAGATACTGCACTGCAGCTCCATCAGAGGGAAGGCTTTCTCCTTCCTCCAGAGTTTAGTATAATTTTAATAATTAAACCAGACCCAAAACAGACCTGCAATGCAGAATTATGCTAATAGCATAGAGACACAGGGACCTCCTCCTACTTTTGGTATGCAATAGCCATTTTTCAGTACTCTCAAACCACAGAGACCTGAGTTCTGAGAAACTGAAGACTGGCACAAATTGCCAGCAGTATGCCTTAATTTTGATTTACATTTCCTTCACTCCAGAAATAAAGGTAATTTAAAAGTGATAAATGATTGCAATATATCAAGGTCTGATTTTATTTTATGGAATTCTCTTTGTTCCATAGAATATTGTGAGAAAAATTACAATTATACAGGCTTTAAACCTTGCCTGCAGTGAACAGCCTTTTTGAATATTAATGAGAACACACACACAAAATAAAATTTCAGGCAGAAGTTACAACTGGGCTAAAATAAAAGAATAAAACAATTCTTTTGCTACCAACAATGAACAAGCTGATGATCTTCCATGGCTTATTATAAATAAATCAAACAAGCAAATGTAATAAATTACTTATTTTGGAAGCATTATTTAGAAATAAGTAGAAAACACAGGCAAATAAGATTATGTTATAAAAAGTGATATATTACTCCTACCAGAAAAAAAATGAACTATGAGAAAGAGCTTACTGAAAAAGAAACAGGTTCATAAGGTAAACACTGACATTGAATCAGGACAGCAATAGTATATTGCACAGAGCAGCAAACTTGCTGGTTAAGCAGGTTAATGCAGCTCATTTAGTCTCTTTGCTTTTCCTGTACATACAGATACAGCCTGGGATTCCAAGTTGCAATTTGGTCAAACTACAGAGTATCAATTTAATGGAGCAGCTGAAGAGAACCCTGGAGTTATGTTTCTTGTCAGAACTGCTGAAATTACTTTTTTTGTGAAATTTCATAAATTTTCATTTCAGTCTGATTTGGACTGGAGTAATCCTGCTTTCTTACCAGTTATAACCTGTGATGGCATTCTGGAATACATTGGAATTTTTTTTTGCTTTTTACCAGATAACTTAGGGTTTTGAAGCATAGGAAAGATAATGCAGATTAAACAGATTATTCCCATGCCAATTACTGAATGATATCCTGTAGAAGATTTTATGTATCAAAGAGATACTGTGCAGTCTGATACATTTATTTTATTTATGCAATGTTGTACAAGGATTTTTGTTAATCCCTGTCTACTGTGGATAAGTACAAAGGTAGTTTGGGCATCTGTATTTTAATGTTGACATGATTACAAGTGACTACAGTGAGTGAAGTCAAGGGAAAAAATGTTGTTGATATTAAACAAAAGAGAAATTCCTCTAGTAACATCTGGGATAAAGTGAAGATTGCATAACTTAGATCTGCCCGTGGTCACATTGAATTTTTATTCTGTTTGCTAAACACACTTCATCACCCCACAGTGGAGCTTGTGAATACTGCTCTGCAGAGTTACTAAAGAAATAGTTACACATTTATCAGCACACTCCACAAAGCCAAAGATCTAAACCCAACAGAGACCCCCCCCAACCATGATTATCATCTTCAGCAACTCATTCCAACACAGACAACCAGATATTTTTTATTACTTCATGTTGCTTTAATAATACAGATTTATATCCCTGAAGATGTCAATAGCCACAGTGAAACTTGGTTTTCCCGAGCACACTCATTATATTTTACAATGGTAAGAGCTACTTCCCTGGCTTTGGGCCAGTAAGTTGTGTTCTTTTAGGGAAAAATCCATTTTCCTGGTTTGTTCCTTTTTCATTTCTGAGCCATTTTTGTAAGCATGCAGTTTTTAAAAATAGGAATATACCAAGAAATTAAAAGAAAAGTAAAAGTATCACAAAGGGAAAAATAAATATTTCATGCGATGAAAACATATTGCATTTTTAATTAAGACTCTTGGCTTTGAAAAAAGACCCTGAAAATAAACCTGAAATAAGTATCTTTCAGTGTAAATCTAGGCACTTTATTGGTGTTATCAAAATAATTTTTCCATGGTCTTTGGCTGATGAGCTAATTTAATTCTTTCTAGGGAACAGCAAGCAAAAAAGTAGAAAGGAAGGATGGAGAGGGATAAAATTCAGAGATGCAAGCCATAGTGTGCATAATACTTTGATGGCTTGTGTTCCTTGGCAGATCTGGCATGAGAGCAAAACTGAATCTCCCAGTCAGTTTTGGAGAGAGGTTGCTCATTTTACATATCATAGAATCAAAAAATTGTTTGTGTTGGAAAGAACATTAAAGACCATCTAATTCCAAGCCCCCACCATGGGCAGGGACACCTTCCACTAAACCAGGTTGCTGAGAGCACCATCCTGCCTGGCCTTGAACAATTCCAGGGATGAGGCATCCACAGCTCCAGGCAACCTGTTCCAGTGCCTCACATTCTCACCATAAAGAATTTCTTCCCAACATCTAACCTGAACCTTCCCTCTTTCAATTTAAAAACATTATCCCTTGTCCTGTCATTGTCTGCCCATACAAAAGCTCTCTCTCCAGGCTTCCTTTAGGTAGTGGAAAGAATAAAGTGTCCCCAGAGACTTCTCTTCTCCAGGCTGAGCAAGCTCAACTCTCTCAGCCTATCTTCATAGGAGATGGCCTCAGAAAAACTCCTTGGAAAAAAACCCCAGAGGCATTGCAAGGGTCACTAGTTAATACTGACAGTTAATACTGAATAGTCAGTCTGCCCCAATGAATCTGCTCCAGACCAACTCTTAAACTTTGGGTCTCCCTGCACCCAGAAAAAACAGATTTATCACACTTCTGCATGGGAGCTGACAACTACACAAAGCACTCACATTGTTATTCTTTCCCTCCCTCATATCAGTGGAGATGGAGAGCCTGGAGATGACTAAAGGTGCAAAGAGGCATCATATTCCTCACATAGTGAGGAAGGACAGAACTCCTAGGAGTCCTACTTGCTGGGTGGCTTTACTTGTGAGGTGGTCTTACTTTAAAATTAAAATGGGATAGTCAAGGCTGGAGGTGCTTCTGCAAAAAAATAACTGTATTAAAAGAACAAGAACTAGTAGTAATTGTAGTCAGTAACATTTTCATAGTATAGTCAATTTTCTCCCAATTTTTCATAAAACATGACGAAATTCACTTTTTTTTATTTGTGTGTATGAAAAATATTAAACCTGCTGAAGTCTAGTTAAGTACCTTAAGTCTGGGGCTGGGAAACATCCAATAACAAGTAGCTTAGGGGTAAGCTAATAAGAAAGTTTCCAAAAATATTCTGTTGCTTTATTTCTTCAGCAGCTACTCATAGTCCAGGAGCCAGATTTGTGCAGTGTCTGCTCAGCAATGCACAGACCTATTCTCATGTGTTACAGGGAAAACAGTTTCTCCCTGCTCTTAAGTGCACAGTGCTCTTAGGTAATCTTCTGGTGGCTGCAGAGGAAGACTAGAAGCAGGGATGATAAATCATAGTAGTCTTTTTAGATGGAAGAAGGAAAAATTAGAGTCAGGCTTCCTGAGGAGAGAGATGGGCTGACACACAATGTCACAGGAGCACTGAGAATCGTCCCTAAGTCCCTTCATGCAGAACCAGCCTCCTTTCAGGCCACGTGGCACATTTACAAATGCCACCATTTACACACAGCTGTCTAGCTTCCTAAACTAAACTCCCTGCTTTAACTTAGGAGCTAATGCCATTGCCAATGTTTGACAGCATCTCTCCAGGCCTTCAGCAGCCTCCAGGAGCATTCAGGCACTCCCCACATCCAGCCCCAGGGATGCACCTGTGCTGCAGCACTTGAATTGAGCCTTTTGTCACTGACTGGCTGAAATGAACACTGGCCTCATTGACTGTATTGATCATTGACTGATAACTTGTGAAGGCTGACATCTGTTTCCAGCTGTCCCCACACACATCTGTAATGTCACATGAAATGCTTTAGGATGTGAAACCTCTCTGGGTGGGACTCACAAGTATAACACAGGATTTGTGGGAAATCAGCTAGAAGCCAGGTGAGCTTTCTGATACAGAGCAAGTGACAACGTGACTGTACACATGGTGCCCAGTAATGCTTCCAGGGGATTCACAAGGAGCTAAACCCTATGAGACTTGGCAAGAAAAAAGCCAATATTATTATTCACTCGTCTTTTTTTCATGGTAATTGAAAAATTAGACTTTCATCTACAGTGTCTACAAGCATCCTCATTTTAGATGCATAGTTTGCTACCAAAGACTGGTACTTCTGAGTAGCAATGAATTTTTGTCAGGAACTACACAATCTCCTATTTGAAATTTTTAGTCCACTTGGATATTAATATAAATGAATTCTGTCTAAATATATATTTCAAAGTTTCTAGTATGGCTTATTCAGAATAGCAAAATTAATGAGATCAGCAGTACATACTGCAGGATGGAAAATCTTTAACTGAAATGAAAGTTGGTATTTTGTGTTTGAGACAATCTCTGACTGACTCCTTTTCTATATGTCAAGACGGCCAGAGAGCAGAAAAACTTTTGGTCAAAAACTCTGGGTAAAATCCTGCTCACAGCACTGTATAAAAAAGGTACTACTTAAACCCTCTTTCTTCTGTTGTTCACTTACAGTTTGCCTAGAGGTCTGATCTCAAATTATTTGGTTGTTTGCATTTTGAACAGATTAATCTATTATGAAGGCGGGTGTGTTTATTTACTTTGAGCTAACATGCATTGTTCAGATAAATTGAGCTGCTTTCCTATTTAACATTTTAGGATTTTTGGTTTAGTGTTCTCAGAGCCCTCTAGGCAATGGAACAAATTGGTGGAAAGTAAATTATTAACATACATTCAGCCAGGCATATATAATCAGCCCAATTTAAAGTCATTATGTCTTATATAAACAAGTACTGTATACATTTAAATATTTATCATAATAATTTAGAGAGTGGCTAGGATGTAGAATACCCAAACTCTTTTAAAGAGTATCTGAAAGGTTATGTACAACTTCAGCAGCTGTAGGCACAAGATCTCTACAAAGGGAAGAGTGAATAGGTGGAGAACCAATTTGTTTATGGTGAATTGGGTTATGGTGGCTGAAAAAGGGCATAGTCATCTGTTGTGAAGATGAGACTCAAAATTTTATTCCTCTTCAGGCATTTGATTTTTAATTTGAACCTTATTAATCACTTTTTTCCAAAATTAGGCTAATGACCGGGGTGAGAAGTTAGAGAGGATGTAGGGCTTCCTCCTCATTTGGTAAAATTTACTTTTGGCTAATACTGGGTCAAATGAAAGAAAAGAAAGAAAGGAAGAAAGAAAGGAAGGAAGAAAGAAAGGAAGAAAGGAAGGAAGAAAGGAAGAAAGGAAGAAAGGAAGAAAGGAAGAAAGGAAGAAAGGAAGAAAGGAAGAAAGGAAGAAAGAAAGAAAGAAAGAAAGAAAGAAAGAAAGAAAGAAAGAAAGAAAGAAAGAAAGAAAGAAAGAAAGAAAGAAAGAAAGAAAATTTGGCAGAAATTTCTCAGTGATCTATTCCAGGGAAGCATATCAGTTCCAATTTTTTTCCTTAGAAAGATATTGCAAGGAAACAGGACTACAGATATATGACTGTTAAAACTGTTTTTGAGGTCTTCTTCAGAAACCATATTTTTTTAGAAGAGGTTTAAACCTGTAGTAGAAAGATTTTTATTCCAATAATATCTTCCAAAGAAGGAAACCAAAGAAAATATCTTCCAAAGAAGGAAATCAAAGTTAACAGAAGATATAACAAGTCAATGCTGGAATCTCACAGAATCACAGAATATTCTGAGCAGGAAGGGCACCATCAGGATCATCAAGTCTAACTCCTGGCCCTGTGCAGGATATCCCAAGAATCAAACCATGTGCATTAGAGTGCTGTCCAAATTTCTTAAATTCTGCCAGACTTGGTGCTGTGACCACTTCTCTCGGGATCCTGTTCCAGTGTCTTTTTCTGGTGTCTAACTTAAACCTCCCCTGACAGAGCTTCAGGCCATTCCCTCAGGTGCTGTCACTGTCACCACAGAGCAGAGATCAGTGTCTGTCCCTCTCTCCCCCTCTAAGGAAGCTGTAACTGTAGTGAGGTCTGCCCTCAGTCTCCTCCAGGCTGGACAGACCAAGTGACCTCAGCCACTCCTCAGACGGCTTCCCCTCAGGGCCCTTCACCATCCTCATGGCCCTCCCTTGGACACTCTGCAATAGTTTAATGTCATTTTTACATCGTGGCACCCAGAGCTGCCCCCAGCACTGGAGGTGAGGCTGCCCCAGTGCAGAGCAGGACAATCCCCTCCTTTGCCTGGCTGGAGATGCTGTCCCTGATGCCCCCAGGACAGGGATGGCCCTCCTGGCTGCCAGGGCACTGCAGCCCATGTTCAACTTGCCATCAGCCAGGACCCCCAAGTCCCTTTCTGTAGCACTGCTCTCCAGCCTCTTATTGCCCAGTCAGTGCTCACAGCCAGGGTTACCCTGTGCCAGGTGCAGAATCCAGCACTTCCCCTTGTGAAACTCCATAGGTTTGGTGAATGCTCATCTCTCTGATTTGTCCAGGTCTCTCTGAAAGGCCTCTCTGCCTCTTCTATATCTCTCTAAAATTCACTAATTCAAAAGTCTTTTTGAAAATGTTTGTCAAATTTTAATTTTGATATTTCAGCTTTAAAACTGAAACAGAAATAACAAATCTTTGGTTTGTGGTTTGGGTGAATCTGAGTTTGATCCCTCTTTTCCCCTCCATTTTGATTTCTGTTTTCTCTACCTGTGTTTTCTCCTAAACAAAGGACAAAAATGAAAGAAAGAAAAAGAAATTCATAACAAACTTGGAAGTAATTTTAATATTTTTCATACTGACAAAAAGATGAAAATTGTTGAAGCAGAATATCTGATTTATAAAATTCTTTCTTCAATAAATATATAGGGTTTAGGCTTTTTCTTTTTTTTTTCTTCCAACAATGATTTGCCTCTCCTGAAATACCTGAGAGCTTACTATTATTTAAATACTCTTAACACAAAATCTAACAGAGAAACAGAATGAGAAATCATTATTCAATACAGTTTTTTATACTGGTCTCAAAATAAATATTTAAAAGCCTTCTTTCAAAGTGTCTATAAACCTCAGAAAGACAGATATTCACAGAATATTGCTAATATCTCTGAAACCATAAGTTTTAGTCATGGTATAAAGCAAGATACCCAAAAGATTTTATGCTAAAGGATAAAATAGTCAAGACTGCTGTGAACCCTCAGATGCATGGGATATTGCTAACCTGAAGGAACTGAAAGGCTGGCAAAGCTTCAACAGCTCTCCTTTGTCTTCCAAGTGTTATAAAAGAGCTGTAGCAAATGACATGAGTAAACAAACCCAGTGCACACCAGAAGGAACCTCTGTAACTCAGGATATGATTATGTTTTGCCTTGGATGACTTTGCTCAGTCAATAATGTTAAAGCTTTTAGAGCAGAAATGTGGCATCAGCTCATCAAAATATTGGCAAGCTCTCAGACTGAAGTATCAACTTTATATGGAAATTGTAGAAAAGTATAATTATTAAAAGACATTTTTGAAGATACTACAGACAATAATAGTCTTATATGTCTGTTCTTTTTAATGAAACAAGGCATACATTTATTTAACTGTCTTCACAGTTTAGTTGGGATTGTGGGGTAGCACCTGCAGGTTGGAACTCTTGTACTTTTTCTTCCCTGTATTTTCATTTCCAGGTACTTGATTTTAACATTTAACTACACTATTTTTATTGTAAGTAATTGTTAGCAAACTATTATCCAAAATTAAGAAAATATTTTTGTAATCATTTAAGACAGCATCAGCAAACCATACTCAAGTGAAATTCTGAATTCCTTCCCATGCTCATCTTTGTACAATTTTCCTGTTAAAAAAGAATAAAACCTGGCAGTTTTGACACAATATATGTGAAGTCAGTTTATGTATTACAGCATATAAAAGAAGTAATATTTTAAGAAAGAAAAAACAAAGCTGGATTTAGATTTCTTGCTATAAGTAAAAAAAACCACATCCTTGAGATTTCCAAGTGTTTGTGAAGGCTCCTCTCACCTGAAAAGTCCAAGAATTCTTTTTCTAGGATGACAAAGCCTTTCCATGGAATATGGGAAAACAGATGTAGCCCTGGAAAAAGATTCAGGACATTTGTTTTAGTTACCTACTTAATCTAGAAATTCTGCTTCTCCTATAGAAAGGTCCCAAATGACATGGCTTAGACTTGGTTCGCTAAAATTACTTTATTCAGTGTTTTTCATTTTTATGGTGTTTTGATGAATTTTTAGAGAAAGGCCTAGTAAAGATGGCCTTGAGATATAAAGGTGACAATGATTTTTTCCTTTGCAATATAAATAGGCAGCATTACTAAGGTTTGGCCCATACTGGGAACTAAATGTTTGTAGTGACTGGCAGTTTATGGAATTGAAAGGGAATTCTAAATATCATTTATAGGTATATTTTTGGTGGATGCCTTTTCTAATTCCAAATGTACATGTAAGGACATTTTAAATTCATGTTTCAGTGATGATAAAAATCATGTTAAGATATTTACAGGAGAGTGTTTATAAAACCTAAAAAGCTTTATTAATATTTCCTTGGACAAGAAGAGTTTTAAAAATCCTCTATTCTGTCATACATACAAGAGACTTGACACTTGCAAGGAGATACTTGGAAGGGAAAATAAAAATTGTTTGTGAAGTCAGACCAGATAACAGGAAAACAGAAATGGAGACAGGCTTTGGAGATGTCTTTGAAGTCTCATAATGATAAAATTTCCTCATTAGCCTAGAAAGCTCAACTCGAGTAAGTAAACAAAAGCTCTCAATGATGACCATATCTCTCGACCAAGACTAAAAAGATTGAACAGTTCTCTCAGGAGGACTCTTTGACCAGGCACCAAAAGTCAACATAAATATTAGAGAACTATGGAAGGTGACAGGGAGGTCACACCCATAATTTTCTGTAAACTCACAAGGGTTCCAAATTATCCAGAAACCACAGTTCAAAAGCAGAATAAGTACTAGGTCTGTTTGCTCTCCAAATGAGGGGGACACATCACATAAGGCCTGGCACTAAACATTTCAGAGTGAGTAAATAATTTCTGCCACCCCAAGCAGATTATGTGCCTGTGGAATAATAAAAGCAGCTGCAGTTTTTCTCTTCTTATTTCTGGTTCTTGTTTATTAACAAAACATGAGAAAGAATTAAATATTAGATAGGCAAAACTGAGTTTCTAATTGCCTTGAGAGTTTGTGCATCAATATTTTACCAAGAGAATTACAATCTCAGTCAATTCTCTCAGATTGCTTAGACATGACAGGACCTTAAAACAAGTCACTCTGGCAAACCTTGCAAAATTAAACATGACAAAAAATGAGAAATGCTGCTGAGGGGCAAATTTAATTTCATAATTTCAGATTTAGAAGTACATTCCACTCCCTTGGACAAAGACAGGTCTATGGGTCCTTAATGAGTGAAACAAATGACAACAAAAAAATCTGATGTCGCAAATGTTTTAGAAGGCTAAAGAACAATTTAGATTAACCTCAAAAGCTTTATTGTTTCAGTAAGGTTCCAAGAAAGTATGATCCATGTAAGTCTCATTTTAAAAACACATTCCTTGTCATATTTTCTCTCCTAGAAGAAACAGTTTTACTTGCACTTAACCTAACTACTGGGAGCCCACCCACTGAAAACATTTGAGCAAATCTGACAGGAGAGGTAAGAAAGGTTGTTTACTTGTGGGTTATATTGACTTATTGTTCCCTCTGCATATTGAAAGGAGTGCTTGGAGGTTTCTGCCTGGCAAGATCAGAAAGCTGACAGAGAAGGGTAGGCAGTGCATTCATTATCATATTTTGTGAGGTTGTTTGCTCTTGTATTCTTCCTGCAGTTCTTGAAGTGCACAGATGAAACACTGATATGATTCTCTGCTCATCCACATCTTTTTGCAGTGTCAGCCCTACAGGAATATGAAAACAAAATGAAACCTCCCCCCAAAAAATCAAAACTGATAATGTTTCACAGCCCTTGTTGTATATATCAGGTTGCAGTAGCTCTTTTTTTCTGAGACATATTTTATACCACTGGCAAAAGCTGTGAGAAAGGAAAAGATATATTTCCTCTAATACACACTGTAAACCTGCATAAAACCAGGAGAAAACTAGGTCTAAGAATACTAATTCTTCTATCTATAAGGAGAAAAAACCCCAGCATCTGGGCTGTGAAAGGATTACCTGTAACTTCCATACATTTAACCTGATAATTATTAAATTTGTAGCTCACTCACCCAGGTCACCAGATCTGCATTCCAAAAACTAAGTTTTGGAAATAGTCACCTGGGGTCTCTGACAATCTTCCAGTGCAGCACAGCAGAACCTGTCAGCAGTCCTGCTCATTCAGAGCCTGGACTTTCCTGGCAGGAAAGGGAGATGGTAGCCAAAGGGTAAAACTCAAAAATACCAATTGGTGATTGTTCAAAGAATATAAGGATCTCTAAACAGAATTTTTGACTAATAACAGTGACTTCTCCCTCCTCCTGCCCACCTGATATTTCCCCTAGAAATGCCTTATACTGTTGCAGTTGAAAATTTCTACATAAAAAAGACAGTAAATTATTAAAAAGATATATTTCCTTTTTTTTTTTTTCAAATTCCCTTTTAGTTTTAGACAATTTAGTTTCTGTAACTGTGTTACAGAACTGTGCAGGTATTCTCCAAATACTTAAATCCCTGCACTTAGAGCACGACTTGTATGGTATTAGTTGAATGAAACAAAATCAATCAACCAGGGCTATGCTGGTTCCAATACAGCAGGATTTACATCTTCCACCAACAAAAACTGCTATAACTTTCAAACACATGAATTGAGATAAATTTCTCTCTACTTTTTCTATTACAGCCACAAAACTTCCCAAACTTAGTATAACTGATTAATAGCTCACTTTTAATTAAAAAGTGTTACTTAAAATGTCTTTTACTTGCTGTGGAATTTTTCCCATGATAACTTGCATGTCAGTGTGAGAAAACAATCAATCAAAAATTAATCCCTAGCAGCAACAGATTAGTGGAAATAAATTAAATGAAAACAAGTTGCCTTTTGAGTGAAGAAAACTACTAAAAATGTAGCTTTTCAGGCAGAACAGGAAACATTAGTATTAGGCAAGCAGTATTATCATTTGAAGATTATGTATTTTGCAAAATGTTTAAGACTAGCAATTAATTTTTCTGTCTTAACAAAGCAACATATGCTACAGGAGGTAATGCAAGGGTAATGCCTAGGTAATCCATAATCACTGTTAGAATTTGGCATAAATGTAAATGCTAGAGCATTGACTCCTTTGCAGTTATTATTATGAAAAAAATTACAATATAAAATTCTACATTTAATTGGAAAAGTATGTACTAATTCTACTTCCTAGATGTAATTCTTTTCAAGGATTTTTATCTGTTGTGAACACCTTGCAAGACAGTCATTGGTTTCCTGATGAGGCATAGAGTTCAACATTAAAAACAAATGTTCATACTTTTAGATTTAGTTTGTAAATAGTTTATAATAAGTACCTTCTTAGAACCAATGGACAAATAAATGCCTTCTAAATAGTAATTCAGGCTAAAAAACTGTAGCATACATGTGCATGGTGAATAAAAAAGGGAAGCTGAGTCTCTTTTTTTCTTCTTTAACTTCCCTGTTGCCCCTCCCGGTTGATCAAGATTGTGTGATAAATCTAAGATAGACTTTCAGGCTTCCTGAGGCATTTTATAGGGTCTTTTTTACCTCAGTCTTTAAAAATACTGATAAACTTGGGCTGCTCAGTCCTCCAAGGACCATGACTATAGGAACAGTGATTTTTCATTTGTGGATGCTGAAATTGTAAGGGAACAGTTGCATCAGTTAAGGGCCTGATTGAATTCATCCCAGAGTACTGAAGCAGAGAACAGAGGTTACAGCAGAACCTCTCTCAATCATCAGCCCAAGGCCTTGGGTGTCTGGGGAGGTCTGCAACTGCATGCTGAGGTGCATCAAACACAGCATAACCAGCCAGTAAAGGGAGAAAAATAGGTAATTTTTCACCTGGGCTCAGTATTTGTGTGAACTTTTCTTGAGCACTCTGCAGTTCTGGAAGGAATGTCCTTAAGGAGCAGCTGAGGGCTCTGGGCTTGTCCAGTCTTGGGAAAAGGAAACCAAGGGGCAGCCTCATTGCTCTGTGCAGCTTCCTGGGAAGAGAAGATGGACAGGGCAGTGCTCAGCTCTTGTCCCTTGTTCCCAGTGACAGGATGAGTGGGAATGGCTCAGTGCTGCTCCAGGGCACATTTAGACTGAGATTTTTCCTAATGAGGAAACACTTCTTTCCCAAGAGGATGTGCAAACACTGGGACAGGTTTCCTAGAGAGGTCATCAGAGCTCCAGACCTGTCAGTGGTTAAGTCCTTAAGGACATGCTTTAACTTTTGATCAGCCTTGGAGAGATCCAGGTAGTAGGACTGGATTATTGTTGTAGGCACATACAAAATAGTCTAATCTCATCTATTCTGCTCCACTTTGTTCACTCACATTTGTCAATTGGTGCTTGACAGGAACAAGATGATGGTAAAAATTCTTTTTTTTTGGAAAATGGGCACTTCTAATTATACACTATTGCCAGAAAAGTAGGATCTTCTTCCATGTTTGGGAGAGTTAACATTCGGCAGTTCTCATGCATGCTGAATTACAAGTAATTTTAGGAAAATATCAAGTTTGCTTGTCTCTTCTTATAAAATATCATCACAGAAACTCTATTTTATCAACATATACAAAACATTAAGGTAGTAAAAATGATCTTGCTCTTGATAATGCCAAAATTATAAAGTTGCATATGAAGCCAGGTAGATATCAACAGTCTCTCTTCATTTTGCCTCATGCTCTGAAAAGAATGCACAACATCCTATCTAAGACCTTGATTCTCTACAGAACATCTCGATCCAGCCAAAAAAGCCAAAGTATCTGCCATAAGGCAGAGCTTGAAGGGTTCCTTTGGAAGTGATGGAAAAATACTCAGGGTTTAGAATCAGCTGCCTGAGGTACTGTCGTGGTTTGAGAGGAAGTGAGTTTTTTGGGATGCTGTGGTCAAACCAAGAGGTGCTCAGATTTGAATATTGGCACCTGGTATGGGCACTGAGCACATGGATACACCTCTGAGAACACAGGGGGGTTAAAAGCTGAGAACTCCCAGGGGAGGCTCTCTCTTGAGTTCCCTCCCTGAAAGAGAACAGACCTTACCCTGCCCGGCTCCGAGCTGGGCGCAGGAGGGGAAGCCACAAGGCCTGACTGAGGGAGGCCGGGCCTGGGACAGAGAAGGGAGGTGAAGGCCCCTGCAGGATGGAAGGGTGGAGGAACCCTGAGAGGCTTTGGGCAGCCCCCCCCCAGGAGAGAGAGAGAGAGAGACAGAGAGACAGAGACAGAGACAGAGACAGAGACAGACAGACAGAGACAGACAGAGAGAGAGAGCTGGTGTCTGCGCCTGTTCCACCTTGAAATTAGATAGCACGGCCAGCGTGAAGAGGTGGGATGGGGGGGGGGGGGTGGGTTGTGGTGAGGTGCCTGGCAGGGCAGCTGTGGGAGTTGTGTACAGGCAGAGCCTGAGACTTTTAACCATTTTCTTGGATGCTGGAAACCTTGCAAATGCTGAGTCCTCCTGGAGTTGAATGAGAAGAGAGATAGAGATGAAATAAGAGGAAATGGGCCACGAGAGAAGCTGAAAAGAATCTTAGGTGGCAGGAGGTGATGGAGTGGCCTTTGGCTGGACTTTTCTTGTATAGCCATGGACAGAACCATTTTTCCTGTGACACAGAGACTGAATTTAGGGGGGAGGCAATGGCTCAGAACCAGGACAGTGCAGTGATGTGATGTGAAGGAGTGCGTGAACAGAGATGACGGGTGAGGAGGGTGGTGGTGGTGCCCTCCGTCTCCAGGGAAGAAGAAGAAGAAGAAGATGATCTCTGCTCTCGAGACCCCTCGGCCCCAGGGTGTGGAATCTGGGGGGGACAGGTGTCCTAAAAGTGAGAGACTGTGCTCTTTTTGGAACTGGACAAAGCACCCTTTAAAAAGGAAAACCCTAGAAGCAGCTCTGGTCCATGCGCAGCGGTGAGGGCACTGGGGCATGGAAGGAAGAGGTCATGATGGCAAAATGATCTCCGGGTGGTGCCACATGTGACATGGAAACACAAGAGGTTTCAACTGTGTTTCCAGGGGAAGCCTATGGTAAAAGAGGGACTCCTCTCTCCTTGATGAACTGAGAATTGATTATCTGAAGGGTGGTGATGGACTGAGAGTGGGTGATCTGAGGGGTGAATGTATTGGAAATTTGGTGGGGGGAGGAGGAATGTTTTTGGAAGGTTTTCATCCTGAGTTCTGTGTGTTCCTTTTATAGTTGTAGGTTAATAAAGTATTTCCCTTTTATTCCTAAGCTGGAGCCTGCTTTGCTCTATTTCTCATCACATCTCAGCAGACACCAGGGAGGAAGCATTTTCATGGGGGCACTGGCATTGCGCCAGGCTCAAACCATGACGGGTAGCGTGACACCTCTTGCTATTAATGTTGATAGTGTTTGTCCATATACATCCATCTATAAGGTGCATGCATTTTGTTTAATTTTTAAGTCAATAATGCCAATTCATAGTTCTTTGAGAAGAAAAGAAGCCTTAAGTTAATTATTCAATGCATAGTAATAAGTTTATGAATTGATAGAAAACAGTACTTCCTTGATGCAGTACTGGAAAACAATTTTTTCCAGAAACGTTTTACCTGTAGAAACTCCAAGACCCAAGGAGCAGAACTTCAAACATAATTAGGTACTTAATCAACCAGTCAGCTGCCTAGGAGAGGCAGAAACTCCTATGGTCTTTCTCTCACTGAAAGAAAAGTGACTAAATGTTAGCATCCTGTTAAGGCAAGGCGTGATAGATCTTTCCCTTGCCAATGGAGGTAATGAGGCACTGCTGGAGGGCTGTTCATCTTCTTGGACAGACATTTCTCAGAATGGGAGGAATCTTCCTGTGCAGTATTTTTTTTTTTTTTTCCCTTCATTGACTCAAAAGGAAACCTTTTAGCAGATTGACTAATTGATTCAAGCCTTGAACTAGCATAATTAATGCCAGATCTCACCAAATTCAATGCTTTATCCAATTCTTAGAGGTCTTGGAGGGAAAAAAAAAGCAAACTCCATTACTTTCCTGTTGATATGCAAACAGTGTGTGGAAACTATTGACTACAACAGACAAGTTTCCTCAGGGAGGGAGAGAGGCGTTCCCAACACAAACTTGGAATTAAAAGTGCAAAATGATAAAACTTTGGCAAATATGCAGTTGGGTCTGAAATATTGCTCTTTCTTTTGACCTCCATCCACAATGTTTTGCTTTTTGTCACTGGCCCAGTGACTGCAAGGTGTGTTCAACGCTCTGCTCTAAATGAGGAAGAGCAGAGCCATTATCACAACTCTGTCCAGACAGCTGTAAAGTGTGGGACCAGTTCTGCCAGACCTATGCACAGCTAGAAGATCCACAGTTTCAAATTTTCACGGGTATTTGATTCATTATCTTGTTTTTCATCATTTTTTTCTAAAAATAAACAGTTATTTCTTATTTTCTTGGTTTTCTGTATATGATCTCAGATTTTATTAAGCGGGACCAATTTAATCCAAAACCTATTTTTCAAAGCACTAGAAAAGAATAACCAAATAGGAAGTATGCCATATATATTCAAGACATAAGAATCTCACTGAAACTAATTTTTTCTTGAACAGCAAGAGATTTTTCAATAAAATATAATTTTCACATATATAGATATAAAACATAAATTAATTGTTCTGCATTACATTCAGAAAATATGCAAAAACATCTTATTGCATCTTTAATAAAATTTCTGATAGCTTTCAGAGACACAGACCACAGACATATAGTTCATCTTATGCAACATTCATGAAATATCAGTATGAGATTGAACAAATGAATAAGTGTATTATAGAGAGGTTTGACCTCCAGTTAGTGAAAACGAGTATACTGTCTGCAGACATTTTGAACCATGTGTTTTTCCAAATGATTGTTATAGTTAGTGATCTTTTTATTGATAGTACTGATAGTTTGAGATGATATTTATTTCTGTGTGACAGAAATAAATAGTTGTTAGGGTTAACCCTGGTGGTCAGCTGAGCTGCTTGATCACTTCCTCCCCCTTCAGCCCCACTGGAACAGGGGAAAGTATTGTAAATGCACGGCGAGCCCCGTGGCAGGGAAGAACAATGCATCTGACTCCATGTTCTCAGAAGGCTGATTTATTACTTTATTACACTATGTTATATTAAAGAATACCATACTATACTATACTCAAGAATACAGAAAATAGGCTTACTGAATGGTAAAAAGATAATCATGAAAACTCGTGACTCTTTCCAGAGTCCTGACACAGCTTGGCCCTAATTGGCCAATGAGAGAAAATGACTCACACCAGAATCCAATCAGGCAATCACCTTGGGTAAACAATCTCCAAACACATTCCACATGAGCACAACACAGGAGAAGCAAATGAGATAAGAATTGTTTTTTATTTCTCTGAGGCCTCTCGCTGCCTTTTAACTTCCCAGGAGAAAAACCCTGGGCAAAGGAATCATGTTCAGAGAATGTGAATGCCCCAGGGAAGAGAAAAGAAAGAACAAAAGAAAGAAATGTTGGAAAATTAAGAAGGAAAAACTAAAATAAAAATTGTTTAATAAGTGAAGGATAAGTGGAATAACAGAAAGAAAAAAAAGGAGAATGCACTCACCTTTCAGTAAAGATTTTTGTTTTGAAAATGTGTAGTGTTTCAACATTTGTATTAAATTCAAAGAGGTGATCCTCTGACTAAGTAAATTGAATAGTTAATCTGACATAAATGTAATAACCCTCTTGTGGTTGTTATCAGGTTGGAAAGAGTACAATTTATAATCTCAGAAAAGATACCAACACAAGTAAGATCTAGCATTCATTTTCAGTAGAAAGATGGCAGAAATAACAGGGGCTATGATCAATGTACTAAAATAATAATTACTTTGTTATGTTGAAGCCAACCCAACTGATCATATTATTTTATTTTACACAGCTATAACTGATAAGGCAAGTGATAGGATTGGAAGTGCAATTTCAGATCTGGCAATAAAATGACTGACAAGAATGTAATATATGTACTATGAATAACTGCATAGTACATATTATGAAGATAGAATCAGAAAGAAAAGGACTACATAACCAGTCTACCTTTTTAAGTACTTCTCTGATCAGAGAGTGAACAATTTGTCATGGAAGCCTCAGGATTTCAGAGCTGAGTGTGAGACGTAAGATGCCTTTATTTAAACAGGTACAACAGTGGCAATAGACAAAACCCATGGATTACTTTTTAAATGTTGCCTCACATAACACAGCCTGGCAAAGTGGATGTCCTACTTTGTGTATTCATTTAGTCAAAATTCCCCAATCTAGATACATTTTCCTAGTTAGAGTATTGAATACTTATATCCTGTGCTGGGGAGTTGGGTTAGACTATCCCTAGAGGCCTCTTCCCACCAATTCATTCTATGATTCCATTTATTTACTTACTTACTGCTTCTTAACACTCTGTTAGAGATGCAACACAACCTTGCAAGTGACTAAATCTAAAAGCATTTCTAGAAAAAGACTCAAACTTCCTAAATTACTTACTCTTTCAGTTTTAACCAGCAAAATTTTCTTCCAATATGACTTCCAACATCTGCATACACATACATTAATCTACTTGTTTATAAAAAAACTTTTCCACCTTGTAGAAAACTGAAGTGTCGAAAGCATCAACAATAGCAGTTACACTATAGGACATCTTTGCATATTTTGCCAAAGACAATTAAACTGTCCTGCTTTGACACGGTTTTTACACTGCTTCAGCCTGCACTTCCTAGTGACAATGTTCCACTTGATTTTCCACAGAAAAATGTGTCTGACAAGAGGCTTGGAGGAGGGAGCATTCCCTTAAGTGTAACACTTGTCTCTGTCCCCATATACCTAGAGGAAAAGCAGCAGAAACCATGAGGACCCTGGAGATGCATCTGGATATTTGTTTTACAGATTACATATGCCGATGGCCAAAAAAATTCAACTGACCGCATACATTTTTAGTTATAAAAAGCTAAATCAGAAATCCTTTAGGTTTGCCCTTGACCCTGAGCAGGGAGGCAGAAACATCTAAATCAAGTTCCTATTTTCTCATAAAGAACTCTGTACTTTATTATCATTCATATCAAAATCAAGAGGATCATTTGACCTCCTATTTTAGGCAATACCTTCTGATGCTGACATGTTGATATTCATGCGCTGTCATCAGAAAAAAGCAATTTACTGAATATGAAAAACTACAAAGTTTTAAAAACCCAAACCTATGAAAGAAAGGGTAAATGGAGGTCTCATCCTGGAATTTTAATCCTGGAAGACTAACTTTTCTTATCTTTATAATCCTTTTGAGATTTAGATAGAGTTTTCTAAGGCTTTAAATCTGATAAACAATGTTCACTGTCTGCTGATGAAATGAAACTGCTGACTGCCATTAAATGCAAGAGAGGCAAAGATTTCTGATTCAATTAGTTTGTTTTGCACACCCAAATTTGAATACAGGGGTGCACATTGATTTGTAATATTTACACGTTTTAATTAAGGTTAAAAATGAGCACCTAAACTTTTAATATATTTCTGCATAAACACATGAAATTATTTTTATATACATAGGTAGAAAATATAAATATACATATAAGCTATTAATTACGCAATTCTAAGTGGAATAAGAGGCTGTTATGTAATACTGGCCCTTCTTCTGACAGCTAATTGAATGATCCAGTTATTAAATTAACTGCTTGAATAGACTGGATATCACAGATATTTTTATTATCCACATGGCTGTTGGATATTCAATAAAAATTGAAAATTTATTGATCAAATAATTTGACATAGACTCAGGGGTTTTGCTTAGCCCCTTTTTATCTTCCTTTGACACTGACTGCTGTGAGTGTGAGCAGTGTTGGGGTTTCTCCACAAATAAACTGTGTCCTAATCCTTGGATGGATGCTGCCATTTCCACTGAGACAGTGTTAATTACCAGTGTTAAGTGAAAAGTGCTTTCATCCCAGAAGCTGCAGCTACTGTAGCAGAAGGACAGCAAATACTTTGGAAGACCTCTACAATTAAGTTCTTGGCTACTTTAAGCCCTACACGTCCCATGACATTTTCCAAAGCACAGAGAGGCCTTAGCTTGATTGCCCAGCTGAACTGTAAACATGAAATGAGATTTGGCCTCATTTAAACTCTTCTGCAGCCACAGTCTACCATGTACAATATTAGGTTTGTCTGCAGTGAATAAAAATAACAAAAATGTTCAGCTTTAAATCTGGTATTTTGCAGAAAAATTCAGGGTATGTAAGGTGGGGGTTTTTTTTTTGGAAGGAAATCTATGACTATATTTAAAGTATTGTCAATACTCCCTGTTAATTCTACAGCAATTTTGCAGTTTATATTCAACATATTCAAAATGTTCAACATATTTCATTCAACATGTTTCCCCTTTTAGCAAAATACTTACACATGTGTCCAGGTACAACCCACTTAAGCATAGCTGAAGGCATCTAAGCACTGTTCAGAGAAAACACTTCCATTGAAGATGTAAACAGAAAAACAATGGGGAAAAACCTATTGTGGTAAATTTTTGCATCCAAAGTCAGTGCAGGAAATAAATACTGCTCTGAATTCAAGCTAACAAAATCTCTGGGAAAACATGCATATATTATAAAATATTTGAAGGAGGCAGACTACAAAGCAAGAAGGAATTAACACTTGATTTTAATTACAGCTATTTGAGTTTTACTTTGACCACTTCACCTTTCTCTCTCCCAGGCTATACAATTAAACTACTTGAATTTTGCTCATCATTAACTTGATTTTTGAAAAGAATGTGATTACCCTGGAGCTTTTTTGGCTAGTGTATAACAAAACAGGAATTTAGCACTCATGTTTGTGAAAGGCAGAATGCTAGATTAGCTCAAAACAAATTTACATTTATCAGTGGTTCTAAATATAGTTTATTGACAATATGTTCTCTGCATGATCCTCCAACACCAGAGGCCAACAGAAGCTGTTGCTTGTAAAGCTGAAATGTATTTATGCAGAGCAAGGTCAGATGTTGCTGGCAGCATATTTCTCCTCAGGTAATGTTGCCAGAAAGGTAGAAGAGATTGGAAGCCGCTGGCCGAAATAGAAAACTTTTTTTTAATGTAAGATCTGCTTCTGTACCTATCTCAGCATCCCTTCCAGCTAATGGGCAATAAAAACAAAGAAAGTCAAAGTTCAAGGTCTCAAACCCTAGCTACAAGTCTTCTGCTGACTAAATAGGATTCAGTTTTTTCACCATAACCTAGACCAAAATTTGCTATCTGGTAGTTCAGAAGCACAACAGAACATTTCAGAATTAATGACTGAAGGATGGCTGGTGAAATTCAAGATAATGGCACACAGCTGGTGCTTGGCAGAGACAGCTGGTTTTTTTTGGCTGGTCATGTATAATAGAACACATTGCATGTGGAGGAAAAAATTCCCAAACTTTTAAGCCATTACACTGATATTTGGTGTACAGGGAATTAGGATTTGTGCTTGTTATACAATTTCACCCAAAACTAAAATGCACTTTTCATTTTCTCCTTCATATCATAACCATATATTTGCCCCTAATGCAAATTAGGAACAATATGCTTTGGCAAGGTAAGTAAAGCTTTGGGCTGTCTCAGAAGAAAAGGAAAGGGAAACTTGACTGATGTGATCAAAACCATAAAAACAACAGGTTTGCATCTGGTCTAATGTCATAGTCCCTGTAAATATTAAATTCCATAGCATTTAGATAGCTGTGCTGCTGTAGAGTACTACATTAAAGCCTTTTCATTACTGCTGACTGTATTCAGCAAATGTCCTTAGATCATCTCATTAAAATGCAGACAAGGACTACAGACCTTTGCAAGATGGATAAACAGGAGCCACGGATTTAAAAGAAAAATAAAGTTTTGGACAAGATGAATAACACAAGTTTTATAATAGCAACTGAAGAGAATAAGAACTCATTTGAAAGAAAAATTTGGTACTGTTCTCAGCATTGTGAAGGACTACACAAAACAGCAGAATTTTGGAGGTTTTCCTTTTATTTTTCCTAATATCCTATAACACAGATCTCATTTTTTCCTCCCATCCTCATAAGAAATATTAACCACACAGATACATCTACAGATGGATTTATGTGCAGCTTTTGGAAGGCTGCTGTCTTTGTACATGTAGCTAATCCCTGCTAAGATTTTACATGGGATGCACAATTGTGCATATAAAAATAAGGGCAATCTAAGCCCTCACTAAGATATCATTAGCACATTAATGAAACAGTTGTCTGTTTAGCTTCCTGCCCTGTTTTCCATTTGTTTACAATGTTGTAGAGATCTCTCTGCCCTGCCCTTCTGCTCTACACAAGACTGCTCTGAGCCACTGCACAAACCCCTGTGCAAGTGTGCCATGCTTGTCACTTAATTCTAACAGGACAACTCAGAGGAAGGGGAGAGAGAAAACTATTATCCTTCTGCACAGGAGGCCAAATGAAGAAATATTAAGTAGCTAATATGAGGTTTCACAAGAAAACTTTGTCTGACAGAAACTAAATACAGATCACAAAACCTTAATACTCCATCTCCCTCTCAGGGCTGCTCTCTCCACTGGTGCCATAAGTTCTAAGATGCTTTGATGTTCTGTTCTTGCTATGGGAAATAACAAAACAACATTAAAATACATTCAAAAAATGTATTACAGATTCAGAATGGTTCACATACAGGAGTTTAGACCCAGATCCAATAAAGCCTTTATTCAATGTTATAAGGTAGAACAAGGAAAAAAAGGCTTTTAATACTAAAATAACTGGCCTGTTCAAATCTGGTTTGTTTTTTGTTTTTTTTTATTATTTGCATGGCTTCCCAGAAGGGGTATAATAAAGTCTCGGATCAAAGTAATTAAAGACTCTAATTAATAGGGAAAAATCACATTTACATATGGTATCACTCAAAATTTCAATTAATTGCTTTAGACAAGAATTTACTTCAAATTCTCTTCCTGACAAGCTGCAAAAGTCATTACTAATTAGTCATTTTTTTAAAACCTGATATACTGATAGAAAAGTAGAACTATCATTATTCTAACACCAGATAACAATAACATTTCAAATTAAATAATGTGCATACAACAAACCTTTCATACCTAGGAGTGAGTTTAGTTATCAGTAATGGTTCTGTCATTTTTTCAGATAACTCTTGAATGGAGAATCTGGATCCACTTCTGAAAATCACAATGCTGTTCCTTGAGAGCTGAAACAAATAATGAATCATTTATATTTATACAATTACTTCTATCATCACATTTATTTACCTGCCATGGGGTCCCTAGAAACATTCTAAACCCGTTTCCCAACAAAATGGGATCAGTTCTCTGCACCTGTGGACAAATTGCCTTTACAGGAATTTGTAAATACACCCCGTTCAGATATTCATGGATCATCCTTTCTGCTTAATAAAATGAACATGTGACGTATGAAGATGAATTTGTCATTGGTTTTGTTTGGGCTTTTTATCAAAAAAACCAAAATTAATCCCCTGTCAGTTATAATTCCCCCTACATTTCCAGAAAATCCTTATTCATTAATGGAATTTGCGGCAGACCAACACAAATGACATTTTCTATCCCTGCTTACCAAAGTCTTACAGACTCATTCACATAACTTGTTTTCTGGGCCTGCAATTAATCAAATTTGATTGAAGTCACATTATTTTCTAGCTGCGTAGTTTCTGAATGAAACATGGATTAATTGTGATCCATAATATGTTTTTAGTTCTGGTTCATGCTCAGCCCAAGATACAATTCTCTAGAAGCTGTTCCTAAGCAATGATTATAGGAGACTGGGTAGATGTAAGGGATCTGTCTGTTCTTAAGCTCTCACAAATCATCTATTGCATCTCTGACACCATATAGTCTGTGACAAACTGCCCCCAAGCATGTGACTTTCCCTGATTAACAGACCACAACCAGTTTTCTGATCTCAGATAATCACTCTAAATCACCCTAAATTGCACCACAGTCAGTGGTGAGAACAGGATAACCTAAAACGAGATTTTTCTACCACTGTCCCTTTTAGGTTAAGGGAGATTCTTGTGATTGGTTTAGGCTTTGGTCTTGAAATTACATAAAATAATTTATTTGAGACTACATCTGTTCCACTGCAGTAGCCATAAATAGTGCCAACCATCTGGACTGTTTAATTATTACAACAATCCCTGTCACCGCATTGTCTGTGGGCAAATCACAGCATCCCAAATGGTTTCTGGAAAGATTATGAGCTAAGATGGGCAAGGAACCATTCTTAATAGAAATCCTGCATTCAGCATATCTTTTCAGGAGGTTAAAAGAATTTAGCCACATGGCTGTGGCCTGCCTGTGCCAGCTGGCCCAGAGAATGAGTCCCAGCTCTGCTCAGCTCACTAGGATAGTTGGAGCCTCAGCCTGCAGGCCAGTTCTAAAGAGGGACTTAAACAGCCCAGGCTGAGTGCCACAGCTGTAACCTCTCTTGGCTGTTCATGACAGTCTTCCTCAGGCAGCTGAAGATGCTGTTGACCACCTTTGCCATGAGATCACACTGCTGGCCCTTGGCCACCATTCTGACTATCACAATCCTCCTTTTCTGAAAATATTTTCCAACAGGTTGGCCTCCAGCTTGCCCTAGTGCCTGGGGTTATTTCTTTTTATTATTTCATGAGATTCCTATTCATCAAATCCTCCAGCTTGGCAAGGTCCCTCTAAAGAGCAGCAAACCTCTCCTGTGTGTCATCAGATTCTCAGAGTTTTGTATCACTTGCAAAACTGCTGAGGTTCACACTCAAATTATTAATGAAGGTCGTAAATAATACTGGCTCCACTGTTGACCCCTCAGGTGTACCTCTAGTGCCCAGATTCCAACTGGATTTGATGCTGTTGATCACAACCCTTGAAGTCCAGCAGCTGAGTCCACCTCACTGCTCACTTCCCAAACCTGCATTTGAACAGATTCTCTGCATGATGTTGTGGGAACTGTCAAAAAGCCTTAATCCAGTGGATACCAATCAGTTTTTCTCCTGTCCTCCACCAACCCAAACATATCAACACAGGGAGCTGTCATTGTGGTTAAGCATGATTTTCCTCTCATATATCCATGCTGACTACTACAAATCACCTCTGCCAATTTCTTTGCTTAAAGATTTGGTACTGAAACTGGAAGAACCTGACCCATCAGTGAGGACCTTGTGATTCCAAAGCAAGTATGGTAAATGCCAAATAACATCAAGCAGCAAGCCAGAAGCAGCAGATAAGGAGGAATCAGGTAAATTATTAGCGTAAACTATTAGCAAAAATTATAGGAAGGATTTTGTCATTAGAATTACAGCATTAGCTGAAACACAGGGGACATCTGTGCATATAAAGGCTGTCAGGCACCACTACCTCTGCTTCTCATAGAGCAAATTGTTCTGATAAAAGTAGATGACCCTGAAGTTGTTGTGCTGCAGTGAATGTTAGTACTTAGTAGAGAGTCTTCAGCAGGCAAAGGTGTCACACTGCTTAATTTCTCAATCTCTGTTTGCTGCCCTAGTACAGAGTGGGGCAACTTTGAGCGTAGCTAGATGTAAAACTACAGATGAAAAGTGGCCTTTCAACATACTCAGTGAGGTACTTTGAGAGTTCACATACATTCAAGTTTAGGAATTCACATTACAAAAATTTTATGGAATACAGACTTAGGTATAGAAATATAACATTCACATAAATGTTATTGTATAGACCAATTTTTATCTTCTCTCTCTCTTTATTTTTTTTTTATTCTCACCTTGATACCTTCATTCACATTACATATTTGTAGTCATATCACATTCACATTTGATATTTTGACTTAAAGTGTCCATTAAATAGATTTAGAAGTGGACTTCCTAAACCTCATGAACCTTCCTAAAGAGTTCTCTAGTTTTAAAGTGATGTCAGAGCTGCAAAATGCCACACCACAATCCATTTGAGGGACACATGGTCAGGAGGTTCAAGGGACTCTCTTGTATCTTCGTATCTTCTGCTCTATTAAGCATCTACTTTCTCCCCAGCTTGTACAGCTCCATTTCTGTACTGGAAAATTTTAACACGTGAAATTACTGCTGCTATCCAAGTTCTGCTTATGAAAAGCTTGATCAGGCCCTGCACATAAGAATAATACCACAACATCTGTGTCATACAGAACAGTGTGTAGGCATTTCACACTAAGAGTAAGTAATATAGACCATATTTAAAACTGACTCATAAACAAGGATTAAAGTGCAATTTTGATAGTGACCAACTTCTTGGCATGCAATTCAGAACTGTCAAGCTCCCATACAGCAAATAATTTTAAAATTCTGGCACTTACTTTTTCTGATATCCAGAATTTTCAGAAAAAAAGAGGAGGAAGAAAAAAACCTTTTCAGCAATTTTCTCTGTGTCATTCAGTTCTCTGTTTCATTTAATTAATTCTTTCTGGCCTTTTAGACCTGATTTACTGCACCTGACAATGTTCCTCAGGATTATGCTGTCAGGAGGATGCTGTCAGCTTAGGAAAAAAAAAAAATGAGGCTAGGAGGTGGATGCAAACAAATCTTACTTGATTGCATGGCTTGCAAAATGTAAATGATTTTCTCCTTGTCTTAATTTTATGGCTTGGAAAACAAAAGGAATGATATGCGGGGCAATGGGAAAGAGAAAAATATTTTAAGTGTAGGTGTAAGTCATCAAAGAGCCTGTGTGTTGGTGACACCAGCTTTTAATAAGTGCAGAAATACTGTTTAGAGGTTTTGAAATAATGATGCAGGTTAGTGCAAGTTAGTTCTTAGCAGTTGTAGAACTTTTGTGATGCAGAACAAACTTTCGTACCTAACCAATGGTTTGACAACTAACAGATGTCAGGAGATAACTGCCCCTGGAGAGGGTGTGAGAATATCTCTATATATGGATGCAGTTTTGAGACCAGAGGCAAATAACAGCCTGTTGTCAGAAGACACAGAACAGTTTATCTTAAACCCCAGAATTTTTTAATCAATTATAACACAACATCTGCCCTAGGATTTATTTATTCCCAGGTTGGGGATGTGTTTTGTCCAGCAGCAGGAAGCATCATCTCTTACATTTGTTTTACAGTGTTTAACTAAAGTAATTGGAAAATATTATCCACCATATGCTACTTCATGTCAGTGAATTATAAAATGTACAGAAGCACAGGCATAGAAATTATTAATAGTTAGCCCTGTTTCAATGAATAGAGATTCTGGCATGGTAAAACAGAATGATATCAAGGCTGCCTGGCTAGGATCCCGTGCAGCATTAGTACCAGTGGAGCAGTAGGATGCTATTAACACTGCAGAGGAGGAACCAGATTTCTCTTTTGGTAGAGGCAATCCTTAAATAACATCTTCTTATTTACAAGCATATATAAAACTAGCTCTTTATCTTGTGTTATACCCTTGGCCTTTGTTTCACACTGTTCAATTATGATCTACCATGCCCTTGGCACTGCAGTTTTGTAACCCGCTCCTTAATTTCAACATGACTCTTCTGAGGCATTTGAGTTCAATTGGCCTCCAGCTGATAAAATCTGCCTTCATGTCTGTGGGTCACTCACTGACTCAACAATCCTGTCTTTTTTAGCCATTGTCCTACATTTCCTTTCAAATAATTTATAAAAAGAGGTTTGGGCAGCAGCTGATCCCTGTACTGTCTTTGGGCAGCACATAATGTAGATGCAGAGGGGTTTCATTCTCATTATATTTTGAGCTCCACCAATTAGCCTGTAATTTTTCAGTTTAAGATTTATATATCTACTTGCTTAACCTAATTTGAATGTTGTGGGAGTGTCTAGCAGAAATGCAGGCCTGTCTAACAGTCTCCACTCCAATTCCCATGTGCTCTGCAGGCACATTGTTACTGTGAGACTTGCTTGGTTAGTGAAGTCAACAAAAATACTTCTTTAGGAAGGATATGAATCAGTGCTTACATATAAACATAATTGGAAAGTATTGATTAAAATAAATAAAAAAATATATTTTTTATCTGTAGAAAAATAATGGTAGTCCATCATTTGCCCAACCACAACTGGAAGCTGGAGCATCTGGCACCTCTTTGTAATGTGACATAAATTAAATTCGATTCTAAATTGGAAGAGAAGGAATCCATTGTAATGCAATTTTATTGTCAAATATCTATTTTGGCATTGCATATAAATAATTATATGTATTTTTATATGTATCGATATTATATATAATTTTAAAAATTGCATTGTGTACTTTTCAAAAATACTGGTTTCTGTTGTCTGTAGAAACACATAACTGCTTCATCAGCATTTTGGACAACACTTTTATTTTTCTTCCACAGGTTCATGAGAAGAAAAGAGCAAAACAGATCTTTTTAGTGCTCTGCTGCTGCTATCCATTTCAAGCCAGATACATTATTTACCCTTTACCTAAGAAGCTTTTACAACCTTGTCTCCCTTGATAAAGTGAAACAAAAGACATTACCAGAGCTAACTGCAAAGACTGAGCAGTGGGGATGACATCTGGTCACTATCTAAATTTCATGCAGCTGTACCAGCAATTTCTTCTGTTGCAGCTAATGTGTTGGTTTGCAGTGAAAAGCTGGCAGAAGAAAGGTGGGAGACAAAAGGTGAGAAATAGCCAGACACAGATAGGGGAAAACCAGTTCCATTCTTCAGGATCCAAACAAGTAAAATACTTCTATGTAGATTTAAACACAGACACAAAAATGAAACAGGAACCTTGCCTATTCCTCTTTTGTAGAACTACAAATCAATATGCTCTTTGTAATTGCCTTAAAAATATTCTGTGTCATTTTTTTAGTTTGAGAGAATAAATTGCCTCAGAGCTCTCTGCCCTCTTACTTTTGTAGTTTGTTATTTTATTTTTTCACCTATGACTGCAAACTTCAATTGATGTGAAATACCTGACTCTGAAAGTGACAGAGGATTAATTTCTTTAGTGATTGGCTTAAAGAGAAAAAGAACCAGGAGCACTGAGTCAAAGCTAGCTCCCTTTTTCAGGGGAGTACTTTTCCCTGTAGTACAAGAAGTATTTCTCTGTGCTTTATTTCTTTTCCAAGAGAGCACAAAGAGGTCAGAAGAAATCAGTAGCTAATATTAAATTGCATTTCAAAACCTTTAAGCTTCCTGTGCTAAAGATTCATCATTTCTATGGAAAATTTGGTTCCTTCTGGCAGCATTATGCATCACTCTGAATATGGCTGCAGCAAACTGCCAAAGGTACGGAACAAATGAAGCATTAAGGGAGCTGTATATTCACATCTTTGGCTATGGGGAAAATCAATGCTAACAATTCTTCTTTCAGAGGCCAGAAATTCCTCTGAAAATGCCTTCCCTGCAGGTCTCCTAAGACCATGCAATTGCATATATCTTTGATAGATGTGGGAGTGATGCCTGCTTGTGCTAGTGGGGAGGAGAGGAAGCAATGCTGGTTTTTTTAGGCTAATTGCTAGCACTGGGCTCATTGCTACTTCTCCTTCACACGAGAGAGAAGAGCTGACCTGTGCTACTGTTAAGCAACAAGCAAAAGGCTATGACTATGCATTGTTGGAGCAATAAAGGCTTTAACTCTCCCCACACTGGAACCCTCTCACCTCCCCCCACGGTCCCATATTGCATCTCAGGTGTAGTATTGTCCACAAGGGTCCCAGGATGAGGGAAGAGACGAGAAAGTTGACTCCATGTATCAGCAAGCTAGGTTTATTATTTTATGATAGAAAATATATTAAAACTATACTAAAAGAACAGAGAGAAAAGGATTTCATCAGAAGGCTAAGCTAAGAATAGGAAAGGAAGGAATGACAAAGGCTTGTCTCGGACCAAGACAGTCTGGACAGGTGAACTGTGATTGGCCATTAGTTCCAAACAACCAGATGAGACCAATCACAGATTCCCCCTGGTACATTCCACAGCAGCAGATAAGAATTGTTTACAGTTTGTTCCTGAGGCCTCTCAGCTTCTCAGGAGGGAAAAATCCTAAGGAAAGGATTTTTCCTAAAACATGTCGGTGACACTCAGGGATAAAGAGATGGTTAAGATGAGAACAGGAGGTAGGAGCTGATCCTGATGGGCTTGGATGATTGTATGTTTCAGCTGATCATCAGCTCTCTTGTGATTTCTAAGTAACATTTATCTTTGTATCCCTTTGGCAATCACAGAATGGGTAAATCCTGTTCTTTCTACCCAGTGTGATTTTATGTGCGTTTGTACAAGCACATGGTCTTCTACACTGGATCTTCAATGATTAATGTCTTCATTTACATTTTATTCATATTAGGGTGATGTGTGAATTTCTACTCTGTCCAAATAAGATTATGAAATTGTGCAGGACCAGAGAGACCACGTATTTATGTTAATGACATTAGTGTGCTGGGAGTGGGGACAGTATTATCTGTCCCTGTGGAAAAGAGATCATAACTGTGAAGCCTCTTTTTGATCTCTGGTTCTTGTTTTTTCTTCCTGTCTCCCTTTGTGAGACTAGAAGTGCCAAAATCAGAAACACTAAACATTTATTACTCTCTTGATATTTCTAGTGGAAACTGGCAAATTTGCAAGTGACGAATCAACTCGTTTTGGTATTCCACAGGAGACTACACTTCTCAGCAGGGGTTTACAGTGCTGAGAGAATTTCTGGCCATTCTGAATGAGGAAAAACTGGAGGAAACAACACAGGAAATAAATACATATTATATGGTGCATGTATTTTTCATATATCTTGAGAAAATCATAAAAAAGCCTTGAGCTGTTTCTCAGATCCTGGCCTTTTTTTTTAGAAGGTTTTAGTTGGTTGGTCAGGGAGATGTTCACAATACTGCATATTAAGACTTTATAGAAAAACAGACTTTATTGGAAAACAGCCTGTTTAAATTGATACTGCTGTTTTCCAAGAGTACAAGCATCTATTATTTTATGGATAAGTGCTACTTCTCAGGCCATTATCACCATCTCTTCTTAATGACTGAGACTTGGTTCAGTCATGCTCCTTGCCCCTGTGTATGAGCTTCATAAAAGGTAAATCCAGTCTTGTCAAATGCCCTCGGGATTTTGCCAAATTTCTGTTCTGTTTGAATTCAGTCACACTCAGCTATGAAGGATGATGATGACCTAGAAGACACAAGTGGCATCTATTATTGAGCTGCTGTGCTCCCTGGAGCTGCATTTTCTTTTTCCCTGACTGACAAGAAGAGCCTTGGCCTGCTCCAGCCTCTCTTGATCATAAATATGAGAAGGCATCATGGGCCTGTACCTTGTTATTAGAGCTACACAGTGCTGACACCTGTGAGAACATACATTCACCCAAGCAGGTTGAGCATGTGAAGAACTGGACAACAGATGCAAGGAATAATCTGAAGTTGTTTCCTGTAACTGATTATAGCTGTCTTATTTTTTCTCTCCTCTATTCTTCAGCTTGTAGCATAAATTTATCCATATTCCAGGTAACCAACATTGTGAAAATAATTAAATAATTCAACGGGAAGAGACCACTTTTAAACTTTTTTGGGTATGGAGTTGTTTTTTTTTGTTGTTGTTGTTTTGTGGGTTTTTTCCTTCTTTCTCATTTTTTTTTGTTTGTTTTGTTGGTTGATGGTTTTTTCATGCTTTTTTGATTTTGTTTATTTGTTTGGTTTGGTTTTGGTTTTGTTTTGTTGTCTGATTTTTTGTTAATTAAAAGGTGTTACTAAGCTTCTTCTTCCTTGCACTCACTTGCAATGTTTCTATTTGTACATATTATTTACAGCACATTTTTTTCAAGAAATTTTTCACTGTTCCACAAGTATACCCTAAGACACTGAGTGCTATTTGTCACAGATATGTGCTGTCAAGAAGGGCACCCCAACACAAGGGAACAGCAGCAGTTGAGCTAAATCTTTTGTGGTGCATGTACATCCTGACATTTTTTGTAAAAAAATGATAAGGGCACAACTGTGCAGCAGTGGGAGACAGTGATGGACAGTCAGCAAATGAATGAATGAAGGAGCTGCTTGTTTTCTGGAGTTACTTCTGTGTATGCTGTTAGAGCAGCTCAGCTGAGCAAGGCTGACATTAAGACTGATGTAACTTTCTGGCTGTGGAGCTTCCCTGAGAGTTGTTCCCAGCCTTTCAGGGGAAGGTTGCAGTGAATTGTTCCATATCTTTGGTGAGGTGTGACATAGGCTTTAGTGGGCTCTGATGAGCATCTGCAAATTTCTTCCTATCAATGCCTTATTTCAGAATGCCATCATTTTACTTGCTCCTCAAAGTCTTAGAGAAGATTAAAACAGTGAAAGGCTGGTTCTTCCAGCACATACTTGTATTAAAAATGAGAATTATTTCCTCTGCCTTCAGTGTTGCTATTCATGTTACTCACATTCATTGGGCACTTGCTCATCTCGACCTTTTTGTGAGCATTCCTCAATTTTCACTGAAGTTACTGTGAACTTTTACATTACATTTGGTAAAGCTTTGGCTAAAGCCATTCATATACATACACAAGAAATTAATGTCTACTAATTGCAGGGCTTTCAAAGTACAGTAAAGACTCACAGAGCTCTTACAGCTGAGCTACTCTGAGTTAATTATTTGTGTTAAAAGTTTGGTACAAACAAGATCTCAAACAATAAAACTTTTAAAGGAGCCTATGGAATTAAGTCCAGATTTAGATTCCCTGTCTCAGGGAGAAAGATAAACATATGTCTCAAACTGCCTTGAAAGCTGGTGAAATTTAAACTGGGTCTCATTTTTCAAATCTGAAAAGAGATGAAATCTTATTAAGTTTTGATTTATATGACACTATTCAGTTCATCTTAGATTAGTTTGAGAGAGAAAACTCACAGTTTGTAACCTGATCTTCTTATCAGTGCAAGACTGCAGGGCAGTCATTTTTTATACTGATATTGTTTCAAAAAATATTTACAGAAAATTATGACAAGTAACTTTAAAAAAAATTGTTTCATTAAATAAATCAGCCAGAACTCAGATATCTGCGTGCAATAAAAATATTTTTAATTGAGACAGATAATTATACAAATTAACTCAGTATTAGAGATTTTTAGACCAAACTTTGGTTAAAGATATATTGGAAAGCATTAATTTTAGATTGTAGCATGTATTTTTCAGCCTAAACACAACTTTTGTTACAAATAAAAACTCACTTGATTTGTTGAGTATTTATTTTACTTATAAAGGATTTCAGATGAGGACTTTTCTGTATATCTCCTGGGAAAACAAATTTTCTCTTTTATGTAAAATCAGTCTTCATTTTAAGTTTCAGGATAGTAAAAACCATACTTTTCGCATAAAAGAAAATTTTATAAATAACACAGACAAAGTAATAGAATTATTTTTCTTTCTAATCATATATAACATTTTTTGTCCAGTTTGACTTTTTAGTTTATAGCATCTTAGAAAAATCTGATTTGTCTCAGCTGTACAACACTCTTAAAATCTCTTTAAATGTCAGCTTGTAGTATTGTGTTTCTGCATTCGGTCTGAGCACCACATGAGGAAGATGGAACTGTGTAAAATAAAGCTGCAACAAATTTATTGCAATTCTTTTATTAAAAAAAATCAGTAATTTTTTCTTTATATTTACAATTACAGCATCATTATTATTACTCCTTGAGTTTTCAAATATTTTTAATTAAGATAAGGGGTTTTTTTAATGTCATGTTTGTGAAACTGGAATATTTACAAATATTATTAGCACATTTCTGCTTGACTTGAAGAATTGTGAAGTGATGAGAATTTTAATTACTTTGATTTATTTGAATCCATGTATCTGAATCTACCTAGCTACTTGGGGAATTCTATATCAGTCAGGTACATGAACACAGAAATATACTGAAAATATTGAGATAAACAACTGATAAAATGATAAACAAAAATAAATCCAAAAAGGAAACTTGACAAAGATATTTATTGCAACAGTTTAGAGTTGCTCAAATCTTCAAAAATGCCATGTATAATGACAAGATTTCTATTTGCTTGAAGAGATAGAAGAGAAACCAAATACTTTATGAAAACAGGCTAAAAGCAGGAGTATTTCTTAACATTATATTAAATGAATGACAAGCAGACAATTAACTGATTGAAATAAGCTAGTCAGTTCTATGTAAGGGGAGCCAGCAAAGGACTCCTTAGGAAAAGGCAAATAATGTCAGACATTCCATAGTAGGAAAATCCTGCAGAGTGATCAGGGCTTACCAAGTAAGACCCAGTTATTCTGGCTTCACAGAATGCTTGGAGACAGAACTACTACAAGCCAAAAGCTTTTTTAGTAAGCTTTTTAACCTGTTTTGGCAACACATTTTTTTTGCTGAATCTACGAATGTCTGCAATAATGAAGGAACCATTTTATGAATATTGCTGTTGTGAAATTTTAGTGTTTTCCAGTAGTGCTGAAATGCAGGCATTTGCTATTACAGGCACTTAATGTTTTGTCTCAAAAATTTTAGATATATGCATGCTGTGAAGAATGAAAAATAATATTTAATATGGATAGGAAATCTGACAGATTTTTATAAATTCTCATACAGTTTTTTTCACGCAAACAAAAAAAGTAGTTTTTTAGCAACATTTCTCCATTGCTCTATGCAACAAAAATGGAGACAAACAATGACAAGCACCAGGCACTCCAATATGAAACTGACTGTGTGTAAAGCATTTCCCATCAAATGCTGCATCATCTGAGCAATATTTTTGTCTTTTTTTTTTTTCCTGATAGTTGGAATCTTCTGGCATCATGAATTTAGCTTTCAGTAATTAGTCTTTTTATTCAGATTTAGGTAGATGTGTTCCACAGTGTGCCTGCCACCACACACCTGATCAATGTGTGTAGCACACACATTGATCAGGTTTTTTTATTCTAAAAAAGAAAATGTGGCACAGACATTGATCAGTCAGGGGGTTTTATTCTAAAAGGAATAATTGCAGCTTAAATATTGCAAAGCAAAGCTCAGATCTTCCAGGGATTGTACTTATCTAGTACAAGCACTGGGTGTCCCATGTTAGTCACACGGTGTCACTTTCACCTGTGGCATGCTGTCTTTCTTTGCATGTGTGTATAAATACCCATGTAAAAACCTGTGTATTTGAAGAAATATGCAAATGTCAGGAAAAGATATGGCTAATTTTTCCCAGAGAACATCAGTGTAAAGAGAGGTGAGGATTTTACAACCCATGTTTTACCTCTCAGAGTAAGCAGAGGGGCCATAAAGCTCCTTGGTCACTGGCCTGTTCTTCAGTCAGTGTTTATTGCTGAAAACAGTATGGACTGAAATGCCTTTTTTATTTCTTGACACATTTGCTGAATGTTACATCTCATATAGATTACATATCTATATATAGATAGATAGATATACACTCTTATCACGGTATAAGGACTTGGGAAAAATATAATGGTTTCAATCTGAGGTATGACATTTACTAAGATCTTTAAGATGCTAAGGCATGAATTCAACAGAAAAAAAATGGATTTTTCATGCACTAACAAGTATTTGAAATACCATGGTGATGGAACAGAATCAATGAGGCTTAGACAGAAACCTAATTTTTACTTTATTTCAGTAATATAAATAATTATAATCTCAAAATGCCAGCATGATACAATAAAATTGATATGTTTATAAGCTATACTGTGAAGTAGGTGCTTATAGGCAGGGTTTAAATACTTTGGCTCTGGAAAGTGGTTTTAAAAAGCCACATATGTCAGATAAGGTATTATTAATTTACACCTTGACCATACAATTCCTTATGTATTGTTTTAGGTGTACAAACTGTTCATGAAATGTCTTAACTGGTGAAGCACAGAGTTCCATAATTGCCTTGATCTTTTTTTCAGTCTTCTACAATTTGGAGTCAGCTCCAGAGTAACATCTAGTTTTCATTCTGATATTTGATATTAATGACACATTTTGTAATTTCTGAATAAGTTGTGTGAGCTCTTATTACAAAAACATTGCACTATTATATTAGTGTAGAAAACTTGGAATAAAGTGATGGATAGCTTAAAATTTTGCATTCAAGTGTTAAGGAAAAAGCCAGCTTCTAGATAGTAAGTTAAAATAGTCTGCTGCTGTAAAAAACATTTTATATGCTTTGTTTGTTTCAATAAACTAGAGAAATGGCCTAGCCATCACATTTGGTTTCTTATTAACCTAATGCATAAACTCTGAATAATACAAAGATCCCATAAAATACAATAATTAACTTCTTTACACATGACGGTTTTAGAAAATGCTTATTTTTATTACAAAAAAGTAATAAAGTAATCATTCTAGCAGGGACTGTCATAAATGGGCTCAGCAAAATGTAAAATGGGCAATCCAAGAGAAAGGTGGCAAACAAGGAACCTACTGAGACTGGAGAAGACGGATCTGACAGTCAAAAGATGCACAGTGACATGAAGTGCATGAAATACAGTTGCCATTTTTGATAGCAGACATCATAATTACACCATATGCCCTGGGAAGAAAACTTTTAAAAATTTAAATTGCCATTATATTAGCAAGAAAAGAGACAATGTAAGATTACCAAGTCATTAGACAAATATTAAATGGAGAGAAAAAGTTAAAAAAAAAAGTTTGAAAATCTACAAAATAAGACTTCTGGAAAACATAACTCAGGCATGTGAAGAATTACTAAGGAGACAAAAAATGGAAAAATAGAATCTTTCAATGTACAAAGAGCGAATATGATAGTGAGGCGAAATGAAGTCTCCAAAGTAATGAAGTAAATGATGCAGCCTACAAAGTTAATATTAAAAGTAACAGAAACATCAAAAACCTTCATAGCTGGCAAAGCAAATGATCATTGCCACCAAAAGGAATAGGACAGTATGCTTACACTTGTGACTAATGCAAAAAATGGGTATTTTTTTCAAGGTATTCTGAAAAGAACAGGATAATTAACAAGCTATTAGCAAATAAATCTTTGTTCAGGTCAGTTTAATTACACAAATTATCTCTACTACTGTGTCATGATTGAACTGAAATGGAGTGGAATTCTCCTGAATGTGAGAAACAACAGAATATTGATATTTTTTTTAGTCTGAAGTTTTTAAAATATGGCAATAAATAAAATATGGCAACAAGAACAGAATGACAAATACTTAACTTCATCAAATACTGAGAATTGCACAAAAGACTAGCAAAATAGCTTTTTTTGCTTTGTGCTGGTGACAAATTTGGAGCAATGACATTCACTGGTGAGAAAACAGAATGCTGAAGAGAGAGCTGGTTCCATTTATTCTAGTCACAAATAAGCCACAGAGGATAACAGAGAAAAGTATGAACTAATGATGGGAAAGGCCAACTAAATTATGGCAGTACATCTTCAGCAAAATTTTAACAGTATTAATGATTATTTCCCAAACACAGAAGAATGTTGGTTGGGATGATGTTTTTGGGTTATCATCCTAGGCCTCAGGATTCAGGAACAAAAATAAAAAATAAAATCTAAATTAAAGAAAAACAAAAAAAAAAAAACCAAAACAAAACAAAAAAAAAAAAAAAAAAAGAAAATTATGAGGCCCACTTCAGTAGAGACAGCCCACAGAATGTCACACAATTGTTCAAGCCCCAGTCTCATAACAAAAGGCCATGTTCCCCTCAAGGCTGTTTCCTTGAGAACCAGGTGCAGTTTTTCCAACCATAATTTAAAAAAGACATTAAGTCATTCTAGAGTGTCCAAATGAGGTTCACAAGGATGGTGAATGACCTTGAGGGGAAGGATTATGAGGAGCAGCTGAGGGCCCTTGGTCTGTTCAGCCTGGAGGAGACTGGGGGGTGACCTCACTGCAGCTTTCAACATCCTCACAAGCAGAAGAGTGGGGCAAACACTGATCTCTTCACTCTCCTGACCAGGCACAAGACTCAAGAAAATGGCAGGAAGCTGAGCCAGGGGAGGTTTAGGTTGGAAGGTTGGATTTTAAAAAATGTTCTTCCCCTAGAGGGTAGTTGGGCACAGGCTCCCAAGGGAAGCTGTCACAGCACCAAACCTGACAGAGTCCAAAAAGTGTTTGAACAAGGCTCTCAGGCACATGGTGTGACTCTTGGGGTGTCCTGCACTGGGCCAGGGGTTGGACTTGGTGATCCTGATGGTTCCCTTCTAACTCAGCATGTTCTGTGAATTTATAATTCTGTGATTCATCTTGACATAGTTTGCTTTAGAATGTGGAATAGAAACTGCTGAAGCATGAAAACTGATATTTAATTCCTTTTTTGTAAATTGTTCTTGCCTGCAAGTCATCTACCAAGGAGGCATGAAGCACAAACATGAAAAGAGGGAATGATCAGTTTGTCTTCCAAATGGTAATTTTACAAGCCAAAGAAACAGACAAAGCAAAATAGAAAGATAGGAAAAATAAGAGCACACCTAGCTGATTGTTAAACACTAGTTTATCATTAGACACTGTGTCTTTTCTCAAGGATCCTTGTGTACTTGGTGACTAATGCAGAAGGACTGGGAGGTCCAGTTTGTGCCTCTAAGAAACTGAAGCTTGGGGGGAAAATAGTCTGTGATGTGGGTGCCATGCTGCAGAAAATAATGTAGCAGGAACAACTTGAACAGATGCAGAGTGAGCTTTCAAGGAGCTGAGCAAGTGAACTCAAGCCAAGCTGGGGTCTGCACCCAGCACTTGAATGTCCTGTGTCTTCTGTGCTGATCTCCTCCCTTGACAGATGGGGTCCAAGCCTTATAAACATCTAGGGGATTGGTGGAAGCTCGTGGAAGGGGGAATAATATCTATCTGTTAAGGGACAGGGGATAGTAGCTGATGAGAATTTATTAATCTGCACAGAGACATTATAGTGTAAATGTTGGTAAAAGGGGACTACATTGCTGAGACAGATGTAGAATATGAAGAATCTCATTGCATGTTCCTCATGCCCCACTCACATTGGTCTCCACAAAGGACTGCTTCCCTGACCAGGAACCAAACCAGACCACAGCAGTGAGAGTGCCAGATTCTAACTAGGGAACACAGAGATTTAATTAAAATAAATTACAGTAGTAGATTAGAATATACCACTCATTTATTGGTCTCTCAGGGAGTGATTGACCTCACCTAAAACTAACTGTCTAAATTTCATCTAATTTAGGGATTTTATTTCCCTTAATAGTCCTTGGAGAAAGGGAATTCTTCTCACACTTCTAAAATACATATCTTCATATGGCATGAGTCTCTCACCTGATCTACCTGTTTATCTACCAGTTACTTCTAGGTCACCAGGTCAGACTAGTTGTCTTATATTTAAATTTCCAGAGGTATATTAAATTATTCTTACCCTTGGGGTTTATTTAATTAACTTTAAGATAAGTATCTAAAGAGTGTATGCGTCACTCAGACAAGGGTGTGCCCGAGGTGTCTGGGGAAATCCTTCAGAATTCTGGGAGGTTCAATCCTACTGCATACCTATCTTTAGGCAACTAAATTCCATAATAATGTAAAATTGGGTCTTGGCTTGCACAACTGGAGTGCTGCTATGGATGGCTATAAACTCTTCAAAAGGGGTAGCAAGGTGAGAGGAATTGTGAGAGAGAATTAGGGAGTGTTTTCATCATCTAGAGCTTAATGGTACTGAAGAATAGACTTGAGTTTTTGTGGATAAGAACTAAGGCCAACAAAGTAAGTCCAGCTTGAACAGGCAGAGAAGGAGATTGTAGTGAGATAGGGGTCAGTCTCTTCTCCCACATAACAAGTGACAGGATGAGAGGAAATAGCCACAAATTGCACCAAGGGAGGTTTCAATTCGATTTTAGGAAGCATTTCTTCCTTCCAAGGGCGGCAAAGCATTGGAACAGCCTACCCAGAGAAATGATTGAGTTTTGGTCCCTGGAAGTGTTCAAAAAATGTGTTCATTTGGCACTTAGGGACATGGTTAAAAGGTGAACATAATGGTGATACCAGATTGCCAGTTGGATTTGATGACCTTAAAGATGTTTTCCAACCTTAACAGTTCTATGGTTCTATGTGGCACCTGGGGACATGGTTTAGAGGTAGGCGGGGCAATGATAGGTAAACTGTTGGACTCACAGATCTTATAAGCCTTTTTCCAACCAAAATTATTCTATGATATTTTTATTTCATAAAATTAACAGGTTTTGTTTTAATTTCATGTATAGCTTTTCTCTATTTGTTTTTCATTAGCAAAGACAAACCCAGCTGTAATTAAGACCCACTGTAGCTGAGGCATTCAGACATATTTCAGTGGAAGCTGAATCAAGCTCTCTATTGAGATTTTCTGTGATGTCAGTCCAGCCCTTCAGACTGAATTGGTATGGATCTAAAGGAGCTATCTTTATTTGGAACGCTTCAACTTTCATAAATCAAGTGCTGAGCTTGTAAGAGGAATCTTTTCAATCTCCACGTGCCTTTACAAATACATCTGTATTTGCAATATATATACAAGACAAGTCAGGAGCCATGTGGAGCACTTAATTCCCTTTCTATGCACATTTGTGACAAGGAAGGGTCAAAAACATTATTCACTTCCCTTCTGAATTTTAAGAACTATTATGGGAGTGATGACGGTAAAAAATAGATAACCAATATTTCCCCTCCATCCCATCAGTCAACATGCTCTATTCCAGAATGGGTTTTACCAGTCATTGAATATATTTCCTCAAATGGAGCAATTTTTCTATTTCTCCCATGCTGATTAAAGAAAATTATAAATATTTTACAAGTAGCAGTAATCTTCAGATTTGTTTGAGATGCGTTTGAGTAATTTAGTCTTAGTTTAATAAATGTGGAACCATTGGTATATTGCAAAGGTCACCAATCTGTCATTCATGCACTGAGTGATTTAAGCACTTTCTCTTTTGCATTATGATATAGATGAAAACTCCTTTTTGGCTTGAGAAACTGCTTCTGAATGCAGCAGTTGCTCATTCTGTTTTTTTTTCATTTTAATACTACCATGCTTTGTGTTGCAAGAGGGGAAAAAAGCTGAAAAGGATTAGAGGCCAAACTCAAGCTATATAAATAATTGATCTACGAAGAATTTAAACTAGTTTCATTTGGAAAAAAGTTCCTTTGCATTCTTGTTAGAAAACCACAGGCATAATTCCTACATATGCACAGAAATATATGTAGTTCATTAGTAGTGGGGTTTTTTTTCTTAACTAGCATGAGAATTTAAATTGTTACATTCATTTGGTTTTAATCCTTCTGTTCTAGATATATAAATACTATTCAGAATATTTTTTGTGAAAGGATAGTTAGGCATGTTGGAATGAACCAATTTTACAGTATAACAAAAGAACATATAGTTTATTGCTGGAAATATACTGTGAGGAGCTCAATAGGGAATAATGTTGCACTGCTCTGGGAAGGCAACATGCTGCTAAATGGCTTTTTCAGTGTTTTATTCTTGGACATAAGAATGCTGAAACAAACTGAGCCATTTAATTTATCTACCTACAAAACAAAACTGTGGGCAGATACAAGAAGATATATTTATGCTGTGCAATAGTGACTACTACAAAACCTCACTGATTCACAGAAACACTAAGGGGAGAGTCATCCAGGAACAATTTCCAGCACTGAAAATAGGAAATGATTTCAATGGGATTCAAAAGAGATTTAGCAACTGCAGTACTAGGATATAATCACCTTCTCTAATGTTGCAAGAGGGAACAGGGATTCATCTTCTTTCAGAAAGGTGAGATGGGGTTTGAGTCCCAGTAGGCTCAAGACAGGAATGAAGCAGCACCTCTGACATTCTTTTAATCACTGAGTGTATTGGAGAAAATATATCACCTTCATTGCAGTGATGTGTGTAGAGACTGTTAGGTGTGGAAGCTCTAAGAACCTTTCTTCACTGAGTCTGTCAGCAGATTTGGGCAGAAAATATACTGATGTTTGTAACTTTGAAGAGGTGGGCATGAAGCTGATGCCCACCATCAAGATAAAGTAGCTTGTATGATTTCTATGTAAAATTATGGAAACTGGAGATCTTCTGCTGCTTCTAGAATTGAATGATAGCTGAAAATGGATTTGTGAATCTAAATTATGGATATGGGGGTATAAAATGACAGCTGAAAAATTCAAGATAATGTTGTGAACCTAGTTTCTCAAACAGTGATTTGATGATGAGCCCAAAATATTTTGAATTCCATTATTTTTATGGACAGTTCAAGATACCAAGGACTAATTAATTGTCTGACCAGAAAATTTTCTGTAATGTCTTGTCAGAAGAACTAATTGCATTCAACTAAATTTAGACATTTTAATTTTGAACTGAATTCTGCCATTAAAGTCTGACACTGAACATAAGTGTAAAGGGCAGTATTCATATATCACCTTGCAGATGATATCTTTTCTTTTTAAGAAAAAGATTGCTATAACCCTTTGGGGCTTTTCCCCCTTGGCCTCTGAAGACTGTACTTATCCAGTGGAAGCTAGAACCGATGTATCAGACAAAAATATTAAGCATGAAATTCAAAAGAAACATCTATGAAAAGAAGAAAACCACACTTAAAATGCCTGCGTTCATTTATGTCTGATGTACGAATAAAAAGGAATAGTGAATGAAGTGATGATTCAGCTAAATTTAGTCAATATTTTTTACACCAGCATAAATTCTAAGAAGCATTCATTGACCTAAATGCATGTGAGCATATCAGTTATTCACTGGGGATTGCACTGCAGTCTTTTTTTCTGTCTCTGAATCCTGAAGCACTGCATAAATTAAAAAAGAGAAGTGCTGAAGGATTTTTGAATTAAGACTCTTAAAAACAAGTTGATTGATTTGTCAGGCTTGCAAGATAAAATAAGACTGCCTTTCCATAGTAACCAAAGTTTGCTGTTATTGCATAATTAGTGTGTAAGGAAAAGAGAGATTCAAGAGGATGTACAGCAGTCATGAGAAGACTGTTTTGATATATGGCAGTCATTTGTGCTGCTATCTTCTGCTTGACTGTCTAAATTCATACATTATTCTACCCTTTCATGTTGAAATTATGCAGTCACAGTCTTGCATTTTTACTTTATTTTATCAGACTTATGAAAAATTTTAAAAGGGGCATGGATGATTTTATTTTTTTAACTTTTTTGAAGCAATTAATTTTTATTCTATCATTCTATCTTCCTTGATACAAAGGAGATATAAGTATTTTACAGACCTAGATGCATTTAATGTTAATTTTAATTATAAAATAAGGTATTCATATAGGCGATTGTATTGATAAATAAAAGCAACATGAATTAAACTCAAAATTGAAAATGCATGAGTTTTAAAGTTTCTGAAGATTTTGAAGACACCACGAATGAAAGCTGTGATTATCAGAACACCTTTCTACATTGACAAACACTTCCACATGGACAAGATATGCAAAATGTCTTCAACATTTTAAGACATAGAGTTCTTGGAAAATTGTGCATGAAAAGTTTTTGAAAAGAATGTTCCTCAGGTGAATAACAGCTTTTGTTCCCTCTAATAAAACTTATATATTTTATATTTAAATGTATTTTTATGATGACAAATGAGACCACTTGCTCTTATTAGGTTACGTTTAAAAAGCTAAACAGAGTGGAAACAAAGACTCCATAAGAATCCAAGGAACAATGCAAGGCCAAGGCACCCAGCAAATAACCTGGTAAGTGAATATGGAACCCACCAAATCAGAAATCTTAAGGTTGCCAAAGACAAACAATTGGATCATTATCCCTTGTCCCACCTGCTGAGACAGCTCAAGGAAAGATTTTCTTCCTGGAATACCATGCAAACCAAGGGGGATGATTTTCCAAAGGAGTACAGTACCTATTTTGAGATGCAGGCAGAAGAGAGTTTTGAGGGAGAACAGAGAGAATTTGAAGATGATGTAAAACTATGGGTTGTCTAGAAGGGGACTGTAAGAACATGTGAAACATTTGGAGGAAGGAACGAAAGTAGGGCAAGAGACAGATCAAGCTGGGTCAACAAGAAAAAAGTGGAATAAAAAGGAAAAGTAGGCATAAGCCTGGTAAATCAGATGATTGATTGCTGCAGCCGGTCGTAACTTGGTGTTAAACACATTCTAATTATTTTCTGTTTGGGTAACTCCCTGAGCCTCTGGGTGAAAATTTCTCCTGGACTTCAGATTAGACCAGTGTCAGGTAGGAGGGGATCCATACAGGGAAATACCTAAGGCTGCACTCTGTGTGTGGGAATGGGCCAGGGATACTGGATGGGTTTCAAATGTGTGTTAGGACTCAAGATGTGTGTTTGTGCATCCAGAGTCAGGGTGTGTATACATCCTGACTCCAATCCCAGCTGTCCTGGAAGAAGGAACAGGTGAGGCCATCTCTGATCTTCATGGTGGGAGTGCTGTGGGTGCTTGTGTGGCTGCTGACACCTCTCTCTGTGCTGCTCTGTGTGCTTGGCCATGTGTTCATGTGTGAGTGTGTGCAAAGGCACCAGCAGGGAATACATGCATAGCCCCACTGGGGCAGAGAGAACATGGACCTAGGGCAGCTTCCTTTCTCTCACTGGGATGAGAAGGACCTGGAATAATTCCTATAACCCTATAATTACAAAGTATGACTAAATACCATATATTACTAGTCTACTTCCACAAGGTGCTGTGCAGATGCAGCTCGTACAACATTTAAATCCTCCTAGTAAGGAAATGAAAACATTAACTGAAAGCCAGTTTGCCTCAAACTGAAGATATTATTCCTTTCAATTTCTGAGTATGATAAGAAACTTGGTGAATTGGTACATTTCATTGTCAAAAGTGTTGGCAATGAACAGGCATTGAAGCAATGAGAAGTTGGTCACGTGGGTCTCAAAATCACCCAGGGTGCCATTGTGTGTTGGTTTCTCAGATGAGTAGCACAGTCTGCTGCACAGCAAAGGACCTGAGAGGCAGCTTGTATAAGAGAATGTGTTCCCCTGCAGATATTTCTTGTGATGGCTCCCCACTTTATTTTTTAAATCATCCTTTTTCATGCTGCAAAGAGGTTGGGGATTAAAATGATGAGGGTGTTTCCATCATTGCATCTCTGAAACAAGATTGCAGAGGGATGTTTTGTGCACAGATTGACCAGACAGAATGACACCTATTATTTCACTGCATATCTGTCACTGCCTCGAAAAAAAGAATATCTAAGCAGCTCGCACCACTGAGTTGAAGGCTCTAAATTCTTTATTAAAAGTCTGTGATTAAAGCACTGTCTTATACCATCCCTGCTTAACTGGGGGAACCAGATGGGATGATATCTGTTTCAGATCACAGAATCACAGAATCACCAGGTTGGAAGAGACCTTTAAGATCACCAAGTCCAACCCATGCCCTAGCACCTCATCTAAACCATGGCAGAGAGTGCCACATCCAATCTTTTGTAAACACATCCAGGGATGGTGACTCCACCACCTCCCTGGGCAGATAAGCAAGATATTCCCAGCATGTGCAGTGCTGCCAGAGTTAACAAGTCTGTGTCAATTCTGCAGTTGCACTGCTGACAGAACACTGACATGTTTGCTAGTGACATAGCAGAAAGTGCTCTTGGAATTAACCTACTGACAGAAATCTATCAATTAAAAACAGCAACAGCAGTATGCCATAAAATGATGTGGTGCTGACAGTGTACTATTTGAGTTTTAATTGAGAGAAGAACTCCATAAAGTTTTGTAGTGTACATGCTTAGCATGTTAGAAGGAGCCCTGGAAAGCAATTCTATTCCTTTGGTCTCTTTGCCTACTCGTGTGCTATCTGTTGTCTGGGAGGAGTTGCTGATTTTAGTGTAAATTTCCTCTACCTCTTCCCTCAAAAGTAAAAGCCACATGTTATTTATTTTCTCTCCTCAGAATTCATCTTCTCTACCTGGATTTTAATATAACTCCTGCAAACCTGGAAATAAACTGTTGATCATTCTGAGTTAGTAGATTTTAGGTGGATTATTAAACATCTACCAGTTTGGGGTTTTTTCCTCAAACTTCAACACTCTTTCAGATTCTTTTACCTCTATTTCCCAATTCATTAAATTATGATTTTGAGACTCTTCAAAATTATGTTATCAGCTCTAACAGCTCGCCCTGATTAGTCCTTTAATCTGCTTTCTTTCCTAATTTTTATTGATTTGCCAGTTCCTTCTCTGGTTTCAATACTAGTGCAGCTATTGATGTAGCAAGATTATGGAGAATAATTGTAAGGACACAGTTGCACATTCTCTAGAATCACATTTGTGTGGGGAAACCTCAGTAGTTCAGGATGTCCTAAGGATAATGTTTCAGGACAGGACTGAGCAAGGAGAGAGGAAAATCATCTGTGTATTATAGATAATCAGGCATTTTGTTCATGAGCAGGAAAGACCAGTGGCAGGTTTCTTTCTGAATACAGTCACAGAACAGAGAGGCCATAAAAGCTGAGGGAGTAAGTAGAGGCACAGTTCCTTCAGGATCCTAAACCCTGTTCATGGAGCACAAAGCAGCTGCAAGGCTGTGCTGGAAATGTGAAGCAGGTCCATCACCACACCACAAACCAAGACAGGATTTTTTTCCTTTCATTCCCATGCATACCTCAGCTATTTGGATCACCAAGACAAACATCTGTGAGCCCAGCTGCAGATACCCTTGAAGTCCTATGAAATGCAGTTGCTGAACAAAAGCTTCTGTAAGCAAGACAGAAATCAGTATTGAGAATACAGCACAGCACCAGAACAGAGGAATAAGGAATAGAAAGGAAAAATACCAAGTAATGCTCACTCACATTCAAGACACTTTGAAATAAATTAAGATTAAAAGCTGCACAGTCATTCACCATACACAGAATGAAAGATTTACATTTTAAAATAAAGTTGGTAATGCTGTCTGCAATAACTCCATGCCTCAGCATTTAATCTTGGAAATATGCTCATTTTCCCAGAAAACAACAACATAAATAATATCCTACAATTGGTAGCAGCTAAGTGACTCTTGATTCTCTCAGTGGGAGTTTCAATACCTTCATATAAACCTAAATCAGAATCTTGAGTGATCTAGGACAAATTTGGTGCATCAGTGGGACCATTTATTAGTTTTCATAAAGAAAAATCGCAGAAAAAAAAAAAAGGAAAAAAAAAACAATTAAAGTTAACCAAAAATTACTCTTTCTGCTACTAAAAATACAAATCCTGGTAGAATTTTGCATCATCATGAATTGCAACTTGCCAGGTTTAGGTGAAAAGCCCTATCCACCAGGAGTTTAAAAGATAGAATATTAAGACTCAATGTAATTGAAAAACATATGCTCTTAATTCTTTACTGTAACAAAAATCTTTCAAGTGTCTGACTTTGAAGACAGACAAAAAGTATCACTCCATCAAATATCCTTTACCTTCCTAATGCCTCCCACATGCAAATGAGTAATATTTGGGTAATATTTATCTGTCATTAATATACACAGGAAAAAACTTAAATTCAGAATTTGAAATACATTGTGGATACACTGGATGTTGAAAAACTACATTTCATTCTGTAAAAATATTCTTTTTATTTCACATGACAGTGAGCTTGACTAAGTCTAGAGCAGATCGAACTCATCAGGATATTTAGGTGTGTGCATGTGCATCTCAAGTTAGTTTTTGATCAAAAAGGTGGAGTGGGGAACAATCAAGTGTCAATGCCTGGTAAAAGACTCCACCCACAGAACAAGAAGTCAAGGAGTTTGGTGAATTATTGAGCTGATATGCAAGACTCTTGGTAAACAAATCATGACTCACAAAGTTCTTCTCATCTCCCACAGATTTGGGTTTTCAAGCAATTTTCCCTACAATAAGAGACAGTCAGAGAAAAAAAAAAAAAAAAAAGTCAGAGAAAAGTAAGTCAGATCTCTCTAGAGAAGAAAACCCTGAAACAGATCAAGAAAAATGTAACACTTTTTCCCCAAGCTTATTCTGAGGATATGTAAGACAGCTAAAACCTTTATCAACCTGCACTGACATTGCCAACTCCACAGCAGGATTTACAGCAGGTAACAATTCTGAAAGACACAATGTGCATCCAAATTAAGCACTCAGCACAGGGAAGAATGTCATCCTTCTCTGACAAAAAGTTCAATTTTCTGGAATAAAGCACACTTGCATCCACATTTCCTTGGTCTAGTGAGAGTAAGAGAGAAAAATAGATGGCAAACAGTAGTTAAGCTTCTTAAAGAATGACTGGCAGGAACTTAGATGCTGATAGTGAGAGCAGAACTAGAAACAATACAGATGTGGTACCAAAACTAATCCTCGTTGCATGCCCTAACTGAGGCAGAAAAGGGGGAAAAGGGTACTGTGAAAATGAATTTCATGATTAATGGAATTCAGTATCTGTTCTTCTTTTGTTCTATTTGCATTGCTTAATGCTGTCAGATCTTTCCCTTCAAACACTGTGGCTAGATTCTCCCTGTGCACAGCTAAATCATAGAAGGGCCCATGCTTGCTTTAGTCCTGTGTCTTGCAACGTGGTACACAACATAATGAAAATGCTGCTATAGGTTACTTCATTGGGATTTTAATTGCAGTAATATACTTCTGCTGTCATAAAATTTTAGATACAATTTAAACTCGGTGGAGCTGTGAGACATAAACTAGATAAAGGGAAAGATTTATAAGTAAATTCAGCACTGAACTGGAGGATTAATGAAAAATGAAGCATTCTGGTTGCAACATTAGTCTCTGGAATGGCATTAATAATGTTATAGAGGAAAAAATTATATTTTATATTATAATCAAAATTTCATTAGCATTTCAATAAACTGAAAGTCAGTGCTTAGAGCACCAGCAAAACTAATAATTTTTAAAGTCCACAGTAGGTCTGCAGGCAACTTGGTTCATTTATTCTAAATGTGCATTTTAATGGTCCATTTTGCCTTTGGAAAAACAAAAACTTTGACAATTTCAAGATTAATCTTTGCAATTGAGGGTGCTGTAAATATGGAAGAAAATGAAACAGCATAAAATGTCCATCTCCCTCTCTAATCCCCCTGCCAGGAACTACGCATGAAAACAGGACCCCATTTTATTTCTAAGGTAAAGTGCCTGTTTGAGAACAAAGAGTAAATGAGAGAATCCTGATTGATAAATCAGTCAAAGGAGAGGTCCAGCATTACTGGGTTACTTTTTAGTGTGTGTTGGACTGACCCTGGTTGGATGGCAGCTGCCCACCAAAAGCTGCTCTGTCACTGCCCTCCTCACCTGGGCAGGGGAGAGACAGTATAACAAAAGGCTCATGGGTAGAGATCACTCAGCAGTGATTGTCATGGGCAAAACAGACTTGACTTTACAATATTTAAAAAGTAATTGCCATGCTTAGCTCAGCTTTGGTTACACTTTGCATTCTTCAAATCCCCAGCTAACTCATAAATCAATTAAGGTCTTATCAATAAAAAAACCCCTGCTACTGAATATTGAAGTCCAAACAGATTTACCTTTAGATGTAGTAGAAAGAAACAGACATCTTTGTTGATGATTCATCTAGTCTAACAGATGTCTCAAATGAGAAAAAACACACTCCTGGAGTAATTCAGACATCAGAATTGATGACCACACAGAGAAAGTCCTCTTTAAAAGGTGGTTCCTGACCCTGAGGAATCTTTCCACTCTCACCTGCCTGGTGGCAGCCACAGTAAGAACCTTCATTAGATATTTGCCCTCCTCTATGACTCCCTGGAAATCCTCCTGCATAAATTTCCCTGGGAGTTCCTGTGTGCTCCTCTTCCATCCCTTGTTAATGCAGAGGGTCCTCAGGCAGACAGGAGAGATTTCCCACAGCTGAACACCCAGAGGATAGTACTGATGGGGAAAAGGGGAGGAAATGGTGGGGGTCTGTGTGGAATTTGGGGGAAAAGGCTGCATACAACTGCCATGAACACTTGATTGAGAAAGAAAAAGGCTCACCAGGACTCATTCAGGTAATGCCCCTCAATCAGGAAACTGTTGGAGGATGTGATTTGAGTCAGAGGCCTGATTACATGCTGGAGTTCATCAAATTAATGCCAGCATGTTTCAGATTGAATTTTTTTCCCTGGATTAAGTGTTTTTTATGGAAAATATGAAAGTGTTATGGATCAAGAAATCATTTACAGAACAAAATGCATTTAGGATGCCTCTAGTCTCCAGCATGATCAGAGTGAGAGGATTACACTGAAAGACACCTCAATCAATCAGCTGTGTGAGGAATCCTCCTCTCCCCACTGCTTTCATCTGTATTTTTCTTGTCACTCCTATATCTCATAATACATAGTGCTAAATTAAAAATAAAATGAATAGCATTTATTCTATCTGGTTTTTTACTTGCTTCTCCCTTTTTCCTACAGTACATAAAGTCTATCAATCTGATTTAAGTTTCTCCCCTTTTTTCTATGTTTTCATCATTTGTGGTTTCCCCCAAGCCAGAGAAGTTACAATGTGGTAGGGATTGAATCCTACTTTATTTACATAGAAGAAATAAAAAATGCACTTCCATAACTGTAATTTTTCTCTTGCAGCTCTGTGAACCCCTGAAGAGTCACATCATTCAAGTTACTAGTTTTCAGTAAACAAGCAGCTGGATTTTGTTGTATTTATTCCTTCCTGACAATTCAGTCTCATCTACTATAATGATGTAGAAGAAAAATAAAATTTTGTTGTTGTATACTTTTAACAGAAAATCTCATGTAGAAGGCCTCTGAGACCATGTTTAGTGTCATAGTATAGTATTGTACTATACTATACTATACTATACTATACTATACTATACTATACTATACTATACTATACTATACTATTATAGTATTTTCCAGGATTTAGTTATGGAAACATCCACATTATCTATAGAAAATGATCCTGATTTACAACAGCAGAGCTACTGAACGTTTAATGTTTTCACACAACTAATTTTCAATGAACAATTTTTTTTTCTGGAAATTTCTAGGTATTCTCTTAAATTTCTTATGCCTGTCAAAAAGGAAAAAGAAAAAAAAGGACAGAGGGAAATAAAAGCTGTCTTGTGCTTGCATGTCTGAATCTTGCTTCAGACAAGAGATTTCAACCTTTGAGGAGTGAGCTGAAGTGATTGACTGCTAGGGGAAGACCCCAATTAGTCCCAGCAGCTTGACAAGTTACTCTCTTGACCCAGACCCTGTGGAAATCACCTCCCTATTCTATGAATGATTTCTCCACTGCTGCAGTCAAAACAAGCAGAGCTAGCAAAGACCTCTTTCCTTTTCCAGCCTCTCCAAAGGGCAGCACTTACTCAGGTCAGCCGAGGTGGCAGCAGAAGGCAGGGAGGGCACTGAGCTGGAGGGGAGGGAGCAGGAATTAGCAAGGGCAGGCTACAGGCTGCAGCCTCTGCTGGTGACATATTTGCAACCCAAGGAGTTTCCTCTTTAGAGGAGTAGCCACCTCTAAACCCCTGCTCCCTGTGTGACTGCAAGTATAATCAGTTCTCTTGCACTATGCATCTTCCTACAGCTGACTATCCCAGCTTTTGAGAAATCAGCCTACACAGTCTGTGAACCTTTGATATCAGTTGACCTTCTGGCCATGCACTTGAGTAAAACCTGTTGAATAATTCTCCTTATGTAGTACTCAGTGTGAGTTTTGACATTTTATTGCAATAGACATACCCCAAATAATTCTACTACTGGATATTTTAATAATTAGTCTAGAGCTTTGACATTTAATTTTCATTGAATTCTTTGGCCAGAGTAAGGGCAGGGATGTTCCTTCCACGAAAGGAGATTGCCACAAGTTCCAATGTGTGTCATGACTGAAGGATTAGCTGCAACTGCATTTTTCTGGATAATTTGATTACACTCACTGAGGGCTTTATCTTTGTCAGTATATTTATTCTATATCGAAATAAGACATGGGGCAGAAATACTTCCTTAGAAACTCTGAATACAGAAAAAGTGTAATAATATGTGTTGTCTTTTATTGCACCTTAAGCGGAAAATGCCTCCTCCAGGAATCACGGCTGTTCTCAGTCCCTCAGCTCCTAATTTGGTCTTAAACTCAGTTTTTCTTACTTTTACTCCAGAATTGCTTAGGTATTCGTAAAGAAACTCCAGTTCCATAGGAAACAGTTGAGGCATTTTTTCCTCTGAAAGGCCTCAGATGTAATATTTTTTTTAGTAATATTGTGTAAAATGCTACTAATGCCCATTAGATGATATCAAGGATTTTGGTACTTGAAAAAGAAATGCTTAAGTATAAATCAAAGAACTGAAAAAAACCCCATAATCTTTATTCTGAACCCCTAGGTTTTTGGCTATGACAACTACTTTTTCTAGTGTCTCCTCCTCACATGAATATGTGATTCTGGAGTTCCTTCTTAATGTTAAACTGAGACAATGCTAGTTCTGGCCAAACATACTCAGAACATAGAAAATCAATATTTTGACAAATTTTAAAATTTTCTTCTTTTAATCTTTCTTCTTTCTACATTTCTTTCCCATCTCCTGCAAATTAAAGTACATGGTTAATTATTGTTAGTTTTACTGTTCTAGTCAGCACAGCAGTCCCCCAAAATGAGGACAGAATAATTACTGGTGTCCTGAGGAAAGTTACTGGGTTGCACAACTCTGATATGGCTGTTCCTCTGAACAATCTCTCTGCCTGGTCCAGGTGTTCTCACACCACAAGTGGGAGGGAGAAGGGGATTACTGGAGAGATGGCACACACTGAAGCTGTTACAGAATCATAGGGTTCCAGACTTGTAATTCTGGTTATGTCCTGAAGTACAGTTATACAACACTCTAAAAATAATTGGCAATCATGAAGAAATTTGAAAGGATGTGTAGCAACACTGTGTGCAGTATCATGTTCTGTTTATTTGTTGTGTAGCAGCATTAAAGATGAAAATATCTTCTGTAGAAACTCTTCACATATCAGCAACATTAAAACATTGTTGTTTGCACTTATGAGAAAATCTCAGGGGTTCAAAAGCTAGCCCTGGTTTCTTCTGAGCTCCAGAATTTATCCAAGTGTTCATCTAGAGAGCCCTCTGGGGAACTGGCTGAACAGTGTGACTCTGCAAGGGCTTTGACCTTGATGAGACAGACCTCTAGATGAAAAAAATGATAAAAGTTGTAAATTACTAGTAATTGGAGAAGAGCTAGCTTTGCAGAACTCTAATGAATGTAAACATAATTAAACCTCTTAAGATAGCATCACTGGCTGCCAATTTCTAATAGGTATAAACGTAATAAAGTTCCTTTAGTAGTGTCATTCCTAACAGTGTTAGCCCCTGTCTCATGTGAAGAGCATGGATATAAGGAACATTTGTGCAGAGGGGACTGTTCACACAGCCTGTCACAAAGTGTGTAAGGATCCCAATGTATAGGTAGGGTAGGTCATGGTGTATTTATCAAAACTGAGCGGGACTTGAAGCTTGTTAAATGAGAACTCATGTGTGATGTAAACCTGGAAATCACAAACTCTGAGTTCTGTTAAAGAGTCTAATAATAAAAATTTTATTAATATTTGTATCCTATGCATCCTATAGCACTAGAAAATTAGAATATTACTGTTAATTGAATTTCTTAAGAACCTTAATGGAAGAAACTCAGGTCACAAAAGGGACAGTGATCACGATTATTTTTGTTTTATGAGGAGGAAATTAAACACATTCTTAAAGAAGAATAGCAAGTTAGGACCATGGCTCACAAAAAGATTTTATTTTTATTTTATATTTTCAAATGATAGGTTAGAATGAAGACAACCTCTGTTTATTAGAATTTTGAAACATAATTCAATAAAGTTCAGAGGGAGGAGAATGTTGTCACTTTATTTGCTGCTGAGCATCTGAGCTGTGAAAGTGTCCCTGTTAAACATAAACTCTGAGCTGGCAACACTCCCATTTTTTTATTTTTCTGAAATGAAATAATACATCCTTCCTGACCTTTAAGAGGTATAAAATGGAAAAGCTTTTAAAAAATCCTTTTTCTATAAATTTTCAATTCTTAACGGGACATAGTGAATTATTTGCATTTTATTATTGAAGGAAGATAGTCTATAGCTCTACAATTTCTACTCTATCTGATTTAAATGAGCTAGATGCTGGGATTTAAATGATCATTAATTTGGTGCACTATTTCTTTAATCAAAGTAGAGTCCTGCCAGTTTTCAAATGGGAATGTGTTTCAATGGAATATGTTTATTTCAACATTTGACAAGAAAAGTTAAAAATTTCCCTCTCTTGTTTATTTTTGAAGCTCATTTTGGGGAAGGGGCAGACTAGATGAAATATTATATATTATTTCATATAAAATATATTTTATATAAAATTTAAATATATATAATTCAAAACTATAAAGTCAAAATACATAATCCAAATTAAACATTTCAGATCAATGGGAGCAGAATTCCTTTTCTAAAGGAGTTCTGTGTTTCTTTACTGTGTGTCCCACCTCATCTGTTGGGTTTGCCAAGTGCAGGACACTGTTCCCACTCCATATGTAGCACAGGAATATGTAGCCAGGTCTTCTAGCATCTCTGTGGGAAAATACTTGATGGCTGGCAGAACAGCTACAAATTGTGCTTTGACGAATACAGAGCTTCAAAGACTGTCAAGATCATATGTAGTTTGTCTAGGAGATAAAATGCATATTTTGTTTTTCACATCAAAGCAAGTATTACTTGTTCCCCTTAATTTCCAAACTAAGAATATATGTGGAGACATATTTTTCTATTGCATATTTTTCATTAAAAATAAACCATTATCAGATATTTAGTCTCAGTTTTGACCTCTGTGAAGTCAAAAACCTTATGTATTCCTTATAATGTATTTCTGTGTATGTTTTATGAAAGGATTTTGTCCTTATGGGACGGATAAATTGAGTATACACAAACAGCTTTGAAAAAAATTTAGTAAGGAACTACCTGTTTATTACTGCATAGATTACTTGCTGACAGTAAGCAAGTTTTAAGATGAAAGAACTTCCAATGAGGGTTAAAACTAATTGACTTTTGTTTGGTTGGTTTTTCATTGTAAATCCTTAGGAAGCTTGAAAACATGCTTTAGTCAATTTTGCTGAAGAAGGCTTTCACTAGAGATATACTGAGGAGAGCTTTAATCAGTACATAAATCCACCAATGTCAGATAATTGGTGCTAATCACCATTTCTCAACATAAAAGGACTCAAGGAGCAAGGATTTTTGTCAACAGCAAAGCTGAATGATACAGGAAGGCACAAGGCCTTCAGTCACCCTGCAAGCTCACCCCCACTCCTGGAACAGAGCTGTTCACTGTGCTGAACTTGTGCTAGATGTACCAAAGGCCACAGACTAACAAAAATCCCATACTTACAATCATGAACCGTGGCCACCTTGCAAGAAATCCGTCCAGTTGTCCAGGGTAGGCGCCCAGCTGCATTTTCATAACAGGAAGCCAGGGCAGGTAGCACAGAGTGCTTTGTATTCAGGCAGCTATGCTTAGTCCCTCCTTACCAAAGCAGGATAATTGCATCCAGCCTGCTTTCTTTTGGTCTCTCCTCACCCTTGAGCAGTGTCCAGGAAGTCACTGGCCACAGTTTTGCCATGAACTCTGCCAGCAGTTCAGCATGGTGTTTTGTGTTCTATTACAGATGTGGCCCCTTTTCACAAAATCTGAAATGCCTGACAAATACTGTCCAAGATACTCCGGCCACTCAATAAAATGGGAACTGGGAAAAACTGGAATCTGCTCTCTTCTATCATGTAGTAATAGCATAACGATGAGAAAGTCATTAGGTTTTTTTAAAAAAGTGTTGGCTACCATGTTTGAAGATGTACTAATTATTTCAAAGATCATTTACTTGAAAAGAATACTGGTGAGTTCAATACCTTTGTTAGCCCTGAAAATCTCAAAGGCCCAACTCTGTCTATTAAAGACTATGCTTCCCTCAGGTCATCCTGAAATGAAAAAAAATAGGATTATCTTGCCTTGCTCTAACTAAAAATGGTCAGTTGTACAGCAAAAATATTTACTCATATGTGACAGATGAGAAAAATTTGTTTTACTGCACAGTGGGACATCAGATTGCAATAGGACTGTGAACTAGCCAACCGCTCTGGAATGCAGCCTTGCCACCCACTCACAGTGAGAGCCAGAAGAGGAGGCTCCAAGCACACCTTGTATCTTGATGCAGACCTTGCTGTAAGATTTGGGCTATAATTGTCTAAATGCTTCTCCTCACCTGACCCAGACAACAGGCTTTTGGTTAGGATTATTACCAGCCATGGAAGTATTCTGGGCTTGAATCCCTTCAAGGATGAAAAAGGAATTCAACTGGTCTCTTTTCTTCAGGATAAGTGCTTTAAATCATAATTTAGAATATAAAAGTTGGAGCAGTATATTTATGCTGTTTTAAAGATAGATCCCTGCACTGAGTTTGTCAGCCAACTAAATCAAATGTAAGTTTTCTAGGACAGGTAGAGGAAGTCTCAGCAAACTTGATAGATGAATGCCTAGTTACATGTCTAGTCCACGAAGCTGGGTTATTGAAAGCAGGTTTTTGAAAGCAAATACGTTAGATTTCAAAATGCAAGTAATTTTTCACATGTTTGAGATTTAAATTATTTAAGTCTGGCTTTATACCTCTCAGGTGGCTTCTATGAGAAACAGATGGCTTAAGTCTAACAATAATGCACATGACATGGTCTCCCTTGTTAAGTAATTTTAAAAATTTCTATCACAAAATTCAAAGACTGGTAAATATTGCACCAAATTTTTCTAGCGCACCAACAGTTTTTAGATGTTGTTTCACAGGACAGGAAGTATTCTTCATCCTGATGTCTGATTTTAAGGCCTTTTTTAATGTTAAGAACATAAGAATCATCTTCTTGGAACAGATCAGTACTCCATGCTGTCTGCCAGGGAGCAGTGTTAGAGGCTTAATGTCATAATGCTGCATCTGAGACATCAATGCATAATCATTTCAAGTGCAGGACCATTCAGATTTTGGCTATACAGTAATCCATCTAATATCATATTCCTCTTATGTATCTTCTTATACAAGCTTCATTTTTAAGTATCTACTTTGTAAAATATAAATTTAGTTTCTGAGCAAAATACCATCTTCCCCAGAATCAGGTTTTCTTCTGCAAGAAGAACTGCAAATATGTCTGAAATGCTATAGTCAGGAAAAAGATAGGTCAGAATAGATGGTTATTGTGGTGTTTTGTGGTGTAAAATCTATCTACATAATACTGTAACCCTGCATTGTGTGGTTACAGTATTATGTAGATAAATTTTACACCAGAAATCCAGGTGGGCTTAGCTAAATTAATGCACAGGCTTTACAGCCTATGTCATCTTCCATTTTGCAAAGTTCAGCTGGAAAATATAACAGGATGGATTTGGGGCTTTGTTAGGCACATCTGAATGGAGAGAACATAATGTTTTTGAAGTAGAATGTGGAGCCTTAGCCACCTGTCTCCAATTATACTCAGTGTGACTGCAAGATTAAAATGCCATCTAGCTCACTGTGAAAATATGTCCCATAGCATCTCCTTTTAGCTCAGGAGCATTAATGCTAATAACACCCCAACAGAGAATCAATTTTATTTTGATACTCTCAGTGATTAAATATTTTATACAGAGCTATGGCAACACTTTCATAAACTCTCAAACAAAATATTGGAGTTGAAAATCTGTACTGGCACTGACAGAAAATGCATGTGAAAGAGTTTTTGCTAATTGAATGACTGGCACAAATGGTAGCCAGGAGAAGTACATTCACCTGAAAAATTCAAATGAAACAGAATATGGAATCAAAAAAAAACCTGTGAAAATCCAAAAAATGGATATTGACTTCCAGTTAAAATATCAGACTGGAATGATGCTGTTGTTTTTGTTGTTATTTTGAGTGTGTGGCTACTTTGCCCTCTGAAAAATCTGTGCAAAACTGGCCAGTACTTTGGTTACTACTGTACATAAAATTCTGGAACTGGTATTGATGCCAGATTTACTTTCTGGACTTCCTCTGTTCTTATTCTAAGTTACAATGCTCCAAGGTCATAACACTGTTGAGAAATCAAGTGAAAGCCATAAAAAAAGCCATTCACAGTCTTTCAAGTTGATTGTTAAGTATTATTTCTGACAAACTCATAATCTGAAGGTAAAAAGATTAGCAAACCTGGGCTGTCCTGACAGAAATATTAGCTATGGAGATACTGCTGAAGATATCATTATTATATTTAGAGTCTTTAAACATGAATTTCCATTTTAAGGTTCAGGTGTTTCATTTCTAAGTGCAAACAGGTACATTTGCATTAACTTCAGCTGTCTAAGATTTTCTGTGTTGTTTAACAAGTGCTCCTCTTTAAATTCCTTTCTAGAAACAAAGGCCAAAATAGACTCTGAAAGAGAGCAGCCATTGAATAAGACTCAGAAATTTCTACATTTTTCATGCAAGATTCTGATCCTAAACAGGACAGTTTGGACTGTCTTTACTACCTCATACAGTCACATGCTTTAGAGATGATAATTCTGGAAAGGGTTAACAAGGCAAGTACTAGAATTTTTCACAGCACAGATCTTTTAATTACCTTTACATTAATGCAGTTTTTTAGAGCTGAAACATTTAATCTCTTATTGTCTTTGGAAAAGCAACATCTTCCATTTTCAAATGGGGCAGATCAGACACACAGAACTGAATCCCTGAGTGTCTATAAAGTAAGTCTAAATTCATCTTCAGACCTTGTGATGCCCTGTTCCAGTTCTGCAAACAGCAAAGACCAAAACTTACCTGATATGTTGAGAGTTATAACATGTAACCTCCTTGCATGGTGCAAAAACTCTGTGGCAGAGATAGAAACAGACCTCACATCTTCTCTATACCTTTACATCATGTTTCATCCTTCAGCACTGTACTCTACATAAAAGAATAAATTTCAAAAGGAAAGGACATAAATGGTCTATTTGTATTACCAATATTTTTCAGAACAACATAAACCCAATGCCATTCCCAGTTAAAAAGAAAGTCTATCACATAAGCCAGGACAGTATTCGAACAAATGGATCCAAATGATCAAGTGTATGAAATATAATTCAATGCAGCACAATTTAGGCCATTGAGAACAACAAAATCTAGAGGAGCCTGTACAGATGACTAGCACAACTGTGTTTTGACTCTGATGAGTGAAGGAGTTCTTGATATCTTCTAAATGCTAATGGGGCCATAGAATTGCTCTTAGTGCACTCCTTGGCATTTTCTTTCAATATGACCTTGTGATTGATTGACTTCTTGTCATGCCAGCCCACTGCTATCTCCTCTGCCCACTCAAACAGCTTTACTCTTATCACTCATCAACTGAATTTTGTGCAGAATCATCAGCACTGGAAGGATTCTCACACTCTTGTTGAGGAAAGGCAATTTTTATTCTTGTGCACCTGCTTGAGTTTGTTTGCCTTTCTTTACAGATTTATACCAACTCTGGAGAATATCGACACGCTCCAATTAAACTATACAGGGTCATAAAATATTTTGAGTTGGAAAGGGCACAGAAAGATCATTGAAGTTCAACTCCTGGCCCTGCACAGGACACCCCAAGATCCACACCATGTACCTGAGAGCATTGTCCTAACAGTGCTTGAGCTCTGTCCGTCTTGGTGCTGTGATCACTTCTGTGAGGAGCCTGTTCCAGTGCCCAACCACCCTCTGGGTGAAAAACTTCTGCCTGATACCCAGCCTAAACCTGCCCTCTCTCACTTCATGATGTTTTATTTGGTCCTGTCCCTGGTCACCACAGAGATCAGTGCCTGCCCCTCCTCTTCCCCTCATGAGGAAGCTGTAACTAAAGTGAGGTCTCCCCTCCAACTCCTCCAGGCTAAACAGCCTCACACAGCTTCTTGTCCAGACTCTGTCCCATCCTCATTGCCCTCCTTTGGATGCTCTCTAATAGTTTAATATTTTTCTGATACTATGGTGCCCAACACTGCACACAGGAGTTGAGGAAAGGCTGCCTCGAGAAGAAGTGTGGGGTTATTTTTTATGGGTTTTTTTCTGAAAATATTCCATTATTTTTATTAATCCACTTTTTTTGCTATTATTAAATTTTCAATACCAAGTGCTCAAATGACAGAGGTTAAAGTGCTACTCTTGTGCTCTTTAGTATTATGCTATTATTTTTTGTGTAAGAGGACAACTTCCCTGGCACCTATGCAACTCTTGTACTTGAAAACATAGGTAATAATCCTGAGTCTGGACTTATGTGTCATGGCCCTGGCTAAGTCACTTCATTCCTGTTTATCCTCCTCTATAACATGAAGAGGAATTTGTTTCTCCATTAATTCATTTGACAGGAATACACTAGAATATTTCTGTGCTGCATATACTGTCCAACATCTGTGTCATGACCCTCTTACTGGAATTCAGAGTAAATGTTATTGATAGACAATTCCTAGACAATGAAAAGATACACTATTCACCATCCTTCAGTTCATACAATTTTTCCACATTCTTGTTCATCTCTGTCTAATCTCATATTGCTGTTTCTCATTGCACTTTCCAACAAACAATGAGAACCAAAAATTCAGATCATGTCTGCTATAAATGAGTTATGATAATATAAGGCTTTGTTTGGCATAAAACACATAGAAAATCTGCCTTTAAGTAAAATTCAAAGCTAACTTCAGATGAGAGTCCATACTGCTGGCATCTGCAGAATTTCAAACCTACCCTGCTACAAGTCACAGGGACTCAATGCCATGACCACTTCCCTGGGTAAGGTTTGCCTTGTGCTTTACCTCTCAGTTTACATGAAACATCTCAGGGCTTCCAGATGTTTGGGAAGTAGCTGGCTCACATACTTCTGGAAAAATGTGTCTTTTGTAATGATATATCACCAAAACCAGGCAAAGAAGCTGCACAAATTACTTCATTGAATGGCCTTAAAAAGAAGGAATGGGGTCTGGAGAACGACTGAGCAAAATCAGCCTGCAAGGGCAGTGGCTAGCTGTATAAACTCATATTTGGCAGCTCTAAACTCATCTCTAACAGCACTGACCTGTTAGAGAAGAACACACAGTAATTTGTTTTTGTTTGAGGATCTTTTACTAGGATACCTGAGTGTGATGTATAATGTATCTAGCTTGCCAGAAGATAGGACAAAAGCAGAAAAATTTACCATTTTGCCTTTTGCTTCTTTTCTGTACTTTTGCTTCAAATTTAAGTCAGTTTTTGCATTTACCTGCAAATATCTTGGAAAACACTTACATTTAATATTTTAGGTGTTCCAGTTTTTAAAGGGGGAACCAAGCAACCAATCTAAAACCCGTGTGTCAGGCTTTTACTGTTATCTTCAAACTTCAGCAGTCTCTGCTTGTGGAGTCTCAGCTGTAGACATGCGGGAAATGTGTGCAGTTCAGAGACTTCAAGAGAGTTACAGGACAGCTGGTTCTGGGAAATGGAAACAAAGACTTGTAATAGCATGGAGGTACATCCAAGGAAAATGTGTAAAACCTATTTCCAGCTCCATGGCACCATGTGGATGTCAGAGCATGGTTGGTTTGATCTTGTTGAAGCAACATTGTGCACTGCAGACATATTGCATTCCAAAAGAGAAATCTGACCATTTTTTACCTTAAATTAGAGGAAATTACAAGAACACAGATAAAATGTGGATATTTTTAGCTTCTCAGTATCATACACTTTAGCAGCCCACCTCTCATGAATAAAAATAGTTCTGCCTTGCTATCCAGCAGTTACAACCAGTCATTCAGGTTTTTTACACTCAAGGAAGAGAGGTAAAAAATAGTAACCTTTTCAGCAACAGAAATGACACCCTGACACAGGTTACTTTTGGTAATGCCATAATCTGAACAAATTTTTCTCATTTAGAGATACATATAAAATCGAATAGAAGATAATTACTGTCCGGAAAATGTATCAGGTGCCCAAAGGATATTTATAAAATAGACAGGCAAAGACAATTTTGGGGCTTTTTTCTGATTTTCTGGGCTTTTAGCCATTTTCTTCTTTCTGCTTTCCCTGCACCTTGCTGTGAAGTTATATGTGCCTCAAAGTCAGAAAGGACTGGAAGGTACACTTAAAAGAGCTGTGTCTGCTGGTTTTCAATCTGTAGCTAAAATATCCATTTTTTCTTCCTCAGCAAGTGAAATGCTGGTAATTGTACACTTGTTTGCTCAAATCTAAAAGTAAGAAAGAAAAACTGTGACTGTTTTACTGTTGTAAGTTTTGGTGACAATAAACCTCTATACAATTAAAGAGGAGACCTCACTGCTGCAGGGTGCAGCATTTGTAACTGTCAGGTAAATTCACATATGAAGGAAACCATCAGATCAGAGCTGGCCTCTGTGTAGAGAATCACTGCTGACAATAGAACAGGAATTGTTCTTTTTTTATCTGTAATTCAACCTGACTTACATCTATAAATTCAGCGGTACTGTTAAGACTTAGTGTCCCACTGCTTCAGAATGAAATAAATGTTGTGCTTCATGCAACATCTCTGTATGACATTATATTTAGAGATCTACTTATTCCCTAGTCTCAGCCACTGATCCAGGACAGACTGGCAAAATGGATTATATTATCTGTATGTCAAGGGACCAGGAACAATAATGCCCAGTTCTGTTGCCATTTATTTTTCTCCCAAACTGAAAGAGAGATACAAAACATAAAAAATTATAATTAAGTGAAAATAGCCTCTGTAAGCAAATATATATCATAATAAAATACACAGGATGAGTTAAATATAGAGGTAGATGACTTGAATTCCTGATAACTGGACAGCTACTCCATCCTCTGTTGGAAGCTGTTCCTGGTCTGACCCTCACATCAGAATAAAAAATCACCAACTCCTTTATCTAGGCATTTTCCAATTTGTAATTTAACTCTTCTTCTATGTTTAGTGGGTGATCTGCATCTTATTGATGCCTTGGCAAGTAAAATCTTGATATTTTGCTACTTTTTATATTCTTTTATCAAGAATCATTCATGATTTATAAGATGTTTTTGAAAATACAATGTAATTGAGCAATTAAGGATTTTCAGCCTCTTCAAAAGAAAAAAAGAGGCAGCTTTTGCTGCATTGCATTTTCAAGTTCCATAGTTTGCAAATATGAAGGGGACCTTTCTATAGGGATTTGAAAATTAATGCTATTGAATGATCTGGGTGACACAGCATCTCAAGAAAGGGAGATTTATAACAGTGGTTAATACTCCAGCGGAAAAAGCCGTAATGGAATCCAGTGTTTGAAAAATGAAGCTACAGGGATTCAGATTAATATTGCACCATAAAAGTTTAATCAAAGACAATTAATTGCACAAACTAGCCCTAAACCATTTGTTGTAGTTTTAAATCAAAACTGAACATCTTTCAAAAGCCTATGATGTAGATACAATTTCGCAATTATGTGCCTGAGATAGATATTCATCAGTTCTTCTGTCTTGAGAAACAACCACTAGTTCTTACAGTGTTTTACAATATAAGGAATTAAAACTGCCATTGATATTTTGATTGATGAGGATTTAAAAATTCCATTAATGAAGTAGCATGGTTGCACATTCGAGTGCTTAAAGTTGCAAAATGTCAAAACCCAGTTTGCCAAGATAGAGATTTATAAATTGGACAAATCCAGGTATATTTTTGTACCAGCAGTCCATGACATCCCTGAGGCTGACCAACACAGTGCAATATCATATAGCTCTTCCTAAAGAAGGCAATAAAGATTTATTAAAAACACCTTGAGTGACTTATATCTATTTATAAAATGGAATATAACTTTGTAAATTTCATTTTAGACATATCAATTTTTTCTTGCTTGAAACTTCAAAAATATTCATGGGAAATTTTAGCTTACATCATTAAGGGGGACTAAGAAGCAGGTAAAAATGCTTTTTTACAAAGGAAAATCCTAATCAGTCTTATCTATTTAACATCTAGGGAAATTTGTTTTAATTCACACTGAAACAAGACTGTTTCATTTGAGACACTTTAGCCCACATGTTTGCTCATTTTGAGAGGGATTGGTTCTACCCACCATCCTCTCTCAAACAGTCTAGTCCAAGAAAGTCATGCATCCTCAGCAGGCAGTGATGAGATGTGAATGTCTTCAGTGATTGATTTGTCCTGTTGACATCTAGAAATCAGGGTGGCAAATATGCAGCCTCGAGAAGAGCTTCTCCCATGTTGACCATTAAAACAGTGATAAGCCTGAATAATATAATAAATTATATATATATAAAATAAGTGATAAGCCTGAATTGAACTTTCAGCTTTTAAATTGCAGAAGTGATATGTGAAATTCCAACAGTTTATGACCTTTCTTGACAAGCCATTCATAAGAAATATTTAGCAGATCACAACTCAGTCCTACAACATATTTTTATGTGAATAAATTCTAATTCATGCAAATGCTTATGTACATGAGTGTTTGCAATGGAATGACAGTGGTGGGTGGCAGAGCCAGAACTGCACCACCAACCAGGTCTCCTCTGTCCTCTCAGACCCAACATCAAGTCCTCTGACAGAGACCAGAGTTTTCTTCCATGAACACCTTTAGGTTTTATATGCATACTTCTCTATGAACTAAAGTGGTGAAACAGCATTGAGCCTGTTTTACAGTAAGTTTAACAATAATGGCCAGCATCAGATTCACAGTGCATTGTTGGTTTGCTGGTAGCATACTGAGCCAGATGCCCTTCTAAAGTCAAAGTAATTAATCTACAGTGTTTTCAATCTACTTGTGTTGCTTTGATTTATCCTGCAGTTTTGCAGATAAAATAAATATTACTGTTCCCTAAGTAGATTGGAAAAATAATTAATGGAGTCCTTCACTATATTAACAGCAGCTGCATAGACAAATGTGCATTTATGGAAGTTGTCTTCAAACTTTTTATAACACTAAATAGAAACTAATTCTCATCTAAATTCCCCATTGGCAGTCCCTATATAATGCCAATTCACCTATTAGTATCCTCAATTATGCATGAACAGAGTAACAGGTGGAGCACTGCAAATGTTAATTTAGGAAATATTTTAAATGCTTTGTGAGCAGAAAATACTGCTGTGATTGAAGCCATTCACTGATAAGATGACAAAGTAAAATATAAGAGGCATGTCAACCTTGGTACCTCAAAAGTATTATTTCCTTACTGAAGATGAGTCCAAAATATCCATAAAATCCTATCCTCACTGGAAGGTAAACCTGTATACTAAAGGGAAAAGGAATTATCTTTGTTTGTATCAAATATCTGTCAGCAAGTGAACTAAAAATTAGAATTGAAATCAATCAGCAAAGTACAGAAAAATATAGGAGTAAGGTGCAATTTCTTCCATAAGTTTTGATCAGGAGTTACCACCTTGAAATTTAGCCAACTACAAATTTAAGACTTGACTTAGTCATTTATTATTTCTCTCTAATCAAAGTATGGAAATTGGCATTTACAAAGAACAAGCACCCACCTTAATAGGAGGGAAGAGGAACATCTCTCCCTGTTAGACTCAGAATTCTGAGTGTAACAAACTGAATACCTGACTTTGAGATGGCTGCTTCATTTCCTCAGCACCAGGAGTCATTTCCACTGATGAGAGAGAATCTTTGAACCACGTCTCATGTACAGTCTGAGCTCCTCATCACTACCATAACTTCCAGAGCTCAAGGTGCCTTGAGCAATGGGGCTAATTCCTGCTCAGGGTCACTGCTCTGCAGCTGCACTCAGCCCAGCCTGATCTGCACAGGAGGTGTTTGCCATGGATAACCTGCTGGAAATTTGGCAATGACGAGCAGTCTCAGGGCTCTCAGCACCACACTAAAAAACAGAGTAAGACAATTACACCTCCTTCCCTCCAAACTGGCTTTTCTCCATGTTAAATGTCAGAAAAGCTAGAGATGTATTAGGGAGGAATGGGAATAACTGGGGTTTGCTTTGATTTCTTGGTCAGCATTCAATACTGTATCTACTGATATTCTTAGAAGCACTGAAAATGAAGTATGATTACTTTTTCTTTCCTCTGCTAGCATATTTTTTGTAGCTACTAAATTAACCTTATTTTTTTTTCTTAAATCTTATGTTTGAAGTTTAATTTTACTCTGTCAATGTATTTTTCTGATATAAAACTCAAAAATCTGAAAATCCACCGACCTCAGACAGTTGTCCAGAAGGTGATAAAACCTCAAAGTATGTGCTGTTCTACAGCATCAGCTGAAAGCAAAAATTATCATCCATGCTCATTCCTGGGCTCTAGTGAAAAGTGACTGCTTCACTTTTTTGATGTTCCCCCAGGGAACATCAAAGAATATGTTTTTCCTTTCTCCTTTCATTCATGTTAAGCTAGTGAGGAGCATTTATACTTCAAATGCATCTGCAGTTCCTGTAGGTATACACAATATGCCTGTTCCTGAATAGGATTTTTCATAGAGATAATTGTTGACATTTTTTGTCTAAAAAAATTATTTCCCCTGTATGAAGTGAGGGCAGAGGGTGCATGAGTGATCACACAGAGAGAGATACTCAGATGTGAAGTAGCAAGTAAGTATTTGGCAGCAAAAATAATCCAAAATTAAAAAATATTTATCCTGTGTTGTTGTGAGGGAGTTACAGAAACAGATTCAGTGATGGAAAAATAAGGAAGTGAGTAATTTATATTTATTTAGGGGGATGATGAAAGGGATGATGTGCATTACTTTGATGAACTGGCAGTCTCCTTAGCAGATCTCTTGAGTCATCTGTGTGGTACCGTGCTGAGTCATAATGTCTTGTGGGGTGGCACAGCAAGCACAGAGAGACTTACGGAGCAGAAGTAGGTTATGTAAGAAAAGCTGCTAAATCCCCATTAGAATTCTGCCTGAGACAGAATAAATTCAGCTTGTGTGCTCTCTGCTTGGAAGAGTCTGGAGTGACTGACAGCCTTGGCATGTAATGCAATATTTGGGTGCCTCAGGGCTCCTCTGTTGGGGATAACTGCTGTAGGGAGCTCAGCTGCTCTGTGTCACAGTGCCTGAGGGGTGGGCTGGCTGGAGCAGGGAAAGCTGCCCTCCTGGAAATCCCCTCCTCCCCACACAGAGCAGCAGCGATGTTCACGATGCAATAGTGAGTGAACAAAATACAGCAGCAGGACGATTTATGGTATGTGTGGTGACCCCATTTAATGCATTACTACATTGTCTACTGAAAAATACAAGCCCGGTTTTTTTTTCTGTTTATTAATAAATGTGGATTATGAGTAACTGAGATGATGGCACAAAGGCCAGTCACTAAATTTGGACTAATTTTCAGTGGGAACAGAAGCACAGAGGGAAACAAATTATATGAAAATTGTAGGCATACCTGCAGGTTTTTATCCTAGGAAATCAATGATTCCTGCTGACTTAAAATGTTTTTATTATTCTCCTTTGAGCAAAGATTTTGTAGAAGATTAAGTAGATGTGTAGGTGTTGCCTCAACTTCTTTGAGGGCAAATTTGAATTCTGACAGTATAGTCAAAATAATTTACCTGGTTTAAGGACAAGACTTCCTGTCAATACTAAATTCAAGACCCTTTGGATAAAGTAACCTGATTCTATAATGAAACAGGACGACAGTATTGGGCTTTTCTGTTCTTTGGTTTCAAAATAACTTTGTTATTTAACTCAGAATAAAATCTTTAAAATCTTAACCATGATTCAGTGAGATCACAATTCAAAAGGAGTTTTGTCTGAGATAGAGTTTAAGCTTTAGCATATGTGTTTCTTCCCTGTTTTATAATACTTTCCTTCTTTTTTAGGTTTGGATTCACTGTTATTTGACAGCTGAACAAAATTACCCTAAAGGTTTTGCACATTGAGAAAAAAAGATAATTAGCTTTTTCCGGCTTCTCTACTCACTGAGCTCAGTTGCTATGACAACCAAAATTTTACCACTTTCTTAACATCAGTTCTTCTGATCTCTGCAGTTTAAATTTAAAAAACCAAACCTTTAAACTGTGTAAAAAATTCTATAATTTCAAATACTTAGAACAATGTTGTTCACCTAATTGATAGTAACCATGCATAAGAATTTTCTTAATATCTTCTAAGAGTCAAAGAGGTCTTCTAAAAGGCAAAGAGGTTTTCCAAGGGCTACTGATAGTTCAGTGAAACAAGTGTTTGTAGCTCACCACTGATCCTACACTGATCCTACAGCTCACTTATAAGGGATAATACAGACATTACAGTTGAAATAAATAATTGCTGTAGTTCTGATGTCAGAAGATGGCATGCAGCACATCCCAGTTTGGCAAACAGGGAGCTTTTATTATTATTTTGATTGCACTTGGGAAATACAGGTAATGAGGCATTTTTGTGATGGGATGATGTGATGCTCATTTTTTCAGATACAGCTTTTCCTAGCTGGGAAACTTTCAATTTACTTCCAGCTGTTCTTCACATTACTGTAAAAGCAAGTTTCATTTCCTCTTTGAAAAAATCTCCTTTAGAAATGATAGACCATGTGATCTTTCATTGAAAGAGAATAAAACATTTATGTGCCAAAGGCTAGAAAATAGCCTTAACACAATAGGATTGTGTTGTTCATCATGGGAGATTTGTGTAAGATCCGGTAGATTTGTGAGGTCCAGATAAAGAAAAAAATTTAGAATGGGTATGTGTCATTCTACTCCCCTCTATCAATCACATGGAGAGTAAACTAAAGGTTGATGATTCCATGAACATGGTCTGGACAAAATTAGGTACTTCAAAGTACAGCTGCATTGAATGCATAGAGTGATAAATAATTTAAGTTGGAAAAGACCTTTAAGGTCATCGAGTCCAAGCGTTACCCCAACAGTGCCAAGGCCTCCTCTCCACCATGTCACTAAGAGCCACATCTACACCCCTTTTCAATACCTCCAGAGATGGTGAATCTCTCATTTCCTTTCCAGTTCCAGTGCTTGATGTCCCTTTCCATGTAGAATTTTTACCTAATATCCAGTCTGACTCATGCTGGCACATCTGGAGGCCATTTGTTTTCATCCTGTCATCAGGCTGGCTCCCACCTCATTGCAGCCTCCTTTCAGAGTGGTCAGACCTCACCACTCTCTACAAGTGAACACCCCCAGCTCCCACAGCTGCTCCTTTCCCCCTTGTGCTCCAGACACTTCACAGCTCCATTGCCCTTCTCTGGACATGCTCCATCCCCTCAATATGTTTCTTGTCATAGGGGCCCAAAACTGACCAGGAGATTCAAGGTGCAGCCTCACCAGTGCCAAGTACAGGGGCACTGGCAATCACTGGTCAGCCCTGGTCCTGCTGAATTCCTGACACATGGAATGGTTGACACAAGGTATTTCTGCAAAGCAGCTCCCTGTGAACTTTTACTCATGAAATAAATGGCAAACTAAAGAAGCTATCTGCCCACAGGGGTTGAAATTGCTCTGCTAGAGAAATATCCACAAGATATGTCTTTTAAAAAGAAATAAGTTTTATGTTTTAAAATGTGGTAACCCAAAAATGGTGACAATTTGGCAGAACTGAAAATGTTGCTCCATCTCTTCCAGTTCTCTTTCTGGGAAAGATGGAGCAGTTTCAGGAGGAACTTCAGGCAAAGCAGCTCTTTGTGAATTTTTAACTGTATTGCACTAAATTGAATTCAAGTCTAGAGCTACACTACATGAAGCAAGGGCACGCTAGAGCACAAACATGATTGTCCATATTGCTTAATTTGCACCCAGTTTCTGTCACAGTTTTGGCCTTTGAATGGTTTTCTCTATTGTGTTTTAATCACAGCAGTCACAGAGAGCACAGCTGCTCATTCTCTTCACTCATCTTTCCTGCTATCTTCTTTCTGCCTCCTAGGCATGGTTTCTCAAGCTGAAGGCTGTGATGTTTGGTGAACAGCCTCACTGCTTTGCTGACAGAGAGATCAGACTCACTGCAGCCTTTCCAAATGCATTGCTGCTTCATCTGTATGCACCACAGCCACCTCTTTCTCTGCAGACTAGATCAATCTCTGCATTAGGGAGATTATACTGCTGTCAGGAAGCCCTCAGCTTTTTCCTCACATTGCTCTAGCATGAGGCTACATATTGAAGGCTGGATGAGCTTGTCATTTCATTTCACCCATGCAATATACCAAAAAGGAATTTTGCCTGAGGGAAAAGTGATAGAACCTTATGTAGTCTGTAGGCAAAAGTCCCTCTTCTTTGTGATCTAGTTAAAGACAAAGGTCCTTCTTGAGTACAGGTGACCAGGAACTCCTTTATCCAAAAACAACCTGCAAATGTTGTGGAGTCCTGTAGGCAACAGTAGGTAGAGCAATGGAAAAAATGGGGAAATACAGTCAAGATTTCTGAGTTCTGATCCTCTCTTTGACTCAGTATGTGATGTGGCTTAACCTCACACAAAATAATTCTTTCTCTTTCCTTCTAAAGCTTTGAAGAAACTAGAAAGACTTTTATTGATTTTTTTTTTATGAAAACTTGCCAAATATTTTGATATCAGTGATGTTTTAAAAAATAGAAAAGCTACATAAACTTACCAAATTTGTCTCCCCAGCAAAGCTGCATAAACACTTACAGCTTTGAGATTTCTGGTGTCTATGGTTTGGAATGGACGATACAAATAATAAATTTCAAAAGAAACTTAAAATTTGAAAAAGTACTTTTTCAAAATAAATCACAAATTTACTCAAGAGCTGTATACTGGATAATAATCTAAGCCTGTTCTTAGTAATGGCTTCATGGTAGTTGAACTTTTATTTTGTTTTGTTTTGTTTTGTTTTGTTTTGTTTTGTTTTGTTTTGTTTTGTTTTGGTATGGCTTGGTTTGTTTCTTTGTTTGTTTTGTTTCTCTAATATAATCTTTCACTCCTGAGGGGAAAAAAATCTAAACATTAATAATCTCAGCTATGTATTTAGGGGGAAAAAACCCTAAAATATAGAGAAGGAGTAATGAGAAGATTTGCCCAAAGTAATAAATGGACTGGATCATTTCCAATGTGATTAAAAGAGAATTTAGGGTGTAATTAGAGGAGAAAACAACACTTAATTTAGAGATATTTATTCTATAAGACTAGATTCTTCTATCTTCCACTGTATCACAGCCTTTCTAATGCCTTAATTTTTCCACTTGCTTTTATCATTTTGTTATTTTCATTTGAAAAGTAGAAGTTAGAAAGAAAAAGTGACATGCCTGCAGCCTCTCAGGATTTTTGGCAGCATCTCCTGCAATCATGTGTAATCTTTGTTTATGTGAGTGGCTCAATTGCTGCTTTTAATGTGTCTATTTGGAAGGGTAAGAATTGCCAAAGTGGATTCCAGCTACCAGAGCTGCTTGTAAATTTTGCATTCTTGGTTACTTTGGGTGACTGGATGTGAAATAAATCCAGAAATCTGGTGCAAGTAAGAGTGGCTTGTGGACTGGGGAGCACAAACATACAGTTAAAATTGTGCTAAATTCAGAGGATGCCAACCGGGTACTCAGGAAAGGTTGTGATGGACAGTCCCTGAGCTTGGGTAGCTGACAGTGCTGTTACACAAGCTGTTTTTTATATTGAGATTAATGCTATTAAATGTCTTACCAGAAGGGATCCTAGGAAGAAGGAGTGTGTATCTACTGTCACATTTATAGTGAGGAAAATTGCCTTTTGTTTTATTTTCTTTCGTGGGGTGGGATTGTTTTTTTTTCCCCTTCTTCCTTTTACATTTCCAGTTACACAGCTTCTGTTTGTCCTGTCTCATCCCAGCACTTCCTTCTCTAGAAGAGTTCTTCAGCCTTTTGGATGTTCCTCCTATTTCTTGTTGATTTGTGTAAGGGCAGCATTTCAGTAATGCTTGATTGTGAAATTCATTGCTGAAGACTAAATGAGACCATGGGAATATGTCAGCCAGATGTCTGACCTCCAAAGCACCTGGCATGTGAAAAGGTTTGAGTTTTATTTCTTTCTTTTTCTGTATTAGAAAAGTTTTAATTTGTGATAAAATTGCTGAAAGAAATGGGAAAATTTAATCTTCTCCAGTGGTATTTCTGTCAAATATGAATGGGAGTAGGGCCCTGTTATAACAAAGGAATCAATGTTTCTGTCACTTTGTCCAGATCTGAGCATGAAATGAGCAATGGAGCAGAGCAGCAAGACCACAGAGGTTCAGGAAGAGCCCTGGAAGGCTGGTTTGGCACAGGAGGACAAAAGGTGGGCTGTTCTTTTGCTGCAGGCCAAAGGGGGCACAGCAGCAAAACCCAAGTGTAAAAGCCCAAAGCAAGAAGCAGGTTTTGAGTGGAGACTGGGTTGAGTTGCCAAAGGGGTGAACTCTCTTGCCATGCACTTGGTCTTACCTGCAAGGCACATCTCCTCTTTGTCCTTGCCTTTCTATTGACTGCATGTGATGAGTTTATTGTTAATTTTATGTAAAAATATCTGCAGAATTATATGATTTTTAATTTTGGGGAGCTGCATATTTGTCATCATTTTTGAAATTATCATTGCCTTATCTATGGAAATAACTTCATTTGTTCACAATTTTTTTCCTTAGTTTTTATGAAATATAAATAAATTAAATACTCCTGTAAGCTAATGAAAGTAGAAAAAGGAGGCAAAACCAAAACTGTAGACATTAGGAAATACAGTTTGTCAGGAAATTTTGGAATAGATTTGTTTCTGTGCCAACTTGGGCTTTTTTCCTTTTTTATAGATTAGAATTTGATCTAAGAACAGCTGACTAGGCACTGACTATTTATTTTTTAATTATACACACTTCTTGTCTTGAAAATGGAACTGCTCATTGAATAGCTTACACATGGCTTTTCTCCTTTTCACCTGCAAGACATGCACAGAAGTCTTTAACCCAGCCATATTTCTTCCACATCTGCAGCACTCTGCAAAAGCCTGGCTTCACAGTAAGGAATTGCAAATAAATTCTCAATTCCCATCCCTGAGCTGGAATGTCAGAAGTTCTAAACCAGGATTTTCTCTTTAGATTGATGATTACATGAGGCAGGAGGTAGCTGGGGAAATCTGACCAGTCATTTTCTGAATTCCATTACTTCCATGTGGACTGAACTCTGTCAGTTAAAGGATGTTTTTTATTGTTTGGTTTTTTTTTTTTGTGTTGACATTACAACTCATGATAGCAAAGTTGCTTATAGCAGATAGAAAAAGATGTCACAACAAGAGAAAAAAAATTAAATAATTTAAAGAAAGAATATCAAGTCAAGAAGACCTCTGAGTTAAATGTGGTGCATAGGTCTGACTTTCTAAAGAATGAGGGAGCATTGGTTGTTTTCCCCAGTGCACAGCTGCAACAGTGATGTGAAATTAGAACAGTCTGTTGAACTCACACTCATGGGGATGAGTTATTTGCATGAGAGGTCCCATCCCAATGAACAGGACACAATTGAAGTTACCTGTCACCAGTATTTAATAACAGTACTTGAGATTTGACCTGAGCTTTGTTTTTCCTTCTTTCTACAAGCAATCAGCTCTTACCCAGATTTCATTCAGAGCATGATCCTTTGAAGCTAGTGATGCCAAATGCCTTCCCCTGGTCCCTTTTTAAACCATGGCTACTGAGTATGTGACCATTTGTATAAGCTATTACACAAATACAACTAGGAAATTTTCAATTTAAGTGTTTATGATACATTTGGCTTATATGAGCCATTTCAATAAACCAGAAGAATTGATGGAGTTGCATCTGTCAATAAAGCTATTAGCTTCAGGGAAATTGCTCAGTGAAGCAGGATGTGTTTTGGATTCCACAGAGGAAGGGAGGATATGAGCTGCTTGTTTTTCACTGAAACAGCCCTCCTGATACCACTGCCTAAGCTGCTGGTATTAAGCTTGTGTTTCTTCAAAGCTGCAGGGCTACTTTGAGGAAAGCACATGCTGGGGTTCAATAAGTTATACTACAGTTAATAATGTGGTTTCAGTTTTGAAATACATACCAGAGATATGAAATCATACAAGGTCTTTTCTTTTCCTAATTACAGACTGTGCTCCCACAACCATGCAGTGATGTTCTTGCCTTTAGTCTAGACATAGTTTTTTTTTTTTTATTTCTTTAGGAGCTAGTCAATATAAGAAAAATTCATAGATTTGAGTCAGCTGGTTTTGGAGAGGAGCACAAAATCTCTTGTTTTATTTGGAAACAAAAGAATATTAATATCCAGAGGCCCATCCTATTCCCTTCTCAGCTTTGATTAATTTATTTACATAATAACTTGCAGGTTATCCCTGAGTGGGTCTTTAATGTCCGTAGCTGTTGCAAATACTAATCCTCTGTTTTATCTACCCTGTGCTAATGGATCTGACTGCCACACACAACACTGTGGCCTGAATTCCATAAAATCTGGGAACTGGATGTGGCTCACCTTGGACCTCCACGTGGAACAGGATCACTGCTGAGCAGCACTAGCCATGCTCTGCAGGAGCCAGGCTGAGGGCACTGCTGTCACGTGTTGAGTCTCATCATTAGCATTTTGGAGAGGGCTGTAAAGCTGCACAATCTCCTTCAATTTCTTCCTGTGGTACAATATGGGACAACAATGGTCCTTCCTTGCCACAGGGGGAAAAGGAAACTGGAACATTAATTAGCACCTGGGAGTATGTTTGCATCATGGTAGATTCATAAGCAGCAAACTTACCATGTCACTACATAAGATCATTATCAATACAGTGACAAACTCTCTATACCTAGAAATACTAAAACAATATTTGCTGTAACACAGCTCCTCCTAGGCAGAAGTAGAACAACTGTATATTTGGGGATAGATACTTTCTAATTTCCAGAAACTTCCAGTATTGTAAAAGGAAAAGGAGTAAAGATGAAATAAAAAAAATTATAAAACCACCCCAACTTATTACTGTTGCTGCTATGGAAACGGAACAAAGAACAATAACTACTTGCCAATTTCTTCTGGTTCCTACAGTGAATGAGCCTAAAATACTGACATTTCAAGGACAAGAATTGCTGTCAATAACTAAATATTTTGCTATTCTGGGATTTACCAGCACATTAACTTGGAGGTGTTTAGTTTCTAAACCTTTGTGAATTTTATATTTTTTTCTGAAGCACAAGACCTTATAAGTACGTGATGCATGTTGTTATGGAAAGGCAAATAATTTTTACATGGAGAAATCAATTAAAGAGTCAATCTAGTCCTGAAATCAGGAATGTATTCACTACATTTAATTTATATTTATAAAGGACAATGTTTTTATAAAAAGAAGAGACACATTAAATTTGGACGTGTGCCTAGCTCTGCAGAACACCTGGGAACTTATGAGAATGGAACCTCCTTGTTTGGATGTTTATTGCCACTCAGTTCTAATATGCTCAGTGCAGCTGTATCTGTATAAGAGGCTTCTGCTGAAACTCCCTTCTTCTGACTCACAGGTGGTTTTTCTCTGCACAGGGGAAGCAGCCAAAGCATTTCTGCCCAATAATAATGCAAGGTTTACAATACATTTTCAATAGTCTGCAGTTTGGAGTTCATCTGGAAATGAAGGTGCAGTTATTTTAGGGCACAGAATAAGACTTTCAGTATGCTTTCACCATATTTTCCCACTTCAAAAACAATAACTGAATCCTAAACTTACTGGAATTAAATGGCAGCATTCATCTCTTGGCTTGGAAAAAATTTTTACTTGTTAAAATTTAGAATAGCATAGACAAAATTAAACACAGAAAAGTTTTTATCTGTGGGGGAAAAGGTATCTAGACTCTTCTGGCAAGTAAAAGGTGAGAGAATTCACTTCTGTTCTCCTTTGCCTAGATTTATAGTGGGTGTTCTTGTTGAAAAATATCTCTTCAGTGAGAGATGGACATTCTTTTATTCAAGTTCCTCAAAATATTCTCCATCTTCATCTTTCTCAATCTGTGTTTAAGGCATGTGGTGTTCTTCCACGTAATTCTCTCTGCTAGATGTTAATTTGATTATCCTCTTATTTGCAACAAAAAGAAATATAATTGCAATATCTTTCAACTATAATTTATCCTCCAACATCTCAGTGACAGGAATATTCTTGAATTGGGTTGGAGAGTAAAAGAAAAGTGATAGGGCAGTATGGGTGAATGGGTGCTGAAGGTCTTTCAAACCTGAATGACCAGATGGGATCCATCCCAGGGTGATGAGGGAGCTGGCAGATGAGCTGTGAAGCCGCTTTCCATCCTTTACCAGCAGTCCTGGCTCACTGGTGAGGTTCCAGATGACTGGAAGATGCCCAAGGTGACTGCCGTTCATAAAAAGGGTGGGAAGGAGGATCCTGGTGATTATAGGGCTGTTAGCCTGACCTCTGTGCCAGGTAAGGTCATGGAACAATTTATGAGTGTCATCACACGGCACTTACTGGATGGCCAGGGTATCAGACCCAGCCAGCCGCGGTTTAGGAGGGGCAGGTTGTGTTTGCCCAACCTGATCTCTTTTTATGACCATCAGACCTGCCTGGTGGATATGGGAAGGGCTGTTGATGTTGTGTACCTGGACTTCAGCAGGGCCTTTGACACTGTCTCCCACAGCACACTCCTGAAAAAGCTGCAGCCCACAGCATGGACAGGAGCACTCTGTGCTAGGTTAGGAACTGGCTGGATGGCCAGGCCCAGAGGGTGGTGGTGAACAGTGCTGCATCCAGCTGGTGGCCTGTCACCAGTGGTGTCCCTCAGGGGTCTGTGCTGGGGCCAGCTCTGTTTAATATCTTTACTGACAACATGGATGAGGGGATTGAGTCTTTCATTAGTAAATTTGCAGAAGACAATAAGCTGGGATCATGTGTCCATCTGTTGGAGCGTGGGAGGGCTCTGCAGGAAACCTGGAATGGTTGGATGGATGGGCAGAGTCCAATAGGATCAAGTTTAATAAATCCAAGTGCTGAGTTGTGTATTTTGGCCCAATAATGCCCTGCAACATTATAGGCTGGGGATGGTGTGGCTGGTCAGTGCCCAGGCAGAAAGGGATCTGGGGGTGCTGGTCTACAGCTGGCTGAACTTGAGCCAGCAGAGTGCCCTGGTGGCCAAGAACACCCAGGCCTTGATCAGGAACAGTGTGGCCAGCAGGAGCAGGGAGATCATCCTTCCCCTGTACTTGGCACTGGTGAGGCCACACCTGGAGTGCTGTGTCCAGTTCTGGCCCCTCAGTTTGGGAAGGACCTTGAGACTCTTGAGCGTGTCCAGAGAAGTCAACAAGGCTGGTGAGGGGCTGGGAACACAAACCCTGTGAGGAATGGCTGAGGGAGCTGGGGGTGTTTAGCCTGGAGAAAAGGAGACTCAGGGGTGACCTTATCCCTCTCTACGACTCCCTGAAAGGTGGCTGTAGTCAGGTGGGGTCAGTCTCTTTTTCCAAGCAGCACTGACAGAAAGAAAGGACAGTGTTTTAAGCTGCACCAAGGGGTAAATATTAGGTTGGATATTAGGAAAAAGTTTTTTACAGAAAGGGTGATAGTGTTCTGGAATGGTCTGCCCAGGGAGGTGGTGGAGTCACCATCCCTGGATGTGTTTAAAAAAAGACTGGATGTGGCACTCAGTGCCATGGTTTAGTTGAGGTGTAAGGGCATGGGCTGGACTTAATGATCTTGAAAGTCTCTTCCAACCTGGTGATTTTGTGTTTGATTCTGTGTATGACCCCTTAATTATGAACTCTAAAAAATTTTACACAATTGTCCAATACCATTTCTTAAGGATTTTTTCAAGCAGAATGAATGTTTAAAAAAGTAGTCATGGAAATCACAGATGACAGGGAAGGCCACTTACCATCAGTAACATTCCCTAGAAAGAGTCAGTGATTTTCCTATAGTATCATTTCTAAATGGTTTTGCAAGTGCACTTCAGTCATAATGGGTGTGATAATCCGGAGGAGGAGATGCTATCATAGCAGCTATAAATATCAAAACTCTCAAACACCTAAATTCCCAAGAATTTCCAACTCAATTAGGTTCTTTCGTACAGAAGAGTTTAATAAATTCATTTCATCTATTTACAGGATCCACTGGAATTTCTAATGTGTTCCTTAATGCAAAACTTTCCTGAATATAGTATAATATAAACACAATGCATCATCGCCAGTCGTTACTCTGTGATTTTATTGCATACTTCTTTTTAAGACGGAGAACTTTAAAGCATTTTCTTGTCAAGAGTGCATAATTCTGGAAATCCCTTGCTGTTACAGCATATAGCATCAGAAGCTTCTGCCCTGAATTAGAAGGAGCTTCCAGCTGTATTTTTCTTCATCATTTTCCCAGTATAGCAGTGAATGCAAATGACATTTCTGCCTGGGGCTTTTCAGTGTGCAATCCACTTATGACACAAACCTGCCTCTCATTTGTCACTTTATGTCCATAGACAGCAGTCAGTGCTTCAACTGTAGAAATTTAAATTATCTATAAAATCTTAGCATTAAAACATTGCAGAACCACTGCAGTAGGTGGGGAAAACAATAAATTTAAACTACAGAATAATTATCTTATTGTTTAATATAACTGCAAAGTATCTGTCTATCACACATAAAGTTATATTTTAAGCAAATTTGCTTGTATAACTTGTCTTTGTCTTGTATTTCTTATTAAACTCAATTCAATAATTTAGACAGGATGAAAATAATAGTGGATTTAGTACACTGAATAAAGAATCTTTCTTGTGTCTGCTCCAATAAATAGAGCTACTTTCAAAATTTCTGATAATTTATTTACAAGTTAAATGGAGAGAGAGTTAGGAAATATTTGCAACTCAGATCAGCTGAGTTTTGCCATACCCTGAGTGGAGGGGAATAGATAAACTCTGCAATCCTAAATATGGGTCCATTAAATTTTTCTGCAATTATATCAAGACTAATCAGAATTTTGTTTACTATAAAACTTGTCCATCGAATGATAGCAGCTCACTTCAGCACTTACAATGTAACAGGTGAATTTTTGGCTGTATGAAGCTGAAGGATAAAATGCTTGTTATTTATAGAGAAGCCAAGATTATACACTGCATTTTTAGATGTTTGCAGAATAAAGACATCAGGAATGTTCCTTTGCAGGAAGTGATTTCCCTTACACCAGACTTCCTTAAAAACATGTCACAGCTTGAAGTGAAGTCACAGCTTACACTGGTAAAGTCATGTTATTGAAGGAATCATTGGTACCAGACTCCATGGTCTGTAAAATGGGTTCAAGACTATGTCAACATATTACACAAGTTGGTGTCAGCAGTTTTGAATACATTTGAAATTTGATGCATATCCTACATACGCACACAAAAATAGGATTTGTATACACTATAATATCCTAGAATGGTCATTCCTCCTCCCCAAACCAGAAATAATATGAAATGAAGCAGGAATGACACTTTCAGTTAGAAGTGTTCAATAGTTTAAATGTCACTCCCATTTGCTGGATGACCCCTCCTTCCCTCTGGAGCAGACAGAGGAAACATTTTAACTGAGGTCTTGAAAGGGTTAATAAAAACTTACCAAATAATTTTCTAATGAAAACTAGGGAGTTTTGCACATTTGCATAGATGTTTCTATTTCTATTCTCCTACCGAGAATGGGCAATACAGATAATTCTAGAGGTTTTTTCTGGCAAAAAACATAATTGGCCTTGTTGCTTCAGCACTGGCAAACTGACCAGGGAATGGACCTGAGCTCTGTCACTCTGCCATGTGATTATTCCAGCTCTTCAACCAGTAGGATCCATGGCACAGGTCTTGCACCAGCTCACTGCTTCCTCAGACAGAGCCTGGATGTGCTGCAAGGTCAGCACCTGCCAGGACAATGAGCAATAGACAGTTTGGGTTTGAACCCTCTGTTTTGTGGAAATAAGGAAGACCTGCTGTAAGGACATGGACTGCATCATAATCACAACTGTGCCTGATCTATTTCATTTGCACAGATGCTGCAAATGAGAAGAGAGGGAAAACCTACTCCTGGAAATGTTTTTCTAGAATAATAATATTCAGTAGGTGAAAATTATTCTGTGAGAAGACTTGAAAATATTTCATTAACAGCAATCAGGTTTTGTATAAGATTAAACTGAATATCACTAGATCAGCTTCTGCTTTTGTGCCACATTCCCTCACTGCAGCCTGAAAGAAATGAGGAATATTTGCTTGCTACTGGGTTCAGAAAAAGACACTTGGTCTTCTATTTGTGTTTGAAGCCAAAAAAGAAGAATGGCAGCATGGGTACATGTGCTGCTAGAGGATTGATTTGTCACGTCAAATAAATAAGAAAAAAGGGAATCAAGAACAAAAGAACATTGTCGTAAGTGATTATCTATTTATCTCTTATGTTTTGTTTTGCTTGCTTGCTTGGTTTTCATTGGCTCTTCCTAGGTACTTATCTTTCAGCCTTACTTCTTTTTTTTCTTTTTTTCCTCCTACCTGTTGATTTTGCCTTTATCTTTTGTAGGGAAGTTGTGAAATTGTTGGTTTCTTATTGGCAAGCATGAAAGCTTGGTGTTTTATCATCAGTATTCACTGCACCATTCAGATAAGAATTCACTCTGAATATAACCCTGTGTGAGGAGATTTACTGCAAATTACTGCTCTCTGTGCGGGGTTACAAATGCCAATAAGATACTGGAGGCTCAGAGATAGTGCTCAGCCAACACGTAAGGGTCAGCTAGATAAGTAAAAGGCAGATTGCTTTCCATCACACTGATAATTTCTGTTTCATTTGGCATTTTGTCCCTGCTTAATTACATACTTTATCTAAGTCAAGTAGAATCTGAGAAACTTTTCATTAAGATTTTTGCATTTAAATAAAAAATAATTAAAATCATTTCTATGCAAAAGAGTGGGAAATTTTGAGTTTGTACTGAACAGATCATGCTAATGCAAGCAGCCACATGAAAAGATGTCTCTAAATTGTCTTTTCTTTCTCTCAAAGTGCAAGCAGTCACAGTGTCAGCACATTTCACTTGCAGATTCTTCACTCAGATCTGAGAGTTTTTCAATAGTATTCATCTCCAAAAAGGATCAAAGTGGTGAATAACCATCCATTTCCTGTCTCCAAGCTCCTAGAGCTTGCAGTTGTATTAGATTTGCTTCCACTGACTCCCCTTTTCCTAAGTACATCAGACCCTGCATATGTCAAACATGAACACAAATAACTGTGAGGACAGTAAATATATTTGGAAATGATAGCATTTAAATCACAGATATGTTCAGTTTTGTTAATGAGATGACTTCCCTGGGGCTGTGGTGGAGATGGTGCAGTGGGGAAGAGAAGTCAGTTGGGTTACATGGGTACACACCATGGGTACACAACCTCTTTGTCCTGCTGGGAGCCTTGGTACTGAGCACAGGTTCCTGCTGGGAGGTGTTCATGGGCTCTTCCCTGCTCCATGAGCCCCCCAGATGGAGAGATGATTCCCAATCCTGGAGCATGGCTGGGGGACTTTCCTCCCTAGAGCTATTTTTCAGACACTTGTGGTTATCCCAAACCCCAACACACCTGAGTGTCCTTATCTTTAGTACTGGCTAAAGAAAATCTTGCTAAAAATCAGATTGTTTCAGTTTTGATTTGTTGTTTTCTAATTTGGTTCACTATTTCTGGTGCTCATGATATGCTTGTTCTGGACACTATGAGTGGGACTTCTTGAAGATTTACAAGTTGTTTTGTCAATTTGGCTACTTCCTTGGTTACAGCAAAATGATCCTGCTGCCTGAGACAGGGGATGATCATGTTTTCAATCTCAAATATTAGACCTCTGATTTATGACGAATCTGACTGGGTTTCAACACATAAATAGATTTTTATCCGGTTCTGGAAGGAGATCCAGAAATTCAGTCTGAACTATCTTAACCTGTATTCTTTTAGTCTGCACTTGACCTTCAAATTCTAATGCCTCAAGTAGAGAAATTTGTAACCAAGGAAACGTGAATTATTTCCCTTATTATTGAGTAAATTTGACACAAACTACAGAAAGCACCCATCCATTAACACTCTAATGCTAGAATGTTGTCCTCCTTCCTTTCCTGTAATTTCTTTCTGTCTTTGATAAAAGACTTATAGCTTCAATGTCAGATATCATGGATATACAGACCATAGTAGAAGAAATAAAAAGAAAAAAGCAATTATGCTCCTTGACAAATATGAAGAAAGATTTATGATTTCTCTTTCCTCTGTAGATGAAACGTTTCTTGCAGAACTATAGTACATTTCCCAGCAGTTCCCTCTGAAAAGGGTTGTGATGGGAGGGGGTGGTGGTTCTGTCAAAGATACCAGATTGTTATGATTATCTCTGGTTTTAATTAACAGTTTTGACACCTTTCAGACAGACCTAATTCTGAGAAAGTGCTGATAAGAATAGTGATAATGTTATGATTAATGCACATAATCAGGACTAGAAAGACCAAAGTTAATACTGTAGGTTGGCTACAGAATTCTCTGCTCTGTTTAAAACAACGTTCAAGATTTCCTAAGCTTAGTTAGACCCTAGCCAGGCTAAGTATTGGAGAAAATACTAACATGGTTTTTTAGTGAAAGAGAGAAGGTGACTAGAAATAATCAGTTAATGCTAAATGAACTCTTTGGCTTCTACTGCAGAAATAAAAATGACATCCTGAATGACTTTTAGAGATAATACTGAATTTTCCATTCTTTGGGGTTATATTTTCTGGTTTTCTTCTTTCTCTGTCTGCAGCCATCTGAAGTGTACCAAATAAACAAACATGCACAAACCAAAGAGTTTCCCATGTTTCTATGTGTGCAGATTTGTTGCAGGCAGGAGTCATCCAACTGAAAACTTGCAAGGAAACCTTCTCGTGAAATTTCTTAACAATTTAAGTTGCAAATCAAGGTGTGAAACTGTGAAGGTAAAAAGAGTAATGCAATTGTTCAGAGCATTTTACTATAAGTACAAAATTTATTATTATCTGTCGTACTGAAACAACAGGTGACTGGGGAAAGAGATGGAAATTTGACTTGGTGTGTATAGAAATTAAGATTAATTCAAAGCCTTCTGGTGTAACTATATCACATTGGGAAAATTATATGATTTATGGACTGTTAATTAAATCTCCCTTCTCTGTGTCATTACAAATATCTTTATCCAGACAGCCAAGCCATAATTATCTAATGACTGTAGATGGCACACTGATGAAAAAGTAGATTCAAACAACTCAAAAGTTGGCAAATATGACAATATAAAACAACCACAGCCAGAATACTTGTCAACTATTCACAAACAAAATTAACAATACATAAATAGTCACATTTTCTGTAACTGTGTAATGAAAATACTTTTATAAATACGTAGAGTTCAACCTCAGCCAGTTTGCTAATGACACTGACCCCAGGCTGTGTGATGTGATCAAACACCTGTGCAAATCTCATGAAGCTGGATCAACAAAGCCCAGTGCAAGGTCCTGCACCTGGCCCAGGGCAATCCCAACCACAAGTACAGGTTGGGTGGAGAATGGATTGTGAGCAGCCCTGGGAAAAAGGACTTGGGAAAAAGGACTTGTTTGTGGATGAAAACCTGGATGTGTGCCCTCACATCCTAGAAAGCCAACCACTTCCTAGGCTGTATCAAAAGATTATATGGTTCAAATTAGATAATGGAGGGAAAAAGAGAGGGGTCAGACACTGGAATAAGGTGCCCAGGAAGGTGGAGGAGTCACCATCTCTGGAAGTGTTCAAGAGGTGTCTGGATGTGATGTTTGGGGATATGGTTTAGGGGTGATTTTGTTGGTGCTGCGTTGACTACATTACCTTGAATATCTCTTCCAGCCTCCTTGAGTCTGCAATGAGCACTGTGACCAGTGGGGCAAGGCTCTCATGAGCCCTCACCTGGAGTACTGTGTCCTGCTCTGGAGTTCTCAGCATAACAAGGACATGGATCTGTTGGAGCAAGTCCAGATGAGGTCACAAAGTTGCTCAGAAGGTTTGAGCACATCTCCTATGAAGACAGGCTGAGAGGGTTGGGGTTGTTCAGACTGGAGAATAAAAGGCTTCTGGAAGACCTTATGGCTCCTTTCAGTACCTAAAGGGACTCTAATCAGCTGGAGAGGGATTTTTAAAAGGACAAGTGGCAATAGGATAAGGGGAAATGGCTTCAAACTGAAAGAGGGCAGATTTACATCAGACACAAGGAAGAAATTCTTCATTATGGGGTTGATCAGACATTGGCACAGGTTGCCTAGAGAAGTCTTGAATTCCCCATTCCTGTCAGTGTTCAAGGCAGTTGGATGGGACTTTGAGCAACCTGGCCTAGTGGAAGGTGTCCCTGCCCATGGCAGGGGATGGAACTTGATGGTCTTCACTGTCCCTTTAAAGGAAATCTATTCTACAGTTTTATGATTCTACATTCAAAGTATTTCATTAAGGTAGAACCATGTATGGTAGTTGCTATAATAATATGAATTCCTTGATTCTATCAGGCTGATAAAGTTACCAAAGGTGGGGGTTTTTATTTGAGAATAACTTTAAAACTAAAAATATATCTAATTATTGTTACTATATTATGATTGATCTAATGACAATTATATGGGAATTAGCTTTTCCCAGCAAATAAAAGCTATATCTGTGGTAGTCAAGTCTATATATTATAATGTAAGCAATCCCTTTCATAAAATGAGGTGTGCAAGGACGCATTTCTCATCACTTGATCCATAAAGGGAAAATACTTTCATTCAATAGCTTTGAGCTCTAGCAGCTCCAGATAAAAATTCAGTAGTCTTAGAACAATGTTGGATTTGTCTCTATATAGTCTCATTATCTGGTCCATAACTTCTAGTATACATAACATTATTGGACACCATTACAAGAAGCATTAAAATGGAGCAGTAGAATATTTTAACTGTTAACATGCAGAAGAATATTACAAAAAGTTAGATTTTGTGCCTCTGTAAATGCTCACTAAATCTTGATTTTCTTATTTGCTTGAGTAAAAAAAATTTAATTGTTATGAGAGTTCAGACAGCTAAGATTCTTTCTTTTTGCTGTAGTATTCTGTATTTGCATAGCACCTCTCCTCTAAAAGGGTGACTTCATGTGACAGGTGAGTATTGCCTATATTCTGTCTTTCCCTCACCCTTCAGCCACATCATCTTGGCCTGTATTTCTTGTTGTCTACTATGTTACCCCTATTCAGCATTATGAAAGGCCCAATGCTGATGGAATTTCTATTGTACTATTTATCAACAGAGAATAATAGTGAAATGGGAGAAGATAATTACTAAAGGTCACAAAAGTGACAGGTGAAAGCATTCTATAGTTCTGATATTACTGACATTACATTTCTGTGAAAAAAATGAAGAAAACTGAAATTATTTTTCTTCACAGTATTCACTGGTTCCAGTGCTATCACAACTTCTTTTGTAGTAAAAGACAAGTAAGCACCTTAAAGTAATCAGATAATTAATTCTGGGAAAAGTACATGGGATAGAAGGGAGAGTTTTTAACTATGGTACAAAACTTTTATCACATCTACACAACATTGCCATCCATCAAGCCAATTTCACTTGATTCTCTATGCATTTAATTTGATTTATTTTTCCTGACTTTTGTCTCTTGCTGTGGTATTTTGGATGCCCACCAAAGCCACTCTATCACTGCCCTCCTCACCTGGGCAGGGGTAAGAAAATGTAACAAAAGGCTTATGATTGAGATTAGGGCAGGGAGAGATCACTCCCCAGTGACTGTCAGGGGCAAAACAGACTGGGCCTGGGAAATTACTTAAACTTATTACCAATCAAAAGCAGAGCAGGATATTAAGAAGTAAAACAAATTTTAGCAATTTACAACAAGTAAAACAATTTTTTTCCCTTGCCCCTCCCTCCCTCTCTGGCTTAATTCACAGTTCTTTATTCCCCCCTCTCAGCGGCTCAGGGAGGTGTGGAAGGGGGGTTATGGTCAGTTCATCACATGTTGTTTCTCCTGTTGCTTCCCCCTCAGGGAGAGGAATCCTTCCTCTGCTCCAGCATGAGGTCCCTCCCACAGGAGACAGGCTTCCAAGAACTTCTGCAACATGAGACCTTCCCACGGGCTGCAGCTCCTTGTGAGTGGGTCCCTAGAGTGGATCCCTCCCAAGGGATGCAGTCCCTCAAGAACAGGCTGCTCCACTGTGGGGTCACAAGAGCTGCCAGCAAACCTCCTCCAGTGTGGGCTCCTCTCTCCTGCCAGGAGCCTTTTCCAGGGTGGGCTTCCCACAGGGTCACAGCCTCCTTCAGGCACCCACTGCTCTGGTGTGGTGTCCACCAAGGGCTCCAGGTGGATCTCTGCTCCCCCATGGATCTCCTTGGGCTGCAGGGCAAAGCTGCCTCACCAGGGGCTGCACCAAGGGCTGCAGGAAAATCTCTGCCTGAAGCACCCATCCTTCTGCACCAACCTTGGGATCTTCAGGCTTGTTGCTCTCATGTGGTCTCATCCCACTCTACTTTTCTATGTCCACAATTTTCTGCCCAATAAGTTTATTTTTCCTTCTAAAATATGATGACACAGAGCTGCTGCCACCAGTGCTGACTGGCCTGGCCTTGGCCTGCAGTGGGTCCCTCTTGGAGGTGCTGACCTTGGCTCTGTTGGATGTGAGGAAGCCCCTGGCAGCTTCTCAGTGAAACCCTCCCTATTGGACCCTCTGCTATGAGAACTCTGCCACGCAAATCCAAAACATTTGCTCTCTATCCAAAACAGAGAGACAACAGACAATTCAGCTGTCTGAGCCCAAGCATTCCTGTCCATCTGAGTTAGCCTAGAGATGCCTCCAGCTGCTGCTACAGAATGCTGCGTGACCTGCCAAGACGTGTGCTGCAATTGTCAGCACCATGCAGGTGTTTGGGCGGACTGGGACATCCCAAACAATGTGTTTAGGGGTCTCAATCGAGACCACACATATGCACATTTTCAGAATATAACTCATCCTCTTTGTTTGAGCCACGTGGCTCACAATGATGAAGTGCATTAGGAGGAGGTACCTACCCTTTCTGTCCATTTAGCAGAGAGACTTCAGGGATTTCATTCAGCTGGCTCCTGTGGCTATGTTTGCCACTAAATATGTGTTCGTCATAACTGATAAAAGTGGAAAAAAATATTCAAACAGTAATATTTCATATTATCAAATTAAAAAATCAAACCCAAATTAGAAACACCACCACCCGGTCTCCCCAAAAGTGTCAGTAGACATTAAGGTTATCCTCCCACTGAGAAACCTAATCTTCTACTAGGACAAAGCCATTGGAGATTAATTAGGAGCAATGACCTGTGGGAAAGTCTTTAAAAAGAGGACTGGAACACTTTTTGTGTTGCTGTTGCTATTGCTATTGTCAGATATGTCAACACAGAAGACGAACTTTTGGGGAAGAAACCTCTACTGGATATTTTTGCAAATATGTTAATAAACCACACAAAATGGTATCTTCCATAAAAAAACTGAAGCTGGCACTGAAGTCCCAGCAAATAAGTAGTTCAAAAGTTAGAAAGTTAGAAAGTTAGGCCTCTCCAGCTTCACCTTTTTATTTTTTAAATTTGCAATAATATCTTGGCCACTAGTGTACAATATCCTTCTAATCTTTTCTGACTGATCCGTCCAGGTTTGTACAAACACACCTTAATAGTCTTTGGAGCATGGATTAGAAATCAGGTGTCTGACTTCTCAGGGGTCTGTCCTGATCCCACCCTGCAGAGCTGGTCAGGTGCCCCATCACAGACTGTGGCTGCTTCCACAGAAGCTTCAGAGCCAGGCAAAGATCCAGTACAGTAACTGAAGGTAAATCCTATAATTTTTCTTTTAGGTAGTATGAAAAAAGGCAAAAATTTTTTGAAAAATCATTGTTATGCTAAATCCAAAGCAATTACTCAAACAGCTAATAATCCACTGCTTATTAGTACAACATGTTTTTTTCAAGCATCTGGATGTGGGTGTTAAATCCCAAACAGCTGTTAGTGATTCCCTGCTGTATTCCTGTATTTTTATTGTTGTAATCCATGTATCTCTTGAATATTAGAAGCATTTTAACACATAGAGTTACCAAGCAACTGCTCAAGATAGCTTTATTCTATGCACATTTCTTGCATGCTTCATGAGGCTGCTCAGCGAACAGAATTATCAAAGCACAGGAACAGAAGACTAAGCTGGAGAAAGAGACCAGCTAAAGGAGACAGCAATTTTAGAGGACTAATTCTATGAAACTCACTCTATTTAATAAACATCAAAGACTCAAAGACCATAGAGGCTGTTAACCTTCTGCAGCTCCAGGCTTCACATTCTGACATGTGAGTCTGGCTGCAAGCTTCATGCCACAAAAAGGATTTTAAAGAATTCAGTCTTTCTATCTTAGCCCTAGAATTATACTTTTGTAGAGGCTATTCTCAAACATTCAGCCTTAAGTACAAACCTAATGACCCCAACATAAATGAGCAGCTCAATGTGACAGTTTGTATGTGGTAGTAGTGCTCCTACAATGCAGCGTCAGTATTCCTCATTTTATTTAGTCCAGTTTGTGCACCCTTTAGTTGCACCTCATCATATTTTTAGGCCTTTTCTCCAATATCAGGAGGGCTCAGACCCTACATCTTTTATAAAACCTGGTATTTCCTGTAATCACATGATTTCTCAAAGCTGCAGTGCTTGGAAGCAAGGAACTGCATATTTATTTTCTATATTGGTCAGCATACTTTAATTATGGTAAGATTCTAAGAAGCTGTCATGCCATGGTGGTTTTAGTGAACTGCAATTTATATACACATTAATGCTTAAACTGTAACAAATATACATTTTAATTAGAGATTTGAGGAGAAGATGGTAATAATATTCCTTTCTGGAAAATTAGGTGTTTCTGAGAATGATGATACCAAACAAGACGAGAGCATTTAAAAAAGTGAACATATGAGACAAGAAATGTTCATTGAAAGGATTTTGGGTTTAAGGCTAGTACTTTATTAGAAAATATGATCTTTTCAGTCTGAAAAAAAACAAGCTGTTTTTCTTTCCTTCTTTACTTCTAACTCCCAGTGTGCTATGGCATTGTAGAATGAATTTTCTGTGGTTTTTTGCTAGCAGTGTGTTCTGGATTGCAAGGCAGGATGTATTCTATTACCATCTGTATGGCAGTTGTCTAGGTGTTAAGTGGGCAATTTCCCCTTATCTCTCTCCCTGCGAGATCACAATCACTCCTCCCTCAGCAGGGGGCATCCCGTGATAAGAGGCTATTGAATGTCACTGCATGGCTGATAAGAACTGTAACATCCCATTGTGAGATGCTCCGCCCAGAGGGAGGAGCCGAGCATTGCTATCCAGATATAATCAGGAGATTCTGACACACCAGCACAGCTTCTCCACTGGATTCACCAGAGGAACAGCAGCTGCTTCTTCTTCCACGGATCTGCGGAGGAAGAATCACCCTTTTTTCTACAGGACCCCCTGCTCCAACAGAACCACACCTGACACCTCAGGAGGACTGCAGCCACTTTTCCAACTGGACTGCTGCCAGCACCCTGACCAACAGGGTGTCAGGTTGAGTTCTGACTCTGTCATTTTAGTGTACTGCATTGTTTTTATTTTATCATTTTATGGTTTTTCCCCCCTTCCCTATTAAAGAACTGTTATTTCCTGCTCCCGTATTTTTTTTGCCTGAGAGCCCCTTAATTTAAAATTCATAGCAATTTGGAGGGGTGGGGAGGGTTTGCATTCTCCATTTCAGGGGAAGCTCCTGCCTTCTTTAGCAGGCACCTGTCTTATCCAAACCAAGACACAGTGACACCCACAAGAGGATCTGCAGGAGTTAGCACATCTCCTGCAGAGCCTGTGTTCAGGCAAAATTAAGAAATCTTTCTGGATAACAGCTGACATGGAATAGAGCTATTTGTCTTTTCCCTGTAACCTTGAAAACTCCAGCTTCCAGGAACACAGCTTACTGCTATGCTAACAGGTCTGTCACTGACAGGCAGTTGTCTTAGGCTTTACTGCTTGCCTTGGAAGCAAAATAAATACATTTACTGGCTGCTATGCTTCGAGTCATATTGAAGTTAAAGCAGAGCAAGCACCAGTGTCTGATCTGCAAGCTGGGTAAACTGTTTCTGTATAAATGAGAGTTTTCATGCAGAAATGCAATACACTTTCACATAGCTAATCAAATGGGATGAAAACATGCTGAAAAGCTGTAGCATCCATATTTCCCATTAAAAGGATGCTGACCTTAGAGTCAAAGAAAGTGAAAAGCTCTACATGATAACCTGAAAAAAATTATTGCATGTTATTAGCAGGGCAAATGTGATAGTTTATCTGAAGTATCCTTCTGGGTCAAATTGATTTCAGATTACCTGTAATATGAATCCACATCAAAAGCTGTGGCAATCCTTTCTTGAGCAAGTCTCATACCAGCACTGACATAGTGGTTGCCATAAATTGCCACCAGGGAAAGGGAGAACTCAAGAAAGGATGGCATGACTTTCTGTCCCACACCTAAAACCATGGTGGGAACCATAGCAACAGCTGAGCGGGAGACTATAGCATGTTTCATATGGCATAAAGAGCATGATAAATCAGATAGACTCACACTGGGACCTTTTAATTTTTAAGTGGTTTATCACAACATGTGAACCCTATTTTTATATTGAAGAAGATTTGCTTATGGGATGCCTCATTTGGTCCATTAGTAACTGGCCACACAAATTCAGATATTAACATCTGCTTCACTTCCACTAAGCAGCTCTAAAGTTAAACCTGCAGTTGTGTGTCATAAAGCATTAACCCCTCAACACAATCTGAACGACTCACCTTTGTTAGCAAATTGCACCAATTTTTGAAGATGGACTAGCAAAAGTCAACACTAGAATGGCACAAAGCATTATAATGGTCATGCTGTTTCAGGCATCTTCCCTGGAAATGCACTCACCAGCCTTTCTCCACTCACCTGAGGCGTTATGCAGGATAATAAAGATCCTTTAAGCATCCTTCCATTTTAGCTATAGAAGGAGCATGGCATTGCCAATAGAATATGCTCCTACTAAACTGCTTTCTGTGTGTAATATCTGGAAAAAGAAACCAGCTTTGTATTTCCTTTTGCATAATACATTAACACCCTGTCACCTATAAATACTCAGACTCAACCTCCTGTCAGATTCCATTTGTATTTCTATTTAATATTTTCTTCCCCTCCTTTCAGCATACTCTTTGACACTCTTTGCCTTTTTACTGGCTTCTTGGGGCCTTGTCTGCACATGAAATTAATTTAGCAACTGCTTTTGAATAGTCCTGTTTATAAATCTTACTTTTAGGTTGATTTAATTTCTGAAGTAATTTAAATAGGTGATAAAATACCCTAATGAATACTACTAAATACATTGGTATTCAGGAAAAAATACTGCAGATTACAATCATTCTCCGCCTTAATCCAAAATAACATTTTATTTCTGGTCTTAAAATAAAGTCTATTGTTACTGAGACTCTCCCTAGTGAAGTGAGACCATGATTGATGTTGAAAATATAATTAAATGAATAATATAATATAATGTAATTTGTAATTGTAACATAGTTCTACCATAGCAGTCTTTTTTAATTCTACTTTAATCATTATTGATATAGTTCTTGGAATCTATGAATGATTCTGGGAATAGAAGACTTTTTATCTGACAGACTTCTACTTTCTACATGACCATTGAAATACAGAACTGTCCAAAGATCTTCTACAGTCAATACTTTTAATTTGATTAATATGGTCTGTTCAACTGATTTTGTTTCATCTATTTGTTGTGCTTCTCATCACTTTGAGCACTAACACGGGGGTCCCCTATGGATGGAATCTGGAGGATTTGAATAAGGAAAATTTGTCTCTCAATTTCTGATGTCTTTTATCTTGCAGGCTGCCTCACCTGGACATCTTCTCGGCTCTGGTGGATTGACCTCATTATTGGGATAGCCCACAACTGCCTCCTCTTCATTCTTGTCCTCCTCTTCCTCCTCCTTCTCCATGGTGTCTCCATATGTCTTCACTGCAGAATGAGAAACATCCAGGGGGGACTCTCAGCACTGAGACCCTTTTCCTACCCTTAGGACTGTTATTTTCCCTGCCTGTTTCTGGAAATTTCCAACAATATGTCTCCAAGAAAAATCCTAGGGCAATCTTGGGGGACAGTCTACCTGCTAGGAGGCAATGTCATTAAATCTACCCATTTCCCAAATGCAAGCATCCCTAACTCTCACTCATGCTAGGCAGCAGGCAGGTTGCACCATACCTGAAAAAAAACTGCAAAAATGGGTTTTATTTGGACCCTAAGGTCATCAGATGTGGGCATGTGGCTTAGTCACATGCAGTCTATCACAGAGGGAGATAGATCAGGACTGGGGACTGCTTTAAATAATGAGTTTAATTTACTCAATACTCTTACTCCTTTGCCATCACTCCCCCAAAACAAAATAAAATTTACTATTATCCATTTCTACCAGTGAAACTCTTCTTAGATTTGGCCTTAAAGACACAGAAAATACCTCAGTGCAATTATATATATTGTTGATACCGGTCCTGGAAATCTTTTAATTTCTTTTTATTTGAAAAATACATATGTGCTTGTACACATATATTGCAACTGAGAAAAGCTACTGCTTAGCAAATAAAAGCATATTGTCAATGGAAAACTTGTCACAATCCTAATTTTCTACAGGCTCTTACAATGGCACATTTTTCTCGCAGCTTTTTTATGTCACCAGTGCACTTGCTGAGAGTAGACAGATTCTAGGGGTTTACACAGGTTAAATTACCTTATGACATTGTATGATTGCTTTGGAACACAGCAATATATCTACTGCATCCAGTGCTTGGGTCCTAGGCACTAGCAGCATTATTTAAAGCAAGGAGCTGTCATGAAGATTCTGCACTCACTCTTTGCCCCATTTCAGTTCAAGAGGGGGATACAGCTGCTTCATGCTTCCAAATATTTTAGCAAAAGAAATCACATTTTTTGTTCCACACTGTTTATTCTGCTTCTGCTATTTACATAGCTAGGATACAGACTGAAATAAAGATTTCTTGCATTTAAAATGTAGTGAGATCTGATCTCCCACTGAAGGGAGAGGGTTCAGGAGCTGTAGTTTTATTACCAGTAACTTTGGACATCTGCCCCGATCTTTCCCTAGGCCTGGGATTATAACAGTTATTTTCTGCATTGATGAAGGAGGAAAATAAAAAGAGGAACAAAAGTCAACACAGTGATGTGTTTAAAAGGTCAGAATTAAACATGAAGTTAGATCTGCCATGGGACAGAACAGCAGTGCACTAAAAAGGGAATGACCATCCCTGAGGAACTGTCCTGGCAGCTCTGCACCAGGGCAACAGCCAGGAGTTTTCACTGGGTTTGCCAGCAAGGGCACAGCTCCCTCCACAGTGGCATCAGGGACATGCAAAGCCAGTTTCTGAATTCTGCATGGACTCCACAACTCTGCCCAGCTGCCAGTGGCTCTGCACCGTCCCTTAGGCATGGAGATGTCACAGCTCCAGCCTCTTGCAAATCTGCTGGGCAGTTCCCAAGCCATTGTCAGATCCCATTGACAACAGACCTCAAGGCTCTTTTTTTATTTTATGAAAACAAAACAAATATCTGATATATCCCTGATTTTACTTTATAATATATAATATGACTGGAAACATGTCGCTTGTAAATATGGACAATTTTGGACTTAATTTTTATTTTAATCAATATCTCAAGGAATATTCCCAAGAATATTTTTGTTTACACTGACTTTAGCAAGAATACTAGCAAGAATACTTTCCCAAGAATATTTTTGTTAATACTGACTTTAAGCAATTAACAGATGTGATTCTTCTGCCAAATGTTAATTAAGGCAGTATAGTTAACAATCTGTACTAGGACTAGATCTCTAAAGGATGTGCAGAAATTCTCCTTAAAAATCTGGTGCTTTTCCACAGCAGTTAACAATCCTTTCCACTCATTTTATGATGAACCCTATAGGAATTTACAGGAATTTCAAAGCAGTCTAACCCCAGAGGATGCCATTAAGGAGCCTGCAGAAGGCCTGTCACCAACTAGTCAATGCTCTCACCCATCCACCACCTAAAACTAATTATGAACAAATGTCAGTGAAATCATAATATTTACTGCAGGATGATAAATCATAAAAGAAAGAAACAAACAAAAAACCATAAAAAGCCAAGCCAAAACAAACATAAAAAGCTTCAAAACAAACAAATTTAAAAAAAAAATCACAAAAAACCCATAAAACCCACCAAAGTAGTTAGTCACAAAGAAATACAAACAACAATCTTTCCCTGCTGCTTCTGCTTCTTCTTCCTCCTCCTCTTCCTCCTCCTCTTCTTCTTTTTCTTCTTGGTCTTTGTGTTCTTCTTCTTTTCTCTTAATATATTTCATTTTGTTTGTTCTGAGCACCATCTGCTGGATGTTACCAGCCTGCACTAATATCCCTCGCTGGAGTGAGACCAGGTTATTCACACACACCAGCTGAGTGAGGCAGACCCTGCTGTCACATACAGACACCACCTTTTACATAAATATCCTCCCAATCCTCATATAGGCAACTGACATACGTTTCATCATTTATTTTTAAACACAGGTGAGGCACTCAGTAGGTCATGGATTGCATCAGTGTTGGAAGTGCTAAAATAAATCAGTGGTCAGTGGTGCAGCTGAGTGCTCCTGTATCAGGCACTAATCTGCTCTTACCTCCAGACAGGCACAGAGTGTGCCTGGACAAAGACAGGCTCTAATCCTAATTATCAGACTCATGTTTACTTGGTGTTAAAAGGTGTAAAAAGAGGGGTTGAACCTCCCACTTTGTTTTAGGCTTACCACCCTGCCTTGTGACTACAATCTGATATGTTTTCTCCTTAGAAAATCCCAAAGGAATTTCTCCAAAATGTTTCTCCAAAATTTCACTGACTCTAGCACCTCCCCATTAGAGCCTATTAGACTTGTATAAGGAAAACACAATCTGATCTCATTTGTAATCCTCAAGACACCTACTTTAGAAGCCTTTCAAACTATGTGTATGTAAGCTGTGATATTAAAGTGTCCCCACTGGTGGACATTAATGTTATATATTTATAATTTTGCAAACATTAGGGGTTTTGGCAGGTGTTCATGCAAATCTCAGGGGAAATATAGCAATATTGTACATTGTTATCTGTGCTGAGTCACTAAAATACAATCATTATCTGTGTGGACCTGATACAGTTATGAAGAGAACAAAACATTTTTGAGCAGAAAAGTATCCTTGACAGAGCTATACTTTGCAGAGAGAATGAGATAAAGAAGGAACCCTCTCTTCCAGAACTGTCTTTTGTTTTTTGCCACAAACCCCCTGATTTCTCCCTGAAAACTGAGGCAAATGGAGATGTTGCTAAAGGCAAAGGAAAAACTAACTACTGCAGAGGGAAGGAGCAAAACAGAACATGTCTTGAATCATATTTGAGAGGGATTCTATCCATGTGCCCTAAAATGCAAGCCACTTATTCCATAAAGAGCACATGCCAAACAGAAACCACTTAAGGACAATTTCCATTTGTTAGTTTTCATTTGGTATCACAGGATATATAGGCCAAATCAAATATACCATCTACAGTGTTTACATTAAATAAATTTCTTCTACTTTGGATATCATTGGGACTATATGAAGAATATGGGAGTCTAGATAATAGTATGTGTCTGCAAAGGGTACATCAAGAACCATTATTGTGAATGTTAAAACACTCTCATAATTTCCTTAGAGACTTTCTTTTCTGAAATGAAAAAGATTATGAAAATGTTTTCTTTTTCCTTCCTTAGTCCCATTGTGATTGCCCTAGCATTCCAAAAGATAATACTGAGGGGTTTATAAGCAAAGAAATAGATTGCTGGGGGTCAAAATAAAAAAGTGAGAAATCATTTTCCACCATCATCAAAAAATGAAATCAACAGCACTACTGTTGTTAATTTACTCCAGATGGCACAGCACTATTGCCACTGTGATCCAACTGAAGTAGAAACAAAAATATTTAAGATTTATGGAAAGATTGAGGAAGCTGATGTTCTTATTGCATGAAAATGTTCTTTCAATGTCTGATAACATTAAAACACATTTAATGAGGTGAAATCAGGGAGTTGTGCCATAAAATAGGTTGAAATGGATCTTTGGAAGTCATGTATCCAGCTCCCCACTCAAGCTAGAGCCGCTTGCAAAGCTGGATCCGACTTTGAAACCATAAGGTAGTCAGGACTTTGTCAAGCCAAACTTTGTATCTAAGGATCAAGATCCCACAGGCCCTCTGGGCAACCCATTCCAGTGATTTATTACCCTCATTATAGTAATTGGCTTTGTCTTACTTCTTAATTGGGATTTTAGCTGTCTGCAGCTTGTGCCCATCTCCCCCAGCACTGGAGGCTGTGCATCTCTAAGAGGAATCTGGCTCCATCACCACTGCACACACTCACTAAACTGTTGGAAAAAAAAGCTGTTTGCTCTTCTATGAGCTGGACAAACCCATCTCTCTACGAGTGTCTCCATGTCTCATGTGCCAGTCTCCCAATGATCTTGATGGCCCTCTGCCATACTCAGCTCAGTTAATCAGGGTCTTCTTTGTGCTGAGAAGCACAAAATGGGATGTAGTATTTTCAAGGCAGTCTTGGGACTAGTACACTGAGTAGCCAGCAGCAGTCACAAGTCACATCCCTCTTCCAGTGCCTGTGGTCTTACTAGTACAGTCCTTGATGTTCTTACATACAAGCCAGTTGCATATAAACCAAACGCTGCTGGGTATTGTGTTGCTCTAATATAATTGTAATGTTGTTGTGTTCGACTGTAACTGAATTTCCAGAGAAAATGTGTCATTAACTGCAGTTGTTATTTAATTAATAAACATAACTTGTAAGCCATGTTATCTATTTTAAAGATAATGTCTTAACAAAATTCTGTAAGCTGGAGAATCCCTCCTAAGAGCTATACAACAAAATACCATGATGAAGACACAGCAAATGCAACTGCAGTAGAAGCACACGCCCCTTTGCACTGCTGCAGTCAGTTTTATCCAACACTAATGAAGTTTGTAGAACTCCTACAGAGCAGATAATTATTACATTATGCAGAGGGGAGGAACTGAAGCATAAATAAGCAACTGAACTAATTTTTAAGTCCGCAGTTATGGCCTAAATGACCTCTTACTGAGTGGGAGTTTTAGGAATGATTTAATTAGAGGAGAACTGGGTCAAGGCTAAATGCTTTTGAAAATCTCAAGCTACCTTTTCTAACTCTAGGTCAAGCAGAGAACAAAAGTCAAAAGAAGGCTCCACTCCTAATCCTTTAATTTATTTATGCATATCATACTCATAAACAGTGAATCAGATTCCTCCTACCCAGTTTCTAAAATTCCCATTGGGAGTAACACAGAGTAAAGAAAGGGGAAAATTGGTTAGTTCCAAAGTTCTGGGGAATAAAAATAGTCAGCTACAGAGTGGATGGATGTAATAGTATATAGAGTTTTTAAAAATAATTTTGTAATTCAGATATTTAGTGGTTTTGTACAATACATTGGTATCCAGAACATTTTTTATATATTGCAAATAAATTATATCCCACAAACACCATTTTTATCAGGGCGACCTGTCAAGCTACCTTCTCGACCACATATTTTCACAGCATGATATGACAGTTTGTTTATCTTCAAATCCTGAAATATCTTTTAGAAGCTGTAAGGACTTTTTCTTTCTACTTAATGATATGAAAATTTTTTTAAAGTGAAATGAAAGATCTCAAAAATGTTCTTGGGTGAACAGGGAGATTTTATTTTATTGTTTTCTTAAACAACACTTCAAGAATAATCTTAAAGACCTTAAAATCAGGGGTTTTTATTGTATCACAACAGAAAATAAAACTCTCAAAAATGTCATCTTTCTAAAATAATAGAACAGAAAAATCAGGTAATAACCATATACGTGATGAGTGCCACAAGATGGCACTGCTTCATGCCATCACCTTAATTTTATGTGTCCTAAAACTACTAAAAGATAAACAGAGATGATAAATTATAAACAGCAAAAAGATACATGTAAAGGCTTATAAATATCAAATTATATTTATACATGAAAAAATTTAAAAATTTGCTAAATAGCAGATTCCATAGAAATAGGCTAGAACTCATTCAGCAATGACATATTTGCCTCAATATGATCCAGAGGTCGAGAGGGCCTGGAAATAAAGAACTCATTAAGATGGTCTGGTATTAAAGCTTACATTGTAAGACTTAAGATTGAGGAAATATTTGTCCTCACAGCATTCCTCAACCTTTTTCTTTCCTTTGAAAGAAAAAAGTCATCTACACTGGTTTCTCTGGTCAGAAAAAGTATTTTGCAGAAGAAAAGAATTCTGTAGTATGGGCACTTAGACATTTGTGCAGTGTGTATTGACATTATTGACAGGTCTGAGAAGAATTGTACCCAAACTTCCCAGAACAACAGCGTGACTCAGAGCACCGTGTTTCCATCCCAGAGAACAGGAATTTGTTTCAAGCTGGGAGAAAGGTGGATCAAAAGAACTACTTGGGCACACCCAATACATTCAGTTTGGTATTGTTGGTTGAAACTTAAGACAGCTGATGGTTATTCAGACCTAAAAAGTTGTGCCTCTTCTATTAGTGGGTTGCTCCATAAAGCTCAAGTAGCTTTATTACTCACATTCCTCCATGAATGTCAAGATCAATTTTACCTGGAAGGTCTTGTCCTAGACCTTCTTTGCATTTCTCAGAGGCCACTGTGTTCCCAAAGGCCTGTGGAAGAAGGCATTCATTCCCACTGACTTCACTGAGAAAATGTAGGCCATTAAATCTTTGCCTGGTTAGCAGCCTTAAGTTCTGTGTACAAGTCCAGCTGGGGAGCATGTCATCCAATTAATGCACAGCCTGTCTTTATGTCAGTACAGGGCAGGGCAACTTTCTCTCTTGTGGGAAAATGTCAATTTACAATATTTTTCAGGCATGTCTTAGGAAAACATGCCTAAGACCTTTGACTGAGTTTTGAGTTGCAATTCATCACAAGTAGAGCTGTGTCTTCAAATAAAGCCAACGATAAAAGGAAAATCTATTCTGAATTTAATGTGATGTATTAAATTATTTCCTTTTTGGATTATTTAAATATTACCCATATTTTTTCTACCTCTGTATGTGGAACAGAAAAGAAAGTTTAGCTACAAAATGTGCATGTCTGTGTACAACAATATTACCTCAAATATGAAACATCAAATTTGTTAAGCATTGCTAGAAGCCTTTCTAAAAAGTATTAATTTGCTATTCTAAAACATTTCCCAGCCCTTTCTTAACAGTAGAATCATTTAGGTTGGAAAAGACCTTAAGAGTGAGTTCAGCCATCAACCCAGAACTGCCAAGTCCAGTACTACACCATGTCCCTAAACACCACATCTACATGCCTGCAGGGACAGTGACTCACTTCCCTGTCCCAATATTTGACAACTCTTCTAGTGAATAGATTTTTCCTAATATCCAATCTAAACCTACCCTGGTGCAACTTGAGGCCATTTCCTGTCATCCTGTTGCTTGTTACTTGGGAAAAGAGATTGACACCCCCACCACCACCCACTGTGGTGAAGTGCACTGGCACAGTCTGTCTTGAAAAGCTATGACTTCATTGATCAAAGTCCATTCCTCTCTACTATTGGTAAAAAAAAATTCAGGCATTATTTTAGCAGCCTTCATGGAGAAGGAAAGCAGCAAAAAAAAACCAAAATAGGAGTAGCAGCATCAGGGGTTTGGAATACTTTAATCCATTAAAGACAGGAAGCGAATAATAAGTGTGAATCTTGACAAAGGGTTTCTCAGCTCAGATCTTTCTGTATTTGCTGGGAAGGGAGGAGAGACAGGAGGGGGGAAAAACAGACATAGTGTTTGGAAGATTGGCTCAGGACCCTGAAATATGTGTTTGTAGAGAGTTTTCTGCAGATAGTCCAGCCTTGCCATGTCTCTAAGCAACAAGATCTATAAAATGCACTTGCAATAACAGAGAGTAAATTGCCTCAAATGTGCATAAATTTTAAGCCAGATCTGAATCTTTATTTAATGATTGCTTTCTTGCCACAGTAAGTAGGGGAATAAATATTGTCATGGCTTTAAGACCTTCAAAACCTTATCATTTTTCAATATTCATATAATCTAGGAAGGATTTATATTCAGAGTTCTGAGTAGTGCTCAAAATTGTGGGCAATGCCTTTACCTGAAAATTTCACCTCTTGATATTTTTCAGATGATAGTGCTGGCAGAATGTAGAAATCTCTGGATTATGGAATATTCATTTGTGTTATACCGTTATGTAAGATACACTTTTTTTCCAGTGCTTGTGATCCAAATGACATGAAACATTTATGCAAATAATAATAAATGCATACTCTAAATCTAGAAATAAATTAAGTTGAATTATGAAAAAAAAATTCATAATTCTGTTAGGAGTGTATTTCTAAATGCCCACATGCAAATATGAAGCATGTTACACCTATTCCATGTATATTTATATATTTACATAATTATATTAATTTTTTGAAACATGTCACAAATTAGATTTAAATATTTCTGTTAATTCACAACATTCATTAAAACTGTACAAGGAACAAAATAATATTTTAAAATGGAAGACCAATGTTTTGAAGAATAGGAATAAACCAGCATTTATTGGTCTTGAAACTGGACTTTTTCTCTTTTCTTATACCTGCATTAAGGTAACTGGTAACATTTCAATATGACCAAATAAATCTATTATAACTGATTGACTTTTACAGCACAGAAACAGCATTCTATAGCACAGAATAGAGAGAAGATAGTAACAGCTCAAATGACACATGAAAAGGTGTGAATTTTGCCATCATGATAAAATGGGTGCTATTGAGGATATGGGAGTTTTATTTATTCATTAAATATGCCAAGGTAGGTGTATAGCAGCAACATTCTGACTGGGAACACTGGAGGTCAACGTGTAGTCAATACAATTTGCTATATAGCTCTACATAGAACAGTACAAATTAGCTTAGCTGGACAGGAACCTGGGGAGGGTTCAGGGTCTGTACCTCACTTGATAAAGTCTCTTTCATTGATAACATCCTCTGGACTGGATAGTCTTGTCAAACAATAATAAACACCAAGCACACGTGCATACTCCTACAGAAGCATAGGTGCCTCCATCTTGAGCTGAATTCCACCCCAGTTGTACTTCTAGAAGACCATTAGAGAGCTGATGTGATTGTCCACACCTTGACTTCTAGGATTGTTAGGTAGGGGTTAGTGTTGACTTGGTCCCTACCTGCCACTCCAGAATGGCCTGGATCACCTTTGCATTTGACACATCTCTTCAAGGCTTCTAAATATGCAAGGCATCCAAAAAAACAGTGGATATTTATGTGTGAGCAAGTGAACAGAGGATATTTTGAGTTTCAGTATCCCTTTACAGCACAAAAATGGCTCATCAAGTACACAACATCTATAATTTTCCTGGCACTGAGTAGCTTTAGTATCCTTCTTTTTCCCCCTATGCAAGATTATGTCTTACATAGTCTAGTCTCTGCTTTCAGATAGTTCAAATGGTATTCATCTGTCCTATTTTACACACTTCTATATGATCTGATCTCAGAGAATAATTTTCTAGTCAAGGAGGCTATGACACATTTTTAGACTGCAATTAAACGTGTCCTGAAGTACGTGGTCAAAATAGGTCAGATGAATCACATGCCCATTTCTCCTGATTGTTTATACAGGATGGCTAAGTCAGGTGCACACATCTAAAGTCAGGTCAGATGAATCATGCAGTGTGGTATCCCTCAAGGACAGAATTGGAGGGAGGAGCTGCATTCCTTCCAAAGCGACTTGTTACCACAGTGTTGTCAGAAGTCAGAAAGATTAATTTCACTTGCATATTTGTATGAAGTATGATATTCATTTTGCATGTTATTGTTTGTAAGTCTCAACAAATGAAAAAAGTTTTACTGTGGGAAAATAGGTACATCATCATCAATATTCAACTGAGCATTTTAAAATTATTTGGTTTAAAAAGGAGCAGATAATCATGCTTTCACAGCATTAGTCTCAAACATATGGCACAAAAATTGTTGGCTTTATGTCTTTCTGCCATTCTGAACACAGGAGAACAGCAAGCATTTAACGCAGCACAAGGGGGACCAGACAGACAATGACTTACTATGCATAAAACCTAAAAGTGCAAGGTCCATTCCTCACCTAAATTAATCATTTAAAAAGGCTTGAATTTACACAGCTGGTTTATACCAGAATAATTATGATTATCATGTGATTATTTTGTTCTGGTACTAGGAGTCCTAGACCTAAATTTACTCTGTCCTCTAAACAAAGACTCAGAGTTGAATGAGGCCTTGCTGGGATGAATATTTTAGCAAGGGCTTTGTTCAGCATACAATAATCCTCTTCACTTTTGATCCAATTCATCAAATCTTCCTTTATGCAAATACAATTCCAAGTGAAACCGGATTGTACACAGATCAGTGAAATTACTGAACTTAAAAATAACTGGCAGCATCTAAAAGTTCAGCAAACAGGAGCAGAAGAAAGAGTAGAAAGCAGGGATGAAGGGGATGAGAGAGCTTCACTGTCAGACTGGATTTGGTGTCAAGAAAATGCCACATGTTTACTGCTAGGCAATAAATTACTGCATATGGCCAAGACACATGCATATGCAAGTTGCTAAAGCTCAAGGGGCTGAACAACCACAAAATGACAGGAAAGTTGAAAATACCTTCCTGATGGAGTTGAGGACCAAGAAATCCTTAAAAAAGGAAAAGACATGGAGGACTAAACCTGAATGTCCTTCAAAGGTAGTTCAGAAGAACTTAGTGAGTTCATATTTGTGCCAGTTCTTGTGCAGCATGGAGATTTAATACTGAAGGAGGTATACACATATCCTTAGCCAGAGGACTGGGAAGTGTCTATTACTTAGTCAGACAAAGGATGAGAGAAATGTTTAGAATCAAACTATTGGATAAATGTTACTAGTATTTACATGAAAACTGTGTTTTCTAAGCCTTTGTGGCAGTATGGTTTACTCGTAAGAAGACTGATATGCCTTCTTAATCAGAAGGCTGCTCACTTTAGCAACTCCCAGTTGGATGACCTGATTCTACATCCCCAAAGCTTGGAACTTGCAAGAGTTGGACACCACAGTAATGGATTAAAGTTATGTTTAGCACCTTGCTATTTCTTTCACAATGGAAAACTGAGAGACCCAGAAAAAAAAAGCTTCATAGACAGGAAAAAGAGATAGCAAAAATAACCTGTGGTTTGCAGTAGTCAGGGAGATGTGAGTCTTTATTAAAAGGGATGTTTTGTGCCTAAGGAATTCTTTTTGGCTCTGCTTTTAAAGCACATTGATGAATATTGTAACATGGTATTTTTTGTTGCACCTCCATGCATTCTATATTATCTATAACTATTGTGTCTCTGGGAAAGTTGTGAATACTGAATTTATTTTGCTGTCTTGAATTTTGCGTCCTAGCTTTTTTCACAAAAAAAAAAGGGAACAAAGGGGAAAAAAGCTTTAAACATGTATTCATATGAAAGATAGTATCTATAAAAAAGATCATCTTGAAATAAGCCAGTAGACCTCCCTGGAATGTTCTATTACAAATATTGTCACAGTTGGAATGAATACCTCCTGCACCCTAAGCCTGCTACCATAACTGGTCTGACTCTGTTACAAGGCATCCCAGAAGGGGAAAAAAAAAAAAAGGAAAAAAAGTAGGGACATTTTAACAACGTGCGATGACTCTTAAGGGCTGTCCTCATTGACTGTGACACAAACACCTAATGGTCCTAGTGTCACTTTCTACAATCAGCACTTTAGTATGTGCAGTAATTTTTTTTTTTTTTTTTTTAAGGAGATCCTATTTCACTCGATCTTTTGTAAGGGCTTTTAGAACTGGTTGCACAGAAGCTGCCAAGACCCATATTTGCCAGTTCTTTGAACAGTTAAGCCTTCTCTCATGTGACCCCTCTGGTCGCTGTTGGGCCACCAGCCCTACACTCTGTTCCTTTTCTTTTACTATGCTTATAAACAAGACTAACTTCAAGTGTGTATCTATAAAGAAGAAAAGCCATACAAGGTTTGATCAAGAACCAATCTGTGCCTTTACAACTGCCTACAAACATTTGACTTGTGACAGACCTCACACTACATTTGAATATCTGTAGTGCCACATATGGATCTCTGAGGCAAAAAGGGATGAAAAGCTCCTGCAGGTATTTGCAGGTCTGACAGAAACACTGGCCTCTGATGAAGATTAAGAACGTACAAAAAAGAGCCACTGGATTTTTAACAGTTAAGAAAAATAATTACTACTTTCTGACATAACCAGTGGGAAGACAGAATTTAGGAGCTTTTCTTTTCTTAGAAAACTTTTTGCTTGAGCCTGAGACACTAAATTCCATTAAAATTCATGTTTCTAACAGAAATATACTGTTAAATACTAACAACAGGACTGCTTTTTGCTGGCCTTGGCCACATGGCACCATGGCAGGGGCCATGACTGACCCTGTTCCCCCACCCTGGGCTCTGGCACTGGGGACTGGTGCTGGCAGAGCAAGGGCACCCTTGGTGCTCCTCAAACCAATCCCTGCCCTGCACCCTGCTGCTCTGTGACACTTCATTTGAAACACAGAGATTCCCAGCCCTCCTCAAGGTGCCTTCTGGAGAAAATGAATGAAGAATATGCTCACTCAATATGCTGCATCCTTTGCAGGGGACCTCCAAGGGCAGCTTTGATCCCAAGGGGAGGCTGGGCTGGCAGGCAGAGCTCTGCTCCCACCCTCCATGGGCATGAAGAAGGTGTTGACAGCTTGTGCTCATCACCAGGATGAAGCAGAGAGTCTCTTCCTGGTTCCTAGAATGGGCTTGATTTGTAGATGCTTGCTCTAAATTCATAGTAATTTCAAGGAAAGGTTTCAACCAAGGCTGTAGGAAGCACATCTGATGAAATATTGTGGTATCTGTGAAATAAAGTGGGGATTTTGAGAACTACTTTCCAGATTAAGATGTCTAATTTCAGCCTCAGTCACAAATAAAACTTGCACTTACACTACGAGCATCACCTATATGTTTTGAGTTGACAGCTGCTACAGAAAAAAAAAAAAGATTTCTATAATCACAACACAATTTTATGAAATACATTGTGAAATTTCTTCTTTTTCTTTCCTTCAAAGCAGATATCACTGCTATAGCTATGTCAATTATCCCAGCCCTTTATTGCTGTTCTTAACAACTTCTCCAGGCCATGATAGCCATTATGACTTGCTGAGATGAACATAGCACAGCACAGTCCTAATGCTCCAGCTGTGAATGGGAAATCAGGGATGGAGTCACATTTTTCCTTGCTGCATGCAGGTAGTAATTAAAGCTACCAGAGATTTTCTTCATTGGATTCTCCCATGGCTCCCTGAAGTTCCACTCCCAAACTTTATTAAAATACAATCTGTGCAATGTTTTTCTGTGCAAGGTATAAAGTCCCCTTGAGAACAATTGTTTGTGAAGTGATGGGCTTTTGCTGTGCTTTAAAGTAGTTTTAATATTTCTGTATACAGGAACACACGTCACTGTACACATGCAAGTACTTTGTTTGCAGTTTGGGTTTTTATCAGCCTGCACTAACATAAACATACCCTTGACAGTTATGTGCCTATGTAGATAGAGTATCATAACATTTTAAGACTTCAAAGTTGAATCCTCACTATTAGAGGGTTTTGGAGGTTCTGTTGTATGCACAAGAAATGGTTACAACTGGAAGAAAAGGGTTTATTTAAGAAAATCTAATTAATATTGCAGCTTATTTTCATTTTTTATTTTACAACTTCATGCTTCGTGTTTTCTAAATAAAATCTCCCTGTGGTATATCTGCGACTTTTCTAAACACTGCAGACTAAAAGTTCAGTGCCAGCTAACGTTGCCTTCTATCAATTTTTTCTATGACAAGAACGTGTGCACATGTGTTTCCTGCTCGAGGTGAGATTCATATTTACAGGATATGGAAAGTTAGCATGACAAAAGTAATGACTGTGTAGAAGGAAACTCACTTTCGTTAGCAGGCATCCTATTTACTCTACTGTCACCTCCCATGATATGCCACATGCCATTTCAGACACCAAAGCTCTTTCAGTGAAAACTTCCTGCACACAAAATGGAAATTTTCACCAAAAAAAAAAAAAAAAAAAAAAAGAAGAAGAAGAAGAAAAAAAGCTGAGTTTACCCTGGGAAAAAATGTATCAATGAGATCTTTCCCCAGATCTACCCACCCAGCTTCTACTGAGCCCACTAATCACATATGAACTTGATCACAGAGGATTATGAAGAATTATTGGGTGTAATTAAAAAAAGCCCAGTTTTTTTTTTTTTTTAACCCACTGCATTCTACTCACTGAGAGGACTGGCTATCTTCAAAATACTTTTTCCAAAACCTTTTAATTATGACTTAAGATTAATTTTTCTGGCAGTTGCTGAGAAAGGATTCTTGGACAGAGGAGTAACATCCAGTGGCATTGGACAATGATCCTCAGCAGCTATCTATAGGATTACAGTGGGATAAAGAAGGACAGCAGTAAATTTGCATTAATAAATCCTCATAAAATGGACCCAGAGACACAATCACTGGGCTGGAGCCACCACATGCAAGCCAGTGGCTGGATTCATAACAATGGGGGAACTGCAGGGCTCACAGTTACCCTGCCTGCAGATTGGCAGCACAGGAACTGGAAATTTAAGGGAAATAATTTTCCATGCACTTAACTCTCCTACAAGTCCTCTGTACTAAAAAACTGGGCTCCATGTGATTGCAACTCAAAGCACTGAAATTAATATAAAACCAGGAGAAATTCCCATGAATTGGTGCCAAAACTACTTTTAAAAAAATATTTTTAGGGTATTTAAAAAACAATTAGAAAATAACTATTAATTTGAGTGCTGCAAGAAATGGCAAACTTTGCATCTTTGTTTTAAAAATGAAAATTCTGGATGCTGATTTCCACCCCAGAATCACCTGCAACTGCTCTTTTGCAAAGGCTATAACACTAAAATTTAAAAGGATGTCATTTACCCGCATGATAAATTATATCCTGTGAAGCAAGATTTGACCATAAGTCACCTCATATGAATGACTGAATTTAGAATCACGGAATAATATTCTTCTCTGCTCTGTGATGCATGAATTTAATTTTGTGCAGTGGTACGGATCACTGAAAATGACCATTTCCAGGGTTATGGAAGAGCTTGCCACCAATTAGAAACCATTGAGTGCACCTGAATTTAGGAACAAAAAGGCTGAGAATCAGTATAAAGATGTGAAGTTCTAGCTTTGGAAAAAAAAAAAAAGTGTGAATGGTTCACTAGTTACTAAAATAGACCGAGTGTTACAACAGCAAGAGCTTGTAGACGTTACTTGTGTAATAAAAATATGGGTGGTAGCAAATTATATTGCTGTGAAGAGCAGATGAGGAGAGACGCCTACTGAAACCTGATGCTGCCTTTGAACTTTAAAATTTTGACTTAATAAGCTTTGCAGTGGCGCTGCTTAGCAAAGAGCTGTCACGAAGGGCAGATTTGTTTCACAGCAGAGTTGCTTTATTAAAAATCCTCAGCATTTCCATAAAGTCCTGATTCAGAAACAGAAGGAGGAGTTACACTGAACTTGACTGCTGACCTGACAGTGAGAATGGAGCTATTGTGCCCAGGACTGAATATGCATATCTGTGCTTCTCCCCGAGCTTCACAGGGCAGTTCCCCTCCAAGGGAGAGGAACCCTTTAGAGATCTGAAAGCTGCTACTGCCAGATACTGAAACCCTGAAACAGACCCTAAACTCTGTAGGTTTCATGGCCATTAAGAGGTTAAAATACAACTTTTAACCTTCTCTTTTTTTTCCCCTCTGTTTGCTGCAGGGTAATCAATGGAGTGCAAGCCATGTGCAGCAGCGTGGCCCATGGCGTCATCTTTGTGCTATTCAGCAAAATGCAAGCTAGATGTGCTCAATTAATAGTGAAGATTGTCAGGGAAGCAGAGCTGGAAATGCTTATTTGGTACTGCATGAATTGAACCTGCTTGTTTGAATAAAATACTAATTACCTCACTGACTCTTTTGCATTAGGCCTTCTCTTTATGCTGTGCTTTACTTGGTGGGAAGGAGTTGGTACAATTCAGCACAAAATGTGATACAAACTAATGCTTGGGAAGGAAAAAACTCTAATGGCACATTAAGTGTTGTCAATTGCATGGCTTTCTCTATTATTGCTGAGCTTTCAGGATAAAGAAAATACCATCTGTAATCATGGCTGCACAAATAGAACACACAGAAAGGAAATTCATTCCCTCATCTTGAACCTCAGAAAAAGGCAGGGCTCTTTTCTGCTCTGCATGTGTTACTAGGAAGACTAGCATGCAACTAAATCACATTTTCCCCCCAGATTTTAACTGAATTTCAAACTTTGTGATACAGATAGATATGCCTGGGATTTGATCTAGTAATGATGACAAGAAAAGCCATTTTACTTGACTTCTTCTGTGCCATCCTTGAGACATAGAGGCTGTCTTCTCCAGGAAATTTTTTAATCTTTTTTCAATTTTCATCCCGATGGAAGCTGTGGTGCAGTTAAGCATTTTCTTGTTAAGGCTGCACTGAGACTGAGCTCTTGGTTCTAACAGATCCTTCTTAAAGGGGTACCAGCAGCAGTAACCACTTATTCTGAGCAAAGATATGAAGAAAATACACTGAAAGACTTAAAGAATATGCTTCATTCCATTTTTAAGTTTCATTTGTTGCAAAATCAATTGTGCTATAATTCAAGTGCTCAGTTGCTCCTCTAACAATTGAATGAGCAGAATTTTTGTCATGAGAGAAATAGTTTTCTATTGCCACCTATTAATGAGCTAGAAAAGACTGTTTGCATAACCTGTTATCTGAAATGTACTTTATCTTGCAATGAAGTGATGAACTGAAATCACTCTACAAGGTAGAACTGCAGGATGTCTAACTAGGACCACTGCAAGAGCAGTGCCAATGCAACGAGGCCCTCTGAGCCCTAGGGGTGAGAAGCTCCTCTCCCCAGAATGAAAGCTCAAGGCAACATCATCATGGAAGATGGCTTTGTGGGCTTTGGGATGAATGGATCTCCAAAGATAAAACAGGGAGGGGGATGGGATTAGGAAAGGTGATGTTATTGGGTAAACAGAAGAAAGTGAGATGGCATAAGATATTTATTTCTTAATCAGAGCATTTGATGGGGAAAATGAGGCAAAGTTTTACTATCTGTTGCTTATCTCTACTGAGTGGGAACTAATAGCAGCTCTCTAAGGCCCTTGAGGAGGTTATCAAGAAGAGCCATCCCTTCTGCATCCCTGGAATTTTTCAAGGCCAAGTTGTATCGAGTCCTGAGCAACATGGCCTGGTGGAATTGATTTTTAAGGTCCCTTCCAACCCAAACCACTCTGTGATTGACTCTAAGAGAGGGACAGGCTCTCCTGAGTGGTGCATGGCAGGTGGAGGAGTTTCAACATGTATGCTGAAAACAGAAGTTCAGACTGATTGTAAGGCAGTGTCCTCAACACGAGGACAGTCAGGAGCAGAACAGCTTTTACACAGAGGCTGTGCACTTTACTTCCTTGAGGGTTTTCAAGATCCAATTGGACAAACACCAGGGCAATATGGTTTGAGTTGACCTACTTGGAATAGGATGTTGGGCTAGAAACTCCCTGAGACCCCTTCCAACAGGACTTTATGATCCTGTGAGCCTAAGATTTTTCAATTTTTTGTGGACACAGGTCTTTTTCCACACATATAAATGAACCTTCCATTTATCCTTATAATTGACTCAAAATTCACTGCGGTTCATTATAAACATCTGTTTCACTGCTGACTGTTGACTTTCCATAATTACTGCTGTATTTACCTTTCAGTTTAGTGAGTTTTTTCATTTACATATAGACTCAGTACTTGTAAGAAGGATGTAAGGTTATTTAGAGAACACAGAAGAGCATGTTCAGCTTTTCTAGTTCAGATGCCAGAAAAGGCCAAAATACTTTACTAAGAATATCTACTTTTCTTAAAAGTAGTTTTAACATCATCTAGCCAAAGAATAGTATATGAGCTATAATAATTCTAATTCTAATAAGATAAAAAAAAGAATAATGCACTTTTTGGAAGTGAGGAAAGCATCATCTCAATGTTCCTAACACTTCCATTGCTGTGCTGTTTGTATTACATGCTAGACAAGTGATAGTCTAGGCTTGGAAAGTCTAAATTGCATAGAGCTTAAATTGTTTTCATGTTGGTAGCATCTCAAATGGAATTTAACAGTACTGATACACTTATATTTTCTTTGAATTTTTTCACTCCTTTTTAAAGAGGTGGCATTCCTGATTCTTCAGATTTTAGGTGAAAAAAATGATTATAGGAATGTGAGGATTTTTTTTTTTTTTGGTCAAATGACACATAAGACAGTTTTAAACTTATCTTCCTTGTTCTCAGATAAATAAAAAAAGAGAAAAAAAGAGAGAGGTCAGTCTCCTACTGGCTTGCATGTAGTATAGATGTTCTACATTTTGGGAAACATTGACAAAGAGAAAAAAGGGCCCTGCAGAAAAAACCTCACTAGATTTACACCAAGCAATTTTTATACATCCTGATACAGAAAAGAACAGACAAATCCAAGTGACTTTGATAAAAGCTATAGCATGTGCTTTAAGTTATTTGCTATAGGAGAAGAGCCAAATAATTGTAGGAGAACTCAGCTTTTTAAGTTCCTTGAGTTTGCTGGGCACTAAGCAGATGCCCATTCTAGGAACAATCAGCCCATCTCTCTCCATACTGTGCTGGAGGCTGTCACATCTACTCATATCTTCTTCTAGAGCTGACAGGGTGAGCACATCTTAATATGGTTCAGCCAAAATGGAGTGATCCAGGAGAGGACTACTACTTAAACTGTGTCATCTAACCTGTCTAATTTTGACTACGATAGCAAATCACCCCCACAAATCTTTGGGGACAATAAACAGAGGCACATTGTGAGTGGTGATGTGATGGTACCAACATAATGGAACTGAGAAGATGACATCCATTCACACCTTAATGCTCCTGCAAAAGAGGGTCTGGATCCTGCAAATCCTTTCCAAATAGTTAATGCAAGACAGGGTATTAGATCATATTTGGTTTGATGTATTCTTTAAACAATGGTCCTGCATACATAAAGCATTCGGTAAAAACAGTATTTAAAGCTGCAAAGTTAAGATTTTAGCAATTAGGAAATATCAGAATCAAGATTTTCACGTACATTTCCAGTTGGGCATAGTCCAGTTGGACACCTACCCTTCCTTCTGTCTGAAAAGCAGAGGCTTGGGGAATTGGTTTATAAACAATGGGCATTCATGTATATGGATTTTGCAAAAGTTGGATCCACACTACTATGGGGAATTCAAAGCCTGGCTTTTCCTATTACAAAAGACTAATTTAGCAACCCAACTGTTACTTCAAAACACTTGTGTAATTTCCTATAACAATTGCTCATCACTTCATACATCTTCAAATTGGAGTCCTGGCCTTTTAAATTACCTACAAAGATTTCAGCTCAATTGAAGTTTGGTGACTGCCACCCAGTAATGGAGCAAAATTAGATGGCTGAAATTTCCATTTCCATCAGCTCTGTCCTCCTCTCTTTTGAAAGAGCCTCTTGTACCCAAGGAAAGCTCTACTGCTTATTTTCTGAAGCATATTCTGAATATTGTGTTGGTCAGTAGCTATATGAATGTAAATTGAAAGAAGGACCCTAGGCCACCTAGAGTTCAGTGGCTCAGGAGTTGCTTCAGATACAGTTGTCTTGCTATATGTACATTTAACTCTGACATGAGCATAGCAAAAGTGACTGAGGACCATTTTAGTTGTCTAACTTGAATTTATTCTGGATATAACAGAGTCCTGGTCAGCTGAGGAAAACAATTTTAGGAGTAGAACAACAATAGCTATCATGTTCACTGAGGAGTAGCTGTAGGGTTGTGGTTCAGCTTACCAGCCATGCTGCTAGAAAAAGCTTCATCTATTGTTGCTGCTTTGAAAGGAACCACGTAGGCCTGGCTGTTCAGAGTATTCACACTCCGTGATTTTGATCCAGGCTGAGAGCTCTTGAGGAACACTAATTAAAAAAACCAGGAAAGAATAATCAATTTTTATAAGTATTCTGCATTTATAGGGTATTATACATGGAACATTTCTATAAACAAGCTTTGTCCCTGATGAACTCCCCAGATCTTACAAAAAAATTTAAAAATTTGTTTTGAAATACTGTAATATACCAAAGATACACAGGTTTCTGTAAACTGCCTTCTATAGCAAATGTAAAAAAAAACCTGACACATAGCCACCAAAACCAGAAGACAGCTCTCTGAAAAAAGTCCTTTCAATGACATTCACACATGATATAACACATATATATAGCACTTCATGCTGCTGTAGATGCTGTGTTAGCTTCTCAAGCTTTCAAGTCAGCATTCCTAGGTGTGGGAATGTTGGGAGCCTTTGCTCTTCTGCTTCTCTGCTTAAGTTCTATGTGAGTTTGGTGAAAAATACAGGATTTTCAACACAGAAAATAACGGAGAAGAAGCAGGGCTGTGGTTTGGGATAATCATGATGGCACAGGACTCAGGTGGGGCTGCTGCTTGCTTTCCATGTTTGAGTAAAAAAATATGTGAATCATGCCAGATACACATTTAAGCTAGATAAACACACTGAAGAAAATGTCTAACAGATTATTTTTAAAAAATCTAACTCACATAAGTTCCTAATCATCTATCTATAGCTCTGAAGCATGGAAGCTATCCATCTCGTATTCTCATGATTCCTGCAGTATTGGTTACCTCATTTGCATAAAATGAATAGAATAAATTGTTACGAATCCAAAAATATACGGTTGCCAGGATACATCTTGCTCGATGCAAATGAAAATGGGTTTGTGCCGACCAGCTTAAAGTAGTTTGGAACTTAAGACATTTTCTTATTAACATTAACAGTGATAAATGAAACATTACATATCCAGTGAGCTATTGAAATTATTAATATTTTTTTGGCAAAAGGAATGTTACTTCAAGCAAATCTGAACTAATGGTTGTACAATGTAATTCTACTAAAATACCCTGAGGTTTTACTGTAGAAGCAGCATTCAAAGTGAGTATTCCATGCTTGCTTTTTTATAAACTTTTGAATTTAAATGGTAAGTTTTTTGTTAATTTTTTTTATGATTTTCATTGCTACAGCCATAACAACAAGCATCTATCAATGTATAGAAACACTGTTATTATGCTGTTCCCATGCCTAATATGTGTGTAAAGTAGTTATAGTTCAAAACCATAACAAAGTCCTAGGATCTAACCAATTTCTATACAATGACACTGACAAACTTATTTAATATATATTATTCTGACTTGCTAAAAATGACAAAAATATAATTTATCTTTATTTGAAGAATTATATTTTATAAATCTCAACTTTTAAGCTGTACACATCCATATCAATATTTTTAAAAGCATGTACCAGAAGTTAAACTATATCACTTTAATGAGTAAATTTGTTTAATTTACATTGAATGCCTAATGAAGATACTTAATGCATAAAATAATTACATTTTTGTTGTTTGCCATTTAAGTTGTATACATGTCTTTAAAAGGGGATCATATATCCTATACATTGACTTCCAAACAGGTAGATAAACAGGGATCAGACTTCCAGCTGTATTCAGATGAGACCCCAGTGTCTTTTGGTGAGTGGTGTAGCTGCTCTGACCTGCCATGGCTGGTCCCTTGTCAGCAAAGGGCTGGCTGGCCTGCCTCTGCCAATGTCACGTGCCACTTGATACCAGAGAGAAACTGGGAGTTACTACAGTCAATGCTTAGTGTGCTCTGAGGAAAAAACCCTTCATGCTGAAGATACCTGAGACAATTGAGATGAGGAACTTTACCTTCTTACTAATGGTTGGTTCTTTGATAGGAGAGAAAAATACTGACAAAACCACAGCAGCACTGTTCTTCCATAAGAAACAATTTCAGAAACAATTCGGAGTTGTAAAATCATAGATTAACTCTTTCCTCTCCTTTCCTCTCCTCTCCTCTCCTCTCCTCGATTCCAAGATTTGTTGTATCTTGGAAGCTACTGGCTTCATTCCTAATTTTCAGTCACATAACTGAAAAAGAAGATTATGTTCCTAAATTATAAAATAGCACTGAGGTTCCTCTTCACAAGTTGCCATTGCAAACAATATCAGTGGCACTGTGAATTATACAAGTGATGACAGGACCGTATTGAATATTCATATAATTTACTTCATGGAATATATAATTATCCTTTTTTTTTTCTCTGTTAACCACAAAAATAAAGGGCTTCCAGACTGAGGAAATGATTAAGAGGCTGATAGAATGGGCACTGAAATTAAAGACCCTCTCCTTTGAATTTGGTAATTTCTGAACAGAGCTCTAAACCTTTCTTTTCCTCAAAATGCTCTTTCTAATAACCTGTTTCCTTTCAGTCTGCACAGAGCTAAAATGAGCATTAAGGAAGATTTCCCTTTATTCTACAAATAAACTCCCACATGTAATACTGGAGAAAAGTGCTAGATAAATACATTAGTTCTGCTTAGCAAGTTAAACATCAAAAGCTGAAAAGTCATTTGCCCATCTGTTTGGAGACTGCTGGTTGCATCCAGGTGATTTTGAATGCAATTCTGCATAAGGCAATGAGTTTCAGGACTTGCAAGGCACCATACTCTACAAAAGACTAAACAACCCTGTTCCAGGTAGATAAAAACACAAGTATTTACCAGTATTGCAGATGACCTTTATGAATCACTCCTGTTTAAAAAAAGAATCTATGTCATCATTCAAATTTCAGCAGATAAGACCAGCACCTAAAAAATTCCAGAGATTGCTGCTATGCTCCTATGTCCCAGTTGAGCCATGGCAACTGGTTGTGTATACATTGTCATACCCATGAAATAAAATGTGTAAAAATCCCCTCAGATTTCAGACTGCAACTCAATTTGGATGGGATTCAGTGTGAGATTCAGACTTCTAAGTTTTGGAGGTCTGTCAGCAGGTGCCTTTAGCTAAGTGACTTAAATTTCCATTGCAGTGATGACAGATTCACTTAGGGAGCAATGGGCATTCTGACCTACATCTACAGGTCACAGGACCTGCAGGTGCTTCTGGAAGATAAGTAGAAAATAAGGCAAGATACCCAAGGGTAACTTCAAAATCTCTGGATGCTTGTGCTTATCCCACCCAGGGATTAGGACTGGGGTGGCTTTAAGCTGTGATAACCAGACTGTTACTGGCTGGCCCATTGCATTGCTCACCAGAAAACTGATTTTAGATGCCTACCTGCTTCTTGTGATGTTGAAACTACTTCATGAAAGCACCAGACCTGGACTTTAGTACTGCCTGTAATGGGAGATTAGACACCTTAGTAATGTCTAAGAAATAGAGGTGTCTGTATACCCAAATTTAGAGGCAAAATTTGCCAGTGTAAATGCAAGCACATCCTTTAACCTGACAAAGTTTAGGGTGCTAGAGGTATTGGGATGGGGCTAGCAGAGATAAGACAGAAAATCATGGGTATCCTGAATCTTTTCAAAGAAAAACTGGCTGATATGTAAGATCATTCACAGAGTCTATGTGATAAGAAATTACTTTACTGAGGAATCTAATCCCTACCCAATGTGCTGCAAACTGATTTTGTCTTACACAAGCAAGAAGGTAACAGTTTCACACAGACAGTTGTGGCTTGGGTACTATGCCAGTAGGCAGTTAAATAATTGTTTCCTGGTCTCTAACATCATTGTCCAAAGCTGAGAATCTGAAATCTATCACTCGTCTGCCATTTCCCCTACAGGCTGATCAACTTCAGTCTTATGGTAGTATGTGACACTACATGTAGATGTCCTACAGTTCTCTTCATCAACATCTAGCAGTCCCTTTATTTTGGCAGGATTTAAAAGCTGGATTTTTCTAACTCCTAAATATTACCAGTATGCAGAATAAAAATATTCTTCTGGCTAAGTTCTGGATGTACTCAGTACAGACAACTTGAGAGCACATATAGCATGCAGTCATAGAGTTAGGATATTTCCAAAAGATGGGTGACAGCTGCCTCTTCTTTTGTTAAAGCATCCAGTTCAAGACACAACCATTATAAAAGCAGTCAGAATGCATGCCCCAGAAAAATAATTAAAAGGGGACATTACGTTGCTAGCTGGGAATCTGAGGTTCAGTTCTTTCTCCTGGTTCAAGTTTTCCATGTGACTGTTCTCCCTGCTTTAAAGTGGAGCAATGCTATTTACTTCTTTAAAAAGGTACTTTGAGACTTCTGGGTAAAAAATGCAAGCCAGCAGCTCAGTGTTCTACTAAGCTGGGTGATGTAAGGGTAGCTATACTAAATGTGCTACAGCAACAGAGACACAGCCTTTTAATAGACTAAGTATGTCACTTGAATTATTTTCTAACTAGACAATTTGGAATTTTCAGACCAAAAAAAGAACAGTTCAAGGACATCTGGATCAAGCCTGGGTAAAGGGAAGAAGTTAAATCATGCAAGTGATGCTGATTTGGACTGCTTGCTCAGATGGAGGGACAGGCCAGAGGGTCAAGGCAGTAGCAGGCCTGCATGTTCACAGCTCCACCAAACCACTCCACTTCGCAGCGCTCCAAAACTTGCCTTATTCATGAGAATCACACCTCTCTGAGCACACAGCTCTCCTCAACATATTTGCCCAAGGCAGAACGCAGCTGTGAACTCTCAGGTTCACTGGCACGGAGCTGTGATGGCTTTGTGGTCAGCATCACAGCTTCTCACATTTAAAGAGCTCAGCAAGCAAAGCCCTTTGAACAATTGAGCAGGTATTTCTGAGCTGTACTTCTAATATTGCCACTTTTTGTTTTGTTTTTCTTTTCTTGCTTTCTCACTGTAAATGACGCACAGACTGGCTTTTGGGGAAGGGGGAAACCAAGTGCTGCACAGCCATTCTGGCGACTTTAACCTCATTTAACCCTCAGCACAGCAAGAGGAAGTACAAAGTATTTTCACGAGCTGTGAATGGGCTCAGATCTGGTTTTGACGTCTTGAGGAAGCGCTGCCTTCTGCAAAGCCAGAAACACAAAAAAAAAAATGTATGTGAAGCTCCAAACTCCAGGGTTCAGAGTCGCAGAATCACACAGAAACCCTCCCGTCCCACTTGCCCCCTACCCCACAACAGAGGCCACGGGAGAGAGGGGGATGGGATCCCAGCCTAATGGGAAGGGTCCGGGGCAGCGCCGATGTCCCCGGGCGCGGCGCAGCGCGGGTGACAGTCACACGCACCCCTGCCCTGATTCCGCCGAGCGGACAGCCCAGCGCCCCGACCCGCCGGCGGGGGAGCCAGGGGGTCCGCGCGTACCATCTGCACGGGGCGGGAGACCCATCCCTATCCCCATCCCACCCCCATCCCCATCCCCATCGGAGGGCGCCTCGCCCCGCGGCGGCGGGAGGCGGGTCTGGGGCAGCCGCGCCCGGGGCGGCCGCCGGCGGGAGCCGCACGCAGCCACCGCGGGGCGGGGCGGGTCTGCCAGCGTCGCGCTGGGCCGGGCGGGCTGGGCCGCGCCGCAGCGCCGGCGGCTGATTTGGAGGCAGCGGCGGGGGATGGACGAGGGTACCTGCGGCGGCCAGCGGCGACGGGCGGCCCAGGTAAGAGCGGGGAGGCACGGCGGAGCCCGGAGCTGCGCGGGGTGGGGGCTGAGCCGCCTCTGCTGCTCCTTCTCTCGGCGCCCCCGCATCGCGGCGGGGCGGGGACGGCGTGCTGCAGCTCCGGAGTCTCCCGGCTCCCTTCGCCCTCTGAGCCTCCTCAGCCGCCTTTGTGCCCGCTCCCCGGCCCCGAGGCGCCCTCCCCGAGGTGCCCCTGGCTCTCGCACCGGGGGGGGCTGCGGGCGGTGGCGGGAGGGACCCGGAGGGACACGGCCAACTGTTGCCTGGGAAGCGCCGGCCCCGGGGGCTGCCAGCGGCCCCGGGGCGGTGATCGCCGGGGGTTGGCTTCGCCCCAGCCCGGCTTGGAGAGGCATCGGGTGCGGTGTGAGCCCGAGCGGAGGTTCCCGATTGGCCTCGCCGAGCCGGGGAGACGCTTTCCCGGCCACTGAGCTCTCCCGGGTGGAAGTCTCCGGGTTTTCTCTGCCGGCCGGTGGGTGCCGGAGCCGCCGCGGCTGCAGGGACGAGCAGCGGCGGTGCGGAGCCGGCCGTGCCCGCGGCAGGGCCCGGGGAGCCCGGCGGAGCTCCGCGCGGGCCCGGGCTGTCGGTCATAGAGCGCGTCGCTGTGCCTGCCTGGACTGAGTGCGGCGCGGTGGGGGGGGGGGGGGGGGGGGGGGGGGGGGGCAAAAGGAGATTAAGCTTCAAACTTTGATTATACCGAAAACTTTCTATTCCAGCTGCTGGTGATTGCAGGGTGCCATAAGCGTGGTGTTTCCAGAGAGATGTACCTAGACAGGAGATGAAAGACAGGCTCTGTAGTGCTGCATTCATCTCGTTTAAATCGCTGTCCATGTTGGGAGGTGTTACAGCGAACAGATAGCACGCTTGTATCTATTATTCCTATTGCTGTTTTTCTCCTCATTTGATTCCAAGACCGTTTAGTTTTATTTGTATTTATCCGGGGTTTGTTTTGCTAAGGTCTCAGTAATACGTTGTGCTACTGTGTAAAATCGAATGCTCCGTAATTCACTGGCAACACAGCGAGGCTCTTAACTGCACAGACTTTCAGTGGTGCTGCTAATAACTTGCCGAGGGTGGTGATGTGAGTTGATTTCCAGCCTGTTCCTGGTCTCTAACTGCCATACAGACCATCTTTACACTATGTTTTTGTTACCAGTTCTAAAGTCAGTTTATATATGTTTGGGGAAAGGGTAGGTTAAGGGGAACGGAGATATCTTTGCTTTACTTCTTCTGTTTTGATCATCCGCAAGGCCATAAAAAATTAAAATTACTTTGGCAGTGAACTCTTAGAGGGGGAGATTTGGAATTAAATGCTGTTGTGACATGAGGTTGCCTTGTGGGCAAAGATTTTCACATGCTCAGCACAGCTCTACAAAAATACTCCAACTCCTGTTACACAGGGAAGAACTGAGCTGATACTTCCTTTTTCTCTGTTATGGAAACTTTCGTATTTCTGTAACATGTAAGGAAGACTGTTACATCAGCAATGTACTTTTAAAGAGTAATTTTAAAAACAAACCTTGTAATTTCTCACATTTAAATCTCTTTTCTCCTCTCCTGTAATGGGCCCAATCCTCCATCTCACCAGGCCCAAATTAAAAATTAATGATAAAGTCCTACTGTTTCCTATGATAGGCTTTAAAAAAAAAGTTTTAATGAAAATAAATTACACATTATGGGAACATCGTGAAAAGTTTGACTTAATTTTATAAAGAGCATAGAGTAGCAACCAAGAATAAAATTCTAATAGTTTTATTCTTCAACTTAAACTGCTGTAGTGTAGTTTAACCACTGGTCTTTGAAGTTTCACTTAATGTAAACTATGGCAAGTATAAGCAAGGCTTTCTGAGTTACTTGTATGGTTTCTCAAAGACTGTGCAATATTTTACTGTATTCTGTTCTGTACTTCTTCAGTACTCTCCTGTGCTGCTTTTGCAGTGATGCTTTGTTTTTTCCCCCAAAAACTTCTGCTCTTTATTAAAAACTGAAAATAAACAAACCACAAGTGATTGAAAAGACAGTGTATACCAGTAATTGGAATAAAACCCCCTTGATTAAGTCAGAAAGGAAAAATGGTGATCATTTTGGCTACTATTGCATAATTACTGTCGTCAGATGTCATTTAGCCATGACAGTGAGTCTAATAGTGAATTTTACAGTGCTGAGAAGATAATTCATTGTTAGTGTGCTTAGCTTGTCCTCATGACATCACTTTTGACGCTGTTTTGTCAGGCTGAAATATCTTGTCCTCAGCAGTATGGCAGCCTTACAAAGGCATTGAGGATTTGCATGTGCAGTATGTTGCAGATTTCCACATTGTGTGATATACAAAATGAGCTTAAATGCTATGTGTTATTTAGATGAATAACCATTCCTGTACTTTGACAGAAATAATATTTTGTTGGTGTACAGGTATTATAAGTAAGATCTCTTGATCTTATTTTTATCTACTTCTAAATGCCATTCTAATTAGTTTTTGGAGAAACTGTAGAATATTTTTTGTGGAATTACTGGCATTCTTGAGCACTAGATGTGTATTACATGCAGTAGCACATGAACTTAATCATTTAATTCACATTTATTTTTATTATTCATTCACAACCAGAAAAATGCTATTCTATATCTAAGCCCTGTATATGATCCAGACATCATTAAGTCTCCTGTTAAAATCCCTGGAGACAAATAGGGTTTTTTATTGGGACCTATAATGTCAATGGGTAGGGGTGTATGGATGCTAGCAATGTATGATAATTTGAAGCAGCCAAACATCTTAGTGTTTCCTCTGTACTGAATTCAGTATGTATTTGGATCCATTTCAGTATTATCAATCATTCTTTTAGCAGTGCTTTCTACTCATGTTATCTAGGAATGCAAAACAGTAACACTAAATCAGAGAAAACAGTTTGAGAGGAATGAATTAAAATATTTAATATATGGGGCAGTTTGAGAGCTGCAAAAAAATGCAGTCATAAATTTGAATTTTGTTGTTTAAATTAAAATTGTAATAGAAGCTGCTCTGCACTCATGTGAATGGTGACAAGAGCAATCTGAATGATTTGAGCTGTACAGGTCCTAATTGTTATGAAGTACCAGGAATTTACCATTCTTCTACTTAGACAATATTCCAATTCCTGCTTCCAGTTAAGATGAAAAATGTGTCTTATTTTCTGTCTTTACATACTGCTCAATACAAGTTCTTGATTTAAACTGGTAGCAGCAGTTGATCCTACAGAAAAAAATAACAGTAATAGCTATAGTACCTAGCCTTTCAGGACTGACCCAGTGCAGCACTGACACACAAGTGCTTGAAAGATTTTTATTTAGTATTGTAGGTTTAAAATGTTTAGAAATTATGCCAACATGAAGATATCAACCATGAGATTTAGTTAAACATCACTCAGCCTTAACTCAGGAATGGTTACTTTGGCATGCTAACAACTGAAGTACTCCTGTCTAATTTATGAACTTGTCAATAGACTAGAAAACCAGTGCTCTGAGGGACTTCTTTGTGCATATTACCTTTTTTTTTTCTCCTGTCCATGACAGTACTTCTGTAGAGATTTTCATTTTGGAGGGGTTGGCAGATTTTAACAACATGGAGTGGAAGACCAGCAGTGCAAAAGGTGTAGCTAATGCATAAGTCCTAGTCTTATCTTTGAGTAAATCTGTGTACGGAATTTGCAATGTTTATAATGTGTGAAACATTAATTTTGAAGGTTCCAGTAGCAGTGCAGCTTGTGGTGTTAAGTGTGCCTATCCAAAGTGCTAGTCTGCTTTGGTTCAAGTCTTGGTGATGTAATTCATGAAGCTGTGTTCCTCAGGCCTGGTGAAGAACATCCGTAACATCCATTCAGCATGGCAGTAGTTGTGACAAGAATATGGCATGGAGCATATTGAAATCTTCAGTTTGATCCCGTTTGTCTGTGATGAGCTCGGGACGACAGAGTGCAAGTTTGCACAATATAAAAACACTGTGGAGGTGGTTTGGTGTTTGGTGTTTTTAAGGAAATGTGTAGACTTAAACTGACATTTTAGGTAAAAGTCATTCTGTACTGTCCTGTATCTCTCTGATACACATAGGTTTAACTTAAAGTTTAAATAGTTGTTAGAAGCTTTCTTATATATAATTTATGGGATTTCTCAAGGGGAGGGGGGGAATTCTTCTCTCTGCTGTATTACTGCCTGAGTTCATAAATTATTTGAGTGGCCTATTTTACAACTAGATGCCTCAAAGCTGAGGTTGATGGTCCTAAACCCCATGCCTGAAAGCACACTTTTCTACATTTTTTACTGTGAAGAAAATGAGATGCACAGGGCTTCTGTTCTGCATCCATCCATAGCTATTAACCACTGAGACTGTTCTGGAGAGTGGAATCTCTCTCCTGCTTCACTGCCTTTGGCATCCAGAGATGGGAATGTTCCCTCAGGATTAGAAAAGCTTGTTTTGCTAAGAAATAAGTGTAATCTATTTATTCAAACTTGAGTAAAAGCATTTGTAATTATGTTCGTCTCTCTTCTCTTTATGTTTTATGGTGCATTAGTTGCATCCCACATTCATCAAGTGTGACACTTTATTCTCTGTCCTTTTTAGCTTTAAGTACCTTGAGCTCAATTCACCCTCTTCCCAGGAGACTGAAACAAACAGAGTGTCATAAGCTGTCCTTTATTTCACCTGCAACCTTTGGGAAAAAAAAAACCAAAAACAACAAAAGAGTAATTAGGCCAGAGGCCTAAACTCCTGCCCTGTGATTAAGGCATTCAGGTGAGGGAAATCTGGTTTCTATAGGTGTTTCATTCTTTCACCCCGTAAATATTTTTCCATTTCATAACTTCTTCAGGAATAGTCTTAGGACAGACAATAGCCTGTGGTTTAGCCTGCGCTACCCTGGTGTGCAGAGATGTGGTTGGGAGGCAGTCTCTCAACCTGAAAGGAGCCTACCACCCACTTCTACTTCCTCTGTGGTTGCTTTCCTGATGCTTTTAAATAGCTCCATGGTGCTTGAGGGCATGCTCCTGCCCTCTCATCTGAAACTTCAAAATTGCATGACTCCTTTCCTCAGGAGCTTGTGAAAGGAATGTATCCTGCTTCTAGAGAGGCCTGAGGGTTTTACAACCCTTTTTAATAACATAGGTACCTCTTGAGCTTCCAGGAATAGGTGACATCAGTTTAAGGTACAGCCTTCACAACTTTCTTACCTATTAGGTTAGGTGGCTTCCTGCTTGCTATCCCAATTATCTTGCTTTCCCTTCTATACCCACATTTTTTGCATCCATGCTCAAAATTCCCTTCTGAGTCCAATTTGGGTTTCTAAAATTATATGGATAAGTAAATCTGGGAAGAGCGTAGATTTTGAAGGGATGAAGGCCAGACTTTGCAAGACTGAGGACTTCTGGAGAAAGTCTTTCTTTTGGTTTTAGGATGCAGTTTGAGTCTGGTTTGATTCAGTTGTCCAGTGTAAATGTTTTGTCCTAGATGAGATGCTTTGCAACAACTGTTGCATCTATACTTGGTTAGCAGGCGCAAGGAAGCCAGAAGACCCATGTCCTGCATAGACCCATGTCCTGGAGCACCTACTGGGATATTTCAGGACAGCTCAGTATTATTTTCCTCTGCTACTGAGCTGAGCCCAGTAGTGTCCTAAGACTATCGTTGCCTAAGCTGTATGTGGTTATTCTGAGAAGTGGGAGGAAAGGGTTGTTTTCATATTTTTCAAAGATATGTCAGAGCAAACCTGGTTTCTGTTTTATTTTCTTTATAGGAAGTGTATTTAATACCTAGCTTGATCATTATAATTTTCATTTTGGTGCTGCCCCAGATAAAATCTGGAAGGTTAGCTTGAATTAATGGCTTTCTGGGAAGAGGGGAGAAAGTTCATCTTCTGGTTTCTCTTGTGCATGTTAATAATGGTGTAGAGCTCTGGGCCAAAAATTCATTACTATTTTTTAGCTGTTACCAAAATGCTGAGTGATGGTACCACTTCCAGAGCAGAATTGGTTTTGGAGAAGAAGGAAAATTCTCTCTGGTAACTGATCCTTATGATTCTATCTCCAGTAAATTGATTCCAGAATTGTATTTAAATAGCCTCCGTGGGAGACATACAGTAGTATTTATTTGGTATGGGTGATCTGTTGGTCCTAATTTTTCAAAGGGGATTGCTATAACACTGTGGAAGCAATGACAAGGGGAAAATTCGATAACATTTCTCAGAGTTGTTGAGATCTGTTTAGATTTGAGAAGGCTAGATTGTTGAATTTGTTATGCTTTATTTCCAGGAACAGTCTAATTTTATCTCAGTTGTACTTTGTCCCACCCACATACACACAGTCTGTACTGTATTGCTCTGTAATTGCAGTATTTTGCTTCAAGGATCATCTGTAGGCAGTTGGCGACTTCATCAAATACAGATTTCATGATGGATGCTGGCATCTTTAGAAGCTTCTGGAAATAAGTCTGTAATCCTCTCCCTAGGAACTGGGATGGTGGCAGAGGAAATGGGTTCTGATATTTTGTAACTCTTTTCCTTTTTTTTTTTAAATTATTAAAGCATAAAAGCCCTGTAGGACTGACTGAAATGCTTCCCTCTCCCAAGGCTGTGCTGCAGCAGGGCTCTGTAATACCAATTACTGCAGGGGTGGTTTTGCTGTTCCAGATGAGATCATGATGGGGATGCTGGAAAATGAATCTCCCTCCAAATGTGTTTTATGCTCTGAATACATTAGAGACTGTGTTATTATAGTGCAATATTTAGGTCTTTGGGGTTTATGTTTTTAGTTAGTGAAGGTGTTAAAAATCCACTTAGAATTTTTTATCAATGTCTCTTGTATTCAACAGGAAAACAGAAAATATTTCCTGATCTTAAGTATTTTGGGACTGTGTTGCTTGTAGAACTGATTTGTATTTCTATAGCTAGATAATCTTCCTGCCTTTATTTCTTTTATTTTTTCCCTGAAAGACAAGGACAGAGCACACATATTAGAGGTCCTAGTTGTATAGGTGATATGTTTGTCCAGTTTAATACTGTGAGACTGAAAATGATTGGGGTCTGACTACTTATGCCTTTGTTTTACAGAGGTTTTGATTCATTAAGGCACAGACAGTATCATGTTGTCCTTTACTGAACTAGAAGTAAAACTGCCCAAAAAAATCCCCTTTTGTTCTGCTGCTGAGGAACACTGTGGGCTGCCAAATCCTGACAGTCTGAGTCACCACAATTGTAATAAAGTGTTTGTACTTTGTCGGTTGCTGTTATTCAGTGTCTTCTAATTTATTCATAAGGCAAAGGGACACCTACAGATTTTAAATACTACTTTTTAAAGGAATAGTCAGTGTTTATAAAGAAATAACATTTGTCAATAGAGAATTGAATACACTGTAGTAACACTTGAAAGCTTCTAAGGAGTAAATAATTAATCTTTAACAATAAGAAATATATACATATATTTAACAAATTTCATGTTTCATGCAAGAGCAGTGCTAGACTTCAAAAAATGATGGGATTATTTTAAACTCCTTACTGAACTCTGTTGTTTTGGCCATCTGATCTGACCTGATATTGATCTGATAACCACTGCTTCCTTCCTAAAAAAAAGCCAAAAAAAAAAAAAAAAAACACCCAAAAGTTTTAAGGACAAGGCCTCTGACCCTGGAAATGCTTATCTACATTTTAGCTTTGAACTGTGTGGGCTGTGACCCAGCAAGCCTAGCTCATGTAATTGAATTCAGTTGTTTTCAGCATCACTTCCAAACAAAGTAGTCAAGTTCTAGTAGTCAAATTAAGTTGTAATAGTCACATATGGAATGAGCATGGATAAAAAGCTGGAGGAAAGCAGGGTGGCTCTGACTCAGTGGTGGTACCTGTAAGGCTGACAGGTGTGTTCCAAGACCCGCAGCAGGGTTCTGTCCATGGCCATGTGCACACTGTGGTTCTCTGGCTGAAGGATCCTGTTGCCTGTGCTTGTGTGGGAGATGGGAGTATTTATAAGTTCTTGATCCCATCACCTGTTCATCGAGAGGAGGTGGGTTTCTATATAATTTCTCAATACTGTAGCTGTTTTTATGGATGTGAGTCCTCATATTGTCTAGTGTCAGTTATTGAGGCAGAAACAATGATTCCTTTCTTTCCACTGATAAAATAACAATAAGGCTTTTATTCTCGATGCATAGGGAATTTTGTGTGTCATTTACCTTTCCCTACATTGAGCTAATGAAATTTACACAGTTCTCTCTCTCAAAAAAAGGCCAAATTGGCTAAACTGGATTTTATAACTTTCTCCGATTCCATCTTGTAGAGCTGCTGGTGAAAAGGACTGAGGTGGGTGTGGGTGGTAGGCACTGGGGCAGTGTGGAACACGTGGAAATTCTTGCTGCAGAAAGTACTATAATTTTAATTGCTGCTTAGTGTCATCCTATCACTGCAGCTGTTTCCCAAAGAAGAGGTTTGCCTGCTATTGACAGGACATTCACAGAAAGGAAGGAGATGGTAGATAAGCAAATGCAAATATATTACATGCCTTCTATCCTTTGGTTTTTAATACATGCTGTGGTGACGAGTTCAGTGTGAAACACTCAGTGACATGTAATTATATATGCATTAAGTGGATGTTGATTCATAGTGTCCCTCTCTGAGAGTACCTATCCATAATGCACTGAGGTAGGGATGTGAGAGGAGTAGCACAGCTCTGAGCTGCTTAATTCATGTGGCACTGCAGTCCTGCTCAGTTGCTGACTTCCTTTATCCTTTTTTTTTGCCCATAAAAGGAGAAAAGTGCTGCCATATGACTCGCTTTAGAGAGAATCACAAGATGAGGTTGGGGCCAGAGGGAGGGGGGGAGTTATTCAGGTAGCTTTGTTTCTTGTGCATGATACAAAGCATTCTGCTTTTTGTGTTTAATGTGGTATTACTAGCAAAGTATGTGGTAGTATTTCCTTCAACTGTCGTTGTAATCAGACATTTAATTCTTATAATAACTTTTTTTTTTTTTTTGTGGGGGGGTTTGGTTTGTTTTTGTTTTTCCATGGATGAGAGATTCTGAGGGGAAGGGATGTAAATTAATTTGGAAGGAGATAACTTCAGTTCTTAGGGATTAGGCTGTCCTCCAAACCTGCAGACACTTTCCTGCTGGTTGTTAAGGAATGACTGTATGTGGTATTCTCCCATCTTGTGCCAGTGACTGTAGGTAGGCATGCCTGAATTCATTGCCCAATTTTGCACTGTTAAAAAGCTTCATCTCCAGTTTTTCCAGAAAGCAGACTAATTAGGTGATTCTCTGAAGATTTGCTGAGAGATCAAATCTAGACAACTCTGTGCCTTTTCACAAAGTCCTTGAGCTCTCTTACTCTGCAGTCTCTCAGTGACTCTCTTTTACAATAAAGCAAGAATTGCCTGCCTTCCTTTGACATATTCTGACAAAAGGCACAGCCCTCCCACTGATGAGGGTCACAGTTTCTCCACAGAGCAAAGGCAATTAGCAGCTCTGAGTGAGTTCCACCCAGTTTCTGGCATGGGTTACTAGATGGTGTTTGATGGGCTACTGATTCTGCATCAGAGTGCACAGCAACTACCAGGATGGTCAACTCCCAACCATGCTGTCAGCTAAAGTCCTGTGTGTGTGTTCAAAGCCATCTCTGAGTCGATGATTCACAGTATTGATCGGCTTGGGTTTAGTCAGCCTTGCTGTTCCCTTTATTTACTGATGCTGTGAAGTGATTTGACATGGGAACATACAAATCATCTGTCTCTCTTCTCACTCAGTCCAAAACAAATTTTAGAAATAGCAGCAGAATATCTGTGCAAACCAGACTTTTTTCTTTGACAAGTATGGAGATCTTCGACCGAAACATTTACTTTCATACAAAGTGAAGCATTTTGTCAAGGAGTACAAAGGGAACTGGAGAAAATTGAGATCTTAGTAATTAACAGTCATATCCTACATTTCCTAACATCACCCTATTCTAGTATAGCTGTAGGTATGCTGGGGAGAGAGCAAAAGGACCATACTAATTATGGATCTAAAGTAATTTGTTTTTTCTCTAGCTGTTGGGTTTTGGCTTTTTTCTTTTTTTACATCAGAACTAGGATATAGGCCAAGATCTGTGAAAAACAGATGTCTGTCTCATGCCTGCAGTGTTATCATCACTGGGATTTAATAAATTTGTTACTTCATGTATGTGGGTGGGTTTTTATTGTGTTGTAGACTTCTGGTTGTTTTTCTTGAAAGATCTGACAGTTTTATAGTTTATTGAAGTGATGGTCTTTAGTTGAGTGTTGATGTCATTGTTGAGATGTATTTGTCATCTTTTCATCTCTTTGGAAGACTGAACTTGTACCTGTAGTTGAAGGCACTACAGTTAAAGTATTCATGGGTAAATCAGAGTGTGGAGTTCATCTGAGACTATCAGGTTGGAGCAGATGGTTATTAGGTAGATTATTGGGTGGACTCACTGGACCAGATTGGCAGCTGGTATTGCAACAGTTATAAATGGGTGTCAAGATTTTAGAGAGTAATAAGCAGTTTTGTCAATATTGATTGGGTTGACCCTGGTTGGATGGCAGGTGCCCACCAAAGCTGCTCTGTCACTGCTCTCCTCAGCTGGCAGAGAACAGAAAGCATAATGAAAAGCTTGTGGCTTGAGATAAGGGCAGAGAGAGAGATCCCTCACCAGTGACTGTCATGGGCAAAACAGACTTCACCTGGGAAATTAGTTTAACTTATTATCAGTCATATCAGAGTAGGATATTGAGAAATAAACCCAAATCTTAAAACACCTTCTTCCCAACCCACTCTTCTTCCTGTGCTCACCGTCACTGTCAATTTTTCTACTTCTTTCTCTCAAAAATGAGAGAAGTATAACAGAGGCTGCAGTCAGTTCAGCCCACCTCTGCCACTCCTTCCTCCTGACATTCTTTCTCTTCTCCAGCATGGGCCCCCTCCCACAGGGGACAGTTCTTCATAAACTTTTCTAATGTGAGTCCTTCCCATAGCCTGCAGTTTTTCATGAAGTGCTCCAATGTGAATCCCCCCAAGGGATGCTGTCCCTCAGGAACAGGCTGGTCCAGCATGGGTCCCCCATGGGGTCACAAACCTCCTCCAGTGTGGGCTCCTCTCTCCATGGGCCACAGGTCCTGCCAGGAGTCTGTTCCAGGGTGGGCTTCCCACAGGGTCACAGCCTCCTTCAGACACCCCCAGCTCCACTGTGGGGGTCCTCCATGGGCTGCAGGTGGATCTCTGCTCCCCCATGGTCCTTCATGGGCTCTCAGGGCACAGCTGCCTCACCATGGGCTGCACCAGGGACTTGCGGGCAATCTCTGCTCCAGCACCTGGAGCACCTCCTGCCCCTCCTTCTGCACTGGCCTGGGGTCTGCAGGGCTGTTGTGCTCATGCTCTCGCTTTCTCTTCAGCTGCTCTTCTGTAGCAGATTTTTCCCCTTCTTATCTCAGTTATCCCAGAGACGCTGCCACCATCACTGATGGGGTCGGCCTTGGCCAGTTGTAAGTTGTATCATCCCGTCCTGTTCCCCTTCACTGCCCTCCCCACTACCAAAACCTGGCCACAGAAACCCAATACACAGTGCCACTGCACTTAAGGTTCCAAAGAGAGGAGTTGGCACTGAAGATGATGATTGGTGGGTCAGCAGTTGTGAAAGGGTTGAATGTTTTTTTATTGTCAGAATGATTTTTCAGTCCCCTATGACACTGCATAATCACACCTATACAAAGTTTTACACACAGTAATTCTTGCCAAGTACAATATTTACATCCATATTTGCACCACTGTAGTTGTGTTTTCCTTTCAAAGTTTTATATACCTCTCTTGTCTTTACAACAACTTCTTGCTTGTGTTCCTTTTTGTGCAAAATAAGGGTAAATGTTTTCAATTCAGGTTGTATGAGTTTTTTTAAGGTAACTAATTTGGGAATTCTGACTTAAATGTAAGAAAACAAATTTGTGAAGACATATATAATTTTGTGAATTACTGAAATAAACCCACAGATTTGTTCCTAAAATGCTGATCTTTTAAGATGAATTTCTTCCTTGCCCATCACTCCTATGTGGGTGAAGTTTGGAGAAGCAGAATCTCAGCTGTGCATTGGAATGCGGTTCATAGAGCTATGCCCATTTTATACCAGCTGACAATCAGGGCTAATGTTGTACTGGCAGCAGTCCAGGCTTGCTGAAATTAAGAAATCAGATGCTCATGTTCAGTCCATCTGAACACATTAAAAAGCTCCAAAACCTAGAGAGTGCAAATTTTCACATGTGCTGTGTATGATACTCATGGAAACACAAATGCTCAGATGTTACATGATTTTGTGGTTCTGTTCCCCTGATTTGAAAGCAACGGCCACCTAGGCAAGGGTGATCTGTTAATTCTGAAATGCATTTGGCTGGTTATGGAATTAACTTCTAAAAATGATGTTCACCAGAAGCAACTGAGTACTGTATTTGTGATGCATGTTCACAGCAGGAACTAAATAAGGACTGGGTATGGTATGCAACTCTACTGTTACATTTTTAGTCCTGCTCATGACACAGTTTTGTTCTATGCCAACTGACACTCTCCCAGATAATGCCCAAGCATAGTTCTGGGGTTGGGAGAGACGATGGACTGTTTCCAAAAGCCTGTTTGGATCTGGCTGGGCTGTATGGAGGAATAGGATTTTAGTTGTCCAGCTACAAGCTGTAACGTGTTTGCTGGTTCCAAGCCCAGAACATGGCTCTGTGCCCTGGTCTGTTTTATTTTTTGACATATATGTGGCCACAGATCCTGCTTTCCAGGAAGCTGGGATTCAGCAGCTTCTTTGGGGAGGCAGTAGCAGCATTGTCAATGCATGCTTAGGAAGGTAGAAGAACAATTCTTTCAAGCCTGGAAGTGAGAAGCTCTGCCTGGGAAGCTGGAAAAATGAAAGCACTTGTTTAAATATATATATATATATATATATATATATATATATATATATATATATATATATATATATATATATATTTGAAGAATTATGGCCTGGCATTTTAAATCAAAATGAATAACCTGAGTATTAAGCAGATGGCATCTACAATGTCCTCAACCAGAGGCAGTGTATCCTGGCAGTAGAGTAAAACTTATCCCTAACCTAAGCTTTGCTTTCTGTTAGCTAAAGGGGCAGTGCTAGTGCTAGTGCAAACCAGAGTTGTCATGATCCTTAGCTTTTCCCTGGAGAATCCCTGTCTTCAGCAGATGTCTCGGCCCTCTTCTAATTGTCTGTTTGCCTCCTGTCTGGGAGATGCAAGTCTAACCTTATATTTAGCAAAAACTGTAAGGTGTCAAGTTTTGTGGGTGTTTTCTTTTCTTTAAGCAGTGTTAAAGCTATTAGCATCCTAATGACTTAACAGTGTCTGGTCTGACAGACACCTCGCGGGTTGACTCGAGTCCGTGGGGCTCAGCCATCTGTCTCACCACCTCGCTTCTACAGGACATGAGGAATAGCTGTTGGGATGGCATAGGCTTCTTGGTAACCTTGTCATGTGTTCCTCCACCTGGCTGTGGTCCAGTGATCAGAAACTGACCTCCCAGTCCCCACACAGACAGTGCCATTCCTGGGCTGGGAATTCCCGCTGCAGTTTGTGCTTTGAGGGTTGTGTGGGGAGAGAATCAAAGCTCAGGTCAGGATGCTCTAAGGATGAGCTGCCCTGAATTACTGGGATTGCTATTGCCATCTCTTGCATTTTTCTGCCTAAGATTTAAATAGTACCACGTTGGAAGTAGAGGTTTTAATGAGTCTGTGCTTTTTTCAGTTTTTACATTGATAAGTGTGTTCAGTTGCTGCTCCTTTTTTTGCTTTTGTATTTTAAATCAGAATAAAACTCATTGCTTCATTTTGGAACTTGTACTATCTACTTCTTGAGTAAAGGACTTATAAAACATGAAATAATGTTGTGGTTGCATAGTTAGGATAGAGAGTTTGGCCTCTGACACACACTTCCTCTCATTTAACTCTCCTCTTTTGCCTTTGAACATTATGTAGTCCTCTCTGTAATGTAGCTTCACTTAACTCCTTATTTCCAAATAGAATTAATTTAGCATCTCTGCTATTTATGCTTTGTTGAATACTGATCGTACAGCCTTAATTATTTCTTACACAGCAGGAAACCTTCAAAATAGCAGCTGTGTTTTTCCTTAAGTCAAATTGGTTGTGAACTACGACTGCTCAAATCCCTGGGAGGATAATAAGCTTTACTCCCAGCAGGTCCCCCAGACTACTATGCTAAGGGAACCGAACTGACTCCCGTGTTTCATTGTATAAATGCATTTTAACTAGAGATAAATTGACTTGCTGTAGCTTCCCAAAATAGTAAAAGAGAATTTTCTCTTCTGTGTTAATATATGATATATATATTAATACATATATCATATATATTATATATATATCCTTCCCTTTGAGCAGCATTTTACTAAAGTTTCAGAGTGCCTTATTTACTTCAGTCCATTTTTGTCCGGCTGGTGTTTCAGAAATGGTCACTTTCCTTTCTTTCTGACTTGCAAATTCTCCCAAGAACAAGAGTGGGTGCTCATAAATACATTTCTTCACCCCGCAGTCAAGTCACAGAAAGTGACTTGATACTTTGATACTTTGTTATTTTCTGAAGTCAATAAAGTGTTCCTCTTCCTTCCCTCAGCTTTCCTATGGAAAACTCTGATACCAATCTTGGGATATTTATCTCCACTTTTAAAGGAATATGTTACAGATACCAAACTGGAAACTAAACTTTTCAGAGTAGTTTATCTTCCTTCCCACCCATGGCATTGGCTCTCTCACTCAATGGCATCTCTCTCAATCCAAATGTGATACCTCAGTGAACTTGCCTTGCAGCCCATTCCATGCAGTTTTTGCTCACAGACAATAAATTATTTCTGGCATCTTTTTTTAATGCCCATTTCATACCTGCTAATCACATTAACCCTGTAAATTACACTGACATTGTTTTTATATCCCATTTGATTTTGCTTTATTTTGTTTTACACTGAACAAAATTTAGATATCTGAGATATTTTTTAAAATATTAAAAAGCAGACTTCCAGAATGTTGTATTTGATTAAAAATCTAGTTCAGTTCTAGCTACTACTTGAGTTGTGCTGAGGGATAGCTATTCTGCATAATATGCAAAAGTTTTGTAGTTTTATAACTCAGATGAACAGGAGGTTGTCCTTGATAGTTGCTGGGGTTTTCTTTCCAAAATTTAGTTTTTCTATATAAATGTAATTAGTGCTGGAATTCCATAGTCTTTCAGACCTCTAATTTTTGTTGATGTTGTGTTAAGAGGGAAGGGGACATGTTTTCTTACATCTTCAAGTAGTAAATGCTGTATTAAGCAGTGGTATTTACAGCTGATTCTTGCAGCCCTATAGCACTGGAGGGTCAGGAGTTGTCTCATACTCCATCACTGCTCTGTGGGAAGGGGTGGGTGTCTGGGTTCTGTGCAGTGCTGCCAGTCCTTTCTCTGCCCTGAGGTGTTTCTGCAACAGTCTTCACTACCCTGGTGTGCACTAGTATGAGATTAATTGAACTTTGGCTCTGGGAGTAATGCACAGTAGAAGACACCTTGTAGAGTACTCTTTGCTTTTGAAAAAATTGAAGTTATTCTCTATTGAAGGCATTTAAGTAACTTTTCTGATTTTTCCTCATTAATTAAAACAGTTTCATTAATAACGATCCTTTTAAATAAATTTTAAAATCCACAGATTGCAGCCTCTGTTTAAGTATTGGGAAGGCTCTGGATCATCTTCAACAAGGTAAGAGTCAACTCTGGTCCTTTCAGACTTACACAGAACAGCTGTGGAGCAGATTTGAATGACAGCAATGATAAATGAATGCTCAGCCCTCCTTGAATACCATCCTTTATGCAGTTTTACTGTTGCACCTCACTGATGCTTTCAGAATGCTATCTGGGCATAATATTCTCACCTTGAGTTTTTATTTGTTTGCTTTTCTTGTTATAGAACAACAATTGAGAATTCATCTTCCCATATACTTATTTAATTTACTCCACTGTTTGTTTTGAGTCATTTCACTGTTATTGTTCTGGTCTGTCTAAACCCTTGGGACAGAATTGGCTTAGGCAGAGAGCAGAATTTGTTCACATCCTGTTTGAAGTCCTGGTTCTGTGATTTTTATGGGTCTTCTACTACCTTTTTTTATCTTTTTTTCAAATCTTGACTGAGTCCCCATCAAAGTGTCTGAAATACAAGTTGCAAATACCATGCATTGCTACAGAACTGGAGAGAATTTGCAGCCAGCAGCAAAATAAATCTAAAATGCTAAATGCTGAAAAAAAATTATTTTTCCCCTAGAGAGAGGGAGTTCCCTGACTTGACCAGCTACTAATTGGTACAAAGATTTGTTTACACAGAGGAGCACTTCCTAATTAGTTCCTTGTGTGGATGTTCTACTTGAGAAATTAGTGTTACATTTTGATATAATCTGCTTTTATAATGAATTGTTACAATTTGCAGTAAGGAAAGTATTTTTAGAGAAAAAAAAAAAACGAATCTGCGCTGCACCACATGAGTTTCAAGAGATAATTCCTCTTTAGGCAGCAATCAAGGTTACTATTTTGAAATTAAATGAATAAAAGTCCATAATTAGATTAAACCAAGTTTTTAGTTCCATATTTATAAATATAGCTGCAGAAACACAACTGCGTGTTTTTCAAAGCCAAAACCTAATGAAGCTGAATTAAGCTGATTTATGAACTGGATAGCTTGACCTCTGAGGCTATGAGGATAATGAAACTGAATATTTGGGAAAAGTGTTTGGGAAGCTATATTACCATTATTAAGGTTATGGTTGAAATTGAAGTTCACTTCCAAGCTTTTCTGTAGTGGCCTTATTTTCCTTATTACTTTCACCTTTATTCCGGCAGCAAGCTTGCATCTCTCAAGTTATTGTATTTAGAGAGTTGAAAAAGTGGCGTTAAAATAGCTGTCTCTATAGAACCTTATGAAGGACCTGGTCCCCTTGTTTTTCTAGTGACAGACATCCCCTGCCCCAGCACTTGGAAAATGAAGTTATCACTATTGGACATTTAAATTACATTCTTTATTTCAGTAGTTTCAAAAGACTGGAAAATAATTTCTGAACTTAGAACTGCTTTGACTGGACTTTTTTCAATATAAATGTTGTTTTAAATAAATATAGCCTTTATACTAAATTGCTAAATGTTTTGAAAATGTATTCTATTTCCATGATTTCATTATTATATCTTTTAATTCTTAATATAATGCATACCACTATCAGTGCACATTATTTTCCTTTGGCTGTACCAGTCTTGGCAACAGCTCGTTATAAAATCCAATTTATCTGCTGAATTTATTCAGCAGAATTATATGATTTAAAATTTAGTTTGAATACCTGATCATTTCAACCCAGCTGCATTTTTTAATGGTATGACTACAAAAATTTTCAGATGGTATAAATCTCACTTTCAATAGAATAACTTCCATTTCTCATGGAAATTTCTTTTTTAAACTAGAAATTTTTATTGCAAAATTGAGATAGGGAAGAGCAAAGCTGACCCCAAGTGTAATCTTGAATGTTTTTCATGACAGACGGACGTTGAATGTTTAGCATCGCCTCTTTGGATTTTTGAATGTGAATTGGAACCACTTTATTTCTAGGTAAGACATAACTGTGTGTTTGTGTTAAGTACCCTCTTCCTTTTATATGTGAATTGTGAGAAAGCTAAAGAGTGAGGTATGCTGGACTTTCCTTTATGCAGTGTTTATGTGTTTGTTGAATGAATCCAATGTAACTTGAGATTTTAAGTGCTTATAGTTCATTTGCCCTAAATGTCTGTGTTCCCTGAGAGAGACCGCACCAGCCACTCTGTATGGTCAATATATGTACAGGATTTTATTTTGTGATCAGGTGTGTAGTTGTTCTATTAGCTCATTGCCATCTAGAGGAGTTAGCTGAGTGCTGTCTGCCCCTTCTCTTGCAGCAACACCTTCACTCAGCAGGATGTGGTGGTTTAGGGAATTTGCTGCTGAAAATCTGTGGGATTGCAAAGGCTTCCCAGAGGATTACTCTTCTGTCAGTTTAGACCTCTGCATCAGCTCACTGCAGATTCACACAAGTACTGGTATCAACACAAGGGAATCAGTGCCAGTACCTGCAGTAGCAAGTAGTTCTATTGGCTTTAAACTTCTTATTTCTCTCTGCTCCAAGAAAATGATACATGAGAAGGACTATAAAGAGGTTGTTAACAGCTGCAAACTTCAATAGCTGAGGGGGAAGCAGAGGGTGATAGAGATGAACTAGAAGGTTTTGATCTGTAGATGTAATTAAAAGAAAATTTGTCACTGGAAACAAACTACTTCTTAGTGAAATACTAGAGGTTGTGCCAGTCCGGCTTCTTGTGTTTTCTACAAAGATTATAGGGACCAGAAGGGACATCTCTGTCACACTTCACATGCAGCCGAGTTGTGGTCAGCACTGCACCAAGGCTGCAGGGCTGAGAGTCGCAGACATTGGTTCTGGTTGTGACCCAAACAGTGCTGTTTGCCAGCCCTTCCTGGATTCCTGGGAAGCGTGAAGCAGACAGGACATTTGACCTGGAGTGCTTGTAGCGTGTAACACCTAAAATCTGAAAGGCAGTGATATCTTAACTACTGTCGGTAGTAAGGCTGTGTGAGATAGCTTTGATCCAGTGGTTTCTCAGAGAGATGGAAGCCACTGAGATTGGAAAGGATTCTCTAAGTTAACCCTGCTTTAGTAATAGCGGATTTAACCCTGCTTTAGTAATAGTGAATTTAACCCTGCTTTAGTAATAGTGAATGCTGCCGTTAATTCAGCTTGCTGTGAGAGGCATCCAGTAAGTGGTGCTGTGGGCAAAAGACCACAAAAACTTCCATTTGCAGACAAAAACAAGCCCAACACAGGAGCAGCCTGACTGGGTTTCTGTCAAAGCCAGTTCACAGTACCCAGGTGGAGTCAGGGCAGTCTGTCAAAGTACAGGTGTTTGCTGATCATGTGAAGGTTTGTTCAAAAGAAATAAAGCCACCTGCAGAGGTGGAAGGTGTAGAGATTCATCACTTCAAGGTCACAAAGGATGTGGAACCAGCGTAGCTTCAAGACAGCAGTATTCCCATTTCATTTCATTGGATGGTCAATAAACCCAGGTCCAAGGGAGGAGGTGGATGGGAGGGGTGGCAGGAGAGACTTAAGATGAAAGACTGCAGTCAGAGCTTTTAAAATTTCTGCAGGGTAGAAAATTATTCTCTGTGTTTTAAACTACTGATGTGAACTTGTAAGGACTGTATACACAATCAGCAAAGCTATTTTGCATATTTTATTTTTAGGTTTTACTTTCTCTGTTAAAAAAGTTTCCAACCTCCTATTTTGTTACAGTCATATGGGAGTTGAAATGGGAATTATGTACATGACATACCTATTAAATTTTATAATAGCATTTCAACTAAGATTAATGGCCCAGGATGATCCTGAGCCAGAGAGGAGAGAATCTCAAATCCGGGTATTCAGCATGGACTTATCCACTCCAGTGGCTGGTACTGAGATGAGCTGAAGGGATATCTTAGAGACAGGACAAGTAGAATGAAAAGGAAAAATAAAAAGAAAAATTGTAGGAATGGAGATGAATACTCTTGATGTGACAGAAGGAACAGGAAATGGGGAGGGGAAAAAAGGGAGTGAAATGAGGAAATAAAGATTTGTTAAATTATGGAGTATTTAGTATTTATTCCATATAAAGTTAATAATACTATGGCATGGTTGACTGTTTTTATTAAATTCATTGGTAGAAAGTGATAAACTGGTAGGAATTACACCTGGTAAGAAAATTAGTTAGGTTTTTTTATTTTTACCTGATATATTTTTGAAGTCCTAACTGTTGGCTGTTAGACATTTTACAGTTAAGACTTTTTCAAAATGAAACCCTCAAACATGACTTTACTGATCTTAAAGATTTTTTTTTCAGACTAACTAAATACGAGCTGCAGAAACAGAAACATGTGAAGATTTTTTTTTTGTGTGTAAAGTTCTGAAAATCAAATCTTAATATAGAAGTGAAAAGCCAATGCTAAATTCGAAATACTAATGCAGCAGAAGCAATTTTTTGTGTTCTGAAGTGTGAGCTGTTTGAGCTGTGCAGGGAACTTTACAGGATAAGGGTTTCATTTCATTTCAAAGAGGAAAATTGAATCTTGTAGCCTGTTTTTAAAATGGCCAGTATTCCTTACAACTTTTGAAAAGTGTGACATGATTTATTGCTTTAGTTCTCCAGAGTTTGAATGTCCCTATCAGATTAAATAATAGTATAACTGCTTTCAGAAGTCTTTTGTGTATACATGTGTATGGTGATCTATTACTGTTGTTTTTTTTAAATGACCTTGGGAGCAGGAGAATATGGGCTGGAAAGGGAGTAAACTGTTTTTCGTTTTCAGTTTCCTGTTTTCTAAGAATACATTGGAAAGTTTCTTAATTAAATAATATCATAATAGACAGTTGGAAGATGAACTGTCTATTATGATATTATTTAATTAAGGTCTTTTTTCTATTCTGGTCTTTACATGATAAGTACGTTCTTATAATAGTAACTGCTTCACAAGAATTAGGCATCATTTTCCACCAAAAGTAGTGTGAAGTGTTTAGGATGAAGTTAGCAATGCAGGGAGAGCAAGATCAAACATTTAGCCTAATCCAGACAATTAAGTTGGATGTCTGAAGTAGGCTTCACTAACTGCTTAAGGATTGATGTTGAGTGCCAGAATTAATATCTAAAGCCGAATCTCTGGAGTGAATTTGTACTTCACACACAAATGTGCCCTTAGTTTACCTTAGGCCACGATAACTTACTAACATCTCAGCTATCTTGATAAAATGAGGAGCACTGTGGTCATAGAATTTCAGAATGCATTTCAGACTATTTTTTAGAAAGTAATTAAAAGTTTATAAACAAGTTGATAACGTTTCGCACCTGTTGCTGTTCAGTTTTTGAGGCTGTTTTTATCTCACAGAGTATCTTGTACAGGCCTGTTCTGTATGGTTATGAGGAGTACCATGTAATGAAGTTTTTAACACAGGCCTCTAGTTAATTCATTGCCAGGTATTTTACAGATATAATGCATAAATGTGTTTCAGGGAGAACTGTGAGGAAAAGTACTGTGGTAATCGTCGGGATTGCCTTGTATTGTTGGGCAGATGTGTTTTCCCAAGAACTCTCAATCTGGAATTCAGCTTTATGCCAGATTTCAGTCGGTAGTGCTAGACTGTGACTCAGAGCCTAAAATTAAAAGGCTTTTCCTGAGTTTTACATCCTCAAAGAATGATGATTTTCCAGCAGGTGTTAATGATGAGTTGTCTGCTAATTTACAGGCACCTCAGTGAAACTTCATGAAGTTTTTGAAATTAAGGGTAACATATTTCAAAAGTAGCAAAAGACATGAACTCAGTTACTTCTTCTGAAACAAAGGCTCTAATTTTTCACCCACGGGGAAAAAACAAGGCCTTGTATTATCTCTTTTTTAATAAAAAGTCTTTCAAATATGTTTTTTTAATGAAAATATTGCAAGACCTTTTTTTGCAATGTTCACCTTCATTAACACAACTTGCTGACTTCCTTCCTCAGCTGCAGTTCTTCCTACACTCAGAGGTCAGCAAAGAGCAAGATCAACAAGCCACACATCTGGCTCTCTCTCTTTCCAACTGGAACAAAGAAACAATTTTTTAATGGCTTTTTGAGTTAATTGTAAACAATTTGGTTTTGGAGTCACTGACTTGCAGCAAATGTTGGTCGTAGGCGGATGTAGGGAAAAAGGACTGTCCTAATGCAATTCCTCTGTGGCCAGCAAGGAGAAAAAAAAAAATCACTTAAAAAAAAAAGGAAAAGGAATGTCTTACTCCTTGTAGCATTGAAGTATGCTGAGAATTTTGAGTGCATATATAGGATATTTCACAAGCTTAAAATATATGCTTTGATGAGGCAGAGAGACGGAAGTACTTCTCAGTAAATTTTTCTGTAATCTTGTATACAGTAGTACTGATTTTTCCACCCCCTTTATATTCATGAGCTGTTTATGTATGAACAAACTGACAGTGATAAAAGACCACGGACAAACAATAGGAATAGGGGAGAACTGTTTTAAAATGAGTATTCTGTTCTCATACTTTTCTCTGGTATTTATATTGTTCCTAAAGGCATTTTTCCAGTAAACAATTTTCAGAACCCTATATTTACAGTTATTAACCAGTAATTAATATTTTGAAAACAAATCCTTAAATAATTAGTGTAGTAGTTTTCTTACTTTCCCAGTTGTCATAATCTTTTATACTCCCTAGAATCAGGTAGCATCAGTACATCTAAATTATTAGAATTATCTTTTTTTTTTAAGGGTTTATGTAAAGCAAACATTTGGTGTGACTTTTGTACTTTTGCACTTCACAACAGGCTTGTTGATTTACAGCATTTCTGAACCCCCAACTACTTTTAAAATATCTTGCTGTAGTTTTATGTGTCTTAATTTGAACTCACATTGCTCCCATATTTTGGTTGCTTTGTTTAATATGTTTGTCATGATGGTTTTATTTTTAATCAGACCATCCTGTTAAATATTTGCAAGTGTCTTGATCTGAAAAGGAATTGCCAATGCTGTTTGGAATTATGCCAAAGCTTATGACAAAATTGAATAAAATGAATCATTCAAAGGAAATGTTTTCCATCTATTTGTTTGTGGGAAATAAAGTGTTCTGTATTATGATTATATTTTGTCAAAATTAGGTGTTTGGGTTGCTAATGCCACTTAGTGGATATCTGCCTTAACTGCAGCCTGTTCCAAGGCCAAATCAGGTGCCAGACAGCTTTCTTAATTTGTATATTGGAGTTTTCCTCCTGCCTAGAATATGTTGACTATGGCATGTTTTCAAATAACTTAATTATCAGGTACATTTTAGGAAGTTAATTACAGCTAGTTCATTTTTTTAAATTAAATTTATTAGTGTGTAGGAATTATTTATTACAGAATTTTGAACTTAGAGAAAAATAAGGATCTTAATTGCATATTTAATGTGATTTGAAACATTAAACAACAGTCTTGGTCATTTTGCACTGATTCTTTAGGTTAATGAAATAGTAATTGATAGTAAGGTGATAATTTTAGTAGTTTAGGCAATGCTTTGCTTTAGCCCTTTTGGTTGGTGACTGGGCAAACAGTGAACTGGAACAAGCTGATAGTTCAAGAACTGATTCGAAGAAAGTAGTGAGTACCTTTTGTTTGATGTATCCAAAATGGGAGTGGGATAGGCTCTGCTGTAATTGGACTTTTTCACAATTCAAATAACTGGTGAGAGCAGGATGCTGATAATGCCAGGGTTGGGTGTTTGATCCCCACACAGGCCATTCTCTTCAGAGCAGGACTCAATGGTCCTTGTGGGTCCCTTCCAACTCCCAATATTCTGTGATTCTGTAACTCTCCTTTGGAAGATCTGAAAGGTGAGATAGACACCAAATGTCTGTTCTACCACTGTCAGTGAAAGTTATCATTTCCTGAATATATTTTTTTAATATAGATTCTTTTTTTTGTAAGTAGCTTGGATGGTAGTATTAATAACTTGGGGTATTGGATACAAAATGTAAATGTATAAAATTCCATTTTTTATCTGATACCAATACATATATATGTATATAATCTATATTGTATAATTATTTTTTTCTAATGTTAGTGTTTCAAAAGAGATATCATCCTTTTTGCAATTTAAAGGCTGTTTTTTATGGAAAAGATTTTTTTGACTTTTAAAACATGTATTGATTTAAGTCTTTCAATTTCTTTTTAGTTCGTGAACTCTATTCTTTGAACTTTTTTTTTTACTTCAGTAAATTTCCATTATTTTCCATCAACCCTGATAATCTTCAATCACTGTATTTTTTGCCTCATCTCTCAGGCTTTTCTGTATTCTCTTTTTATTAGTAAATCAGTTGAATAATTTGCAACTAAAATAGTAATTGGCTCAGAGGAAAATTAAAAAAAATTCAATTTGCAGACGTTTTACTGCTGTATTACAGGCTGGTTAAATTAATGATAAAGATTGAAAGACAATACAAAGACTTTTGATGTGAGTTACAATGTTTTTTAGAAAATTTCTTATCTTCCATTTGTTTACAATGAAATTTGGAATAATTGCAGGGGTTTATCTGCCTTCTGCCTCCTCCAGAGAACTCACATCATCATAAGTCATGAGATAAGAGGAACCTGAACTGTAGGATTCTTCTTAATGCAGCTGAAGTCACCCAGGCATTCCTCCTGCCCATAGATGGCTCTCAGTCACCAAACAGAAAGCTTTGGTTAAGTCAATGTGTTGAATCTTTTGATTTTGTTGCAGTTGTAATCTGGATGTATCTAACTTTTTCTTTCTGTAATAAGCAGCCAGTTTTGAGTTCTTGGTTAAGCAAGATCATTTGCAAGTCCTTGTGTACATGCACATGGTGAGTGTTTGCATGTCTGCATGTTTAGTTTTTACAAAATTTAAGTTTTTCAACAAAATTTTAAAATGTTTTTACATTTCCAATTTAAATAGTTATTTATAATTTGAAATGTTCTCAGAAGCAACTAATAGATGGTGCCTTTTCAAGGATGCATTTATTTTAGATGTGACTTCTCTCACCTCTAAGTGTGGTGGCAATTTAGTTACAAGTGAAAATGAAACAGGGTTGTGCAAAAGTGAAATTTTAAATTTTGCTCTAAACCTAAATATAGTGTATCTTGTATAGTTCCTAGTTCTAGAAGGCATGATTTGTCTTTGAAATGGGATTCAGCAAAGGCAGTAAGAAAGTCTTGGATGTGACTGCTTCCCTCCTTTTTTGGTAGCAGGTAACTGGCATTTTAAAATTAGAGATCTCATCCTGTGTATCTCTTTTAGTCAGACTACTAAACCATTTCTTAATTCTGAGCTTCTAAGCTGCTTCTTGAATTCAAAAGAAATAATTTTAATCCATACTTCTTGAAAAAGTGTAAATAGAACCAGTGTTTCTGTACAGATTGTACTGGTGCCAGAGCTGATGTAGCACATGGCACATGCCAGGCGGGGATGCCCTGCTGAGAACAGCCTCGGGATCTTGCTGTGCCAAGCCTGAGCAGCCCCCATGAGTGTTCCACTCAGCCTTTGAGTGGAAATGACACTTCTGATAATTTCAGATGCAGTCACAGTTACCTTCAAGCTAAATCCTGAGTTTCAGCAGGAAGAAAAGGAAAGCAATATGATTTGGTTTCTAATACAGGTATTGTTAGTTCTGAAATGTGGTTATTATAATATTGTCTGGATTAGTTTGGGTTTTGCTGCAAGAATAGAGGAGAAGGTCATGCCCTCGAGCTGGAGCCCATGCGGAACTGCTGGCTGATCGTGCAGAGGGAGGTTGGTACTGTTGGGCTGATCTCAGCTGCTGTGGGGGCTCCATGGCCTTTCTTTAGGTGGGAAGGGAGCTATGGAAACAGTCAGGGAGCTGGTGCACCTCATATATATGGAAAGGCTGAGGGGATTGGGGCTGTTTAGTCTGAAGAGGAGAAAAGTGAGAGTAGACCTCATCAATGTGTGTGAAAGGGAGGGTGTCAAGAGGATGGACCAGGCTCTCTTTGGTGGTGCCCAGCAGTGGGACAAGAGGCAATGGGCAGAAACTGATGCGCAGGAAGTTCCACCTAAACATGAGGAAGAACTTTCTGTGCAGGAGCAGATTGCCCTGAGGAGCTGGGGGTGGCCTGGAGGGGCTGTGGATGGCCCAGGCGGGCTGTGGATCACCCGCAGGGGCTGTGGATGGCCCGGGCAGGGTATGGATCGCCTGGAGGGGCTGTGGGTGGCCCACAGGGGCTGTACATAGCAAGGAGGGGCTGTGGATCCCTCAGAGGGGCTGTGGATTGCCCACAGGGGCTGTAGATATCAAGGAGGGGCTGTGGATCTCCCACAGGGGCTGTGAATCGCCCAGAGAGCTGTAGATAGCAAGGGGGGCTGTGGATCGCCCGCAGGGGCTGTGGATCGCCCACAGGGGCTGTGAATCGCCCAGAGAGCTGTAGATAGCAAGGGGGGCTGTGGATTGCCCACAGGGGCTGTGGATCGCCCGGAGGGGCTGTGGATTGCCCGCAGGGGCTGTAGATAGCAAGGAGGGGCTGTGGATCGCCCGGAGGGGCTGTGGATCGTTCTGCCTCAAGCCTGGGGTGGTGCGGTGGCGGCCGTGCGGCAGCAGGGGGCGCTCCCAGGCCGTCCCGTCCGTGCTCCGCTTTCCATGGATAATGGATAATGGATAATGGCTAACGGGTAATGAGCCTCTGCAGGCCTGGGCGCCTCCCAGGGTGGGGAACCAACGGGCATGGATGGGTCTGGGACGGGCCGCCATCCGCGCTGGTCAGTCAGCAGTACATACATAGGTACAGGAAAGTGAGAGTAGGGTATGAAGTCACTACCGTGCATCAATTTTACTGTCTTAATAAAAAGTTATTGTGCAAATTTCATTACTATACTAGGAATGGCTTCCAGGAGTGATTAGAATTAATTACTGCAGAGCCTGCCAGGGTCAGTACATGCTTTCAATTTTCATTTACACTTATAAGAAATTTAATTTTTAATTAAAAGGATGGTTTTAATTCTGCACCATCCATACTAGTCCTTCCCTGTTTGTCATTTCAGGCAAATGACAGAATTGTTAATATACCCAGAGAAGTTGCAGTGGTTTTAGCAGCTCATGTAGAGGCACAAGGCTTGTTTGCCAATCAGTGTAAAACACATTATTTGAAAATAGATTTACTAGGGAATGTACTTCTTAAAGTATTAGGCACAATGCAAAATTAAGAATCTCTTTGTGTTTGCATGATTAAGAGGGCTAATGTTCTTGTCTATTAACGCAATTTTCAGGGCAGGCTCTTTTGCAGAAAAATACCACATACCCATTCTGCTCTGTATGCCTTAATGAATTGAGTCTTTATTTTGAAAGTATGTGCACTAACAAAGTAATATCAGAAGGATTAAAAAAATTACATGGAATTAATTAAGAAAGAAAGGAGGTGTTTATTGAAATTTATAATTTTCAGCAATTCCTGCATACTTACAGGTTAGAGTAATGTTTTGGAGAAAACCTTTTATTGTCCAATATTCAGTCTCCTCCTCCTCCCTTAATGGTGAGAGCAGTCATTGAAAAATTCCAGAGTTTAACACCTTTCTAACCTGCCTTATGTTTAATTTATAGTCCAGTATAATGATTAAATATTTTTCCTTGATCTTTGTGCTTACCAGTCTGTCTATCTCTGTGGGATTGATTTGGTTTTATTATTGAGTGGAATAATTTACGTTTGTATTTATGGAATGTCTTCTGGATAGTATCTCTAGTATATTAAAGTATTTTGAATTACAATACTATTTTCCAGAATATTTTAATTCCCTTCTAGCTTAGTGCATGTTTTAAAAGGGTATTTTCTTCTTCTCTGCCTGTCACTAGTTAAAAGTATTGAACAAAATCAGATCTATACAACAAATACTGTTTAAAATACCATCATCCTTTTTTTGCCAGTAAACTGCTGACAGCTACTGTTTCAGATTTTCAGTGTTTTAGCAAATTTATGGTAGTAAATAACATTTTCCTCATCTCCAGTCCAAGTTCCCTCTGTATATTTCTTCAATTCTGCCCTATACTTATGCAGGTGTATTGATTCCTGAGCCTCCGTTTTGTTTCTCTTTTCCATCAGAATAACCTGTTGTGTATTTTCTGCTAAGTTTCTGGCACTCCCTTATCCCTTAAATCAACTTCCCAGGAGACCTCTCTTTCCAGGTACCTGAGAGTACTGAAACTGCTTTTGTGAAATCAGTTTAATTTGCTGTTTTCTCCTTGTTTGGTAACCTCCTCTATTTTTAATTTCTTGTGTTTCCATCCTTATATTCAGTTAAGTCTCCCCATAACTACCATAAAAGTCAATAATAGCCTCTCAGAAGGACATTTATTACTCCAGAAGTCTGTAGAGATGCATGGTTAATTAATCCCCCTGAAGTTTCTTGCCCTGTTCTGTTACTCAAATGCCTCCACACTCAGCAGAACCTTCTTAAACAGTTCCCTGGGTTAGGTGGTCTCTCAAGCTGCTCTTTTGGGATGTTACCTGTTGTTTCTTTTTTTTCCCTCACCCAGACACACATAGAAATTTTTCTTTTACCTTTTTCTGAAATTTTAAATACATTTTAAAAGTATACATTATCCTCCAGTTTATTTAAAGTGGATTTGTTTTGTTTTTTTTTCTAGTGGAACTCTTGTTATTTCCATCATCAGCCTTGTAACAGCCTTGTAATAGGTCAGCAAGTTTTCTTATTTTTGTAATGAGATATTAAATAGGACCACTATGACAAATTTTTAAACTAAAAGCAGCAAACCCCTAGAAAGATACACATTTCATCTGTAATTCCTCAAATCTCAAGCTGTTGGTAACTATTGCCAGCCATATCTGTCTTAATTCCACTAATGTCAATATCTTTGATTAAATTAATTGTCCTTTTAGTTTTTTAAGATGTTCTTTAACTTTTCCCTTTCCTAGGAAACAATACTTATAAAGACTGCTGTGATACATATCTTATAAATTATTACCCTCCAAACCATAATTACAAAATGGTAAAATGCATTATATCCTGCATACTGACACATTCAGAGCATATCACTAGGAAGTATGCACTAAGAAGTCCAGTCCCTGTAGGATTTATGTTTGACTTACTGGGATTAGATGTGCTGTTTTGGCATTTATGTATTAAAACAAGAAGTAAAATAGAAAGACAAGAAAGCTAGCTAGCATGTAAAGACTTACTCCTGTTATCAACTGGCACAAGAAATAACTGGAAAATAAAATCATTTGGAGGAAAGTTTTTACCATAGTTGCCTGGAGAACTAGAATATGATGTTTTTCGTCTTGTCTTTCAGACACTTGCATTGGATTTTCTGTGGGTATAATAAAAATACTCTGTGTGGCATAGTCAGAAGACTGAATGATCAGCAGTCAGAAGGGACCAGGAACTTTTTTTTTTTTTTTTTCCTGTTTCTGAATTTTCACCCAAAAGTCCTGTTTCTGATTCTAATTCTTACCTGATCTAGCATAGATTTTTGCACTCATTATATTCACAAATATTGAAACCAGATACCTTCTCAAATGTTCAAATCATTAGCTTTCCAAAACTGAATGGATTCTAAGATGGGTTATTTCTTTTCCCATTATGAATTTGGTGGGAGATGATGAGGACAAGAAACTTTTAAGAGGAAGATTGTAGTGTGGCTCTCTTACAAGATTTTGGAGGAACCAAGTAAAACTCCACTTGGAACAAAATATAGTGATTTTATTTTGAAGGAAGAAACACTCAAACTATCCAAACCTGTCCTGTGTTTTCTAAAGGTGTCTCCCTGCTGTGAAAATTGTTAGAGGCTCCATTTGTTGTGTACAGAGGAATTGTGTCCCTGGTTTTTGTAAAGCATCAGTTCAGACTAGGTTACTCTCGTTACTCTCTGCTCGGGCAGAAGGATCAAAGTGCAGCAGTACTTTCTTAAATTCAAGTATAATTTTACTCTAATTGCTTAATTGGATTCCATTCTACATTTTTGTTGGTGCTTTTTTGTTTGTCTGGTCCGTGTTTTGTTTTGTTTTTTATTATGACATATGAATCAAAATCCAGATATTTTGGATGCCTGGTTTTCATTCTTTCATGATGGCTGCTCTGACATTATAGACTCTGAAAATATACAGGAGTTCAGTTCAAAGTAAATTCAGGTGTGAGGGTTGGCATATAGAAAAAAAACGCTACTGGATAAGTTTTAGGTTCATCTAAGGTAATTTTTTTCTTTTTCTACTTTTAGAGAAACCACAAGCCAAGCTCTGTAATCCTTGAGGCTACAGGTATTAATGTTGGCCAACTCTTTAAACATTTTATGATTACTGAAAAACATATTTGTCATTACAACCCATTTATTAAATCCCTTTGACTTGCATCATTTTTTTGTAGGTTTTAATTGTGTCCTGCAATCTGCATATCAGTTAACAGCAAAAGCTCTTGGCTGGAAGTGTTCTTTAACTAGGGATTTTAATAAAATGGTTGTTCAAAGAGGGAATGATTCTTTTATCTTGAGTTGCTTTCACCTTGAGTAACTTTCTTCTCTTATTGTACTTTTTACTTCTTTATAGCTATTTTCTGGCTTTGAGTTTTGTTGGGGTTTCTTTTTGTCTGTTTATACTTCACCTGCCTAAGGAATGTGTGGCACTGATTTTTCTTTGCTTGTGTATAGGTTGCCACTTGGTGCTCTTTATGTATGTTATTTGTATTACGAAAACCTTATAAATCCAGTGTTTAGAGGCCAGCATTGGGGATAATTTCATTTTCCTGGAAAATGAATATGGCTTGCTTTCTGAAAAGAGTTTGGTTATGTTTTTGTCTTATCTATGCCTTTCTACACAATACAGTACATACTGCATTTTCAAATACCTTTGGAGGTTTTGTGCAATTATCACCCCAACACAAATGTGTGCTATTTTTACTTTTTTCTTAGTATAGCTATACCTTTTTAAACTTATTTTTAGAATAAAGTCCATAAAGAAGTAATACCATTTTTGAAAACTAACAGTATTTGCACAACTGAGACTATTAAATATCAGGTGTTCCATTTTTCTTCATCAATGCAACTGCTGTTTATAAGATTTAAACACCTAGCAGTAAAAAAGCTGAAGATAGTAATACTACCATATCCATGCAAATAGTCTCAAGTATAAGAAAATTGAAGAGATTATTAAAAAGAAACCTACTGTGGAATTTGGTGGAAAGAAGTAATAGAAACATAGAATCATTTAGGTTGGAAAAGATCTCCGAGTTCATTGAGTCCAGCTGTTGACCTGATCCTGCCAAATCCACCATGTCCCTAAGCATGACATCCACAAGCCTTTTAAATACCTTCAGTGATGTTGACTCACCCACTTCCCCAGGCAGCTTGTGCCAGTGCTTGACTGCCCTCTCATAAAGGAAATTTTTCCTACTATCCAATCTAAACCTTCCTTGTGCAACTTGAGGCCATTTCCTCTTGTCTTATTGCTCGTTACCACTTTGCTGGTCCTGCTGGCCACTCTGGGCCCAGCCTGGTTCATGTTCAGCTGCTGTTGACCAGCACCCCCAGGTTGTTTTCCTCTTGGTCTCTTTCCAGCCACTCTTCCCCAGCCTATAGCATTGCAGGGGTTGTTGCGACCCGAGGGCACACCACTGGCCTCAGCCTCAGTCCAGCCTGTCTAGACCCCTCTGCAGAGCCTTCCTGCCCTCCAGGAGGTCAGCACTCCTGCCCAACTTGGTGTCATCTGTGAACTGACTGAGAGTGCAGTCGATCACAGAATCATTGAGGTTGGAAAAGAGCTCCAAGATTATTGAGTCCAGCCTCTGACTGAACACCATCATGCCAGCTAGAGGCAAGTGCCATGTTTCTTGAACACTTTTGGAGCAGTGACTCCACCACCTCCCTGGCCAGTCTGTTCCTGTGTTTAACCACTCTTTCCATGAAGAAATCCTTCCTGGTATCCAACCTGAGCCTCCACTGGTGCAGCTCAAGGCCATGTCCTCTCATCCTAACACCAGTTGCCTGGGAGAAGAGACCAAACCCCATCTGGCTTCAGCCTCCTTTCGGGTGGTTGCTCAGAGTTTTAAGGTCTCCCCTGAGCCGCCTTTTCTCCAGGCTAAACATCCCCAGCTCCCTCAGCTCTTCCTCATCAGGCTTGTGCCCAAGACCCTTCCCCAGTTCCATGGCCCTTCTCTGGACACACTCTAGCACCTCAATGCCTTTCTGGTAGTGAGGGGCTCAGTAACAGGATACAGCACTTGAGGTGTGACCTCACAACTACAAATCTCCTTGTCCAGATCCCATGTAAATATATGAACTGGGACTGGCCCCAGTACTGAGCCCTGGGGAACACTGCTGGTGTCCAGCCACCATTTGGATCTAACTCCATCACCACCATGGTTTTTTACCCTGTGTACCTGTCCAGACCATGAGCAGCCAGTTTCCCCAAGATAATTTTCTGAATCTTGCACTTCTGCTGTTTCCTTACAAGCACTTCAGCAAACTGTATGAGTGAATATCACAGTGATCTGGAATCATGCTTTTGATCTGAGAGATGTTGAGTTCAGATGCTGGTATATTTTTGAAACCATGATTAATTATTCATGCAGTAAGGTCAGTTCCACTACCTTAATGATGCTGATGTGCTTAGTATATTTCCCTCAGACTGTGGACTGGATGCCTCCTGCCTCTACCAGCCTAGGTGTGCCACCAGAAGTTATCATTCTGAATCTTCCATTGCCACTCCTTTCTCCTGAAACTCCCAGTGGAGCTGCTCATGAAAACATGCACAAGCCCTGCTTTCGTTAGGATGATCTAAATGAGGTTAAGCAGTAGGTATTTGCTGATCCAGCTCATTTTGACAAAAGCCTTTCAGACCATGTTTATGTGAGCAGACAGATTTAGGAAATATTATCTGGCAAAGGAGCACTGATGAGCTGCAAAGGCTTGAGCTGGTGAATGTGTCCTTTTTCACTAACACAAAGTTTTAAAGCTTTGTCTCTCTGTTACATCTTCAGTGTACTGCAGTGCTGCTGATGGTGTTGAATTGGTACTGATTAAATTAGTCCTGTAAGAGAAGAAATCAATCAGTACTTCTCTAGCAATTTGTATAGTATTGTAGCTGTTACTTGAAAGTGGTGCAAAACTCCACACTTGAGAATTGTGTAGTTGCTTAAAGCAGTGTGTTAACCAAAATTTTAAAGAAGTGTTGAATAACACAATATTCAGTGTTCAGTTAGTAATGCCCAGTTTGGGAACAGTTACTATATTTTCAAAAGTGGATTTAAGTATATAATAGATACATTTCAGTATACTTTCAGTATGTGTATGTAAAATCCATGGCAGATTTGTAGGGTTGAATTCTAATTTTTTTGGGGGGGATAGTATTTTATATATCACAGTTTAGAAATAAACTGATTCTTTTAGTGGGGTAGAAGGAATTTATTTTCCCAAAGAAGGCAATACCTCTAAAATGTTGAAACTAAATCAGTGGAATTTTAGGAACACAGTTATTTGTTGGAAAAACAGCCTATGATATTTTGTTCAAAGCTCAAGTTTTAAAACCTGCTACTGGATAATGGTAAATAAAATGCAAAATGCTAAATGTACCTTCCTGTTCATTGCTGGGCTATGGTTTATTTATGTCTCTGTGCTACTAATTAAATGTTGAGCATCAAAAATTAAGCAATGAGCTTTAAAATGTCAACAATAGTTTAAAAACTATTTTCTATATGCTTACATAATATCTTAGGGTAAGCTTTAATGGTTTGGAAAACAGTAGGGAAAAATGCAGACATCGTTGTCAACATGTCATAGTTTTTACAGCATAGTTACAAGTTGGAATTTTAAGGGATTAAAACACTAAAGAGAAGCTGCTAGCATTTAGTGGTGCAGCATCAGCAATGTTTTTATATATGCATTGAGTCTCAGTTCAACATTTAAACTGATTTTACAGTAAGTAAAATAAAATGCTTTCCGGTTTAATGAAATAGAGTTTTATGTTCCTACGTTAAACCTTTATGATTTGCTTCTGTACATCAGCTGTTATTTGCATTTCTCTTGCAGTCACAGGATATATATATAGACCTGCTCAGAATGTGTGCCGTTAGTTACTCTGAAATCTCATTAGAATTATCCTAGAGGTGACTTTCAGTTCCTGAGGTTTGGAATATGTTATTAGAGTTTTTGAGGAAAGCCAGTTTGAAAGAGCCAAGTACTGGGAAGCAGCAGGCTATGCAGAATGAAATAATTCAGTTTGAGGCAAAGATTTGCATTTATTAGCACTTCCTTTATGTTTGGCCTTTTAATTTGAAACTAAAATTTAATGTTGAATGATGAATTACAATTGAAAGTGAAAGTTTCATGGAACCAGATGTTGCTTTTAGTTTTGTTTTTTAGGAAACCATAAAGAAATTATATAAAAAATAATTAAAACAGGTTTAGCAGCTGCCTGAACCATATTTTTCTGGATGTTGATGTTGAATATGACTATTTTTGGGGTTGATGTGCTTTGAAAATGGGTGGTGTCGAACCAGAGCCTCCAGGATCATTGGAAAATGCCACCTGCATGAACATGTGTGTGTATAAGTTTGTGGTAGGCTTCTGTTCCATACTTGGGACCTGAATAGCTGGATCAGTTTCTACAGAGGAATTGAAGGAGAGGGAATAAAGTGAAAAACAAGCTAGGAAAGGTAACAAAAGTTCTGGAAAAACGCTCAAAAATCTCCCAAGCTGAGATGTGCTGTACTTGTTTAAGAAGGATCAGAGGCAGAGCTTGGGCACATGACCCCAAGCGACTCAATGCAAATGAGGGAGCGTATCCTCAGGTTTTTGGCACAGAGGGTTCCTCGCTGTTCGAAGCATGCTATCAGCTAAACCAGTTCTGGATGCAGTGCAAGCTTTGGCAGCAGAAGAAATGCTTGGGTACTCTCTGAAGATTGAAGGCGATGAGGTAAGTTATGGCATAAAAAGAGTTGAAAGTGAAGCATCCAAGCTGAGTCAGTCATGTCGATTGTGATAGTATTACATAAAATAATTTTTTGTGATAGTATTACATAAAATATTTTTTTTTCAAGGTTATGAAAAGGAAAACATGTGTGTGTACTTTATCATGTTTCTCCTAGCTGATGTTGATAAAATGTATTATACCAGTGTGATGAAAATATTAAATTACTGAAGATATAAGTTTTAACACTGTATAAAATCTATTTTGCTCTGTTTGCATGTTTTCCCCCTTTGTAGGCTAATCAGAAAGTCAAACTCAGTATATAAGGTGCTGATCTTGTTCTGAAAGTAAAAGTGTAAATATTTTTCCTGCATGTAATGAAAGTAACTTTATGAATAATGGAAAATGTTTCTTTGTGTTTCAATTTTGTATATGCAAGATATTGCTAATTACGAAGGGCTTGACAGTCTGCTCACTGGATTTGTTCTGGAGAGAAAACTTTGAAGAAGTATTTAATGCAAAACAAAGCCATTTATTTAACAATAACCTTGCTTACATGAAACTGCATGTTCTGAACAGACTATTGATTAAATTTATATCATTTTATGTTATGACTGTGGCTGCTTTGAAATCTCCAAGCCTCACATAACTTTCCTAGGTTTTACTGATGTAGAAATACATCCTTTATATGCACATAGAAATTAGGGTTGATGATACTTTTCCTACTGTAATGTGGGAAAACTTGAAAAAAGCTTTGTCTCCTTATGTGGAGTGTCAGCCATGTACATGCTTAGAATAATTTTTTGTGGTCTGATTTCTTAAGTGGGAAAAGAGTTAAATTGAATCACAGATGAACATCAGATGTGATCCCCAAGAGCCGTGGTTTAGAGTGATGAGAATATTTCTCTTTGAGGCAAAAATCAGTTTTCAATCTGTGTTTCAAATCTAAAATTACATTTTTCTACATCCCTCCAGGCAGATCTCTTTATCCTGATACGTGCTTTTCATGGTTTAATTTTTCTGTCCTCTGAGAGTAAGTTTAAGTTTGACCAAGAAAGCTCTTCTTCTACACGGTGTTAAAATAACTTCCCTTCCTAAGGACTGTACTGGCAAAAAACCCTTTTTTCAAATCTCTTTCCTTTTTATCTTCTGTAGAGACTTGCTTTTTTAAGAACTGGTCACTTTTCCTTTTGGAAGTTGTTCATAACTTGAAATGCAAACAATTCCAAGATAATAAAAGATAGCAATAACAGATAAAAAATAGGGTTCAGACCTCCCATTTTTACTCTCTTTCTTTTTTTAAAATGCATGCATACACTTTTAAAAGCTAAAAAGCTTTTTAGCTGTCCTCTTTGATAGAATTTTGTAGTCATCTTTTTATAAATCTTACTGACTAGAAACAACTAGATTTTTTTTCTTTATAGTGAGTTATTTTCTTAAAATTACATGGATTTTTGCTGAAGATCTAAGACAAGTGTTAAGATGTCAGTTTTTAATTTGAAATGATATTAAGTAATCTGGAGTCCAGCAATTTAGAAAATTAACAAATAGAGATATAGCTCTGAGTTTATTTCTCTTGCTAAGTGAATAAGTTCATAAATATCTGTTTATACACTAGGATGTTATCCTGATGTTTAAATTCCAATTTGTTGAATAGAATTATTTCTGTGTTTATCTGAGGTCTTCCTCTTCCTGCATAAATGTCACAGAATTGACCATCAAAATGTTTCTCATGGTCCAGAACTTGCCAAAATGTTGAATTTATGATGCAGACTGTGTCAAGCTCTTAGCTGTAGCATTTTGAGTTTACATGTATAACTGTTTATGATTTTGTTGCATTTACTAGGTTTGCTGGGATGGGTAATCTTCTTAAGGTCCTTACCAGGGAAATTGAAAACTATCCACATTTTTTCCTGGATTTTGAAAGTAAGTTCAAACAATTACAAGACGATGAGAAAATCTTTTCCTTGACTTAGCAGCAAACTGAGGAGAAACCTTAAAATCGGATTGCTTACAGTGTGTATTTTCCAGCACAACCAATCTGTCCAAGTCCTTGTCTCTAAAATAATTTGTTCACTCAGGACTCCTTTTCTCTTCCTTTTCTATTTTTCAGGAGCCAAATGGGAAATCTTTTAAAAGTTCTCACTTGCACAGAGCTTGATCAGGGGCCAAATTTTTTCCTTGACTTTGAAAGTGAGCAAAGCTTCTTGCCTGGCTTGCCTTCTTTGCTTATTATTTCCTAATAAACTGCATGTGCTTATGCATCATAAAGCAATTCAAAAGGGATTTGCAAACAAATCAAATTACATTTCAGTAGAATATTACTTTATGATATTTATAAAACCATACAAAATTACTTCATTCTGAGCAGAGAAAAGGGCAGAGAGGCAGATATGAAAGTAAAATCCTATCTTGAATTAAATTCAAAACATTTATGAGCCATTGTTAAACTTACATATGAATGAACTCAACCTCAGCTTTCTTTAACAAATCAGACTTAAAAAAATGATGATTCTTTCTTGAATGGAAATATATGTGGAAATAAAAAGCTGGGGAAAAAAAAGATGGAAAAAAAAAGCAGTGGAGGTGGAACTATTTTTGCTTGCTTCAGTGATGATTTAGCTAGGTTTATAGTTTCTAAAAAGTAGTGAAATGGTCAGTGTATGTGTTTGATTGCATCTCTCTAAATGGTTATCAGTTATCAGGCATGGTTATCAGTTGCAGAACAGTGTTTCCCATTCCAGTTCTCTTGTCACATCTCTATTTGATCCAAAGCTGTTTTCACTTCTGCTGACTACAGTTTCCCTGCATCTACTTCTAGACACTGTCACCAAATCCTTTCATATGAGTTTACTTTGTCTTCACCACATACATGAAATACGCTTTATTTGGAACAGGAACAGTGTGTGACATTTTGTCTCTTAATACCTCTGTTCTAAAAAAAAAATAAGCCAAACAAAAAATTTTGAGAAAATCTAGTGTTTTAAAAATGCTTTCCTCTTGTAGCATGGTTTAAAAGAGCATTTCAGGTGATTAGACACATATTTTATCATCTTGAAATAGTTTTGTTCATTAATCATTTAATCCTGAATTATTTTCTGAAATAAGTAACTGGCATGTTATGAGCATGTATGTCTGTGTACATTCAGAAGCACTGCTTCAAAAAGTCATTTAAATACATATTTAAATCTGATGAAATTGTTCAAACATGCATTCTTAGATGAGAGCTAGAATGTATGACTTGAACTGTGCACATACCTTAATCTTCTCATCTAGAGCTTAATTACCTCATTATGAAAGATTAGTTTTAAAATATGAAAAAAAGGTTAATTGGTTAGTTTGGGTTTAGGAGGAGCCCTATCCCTTCTTCTCTGTCTATATCATTTGAAATCTTTGCTGTCATCCCAGGATGTCAAACCTCTATCCAAACCACCACTTAATTTTTTTCTACCAAGCTTTTGAGGGCCTTGGCAGTGCTCTGTGGCTCTGCCAAGCTATTGCAAAAGCTTTCAGCTGCTCTGAGCTTACAGGTTTAATCAGCCCCATTGTGTCCTTGTTGGCAAGAAAGTGTTCCTGACCCAGGCTGCAGGCTTGGCAGGAAAAAGGTGCTCTGGCAGTGGGGAGCCTTGGTAGAGGTGGTGGTGAGGAGGAAATACCAAATTTGTTGCCTTGGCAGTGAAGGTTGTTTTTCGTTCCAAAAGCATGTGACAAAGAACTGAATGAAGTACCCTCTCCCACAGGAGGTGCCAGTGGTTAGGGCACACTAGTCTGGCACACCTACCTGGAGAGGAACAAAACTGTCATCTCCAAATTCTAGAGAATTAAATGCTTGTAAGTGAAAGTTTAAAAGTTTTTCTCTCGAAATACAGTCCCAGAGGTTTTTAGTGGCACAAAATCTGTATTGGCACAAAGAGATGTAATTAAAAAAAAGGGCTGTGGATTTGTGCTTTGGTCTCCTGTAACTGGCTGTTGTACAGTGGGAAAGGACACTCTGAGTGAGTGGACATGGGTCTGAGTCTGGTGTGGGTTTGCTGGACATGTGGCTTTCTGTGGCCTGAGCTGTCAGTTAGAGCTCATGGGTGAACGTGGTCACTACAGTTGGCCATTCAGAGGATGACACGTGCTGAGCTGATGTGTTTACTGTATTCATTATTTGCATCAGCATCTTGCTTTTTAGTCTCTGTGGGCTTTTTCATTAGCTGGCTACAAACAAAACAAAAAACAAAAAAAAAAAAAAAAAAAAAAAAAAAAAAACAAAACAAAAAAAAACACCAAACAAAACCAAAAAAAACTAAACCAGTTTTACAATCGCCTCTTTTCCCCTACTTTCATGCAGGTGTCCACATTGTCAGTTGCAATTCTTTTTGACACCTAACATTATTCTTCAATACAAGAAAATCAAGTTTTGTAACTCCATGGTCATACTTGAAAAAACTTGAATCCAGCATTAATTTCAGTTAATGCTGTATAGCAAAAGCAGTTCTGTTTGCTCCCCAGTACTCATTTTAGAGTTGGGCAGGTATGCTGGGTCTGTGTGGAGAACAGCATTCTCCATGCAGGTGGAAAGGCCTTTTCTTTAAAGGGGTATTGCAGACTTAATGCATTCAGCCGAATTACTCTTTTTTAAGGTCTACTGAAAGGTTTAAACAGAGAAAAATAATTTAATCCTTATTAGAAAGTGCACCATTTTGCTTTTTACACTTGGATCCTGATGGGAGTATTTTAAATCAAGCTACTACCTCTTAGTTTGATTATATATCATTTACTTTACTTTAATTCCTTCTTAGTGCTCAGCTTGAAAATAGTGTTAGGAAAAGTGAGTGCCTGGCAAGTCATGAGAGTGGCAAGTCTTGAGAGTTTGTAACTTTCAGAATTTCACATCAAATTTTCTTGAAATGGATTTGTTAGTTTTGTCAGTTCAAGAACTGTTTTGTACTTTCTATGTTGACTTTATTTAAATTAGTTGCAGATAAATTAATTCTAGGTATTTGAGCTCTTTCTGTACCATCTTAAAATTGCTCTTTTTTGCAGAAAATCTATTGTCAAATCACTGCTGCCTTTTTCAGGCAAAGTAAACAAATAATTCTACAGGAATTCTTGGAAATAATTTGAAAGTTGAGGCAACAATTTAAATTGAATCTAAAAGAGTAAGGCTTATAGATTATTCGAAGATGTCCTTAAGTGACACCTTCAGTCCCATCCTCTCCTCAAATACTTCTCAAAAGATGTTTCTAATGTGAGCAGGCTTTTTTTTTTTTTTTTTTTTTTTTTTTTTTTTTTTTTTTTTGTTAGCTAGGTGGATTTCATTTGAGCCTAGTTAAATCTCTCTCATCCCTTCCAAGAATCTTATTTTCTAGGATTCCCCCACATCCCCAGAAAGATTAATGAAATTTTCAGTTATTATTCATGTACTATTAAAAGGGTCTATTATTAGAATGTGTCTGGCAGCAGAGCAACTGCCCACTTTTCACATAATAGGCTATTAATTAATACTCTTGTTGCACAGGCAGCAAGGCTGAGGATATAATCTGGGTCCAGCCTGTGGGAGGTTGCACTCAATTCCCGAGCTGTGGAGTGCCCTGAGGCAGAAACTGCAGCTCAGTCAGAGAGGTGCTGTGTGTCCATCCCCCATCCACCACAGAGCTGAAGCTGGGCACTGATCTCCCTGGCACAGTACCCTGCCTGGAGCCAGTATTAACAATTTTGTGAGCTTCACTTTATTCTAGCTAGTTTAGAGAGAATGAAATGAGAAAATCCTGTGTAGCCTGGATAGGGTACTGTTTCTATCCAACACTGGGGATTCATTAATGTATGGAGTGTAGCAGGTTCTGGAACCCTCCTAAAGTGCATTACTCACTGTAATTATAATGCCTTTGCTCATTTCTGAGCTTTTCTTTTAATTTTGTCCCAGATTGGCCTGGAAAAAATCATTGTCATGGTGACAGATCTGAAATAGGGCTTTAGCATGATGCAGTTAAATATGTATACTGCTCTCTAGCTGACTGAGGAATTATTTGCCATGTTCAGCAGTGGGCATGACAAGAAAAGCTGAAAGCAGAGCCCATGAAAGCTTTTGTTGAACTCACTTTCTTTTGCTATGCTGAGGAGGCCAGAAGAGCATGGTATTTTTATGAAAAATATGATTCTACATTCACTGAAATGGAAGAACTAACCAGCCTCAGTGGGAATCTTCTTAACCACCTGAGGGTAGAATGAAGTTCTCAGCTGTTGTTCTGCATTTCGGATTCAGAAAGGGTGTGTGAGTTGCAAGTGCTTCTTGTAGTCCTGTTGTTAGTACTCTTCATAGTACTGTTCTTTCTTCATTAAAATTGATTACTGAGGTATTTTTGTACTTCATTTGGTATTGATAAAGGCATCACATCCTTTCTATATTTAGTCTTATCCTATGAATACTAATGTTTTACCTATCTAGAAGTTTCTATGTTTGTTTCTAATGCACCTTTGGTGAAGGATGAGGTAGATAACTAACCCTAACTAACTCTGTTAGGAGGGTTTTCTGAAAAAAATGACAGGTATTTTGCTAAAAAATTAATCATGACCCCGTTTTCATGCCCCCCCAGCATTCATCTGAAATTCTTAATGCATCCACAAATGAACAGCATTGGGTCCAGGTTTCCTCTTGTTCTTTGTGAAGTCTGAAGTTCCATCCAAAACATGGTATAGGCCATGTGTAAATGTGAAAAAGAGCATGTGTTCATTGGAATGGATGAATTATCATGTCTTGGTTAATTCTGATGGAGCCACTGGAAGTGTATTTCTTTCCAGATCTAAAATTTTCAAATTTTGCTGGTAGAATCTGTATATGGGAGATTCAGGCCTCATCTGACTCTTGCATTAATTTGATACAGGATTCATGTAGTTGTTTGGTTTAGGGTTCACATTACAAACATTTGTCCAAAGGGAGGTAAAGGGTTTTCTGTTTTGTCTTATTAAAGATAGAATGCTCTGATTGCTAATCATGAGCATTCTAAAAACTCAGCCTTGAAATGCAGTGAGTCTGGCCATTATGGTAACTTGTTACTGAGGGGGCTTGCTTTCACATGGGTTGGCCAATGGAAGTGGTTTCATTTATAAATGGGCTCAGGTTTCTGAAGCTCATGCTGGTTCTCTGGCACTGTGGGGATAAGAGGTGAGCACGGCCAACCTGTGATTCCACACCATGGTTCAGGGCTGGCATTGTTTAATTCAGAGCAGAAAAACAAGCTTTGGTTTTGTTGAAATTGCAAACCAGTTCTACAAGTCAAAATCTGTCATGAAGAAGTCTCAATTCCTTTTAGTTGTTGCTGCTGTTGTTATTATTGTTGTTGACAGTAAGATGAAATTGTTTTCAAAGTGATCCATTTCAGTTTTTTTTGCTGACCATTTTTGGCAGGATCTTCTTGTAAAATCCCTTTTGAAAAATGGCCATGGTCTTATCAGAACATCTGTTTGCATAACTTCTATTTCATAAGTAAATGCATGCTTTTTTAAAAAAGAAGAAGCCTGAATCATCCTCCCTACCTTTCTTTTTAAGCTAAATACTTCCAACATAAATATGAACTGCTTCTGCAAGTGCAAGCTAAATCTGCTGCTCTGGAGCCTTTGCAGCCCTCTTCCTCTCCCTGCCCTTTCTTTTCCTCTTCCACACACCTACCTGGCTCTTGCTCCTACTCTATCTCCAGGTGCTGGGATACTACAGAAAGCTCAATGAGTTTCAAATATTCTTCCTTCCACAAACTTCCAAAAGATGAATTGGGAACTTTTGAAAAAGACTTAAAATAAAGGATGTTACTAAAGGCCTTTTTGAAGTCCCAAAGTGCTGGGCAGTCTATAGCATTTGCATCCCCCTTAAGCACTAGTACTTTTAAAGCAAATAAATTGTAAAAATTAACATAGAAGTACCTTGTTAACCAACAAGGTTAAACAAGATGCTTCAGGTTACCTGCACATGCAAATTTGACATTAATGAACTGCACTAACAAGTTATTTATTCTCTTTTGTGTTCGTATTCACTGAAATGTTATTTTCATTATCTTAACTAATAAAATATAGATACTGATTTTTATGTGACTCTCACCTTCCCCTGCTCTGTTGTTGTATGGTGTGCAACTGTTTCTCAGGATCACTGCTTTCCTCGTTAAAGTCAGAAGAGTTTTCTGTTTTGCTCCTTTATCACAAGATGGCAGACCCCTTACGGTGTGTTCCTGAGATTTCTTGCAGCTTGAGGAAAGAACCAGTCTGAAACACTGTAAATTTAAAGTGACTGATGGGTCAGTTCAACAGCCATGTCCCAGATGGGATTTTCCTGTGGGGAGTTTTTCTCTTCGGTGCTCCTTTCCTTCACTTTTTGAAGAATAGTGGAATTTTTTTAGTTACATGAAATATTTTGACTATAACACCCAGCTAAGTAAGCCCAGTTTATATTTATTTTCACTTTTTAAATAAGAGAAAGTAAAACTTCCAGAACAAAAGGAAAGTCCTATCAGTATTATGTGCCCAGACTCACGGAACTCATGGTACCATAGGAATATGGGAAGGGTTATTAAGTATGAGTTGATTTGAAGCTAAAGACATGTAAATCTCATTTACGTTTGTATCCTGTTTGTGCAAGATCTATAGGTAACTTCATACATTTAAACAAATTATCCTAACCTGAAACATCATGGAGAGAATGCCTGTTTTCCATATACTCCAGTGTGAACCAGTTCATTTGTTTCTAAGGGGGACTGGGTAAATTAATCCCATACTGATACATGGGTAGAAAACTGTCAGTTTTCTTAAAGAGAGTGAGACAACAAAATAGAATAAGTGTTTTAATATTTCTTGTCTGTTAATGTAGACATGAATACAGTAGCTCATCCTAGTTGGTGAGTTTTGAACTGAATTTACCTCACTGCTTTTAATTCAAACAAATAGTCTTTAAGTTCTAAGATCCAACTTCAAGGTGATTTTTTTCCTTTCATAAAAATTAACATTCTATCTTTACAAACTAATACAAATCTAAGGGAAGAAATAGTTGGGTCTCCATAGAGATCTCATTGTTCCTTCACATATAGACTGCAATCCCATATGTAGGTCATCCAGTCTTTGGTCAGTGCCTGTCATCTTTATCTTTTAAAGCAAAAGAAGACAGAAGATCTCTACCTTGTCTAATGTGTCAGTGTTCTGGGTATAACATCACTCCCTGGTGTCACACTGCTGTATAAATCCCATAGGAAGAGATTTGAATAGGAAAATTGATCTACTTTCAAATGTCATTTCTCTCAACAGTAAAGGTCTACAGGTCACTCACACCCTGAGTGTGATACTGATAACTGGCAGAGCTGGATTTATTTTAGTGGCAGGAATGATCCCTGACATACATAAGAAAAAATTTATTTTTAATAGTACTGTATCTGTTTTACAAAAGGAGAAATAAATTACCCTGGTTGAGGAAGCCTGGAGGAAAGTCAAAGTGGAGCAATATCCCACTGCTCCATCCATTGAAAGGCCTGATTTTATCCCCAAGCTGCAAGAAAAGTGAGCAATTCTTTGTAATTGAGCCATGGAGCTCATGAAAGAGAGGAACTGATGCATTATCCTATTTTCTAATAACATTGCTTTATGATACTGCTGCTCTTTAAAATGCTGCATTATGAGAAGAGGCATTATGAGCCAGAGCATACAAAAACTGTACTGTTCTTCCTTCCTTGCTATAAAAAGCAGAAGCTTGGATGTTAGCAGAATGGCTGTATAATTGTATATTTGGAAAAAAACTACATCAGAATGGAGTTACACATACTCAAGCTGCATATGGTATTGTTAAGTAGAACTGAGTAATCTTGCCATTTGTACAGCAGCTTCCTTTTGACTTTGTGCATTTTGCTTTTCTCTTTCTTAGATGCACAGCCCACGGATGGAGAAAGGGAGGTCTGGAATCAGATCAGTGCAGTTTTACAGGACTCAGAAAGCATGCTTGCAGACCTTCAGGCTTACAAAGGAGCTGGACAAGAAATTAGAGATGTATGTTTGTTAATGACAGTTCTTTAGAAGCAAAATCAGGCAAAACTCAATGTGTTCCTTGCTTCTGTTCTCTATCCAAGCACATTCTATGAACTGAAGTGAAAATCTCCTTAAAATTTATTTATAAAATACCTACCAGATTATGTGCAACATTCAGTATAAAGCTCTAGCTTGAAATCATTAATTGATAGCTGTTGGAACTTCTTTCTGGTTTTCTGTTAGTAATCAGTTACTATTTTTCACTTCAAGAAACGCCATATCATATACCTTGTTTCATGTATCTCATGGCAGAAGTTAAATTTGAGGACATGGAAGAAGTAATACTCAGGTGTCAGAAATACATGATACAGATAGTAGTTGTTCTGTTCTGTAAGTGGAATAAGGAACCTCAGTAAATTATAACTTCACATCCACTTTAGAGGCCTCTTATTCTCTGAAACCGGTCCTGAAGTACACTTCTGAACTGTAACTTAGAATTTTTCTCAAGTGACCAAAACTTCTCCTGCATCAGATTTGTAGATACTCTTAGTGTGAGGTGTTGGTTACTTAAAAACCTCAACATGTTGAAGTTTTCAAAAGCATTAAAACCTGAAAAAAAGAGGCTACTTTTGCAACCAGTAGTTACACAAAAGGTTTTACTTGATGCTTTTACAATAGTTTGCTCCCAAAAGAATATGCTAGAACGTATTTCTATGTGTCATTGGTTCACTGTAATGAATGATTTTGAAACAGTACATTACAGGGGGAGAGGGAAGGTGAAAAACATGGTATTTTTTGAATCCTATGCAATGTCATTTCTCAGAATTCTTCTGTGTTTTACAATACTTTTTAAAATAATGTAGGAAAATTCCAAACCACCTCCTGCTTGTTATTTATTTATCACAGGTCTTTACAGTAATATTTTCATTTCAGGCAATACAAAATCCCAATGATATCCAGCTGCAAGAAAAAGCATGGAATTCAGTCTGTCCCCTGGTTGTAAGGCTAAAGCGCTTTTATGAGTTTTCACTCAGATTAGGTGAGCCCTGTTTTAGTACCTCTGTTTTATAGGGTTTTTTTATAGATAATGAAAGTGGAAGTTTTGTCTTTCCACAAACTTTTTTGAAGACTTTTAGAGGTAATATTATTTCTCTTTGATATCAATGGACATTTAATTGCAATTGCATTTATCAAGGCGTCTCTTTAATCCTAATTTCATATTTTGTTAGTTTGTGTATATTACCTAAATAGCATACAAGCAAAAAACATGATAAAACTACACTGGTTTTCTCTATTTCCTGCCATGTTTCTGCCCTTCTCTGGTCCATATTGGACCAATGCAATTTATTTTTTGTAATTTGGATCCCGTGGAGCTTTGAAAGGAATATAAGCCAGACATTTTTTGAGACTTCTTAAAAGCAGAGATAATGGGGAAAGTGTATCAATAAACTCTCTCACAGGGTAAAAATCCAAAGTTGAATGTGTTGTACACTGACTTTGTCATCCCAACAAACACAGGAGGTGATGTAATTACTCTTTGAATTAGCACTCTGTAATGAAAATAATATGTATGAAGTGAGAAGGCTCCTAGTGCAAGGGGTTTCTTCTACAACATCCTCTAACTATGTCTTTCACTTTTTGACTTATGCTAGTAATTACAGGCACAGAAGCTGATTTATATTGCTGTCAGTGCCTAAGAGTTCACTTTTAGTAACAGAGATGCCAGAATAATCTCTATACTGAGCTGATGGCTAATTGAGGAGAATGAAAGTGTTGAATATTTGAATGCAAGAAAAATGCCTCCTCTAGAATTTTTGATAAGGATCCCAGATAAAGGGTGACAAAAATGGAAAATAATTCAGTGATACAAAATGGAGAGGAAAAAGCAGAGCCTGAAGAGGCAGGTGTCTTTAATTAATGCTTCTCACTTCAGAATAGTAAGAAAAAACATGTTTAGGGCTCGGCATGTTTGGAGGGTTTCTTTCCTTCAAATGCAGTATTTTTAGATACGTAGTTAAAACTTTGTGTGGACTGACTACAGTTTGTGCTTCTGATTTCTATTCAGAGAAAGCCCTGCAGAGTTTACTGGAATCCTTGACATGCCCTCCCTACACTCCAACTCAGCACCTGGAACGGGAACAGGCTCTAGCAAAAGAGTTTGCAGAAATCTTACATTTTACTCTTCGTTTTGATGAACTTAAGGTTAATAAAGTCTTTCATTATATGTTGATTGTTGCTGTGTATTTTGAACCAAAACTGATTATTTCCTGTTTCTCTTCCTGGAAGATGAGAAACCCAGCAATTCAGAATGACTTCAGTTATTACAGGCGGACAATAAGTCGCAACAGAATAAACAACATGCACGTAAGTAAATAAACTCTGATGTGCTGCACACAGTGAGGTATATATTTATCAGGATGTGTTTATGCCATTTTTGGTAAAGTTTTTGCTTTTGATTTAGTAGCTGTCATGTTCTTTCCTTCACACTGAGAGTTAATCAGCAGTCTGGATGAAGTGATTAGAGAGGACTATTCAAGTAACAATCTGTTTTCTGACATGAACATGTACTGCATCTTTTTCTTTCTGCTGGCAAGATTTAAAGAGCTTTATTGACTATTTTTTCTCCTGTTTTTATCAGCTAGACATTGAGAATGAAGTGAACAATGAAATGGCCAATAGGATGTCCCTGTTCTATGCAGAGGCCACACCAATGCTGAAAACCCTCAGTAATGCAACAACACATTTTGTATCAGAAGTATGTAAAGGGGGAGAAAGGTCTAACACAGACATTCTTGATTTTAATTTTACAAGATAGTTTACTGAACACTGCCTTTTTCTTACCCTTCCAGAACAAAACGTTACCAATTGAAAATACAACGGACTGTCTAAGTACTATGGCCAGTGTATGTAAAGTCATGTTGGAAACGCCGTAAGTTTTATCTTAAATCTTGGGGGGTTTGTATGATAGAACTTCTATTTTAATTAGCCACCTGGGATAACACATTTTTTTCCAAGTGAATTCCTATATCTTTGCCTTAAGTTGTTACTTCTTTTGCATAAAAAGCATAACCTGGTGTTAGAAAGCCTCGCCTTCAGTTCTTACCACCTTATGGTATCTTTCATGAGTCAGTGTTGAGTTCTGTTGGGGAGAGCTTACATGGTCAGCCTGCATTTCACAAAAGGTTAAAATACAGTGTAGTAATCTTTCTTACCCACTCGCAGGCTTCAGTGGCTGTGTCTTGTCTAACCAGGGCAAAAGGCCTCCTTCTTGCCCATGTTGCTCAATTATTAGCACACAGAGGGCAAGATTTTGGCTCTTCCAGGCAGTACTTTAGCAAGTACACAGAGGCTATTTCAAGGATCATTTAAGTGGATCTTTATTTGGATGCAGCCATCTTATTCTAGATATGAAAAAAATCAGCTGCATGCATTTCCATTCATATAAATGTATTCAGCTGTACAATTGTGTTCATATCAGCTTAAGTAGGCAGTAATAGCCAGTAGGGTTCTTTATTTTGCTATGCATTTAGTGGAGTGTATTTTAGGTTAGATGTCTCTTCGACTGGAAAACACATATAAGATAGAGTCAAGGTAGTCTTTCTGCTTATGAATCATTTGTTCATGGAGCCATGTAAAGGGTAGAATTCCTGAGGTTTGTGCTTGTTCATGAAAATTCTGGAGGAGTGTCTGTAGGGGTAGGACTCATCTGACAATCCTGAGACATCATAGAAGTGGTAATTGAAAAGTAGCCTTACGAGTCAGCTCTTTTTTTTGGCAAAAGTAGAGGAAAAAGTTGTGAGTTGTTTAGAAGATTATGTGATATCTAATTCCAGTTGTGGGATAATCAAGCATTTTCACATCAAAATTTCTGTCACCTTTAAGTCTGTTCATGTTACAATGCGGTGGAAGGATAAAATTTGAAGTTATTGTAGACTGAGAGGTTACTACAATACACAGAGAGAGAGAGAGCGTGACTGTTGCATTCCATCTTGGTGAAGCCCTGAACTTCCCAACTATTGAACTTGGGTCCCACTGGACTATTCCAAAGTAGAAATTTAAGCAAAAACAGTGGCTTTCCTTTGAGGTCCTGGCATGTGGTGTTTCTGAGATTAAACTGAAGTGTTTCAGATCAATCTCCATTATATTTCATTAAGTTTTCTATGAAGCCATCACCACATACATTTTGAGGATCTCAGCTGTGCATGGGTATGACAAGAGGTTTACTACTATCTATCTACTCTCTAACCATTCTTGTAAATTGGCACAGGCTTGCAGAATTCACTGATATTCAGAGTCTTACTAATGTGCACCTGCACCCCTAAAATATACTTTTGGTTCAGATTTCATGCACTTCCAGTATAGTTTTTAAAATTGTCTAGTAAAAGGTCTAGAATGTTTATTTCTTTTGTTTTGTCTTCCAGAGAGTACAGGAGTAGATTCACCAGTGAAGAGACCCTTATGTTCTGCATGCGAGTAATGGTGGGAGTTATTATCCTGTACGATCACGTTCACCCTGTTGGAGCTTTCTCAAAGACATCAAAGATTGATGTAAGAGAAGCCTTTCTTTAATACTCTGTAGGTTTGAAAGTACTAGTCTGCAGCTCTTTTTCAGCACAAGTTTATGGCTCGGTAGAAATAGTTTTAATTACTTTTGAATGGCAATTTAGAATTTGTCTTCAACTGTGCTCTTTAATACACCAGTTTGTTTGAAAATAAAATAAGGACCAGCTTTTTTCCTTTTTATTTTCTTCCAGACACAGATAATAATTTTTCTTAGATACCTCTGCTTTTTTGCCAACTATTTAGTTAGGCTAAAATAATTTCATATTACACCTAGCCTGGAATATGTTCTGTGGTCATAATTTTATTAAATCATGTCATATATCGATGCTGAAATGCTCATCTTTGGCAGTAGTCCTCTTGTAAATAAGTAGATATTCAATGTTGTCTCTGCTTTGTCTGAGATCTGAAGTAACAGAACTGAAATGTTACTGTTGTAATGTTGATAATGACCCTTCAGTTTTATCCTTGACATGGCCAGTCACAGAGAAATCAGTCTTATTTTTTTCATTTGAGAAATTACAAGCACATATGAAAAGAGTACTCTTGTCTTTTCTACATGTTTTTACAAACGTGAATCTCACAAATCACTTCTTTTAGCAGAAATAAGCTGTTAATAATGAAAAAGATGCCAAGTCTTTAGCTTCACAAGAGAGACTTCTAAAAAGAGAAGAAAAAAACCATATATTATTGCCCTCCATGACACTCAGTCTTCCTTAGCATTTTGCATCTGCATATAGAAGAATTCTGTCATATCTCCTCTTTGACTCTCTACAGAGGGAAAGATTTTGTCACAGAGGTGAACAGATCTGCTCAAGGTCTTGAAACACATAGAGAGAGCCAGGGACTTGAATGCAGATTTCTTGAATGCTGATTCAGTCTCTTGCCTACAGAGGCAACACAAATGAAATTCTGATAGGACCAAATGTACATTGTGTGTACTTTGTTTCTCACATTTATCTTAAAGCCCTATCATTGTGCAGGAAAGTTAGGTAGGTGTAAATGGGAGTCAGGAGATGCACAACTCAGTTTAAAAAAATGAGTACCTGGTTCCAAATCTTGGTTTGCGTAATTAGCTCCGTGGTTTTTTGGTAATTCAAAAAATCTGCTAATGTTTCAGATGATGAGTTTGTTTTACTGTGGTAAACAATTATTTTCTCCAAACTATTCACTTCAGCCATTCAAGCCATTTCAAGAGAAATTCAGGGACAGTGGAGTATATTACCCTTTCCTTACTCTTTCAAGACTGGAGGTTTTACTTTAAGCTATTAATGACAGTCTCCTAGCTTAGACATCTGTCTTGGTTTGAAAGAGAGGTCTCTGCCAAGGAAGGTGGGAACCTCCCTTGGAATGGAAAATGTGACCTCCTCCCTTTGAATTATTATAACTTTGAAATTAAGTGCAAGGCAAAGATACGGGGGAAGGAATAACAGTTCTTTACTAGTATGTATGTGTATAACAAGGCAAGCAAACAACAACAATGGCAGCAAAAGCAAGCAAAAGAAAAAACCCCAGAAAACCCAACAATTTTCCTGCTCTCACCCCTTGGGTGCAGTTCAGGTATGGCCGGCAGGGGCGCTGCTGGCTCCTGGCAGGCAGGGCAGGTGCGGTGATTCCCCCGCGGCTGCAGGGGGCGCTGTGGCGCGGGCTCGGGGAGCACGCGGTTATGGCGGGATGGAACAAAGGCAGGATGGAACAAAGACCCGGGGGCAGCTGATCCCACTGCCCCAGCGGCTCCTCGGGAGCAGCAAGCTGGAATGGCAGGAAGGAGCACAAGTCCCCGGGTGGTGGAGGGTGGAGTTGTATGAGAAACTCTGTAGCTGGAACCTCAGGCGTCCTGACAGGCAGGGGGTGCGGGGCTACAGTGCAGCCGAAAAACTGGAGTCATGGAAGAGGAATGGAGGGGCCGAGACAGGGCAGCCACAGCCTGAGCAGGTGAGCAGCAGTGAGCAGAGCAGGGGAAAGGCGGGCTTGGCATCCTGGGGTTTGCCCTGAGGCACCCCAGCAAATGGGGATGAGTCCTTTGTTTGCCTAGGTGAGGCATTAATAAGGTGGGGTGTTAATAAGGTCCCAGTGCAAGGGCTGCTCTTAGGAGCAGAGCTCCGCTCGCAGTAGAAGAAATGCAGCAGGAGATGGAACCCTGCAATGGTGATGAATTCTCCCCACAGTGACTGCAGCCTCTCTCCCCTCAGAATGCCAAGCACAGGAGAGCTGGGAGCTGCACCCAACCCCTTTTTCCCAGCCCAATTCTCGTGGTGTCTCTGCCCTTCCCAGAGAAACCCCCAGGTAAAAGAGAGAGGAGGCAGCTGCTCTCTTCCACTGAGCGGTGGCAACTCCTTTTTTCTCTCTGGAGTACCCGGTCATTATTGTCTCCTAGCAACACGTATGGGAGAAATATTCAGTGAGAGAAAGAAACAAAAGGAAGAATCCTAAACCCCAACGTTATCCTACTTGTTTTAGGTATTCTGATCCTAACAGAAATGAAAAATAATTGTTTGAATTTTTATCTCCTTTGACTTGGTCTGGTCAGATCAGATTTGCTGAGGCATGTAAACCTGTACTGGGTGATGTGCACATAGACTTGAGCTTCTCTAATTTAGTTAAAATAACTGTGTCACTTCGAAACACATTGTGCTAGCCTGAGAATCTCATCTGATCTGTTATTTCCAAAGCTACTTCCACTTTCCAGGTAGAAATGAGCCAGCTGAGCAATGAGCAGTGTTTGTTGGGCTGCTCCCTGTCTGGGATGCTGAGCTACATTTTCTGACTGATTTTTGCTGGCACATAAAGGGACCCTGACTTAAATTAAGTGTTTCATCATCTGCTTCCTTAATAAGGCAGAGGTGCTCTTCAGCTGCAAAGAAATTTCTACAGGTAGATTTAGCACTCCAATGTGACTTGGAAAACTAAAGCATTCAAATCTTGACTCAGCTGTGTCTTTATCTGTCATTTTGAATAAGATGGAATTAATCTAGGCTAATTTCTGAATAGCTAGATTCGATGTCTTCATAACAGTGGGAAGAAAAAAGTACTACTGGGGAAGATATATTCTGAAAAGGTCAGAAAAATTCCTTGTTTCTCTCTATTGACTAGCTATGGAGTCTGTACAATGGGTCAAAAGAGTTCTACTCCTGCTTTCTCTGCCTCATTTCCCCTTTTGTAAATTTGGACAGAGTTTCAGCCTGTTTTTACAGTCTCCACAAAGATGTTCATTCAGTGTGGTGTTAAAATCATCACCATGATTAAATTAGATTAAACTTTTAACCACTAGTTATGAAACAAATAATAAGTTGTCACTGGTTAGGTTTACAACTAAAAACTGAATACTGAAAATTACTTCCTTGTATGCAAGCATAAAAATAAAAGTCAAAGTTGAAACATCTCTTCTTAGAGTTCGTAACAGCAATGACAGGGAACTCCCAAAATCTCTTTTTATCAGCTTGTATCAGATAATTTTGATTTTTATAATTTTTACTTGGAATTGAAGAAACAGTGTGTAGGTTAAAATATAGACACTCTACACATAATTCACTCTCTACAAACACTTATTAAAGTAGATGTTTAAGTTTTTAACTTTGTTGAGTTTTAACTTAGTTAAGTTTTTAAGTTTGAGATAATTTTTAATAAGTTGTAATGCTTTTGTGTCATGTAAAGCAGCATTAACACTCAGTAAGAAAAGAAACCTGCCTGTATATGGTGAATTTTTTCCTTGTTTTCAGCTAGTGCAATTCATATATTATTGTTCAATAGTGGCATGCTTCTGTTCCCAGATGAAGGGATGCATAAAAGTTTTAAAGGAACAACCACCTGACTCTGTGGAAGGACTTCTGAATGCTCTCAGGTATGTGAGATTCAGCCTTAGAAAATTTCTCTTTGTTTTTCTCCCAAACTCTTTATAGTTGAGATTCTTTGCTTTAGAACATTGATTTAATAAAATTATCCTCTCATGTTTCTTCTTCATCACCTAGGTTTTTTTAATATTAATTTCCTCCCATTTCATTTCACTTGAATAAACAATAAATGTTAATATTTTAAACTGTATATCCTAGCCAAGATTCACTATATAAAATCCCCCAGAATCTAGAACATTTTAGAAATGAAGTGTCAGATTTCTATTTCTCAAGCCCTAAGTACTTCCCTTCTCTCTTTCCATCTCAGTAAGATTTCTTTTTTTTTTATTGTAATCTTCCTAAATTATTCAGCTTCAAGAAAACAGCATCCTAAATCCCAGTCCTGTTCATGGTGCTGTCTTGGGAAGGAAGACACAGAGGGGTCTGACACTTCTCTGAAGCTGAGAATGTTGTTGTCAAACCCAAGTTTTTCAGAGCTTTTTTGAGTTCTCTAGCTGTTGAATGCTTGGATAGAGGGAGAGCTGCACTTCCACATTTGCTTATCATGTCTTTTGAATTAAAGTTGATGTGGAGTTAAATCTACAGGTATCAAATGTGTTTCAAGCTTATGTTATAATCAGTCTCCCTATTAGCATAAACATTGGAGAATGCTTGGGTTTAAATGGAAAAAAACACACTAAAGCTCTTCATTCCTCTAAGAATAGTTAAGAAAACTGCTTAAAGTCATAGATTATGCCAAAATTCAGTATAGATTCCTAAGTGATTTTAGTATTTACCATATTTTTTATGTCTTTTCATGATTTTGCTTCTTTTGAGGCTTTTAACTACTAAAAATGAGAGATAATTTTGACCCAAGATTATGACAATGTCATAGACAGATACCAAGCAGGATTTAGCCACAGTTCTCCACCTTTTAACAGGGAATAATTTATTGCATGGGGTATTTAGAAGATAAAGAGCACCAGATTCTTGCCAGTTAAATTCCAGTGATCAGTAGAAGAACATGTAAATTCCTCCTTTGTGTAACTGTACTGTGGTGATTTCAAAAACATGCTCAAGTGTTCAGACTTTTCCTATCTCTGTTCATTTTATAAATTATTGTTTTAACTTGTAATTTCTAGGTTCACTACAAAACACCTGAATGATGAATCTACTTCAAAACAAATTCGAGCTATGCTGCAGTAGTATCCACAGACAAGCAGATGTTTGTATTGATCACAGAAGATGTGTATGTTTACATAATTTAATACAGTTTGATGTTAATACTTGTGTGTATTTACATAACCATTTTCTTCACATTGCTAAAATATATGAATCTGTTCATAACCTGACTGACTTTACATAGTGCAACCTAAGTTTTTATTCTAGCCTTTATCTTTTGACTTTTAAAATACTTTTTTACTTAGATGCTTCAGTTAAGACAGTTTATCTGTGCATTTTAATCCTTAAACACCTTCTCTATCAGAGAAGTAGTAGTGAAGACAAAATGGAAATCAAACTGAAATGTCAAAGGTACCACAGAAAAGGAATTTTAAAGAAGAAAAAAGTTAATATAAGAGAAAGCAAAATTAATTTGATATGTTTTGAAGAACATGGGCACAGTTTTTTGGTCAGTTTTAGGATCTTGTCAAACTAGTATGAATAGGAGAATATCTGAATGTTCATCACTCATAAAATGCATTGTCTTTCCTGTAATAAGTGGAGATCCACCTAATTTTATGGATTATGTGCTGTCTGGCATCCAAAAATTTCAAACAGGTAATTTTACCTTTTTAATTAAGTATAACCCGTACCTTTCATCAACTGAGGAAATTAATATCCTTTTTTCAGGTGCAGTATAAATAAACAGAAAATATGCTTAAAGATCATTGCTAGATTTTGAAAACTCTGTATAATTTTATTAGATTTAGAAAGGAAAGGGAAAATACTAATGCCTTGACTTAACCGGAAAAGGTTTGTCAGTGTAAATAAATCACAGTGAACATTAACTACCAGACAGCTCTGGCCAGTAATTTTTTGGCTGATCTAAACTAATACACTCTTCTGTAGCAAATTTCCCTGGTGTCATATCGGCTGCATCAGACTAGGGATGGTTTATAATTAGGAGCTGATCTTTTCTTAGGAGCTCCATTAAGTTCCTGGTAGTATTATTCATTAGATGACTCAGAGTCAACACAGAAATATTTATCAGCTGACTGCTCTTCACTGGCTTTTAAGATGTGATTGATACTTCAAGCAGTTAAGTTCCTTGCTGAGTTGTTTGTTCTTACTTTCTGGTAAATTTTCCAGTTAATGGAATAGAAATACTTTGCCAAAAGCAGCAAAGTGCTCATGCTCTGTTATGTGTGTCTACTGGGTGGTCTGCAGTTGCTGTACATATTCTTGCAGAGGTCACGTTCAGAAAATGTGTTTGATTTTGTGTACTTTGCTTGCATGTATGTGTGGAAACTCCAGTGCTTGTGCACAGATTCAGATTTGTATTTGCTTATCTCCATATAGATAAATCAGGGTTTGTGTGCTTTCACTGGAATTTTCATGCACATCTCTTCTAAAAACATTACCTTAAGACTTTGAAGATGCATTTGGTCTGCTGGAACTCGGCTGCACTGTGACAAACTGTGTCATTGAACTCAGTCCTTAAACAGTATTTATGTCAAGTTCTCTGGAGTAGGGATTCACTTGAGAGCTTATTTCTGAGCAGAGCAACCCCTGTCAGGTTTCTCAGACCTGATCAGAACCCACAGGTGCCAGTGTCATGCACGTCCTGATGCTGGACAGCACCACAGCTCCAGCATTCATGTCACACCCCTGCAGGTGCAGCAGCCGGTTGCTATGATGTTGTTGGGGAGAGAGTTAGAACTCACTCACATTAGATCTTTTTCTTTTTCTGAAAGCAATGACCACACTTTTTTCACAGTAGTAAATCCACTGTTTACAGGCTCCATTTTTAATGGGGGGGCATTTAAAAATGTGTGTTAGGGAAAATCCTGCTTTGTTCATAGTCACTTCCAGTTAGGTAAATTAGGTGGATGACAGGCCATTCTGTTGAGCTTTGGTAACTGAAGTTAATATATGCTTACCTGCAATTTTTTGTCAAACAATGAAGTCTTATCTTTAAGTAGCCCAGAGAAAAACTATTTGTCACTTGTATAATAAAAATGTAAACCTTAAAGCATTCTGTGAGTTGTCATGTGCTGTTTGTGAAGTCATGGGATTTCTTGGCCTGCTTTGATGTTTTTGTACAGAAGTTTGTTTGAAATAATAAAAAATTTGGTACAGTAAGATTTGGGACTCCCTGTATTTAGTGACAACATAAACAGGTTGAGAAATACCTCATTTAAAGTTTTGGATCATATAGTAGGTTTACCTTTATGTGTCCTAAAAGCACTTGTTTTACTTGTGTGCTACAACAGTATAACCTCACATCACTTAAAAAATCTTGTGGTTTTCTGACATATATTAGCATTTGTTTGTCATCTTGGCCAAGGGGAGTTGTTGATATTGCTGAGGGCATGAATATCCCTTCTCTGACTTTTATATCTTCACATTAGTCATCCTGACCTGTGGGGGCCATCTCAGGTTGTGATTATAATCAATAAGGTTACCAGGATTGTTCATTTAATTGTAAGATAAATTCAAATGAATAGCTTTTGGAAGAAGATCCATATAGACCAATGGTCAAAGTTATTGATCTCCATTTTGTCAATACTTCTTCTTATTTTGTCTCATTGTTATGTAAGAGTAAATGTTTATGGTATGATAAATATTTAAGCCTCATAATGACAGTACTTCAGAATGCTCACTAATAAGTGTGAATAGTTTGATTCAGAAGAGCCCTAAAAATTTTGCTAGTTTTGTGATGGAAGAAAATACTATTTTAGGGTTGTATGAATTTGAAAGACTAAGATTTGTCACTTTGAACAATAGAATGTGTTTGAAACATGATTTATGACTTCTAAGCTTTCTGCTGCTACTGAGTGGCTGTCATGAAAGATAGCTTCTGAAATTGCATTTACTGGTCTCTGGTGGACTACATCACTCAGATAAATTGTTTTACATTTTCCATGTCTTCTACAATTTACAAACAAGCAAACAAGAAGTTTGCTTCTTGAGTTGCTTTCTCTCTTGTATTTCAGCTAAATCTGAACTGGAAGTAAGACATAAATGTATGAAATTGCTTGCATTCTTACATTCATTCTGAATTAAACAATGTCAGACGTAAATTCTTCACATGAAATGATCTGTCCTCCCCCTCCCCCATTTATTTCTTGAGCAGTTTGGTGTAATCAATATATTCCTATGACAATACAGTGTCAGTTCAGTAGATTCCCATTTGGGAAATGGAGCATCACATTTTCATGCCACATCTGAACCAAAGCAGTACAGATGTCCATTTCTCAGTCTGTCAAGATCCCTCTGAATGGCAGCACAACCATCTGGTGTCTCAACAGCTCCTCCCAGTCTTCTATCAGCTGGAAAATTCCTGAGGGTCATTCTGCCCCATCCTCTGGCTCATTTGTGAAGGTGTTAAATAGTATTGATCCCAGTACCAACCTCAGGGGAGCACAGTGGTGACTGTCAAGATGCATTTTGTTCTGCAGATGACATCTCCTTTGAGCTTAGGGTGCAGCCAGTTCTCAGTATACCCCACTGCCAGTTTATCTCATCCAGAGTTCACCAGTTTGCCTATGAGGAAGTTGAAGTGCCAGAAACCTTGAAGTCAAGATAAACAAGACATCAGCCAGCTCACTCCACATTTATGGTGCATCCCATCAGATCCCACTGATTGTAGGTCTGGCTTGTTTAAGTGTTCCCACCCTGATCCCTGATCTGCCCAGAGTTAAGTCTTTCTTGCTCCAGACTTTCTGGTTTCAGAGGCCTGGGATTCCTGAAGGCAAATCCTACCATTAAAAGACTGAGGCAGAGTGGACACTGAATTCCTTGATCTTTTCTGTATTCTTTGTGACCGATCCCATAGCCCATTTTGCAGCAGGCAGACATTTTCTGTAGCTTTCCTGTTGATGCTAATATGCTTGTAGAATCCCTTTTTTATTGACCTTCATGTCCTTCACCAGATTTCATTTCAGAAGGGCCTTAGCTTTCCTAAGTCCAGCCATGCCATCTTTGCTTGGTTTCATGCTTGTCAGAAAACACCTTGAAGTTGCAGGAGGTAGTCCTTGAAAGTAAGCCTCCTGGACAAATCTCTCTGGGGTTGTATTCCATGCAGTGCTTCCAGCCCTGAACAAGCTAAATTGAAATTCCCAAGTCTTTTTTGTAAATCATCTTGTGGCTGTGTAGTCAGAAATATGCTTTTAATGTTTTTGGACTGTTAGAAGTGTTCTTTGAACATCAAAAGTCAAGAAATACAAAGTCTTGCATATCCAAAAGTTTGTTTGTAGCTGCAAATAGTTGGAAGAGCTAGAATTTTGGTTCTTTTTCTTTAAAATGTAGGACACTAATTACTGTTTCCTTGCCTCAGATGAATTCTCTTATCCAAAATTACAGAATCTGTACTGTGCAGTGCACTAGGTAACACAGTGCAAGTGAGCAGGCTGAAGCAGTGACATGAATTTGAATTGCCAATAAGAGAATAAAATCCAGTTTTGGTTAAAAAGCCAGTGTAGCAAACTAGGATTTTAATGTAGCAGTCTGTAATGCTTCCTGCTACAGACTAATAAATGTGAATTCCTGGCTGCCACATAATCCAGATTCAGCAAACACAGAAGGTTTTCATATGGATTGGAGTCAAATATAACTCAATGAACTTCAGTAGAGCGCTTTCTGATTGACACAGGTGTAAACAATGCCCTTTGTCTTTTCTCAGTCGTGGCCTTTGACCCAGGTTGATTATTACTGAGCAGATTGAGTCTTCTTGTGAGGATCAGTGGCGTAACATGATAGTCTTGCAGAGATCTCCTGTGCTTGACTGCTTTGAAAATAAAGCTAAAATGGACAATGTAGTAGGTGTTCTAGAAAATAAGTATATAGTTGAAATACAGGCCAACCAAGTACTGTTCCCTAGTTTAAGAGGAAGAAACATTATTTTCCAGCACACGTTAATTTGGGTTCAAGCTGGAATTAATATAACTGTCTTGTCTTGGGTATTTTGGCTGTTGACAATTAAATATGTAAACTTGGGTATTAAGAACTTGACATACCTCTTGACATTTTAAAATTGCTCCCAGAACTTTAAGGTTAGACTATTTGTATGTGGCTTGAATCAAAAGTGCTTTTACAGCTTGTGATAATTCTCGTCCTGTAAGGATCAATTTCATGTAAGGTGAAGATTGTTTTGGTTTTGTTTTCTTTTTGTTTGGTTTTGGTTTTGTTTAGGCAAATTTTTTTTTGTATTGCATATGAGGCTGTGTTTAACTACAGGCACTTTGACTATTAAACTCAGGCTTAAATAATGTGCAGCATCAGAGCTCAAAGGCTCTTTAATAGAAACCTTCCCAAACAAGATGCCTTCCAGGGGACTTGAATTAGGTTTCTAAGATTAATTTACTGAGCAGGTAAGTTTGGTTCTAGTTGCTGAGATACTGAATATATCAATATAAGGCTGAAGCAGATATTTCATCTCTAGGAAAATTTTTAGTTTGGGGAAAGAAAAGTTGTGGTATATAGCCAACCTAATTAAAGGATTTTGTGGAGGTTTTTGTCGTGTATCAAATTAAATGAACATATTTGTTCTGATTAATTTTGAATTCTCCATATTCAGGTATACATTCATAGTAATATCTATGATACTTATACAATGAGGGATTTTTGTAACCACTGACTTAGCCTGTTTGCAGCTGTGTTTTGAAAACTACAGAGTGAATGCCACATTTGTTTTACACAGCCTGTCAGATTGGCATTTGTTTTATTAAATTTGAAGCTTAAGATTCCTTTTGTTCAGTGGTTTCAGATTCACATTGAGACCCACTGTTCTGATTATATGCTGTACAATTGTAGTTAATTTAGATACACAGATAAGACCAATTTTTTTACTTTATTCTTGTCATTTACTATATAATTGACCAGAGTTTAAAAGGATACAAGTTTAGGTTAAATAGAATCAGCAGAAGTAAATGCATGCTACATGAAAATTATTTTAAATTATTTTGTTAAAAAATATTACTTCTGAGACAAGATTATTTATCAAATAAGTAACGGTATTTTTGTATTTTGTTTTTTTCAAGTAGAAACTGAGGGTTTACTGTTACACATATTGCCTGAGTATGTGAGTAGTTTAAATCAAGAGGTGCAGTGTAACTGAGCTGAGAAAGGACAACAGTTTTGTTAGAGTTTGACACAGGTGCCCAAGAAATTGATCTCTGTTCATGTTGGAAAGTTAGAGATTCCTGAGTTCTTTTATACTGATTAAATTAGAAGAAAAAAAATTCATTTGTCTTTGACCCCAAGTACAATTTGAAATGCCATACTTAATAAAATTTAGCCAGTCTAACAAGCAAATATTGTGGAGTTTATCATTGAAAGGCACATTCAACTTAATTCAGATTATTTTAATGTCAGGTACTAGTGGGAACATTACCACGTGAAACAAAAGGCCCAGTCAAAAGCAGAGATTTGGCCTTGCCAAAGTCAGCCTGGGGTTTTGCATGTATGTGAAAAGTTTGATTCTCCTGAGGCCTTCATTCAATTGTATCACAACTGTATTGGAAACTTCTGGGACATCTTCTATTGGCTTTATGGGCCAAAAAGCATAAAAATGAAAGATAGCGTTCTACACGTGGCAGTGTCAGGTCATTTACCTTCCTGATCTTAAGAGCAAAGTGAAACTAATTCATGGTCATAATACTGGTATCAGAGTTCCTAAAATGTCATCCTCTTGCCTTCTTCTTAATGGCAGTAATTTCTTTTTTTTTTAATTCTCTTCAAAATTAGAAAATGTATTTTTGCCTCCATTTGAAATAGATCAGTTCTTCCACAGCTTTGCTTATATAGATATTAACCTGATATGCTGTTTGAAGCATGGAGTTCTTTATCCTGCCTGACACAAACCTCTTGAAAATACATTTGGCAGGTGTTACAAACTTACTCATGTGATATTTCAAGGCAGAGCACTTGGAACACCCATAGGGTTTAAATGCTTGAGGTAGCAAATTATACCACATTTGCAGTCCTCCAAAGGGTATGGAGAGAAAGACTTTTAAAGACCCTTGTTCTTTTTGTTAGGATAGATTAATTTGTCCCCAGAAATCATAGAATGCTTTGAGTTGGAAGTTCATTAAAGTTCATCCAGTTCTGACCACCCTGCAGTGCTCAGGGACATCTGCTAGACCAGGTTGCTCAAGAGCCCCATCCAACCTGGCCTTGAACACTTCCAGGGATGGGGCATCCACAGCTTCTTTGGACAGCCTGTTCCAGTGTCTCACCACCTTCACATTAAAGAATTTCTTCCTAATACCTAAGCTGAACCTACTGTGTTTGAAGCCATTCCTGCCTGTCCTGTCACTTCAGGCTCTTGTAAAAACTCCATCTGTTTTGGTGGCTCCCTTCAGGTGCTGGAAGGCCACATTTAGGTCATCCCAGAGCCTTCTCTTTTCCAGGCTGAGCAATCCCAACTCTCTGACCTTTTCCTCACACAAGAGATACTCCATCCCTCAAATCATCTTGGTGGCCTCCTCTGGACTCGCTCCAACAGTTCCATGTCCTTCCTGTGCAGGGACCCCAGGGCTGGATGCAGCACTGCAGATGGGGTCTCACCAGGGCAGAGCAGAGCAGAGGGGCAGAATCCCCTCCCTCACCTGCTGCCCACACTGCTTTGGATGCAGCCCAGGGCACATTTGGCTTTCTGGGCTGAAAGGGGCTCATGGCTGGGTCATGTCCAGCCCCTCACCCACAGCACCCCCAAGTCCTTCTCAGTCAGGCTGCTCCAGATCTGTTCATCCCCCAGCCTGGATTGATACCTGGGGCTGCCCCAACCCAGGTGCAGCACCAGCGCTTGGTCTTCTTGAACCTCATGAGATTCCCATGGGCCCTGTTCTCTGTCTCTCCACTGCTGCCTGTGGAGATCCTGGGTTGTTACTTTGGATGAAATGCCAGCTCTTACTCTCATCTTCAGGAGGGGCAACAAAGCATCTAAGTGTTCTCAGTATCTGAAAGTTTTTTTGCTTCGAGCAGTATCTGTTGCTATCCTGTTCTCAGATTTCTGCAACAGCAAGAGGGAGGCAACACAAGCAGCATTATAAAATAAATGACATGGGTTTCATTCTAATTTAGTTTATCTTTGAGGATCTGATTCACAGTCTGTTTGAGTCATTAGCTTTTCAAATTGCCAAGTTGAAAACAAACCTTAAAAAGGTCAAGCAAAACTTCTTCACTCTTACAAGTTGTACCTTTTTCTTCACGTGCGCTTATAAATCATCTTCTCTGTCTAGTAGCACTCAGCTACCTGACAGCATCACCAGCAATGCTAATTTCCTCAACAGGGGTCAGCAGTTCAACCTTACTGGGTTACTAGGAACTCCTTTGACTTACTCTCTCTGGTCTCTTCCATCTGTATCCACTTAGAATAAATGTCCTCTAAATACCACGTTTTAAGACATGTTACCTTACATTTGCCAAAACACAAGTTTTTTTCTCTGCCGCAGTAGTGGAGAGTTACCCAGCATTTCTTTAGTAAGGTCTGGGTGCAATTCTGCACTCATTGTATGTCTTAATAACAAGAATCTTAATTGTAATTACTAGTCATGTTTAATTCTAATTACAAATAATTGTTCAAATGGAACTATTCAATAGATAATCAAAGCATTTACATCAGCAGCAGTATGCAACAACTCATAAAATCACATAGCTTTTTTTATCACATAGATTCCAGAAACAACAGCACTTACTAAAATAAAACCAAACCAAAATATAAATAATATCTATTTATATTATTATATTCTGTGGATTTGCTTGCATTTTAAAAGAAATATATTCCCTATTTTATGCCCATTACTGTGTTTGTTTTCTTTTAGATATAAGGAGTGTTTGCTGATAGAACAAGGTCTATGTGTGGATTCTAGAACACACAGAGGAAAGATTTGCTCCTGAAACCACTCCAAAACTCTTCCTCATCCTAAAAAAGAATAGTAAACGTTCAGCTCAGCTGGAGATTTCAGCATTGAAACAAACCACTGTTCAATAACAGCTTTCAAAAAATACTGATATTTTGCATTGGAGTCCAAGAAATTTACATAATACTGATGGAAAAAAAATGACAAAAGAATTCAAATTTTGGCTTTGATTTCCATTCAGTAGAAAGATTGCATGAATCATGTCTGACTTTGGACCAGCTTTAAGCTGACTTTTAATGATTACCTTTGTTTTGATCAGATCAGGTGCAGCTAAACATATAGCTCATTCTCAGATTTATTATGATGCTGTGAGTGAGAATTTTTTTTAAGTAAAATTGGGGGACTGGATTGTTTAATGAGAGTGAAATTGCTTTTATTGCTTGTATTTTTCCCTGTGTTAGACTTGATTACTATAAACTACAAACATTCTGCCAACACTGGGCAAACAATTCTCTGCTGGCATAATCCCATTAATATAAGTGTCTTAGATATAAAAAACAGCCTTTATCACACATGTGGTGTGTTACATGAAGCAAAGGCTTTCATGTGCTATTTATACATCATGAAATGCAAGACAGCATAGGGAAGGACACAATTTGGCCCTGAGTTTAATCTTATTAAGCAATTATTTTTTCTGAGGTTTCATTGTGAGACAGATTTCTCCCTTATTACCAGTCCTACTCTGGCAACTTTTTTTCTCCTGTACTTAGATTTCATAGAACTTTTCTTTTACTTCTACTCAGATCTGCTTTTGTCTTATAGAGAAAGAAAACTAAGAGACTGGTCTGTTATCTCACATTTCAGTTAAGTCTAACATATATTTGCTTAGGGGTAAAAAAGGTTGAGGAAAAAAGGGAAATGTCAAAAATGAATAATAAATGGCATATAAACAGAAGCAGATTTTCTGTGATATGTTACCCCTGATAAACTTGATAATGTTTCCCAAATGTGTTGCCTTGGTTCAAATCCAAATCTACTGGTCAGGTTTTACGTGCTATTTTTAATTTTACTGCCTAAAAAACTTTACATCATCTTATAGGAATTCCCTCCTACTGCATAGCTGTATCTAGTTATTTGTAGGTTAAAATTCATCTTAATATAGATTCATATAAAACATGTGTCACCACAGAGGCAGCAAAAAGGCAGATCTGGGTGGGTAAAACAAGCTGGATTTGCAAGGAACTCTTTTTTCTTTTTAATGAAATATGTTTTCCTTTGAGGTCACTCTGCTGTTTGATATTGTAGACTCCAAGGTCTTTCCATTCAGTAAACTTTCCTTGCCCTTTAAACAGTGAAATCAGAACGTGAGAGGTGAATGCAAACAACCAGAGACAGGGAGACCTGGAAATATTTAAGATCCACAAAAAGCCTCTAGAACTAGGCAGTGAACTTGAGACATTGCAGAGCAGTTCAGCTTTTTGGAATGCTTAAAAACAGAGACTGTTTCCTATAAGCATTGACTTAGTAGAGGTACACTGCTTCTACCCTGATAGTAGTGGAGATATTTATAGAGAAAGAAACTTTGTCAACATAAAATATTAAAAATGTGGAAGCATTAAAATGGATGGAGAAAGGAAAGGAATTATGCTTTCAGTGGCACAATACTGAGATGAGAAAACAGAACCCTGGTAACAGAAGAGCTTTGTAGTGCTACTTGCTGCTCAGTCCATTAGCTAGTGTTTATTCACTGTTATCCCACAGCAAGGAGGAGATATCACAGAATCATAGAATATTTGGAGTTGGAAGGGCCCCACAAGGATCATCAAGCCAAGCTCTTAAGTGAATGGCCCATATGGGGATCAAATCCACAATCTTGGTATTTTTAACACCCTGCACTGACCAGCTGAGCTGATCTCATATGCTGCAAGTAATATCCTTGAATATTGATTCCATGCTTCCCAGCCTTAGCTAATTGCAATATCTTCAAGTAGGTTGGGCCTGATGAACTTCATTGTAAGGAATTTGATGAACTGGGTTAGCACAGAGTGTAGTTACTTCCAAAGGAGAGGTGTCATGTGCCTGCCCTTAGAAGTCAGGTAGGGGTGTGAAAAAGAAGCCTGCATAGATAACAGGCTGTGCCAGACCATATCCAAGCAGTAGTTTCTTTAAAAGAAGGAAGAAGCACAGAAGAAGCAGCAATAACAAATTCATTTGCCTCCATGAGGCTTTTGATACTACCCCACACTGATGGCCTGTAAGCAGCTGGAGCAATGTGGTCCAGATAAATCTAGACAGGGTAGACAAATCCCCTTTCTGGAATGCAGACATTCCAGCTCTACAGGGCACAGGGTGAGGACTGAGAGCCTCTTCAGCCATGCTCCCACCCTGTGACCCGAGAACCCACCAAGGTCTATGTTCAGCTTGAGCCTTTGCTCTGTCAGTTGGGACTGGGTTGTTTTGGAGGCAGAGGCAGAACGAGGGCATGGTTGTAGCCACATCCTGCAAGTCAGCCCACTGGCCAGAGACTGCACACATTCAATTCATTAGTAGTGATGTAGCCTTTGTGTGTAGACACTTTGCATCTTACTCCAGGTAACTGTGGTTCAAGGAGACAGAGCTGTTGGGCGGGGAAAAAAATGGTTCATCTGACAGGTTTTGTATTCCATTATACCTTTTGTGGTGTAGTTATTCCTTTAAACAAACACCAAAATCTGTTCATTTGTATCAAGAAAAATGTCCAGTTAAGTGGTTAATTATTAGGTGATATTAAATAAAAATGTAGCCAGCTGATGAAATACAACCACTCTCATGGAGTCTAAAATGTGAAGCACTTAGATGTCATCTCTTGTACCTTGCACCCTGCTGGAACACCATAATTGATTTAAAATGTAATAGTCCTGACTGAACTTTATGAATGTTAAAGCAAAATACTAACATTTTAACAATAATATTTTTAAAGCTTCAGTAGAAATTAAAGGATAAGATCTCCTTGTGCTGGGACTCACTAGGAAAGCCTTCATTTTGCCTTTATTTACCAGTTCATAGAAAAGGAATAATTATGCAAGGCTGGATAATTTAATCAGTGTGTTTACAGGGCTTGCATGAATACCCTGGAGTCAGAGATTACATTTGTTTTTCTTCCTTATTTGACTGCCCTTTAACTATGAGTGGTTTGTGAAAGCCATGAATTTTAATTACATATAATCTGAGAAAGGTGAAGTGTAGCATAATTGAATATGGGTAAAATGTTACTCTCACTCCTATATTCCTGCTGTTATAATATTTATCAGCAGAGAGTCAAAATAGGTAAGACAAGAACAAATGAAAATCTAATTGTTATAATGACAGATTTAATTAACACAGATGCCAAACAACAGCAAAATTTTGTGACCCATTCTTTATCTCACTTCCATCAGTGCTTGATCTTACCTGGGGATGAAAAGACTCCTCTCTTTTCAGCATAAACTGTTGAGAACAATATTTTGGCAGCAAACTTAAGTATTACACATTTTTTGTTTGGTTAGGTTTGGTTTGTTTGTTTTTTGGTTTTTTTTGTTTGTTTGTTTTGTTTTGTTTTTCTTCTCAGTATGGATGTAGAGTAAAACCAGAGGCATATGAGTTACAGCTGACCCTGGCTAAACGCTGAGCCATGGAGTTCCCCACCCTGTGGCTGCCTTTGCTGCCAGCAGCCAAGGGTCTCAGATCTGCTCAGAGGAGCTCACTATCCCTGGCAGGGCTGACCCTGCAGTGTGTTCCTCTGCTCTGCAGGCTGGTCTTCCTGCTGAAAGGCTCTGATGCATACTGCAAAGAGGCCAAAGAAGGAAGCAGGAGACAGCAGCAGTAAGAATAAAAGGAGAAAAATGAGCTGTGTACAGGACTGGAGGAGAGGAAAGCAGAAAAAAACATAGAAAGGCCTCAGAGGGAGTTGGAAGAGGGAAAAATAATACATCTTTTTACAAACCACATTCCATGGAGAATGATGTGTGTGTGGCTCAGAACAAGGGTTTCCTCACTCAGACGCCTATGTAAACGTGCTTGAGGAGCCCAAGTCTCTTCTTTTGCATATTGTTTATATTTTTATGTAATTCTATTAGTTTAAATCCCATCAGAAGACAATTCTCAAAAAAAAACCCCAACAAGCCTTTTCTTTCATCTAAAAGTTAGGAAAATAAATTATTATCCCTCTGGTAAAAGCCTAAGAAGAGAAATCTGATCTGTTAGATGCACATAATATTGCTCCATTCATAGTGGGAAGGTAGCAAGGCCAGTGCAGTGTGGAAATTATATATTCCTTGTATCCTGTTGAAGCATAGAAGGGTGCAGGTACAGTTTCTGAGTGCCTGTCTATGAAAGAAATTTGTATAAAGATAGAATGATATCTAGAGGAGGCAGCTGAGATCTCTGGTGAACTGAACCCTTCCACAAGGTTTACACCTGAGTAAGGACCCCTTGAAAACTGAGGAGATATCAGTGTCAGCTTTAATTCTGGATAAACAGCAGGAGAGATGTGAAGCCACTTAACCGTGTCATTTAGGTTGTGATTTTTGCTTGGGAGGGCAGATTTCTTGCTTGTTTTGTCTCCTGCCTTGTTTGAAAGGGCAGAAGCTGGAGGCTGTAGGTGAAACAATGATATAGAACACAGGGGTTGCTACAGGTGTTAAGTGCAGTAAGCACTGGCAGCATGTTTACTGTCAGCTCACTGACTTGTGGGACAGCCTTCTCTCTGTTTTGCTCTACTACTTAATCATAAACAAACTGGAAAGACAACCCAAAACCCACACAGGTAGCACAGAAGTACAGGATCAAGATGGTGTAATCAGAAGTCACCATGGGTATTAAAAAAAAAAAAAACAAAAAACAAAAACACAAACAAACAAACAAACACCAAAAAAAAGACCAAAAACCCAACTTTAAAGGGTGAATTGCAATCTTGTAAGTCACCTGCAATGGACATCTGTATTTCTTAAGTACAGTACTTTACTCCTATCCTATTTAATCCTATTTCCAGTGAATTTCCCACTTGTCAAGATTGTTAACTCTGTTTCTCTTTTTCAGTGTTTACTGGGGTGCAGTTGCAAGGTGCTTGTACAAAGTCTGTGGCTGAAGTGACACACTATTCTGAGCCAGGTGTCATGTCACTTCCCTGTATGCCATGTGCAATGTCAACCCCAGCACGAATGTGTCTGAGAGAAAACAGGGGAAAACAGCACCATTTTTAGTAGCAAGATGTACCCGAGCCTTTTTGTTGCATTCTCAGTCATTCTTATATTGCTATTACCTACAAATGTATTGGAAGTATTCTCTAGTCCCTTTGCCATGACTTTTTTTCCTTGGGAGAAGAAATTTTGATACACACCTTCCTTCTGGAAGTGAACTACTGATTTCTGATTATTTTTCCTTTAAGAGATTCATTTCAGCTAATTATTTTGGATTAATATGGATTTTTTTTTATTTTGTTGAGTTTTTTTTAATTTTTATAGGCAGATATGTCTGCAACAATGTTCATGCTAAGTTGGTAATTTCCAAGGACAAGTATTGTTTTGCACTTTTAGGGTATCCTTGGACAGGAGCTTTATATGTGCAGAGATGTTAAATCAAAAAGCTGTCCCTGCCAACTGTGATGAATATATTCCTTCATCAGTCTTCACGGATGCTGTGTCTAATTTTTAGGAACTTCTTCTCCATATCAAAACATCTCCTAATTTGGCACAAATCAGAATAGCTCTATTTAATGAGTATCTCTAATTAATCCAAGTACAGGATGTGAACTTACCTAGCACTGCATTCTGAGGCAAAATATGATGAGTTTATGCTTGAACACTGTGGAACTATGTTGTCTTTAGAAAAACAGGCTCCTATTTTTGGTCTTCAGTTATATAACTATATAAAAAAGGCAAAAATAGAAGACAGGGAAGATTTCAGTGTGAGCTGAGGATAAAATGTAATTTTTACCCAGTACTCCACTGCACCTACAGAACTACCAGCTCTAGAAGTGATGATGACTGGGACCCCTGGATATCAACAGCACCTTCATCAGTGCCAGGAAAGCTACACACACAGAGCCTGCAGAATGGGCTTTAGCTGTACTAGTTTTGTGCAAAACGTGGAGGATTTTGGATGCATTGGCCTCTGAGGTCATGGGGTAGGTGCTGCAGACTTAAAGTGTGCTCATGCACTCTGCATTCTGCTTCTTGGAGATGGTAAAATAAGGGATGGGTACACCATACTGACTTCCCAAACAGAAATACAATTTCATCATCACATCCTCTTTCACCAGTCTCTGCTGGAGTGGACAGCAAATTCAGAAAGCTTTGTCATTCCCAGGAAAAAAAAGCTGCAGTGCCACTCTTTTGAAGAGAGAGATTTATCTGACTCTGAGGAAACTTTTTATTCAACTCTCAAAAAAATTAAAGAAAACTCAGGAGATGGGTAAGAGGTATGTGCAATTTCACTACCAGAAAACAAGGCTTTTGCCTGAGAAGATCCTGGTTTTGGAGGAAAGAGATCTTACATGTATGGGTGTGAGCCAAGCTGTGATCTTTGGCATGGTTTATTTACAAGCACAGACATAGCCTGAGGTCATCAGACACATATTTCCTACTTAAATGTCGAATCTGCAGATCTAGTTGAAGAAATGTGAGTTGCATTTACCCCCTCTTCTCCATCAAATGAAATGTGTGTGTGGTGAGGATAGGACTGTTGTGGCTTATTTTGCACTGGCAAAATAGTATAACATTTTGCATGGCTGGCTCTGAGACGAGGGGGAGTGACATGGCAGAGTTTGTATCCATATACAGCAGGCCCATGGTAACAGTTAAGCAACATATTTGAGTGTATCTGCCTTAATTTTTTAATTTATATCAGGGGAACATAGTCTTTGAAGCAGGTCTCTGACCCATGTGGTGGAACTGTCTTGGAGCACACAAAAAAAAACTACTTTGCCCTGATAACAAACCAAGTGATGTGCTCCAAAAGTTTCCTTCGCAGGGAAGCTCTGGCTTCTCATGGGCATTCATTTCATGTCACCAGAATAGATCTGGTCTTATGTAAAACCTCCAAAATGTGCAGACAGGGGACATCATGTCAGCACCATGAATTTTGCTTTACAGATTCACTCCTTTTCAGCCACAAAAGAAAATTGGGTCAAATCCATTATTATTTAACACTGGTCAGAGCTTTAGTGTACACTTATTACAATTTTTCTACCACAATCAACTGGACATGGTGGTAAAATGCGCAGCCACTTGGCTGATCTCCCAGCAATCACAGGAATAACAGAGAATTATACCAAAAACTAGCAAAGTCTAGTTCCCTACAACCAGGTGAGCTTCTGCCTGTAAATGTCAGTGAGTAAAGCAGGCTACTATACAGCAGCTTACTTCCAAATTAATTTCATAAAAAATGAACTTCCCTTTAAAATTCTGCTGTTGCAGTGTTGAGTGATAAAACAAAGTCCCACCATTCTGTAAAACTTAGAATTCCTAGGAAACCAGTCTGAATTTTTGCCCATATCTGGAAGTGTGCTTCACTGGAGGCAATTTCACCCAGCTGGGATCCTCTTTAGGGTGATCCCAAGGGGCCAAAACCCAGAGTCACTCTCCACTTTTTCCCATGTTCATCTTCTTGTTTCTAGCAGTTGCTTGTAATAATTTCCAAGTGTGGAAGCCTGATAGGGTGAAATAATGGAGAACCTTTTGCTGTCAGCAGCAACCTGAACTAATTCTGCTTTATTAGCATCGTGCAGGATAATTTCTTGCCAAAGTGTAAAGGCTTATATTTCTAACAAAATCTTCTAGAAGTTGGTTTCATCATGAGGTACAGAGGTTTTCCAAATTCCATACTGTATATTTTCTGTCAGAAATATTTAACAGCTGACTGTAATCTCATTAGGCAATCTCAGTAATCCAAAACTAATACATGTGTATAGAAAATTACTCATAGCAAATTTTTTCATCAGTAAGGACAGTAAGGAACAAGTTGGGGTTTTAACACATGGACAGGGACTGTACCCAGAAGGATCAGCTGCTATAATTTATGGGAGCATATTATCAGGGTGATTAAAAATAAATAACTTTATTATGCAGGTAGCCAAACATTAATGGCATGATGTTATACCAGATTGTAGTGTTCCTCAGAAAATGGGATCAACGTTTCACAATTCTGCCACGTGAATAGTTTCATTAAAGCCATGAGAAACACATGAATGACAAACCAAGTGGGTTTTTAATTGTAAAATTGTAATTTAATAGTCTGACTATGCTCAGCACTGCTTCTCTGAGTCATAGTGAGGAGAGGTATTCCCAGGCTTTCTGTCCAGCTCTATTCACTCATCCAAGTCAAATCCTTTGGACTGGATCCAGCAACTTTACACCAGAGCAAGTTCTGCCTGCTGGAAATGTCAAGATCACCTGTGATTTCAAAGAAAAGCTTATGTGCTTGCAAACAGTTGTGCTCCAGCACCCCAACAGCCTCATTAAAGCTGATCTCAGGAATGCAGAAATCCAGCACCAGAAAGTGAGCAAGTTAAAGGGTGGTGCAGGAGGAACCTGTAAGGCAGCAGTTAAGGAACTTCACCAGTGTCTCAAAACTATCTCTATTAGCTAATCACAGGAAAATATAAATTGTATAAACCACTTATTAATTAATTAGAACCATTCTCACTGTCTGCAAAATATCACAGAAGAGTATTCATAGATGTCACCAGTTCATGCCTTAAACTGAGCACAGGAGAGTGTTTGCATCAAATTCATTGAACAGCGTGGAAATGCCAACAATGGTTTGAGAACAAGCAGTCTAAAATAATCCTTTGCAAATTATAGAAATAAAGGAATTAGGGGCTTTATTTTTTTTATGTAAATCCATACAGCTTGCAGCTGATTTATTCAGTAAGAAGGGTAGCATTTGGTATACAATGCCAATCATAACTTGAATTTTTTGAAAGTCTCTCTAGTGCTTTATTGAATTAAATTTTTTTAAAATTTAAATTAAATTATCACTGCCTAAAATTACTTTATTGCAGTGCTTTTAAATGGCCTGTTTATATGCTGACAAAATCTAAATAAAATCTGACCATCAGCAATATGAAATGCTTAATGAAATTAGCAAGAGCAGGTCTGTGTGCTTTGTGAGGTGAGGAAATTGCCAGACTTAGGAGCTGAAAGTTGATACCAGGTTTCCCTTTCACCTTTGGAAGCTGGAGCAGTTCACCTCACCTTCCAATCTTGCTGCATTTCCAGCCCATGTAGCTGTTGTTCACTGGAGCTTTCTCGCTCGGTGTCTCAGTGTTATTGCCCCTGTAGCAGCCTGCATTCCTCACTGCTCACCTGGAGTTTGGGTGTGTGAGCTGTGAGCTGTGTAACACTGCGGACTCAGAGGCCTCTGTCAGTCAGTTTTGTGTGTTTCACTGAAGTATTTTTGGGTATTGACTTCTGCTTGGGCAATACTGGCTACATCGGGCAAGGTCTATCAGGAGCAAGCTCAGACCATTTCTTGGTGCTCCCTCAAGCTTTTTTCTGTCTCTGAATAATCATTTACAGGTGCAACTACTCCACCCTATGTGCACATGGAAGGTGAGCATTTAGTCCTCTCCCTAAAGCACAGTCCCCCTCCTGCCAAATCAGCTGTGCTCAATAACTCTCTTTGCAGAGAAAGCACACCCTTCTGCTGGTGGATTGGTATTTCTAGACTTGTTTTAATGACAACAGCTAGAAATATTCTCAATTTTGTACACATAACTCTCTATTAAACTCAACTCTTTATAAAGATCACTTATTTTTCATTCTGCCCTTATCCACTTCCAAGGCTAATTAATTACATCATCTCTTTTAGAATATTTGTACTTAATCATTCATGACCCTTCTTGTCTCATTATCTGAAATATAATAGAAAGTGAGTGAAAAAATCCAGGTTAAACTGCAGGGTAGCTCCTGCTTCTAATCAGAGATTGTTTTTAGCTTAAAAGTGGCACTACTGCTGTGCTAACAGAATTTTTAAAGCTTTGGGGTTTTTTTTCTTAGTAAGTATGAGTTTGAAGTACATATCCAAGAGAACTTTAGATACTTCAGAGCATCAATAGGGCTACAAAGATGATCAGGGGAGGGGAGCATCTCTTTTAGAAAGAGCAGCTGAGGAAGCTGGGCCTGTTCAGCCTGGAGAACACTGAGAGGAGATCTCATCAATGTCTGTTATTATCTGAGGGGATGTCAAGAGGATGGACCAGGCTTTCCTTGGTGGTACTGAGTAATGAGAGACAACAGGCAGAAAGTGATGTACAGGAAGTTTCATCGGAGGAAAAATTATTTCCTGTGCAGGTGACCACACACTGGAACAGATTGTCCAGAGAGGCTGTGGGTCTCCCTCACTGGAGATATTCTAAGCTACCTGAGCACAACTCTGAATGATGTGCTCCAGGGAACCCTGTTTGAGCAGAGAGGTTGGAGGACATGATCTCCAGTGGTCATGTTCAGCCTTAACTATTCTGTGATTCTGTGATCTTAGTTTTGAGGGAAGTGATTGAATCACAGAGTTAAATGTTTCTGTCACTGGAGTGCTAAACAAGCTGCTGTAGAGGTGTGGATATGAACTGGACCAGAAAGTCTTGACCTGCCAAGGAGGTTAGATAGTTTCTGTCTTTTTGGCCAAGAACCGTGTATGTTCACAGGCTAAAATCTTCTTGAGCTGGGACTTGTGAAAGTCTGGATTTTCCTGTCCAGTGAAGGAGGGAGCAGGAGGAATCGACCTCTTGTTCTGTTCCTCTCCAAGCATCTCCCTTCATGAGCCTTGCAGAGTACAGTCCATAACCTTTGTGCAGTAGTCACATCTGTTGGCAATGACAACCACACAAGAGTACATGAGAGTACATGATGGATGAGAAGGCTGTCCAGCGCCATCAGGGACTAAAAGGTGAGGTGGTGATGGCAACCAACACCCAGGAACAGGGACCAAGGAAATGTCCACAGGCTTGGGTGCCCTCAGCAGACACACAGAACACTGCCACACCCAGACAGCAGTGTCACACCCCCCTGCAGTGCCACACCCCCAGCAGTGTCACACCCCCCAGCAGTGTCACAACCCCCCAGTGTCACCCCCCAGCAGTGTCACCCCCCAGCAGTGTCACCCGCCAGCAATGTCACACACTCCAGCAGTGTCACCCCCCAGCAGTGTCACACTCCAGCAGTGTCACACACCCCAGCAGTGTCACACCCCCCTGCAGTGTCACACCCCCTAGCAGTGTCACACCCCAGCCGTGTCACCCTCCAGCCGTGTCCCGGGGGCGCAGAGCCGGCTGCGGCTGCGCTGGAGGCCCGGGCAGTGGCGGAGCGGGGATCGGCCGTGCCGTGCCGTGCCGTGCCGTGCCGTGCCGTGCCGTGCCGTGCCGTGCCGTGCCGTGCCGTGCCGTGCCGTGCCGTGCCGTGCCGTGCCGTGCGGGATGCTGCTCATCCATCACCGGCGGGGGCCACCGGCATGGAAGGGCCTCGCTTTGTCTCGTCCCTCCCGGCCCGCAGCGCTGGTGCGAGTCCCGGGGAGCCGGGGCTGCCCGGCCGCCGAGCCGGTGAGAGAAGGGTTTGGGGCAGGCTCTGTTGCGGTCCCTTCCCTGAGATTCCCTCCCTCCACAGTCGTGCGGCTTTGGAGCTTTGCCAGACGCGCCGAGCGTTCCCCCATCGTGGCCAGGGCTCCGGGTCTGGCCGGGCTGTGCCCGCAGTCCGCCGCCCCGACGGTGGGATCGCTGACAGCATGGGCTCTGCCCAGCCGCACACAGCTCCCTGCCAGCCTTTTGTTATCCGTTAAGCACATGATGAATTCTTAAATTATCTATTAGACATGTGCTAGTGGAATGTAAGAAGTGGTGTCTCGGCACTACAGGGACAAGTGCCTGCATCTACCATTCTGCAAGGAGCACCTTGTCCCAGTAGCAATCTGAACATGGACAACCTGTTCTGGAAGCACCAAGAGTGGTGATGAGTGATGTCCCTCAGGATCTGTATTGGGACCACTGCTGTTTCATATCTTCATTGGTAACATTGGGGTCAAGTGGAGACTGGGAGAAGAATTTATTGAGAGCAGTCCTGGCGAGAAGGACCTGGGGGTGCTGTGGGTGAGAGGCTGGACATGACCCAGCCATGTGCCCCTGCAGCCCAGAAAGCCAAACCTGTCCTGGGCTGCATCCAAAGCAGCGTGGGCAGCAGGTGAGGGAGGGGATTCTGCCCCTCTGCCCTGGTGAGACCCCACCTGCAGTGCTGCACCCAGGTCTGGGATCCCCAGCATGGGAAGGACATGGATCTCTTGGAGCACTTTCAGAGGAGGCCACCAAGATGATCAGAGGGATGGAACACCCTGCCCTATGATGACAGGCTGAGAGCATTGGATTGTTCAGTCTGGAGAGGAGAAGGCTTTGGGGAGACCTTAATACAGCCTTTCAACACATAAAAGGTGCTGTTAAAAAAGATGGGGACAAGACTTTTTAGTAGGATCTGTAGCAACAGACCAAGGGGTAATGATTTTAAACTTTAAAATCGAGTGTAGAGTCAGGCTGGAAGGATGAGGATGGTGGAACAGCAGATGACCCAGAGAGGTTCTTGATGCCTCATCCCTGAAAGCATTTAAGGTCCTATCGGACAGGGCTCTGAGCTATCTGATTTAGTGGAAGATGCCCATTTGCAGGGGGGTTGGACTTTGAAATTTACCTTTAAAGATGCCTTCTAATGGTTCTAAGAGCTCAATACTGTGGATACAGTCAGCTCATGCTGGTTGACCTGTAACCCAAGGGAACCCAAGGACAAGACTTTGTCTCTTTCGTGGTCCAAGGATTCAAGTCTCCAAGGAGCTCAAGAAGAGGAGGAAGTGAGGTTGCAGAAGGTCCATTGATATAACAATGTACAAAAAGGGAAGGCTATTTGCAAAATTCATGCCATCTTATAAGGTCTTGAACTGTCTTGTATGGAAAATCATTAATTTCTAGGAGAGGGCTAAGAGTTCTGGAAATAAAATACAATCATGGTTTCAATCAATGTTACACCTGCATATCACCAGTATGGTATGGTAACCAAACTGAAATTTAAATGCTAGAAAAGCAAGAATTGTCTTTTTCATGTTAACATTAGCCTCTTCCTAATATTTCTTCACCAGTCAAAACAGGGGTGTTCTGTCTCACTTTAAGTCATTTTGCAGTAATGGGCAAAGGAGTTTTTGGTTAGTGATTCTTGGGGTTGTTTTGGGTTTTTTTCTCTAGAAACCTGCTAGCTTTGACATTCCTCTTTCTGGAGTTTTTCCAGTGGTTTTGGTTTGTGCAATATTCACTTAATGACATGCTTTTTGAAATCCCACCATAGAGTTTTCATTTAGAAGCTGTTGAAAAAATCAGATTTTAGGAAGAAACAATCAATAAGATTGACAGAGTGCAAGTAATGCATATATAATAAGGGAATATGATTTTCAATACAGTTTTACAAGAACTAGGGAAGAATGGACTTGCAAACAGATTTCTACACTGCAGGTTTTCTCAGTGCAACTAACCCAACCCAAGATAATTTTTGTCATTAGTGCACAGGAGGTCTGGATGCACAGGTGTCACAAGTACATGGGCTGTACTCTTGTGTTTGGATGCTGCTAGCTTGAATTTAGCTCAAGGTGAGATTTTGCTTCTCTTGGCCCATAAGAAGACTCTGTTCCTTAGAACAGTGAGGCTGAATTGCAGATGCAAAATACCAAAATAACAAATATGAACAGCTCCAAGTCTCATTAAAGTGCCACCCATGAAACGCATTTCAGGGAAGGAATTTTGAAAGCAAGGATCCAGTATTTCTTACACCTGGTGGCTCATGGAAACTTCTCTCCTAGCATTTGTGTTCATAAAATTTTGATGATCACTGTAGCATAGCATATTTCTTCTCCTTATCAATACCATTTTAAAAATGTTCAGTGGGTTCTGCCCCCTGAGAACACACAAAATGCCAATTACCTGGAAGTATTCCCACTCCCTGCTCCCAGCTGGCTGGCGTTATCTAAAATCAAAATATTTCTTGTGGATAGACTCCATGTACCATTTTCTGCAGTAGAAAAAGAAAAAGAAATTAAAAAGCACCCCAACAAACCAAAGTCATCCCCCCAAACCCAGAAGAGCCACTTTTCAAGATTTCTTTGTGTTCTTTGTGTGCATGAACTTGATATTGTTTAAAAACTTTTTTTGTATTACATGTTAAATAGGAGAAGAATGGATGTTCTGGTGAGAAACAAGGTCTTTTGGGGTGATCTACAAGCTACTTAGGTGGAGGTACTGAAAGCAGTGCTCAGTACTGAAGCAGAGCTACTGAAAGTAGTGCTCAGCATTTACTGAGGCTGTTCTCTTGACAGCTGAAGGATGTCTTTTTTAACTCAGGAGATATTTGCTAGTGCTTTTTCTATGAAACTGACAATTGACATTGCATTTTAGAAGTGCATGAGCAACTTTGATGAACCTGCCTCTTGATTTCCATGTGTCCCCTGTGACCAGAGTTTCATGGCTTAGTGCCTGCCAGCTGAGTGTCAGTAGCTCACATTTTGTGTGTGCGTTTAGTTTGTAGCAAATGTGGGTAAAAGGAGTTGCAGCAGACCTCAGTGGAAAAGGTAATACTTGTGTCTTATCCTTGGTGGCAGCAATGGGCTGCGATTAAGTACACAGGAGCTGCTGTGGTTCAGCTGATGCAAGGTAACTCATTAATATTCAATAACTTGATCATGTGTCAGAGCCTTCTATTTTCTTTAGCTCCTTTGAAAATCTTAGGCAGGGATTGTACCTTGGGAAGGACCTTCCACCTTGGACAGGTATGATTTTCCCAGGAGTTTAAGCCTGCAGCAGCTGGAGGGTGTTCTGCTCTTGAGATTTTGCTGTGAATCACGTCTAAGTGAGAAAAAAATTCAAATCCTACCCTGGCCTGTGGTTGCTGCAGTAAATCTGTAAAAATCACTCCTGCTGAGCTGTATGGATCCACATAGGCCTGTGCAGAATGTAAATCACATAATCCTGAGAAAACTGCCAGGGCTGCAGAGGAGAGAAACTGCATCATGCACAGAATATGTAAGAGTGTGTGGAAAGGCAGACTCTTCCCCCCACAGGTGATTTGTGAGAGTTAACATTTGGGTTGTGAGATATTTAAGCAATACCTTCTCCCTCAGATTGTTTGGTAAGGGCTAGAGGGGAAGACACAAGCAGCCCCTTGAAGCGTAAAAAATCCCTGAGCTGGGGGTAAGGTGTGGGGCAGTCAAAGATAAGTTTTACAAATCAGATTTTTAAAAACAGGCAATTAAACACAGGATATTGTACGCCTTCTGTCAACTGAACTGGTTTTTTATGGATATCAGCTCATGGCACTTGACTGAAGGTATGCCAGGAACGCTGGGTAGGTCGGCTGGGTGATGAACTGACACGTCCTAAAGGAGTGAGATAGGATGCAAGAGCAATACCACCATTAAAACATGTGTTAGGCTATGTCAGGACAGAAAATTATCAACACCTCCTACTTTTAATGTTCCCCAGTCTGCACAGCAGCACTGAGTGGACCATGAGATGTTTTTCTGATGACACCACGCACTGTGAGACAAACTCCACAGATAAAGATTTTCAAGTTTGCTTTATGGTCTTTCCAATAAGGAATAATCTATTTTTCAATAAGATAAAAATTATTGGCAATCCTTTAAATTATAACATATGTCTGAAATATACCTTAGCTAATTTAGCATTAATAGGAAGATAATTACAAAGCCAGTACATATCTATTGATTGCAATTGTGTTTACTGACCTTCATCATCTATCTACTCTTACATGCACACACAAGTCTGCCAGACCTTTCCTTTTTTAGTCTTAGAGGAAGACCAATATTAAGGATCTTGTTAAGGTTATTAAGTATTAAGGCTAAAGGAATTTCTGCATACAGGAAACCAATTTCAGTTGTTTGGAAGTTTTCCTATTTTCTTGGCTTTTTTTTTTTAATCTGAGAGTCTGTCTTGTGTGGGATTCAGTGCATATGCACAGAAGTTTTATTGAAAATTCTTCAGCTGTTCCTGAAAACTAATACATGAGTTTTAAGAAAAGTATATGTTTTTATAGCTGTTACAGAGAGGTGATTTACTTTAAGTAATTGAGTTACCCACATGCCATGAGACTTTAAATATGGAAAAGGGGGAGACTGTGCATTTTACAACATCTTGGTCTTCATCTTCCCACAGCAGCAGCACATGTCACCACATTTTTCCTGTAAAGTCATTCCTTTTGTCATTTCATTGTCTGCACTTTTACAGACCCACATGTTCTCAGGCCAAGGCTGTTTTTGTGCATGAGTGGGAGCTTGGGCAGAGACCTCCCAAAGGCCCAGCCCAGGAAACTGTTTGACCTCTGTTTCTCTGCCCAGCCTCAGCTCCTCACATCCTGCTCACAATTTCCTCCCAGTCTCCTGCCACAAACTGCTTTATTATTGTTGTTATTATTATTAGGTTGTTTTGTTGTTTGGTTGGGGGTTTTTTCAGAGAAACACAGTGTCAAGTTCAAACCCTCATTTCATATTCCTAAAGCTTTGTTGTTTGTGAACTTTATTGTGGATTTCTTTTCCCTACATTTTTTCCCTCCATTTTCCTGAGATCTTTTCCTTTTCTGAGGCACATTTAACCCTGTCTGGATGCTTCTAAATTCCTGTAGTGCCATGCTAAAACTGCAGCCTTTTCCCTATAGGGGACTAAAAATATTAGAAAGAGTGGTGAAGCTCCTTGAAATTTCACCTGCACACCTGCACAAGGGTGAGGCTCCATTTTCTTCCTCAGGGCTCACTTACACTTCATGACCTCATTCAAAATCCTCACTCAGGTAAAACTCCCCTTGAAATCAATGGCTACAGAGACTAATTAAGAACTTCTGGATTGGAACCAGACATCTTGTTGGTAGCTAATTAGGAATGATTCAAAGTTGATTGTCTACAGAAAATAAAATAGGCATTCTTGATTTTCTTTTCTACTCTTCTTGGAAAGCTGAGAGTGGCTGCAGAAAAAAATGTTTGTGTTGGTGTTGTGCTTCATGTGTGGCTGTATGTAGGTGGCTTCTCCTTGTGACTCCAACACTGCTGAAAACTTCATGCTAAAAGAAAAAAATGATAATAAAATTTTTAAAAGGTGCTAACATTTGCAGCATTCTTTCAATGACTGTGTCTGGGCTGTGTACAGTAGGATATAGTTCCTGTAGGCACAAGAATTCCTGTAGAGTTGAGATTATTATTTTAGAAAATGTGTTCTCTGGTAACAACAAATGAAACTAATTTTTACTTAAGATGATGTTGTAGAAGTCTGGGTGCTGATGCCAGGCAAGTTGGCTTGAGTATTTACACTGCAGTCTGAAATATGTAGTTTGTGTGAGAAATTTTCAATGAACAATACCAAAACATTAAAAATTGTCATTTATAACTTTATTTTTTCTCTCATTGACCTGTAGAATTTCATTCATGCTGACATTCATGAGCAGCCGCTTTCAAAAAATAAGCACAGAATAAATAGTAGGGGTTTTGTGCAATGTATTTCAGATGTGGAAATCTTTCTCTGACTCCATTTCTTTCCTTGACCAAGTGGGGGTGTTCTTGGCATAATCTTTCTCAAGAGTACAATCCATTAATATATGACAATTCTCTGCTGCCACCTGAGAAGAGTTGGTTCCAGTCTATATTCCAGCTCTGACAGCAACCAGATCACCACTTTGAGTAGATCTAAGAAATGGTCTTGTTCTGAGAGTCCTTTTATAACAAAATCCGCAGCCATAGTTCTGGAGAAATGCATTACAATTAACATAATCATTGGAAACAACGTGAAATAATTGCCCTGACAAAATGTTCTGTTTAATGTTTAAATCTCTAGCTGAGGGAAGGTTTTTTACTTGTTTTCTTGATTTTAAATAATGGAACAAAATAAAATTCTGCAAATAGTTTCCTGTGGTCTATAAAAAGTTCGCTTTTTTCTGAATTCGGTTGTTTATCCTATCTCTGTGAGTGACTAATAGCTCTGGAATTATTGATCTTGACTGAAGGTTTACATGGGTGTATATAGACTTTTGTGCTTTTGTACCATTACACCTAAAAGGAGGAAGGAGTCGTAGTTTGCAAGGACCCTGTTAGGGTGAAAAATGGTACAAGATTTCAAGTCACAAAGAAAGACTGTGACCAAGACAGGAAATTAAGTCAGGGTAGTGCCAAATATAACACCATCTTTTCTATTTTCTTGTCACTCTTTAATGACTACTAAAAATAAGAGTTAAGTAAGTAGCTCAAAAAGCTGATCCACTTGTCCCACTGCCAAGAAGAACTGAGCATGAAGAAAATTAATGTTAATTTTGCAGACCTTCACATTAGAGCTGTGGACTTTCTCTTAAAGGGGACTTCTGCTTCCCAAAAATGAAAGGGCTGTCCCCTGAAATATCTGCTCCACAGTCACATAAGTGGGATAGCCAGCAATCAACAGTCATGGCCATCATCACCATCATCATCATATAAGGTGAGAACTCCTCAGCTTACAGGGACAGTGAAAATGTGGTGTGAAAGTAATTAAGGGGCTAACAATGTGGATGGAAGGAATTAATATTTTCTTTTACAAACAGGAGCTGTAGCTGAAGCTGCTTTTCCAAACAAAGCATAAAGCTAGATTTCATGTTTCCTTTGTCCCACACAGGGCTCTACCCACAAGGCTGGACTGACTCAAGCCAAAAGGTGCTTGTCTTCAAGAACACATCTTTACTCACTGTCATCTCAACAGACATCATCACCTTACACAGGCATGTTTCAGCTTTTGTTATTTAAACCACAAGCCAGCATTACCCAGGAGATGACATCCTAGGCCCATGTGATGGTCCCTGCAGTAAGCAGTGAGAGATTGCACTCCACTAGTGCATATACAGGAATCTGTGCATGTGGGTCTGCCATACTGCTCATCTACATCCCTGAATCACTTAACTAGCTTCAACCCAGGACAGCAGTAGTTAGCAGGAATTAAGTATCCAGTTTTGTAGGAACAGGTGGCTGAGCAGGAAAAAGAAGTGTCATTAGTGGTCTAATCAAGTCAGACCTTCCCTGATCATGAGGGTGCACTGTGCTCTCCACCCACTGCAGAATTCACACAGAAGACAACCATTATGACTACCCCAACCACAGGAAGAGTTTTAATTGGTGCTCACACCAAAGAATCCAACCACAAGGCACAAATCCATTAAAAAACCCCAAGCTTCATTAGATCTGTTGCAGATGGAGCTGCTTGTCTCTCCAGGAACCACCCTTTACTTTATTTGTGGCAATTTTTTCAGACTTTTCATGTTCCATTTCATTTGAGCTGATCTCTCTCCATCACAGCTGGCCTGCTGAGCTCTGAGGAACAGATGTATGTGGTCCCTGACTGCTGCTTGGCAAACCTGGCTTGTGCCATTTCAGTGCTGAATGATTCTGCCACATCTGCTCCCTTTCTGATCTCTGAGCACTTTGAGCTATATCCCAGGGCAGCTGTGGATCAGTGAAGGTTTAACAGGGAGTCCTCTTATATTTACAGGGGGAAAAAATGTCTGCAGCTCCATTATTTGTCTTTTTTTTTTTCCAAAAAGACCGCCTCCAGTATGCCAATGTTTGCTAATGGAGACAGTGAGTTGGTTTTGGAGGATATGTACTTCACCCCTAAACTAAATCCAGTTGTCTGAGCAAGCTTGGTATGACCTCCTTTTATCAATAAAGTGTTTTTCCTGTCTCCATAAACAGCAGATTTTCCTCTCTGTGTGAATTGCTTAAAGGATTGCTATCTGCAGAGAAAGGCAGGCACCTCTGCAGGCAGACATTCAGGCCAGCTGGTTTTAGGATGTATTGTAGGCACTCCTTCACAGTGCCTGTGTATGTTACTGATGTGCAGGAGGGGAGTTTCTTTATGAGTGGCTTTGATTGGGTATCTAAACTTGAATGAGGTTGAAAATGTTACAAAATATTACTCAAAATATATGGACTATAACCTGTCACATATATAACATAAAGCAGAACATAATTTTCAAACCTCCTTTCTCAATTGGAAATTAAGTGATTTTTTTGGTGGCAGCCCAATCCTCATTTGAAATAAACTGGAATCAGCAGCCGTCAAAATCAATAAGATCATGTAATAAAACAGCAGCTAAGGATGTGGACTTAACAGTACTTTATTTTCACTAGATAGAAAAACCTGGGCAGGCAGCTGTGGCCTTGAGAAGAGCCAAGCAAAGCCATACTTTCTCTATGCCCATCTCTATCAGCAGGGAAGAAATGCTGACACAAAAGTGACAAATCAAATGGACAAGAGGCCAGTGAAGCCAGTCTGTTTCTACCCAGAGAGGACAACAAGATAAAATTTCCATGATGACAATGGACTCATAGAGGTGTTAGCATGAGGGGCTACCTCATGTTTGATTTGTAGTGCTCTTTACCCATGGAAGGAGAAAACCCTTAAGCTGTCATCCTTAGGTTGAAATCAGATGAGCTCCTTTAACTACCAGATTCTCAAAGTCCTCTAAATGCTCAGGCCCTTTATACAGGTTACAAGAAAAAGCAACATTTAATGTTTTTTTCAAAATTATATCTTACCCTTATGGGATCTAATCAATTCTTTACATCTTTAATTATAACAAATCCTATTTTATATTAACATATAAGGGGTTTTGAGTCAGATTACTTTCCTTATAATTATAAAAAATATTAACCTCTTTATCCATTTTTAATGTAAAATTCTACGGTATATTGGAAGTACATGACAGCACCACTCCAGATTTTAAGACAGGCTAGAGGAGAACAGCTGTAACTTACTGAGGTAGCTGAGAAAACTGAGAAAACTGAGAAAACTGCCTATCCCCAACCAAGTTTGGCTGCAGATTAATATCTTTTTGCCTTGGAAAACAGGCCCTGCAATATGCAAAAGCCTCCATCACATTTTTATGTCACCCAGGGGCAACAGCATAGAGGGCTTTAACAGAATTAAGAGAAAACATCATCAGAATTTTCTGAAATATTTCATCTCTAAGTACAGTTGTACAAGTCCTTGATTTGTGTTGGATCTGACAGGTTTGGTGACTACAATGGAGCATATTCCACTATGTGGGATGCATGATATTCTTTCATAAAATCAGCTACATGTAAAGATGGGACCACAGTGCTCCTATTACCTTTGAATTTTTCAAAACCTTAGAATACCAGAATTTCTTACTTTAACATCTTCATGTGACTGTCAGGAAAGAGATGGCCACTACTGACAGATGTGCATATTCCTGGCAAGATGCCAGATGTTCCTGTTAGGTTACAGTGCAGCACTGGCACCAAGCCAAGGAATCAGCAGTTTTGGTTTCCATGAGGGAAAAATTCTTCCCAGTGAGTTTCTATGGGATGGGGTTTTGATGTGATCCAGGACTTTCCTTAGGTCTGTAAGTATTTTCTGTGTGGTGAAAGGAAGGGTTATGAGGAGGAAGGCCCTAAAACCTGGCAGTCAAGGTGTTTCTGGAGGTAACTTTACCCCTGCTCTTGGCGTGCTGCCCCTCACTGCACGCAGGGAAACTCTGTTCAGTTAGTGATATCCATAGCAGGGGACTTCAGAGAGCTGTGACAAATGCAGCTGATTGATTGCTTTTCTCAGGCCTTGCTTGCTCTGTTTATCAAGTGCAGACCAGCTGCTGGAAGATGTTACATCAACTCTTGCTGTAAGGCACAGCTCTTAGTCTGAGGTGCTGCTTCAGCCTTTTCTGGGAGCATGAGTTCCCCCAAACTGAAACCCTGGACACTGTACAGGGACATTTGATTCATTTAGTTTTTTAAGCAATAACTGTTAGCATTCAAATTATTCTCTGCTTCCTGCAATGCTCCCTAAGATAAGAGTGGTTCAAGAATGTACGTTTGTGGTAGTTAAACCGTCCTGGAAGTGCAGTGTCAGGAAATATATGGTCCTCTACTCTTTTTTCCCCTTTTCTTTTTTTTTCCCCCATTTGCCAGCTACTTGCCTATTTATAGAAATACATCTCACCATTTACTTTGGAGCAGTGACATGGAGAAGCAGATATTTAGAGGAAGTCCATTTGCTTCACGAAAACATCCATTACCTTTATCACCCATGGAGACCAAAAAAGAATCAATTACAATACTTCACTTGGGAATGACTAATTGAATTGTGAAATATACTGACACTCTGAAGTCACTGTGGTGAGCTAAATACTGGCACTTGAAAAAGGCAGGAAATGTAGATAAGATGTTGATTCAATTGATTTGAGGCTAGAATACATTTTCAGTTTGTGTTGATGCTCTAAGCTTGTCTAATTTCCACCAAGTCTTATTAATCAAGGGTCAGGGAATTAACTCAGAAGAGAAAACTGCAGAGGATTTGCACCTACTTGGTGAAATTAGCTCTGAGTGCTAAATAGACCTCATCCCATCCTGCAGTAAGAGATCAGCTGTCAGCTCTGTGTTTAATCACAGACCCACGGAAATTAGTCATTTGGCTGGCTCTAGTGGGGCATCTATCTCATGTCCTCTGCCATTGTCCTCCTCCACACTTGCTAGTGCCTTCAAATCCTGAAGGAGAAGGCAGAGAAAAGAGGCAGAGGGTGTTGCTGGGTGCTCTCAGATGGATCTGCTCAGTCCTGCTGCTGTTTGGTTGTGTCTTGTATTAATGTGCATTGAAAAGCTCCACCGGACATTCCGGAGACTGGAACTTCCTCACCTGTGGTGTCAAACTCTTAGGAAGATCCCTGGCACAGCATTAGCCAGAGCCATCCTCCCTATCCCAAAAGCCTCAGAAGCCATCACAGGGCAAATACCAATTCCAGGAGGCCCTTTGAAGGAATGGCTTCCATTTGTGTATTCATGCTGGGTGCAATGTTCCCAATTCAGGTTTTACTTTGTCCTTTGACCTCGGTGGCAGAGAATGATTTGGCTCAAATTTAATTTACTGGTGCAGACATTGTTTCCATGCTGCAATAATTAACTGTTCAAAATAAAATACTGAAACTTGGGAAATCTAGCCTCAAAAAAATTTGAGTTTTTTTACACATACTGCAAAATTAATCAAATAATGTGCTAATAAAAGTCAGTTCACTCAAATATGAAAAGTTTCAGATGGATATAATATAATTACTATGCTTGCTTAGTAGCAAGCATGTGGTTCATTACTGAGGGAGAGTTACATGTGCTCTGAGGATCCTCTCTTTCCCATTCCCTTGAGCTGTAGGACGGAAGAAGGGGTGACCTTCCTGCCCCAGTGGAGTCCATCCTACAGATCCATCCAAATCAAAAGGTACCTTTTATTTCTAGGGCTTTCTGAAAAGCTTCTGAAGAGGAAAATGCTTTGGTCTTTGCAATGTCCTAGGGGCCTGATCCAAGCACTTTGCAAGCAAAGAGAATTGCTGAGTTTGCTACAGAAGGTGAAATCTCAACCACTGAAATAAATGCTGCCATCCCCTTGATCCACTGAAGTTAGGATTTAAGTTCATTTGTTCTTCAGTTCATCATATTGAAGAATTCTATCTCCATATCTCTTAGCTTTAACACTTTGAAATAACAATAGTTCAGGAACATGATTCAGTGTAGTCAATGCTTCTTTTACCTACAAAGGAAATAAAAGAACATTCTATAGGTACACTTAATTTAAACTGGTTCCTAATTTATTTTTTCTTATATATTTGGTTTAAACCCTAGAAGGGCTGGTCTTGTTTACAAGATTAAGTGTTAGAGTCTCTGGATTGTCTCCCTGAAATTGACTCAGTCTTCTTTGTATATAAAGGATTTGTGATCCATCATGGTGTCAGGAAGGAATGTTTCTGTTAGAACAGATCAGGTTATTCACTACAGCAGAAGAAAAAAATTCAGGAAAGAAATGTGTGGTTCTGACCTGTGATCTGAAGAATAGAAGCTTTGAAAGGTAGAAAGGAAGAGACTGTGTCTACTACTAAGCTCAAGATGGAGGTAAAGGGAAGGGAGAAAGAGAAGAAGAGGTAAAAAAAGGAAATCTACTGCATATTTTTAGTCCATATTTACATTGCAGATGCTTTGGTGCTGGACATCTCATGAGCAGTGGTGTTGTAGGTGCATTCTGCCAGTGTGGAATAACTGGCACAAACACCTTTCCTTTTTCAGGCAGGACCAAGGTGTAATTTTACATTAAATAGAATGCACATGACCCACTGGATGACATGATTCTATTGATGGGACTTGGCACTATTTCTGTGTCCAGCACTTCTGGAGATAACAGTATTCATAATTTAGATGGACAAATATCAGGGGAAGAAACATCTGAAGTTGAAGTAACTTGTCTATGGACAGACAACAGGTAGCTGACAGGACTGGAGGTTAAATCTGATTTTCTAACTCTTAAACCCATGCCCTGCTTGCTCAGAAGTCCCTTCCCTTCCCTTCCCTTCCCTTCCCTTCCCTTCCCTTCCCTTCCCTTCCCTTCCCTTCCCTTCCCTTCCCTTCCCTTCCCTTCCCTTCCCTTCCCTTCCCTTCCCTTCCCTTCCCTTCCCTTCCCTTCCCTTCCCTTCCCTTCCCTTCCCTTCCCTTCCCTTCCCTTCCCTTCCCTTCCCTTCCCTTCCCTTCCCTTCCCTTCCCTTCCCTTCCCTTCCCTTCCCTTCCCTTCCCTTCCCTTCCCTTCCCTTCCCTTCCCTTCCCTTCCCTTCCCTTCCCTTCCCTTCCCTTCCCTTCCCTTCCCTTCCCTTCCCTTCCCTTCCCTTCCCTTCCCTTCCCTTCCCTTCCCTTCCCTTCCCTTCCCTTCCCTTCCCTTCCCTTCCCTTCCCTTCCCTTCCCTTCCCTTCCCTTCCCTCTCTTAAAGTAAAACATTATTTCCTAGCTTAACTTTTTCCCGAAACCTCATTAAAATAACTTTGAATAAATGATGATATGATTTTGTGTCAGATAACTTTGATCAGGTATTTCTGCTAGTGAATAAGTTGCAATGTGTTTATTAATAGAGATCCAACACTAAGAGTCCAAAAATGTAATTTCAGAAAAAGAACTTAAAGAACACAGACTTGCTAAATAGAGATGCAACACATTTCTGTGTTCAAACACAGAGAACATAGCAATTCTGTATTTTAGAAACAGGTTTTCACATATGGTGTGGATGCCTAAATGAGCATGTCCTAGAGCTCTTGAGATCCAACAAGTTAAGAAAATTGTGATGTCATCCTGAAAAGTCAGATTTTTTTATTGAGGGAGTTCTCAAAGTGTATACAAGAACAAGTACACATTTTTTCACTGTGTCACAATGCAAAAAAATGCCACTCACTCCAATATCATTGCCAAGGGCTTACACCACATATTTCCAGTGCACCTGTTACACAAAGGAAAATTGCACTGCCAACTGAAATTTTTCTGACCATGTCCACATTCTGTACTAAAAGCTGGCTTGCAACTGAAAAGTGAAACACAAGAGCCTGAGGATGGGACTTGAAGAAATGCTTACACAGACCCTCACTTTTCCCATGTTTTCAATTAAGTAGAGGATGAGCTTCTTAGATGAAGTTCAATTTTGTACAAATTCTTAATTTTGTACAAAAAGACAGTCATGAGTATAGATGTACTGTGGGAAAATGAGTCTGGCCAATGAACTGGAATGAGATGGACAGGAATGCAAGCTGTAATTCTTGCAAAGTCCTTTGGCAACATCTATTTAGTTTATCACAATACAAGAATGATATTTGACAGTGAAGTCTTTGTGTTCTCTTCTTGTAAATCTTTACACTAGCACCAGTTCACAATATTTCCCAAAAAATTGCCTTTAGTAATTCCTTATGGGAATTATACCCGTGTTGCTGTCAATATATTTTGCATTGTCCTTAAATGATGACAAGTGTGCAAAGTCCCTAACAACTGGTTAGAGCCTTGACAACTGCAAAACAAAGATGTTCTGTGCTGGCCTAAGCTTGAGAGAATGAGAGAAGTGCTGGAGCCAGCCACATACTTTGGGAGTTTTCCAGCTCTGTCAGAAAACCCTTTTTTTTCTTGTTTGGCAACAAATGGCACTAATGAGAACAATGAATTTCAGTAATTAGGTTAAGAGGCTTAAACAAACAACCTAACTAGAACAATGGAAGATGAAGATGGGAATATAGATTATTGTGAGTTTATTGTCATTGTAGACTGATGAAAGTTTAGTTAGCTAGCTGACATTTATATTATTCATTTCATCACAAAGTTCATTCCAGACCTGCCCATTTCTCTATCTGCTGTTTGGGCTTGGGAGCAAAAAAGCTGCATAACAGAACTGGAAGAAAGTGAATCTGAGGGATGCTGGGGTGTGAATTGACTGCACAGGAAGCACATTCAGCCAAAGAACAGCTGTAGTTTCTTTCAGAAAGGAAGTTCAATCCATGAGTTAACGTCTCAGAAGTTTTTGGAGAAGACGGTTCAAATCCCTCCTCTTCTGCTCATTTTTTGATCTTGAATAATTCTCTTGAAATTTCCTATAAGCTAAAAGCAGCACTTGGATATGGAAACAATTCTGTCCAGCAGGAGTGTTGCAAAGCTCATGACATGCTCAGATAACGAGTTCATTTAAACATCTTATGAACAACTGTAATATTTTGCAAATTACTGAACTCATTGGCTTTGGCTGAAACCTGAAGCCTTTGCAGGCAGGCTGATGTTTTTGATGTTCTTTCTCTGGGACACTTTTCAATGGCTCTTTATCTGTGAAGTTGCTGTATGTTTTCCAAATTTGCCCTTTTTTTTCAGCTGTATGGTCAGTCATGGCAAACATCTGCAAAAAGAGTTCATGTTTAGAACAATTAGTAAAGAAATGAGGAGGGGAACTTCACTGGAGTGGGAACAACTTCATTGCAGTCTTCAGGACAGAAACTGATGTAATCATAAAAGTCAGTTTTGCTGATAAATTTCTTCAGAAACAAGTGAAGCTTCATTCTACATTTTCAAACTTTCAGAGTGGTGTAACAGGATGTGTTAAGTCATGAATAAAGGTAAGAATGGTGTTGGACTGGAAACATGCTGCTTAAAAAACAGTGATTGCAATATTTAAGGTGAAGAGTATATATCTCAAATATTATTTAGTATTTTCTTCAAAGTGTCTTCAGAAGGCTTCAGTTTATAAAGGCAAAACCAGCTTGATGGTGAGGAGGGATTGGATTGGAAATTAGGCTGATAATGCATTTTGCTTTAATGCATATTTGCTGCATATATAAACCTTCTTATAATTCACATCCAAGTCTCTCAATTGTTTGTAAATAAAACTTGATTACATTAAGAAGTAGGCAGTTAGGAAAAAAACCCCAAATATTAAATACAATATGTAACTTGCATGCTAAAAAATACTGATAAAAATTAATCTGAGAAACTAAAAATATAGAGGAAAATGTTAGCATGATAAAATGTAGGTTTGTAATGTATGTTGGTATAAAACTATCTGAAGATAGAGTGATGCTGGAAAATACCAGTGTCATGATGTTGGAAACAAATAATAAAATTATTTTTAGAAGACATAGAATAGTTAAAATTCTATTCTAAAATTCTATAAAAATAGCTGTATTCTTAGAAATAAAATACAGATGCTGTACTTCTACCATAGAAGAACAACAAATTTCTTTGTGGCTTGTCATGGTCTAAGGAAAATACAAAGCAACTTTAAGTAGAATTAAACACTTCTAATTCCCTGGAAACAGATGTTTTGCACACAAATTGCTCTAGGAAATCTTTAATCTTTAATCCTCATTTTTAACAAATTCTGGAACACCAGGAAAATTCCAGAAGACTGAAACTGAGTTTGGAGTGAGCCAATACTTAAAAAAAAAAAATCTGACAAGATGACTGGAGTTCAGTGTAGGTCAATTAGTCTGACATCTGTTCCAGAAAATATAACAGAAAAGCTGGGAAGAGAATCAGCTGAGAAATAATTAAAGGATAGAAATAAAATGATTTCCAGACAACATGGTTTTATGAAAAGCAGATCATGTCAAAGAAATCTCACTTTATTCTTTGATGAAATTGCAAGCTTGTTTGAGTAATCTGATTTTTGTAAAATATTTGAGTTTGGCAGCGCAGCATGTTCTGATTTAAACATTGGCATCATATACTATTAATAAAGCAAATGTTTTATGAATTAAGAACTGGTTAAGTGATAGATCTTAGAAAGAGATTGTCTCCAGGAAATTATCAACAGCTGAACATACTTATAATGGAGTTTCATGGGGATCAGTAGCAAACCTGATACCATTCAACGACTTCACTGATTATTTTTGAAAGTAAATAATTAATCACTTATGATAACATTTGTAATTAAAACTGTAAAAAGAAAAGCAAGTTGGTAAAATAGTGCACAAGGATAAGGCAATGAGGCAAGATGATCTTTTCATAAACAGGACCCTGAAAAAGACCTAGGGATCAAAAAGAAGGAGTGACCTAATGTGAGGTCTCAGCATGGTAAAAGTGCTGATAATTAGCTGTAGTTGCAGTCTACCTGCAAATGCTGCTCTGCTGTTCTCTGGGTCCTGGCTCTTCAGTGTGCAATCAGCACTGGGGTGTCTGTGCTGCACTTCTCTGCCCTTCCTCTTGTGCTGGTTTGTATGAACTGAGACAGCTCAGATGCCTTGAATGCCTCTGCCAGCATGATGTAATTTTGCCCTTGATCACAATCACACTACTTTCACAGGGAGAATGTAATGGGTATTAAATAACCCTTCAATCTAAGAGGAAGGAAGTAACAAGGAGCAATGTCTGGAAGTTGAAGACATGCTTATTTGAGTTAAAATGTATTATTGTTCCTGTATACACATCACTGGAAGAAATTATCAGGGGAATGTCCAGCTTTAGTCAAGCCCGTGCCTTTGGAAACATTTGTAATTTTGTGAAAGAGGGTGGCAATTTCCACGAGACCTAGGTGAAAAAAACCACTGTATAATGTTCTCATTATTGCTTTTAAAAAACAGAAACCTGGTTGCAAGTTTTGTTCATTGCTCAGAACAGTTAGCTTGCTGACACTGATTTTGGAGGGGAAAGGGTTGAAATCTTATACTTACAGGTGAAGTACATAATATGTACAGAAGAATCTGTAAAGAAAAAGAAAGTTAATAAAAGTTAAATCTGAAGCTCTGCTCTCAGGCAACAAGCCTGCCAATTGAAAAAAGTCTTGGATTGCCCATGCTTAATGCTTTTCAGATGACAGAAAGGGTATGACCTTGAGAGGTCATCCCCTATCTTAAGTCAAGATCAACTCCACTGAAAGCTGATTAAGAGAAAAATGAAATGCCAGTAATGTTAAACTCACAGGTACAAAAAATGTCCTTCCAGCAACAACATAAATGACTTCTAATCCAACTGAGGTCCCCCTATCCCAGGCATTTCAGGGAAATAACAGCAGCTTCTCATAGAACCTGAGAATGTTTGGACTCTTCTAGAAGAATCCTTAAAATTCCCCAAATGTGTTCTCTCAGACACTCCAGGCTATGAATCTGTGTAATGTAAATAGTTTGAGTCAAGGATTAAAGAGTGTCCTGGCCCTGAGTAAGTCCAAGTAGTGTGAAAGGTAGTACTTCAACAGCAGAATGAGAACAGTGAGATAGATCAACTACTGCTCCAAGTGACCAAACTTCTCAAAACAGAAAAGATTCCCTGTTTTAAATTCAATTTAATAGAAAGATTCTGTAGTCTATACCTTAACTTGCTTGTAACTCTTCTGCCCACTGCTGAAACTAACCCTTCTGGACTTCAGTTCCTGTAGAATCACTTATCCTGTCTGACAAAAATATTGCTAGGGATCTTTAAATTAAAGATTATTTATTTGGAAAATCACAGTAGTTTGCGGGAAATAGTGATATTGAAATATTTTCTTGGTAAAATGACCTTAAAAATCACAGCTTATTCAGTATTTTTTAGATGGTGTATAGTTGTACATCTTTAGTACAATTTCATTTAGGAAATGTTGCTGTAAGATGGGCAGACTCGGGGAGCATGCTGCTGGCAGTGTTCATTTTCCACCATGAATTATTTGGGGATGTAGATGCTCTAACATTAATTATTTAAATACAAATATTTAAATATTGACCACAATATTGAAAGAGATATCCTCCTTCCTTCTAGACAAAATAATGTAAGAAATAAAAAAGCACTGATACAGCTGCTTTGGGAACTTCTGAACTGTTACTTGTGTATGACAATGATTGACACAATCTACTTGAATTATATCTTATAAATCCCAGACAAAGAGATAAAGACATGTAGAATTGACAGCCCTGCATCAATTTTAATAAGCAAGACTTGACCTAAAAATAGTCCAGAGGAGACCACAAAGATGCTCAGAAGACTGTAGCACCTCCTGTGAAGACAGCTGGAGAGGGCTGGGGCTGTTTGGCCTGGAGAAGAGGAGGCTCTGGGGAGGTCCTTTTGCACCTTCCAGCACCCAAAGGGGCTGCAAGAGAGCTGGAGAGGGACTTTGGACAAGTGTGTGTTGCAATAGGAGGAATGGCTTTAAACTAAAAGGGTGCACATTTAGATGAGGTATTAAGGAAAATTTCTTTCCTGTGAGAGCTGTGTGACACTGGAACAGGTTGTCCAGAGTAGTTGTGAATCCCCATCCCAGGAAGTTTTGAGAACAGTTTGGATGAGGCTTTGAGCGACATGGTCTGTGTAAGATGTCCCTAATCATGGCAGTGGGGCTGGAACTGAATAATCTTTTAAGTCCCTTCCAGCTGAAATGATTCTATGATCCTATGAATTCCACAGGCTCTTTCTGCTCCCACTCAGCGTCACAGTGGTGTGTGTCAGGAATAATGCATTTTACAGAGTCACAGAATATGCTGAGTTGGGAGGAGCCCACAAGGATCATTGACTCCAACTCCTGGCCCTGCTCAGGAGAGCCCAAGGGTCACACCCTGTGCCTGAGAGCACTGTCCAAATGCTCCTTGAGCTCTGTCAGGCTGGTGCTGTGACCACTTCCCTGGGGAGCTGCTCCAGTGCCCATCCACCCTCTGGGTGAAGAGCCTTTTTCTAATATCCAACCTAAAGTTCCCCTGACACAACTTCAGGCCATTCCCTTGGATCCTTTCACCAGTCAGCACAGAAACCTATGGTTTTGAGTTTACAAAGACTAAGAAATTGAAATTGATTTTTACATTCTTTATTTGTTTTAAGGGAGAACAAATTTTGAGAAAAGGAGTGTAGATTCTGTCATAAAGCACTTGCACCTCTATGAGAACCTGTATTAATTGAGAAGAAATTGGGGTAAGGAGAGAGCAGGCTTAGCCTGTCAGCAGAAGGGTAGGTGAGCTCAAGGCAGCTATGAAACCACACTTGAAGTCTCTTTTGTCAAGTTAGCTTGGATCCCCAAATCCCTGATGGACCAGCTGTTGTCCAAGGCTAGTGGAGAGGTCTCCAGGCAGGGGTCCTGTTTTACATAGGAGTTCTGGCCACACATCTGTGCAGCAGGGTTGGCTCAGGCCCTGGCTTGATGTCACACTGCTCAAGCAAGTGGTACAGACATCATCACAGGGCTTCACAGACTCTCTTATGCTGTGTGTGATGCAGACACAATGAAAATAGTGTGCCTGACTCCATTTTAAAAGATCTAAAAAGTTGAGTCTAATGTGAAAGTTGGCAGAAACCAACAAATGCAGCAGAAGGAGATGTGTGGGAATTACCCCTGGAACACCAGATCAGTTGTCCTTCCATTAGCAGCTATTTATACACAAGGTGGGAATGTAGCTTTAACAGTCAACACGGGGCATGTAAACCACTGCTCAAACTCAGATCACACAGATGGCATTGCCAGTTTCTCCCAACACCAAAGTCAGTACAGCAGCAGCTTGTGTCCCCTAGTGCTTCTTCCTCTAAGGGCCATCACAAGCAATCTCTTTTGGGATAATGTTTGCTTGCAGTGCCAATCCCAGCCAATACACTCAATAACAACTCTGTGGTCACAGGCTGGAGGCACTGCTTGATGAGAAATACCAAGGGGTTATATGTGTTTACTATCCAAATTCCAAGGTTTGCTGATCAGGAGGATGGAGAGCAGCCAAAATAGCCTCTTGTGGGCTTACCAGACTGCCTTCCCCAGGTTAGTAAACACAGGTGGAAGAGACAACTGCAACACTCCATTCTCTGGAAGTGTTTACGGCCAGGCTGGAAGGGGTCCTGATCAATCTCACCTAGTGGAAATTGTCCCTGCCTATGGTGGGGAGGTTGGAAATGGATGATCTTTGAAGTCCCTTCCAGATCAAACCATTCTATAATTCTATGAGTCTGTGAATTTATGAGATGAAATTGGTAAAGACAAATTTGAGGTATTTATATAGTCTCGCTAAAGAAGGTCAGATATTACTTTTCTCAAGTAAACCAAACTCTAGAACACATGCATCAGAGGAGAGGAACATGCAAAAATTTCATGTAGAAGAACAAAGCATTCTGATAGACTTAGTTTCTATTAACCCTTGTTACACTGTGTTACTTCTGTGGACACTAAATTTCTCTTTGCTTTAAGGAATAATGTGTCTTGACTCATTACGACAGACCTTAAAGGAAAAGCTTTAAGCTGCCTCAGGATGTGTTCAGCAAATGTGTTTCTTAGTTTATGCAGTGTGGATTGGATTAACTGCTGTGCTTCTTGTCTCAGAGGTTATCTATAATAGAGTCCTTAATAATTCTGTTGGAACGCTATTAATGTTTTACTATAAGCACAAGCTTCTATTGCTGTAACTTTCTAAAGAGTTACTCTGGCAAAAACTCACATACAGATGCATTTACAGGAGTGAACAGTAGCAGCATGTTCTGTCTTTGCTGGCTACCCTCATCTGAACACCTCCATACAGCACTTCTTCATTGCCTGGACCTGTAGATCACTGTGCTCAATAAAGCATTGTGTGCTGTACTGTTGTCTTTCTTGCCTGGGGCAGGAATTGACCCTGAATTTTTAACTTGAACCATTAAATGCCAAAGGTGATGTAGCTGCAGAATGACAGCCTTTCCTCTGTACCCCCAACTGCCTCATTCCACTCAGCTTTGCAGAACTCTCTGAACTTACAAGTTCTCTTTGGTGCAATGCACAAGTACAAAGAGTAGAGACTTCAGCTGTGATTTTTCATACATGTGCAGATTTCAGCAGTCCTGATGCATAAACTTTACCCAACATGATGTGTTTGATTCATTTAATATTTATTTAAACACTATAATAATATTTTGTCATAGAACATTCCTATTATGGGCTTTGCTACTCAGATGTAGCTACTGCAGAACCAAAAAAGAACTACCAGCTCAGGAGGTGGAGGAGTGGATGTCAAGTAAAGGGCCACTGTCCAGCAGAACATGAGAAAAGAATTAACACATTTTGAGAGGACAGCGGCTGGCCTCTGAAGGATGAAACACAGCTCAGTGTTTCTGTCATTGCTCCAGCTGGCTGACCTACTGATTGGCTCCAGACCTGGGAACAGCTCAACCAGTTATCAGCCCAGAAACAAATGCTTCAGCAACTGAGCATGTCAAATAGAAATGTGAGAAAGAAAGGAAAATGCTAATGGGAATTTATCTAGAATTTTGTGAGTGAAATATAAAAATAATGAAATATCACGTCAAAAGGGGTAGTTCTTGGGAGGGGAAAAAATAAGAAATATTTTTCTGGGTTTGGAAAGGGATAAATTTAAGAATTTAGAAAGAAGAAGATATTAGACAAATAAATAATGAGGCTCACATAAATGAATAAACTTGACAGACTTACATTACCAAGGGTACTAAAAAGAGTATTAGTAATTATTAAGCATACTTCCTAATTACCTAGTGGCCTGTTTAGATCTGTTTATTATGGAAATGCAGAATCTTATTCTAAATCTGAATAAAGTGGCATACCCACCAGGGGAACATGCAGCTCATGCAGAGGGGTAGCCTCAGTCTACAACTGTGTAAATACATCTGTTCATGACATAAATAAGTAAATGAGTTCATTATGGGAGGAGTAATTAGTCATTGGATAAAGGTGGAGCAACAGTTTGTGCACTGTGTGCTCGAAGACTGACAGAAAAGGCATAGATGTGCTTGTTTCTACACACAGTATGTGCATTGTTATTAGCTGTGTAAAAATCTATAGAAGCTCCTTTTTCCTCCATTGCTTGAGTCATTAATTGAAAAATAAACTGTTGAGAAATACCAAAATGCAGAATGTTTCTCAGCTATTTGGAAAAGTGAAGAATACGGGAGAAAAGTGAAGTGTAGACTCAGTAATGAATAATGCTGAAAGGCTGAATATGACAGGAATATAAGAAAGGCAAAATATTCCAATTCCGTGGGCACAGGAAAGACTAAACACTGGTTTCTTAGTGAGTGGAGGTGCTGCAGTGATGTCTCATGGACGTGTGTTGGCCATTGCTACAACCTCAGGGTGTCTTTCAGTAGTGAGATGTGGGATTGATGGTTCCTGGATGATGTTTCCTCAGTCTTTTCAGATCGTGTTGGTGTCTCCCGGTCTTCTTTTGTGTCACCCCAATTCTCCTGAAGTTATCACAGCATTTGCTTCCTCAAGTGCTGCAGTCAGTTCTGCAAAGTTCTGTTTTGGTACCTGGTGAGTCCTGGTTAGAGGATGGAGTGTAAACCTGATTTATCTATGAGCAATGGCATCACAGGCCCAGCGACATGTCTGGTGCAGCAAAACAAGAAGTTGGGTTTCATGTTTGGGACCTGATTTTCCTCTCCTCCCTGCATTCTCAGGAGAGACTCAGCTTTAGGAGATGGACTCTCTAGCTTGGCCTTAGGCTATTTTTCCATCTGGCTTTCTGCAATAAACATAAACAGGACTAATGAGAAGAAAATATGAAAATTCTGAATACAAAACCAAAGTAATTTTTGCAGAATACATAAAATATGAATGTGCAAGCAAAAAAAAAAAAAAGTACTTAAACACCTGGAGTAATAAAGGCTCTTCTGCAAAATATGTTTCAATATTTAAATAACTATTTCTGGTAGCCTTTTGGGTAATATAGTTTGATTGCTGGCCATTTGCTACAATGGAAACTTAAGGCACATCCAGTATAGTTTTACTATAATAAATAGCATTTGAAAAAAGCAAACTGTAAGGCTGCAAAGCAGATTGTTTTCCTGAACTGCTTTTCTCTCTGAAATATTTTGTTGGCATGGCATATACTGTTTATTGTTTTACATGTCTTTATAGCCTTCAGCCTCTCTCTCTGTCAACACATTACTCTTCAGCTTCAGTGTGCTCTTCTGTCTTTGCTGGTGCCGTGGGAACATAAAGCAAATGATTCTACTGCTCTCAGCCAGAAATTGTTTTTCATTATAATTTCAAGAGGGGCTTTGAAGTATCTACTTAGGCTCTCACAGCTAATAAGAGACAAGGCAGTTGCTATGCTACTTGTTGATTAAATGAAAACCAGACCTGATAACATGTGAAATCTTCCTGAGGGAGGTGTTTCTCTTCTGGAGATGAGTACTGAGCAGTTAAGACCTGAAGTTGCATGTCTAAGGTTAAATGCCTCAATGGTCATTTTAAGCTCTGAAAGTAGTGAGCTGGCTATCTGGAGTCAGAGTGTCAGTGGGTGTAAAACATCACTGACACTTCCTGAGCATTTGGGAGCCAGGGGCTTTGAGGACAAAATGTCCATTTTGTATTCCAAGCATTAAAAATCCTACATTTTCATTTATGAACTAAATGAAAAAAAAATTATTCTTCTGACGTGCAATGTGACAGAAAATTCTAATGACACCCAGGAGAAAATCCCCAGCCCTGCCAAAACCAAGATATCATATTTAAAGCCATAAATAACATGTATTATGTATGAAATAACATTTCATACTTGCCACAGTTTGAAAATTAGTTTATTGTGAAAATCCCAAAATACCACTTACGTTTCTGAAACAGAGTATAGGCCTCTAAATTCAAGACATCAGTCTTATCTAAAGCCCTGAATCTGTTTAGACATTGGAAGTTTCTTAATGTATGGGGTTTCTTATGTATATGCTTCTTAAGGGGTATGTTTTACCCCTTAAGTCAGATTTAACACATTCTGAGAGCACCAAGTGCAGAATAAAATAAAAGTAACAATGAATTTCACTATGAAACACAACAAAAAGAGGTTCCAGAGCATTAATTGGTTTGTATATTTAATTTAAAATATCATACTTCAAACTGCAACTCTCTTTTTCCTTGGCTGCTGGAAATAGGCAACTCTGCAGCAAAGGATGTAAGAGGCATGAGACCAAAGAAAGAGCAGGCAAGAGAAAGCATAATTTTATAGTCCAGTGATTTAAGCACTGTTGGAAGAGAATAGAACTGGTTCTGCTCTGTACATAATTTCATTTTATGTGTGTTTGTCTGTTTCAATGGAAATGTAGAAGCAATCCTCAGCAGCAGAATAGAAAATGACATTACACCTTGTCTCACTTGCTGTATTTTTGGTCCCACACTGTGGTTACCATGTGAACTGCTTGAAGAGTGGTGAATGTATCTATAAGCTTGTGTTTATCCTCTTAGAGTACAGATGTGAATTTAGTTCCCTTAAGCTAAGAAGGGTTTTCTTCTGTTCTGGTTATTGGTAGCAAAACACCTGATTTTGTAGCTGCTCACAAACAAACAGCTTAGCAAAGATCTGCATTCTGGCTTAACTGAGAAACAAACATCAATTAGATGAAAACACTGGATGGCAAAATTCAAGACAAAGAGAAATGAACATTTTTCAGATACATTTCTATTTCCATCTGGAAGAATGAGGCAGCTGCTGTCTACACCTTCCTCTCCTACGTGTGCTTTCCACCCCTTCTCCAGACTGTCTAGATTTTAGACTGTTGCATCATAGGACTTTCTGGGAATGGGGTCATCAAGATGTGTTATCTGCCAATGTATTTCATCCATATGCTATGTTAAAATATCAATGATTGCCTTAATATCTTCCTCTGTGTACTAGGAGAAGAAATAACAGTTCACTATCAATGTGTTGCTAGTCAGTAAAACCAGAATTTTTCTGAAAATAACAGTTTTTGAAAGAAAAAATACTTTAGAGGTTACAATAATAGCACACAATCTATTAATTTGTGATCTCTGAAAAGGACATGAAAGTAGGGAGATTATCCTAGGGCAGTAGTGTCCACAGACATTTCCCATTTTATACCTTTATTTCAGGTTTATAAAAGGAAAATATGTGCTGGGATAATTTTTTGTTTATTGTGTCAGATTTCCTTTATTGCACTTGGCAATTTCATCCAATCTGTGCACTGAAAAAAAGAAATCTTGCATTTCCAAAACAAACAAAAGCTCCAGTTGCATGGTAACCAGCCCACATACTAAGCCCTAGAAATATCAGATCCAGAGGGCTCAGGACTTTGCCAAAGAAGCAGAGTGCTTTAAATTGATCTCTTCATACGATAATAACAGGGGTTTTAACCACTACATCACAAAAATGATGCTGCAGCCAAAATCTTCACTGTCACTGAAGTCAAGGAGGTTACATCGTTGGCAAAGGGGATTCCAGCTCTTCCCAAGCAGTTTGTCCTGGTGCAGCCTGCAGAGGGAAGTTTGCCTCCATCACAGAGGGCAGGTCTCACCACGCCCCATGCCTGTTCTGTCAGAAAGGAACTTTACAGTAAAGACTCTGTGACCTCTAGAGCCACAGAATAAGAGGGCATAAGAATAAAAGGCATGGGAGGATGAAGAAAAGCCCCTCAATGTTTGCCATCCCTCTCATATTACAGAGATAAAAAGACAGACACATTTGCATGATTTTTCTCTGCACATTTCACATTAACCTAATAGTTTCAAAGGCTATAGTTTCTTTGGCTCCCCTAGGGATGTGGAACCACTGGAGATATGTTTCCAGAAGCTGGAAGGAGCCATTAAACTGGTGGAAGTGCCTTGCTGAGGACCACAAGATAGGGTATCATGGGTTAACCCCAGCCATCAGCTAAGTACTGTGCAGGCACTCACTCAGTCCTCCCCCCTTCCCCAGCATGATGAGGAGGACAATCAGGAACAAAAAAGTAAAACTCATGGGTTGAGATAAGAAGAGTGTAATAATTGACACAAAGTAAAATACACTAATACTGCTAATAAAAAGGAGATGGAGAGAAAAAATCCAAGAAAAACAAGTGATGCATGACACCACCCACTGACCAATGCCCAACCCATCCCTCAGCACCAACTGTCTCCTCTCAGTCAACTTTCCCTCCCTTATGTACTGCTCTCTTAAGCAAGAGAAAAGGTCCTAAACAAAAAATTTCTTCACTGCTCAGTTTGTAATGCATCTTCATGAATAGCAAGCTAAAAAAAAAATTCTTATTCATAGTGTGTGGGCTCTCCATAATCATGAACTTAACGAGTGAGCTGACATCAAAGTAGTCATTGAGATATTCTTGATTTTCTGCCTAAAACATCAATGTTTCATTCAATTATAGTTTTTGATTCATGTAAATCCTCAACCAACCTTTAATCCACAGACCATGGCTGGTAGGATTTTGGGGTAAAAGAATAGTAGTTGTAGCAATGGAGGTACTGTACATTGAAACCACTATTGAGTGTTCAATAGAGGGAGCTGGAAACACCTGACATAGCACAAAATTTCAAGTAAGGTAAAGATCACCATCATTGCTAAATTCATGTTTGAGTGGGAAGGATACACCTGAGTGTCATACCAAACTTTGGAGACTGTTTTGGTTCCAAAATTGATTCATTGTGAATAATGGAGTCAGAGTGCCACTTTTCAGCTGTGTTCTCCGCCTGAACACACATACACACAGAGGCACATGGTGCTCCAGGGATATGATTCCTCACAAGTGTATGAACTCCAGGAGAGTTAATAACTGGGAGGACTGGCAATTCAGCAGACTGACAGTGGTGAATCTCTGCTGAAATGAGCCATATTTCATTAACACCTCTTGATTTGCTCTCTACACACCCCCAGTTCTGTGAGCAATATTTGGCCCTCACATTTGCCAGTTCAGTCTGGTACAGCTGGTTGTGGCAGCCCAACCCATGTGGTCTTTTTCATTGCCCCTCCATCTCTCCTTGTCCCAAGTCCTTTACTCACTGCCTTTTTGACTCTGTGGATGTGACAGAAAGCATCTCTTTTCACATTTTCAGGTCTATAAGTTTGTCTCTTTATTTAGGTGTCATTTCCCTTGCTAACCACAAAAGCACCAACCAGCCACAGCCCCAGTAATACACCTAGGCTTGTCTAGTCTGTCTGGACACAAATCTGGGCTGCACAAGGGCAATAGTCTCCTGCTCTGTGGCTGTCACTGCAGGATCTATGGTACCTGTGCTCTCCAGGGTGAACTATTGGACTTCCAATGGTCTAGTTTTAACTGGTGTGGTTGATTGACCTGAAAAATAAATGGATGAAACTCAGACTCTTTGATCTAGGTATGCTGCTCTTGCAGCAGATTTGCTGTTGGAATGAGACAGGATTCAAGAGAACCAGCTGGAGTCTGGTATGTAGGATTTTCTGGACTAAAGCCAGGGAGCTTAGCTAATAACTCAGCAAGACAGGCTGCTCCATCTTCTAATTGGCTGCCAACTTCAGGCCCTGAGTGCCCAGTTATTCATGCTGGAACCAGCACAACTGAAAACGTATTGGTACAGATTTTATGGTTGGTTTATTCTGTCAAAAGTGGTTGAATTAATCTGTGTCTTTGCATATAAAACACAGGTTGCAAGAGGCTTATGGAACCTCTGCAGAACCTCGGACTCAAACCATGCCCTTGTCTCCATTTGAGCATCACCAACCTTATAAAGGGCTGGTGTGAAGTTCTGTGTTGTTCTTTCAAGACAAGACCTGGGGCCCAGAAAGCCTTCTGTGCCTGCCTTTAAATCTGAGCTGGAGATAAAACAACCTAGGTGATACCAGGAAAGAATATTCTGCTCCACACAAGTGTCTACACTGTCAGTAGTTGTGAGTCACAAACAAGGGGAACAATATCTGATTGCAAGGGATCCTTCTCTTAGACCTGTTCAACTAGATTCTTTGCCTTTGGACATTTTGTTTCAGAACTATGGTCTGAGCTGAGCCTCACAACCAGATGCCTATAAGATCTTTTTAGACAATGTGAAGTTAAACACCTTGCAAACAGGTGGCCAAATCTGTAGAAAACCTCCTACAAAGCACATGCATCAAAACCAGTGCCCTTGTGATGTTCAGGCTGACAAAGGATTTGAGGGAATACTGGCTTAGGAGAGATGTATTTATGTCCAGGACACTGAGGTGAAAAAAACAAGATTTAGGAGAGAAACACTGGTCATTGTCTAAACAAGTGTTGAGAGCCTGGTTCTCAAAACAAATAAGAGAGAGCTTATCAATAATTTTTCTGGGGGGTAAAGTACTGGCTGAAAAAGGCATGAAACTCTTCTAACAGGAAAAAAAAAATCTCCTCTTGTTTGCTTCATCCTAAATTCAGTTGAACAGAAATGTGTATAATCTGTAAATAAAAGAGACTGGCAAGACACCTGAGCTGAGCACTCACACCTCCTGTAAACTGAAACTAGCTTCAAGGCTCAATTGTTTTCTAACCAGGAATATCAAAGGAGGAACTGTAGAGAGTCCCTTATGGATTGGAATTCAGAAGAGACACAAAATCCTTAAGCATCAAACAGAAAAGGGTATAGCTAATTATCCCTGTGGAAGATCATGGCACTGTAGAATACAGAAATGAAAGAGTAGGAAAGCCACCATGACAGTGTCAAGACAAGCAGAAAACAACTACAGCTGTATTTGAAATTACGTGGAAAATAAGGGAAGAAGGGAGGTCATGCAGTCTAGAAGAGAAATCATGCCAAACAGGCAATATGTCTGGGCAGCAGGGATGTTGAGGACGAGACTGATTTTGTTGGTACTGTGGAAAAAGGAGCAGCAGGACATTTGGGTAGGAAAAGGGGTGAAAGAAATGAAAGGTGACATGAAGGTTGAAAGCCTGAAAAGAGAAAGAAAATGTTTCAATCTCCAAAGATCCGACTGTGATTATGCAGCTGTCAGCCCTGCCCCTTTAATTAAGTAATTGATTAATTAAAATAAAGCACTTAATCTCTCCATTTACATATTATGCCTCCCACTAACCAGCACTGACTGTGGGGTCCTCACCAGAAAGCTCCTTCCTATTTGAATTTGTGTTGGTTCCCAAACATATTACTTTGTAAATAGGAAATGACAACATTGGCTCAGTGCCCCACGATCGTCGCAGCCCTGCCATATGTCAGTATCATGCTAAACATAGTAAGCAGAAGACCCAACAATATAATTATTGAGGACATCTGTCAGCAGCACAAGCTACATCTGGGATTAGTAGCTGTAATGCTGGAAAGACCTATAAGAAGCAGGAAGGAAAGTCCTTTTGTGTTGGCTTGGATTTTCGAGAATAGGAGCCAGATCCTCAGCTGGTGTAAATTCAAGCCATTCAAAGAAGCTAATGAACCCAGCATCAGCTGATACTAGCTGAGGATCTGACACTGAAAAGGAGGCCAATATCATTAAGAATGAGGTTTAATATTTTCTGTGTAAAGGTAGAATGCCTCAAAACATTTCGAGTTTACAACATGGAAGATCATTTATTAGTGGAGCCAGCAGGTACAGACTGTCTTTTATCTCACATCTGAAGGATTGTGGACAAGTTTGGAAAGCTCCCGAAGAATATTAAAAATTCTCTTTAATGTTCTTTGTACATGAAGCATGCGGTAATTTTACATTTCAAATAATTATAGGTAGGAAAAAAAATCTTTTGAGCACATTTAATAACACTTGTTAAATTGTCTTCATCCACGGCAGAGTTTATCTTGAGTTTGCACAGGCAGACTGTCCTGTGAAACCAGGGACACATACAGATTATGCCTGTTTATTAATCTCAGGGCAAGCTCCTGTTGGGAATCCGAGTAGCTGCATTAATGGAATGCTCCTTTTGAGTTAAAATCCCCTGTAGAAATCTTATAGCCATGTCTGCACCACGCTGTGCTCATTCTAGCACACTGTAGTTCTCAGCAAGCCTCAGTATTTCAAACCCCAGGCTGTCCCAATATTGATTATGGCACCTGGGATGGAGGCTACCTGTGCTTAAATACATGGCAGAAAGGCTTCACTCCATGAATCTCTTCACAAGCCCTGAGGACTTCCAGTCAGTTCCAGCCCTGTTGTTTGAATACCAAGGGTCTGATGGTGACTTGGATCACTGCCTTCAACAGAGAAGCTGAAGGAATTATGCCAAAGAAATGTTAACAGGCAGATTTTGAGAAATACCTAGAAAAGTTACTTCCTGAAGAAAGTGTCCAGGGATATATTGAATAAGAAATAAAGGAGAAGAAAGGTTCATCTCCCCAGAAAAAAGCTCTTGCTTCATGTGTCACACGAAACTTTTCACTCTTTTACACCCCGTATTGACAAACAATTCATCTTTGCCCTGAGTCAGGTTTGTAATAAAGAGAAAATGAGCTCGTGCACTGATCTCTCCCCACTTCTTAATATTTTTTTCCTTTGCAAGATTTCTTTAAGCTTTAAGTCCATAACCTATATGTAACAAAGGATTACAATGAAACAGCAGATTACAGAATTTAAGGTTTTGTTTTTTTCCTTAAACTGAGAAAAATCTTTCCTTATGTCAATACACTGGAAATTTGGGGGTGTGTAAGAGAGTTAAGCTGCTTCACCTCACTCATTCAGCAGGAGATTCACCGAGACACTTGTGCTTATGGATGTAAACCTGTGTGCCTGTACATGAGCTGAGTGTTTAAACTCTTCCTGTAGTCAGCAAAGACTCATCCCAGGAAGCCTGTAGGTCTACAGAGAGACCCAGCTGACTAAGGGGTCTGCTTTGATGCTTTGAATTGCCTTGCTGAGGTGTTTATTGCTCTCTTGTGACTGTAAAGGAAGCACATGGAGCCTAAAGCCATAAGTGAGTGCCTCTGTAGATCCCCCCAACAGCATACCCTGCCCAGGCTGGCAAACAAGGTAGCCAATTAAACGAGGTTAGAAATATTGGTTATTGTAATGAGACGTGAAAAAATAATCTGATACAAACCTGTGACAACACCCAAGCCATCAATAAATACATTTTCATTTGCATAAAGCTAAAGAACATTTTCCTTCCAAAATTCAATTGTGTCCTTCCTAGATCGGCCAGGAGGGAAAAGCCCTGAAATGCAGAGATCTGTCTTGCTCCTGTTGGTGCTTTTCAGTAGTCCAGACATTACTTGAACCTTGTGTGAGTGTGGTGATGAAAACACATGATTATTCACTGACTGCATGTATTTTTCTTTCAAAGGCAGGATCTGAATGAGCAGTGGCTTTGTTTAATTACATTTTCTTAATAAAACAGAAAAATAAAATCTCCTCTAAAAGTGTTTCAAGCCTCTGGTCTCCCACCAATACATACTCTCCTCTTCTCATGACACAATATCTGGGAAAATTTTTCCCTTGGGTAGAAAAAGAACAAAAAACAACCAAGAAACAACCCCCCCACCCTGCCTCAAACCAAACCACACCCCCAATTCCTGCCCCCTCCAAACCAATCGACCGACCAACCAACCAACCAACCAACCCCCCCCTTCCCCAAAAAAACCAAAACCAGCCAAACAAACAAAATGTAACAGGTTGTTTAGATGGCAATGGAAAAGTTAAAAAACTAAAACTGGATATTTTTTGCTGTTTGATTTTCAGGAATTTTTGTCCTCAGATAAGTGAGGAGAGCAGTTTTTTACTTTTTTGTTAAAAGGCAGGACAATTCAAATGTCTTGAGCATATGGTCTGACCTTAAAAACATAAATTTTTCTGCATCAGTAAACCTTTCTACCCCATTGACAGTACTTACATTTGGAAATCTCTGTCTTGAATAATAGTTTGTAGGATTTGTTCCAAGTGGGGCTAAAGTGAGACTGAGGTACATACCTTTAGCTCGGGGGTAGATTTCGCTGTTACTGTTGGGGGAAAACACCCAGTTCAGAAAACTACTCTATTTCTTTCTAAAAATAAATTACGGTTTCAGGAACACAGACATACAGAATGAATAAGTGGTTCCTGTCTGATTGCAGCTCTGGAGTGAATTGTGATGGTCAAATTGAAAATAGTGCTTGGATGAAAAGGAGTCTATAATGGAAACCATGCAGGAACTTTAACACCACCAGCAGTGCCAGCAGAGAGCTCGTAAGAATTTCAGTCATATGGGGAACTGTGCACCTATTGGACGTGTTCACCAAAAGATTAACTTCAAAATCTACAGCCTCAATTTCCTGAGTTTAACTGTGTTTGAATGATCTGTGAGTTTTAGGGTAATGTGTATTTAACATGCATCTCTGTAGGAGCTATGGACCCATACAGTGTGTCTTTATTTGCAATGCTATAGACCTTACAAGCATTCATTTAGGTGTAGCTTATTTAATTTTTTAATGGGCTAATCCTTGTTCTTTCAGGAGAGTTTTTCTATATACAAAGCAATTACTTAAACTAGTGTTTGTTTAGCTCACCTAGCCAGAACAGTCACGTAATCTTTGGGCTTTTTCATATCTTGCCAGCAATTTTATTAATAGAATCGGGCTGTTCCTGTCTGAAATATTCTCTTGCAAATGTTTCCAGGCAGAACAAGAATGTGAATAACCTAGTGTTCAGCAATGAGTTTTAAACAGGTTCTTATTCTCCTGTCTGATTTTGATAAGGTCAATGCAGTAGCCATCACATAGACCACACTTATACCATTGCAGTTGATTTCTGTTTGGGGCAGTTAATTAATATTTGTGTTATTGTACGGAGGATTTGAGAGAGAGATGGAGGATGGAGTTAGGAGTTTTCTCTGTTCATATTTCCAAATCTCCCTCAAAGCATTTTTTTTTTTTAGTATCATGCTGCAAGGCCTAGCTGAAATTTGACTTCAATTTTCTCAATGTCCTTTCGTATTGTTTTACTGCTCAGATTTCTACCTCTCTTTTCCCTCATGAGGGCACATCCGTACACATATATCAAACAACAAAGAAGACATAGATTCCAGCTTTTGTTAAAACCCAAACTGTACATCCTAGCCATTGCAACAGCTGCTTTTTTGGATACCAGTTTAACAAAGGCATTTAATGACTCCTTATGGCAGCTCTTTCTTTATGGAGTTAATTCAGTTTAACCCTCAGGATAATGGCATTTACTAAAACTAAATGAATAAACAGCATCATTATTCTATTTTTGTCTTTGTAAGAACCAGAGACTGACTCTCATTTTGGTCAAAATCATAAAAATTTCTCCTGACATCAAAGAAACTACCTTCATGTCAAAGTGGTTTAAGCTAATAATGAATTTGACCAGGCCATTTCTTACTGTATGGGAAACATTTATGGTGATTAAGCCTGTAAAAGTGAAGCATCCACAGCCCCTTCTGTGCTCTACATTCAGCATTCAGCCTCACCATTGCTGCAGCTAGGGCCAGGGTGCACAAAGGCATGACTAACATCTATTATATATTTTCTTATTTCTCTCCTTCCCAGGCAGTAACCATGTGCAACAACCAATGGAGTGCTTAGAACCCATCTATGTCCTTCTGCTGCTCCAGGTAGGCTCAGAGATGTGCAGTTTGCTTTTCCAGCAGGAGGTGGTGAGGTTTGTTGTAACTCTGTTCCCATGGGAATTTATTTCTCCTTTGGGTCAGAACTGAGGGAACTCTGTCTCGTGCACTGACACCCTTACGAATGTTTTACCAAAGCAGCTGATTCCTTCAGCTGGGAAAATTTTGATGTGCCAGCTTTATGTGTGCTTTCCTCTCAGGATGCTGCTAGTGGGCTCACTTTGCCTTTCCTTTTCCCTCCTTCACCAAAAAAAAGAGGTTTTGCTTAACTTTTCACTTCCCACTTTTAAAGTGAACTTATACCCTTCAAGAGGAAATGTCTTTCTTTAATGCTGCACCATACTGAAAGCAGCCCCTCCAAAGCACTGCTGCTTTCTACCTCATCAGTAGGGATTATATTCTCAAAAAACACCACCTGGAGTTTACAGTTGTTCAAGCTAACCATCCAAAGGAATTAAATGCAGAGAAATGTAAAAATATTTCACAGTGGGAAAGAGGGAGAAGGAAGGCAAACAATGCAGGAAACTAAGTATACAGAGGAAATTCATCATAAGAAACACATCAAAAAAAGGGTACTTAAAAATAGAGGAAAATTCCACATTTGGAAAATATAGTAGTTTTGATAAAAGCTCATAAAAATTAAGATATAATTGCAAGGTACAGATTTTGAACAAAAAAGAAGCCTGAATGGGTAACGTGCTGACTTTGCTCACTGCATGTATTGTTACTTCAAAGTGGTGTTGAAGAGTGTTGCAGTCAAGACTCTAAGGCAGATAACAAACTGCTAAAGCACAGTTACCTGCTACACAGAATAGTATTTGCCAGCAGACTGGTCCCAGTTTCCTAATTTTAAAATAGCATTTTCATAGCTGTGAACATGCTTAATTTTAAGGGCAACACATTGCCTTCAAATTGGATTGAATTGCTGCAGTTTTGAAAACTTGTGATCTGATTCTGCAATTTAAAAAAAACTTACATGTTGTTGCTTTAAGTACAGCAAATTCCTTTCCTTTTCATCTACAATGGAACACTTCAGTACAATGGGCTCTGAAGACAATTTTTAATGCTGACTTCTCTGCATTCCGGCTTCATTTGTGGAGATGCACAAGCAGCCACAATAACAGCCTCAAACATGACTTTCAAAACACACTGCTTTTATACTTCAAAAGAGATATGTCCCCATTTCTTTCTCATATGTCTTTTGTCAAACCTTTTATTCTTCACAAAGAAGTACAGAGCTGACCTGAAAAAAAACCACTTTTTCTGACAGAGTAGTCAAAATTATCTTGCCTGAGTAAATCTGAGAACTCTTTTCCTGGGAGCACGAAGACATATGTTTCATTTGTATCTCTTGGAAAAAATGTGGGCTGGCATGCAAAAGAACATAATTATAATTAGATCTAGAATCTTACCAGTGCCTTGTCTTCAAGAGATAGCTTTCATCTCAAATGGAGGCCTGCTGGATTCATTGACTGTACACAAGGGTCTTGAGGGCTATAATTGTATTGGGAAACCTGGTGCTGACCTGCTTCACCCAAAACTTCCCCCACCTGGAAGGCAGCACACTCCCTGGGTTTTAACACCCTCTAGCTGTCCATACTCCTTGCAGGGTCAAAGTTGGTAAGTATGCTAGGAACTGATTTCCCAGAGTATCCCCAGAAAGAGAGAAAAACTGGTGTAGCTCCTTTTTTCACTTATTTACCTGGAACAAAGAACATGCTCTGTGATATAGAGGGCTTGCTCTCATCTGCTTAATTGCATTCCTATTTCCACAGAAAGGCATAAACCCCAATTCGTTATGAAGGGCTCTTTCCACCAGTAAAGAAAGTTGTAACTAAGGAAAATAGAGAAACAACTCAGCACAAGAAGTGCAGAGAGACATTTCTGAGGGAATGTAATAACTAAAAGTCTTTACAAAAAAAAAAAAAAATCAACCTCCTGACCAAGTGAAGTCCTCCTTACTAACGAAGGCAAGTCTGTGTCTTTGCAGCCAGAACTTATGTTGCACCCTCATCCCTTCATCCTGGCCTCCTGTTCATCCATATGGTGCTTGGGCCATGATGGCACTTCCTGGAGCAGCACACCTGAGTTTTCTTTGTATGGAACCAAGAAACCAAGGATGGGAGGGAAGAACAACTGACTTTCAGAAAGGCCAAGGCACATACTTGAGATGGGGACCGAACAAAGTCTAGACAGATTCCTTAGCTCTTTAGTCATTTTTAAAAGATTCTTTAAAACTAACCATTTGGTCTTTATAAAACATTCAAAATGTTGTAGATATTAATACTCTTTGGGTAAAATATTAAAAGAAATCTTTTCCTGTTCTGTTCTGAGTCTGTTATTTTAATAAATGCAACATCTCCTGTTTCTTATAGTATTTTATGCTAACATAAAAAACATTCAGAAAAGACTAACTGGAAAAATACATGTCTGAAAAGAAATTGTTTTAAATTCATTTGAAGGATGTCTGAGTGTAATGCTATGTGTTTTTATTTATAAGGCTTTAGTAAATTAAGAACTTTCAGATGCTGACTCTCTGTTTCACATTCCTTATTGCCTTGTATAAAATAAACTCTCTTACACTTTGGGAGGGGCAGACATTCCCAGGGCTGGACTCAGGCAGTGTGATGGGAGTCTGTGCACACACAAGTGCTGCTGGCCACCTTCCCCACACAGATCAGACACAGCCCCACAGCAATGTGGAAAGCTGTAAAGCTGATCAGTAGAACTTTGGTCAGCTGCTTTAACAATGCTGCTTTTAAATTTTGTATTGTTAAACCAGTTATGTATTAAAAATAACCTCCATGAAAACAAGCCTGAAAGATAATGGCTTGGATAATGAGACAATAGTTCCAGAGATTTTGAGAGATATGAGTGTAAATCTGAAATTTATATACATTCCTGTTTTTTTCCCATCTCAAAGGCACAGTAAACCTGCTCAAATATAATGGAGTGGGGGAAGTCAGGAACACCAGATGATTCATGTAGGCTTCTGCCTCCACTCAACTCATATTTTAAACATCTCATTGAAGTTTATAATCAAATGCTTCTATAATTTTCTTTATGGTATTGGTAAGCAATGGTCCCTTTGTCTACAGTCTGTCTCATAAATATAAAGTCAACTGTTACTTCATGTTGTATTAGATCTAGGTATAGAAGACCTTTGTTAACCTAAATAGTTTAGAATTTTCCTAGTTATTTTTACTAATTTTCTTAGAACTCTGAAGTTAAATTTACATTGACAAATTCATAGATACCTCTTTGCCAAGAGAAAAACTTGTAAGTTTAGGTAGTTTTAGTAGCAAATCTCTTTAGGAAATAGGAAGTGCAGAATCAAAATATTTTCTACTGTCATTTGTTCTATATTATTGTCCTCTGTTTGAACAATCTAGATGCCAAAATGCAACTGTCTTGGTCTTTGTTCTCTTTTGAACTTTCCAACTTAAAATGTTTATAACTTATCACAATCACAGTGTTTTTCACTTGGGAAAACTGACTTTCCCAACCCTTTTTTTATTTTGTTAGAATCATGCAGGACCATATGATTGTGGAAATTGTGTCATTGTAGAAATTCAAAAGAGTGCATGTAAGAGACTTCAATGAACACCCTGTTATCACATATAGAAAACAGCAAAAATGAAGGAATGTCAATTAAATCCCTGCCAGACTCCAGATCAGAGTTAAGAGTGATCCTACCATCACTCTCTATGTAGATATTTTCTTTTTATTCAGGTGTTCTAATAAAACAGAAAAATCACCTAAGGGGCTTCACACTGTTAAAAAGACATGGATCTAGTAGACCTTCTAAATCTCCTTCTTTACTGCTGAAGTGTAGATCCAAAGGAAACTACTTAAAAAATAGGATATGAAAACAGCTGTTAACTTGTGAGGTGATGAGGGACCCCATCTGGAGAGAGCTTCAGAGTGTGCAGAGAACATCTGGCACAGATGTGAGGAGCTCACTTTGTTGGGCCCTTGCAGCATCTGCTGTGCATTTGATCCCACCAAGCCTGACTACTGAAATGCAGCAGGGTGGGCAGTGATCTCAGGGTGACTGTGTTCTGGGCTTTCAGTAGGCCTGGCCACCACAACCAGAAGATGCCTGATGAGCACCTCTGGTGTTTCTGAATGTCAAACAATCTGATCAGAACCATTATTTTGTGTGGTGCGTCAAGTATTTTTTCTTAAGCAAATATATTTAATCTGGGAGGAGTAGGAGGAGGCAAATGTACCACTGGCCCCTACAGTAAATCAGCTGGAGATGGCTCTGACTTCCAAGTGTTTTAACTTTCATTCACAGACCTCTTCCCTTTACCATTCCACAAACGAAATAGGGCATTTGCCAGATATTCAGGGAATGATCAAATACATCTCATTGTCAAGGAGTTTTTTTTTTTTTGGATGACATCCTCTTGAATTGTTCCAATATCATCTCTAAGTAGATACAGGAATAAATCCACACTTCTTTCTTATTTACATTACAAGGTCATTTGTGAATTACAGAGCTGTCTTCTATTGTTCAAATACATATAGCTTAATTATCATTTCAAGAAATAGGCTCCCTGTTTCCACAGACTAGCCATTACTTTTTAGAGTTCAAATATGAGTGACCAAATCAATCACCAGTTCACATTCAGGCAAAAACATTATAAAGTTTATTTAGATATAGTTATTTTTCAATCAAATCTTGAAGACCCATTATCACACTCCTTTGATAGCTCCTACTTGTGGAGAGTATAATTTGCATTTTTTAAATCACTTTTTGTGTGCAGATTCCTTTAGTCCCTTTGAGATATGTTGGAGGACATCAGAAAGGTGCATAATAGTTATACATACTATTATGCCTGAATAACTGCAGGGTACTGCTAATCCTGCTGTTCAAATATTCATAGCTTTAACTGAAATACAATTTGGGTAACAGACGCAGCTCCCTTACCCACCTCAGTTTGCATTTGTTTTTTGTTTTGCAGTACAATTTTGTGATTTCTCATTAGCTAGCGTGTCTGCCTTCTGCCACAAACTGACTTACATTCCTCCCATCTGTTGCAAACCCAATTTAATTATCAGTCACTACTATGAACATGACAACAGACACTTCTATTCATGAAGGTTCTGCCCTTTTCCCCATTGTCAGAATTTCTGTGATGTTATGTTTTGAAGTAAAGTTTTCATAGAAGGTTAGTTCAAGAGATCTGTTTCTGGATACACCATGCTTTTATTAATGTTATGTTACAAATCCACTAAGATCAATCAGTAATTCAAATGAAATCTGTATTTTCATACTGACTTATCCTATTATTTTTCTTATTGAATGCTTGCAAGATGGAATATTTTTGGATTATTTCTACAACAAAGTTAGAGATTTTGGAATTACTTAGTATTGATATACTGTATGCATCTCACCATAGTCAGTAACTAGAATTACCTGAACCAGAAAATCAAATAGAAATGAGAGAACACTAAAAAATGAATTATTATTAAGCTAAAAGGAAATTACCTAAAACACAACAAGCAATACATAATGGAAAAAGAAAGCAGAATATTTAAATGATGAAGAAGAACTGAATTATCTAAATAAAATTAAATATAATAATTTGGTGGGAAGATAAAAAATTTCTGTCCAAATTCTAATCTCCATTAACTGATAACCAGTCCAATGAATCAAGAAGAAAATTCTGAACCAAAAAATCCCCATCATTCATTTGTAGACTAATCAATTTATGTGCTAATGGTGTTAAAAAAATTTTACATATACTAGAAATGTTTACAGAACAGTGACAACAACAAAATCTTTTTCCTATTGAAAGTTGGAAATTTTGAAATGAGCTATGAAAATATAAAAACTTTTTAAAATTTATCAGGCTTTTTGTGAACATCTGATGCTGGTTAACCAGCTGGATTAATTTTACTTTTCATACATTTCAACCTATACTCTTTGTACTGGGGTGATGTACTAAAGTTTTGGTAGTGAGGAGGCAGCTGTAACTGTGTCTTCTCCAGACCATGGAAAACCCAAATTCCCCCATGTCACACAGAGCCAGATCCAAGATGGACCAGTTACTGGTAAAAGATCCAGAAAGATCCTCTGGCACCCATCAGTGATTTTGGCAACACCCATGTGCTAGCACATCTAAGCAATAGAGAACCTGAACAGCAGTTATGAAAGGAGTGGGAGAATGGGAAAGAAAGAGCCTGCAGGAACCAAGAAGGAGTAGAACCAGGAAGGTGCAGAAGGAAGGGGAAGAAGGTGCTGAAGCAAAGATTCCCCTTCATCCCTTGGAGAAGACCATGGTGGAGCAGGTTGTGCCCCTGCAGCCCGAGGGTGTCCGTGCCAGAGCAGAGTGCAGCCCACAGAGCACTCCTTGCTGAAGCTTCTGCAGCCCATGGAGAGGGACTCACACCAGAGCAGGTTTGCAGGCAGGACCTGTGGGCCATGGGGGACTCACACTGGAGCAGCCTGCTCCTGAGGGACTGCACCCTGTGGAAAGGACCCATGCTGGATGGGGAAGGCCATCATGACTCAGAAGTGGCAGAGATGAAGCAATATGGACTGACCACACCACCCATTCCCCATCCTCCTGTGCCACTCTGGGGGAGGAGACAGAAGAGTAGGAGGGAAATTAAGCCCAAGAAGAAGGGAGGAATGGGAAGAAGGTGGTTTCAGCTTTGTTTCTGCTTCTTACTCTCCTACTCTGTTATTAAGAGTCTGGTTTGCCTGTGATGGTAATTGGTTAATGATCTGCTTGTCCTTCTCTTGACCCGTGAGCTTTTCCATTGTATTTTCTCCTCCAGTCCTTTTGTGGAGGGCAGAGATGGAGCATCTTGGTGGGCATCTGGCAGCACCAAGGTGAACCCACCACACTACATCCAAATAATTCAAAAAATTTGAGTGTTCTGCTCAATTTTACAAAATACATTCTTCGTTCTGTTTGCTTTCAGAGAGAAAATTGTCCTGAGAAAAATGTTCTTCAGTCCTACCTCCTCAAACCATTTTTAATATACAGTAGGACTTCAGTTAACAACTTAATTGATAAAGTTTAGACAACATTGTTAATGTTAATGTTTTAGACAACACTGTCTTTTAGACTCTGCTTTGCTTTATCATTTGATCAAACTTCATTTGGTATGGGAAGTCTCATGTTAGCTCTCTTGACGGTTTTAAACCAAAATAGGTTAGGTTTAGATTAGATATAAGGTAGAAATTCTTGGCTATGAGAGTGATGAGGCACTGGAACAGGTTGCCTGGAGAAGTTCTGGATGCCCCATCCCTGAGAGTGTTCAAGGCCAAATTTGAGCAACCTGGTCCATGGCAGGCAGGTTGGAATGGGATGATTTTTAAAGTCCTTTCCAAGCCAAGCCATTCTATGGTCCTATAGATTTTCTGTGGTCCAGGTTCTATGGTCTATGGATTTTCTCTGGATTCCAGGTGACTAATTTTGGGTGTGAGCATGAAATAATATGAGATTTTGCCAGAATTATTTTGTTGTAGCATTTCTGAGTATGTATGGTGCTTATGCTAAAAAAGCACTGTGGTTGTGCTAAGAAAGCACTTGAGAGGACAAGACCTACCCAGGAGGATTTTGATAATCAGAGGATGCTAAACATGGCATAATTAATATTCATGTTATCTGGCTGGAACATGCTTTGCTGTGCACAGTTTTATCATTTCCAGCTGTCTTTCATCTGGGAAAAGCTGATTGACTCATTTCAGGAAAAGACTGGAGACGTTACCTGGCATATATCCAATATAAATAAATTGAGGACCAGACCTGGGAGCAGTTACCATATCTGGAAGATAACTATTTGATAAATGCAGGTGCATCCTAAAGCCAGGATGTGAAGAAGCTGTATACATGGCAGGGGACCAAGGAGGACATTGAGAGTCAGGGTATTGAGAGAACTGGAACAGCATCTGTAATGACTGAACCAGGAAGGGGAAATCACTTGTTGGAGAAATAAGGGAAATCTGAAACAACAATAAAGTTTTGCAATTCTTCATTTTCAAGTAATTTTATTACTCCCCTTCTAATTTATTTGCCTTCTTTATGACCTAAACTGTTGTTGCCCTTTCAGTTTGTCTATGAAGTCCCATTGCTTGAATATGCCCAAACACCATGGACACATGTATGGGTCAGTCTGAAGCAAGACTATTTGTCTATCTACCAAATAGTTTCACATCACCTCCAAGAATCAAATATTACCCTGGATTTTCAGTGCTCACCTTTCAAAGCAAAAGCTTTCCATTTTCTTTGCTTTAAATCCAAAATCTATTTTTTTCCCCTCCTTTGAAGCAACCTCACATTTACACCTCAGGATTCACCTCCTGATTTATTGATAACATGATCATTCAGTATTTTAGATTGCTTTTTCTGGCAAGCTCCAGAGGATCAGAAAAGTCTTGCCATCCATTGAGAAGGAGCTGTTTTCAAAGCAGGGCAAACCCCCACTAGTGGTGCACTTGCTGCTCAGTCTCCCTTGGACATCCTCAGACAAGTCTGTCAAAATATAAGCCTTAATGGCAACTGATGTGCATGTTAACCTCTTGATCAAAACTTTGGTGGAAAGAAACAATTCTATGATCAGGATTTCAGCAAATAATGTCCTTCAAGCTACATCTAATATGATTATGAGAATAACAAACTCATTCCTTTTCATTGTTTGAAGGAAGAGAGAAAGACAATATTTAAATCTATTTGTAAACGTGAAAGAAGAGAACAAGTAGTTGGGACATTTAAAAGCAAACTGAGGCAAGCAGGTCATGAGACTTAGTTGACAATATTTGAATTTCTTTAGAAACATTTGAAAATCTAATCAAATTCCTATGTGCAATCTGTTAAACCATTCTGGTGAGTAGAGATGGAAAAGACTTCTCTTTTTGAGAGAAAATCCTTTTTTTTATACAGATCTTGTCTGACACGATCCCTATCACTTGAAAACCATTTGGGTTTTGGTACTGAGGCAGTTGCATTTTGAAGGGAGAGAGGTGTACAAATTTGCAGCTGTGTCTCAAACTGTATGGATAAATTTCAGCCCCTTACCTATCACTCCATCAAATCTAAATTTCATGCAGAGAGCTTCCATTGAGACCCATGATTGGATTTTCTAATTCAGGCCTTGAAATATCTGTGTTGCACCATCTGGCCTTTATTTACGGGTTTGTGCTATAAAATACTTTTAAGGACCACAAAGTACAATTATAATTACTTATTTTAATTTTATAAATTTAAAACTTCAGTAGAAATCAATTTATTTCAGCTTAAATAGATTTTTGGCTCAATTGAAGTATTTCTTGAAATGGTGACATTGCATGTTGCAAACTGTGCAGTGCTGACACCAGCAAGTCCAAATGCTGGCCAATACTGCACACAGCAGTAGTCCAGGGACAAGGATAGCAAATGAACATGTATCTAATTAAAGTTCTCTGGTAGGATTAATCAGTTGACATTTTGCCACATAAATCAATAGCTGGATTTTCCTCCCAACAAAAAGCCTAATTTTTGCTGAGGAAGCAAAACACTCTTAGCTAGAATGTCAATGTTTTTGGCAGATGATTGATTCCCCCTATATTTTATGCATTCAGTTTCAAAATACAAACAACAGATGGCTTTCTCAACAGTCCTAGACCTAGATTTGATTGCTATAATCCATTCAACACTGCTGGAATTCACACCCTGCAAACTTAAGGTGATCTGCAGATCTCTCCTCTACTCCATCTCAAATATAACCTCTTCAAATTATCAGGTACACTGTCAAGTGATGGAGACTTCCAAGCAGAGTAGGGTAAGACAAGGAGAATTGTGTCACCCTTAAAGCTGCCACAACACTGGAGCAATGGTCACAGCAGCCTCCCTCTGGGTAGAATGATATTAAGAATGACTGGAAGAAACCAGACCACCCTCCAGATTAGAGCCCTCATCAGCTGGACCCTCCAATTAGTGCGCGTTACTCAGACCTGTTACTTGTTTGAATGGAAATTCTTGGGCTGGGCCTGAGAAGATTTGGCTTTTAATTAGGTAATTATAAATCCCTAATTATCTGCTGATAATCTTTCCAGTATCTCTTCTTAACTTTGGCTCCAACTAGACCAGATGACTCAGATTTATCCTCATCCTGGAGGAGAAAGAGATTTTTCTTCCAGAGATAAGAGCTGCTGTCTGTAGATCATGGGTGATTGGGTGTAAAGATTACTACAATTTCTTAAGCTGCTTAGAAAAGGCATTATGGTTAATTTTTTTTAAATTGCAAATAGTTAATATGTTATAATATACTTTCTAGAACCAAATCTGAATCTGTATGAGAGCAATACCAAAATTAGTAGGAAAATCAGTATCCATACATAGTACCTGTGACAATAAACAACATGATTTTTCCATGTGGAATGCAGAATTCCACAAAATTCAATAAAAAGCTCTTGTAAACAAGAAGAAAATTGGACACTTTATATATGTAATTGAGAGGCCCTGCTGTTTCTTTAGTGAAAGCTGGCACTAGTGAAAGACAACAGGCTGTTAGACTTACTCAGGGAAACTACTCACAGGATCAGTTTAGCTTCAGGAAAATACCAATTTCACTCCAAAACTGACTTTAAGAATCAGAGTAAAATTCAGAGAATAATCATGGAAACCAGAGAGGTTAAAAAATAATATTAAAGATTACTCCTTAGAAAAAGTGACCTACATTAACAAAAGCTCATATTAAACAAGTGAGATAAACAACACAAAAAGAAAATGAAATATTTAGTTTTGGGTCACATGAACTATATCTGTTTGAATAAAACCTTGAAATATCTGTTTAGTTCTGAAAAGCTGCTTTTCTTTTCCTCCTGTTGAAATAATGACTATGTTGATGCAGTCTACCTGCCTCTGATTTTAAAATTATGTTTATTGGCATGAATGGTGGGACCTACAATGAGTTGTTATTATTATTTATTATTTAGACCCTTCTCCCCCCCTTTTTTTTTTCTGTAAAGAGAGTTTACTTTTAAGTAGATCACAAGATTTTCAAGCATTAAGATTGTTAAGTCACTCTTCTGATATCTGTCCTGATACCTAGTTTGTGGCAGACAAGAAGCTGGCCCAAATTAAGAACATGCAAAATCTACAACTGTTCTCATCAAATGACTACATGCATTATGTGCAAGGTTGCTTCCTGATCATTATAAAAGCTTTCTTTTTAAATTTTAATTTTTTATTTTTTAATCAGTTTTGGACACATTTTCCTCTTTGGTTAACCTACCTCTTACTGGGATGAAAAAGGCCTTGTCCTCTGCTGGAAGAGTGATATGATGAGGAAACCACTTCTGCAGGAGACAAGCTTGTGGTCAATTCTCTCCCCACGTACAAGCAAAAGAAAAGCTTTCTGTAAAGGAGAATTTAAAATAAGCTTTTCATGAATCATTGTTTGCTGGACATGCCAGGGAAATCTAAATTAAGGAAGATATCCTTTCACTTAGTTAAGGAAAACCACAGTTCATAATTCTTTCAGAAACGCACAATGGCAAACTTTGTGCAATTTAGATAGTGAAAGCCAAGCCAGATTAGATTAAAAACTGGCTAGTTGTATTTTATAACTCTCCAGGAAGAGTTTTTTATGAGAATTAGAGGGGAGAAAATTAACTGCAGCAGAACTGATCAGAAATTTTTGACTGCATGGTTTTTCATTGGAAAAGTTAAATGCTCAAAACCTAAGCTTTTAGAGAAATTCAAAAGTTTCAATGGAATTACTTTTGGAAACTTCATGATGTCAAAAAAGGATTTCAGAGTTTGTTATAATTAAAACTGGAGAGATCAAGAGTCTGGCCAATGTCCCATTGCCCTGAGGCACAGCATAACAGGCTTCCAATGTAAAACATGTATGACATGAAACATGAACACAGATTGCTATATTCCAGATAAATGTCTTAATGAAAGGGTATATATTTAATGTTGTTTTTTTTTTCTTTCTGAAACAATTTTGTTATTATTACAAGCTTAATTACACAGCTGGTGCTAAATGGTCTGATGGTGTGACATTCACCAGAAATAGAGGAGGTTGAGAAGCATTTCCCAGCTACAAGAAGGCCAGAACAGTAAATTTCCCTGTTTCATAAAGACAGGGAGGTACCCTAATTAATCAGATAGTTAAATTATTACCAGTTGCTGATAGCATAAGTAAAGTCGTTACTATGCCCAAGACATCTCTAAATTTCCTTTGTTCATTAGCTTATATCTTCTTACAATAAACTTCTCTTTCACCATTCCTGACACTTTGTATTTCTGAGAATTCTTTGAGAATTTTTTTTCTGAGAAATTTTAAATTTAAGAAAGGTGAACATGGAAGTCTGATAAAAAACAAACAAAACCATGATCTGAAGGATTATGTCCTGAGAACTTATGTTTTACTTGCATTTAGATCTGGAACCAAACTTTGTGGGAGCTCCTGGAGTAATGAATTATAAAGCCCTCAATGATGAACCTAAAGCCTACAAGGGTAGTTTAAATTTGAATCAATATTATAACAATGCTATCAGGAGCCTTGGAAATATTTGAAACATTATAGACCATTAATAAAGTGAATCTAATTTTGCATTTTAACAGTATTCAAATATATTGTTATTTCAGTTACATTTGAACTGCATCTTTTGAATCAGAAACAGCTATTCAGGAAGAGAGGCTTTGTCAGCTCTGTCAGTGCAAACAGCTTCCACACAAGGAAAGACTGGCAAGACATGAAAAAACAAATCCCATAATTAGTTTTGATGACTTTAACTCCATCTCAGTGTTGTTCCCTGAATTGTTATAAAATTCTGAAAAATTTAGAACTATTACTAGCATTGTACTTAAAGTCAAGTAAAGATTGGACCAAATTTTGTTTTCACTGAATACATTGAGTTAATTCATGCCTGCTGCTAAGAATTAGAGAACATGCAAGTCCATATGGATGAGAAACCAAGGGGTCAGGCACTTGCAACTTCATTACTCAGCCTCAAATAATACAGTACACTTCTAGATAATTTCCTCTGAACGTACTTGATTGGCAAACAGATTCTCAGACAGTCCCATACACAAGATGGATCTAGGGCAAAATTTGTGTTATTACATCTACATCCAATACACATCCATATTGGGGTGTAAGAAAAAAAAAAACTATTTGCAGAGAAAATTGAACTCTTGATAGAGAGAGGAAAAATGAGGGTGTTGGGCAAGCCTTTTTTAGTGCTCAAGTTAAAGCAAGTTAAATACATGCTGAGAATAATAACTCTATTCTAGGCTTGACTGTGATAATCAATTAGCCAGTTGGAGAGAAAAGGGCAGTTATTATAGGAGTGGAATATTAGCAGAAGGAGTGAAAAAGGCTGTCAACTCTATGAGTTACAGATGGTGACATGAAAGTTAGCTCCTGCAGAACTATAATCAGGGAACATAAAAATGTTTGTATATGCCATGAAAATAACATCTCTTTTTCAGTCCATGCATTTTAGAGACAGCACAAAAACTAATGCCAAAGCCATCTTTTTGCAGATGTTTTAAGAGGCTGAAGAAAGAGTAATTACTTTGAAGAGGTTTTTCTCCATAGTCCTTTACTGACTGTCTTTGTGAGCTCATTTGGATGCATAGCTCTAGTTTCACAGATGATGTTGGATGTATTAGCTGAAGAATGTTGCATTCTGGCATGCACAGGTTTAAATCTGCTGGATTTAAATAGTTCTTTCAGCACTGGGGGCATTTTCTTCAGTGCCTGTAGGCAGATGATGGCAGGATTTACTTATACAGAAACTAAGAAATGGTCCTGAGATATCATAAGAGTTTCATCACACAGATTGAGCCCTTTGCTAGGAAAACATGATTTTCCAAATTCTTTTAGGCATTATGGTAAGCACTGGATTTCTCTATGGATACACTCGACAGCCAAAGCACAGAAGCTTGCTTTCAATTCCACTAAAGCTGGTTCATAGCACTGAATCACATTTCAAACTGCACCTAGATATAATCACTAAAATGAAAAGTTGAATACATAAGGGGTAGAGCATAACTTCATAACAAATAAAGACCACAGAAACCAAGATGATACAATAAAATGTCAGCTCTTGATGTATCAGTCTTGGTTCTGCAGGTCTTTCCATACTGGTTTATATCATCCATCTCATGGGAAATCAGGTGCTTCCTGACAATTGAAGCTCATTAACACTTTGAAAACAAACACATGGGTTTCTGTAGATTCTTGTTAGCAAAATATTAGGGCTCTTGCTCCATGGGAATACATTTTGATCTAACTTCAGACCGGGAGGCACTTCAATTTGTCCTTTTAGCTCAAAAGAGGCATATGCTTAGTTTATATCAGATCATAAAGAAATCAGGATAACAAAGAAAAGAGACAAGAATGACATTAATCTCATCTAAATTTGGTTCCTGTAGTGGGAGATGTCTATATCTAAGGTAATAACCTCTTTGAGCTCCTTTTATCATAAATGAAGAGGAAATAGGCAATTTTGATACCCTAAACAATTAGCTGAGATGTCAATGCTTACAGGGTAAATGTTTACATTTATTTAGGTGAATTCTATTCTGAATTGCTTTAACATGTGACATATAAGTGATGATGTCATGCCCCTGAGCCTGAGCTGATTTCTGTGGGTTCAAACCAGTACTTTAACAGTACCGTAATTTTAAGCAGATAGTCTTATTGAAGTCACTGGGTTATTCACACAGCAAAGGTACATTCCCATGCTTTGCCAATGTGAGTAATGTGCCACATATGTTTTTCTTGCAATAACTCTGCTACATCACTGGGGTAATTTCTCTGTACAGAGGAAGGAATGTTTTCAGAAAGCTCTCTTAAATTTTTAGGATTTTGGCATTTTTATAGCAGATGCTGGTAAATTACTAAGATTCATATTCTTTCCTATGCTTCATAATAGCATTAAAATCCAATAAAATATAATTCAATGTTTTGACTATTGCATTAATTGAACACTAATACTTTTTCCATCCCATAGGGTACAAAATATAATTAGACACAAGCTAAATTTTTTCCCCCATGTTTCATGTAAAAAAAGATGAGACCAAATAGCAATATGTCACCAAAGAAGCAATGGTCTTTTTAACTACGCAACAGTTAGACACTTCAACAAATTCATCAGTCATCTATGTAATTTCTAATCCTTAAATGCATAGATGGCCCTAAGAAGTTATGAGTGCATCTAATTTTTTCAATTGTTTTGTAACTTCATATACAGTTTACAGGATTTCATGGAATGAGGGTAGTTAACACAGAAAATGCTTTACCTGGATCAGACTCTCATCTCAGCTGTGAGAGGAGGGTTTGGTTACAGCAAACTGCAGCTTGAAGTTGGAAATTGTGAAGAAGGAAATCTTCCCACTGAGGTGTTTGATGCTCTGTTTTGATCTCAGTGGGCACCTGACCAGAATGTGAAATTCTGGGCTCAGCAGCAGCCCTGGCCCCTTGGACCACGATGGGGGAGATCTGCCAAGAGCAGGGCATCCCATCCCCACTGCTGCAAGGGAGATGCACTCTGTTCAGCTGGGTGAAAATTAAACATGTGCCTTAAGTTTCTGATGAACTCCCAACGCAGCCTGTGGTGAGCTAAAAGCTTGGCCTCTTCTCCACCAGGTAAAGAACAATGTTTTGCTTGTAGTTAGCTTCCATATCAGTCAGCTACTCAGTCTATTGAGATCTTCCCAAACAGGCCTCCCTGTAAACTATTTTTATACCAAGATATCCCGTAGCAGTCTTTATAAAAATAAATGAACTAGTGACATTAAGCTGAAAGGTAAGCAAAGGTGTTGAGTGTTAAACATATTAAGAGCAGGGGAAAAATCTGTTAATCGTTTTATTAATGTTTTCTTTTCTGCCGAAATCCTTGAAAATGCTTGTAATTCTTTGCAGCTGACAGGCTGCTGATTTTGCAGAAAGAAGAGGTTTTTGAGTCCCTTAACTGCAAGTCACAGTTGTTGCTTGTTTTGACTGTTGGAGAATTAGTTCAATAACCTCCCAAATAGTAAGTGCCTGTGTTCTTAGAGCTTAAGTATAAGAAGGTCTGCATCTGAGAATAATTATAGTTAAGCAAACACTACATTGAAACACAAGCTTAATGAGTTGCACTGAAGCACTGTAAGGGACTGTCAAAGTCATTTTTTTGCTGCATGGATTTTTACAATGCTGTTACTTCATTTATTTGAAGGATTCCCCTGTTTCACACACACTAAGTGACATTCAAGAGTTCCCAGGCTTGTGGGAAGTGGCAGCAGGGATGAGACTTTGAGTCTGTGATCTATTCTGTCCTTGTATGGTGCCCATGGTAAAACCCATGAGGCCAGTCCCAAGCTGTGCACTCTGTGCTCTCTTGAGGATTGTCGTTGTGGCTGACGACTTTTCCAGACTCTGATGGGGAAGCTCCTGCTAGCCTTCAGTTGTGCCAGAAAGGAGTAGATTGGAAATTAGGAAACAATTTCTTCACCAAAAGGGTTGTCAAGCATTGCAACAGGCTGCCCAAAGAAGTGGTTGAGTCACCATCCCTAGAGGTATTTAAAAGACCTCTAGTTGTGGCACTTATGGATATGGTTTAGTGGTGGACCTGGCAGTGCTAGGTTAGTGGTAGGGCTTAATGATTTCAGAGGTCTTTTCCAACCTAAATGATTCTATAATTATGTGATTCTATGACTTTTAGTCTTTCCATGTCTCCAAGCAGACTGGATATTCCCCACTTTAAGAGGGTGTACCCCACAGGCCCAAGTCTACCAAGACAGGTCCTGCAAGATGTGCTGCAGACCGGCAGCGGTCTCAGCCAAGCCGGGGGGGTCCTGTGCCCTTGCTCACTGCTCAGGGCACGTAGGTCACCAGGGTGACCACAAATGGAAACAGGGCAACAATCCCTCTGCAGCAAGGAATAGAAGGTTTTCCAGGGACATGGCTTCTTCCAAATCCCTGAGGCTTTTTTTGGCTTTCCTAAGCAGTGTGCTGAATCACCTGATGTTCAGCTGCCCCAGATCCGAGTAGCAGTTGGCTTTGTGCGACCTGTAAACAAAAAGAAACAAAAGCCATTTGCCATTTTGCATGGCCATACTGGTCTCCACCACTGAGCCTTCTCCCCTTTCTCTGGAGCTTTAATCCTCTTCTTTCCCTTCACCTTCCAAGGCAGTGAAAGGTATAGTGACAGCTCAGAAGGGAATGTATCTTTCCCTTCCCACCAAGAGCTATTGTTTGGTGGACCTATAAGTGTTAGGTCAGTGGTTGGATACAATGGTCTCAGAGTAGTTTTCCAATCTTCATGATACAATGATTCTACAGGAACAAGAAATTGCATCTAAATTCTCACAGTAAAAATTAATTTGATAAACTTATGTTATATTTTTTTTTAATACTTTTGGTCTTGTTCTGATTTTCTTCACATTTATATCATACTAAATAGGTATTCAAATTTTGCCATGTGTGTTTTTTGCTGTTTTTTTGCTGAAGTGCTAGGAGGATTGGGGTTCCTGTACAAAAAAACTTATGACATTTTTCATTGTCTAATGTTTAATGCTGACAGAATCACTCTGGAAGCCTTTTTTTTTTTTTTTAGGGACCAACTCCTTCCAGAGACACTGAGAGAACAGACTCAACAGACTCCAGGGTTTCAGGTTACAGAAATCTGGAATAGCTGCATCACACAATGAGCATTTGTACACTTCCTATGTTGTAAATACAGAGGCCCTTAACATACTATACTTGAATGAAAAAAGTTAGATAAGCCTCATCCTTCCTGATCATAAAATAAGCAGGCCAAAAGAAAGAAAAAAAAAAGAAAGTCAAAATAAAAAGCTATTTTTTATAAAAACATCCTTACTGTGCAGTGACAGCATGTTTTCATGTTTATCTGAGGACAATGCTAAACTTGGATAATGAACTGTGTTAAAACCTTTTAAAGGTGAGATAAAAATATAATGTCAGGTAGTGAAAAAATTGAGGAATTTTGTTTTATTTTTTCTCCTGTAATTTTTATGAACCAAGTACAAAAGTTAACCTCTCAAATGTACTATGTCTGTTGTGCATTTCTTTTTGCTCCATCCTCATTCTTGCAATCTAAACATTATGTTATTCTGCAAATCAGCTGTGAATAGGCCACACTATCAGAGACCATGGCCTGGACCTGATGAAATGAATGATGAAATTTTATGAGATTGAAACAGACTTACACCATCTTTTTTTCAGCTGCTTGTTAAACTTTTCTAATTCATTCTATGTATTATGCACTCCCAGAAAAAACAAATACCTTATACCAGAAAAGCAGTATTAAAAATAAAAATCTTTTTTTTTTGCTACCTAAAGTATAATTACCTTGTCAGTCTTAAATAGCACATTCACTACAATCTCTTCTACACTCCCAGTTTTCAGGGAAATTACTGGGTTAATTCAGGTCAATGCCTTTAAATTAAATCTGAGAGCAACAGGAGCAGAGAAGAAGTAAACAGGAATTAAGTACAAAGCAGACAGTTACAGCAATATATAGGAATTATGTAGGGTTTGCCAGAAATACCAATCTCATGTGGAGACAGGAAGAATTACTGCAGGGTACATATCCTGACATGGAGAGGAATGGAATAGAGAGTTCCTATTTCCAGCAAAGAAGATTGGAAGACTGAACACTGCAAAAAAAAAAAAAAAAAAAATCTATTTAAACCCAGGATTGAACAAAGGCATGATCAAAGCTGCCAGCAGCCCTGAGACAGTGACTGCACAGTTTTAGGACCCTGCCATCATAACAGTGCTACACCTGTTTTAACCCAAACTTCCTTGTTTCCCAGACAATCTCCCCATGCCCTGTGGAATTCATGTTTGTTTTCATGGTTAATGGGCATGGGTAAAAGCCAGACTGCTTCAGTTTATGTTGGCATCTCTCCACTTTGCAATGAGAATGCAAAATCACTAATTACCTTCCTATAACCTTTCTGTACTTCACTGGACTTTCACAGCTGACACATTTTGCAACTGTTATTATGGACTGAGAAATATTTAGAAATTTTAGTTTCGTGGATGTAGGACAAAGGAGTGAAGGTAGATTTTTCCTGTGGAAAGCATCATGCACGGGATGGTTAACCTTGACACAAAACCAAAATAAAAATGTGGAAGTTAGTGATATAAAAGACATGAGCTGGGAGATGAGCCCAGCTTAGAAAGGGTCATTCCTTTTCAGAGCAGTCAGACCAGGCTCAGTTTCAGCTTAGTTAGTAGACATCCTCTCTAGACATGGCATTAGTGACATTGAGAAATCAAACACTACCAAAATTATTGTGAAATTAATTAACGTGCAGTTAGAACATTCTTAATTTCAGCATAGTATTGCCTCACTGGTTGCAGGATATTTTGGGGCTAGAGACTGCCTGTCTCTATTTAGCCATACAAAGTTCAGAGTGAGATATGCAATGTATAATCTAGTCCTTCTAAAACTTAAACAGTACATAATGATGGCTGGAAACAACATTCAATCAGTCCAGAGAGGGCTATGCCTTTTTTATAACTCTTGCAAAACCTTTGGGAGTGCTTTGTTTCTCTAATATAGACTGAATTCTAAATTTAGAAAACAATCCCTGTCGTGTTAATGGTTTTTGATGTGTTTCTGGTGAATTCAGGCAGCTTTGAGTAAAGTTTCTGAGGCAGAGTGTTGACTGTCCTGCTAAATCTGAAGAAATATGTGAAACAGATGAAAGAATCAGAAAAATGGAAATGGAAGGGGATGGAAGTGCCTCTCTAGTATGAAGAACGAGACGGTTGTGAACTGAACCTAAACAGAAGGGATAACCACATTTATTTTGGATAGTGGGCTTTAAATGACCCAGGTATGAAGTCTATACATGGCACCTTATTGAGTTAATTTTTTGCCTGCCTTCTGTTTACAGAGATTCTTTATAACTTCACCAACAGTTGGATATAGACTTGTAAAGCAGTCTTGGTCATGTTTTCTTACTCAGACACAGAATGCAAACACTTTGATAGATGGTTCCTGCAAGATTTGGGATGAGGAGACTACAATAAGGTTTATCTTTCCCCACTTTTCTCCTTTCTAGGCTGTATATATTTGGTATATTTTCCCTAATACTGTTTCAATCTAAGTATCTTTTTATCTGTCTTCAGCTGGTTTTGACTCTATCCAGTTAGGTACCTTGTTTTTATAGCAGTATAGTCAAAACTGGACTCAAGCTGAGGCCTTATGTGTGCAGGATTAAAAATAACTACCTCCTCTATGTTACTCCACAGCCTGTTGCTTGTTAACAGCATCACATTTTTCACCTGGACTTAGTTTGTGATCCGCTCTAACCTCCCTGCCCAACCTTTTCTTTTTTCTAGCATGTTGCCTAGCTAGTTATTCCTGATTTTCTGTTTGTGTGTTCAATTTCCTCTCTCAACTGTTGCCTTTATTTTTTTTAATTTCCATTTCATCGTGTTGCTTTTGGATCATTTCTCCAATTTGTCAGGATCAGCTTGAGCAGCAACCACAGCCTCCCATGTGCTTCCAAGCTCTGTGTGACTTACAAATGGCATGAGTCTCTGTACTGTCATTCATGTATTTAATGAAAGTAAGGAATAGAAGAAGGTGCTGCAGAAATGTGTTGCCAATTTGTGAGGGAAATGTTGACAACTTCTCTTTGAGTATTTTTTTTTTCAATCACTTGTGCATTTATCATAGTCATTTGTTCAAGATAGTATTTCCTTCTTTGGCTGAGGAGAATATCATGCAACACCATGTCAAAATAACTTACCAGACCCAATTGGAAGAGGTTACTGCTTTCAGGATATCCAGCAGACCCTTCCAAAGCGAAAGCAGGCAAAATAATGTTTTATACCTTGTATTTGCTCTCCATTTTGTTTCTTTTTTACTCATCTATGTCATCTGCCTGTTTCTCTTCCTCCTCTCACAATTCATCTGTACTGCAAATGGTTTTGAGGACTTCAGGGAGTTGGGGACCTTGGCAAGTTTTTCAAGAGCCTTGAGCAAACTGTAATGCAAAGAATCATGAGTAACTTCTGCAATTGCCCAGAGAAGTGTGGCTGTGAGAGTGTTTAAAGGGAAAGCAGACTAAGAAATGAAGCTGCTATGTAAAACAAATGCTTCTTGATATTCAGGAATATTTTCTTTTGATTTTTGCATTATTGTGTGACATGTTTATATTTCATGTGGTATATTGTGTTTACTACTGATTCAACTGTCTCCTAAATATTGTCTCATTCCTATGTCATTCCCTGTCCAAGAGCCAAAGGAAAGGTGAATTCAGTGAGAGGAAGTGTCAAATGTGCATCTGATGCAGAGGACATGCCTTCTGTAACATGTGGGATGATTCTGTGGAAGGTGCTGCCACAGTTTACAGTGACCAAGGCTGTTGTGGGCCATCTGACTCACAGATAAATAATAGGGAGACAAACTTAATATGAGTGGTGCTACATAGCAGTTTTGAAAAAACTATTTAATTAATGTCCCAAGATTTGGAAAAAAAAAATATTAGTCTAAGAATTTAAGAAAGAGCAGTCTACTGCTGACTAGAGATCTTTGAAAATGTAGCTCTGGTTTAGATGAACTTTGCTTCAGATCTGGTATGACAATTCCACTTCAAAGTTCCCCCAAAAAGCACCATGATAAAAATTATTGATAAACTCATAAATGCCTTATTTTATCCCAAGTGTAAAAAAAAAAAAAATGCAGCATAGAACCAAATTGGTTTCCATGCCTTAGGATAAGCCAGTTGCCTGAGCCTCAGGCTCTGGATCCTGGTTTTGTTATGTCCTTGCAAGTGGGGCTGGTATCTCCTGGCTCTGCTGTGTGTGCTGGGCAGCCCCAGAACCTCTGCCTGCCCAGGTAAGGCTCTTGGAGCAGCTGCATGTGGTTCCTGAAGACAAATCCTTCTCTGCCATTTCCTGGGGAGAAATTGCCAAACTTTTCCAAAGTGACTGGCTATTCATCAGGTATGCAGGAGATAGTATGGGATGATTAGCTTTCCTCATCCCCAGAAATGTGCAAGAAGAAAAAGAGTTCAATAAATCAAAACATGTGACTTCTCTGAGATTTCACTGGTATAACTTAAAATCATGGGTTGCTCTTTATTCACAAAGGAATTTTTAAAATTTCCAAGGTTATCAATGTTTCAGATGTTGTGGAAAGGAATAGGCTAAAGTAGCTGAAGGAATGTTGTCCCACATTTTGACCAGATGCATTTTAAAACAAGTTCAAAAAAACTTTTGCATATTTATTCTCTGAGAATAAACTTTATTTTCTACATGGCAATAACAGAAATGAACTCAAGGGAAATTGCTCACATATGTCAAGAACAGAATGTAATGTGCCCCTTCACTTTCAAAGGGTTGGCATCAGTGTAAATTATTGCTTACAGGTGCTAAGTAACCTCTTTGATGGTTTTTTTTTATTGGCTGACTCAGATTTCGTAGGAAGATTAAAAGCTACTGTAAAAGAGTACTTATTTAATTAAAAAAGAACTAAGGATTTTCATAGCAAAGAAATGGGTGTGGATGGGTGATTGTTCTGGTTTTTATTTGTTTTTGGGCCAAGACTGAAAATTTTTTACCAAGTATTCTCTCTACCTTTCATTTTCACATTGCTATTTCTACTGTGTGCTTGAATGTAACTTCTGTTTGAATAAAGACTATCACATAGATTTATTTTTGTCATTCAGTTAACACAATAGTGATATTTAGAAATTGTGTAGGCACTTGCTTGTGATTTTAAATCTTCATGTAACACAGTCCTTCAGATGTACTGATTTGAGTTGTATCCGAGATCCTATTTCTTACTTTGTGCAAGTTCAATGGAAATGAAACTTCAATCAAATGTAATACACATTGACAAATTCTAAGAAGATTCTTCCTTATATATTTTCAAAGTGATCATCAAAAAGGCCCAATTTAAATAACTTTTCCTCCAAATTCAAAATTTGTTAACACATTTGAAAGTGCAAAAGGCAAAAGCTAATTCTGTCTTGTTTCAAATACCAGCAATTTCCCATCAAATTAATTGCTTTCCTTTGTAGTGAAGTAAGGATAGATAAGAAAATCAGTTCATGAATTTCATATCTCCAAAGGAGATTTGCAACAAAGCCTGTGATTCTTTCCAAGATTTTTTTCAATGGAAAAGTCTAATAAATTTATGTTTTCTCTCTCCCCTCTCTAAGACAATATTCTCCTTCTTCCCTAAAAAAGAACACAGAGAGTCCTGCTGCTGGTTTGCATTATAATAAAGCACCCAGACACATAATTTTATCAACTGTGTAGTATGCCTTTAACAAATCACAATTAAATATTAACAGCCTGTGGAGCAGCATGGAGGGCTCTGCAAGCCTTTGAAGGTATATTTGCCAATTAAACAAAGTCTGACATTAGAGTAAAGGTGGCAAGGATCCAAACCAGAGAAATGAGAGTCAACCACTTCAGTGGCATTCATTAGCTAAACAGACATTCTTTGTGTGGCCTGTTTCTTGGCTACTGCCAAATCCACACCCTGTTCAGGAACTTACCCAGGCTCAGATAAGCTTATTATGGAAATAACACTTTGTCACCCCTTACAACTTGCTTCTTGTTAAATTATCTTTTATCTTCTTTGTAGTATTTGTCACCTCTCCTTGGGTGCCCCTTGTGTGGCCAAATGGTATTGTGATTGATTTGGAATAATCAGATTCTAAAGGTTAATTTGAATTAAAAGGACAATATATTAAAGATTCCCTCTTCAGTATCATCACACAAGAATGGTTTTAGAGAGACATTTGTGCACATACATCGTGTTAGGATTTTTGGCAATGTGTGAAAGCTTAGGTGCTAGTTTGGGTCATCTTGTAGTAGGTGCTCATGTGGGAGAGCACAAATTTTCCTGAAAAAGAAGATTTGGAAGGGAATTCTCTAGCCTCTCTACATGGCCTTCCCAAATTTTTGTTTCTACTGCAAACCCTGTCCTGAAACAGCAGAGAAGCAGCACTAAACATAGTTGTTGCCTCTGCATACTGAGAGGGAAAGAAGGAGCCTTTCCACTGGTCTTTTTCCTGCTGGCTGAGAAAAAAAGCCAGAATCCTGGTGTTGGGTGCCAAGCACCCTGGAAAAAGAGGCTGTGGCAGCTTTAAGTATGCATCACCCAAGGAGCCTGCAGAAGGCACACAAGCTTGTGTCCCCTTTTCTTCATTCTGCAGCTTTAGAGTTACCCCACTAAAGAGAAGGTAGTCTTCAAAGGCTTGGTCTAGCTAACATCTGTGCCTGGAAGAATATCCACACAAAGAAAGTGATTTTTGTTTTTGTGCCTCAAAGAGATAAAAATGTATTAAGAGTGGAATTCAGTCTCCTCAGAAACAGTTTAAGGTGGTAAAGGTAAAACTGAATATTACCATCTCTTCCAGGTCAGGGTAGTGCTTGAGTATGGTTCTAGGATGGAGAAAGAAAGGAAGAAAACTTGGCTGGTGGTTCCCAGCAGAAGGTGCAGAAGCAGCCAGTACAAAGACTGTCTCCTCAAGTGACCCTGCTTCTGTGGCAATAGGTAGTTTTGCACAAACTCTGATCCCAGCCTTAGCAGAGACACCGAGGACACGTCCTGTGGATGTCACTGGTGACAAAATGCACACCAGGACTGCTTTTCTGTATTCCTGTGCATATTTTGCCTATGCATACACCTGCCTGTTGCTGACATCTACATTTTAATACAGGGTTGTCCAACCTTGGTGGTGCTATGCACACATCTTTGGTGACATTCTCAGCTCTGCAGTTAAATAATTTTTTTTCCTATTTCTGCGCTGAAACACTGCATTTCATTTCACTCATCCTCCCTCACAAATGCAAGGAAACAAGATATCCATCACTAAGTAACTGCAAAAGACTGGAGAGCCAAGTGAGGAGAGAAAAATAATTTCTTGGACAAGTGCTTAAATGACTGTCATATTTTGAATAGTCCTTTGTATTTGTCATATTAAAGTTGATACCCTAGTTTGTGATATTTTATTATGTGTCTGTTGATTTCTAGGTTTTATGACAGAAACTTTATTGGCACAGAATTTTTTTCTATATTCTATAATTTTTTTCATATATATGCATCATGTATATTCACTGTAGTCACACCAATTTTATTTTCCATATACAAATAGAAATGTAGCTTTCACCAAAGCAAGAACAAGAATATCTCAGGGTTGTATTGGTCTGCTTAGGCCTCATAGGCAGCACCGAAATATGTCTCATTCAATGATATTACTGCTCATATCTCACATATGACTTCAGTTTCACTGTTTAAAAAAATGCTCTGTTTAGTGTTCCATATACAGGAAAAATCCTCGCCCCAAGTCACAAGAGTGTTCTGTCTGAGACAGATATGAGAAAAAGGGTATTAAAAAACAGGCTTTCTGTGTGAACATCAGGATGAAAACATCTTTTTTTCCTTGCTCCAGTAAAGCACACTTCCTCTGAAGTTCCCAACCCAGTGCCTCAGCAGGTGTCTATCTGCCTCAAAGTTGTTGGAGCTGTGCAGATTTGCAATAGTGAGGGTTTTTTCTTCTAATCTGCTGATTTTGACATCACCCTTACTGCTGATTTAATGAGCCCAGTGACATAAATAGGATTATAGACCCCAGAGGTCTAATTCTCAGCTCCTTTATGCACTGAAGAGTAACAGTAACTATAGTAAATAATTGCCTCAAATCAAATCAAAATTACAGCTTTAAATTTGAATGCTGGAAATGTTTATACAGTGATCTGTTCTGTGGAAATCTCTTGCCTTTATCTAGCTCCCAAAGGAAAAAGATGGCACCCAAGGAGCAAATGTCAACATCCCAAATACTGCCTTTGTGAGCATTGCACAGAAGGCAATGCTGAGGTCAGCTGGAGTCAGCTGAGACCAATGGCTGTGAAGCAGAAACTTGGCCAAACTGTGCCTGTTCTCTTCCTCCAACAGCTTTTTTTTTACCTTCTGGACTTGGGTAAAACCAGGATCTAATTCTCAACATAGAGATGTACCATGTAGTTCTCAGAGTGTGATGGGAATTCAATGGGTGCTTCAGGAAGCTAATCATTATCTGGAGACTTAGAGCTTGTTCTGTGTTTGCTTTATGACTCGAATTTTCAGATATGGCCTGATTACCAGGATGTCCACATGGGATGTTTGGTCGCCTGGGTAATTATAACAAATATTCTGCTTTTATGTTGCTATTCACATGTTTAAATTCAGTTTGTAAATGAGGGCATTTTTGTGGAAGTGGAGACACAGTGAGGCCATTTGCTAATAACCCAAGGATGTTAGCAGATGAGAAAAGCAGGAGACCCAGGCCTCCTGTCTCTTTTCTCAATCACATTGTCTTTTACAATCATCAGCCAGTTTTCAGCTGTTGTAATTTGGGCTGACATTAGTGAATGCAATCTGATTTAGGATACATAGATGCAAATTTTTCAGTGTGTTTTCTAGTATTCATGAGCAATTTTAAGTAAATGACATTTCTAGATGTGATTAGCTCTGCATATCCCAAGATGAGTATATGTAAAAGAGATGCAGCTATATATTTTAGCACACACAAATGTGCAGGCATAGGCACATAAAAACATTTCCTCTCTCACACATATATGCATGCACATATACAACTGGTGGCAGATAAAAATAAATACACCATAGGGAGACTTTTTAGATGAGCACGTATTGTGCTTGCCTTAAGGACTTCATTAATTTGATCATAATTTGTGCAGTACTACAGAACTATTTTCTAAATGAGATTAAATACTATTTTCTAAATGAGATAAAGATGTATATATAGAGTCTATATAAGACCTATGGAGAGCTGCAGAGTTAAACCAAAGAAGGCAGGAAGTTTTCCAGCAGGAAAGAATACATGTTTAAGCAATAGACTTGAAAATTCAGGCAGCGAAGGAAAGAGAAAATTGAAAGCTGCTTAGATTTACTGTAGCTGTAATGTGTGTTCTGCTTATTTACATAAGATCTACGTGATTATCTTCTCTGCTGTTCAGTAAGAATAGTCCCTGCTGTAGTATCTGCTGCAACACATGGTACTTTTGTTATCTCGGATATGCAGCCCACTTACTAGAGAAACACACTAACCAATATGTAACGTGAACTTTTGACTGTTCACAATGTTTGGAGACGAAGAATTTATTACACCACCAGCAGATACAAAGGGCCAAGTCTGTATTCCCCAGTGGGCAGACTGCTCTGGTTTTATTTTAGGCTTAGCGAAATTTCTGTTGGTTCTTTTTTCTTGCTGTCTTTGAAAACAAAGGTCCTCCATTCTGGACTTTATTTTAATACAGTTCTGAGATCAAATATGGCACTGTACTGATTGAGAAACTAAGGACTTTTTGTGAAAATGATGGACTCTCTTCTAGACTTTTATGCCTGGAATGGCTACCTAGAACAGAGGCCAGACAGAGTTAGAGAATAAAGTAGGTATTTATTGAGGGCCTTTCATAGATACACCCTGGGCAAGGCAGGACCCTCACAGAGGCTACACCCAAGATGGACCATGGTCATGAGTCTTTCAGACAGGTATAAGTTTGGTCTATTTGCATATCAGTGGTTAATTTGCATATCCAGTTAAGCTTCAGGTAATGAAGTTATATTTCCCCAGTTTGCTTCCCCCAATTCACTTTTGCTTTTACTTTTCGGGGCCTGAGGCTGTGATGGTGACCTTGGTTCTCAGGCCTGGAAGGACCTGGTTTTGTCTGAGCAAATTGTGAAGAGAGCTTACTAACACTCTAAATGGAGTTCCGAGTTATACTCTAATGCAGAACAGGATCTGAAAAATATAAAAGCTAAAACTTAAGGCATCAGATTTAATGTTTCTCAAATGTTATTTACTCACCCTGCACACCTAAATCTCTTAGATGTTCTCCAAGTATCATCCTTGTAGTCTGCACTCATACAGTTACCACCAACCTTTGCCCATGGAAAGGAGAATGAGTGTGTGAAGGTCAAGATGTGATGGGAGTAATATGGACATTTTTCTTCTGAGACTAGCAGCATCATATTCTTCAAATGAGCATTCAGTTAAAATTTCCTACAGAGAAAGTAGTAGTCTGTCTGTCCAATCATTTGTGCTTTGTTTACCGGAAAGAGCTTTTTAATTTTATTTTTTTAAAGTTTTACCTAGTTATCACTTGAAATATTAAAGAATTGTGGCTCATATCCCAAATGGAATAAATAAAAGGCTGACACATCCTGTGGTGGCAGAAGACTCTCTGAAGCTCTTTTAGTTTTCTTCCTGGCAAAGCAATATTCATGGGTATTTTAAAACAAACAGAAAAAAATGCTTTTCTTAAACTTGACTTTCATGCTACAGCAGATGAAGGAATTTTGAATCCACCAGTGACTGAAAATTATTAACAAGTTATGCTTTTTTCCATCATGAGAAAGAGCTCTTGGTACTGTCTCTCAGTCTGTTCTATGTGGGAGAAAAACATTTCACACTTTCATGATTTCTTCTCATTTCTTTTCCTGTCCAGAATGACAGGACCACTCTTGTGAAATGCTACTGACTCATTAGAAATTAGTCAGTACATTGTTTGAATATGAAGATGGGAAAAATGGAGCAAGATATTGTTTAATAGGTGCAGAAGAATTTTATCAATTGTCTAAGGGAAAAGGAAAGATTTTACTAGGAAATGATAATTTTATTACATATTTGACAAAGCAATGGTGGGATATCTCTGGGAAGTGGGGAAGCATTGCAAAACTGTACAAGTAGAAGTGCTGAAAATCTGCATTTGGGAGCTCTCAGCACTCAGATATGTGGTCATTAGTAACTCAAAATGAGGACTCAAAACAGCTTCGAGTACGTTTTTACTGTTAAGCCATCCTGTACCAGGGCTGGTCTTCAGCCCATGTCTCTGGTCACAAATGTGTTATTAAACTGCCCTTCCTCCTGGTGGCAATCTTTATGCTCTCTATTGGGAGCTAAACATACACATCACACACAATAGGAAAATTAGCCTTAATTGCTCCCTCAGCTAAGAAATCAAGAAAAAGCTGATGTTCCTTCAGTCCTGTCCGTGTGTGAACAGACAAGCTTTCCTATCTTGAATCAAACATAGCCTCAGACTCCACTCCCAGAAGTGCCCTTATAAGCAACTTTCTTCCAGAACCCAAAGACCTGGGTGGGTGTCCTGTGAGCTGCATGGAGGCTGGTGGGAGTAAAAGCACCCAATGGTGACCTGGCCACAAGCCTCCAGCTTTTGTTCTCAGCTAATGAAAGCATTCTTGGCAAAAGATTTTGCTTTAGGTCACCTTGCACTGGTCCAAGAATTCAAATTCAAGTGGCACAATATGAATGCCCCCAGCCATTGCTCTTAATTATGGCCCTGGTTCCAAAAAACAATCATAAAAGGCCTTGGGTCCTATTCTGTTATTTCTGGCTGGAGTGTCCTGTTGGCCAGCCAGCTTTGAACACTTCAGTTTCTTCAGAAAATTGTATCAAACTTCTCAATGAGTGCACTCTAGAGCATTGTTAGTTTCCTTTGTTGAAGTAGTAGTAGTAGTAGTAGAGGTTTTAGTGGAGGTTATTCCAGGAGAAAGTGGAGGTTATTCCAGCAGAAAGGGCAGTTTGGCAAACTGTGTTTTCTTTTTCTCTGACTGACCTTATTCCAACTAGCATGAGCAAGGGCAGCTCTGGATTGGCAGTGAGAAGGGTAACATTTTCTTCAAAACTTTCTTTCTAACCCACAATGTAAAAAATACTCTGTTCTGTTCTTTCTATGCCTCAGTTTACTTCAACTATAAAATGGAAGTGATAATTTCTGTTGGAAAATACTTACATCTGTGAATTGAAAGCATTACTGAAGAACTAATTACTGTTATGCTTAAACATTCCAGCACTGCGATTAAATGATTTTTATGCCTTGATAATTATATTTCACTAGGGAAGAGTGGGCAACCATCCATCAAAGTCCCTGGCTGCGACTGAAATCTTAAGCTGACAGAAATTTTGTGGTTCAGTCATTGATAACTGTGGTTTTGAATAGCTCTGAAACAAAGCTGTGAAAAATTCACAGTCTCTTCAGACTGACGTTATTTATAGCACAACCCAGTATGAGGTAAATTTCAGTCACGTACAGCTTGTTTAAAAGCAGAGTAAATTTTTATCAGTCTCTAGAATGCTAATAGATGAAAGACTGTGTTCAAATCTTTAGGCCTTATGCAGTAGACAGGATTGCAAGGCTAATTGGTGCTGCTGGCATTTGATGTCAAGGTTAATATGAAATAATGCTGGTCTAGAAAATTATTATTTATTGTTTTGTACAGATGGATTTAATTTGTAGCTTGGAAGTTTCACAAAGCATCTGTAGTAGCCAGAGGAAAGTAAATGGAGTAGAATAAATAGGAGGTGCAATAGGTACATAGCATGATTTTAGAAAAATCTCCATTTCAGACAGCTTCACTTTAAGGACACTTTCTGAAGTCTGTATTTGGCATTCCTTCTTACTAAATCAATGTTGAGAAGGGGCTCAATTTTGCTGAAAATTAGGCAAGAGCTGTTTGTTCTAGGCTTATATGGAGCAGAGCCTCATTTTACAACTTCTTCCTTTCATGCCACAGGGATTTTAGAAGAGCAAAGATATCAGTAAATGAGGAGTTGCAAAATGTTGGCCAAGGAGTCGTCAGATCTTGACCTGACCACAATGTGGTTAATCCACTATGTGGATTATGTGGCACTATGTCCCAGAAGCCCAACTTCCATTCATGCACATGTATGCTGCTGTCCCTGCTTGTGACATGGCAACATCAGAGCTCCCAAATCACCCAGAGAGCACTTTTGTTTGCTTTTGATTTTCTTGTGGCAGAATAACACCTGACGGTGGCTTTGGTGAGCTGTAGAGTATGGTTTGGTTCCCCAGAGGACAGATCAGCCACCTGGGACAGCAGCAGCCAGACCAGGCTTTGCACACTGGTGTGAAGGACACCAATAAAAAGACAGCACACTGTTCTTGTAAATCACTGTCAGTGCAATGTGGAGTGAGGCTGACTTCAGTGTGGCTCCACTCCCAGGGAAGGAGTGCTGATGCATAGGCTGTAACCTTTACAAATCTGCGCCTCTCTGTGCAATAACTCATGGATGAGTCAGGCTTGGACTTAGTCATTGTAACAAGAAGCACTGTGCTGCTGAAAACTTGGGAAACCTCTTGTCCTGTGGTGTTGAAATTACTGCATAAAGCATCTAAGTTCCCAAGATATTCAAGAGGGAGATCTGGATGCCTAAAAATAGGATTCATCATGTCTAGCACTCAGAGTTTCAGCTAGCAAACATAAAATGCCTGAGAGGAAAAAGCTCTGTTTGTTCATCTCCTCTCCCCACCTTGCCCACTGGCAGTTCTGTGGTAGGTACTTATGTTAAACAAGGATTCAGTGCCAAAAGCTATTTCCAGGTTCCAGGTAACAGCTTCATACATCTCCAAAGAAATGACTGGCTCACTTTCTTTCAAAACCTGCAATCAGTTCATCCTACTCTTTGCAAACTAATCTGCTGGTCTAAACATTTCCCTGCCCAGCCTGAAGCATTGTGAATTGAACCTCCTGCTCCCCTACACAGCAGGTGATGGCTACGTGTTGTGTCTGCCTTTTCTCCTGCATATGAGCCACTCTGAATTGTGGGGCTGAAAGCTCCATGGTGGGAGCTTCTACAAGCCTGCAAACAGAGGAAAAAGATCTGAGCAGAGTTGAAAGCCCACAGCTTCATTCTTATCAGGAGTGGCCTATCCACAACCTTTAGCCTCACTTGTGCATTGAATCCTTGTTTGTTTCACATGGGCTATTAATATGGGCAGCATGTAACTCTTAAGAATTATCTTAGGATGAAATAAGATTTTTTTTTTTGGCTATGCTTTGTGTGTGAGCATTTGTCATTCTATACCTCTGACAAACAAGAGTTGAGGGATTCAGATTGAAAGAAGAATTCAACTTCTTCCAATTACTGACATCAATGCAGCCCCTGGCTCATTTTCAAAAAGCACTTTTCTGTGCTACATAGTAGCACTGCATGGAGAAATAAGGGCAATCTTTACTCCTCAAGTTCAACTGACTGCCCTCAGTGCTCCCTGGAAATGAGCTGGATCATCTATCTCAAGAAAGAGTGCATGAAATAAAAGCTGCTACAGGCAGGGAAGTTATAAAAAATATTTATTTCTCTCATAATAACCCTGGTTGATTAAGGGAAAAAGAAAAAAAAAAAAAAAAACCAGGAAAAAACCCAACCCTGTACAATAAGTGGCTAACTTTGTGCATTACTTTAATTTCATTTCACATCTAGATACCCATATGCATTACTGTTTTGCTGGGAGGGTTTAAATACCCTGAGCTAATTATAGGACAATATTTTCTCAGTTACAAGGGTTAAGCACAGCCAATGAGATACTATTCCTGGCTATTTAACAGAAAGAAAGAGGGTCTATTTAATTATAAAGTATGTAAAAAAAACATAATCATCTTGTAATGTAACAGCTCTCATCTGGATTATTATTTTGGTACACATTTGTAAACACTGCCTGGCACATTATTGAGTTGTTTAACATTTGTGTGAATGTAGTTATTCTACAGAATAACAATATTGACACTGAGCTGATTGCCTTTTAATTTCACTAAGAATATTTAATATCAAGTAGATATATTTTTTCCTTTCCCAAAACCAGAAAATAAAATATAAAGGAGATGGGAAAGACAGGAGGATCTATTAATCTTGTCTGTCAGTACCTCAGTATGTTTTCATGTAGTAATTTGAAATAGTATTTAATTACACTTTACAAACCTATGACGTGTACTGTAGCTTGCAATTCTCAGCAACCCATAAAATAACTGAAAATCAAATTATGGATCTTTTTTCTTTATTCTAACTCAGTTACAAAACCATTTATAGTACAAATTGTTGTTCCAGAATTACTTGATAGTAAAACTCACACTTCTAACAAACTGAGATGTGAACAACTTTAAAAACTTATTGTTGCCAGAGTTGCTTGGATGTCACTTACTGGAAAGCTTTTAGTCATCTTTCTTCCCAGCATCCACATTTCTGTTAATTCTTTGTCTTCCTTCAGCTGTCAAGAGCTGCTGGGACTTGTCAAGTGGCACTGGCTGCACCCTCTGCAAGGTTTCTGTGCATGGAAGGTGAGCTGTGGCTCAGGTATGAGCCAGCTGAGGTGGGCCAGGGGAGATGACGTGAGGTGATTTCTTTAATCTGGGTGACCTGCAGGTACCACATGGTTAAAGGAGAGGCACAAGTCACCTGAACACTTGGAGCACATCACCCAGCCACTGTGCAGGTTCTCTGGCAGATTGCTGGGGAATTCTTGCTGTGGCAGCTGTCAGCAGCTAAGCTGGAGATGTTTATGCCTATGGGTTTAAGGACTAGTTGGTGAACTTAATTGCATACCTAATAAAGGCATTTCTTGACTTCCTGAGCACGCTGAACTTCTGTGAAAAAGCTTTTGACTAGAGGGAAGCTGAACACATCTCCACATCTCCCAAGAGATCAAAGACAGAGTAAAATATATATATTATGGCTGTACTGAGGCATTATATTTCAATTCAAGAGGGTGAAGTGTCTAAGCTGTCTGTATCCTGGATTTAGAAACTGAGGTTTTATTAAACTCGATGTTCTAAAAGTAATTACCAGCTAAAAGTAATTAACTCCTTGTTAGCAGCTTTTTTGCCATAGAATTTCCTTGAGTTTATTACAAAAAGAGAATGGAAATACAAAAAGTAAATGTTCATCTCAGTGGCCTATTATTGGAACCAGTAGTCTCACCAGATACAACTTGAAGCCACTGTTCCTCTCATTGGAGAGGAACTGGGATAAGGGCCATAACTTCTTATACATACTATCTCAAATACATGCTGGGAGGGATTATAAACATTTGGACAGTTATTTGTGACATTATCTGAACCTCAAGGGTGTGAAAAAGAACCAATGTCTTTCTGTTCTTCTGTCTTCCACCATCCCCTAAAGCATACAGGTCTACATCTTTCTGTCACTGTTTTCCAGTTGACTTGCATTGAATTCTTCTCTTATTAAGTGTCTAATTACCATTTTAGAGGCTAATGGCATATGAGATCTTGCTCCTTCATGTCTGAGGCTCTTTGATGCTATCCACAGTTGTCACTTGCAGCAGCTGACTACTCACTTGGAGGTGGATAATTTTTTGATCCTCTTGTCTGAACTTGCACATAGAGAAAGGAAAAGCTTTCCCCAAAGAACTGCCCTATGAGCAGGAGCAGGAGGACATGTTACTCCAGAGGAGCAAGACTCTGTGCTCATGTGAGGAGACCGGAAGAAGAAGTAGCTATCACTAGATTCAGTTCAGGCTTTTCAAATCCCACTATATGCAAGGGAGAATGAGGATGACTAGCATTTCCTAATAGCTGCCTTGTTTGAAAAAAAAAAAAAAAAGTGCTTTTTTATGGGATAACAAGAAATAGATCAAGTTGCAACATGTTCCTCATTTTTTTCGTTACAAGGCAAAGGAGAATATATGGTTGATATTTCCACTTGCAATCCTTTTACCTATTGTATTTCCCACCTGTTTAATTAGTGCTTCTTACTTTTTTTTTCTTAATTTCCCCCAGTCATTTCCTGATGTCTGAACTGTCTCCCATCTTCTTGCATCTTTTCCCTCTAACCTTGCCCACAGGTTTTCATCTTTTTGTGTGTGATTCCCATCTTGAAAACATTTGCATGTGGATTGTAGTTTCTTTCTGAGCATAATTTTTATGCTACACAGTGATAACATTTCCCCATGAATTTGCTAGAGGCACAGAATGTGCCTGCACTGAGCAAGTGTCATGACCAAATCTAAGAGATGTATGTCTGTGGAGCCAAATAGAACCAAGGACCTTATACCAGCACTGAAAGTATTTTGGGACTTTTACTTTGGGCTAGTTCTAGTCTGGCTTTGCAGCTTCAATACTTGTCAGCTGCTAAAGTGCACTCCGTGTTCTCCTGCAGTGCATCATTCATTTGAGGTTCACCCAAAGGAGAAGTTTGCACACCCTGAGACCCCTTGGGACTGCAAACCAAAGCAGAGCAGTGGGGAGGAGGAGGAGGGCACTGCAAAACTCCCTCCTGTCCCAGTTAAAACACTCTTGTAGCTGCACCTCTACTGAGGCTAGATTCTCTCCCTTCCACCTTCTCCCCTGAATCTGCTGTAGATGGACCTGACAGAGCTTGCTCCTATTCAGTGAACATTACACATTCCAGGGGAGCAGCCAGTTCTTAGGGAGAAGGAGTACATTTCTTTTCTGGCTATTTTGGCTCTGAAGGCTCAGTGTAATATGTTTTGTTTGCCTAGTCTTGTTTCTGTATGGAAATGTGATTTGAGTATTTTTTGCCCATATTATTTTTAGTTTGGCCCATTTCATTAAAGTAGAAAAAAGCACTTCTCTGGAAATCATGGAATCATAGTTTTTTTCCCACACGGTTAAATAAGTTGCTTAATTCAATTGGATAAAGACATTTAAACCATTTATAAATATAGAGTCTATTTCAGTAATACTAAGACACATTTCTGATTACAAAACCACAATTATTATCATTTGTTATGGTCAGAAAAAATGTTTTGCAAAAATATACCATATTTTTGCATTTTTCTATAATTGTATATTCCCTAAAGTTTTCCATTCCCCTTGTAATTTTGAGAGTTTGCTTCAGGTCTGACTTTCTCCCTATACCTTTTGTATTGATGTCCCGGGCTTCCAAAAAGTCTTCCCAATGAGATAGATATATTTCTAAGAAAATGTGAGCATTTTAAGATATATTAAAAAAATAAAAGGTTCATTACAAAGTCAGACACAGTAATACATGCAAGGGGACTTCTGGGACCAGTGTTTTTATTTTTATGCTTTTGAAGGCATGAAAGTATTTTAGGAATAACGTTTTCCCTGAACCAATTCTGTAGTATAGAGAATATAAAAAAAGCTAGTGCAGATTTTTTTCCTACCACTGCCATTGGAAAACTGATCAAAAATCTCACTTATGTCTGGGTGAATTGATTTTTAATAATTCATATCCAGTTTTTCACAGTTTTTCACATTGTTCTTCCCAACTTGGTATTGAATTGATTGATATATAAGTGGAAAACTTTGATATTTTCTTGCAGCCTTTCAGTCTTCATTTTGCCAGAATAACATAGCAAACATCACCAAATGAGGAAGAATTCACTGCATCATTCTAGCAGCATAAGTACTTACCTATCTTAGAGGATTTACCTTGGGATCTTATTTACCACTTTCTCAGGAACAGCCTGTTGATGATGCATTCATTTTGGTAATAAATGGATCTCTATCTCTTTCCTCTGTCATGTCTAACTGATGAATACCTACTTTATAACTCTGATGCTTTTTAATAGGTCCTTAAGGAAAGTTGGAGCCTGGACTATTGAATTTGGTTTATTGCTGTGGTCCTTGACACCCTCCTGCTATTCACCCTCCCCAGTACTAATCATTAACTCACCTATTTCTTGGGCACTGAACCCTTTGATGTTTCTTCTTTTGGCACCACCCATGGACATATCTTTCTTTTGAACAAAAATACCCTTTTAAAAATTGCTTTTAGGTGTAGAAATACACAGTTTTGATCCCCTATTTCATCAGAGAAAGCTGTCAGAAAAATATGGCACAGGCAAACCTTAGTAAATTCACGTTACAGCTGTTATGATATTTCCATTTATCTTTAGCTACAAATCTATCCAGAATATCTCCAGGTTTGATCTAGTAACCCAGTATGCAACTTTCCTTTATTTAAATATTTAGTGCTAACTTGCTGTCCTCCAGTTATTCAGTACTAACCTCAAAAACTTAAAAAAAATATTAAAACTATTTGCTATGAGATTGGATGAATTTGCTACAAATTCTGGAAGATTTTCACACATTTATGTACTAGGATGCTTGATTTCTGATTTTAATATTATTATTTCTATTTCCATGTCAATTTTTATACTTCTATTCACATTAAAGCATTAGTCCTCTGCTTCCACATTCAGCAGAAATATGAATGTTAAAAATTATGGTAACATTCATTTATTTTTTTCAGTCACACTTTCAAGTCTCACTGCATCTCCCAATACTTACTGCATAAGAAATATTTTTTAAGTGCCTTCTCTTACTTATTTTCTCCTTTTTCAGCTGCAGTTTCTAATTGGGTTTTTTCCTGAAAGTTGTTATGCTCTTTCGTGCCTTGTCTTTAAAATATTCTTTTCTTTACAGAGCAGTCCTTCTCCTATTTCAGTTTAGTTTTGATTTTGCATTTCTTGTACAATCTCTGCGTAGTGTTTTCTATGATTTGGAAAACTTAGTCTTCTATACAGGAGTAGGACTTCTGAATTTGTACCTCTAATAGAGAGAATTCCCAAGCTTACACTACAGTGAAGTCTATAGGCTCATCAATGCAGCTGCCTTTATTAACTAGATAACTTAATTTGTCCTTTTGAAATTGAGAACCCTATTTATAACCATACCCATGAGGATCTCTTCATTCATTTAAGTGAATCAGACCAGGATTGACTAATAACGTTCTGTGAATATCTCCAAAGATCAGGAGCTTAGAAAAGGTAAAGCTAAAATAATCTTACTGTCATCTTTGTGTTTATTTGATTGTTATTTTTCTGTAAAGAAAATTACTCAGAAATGGTTGGGGCCTTTTATTTTTAGCACCATTTTTCTTTCTCGCTATACTTGAAAAGAGAAGTCATCCAGGCTGCAATTCCAAATATAATTTAATGACTTTATACATTATTCAAGTTCAACATTAGATTTAGAGGCACAGAACTGGTGCTACAGCACTCTCTGGGAAGGATGCTGACACAGGCAGACTTTGCTCTCTTCTCAGTGTGTGTGGTTATATTCATCTGTCATTAGTCTACCTTAAAGTCAATGTAAGAATGTGAATACATTGATCTACCAAGCCTTGCTTTGGTTACAGCTTTCCTGAGAAACACAGACCCTTAAATACCTCTGTTTTAGTCATGTTTCCTTTTTAGCAATATCTTTCTTGTCCTATAATTTTTGCTGTCAGTTCTTTTTTCAGTATTTCAAGTTTCTCCACTATATTCTATAAACATTTCTATTATTTTCAGTTTCTCAAGTAGATAAGATTGGTCTTTCTGCCAGTGATTGTTGCCTCAGATGAATACTTTTACAGCATTAACAATGTTTGGGGTTTTTTCTGTTTGATATTTATTCTCTACTTTTTGGCATTCTTTTATAAAAAGCCATAACGTTGACCAGCTTCATTGCATAAATTAATGGAAAACTCATTGAAATGGAGTTTTAAATCTGTTTGAAAAACACACAGACAGAGTTTTACAGGGAGGCTGTAGAAAGTGAACAGATCTGAGAATCTGGACATATGAGATACCTGATCTATGTATCTGCTTGCTGCACACTGTGCTTGGGCACACGTGCTCTAAAACATAGCAGACAGAGCAATATCAGAGAATCAAAGTGATATCAAATGCTAGAAACACAATCTGCTGCTGTAGTCAGCCCAGTGCCCAGATCATGGAGAGATAAATTCACTTTGTCCTCTGCTTCACTCAGTGGTGAAATACAGGAGGCTACTATGGCAACATCACATGGTACATTTGTTATCTCTGAACGAGAATGTGTTGAAGGAAGTAGCAGATCAGTATGCCATGTGTGCTTTCATTTTCTGGAATGTTTTCAAGGAAAAACATCTGTTCAGATATTTTCCCTGGGATTATGGCTTCAGTTAACAAAAATGTGAAGAGGAAGGGATGCAATTCTCTCTCACACTGCACTCTTTTCTTTTCTCCTATAAAATTAAGCATTTTTCCTAAGAAAGTATAGCTCTTGTATCCTATACCATGCTGGTTTTCCTGTGTAGAATGTACTATTTGTGTCTTCACTAGTCTCCTTAAATGAGTAAAAACCTAAATATTCCTTTGAACGCTTGTGTAAGGATATTGTGGGTAGGTGGGAATGGAAGGTATGGCTGGGAGGTTAGCCAAAATCTTTCTAGCTGCAAGCATTACTTTAAGATGTGAAAAAAAAATTATATTCCTACTCTTTTCATAGAAAAGATCATCTGTGGTTAAAATATAAGAATTCTGGAATTCAAGAAATATGTATTCCATTCTTGGCATGGCTACTCAGGTGTCATCTCTGATGCTAGACATGTTCTTTAATATCTGTATGGTTCAGATCTTCTCAATATGATATCCACATTCTTGGTTTTGGATGCTGAACTCCCTGGATTCCTTTCATTTAACTTCAGACATCTGCAGTATAGACATTTACATTTGAACAAGCTGTCTAGGCTTCCTTTATAGTGAATGGAAAAATGTAGAGACTTTGGATGCCATTCATCTGGACAATTTTAGACATCTCAGTTAGACTAAGACAAATTACATCCAAAAAATCCCTTTTTCTTTCCACTGATGAAGTCACAGGCAGAAATTAAAGATAGAGTATATTAAAATTTGGACAAACAAGTACTACCTTTGCAAAGAGAGTATTCTCTGTTTATGAGTGTTGGTAAAGTAGTTTTGTTGATGTGCCTCTTTGTTACAGCTGTAGTTTCTGTGTGATACTTGAACTCCAGCTACAATCAAAAAGTAAACTGTAGGAGGCCCCAGTGTTCTTTCTTACTTAGAGATCAAGGCAATTTTCAGTCAGACACACAGATGAGAAAACTGATTGAGAGAAAGAAAAAAAAATAATGTTAGTCTTAATCCCAATATTAGGGTTTTTTAAAATACTAAAAAAAAAAACCCTTTCCATTACTGTAATTTTTTTAAATTGTTGTTTGAAATTATATCTGTAGCAATGGCCAAGTATTTTAAAAGTAGAAAAAAACCCCCACATTTTTCTTTACTAGAATATGCTTGTTATTGGCAATTGAAATGTCTTCTGCTGCAAAAGGTTTTCAGTTTCATGCCAGGATGTTTGGTTGAAACGCAATTGAGAGAATCTGACTGCCGGGGAAGAAAAGTTCAATTAATTTCTCCACTGATGGGTACACTCTGCTCTGAGATGTTCTAGTGTTTAAGATGTCCTGATGGGGCAGGCAGCCAGTACCACACAGGACCTGTGAGAACTCCTGGTATTTGGGAGAGCACTTTGAAACCAGATGAAACACACCAGAGGTGTAAAATGGGGCTGAGATTCCCCAGTGTGCACAACTGAGCTGAGCCCATGGAGCAGGGAGAGTCACACTCCTACACTGAGCATTGCTTTTGAAATGCTTGAGTAAAGTAATTAGTGTCTCTAAAAGCCAGACTCATGTCAGAGTCTTATTCAGAAGAGAAAGCTAGGTTAGGGGTCCTGAATTGCCTTATCTAGGTTTTATATCTTTCAAGTATCTCTAGCAAGTTAAAAGGGCAAGATCTGGAAATCCTGCCCTTTGAAAAACAAAGTTAGGATATGACTCATTTTTCACTTCCACTAAAATCAATGGGGAGAGCTGTTTCTAACATATTATACAAAGCTTATATAGGCACAGGAAGGCATCTTATTCTGGAAGTTCTTTTATTCTTTCTGTGTCTAAGGTTAAGGTGACATCATTCCATACCTACCTACAGTAAGAACTGTCTCACAAGCAAAACCTCACCAAATAAGTAAAGGAACTGAATCTGAGGTGAACAGAGGACAACCTTAGGAGAAACTGTATCCATTTCTTTTTTTAGTCAAAAGTTAAAATATCATCCAGATGCAAAATCCAAAGTTTTCTGATAACTCAATAAGTGTGACATACATTTGTGAGTTCTGTCACAAATATCTGATAACAAAGGCCAGTTTTGTGAAGGTTTGTAACTTATTTTCAGGCTTCAGATTTTACTTGCAATTTGCATCTCAGGTCAATCACGTCCCTGCACAACTACAAGATGTTTTATGTCTTTAACTGAAGTAACTGGAAAAGAATTAATGAGCAAAAACAAAAGCGTACGTTAATTTCCAAGACTTCAGCTACAACGGTTTAGAGAATGTTTCTTCATGGCAGCTGCATTGACTTGAAAGGCTTTGTAATGTAAAGGATTTATGAAGAAGAGAAAGAAATTATCATCTAAAACACATACAATCAGTTTAATAGCAACTAGGGCAGGAGAGAGTGAAATAAATGCAAAATGATAAATTATAGAAATACAAGTAGAAAAACAGTTTAAAGGAAAAAAAAAATATAAATCAGAAGAGCAAGAAGAAATAGAGTGGCTCTGCCTTTGGCTACATTCTCAGAGTACTTAAGATGTCACAGCACAAGACCCAAGATTTTTCATTAATGTATGAGCTGAAGGACCTTACTGTGCCTAAAGGAGATAAAGAGATCTTAACAGTTTCTACTAGGAGGGTCCACTGCCCTCACAGCAGGAGATGCTGCTCTGACTTCTCTCTTTGGGACAGTAGAAACTAAGTTTGCCTTTTCTGGCACAGGAAAAGCTGGAAATGGGACTGTGGCTGTTTTGTCACTGTCAATAACCCACTTCCTTCAACGACTGCCTGCTTTGCCTCTGCACAGAGTCGGTCCTGGTGGGAGGATTTAGTTTGGTCTCAGTACAGGAAATACTTTAAAAGTCCCTTGTTAGTCCTCTGCCTTTGATGTCAGTCTCAGAATTCCTACCTTTCCTGAGGACCATTGCATGCTGCTGCATATTAAAAGCTTACCTTTCTGTCTGACTGTGAATATTTGCAGGATCAGAACTTTTCCTGGTAAAAGGGGAGTTTTCTGTTGAATCATTTTACATTTTTGCATATTATGCATTGAAAGAAGCAGGAAAGATTTGCTGATGGCAGCCAGGCTTGCACTACCTTACCTTCTGCAAAGCCTTTGGAGTGGTTGACATAGAGAGATTCAATGCAGACTGAAGTTTCTTGTCAGACAGAAATATTGTGAATCAGGTGAAAAATTGGGAAGGAGCCTAGACAGAAACAGCATCATCTGCCTGAAAAAAAAAAATTAAAAATTTCTCTCTGTAACTCATCCTCATTCAGTTCTATAGATGGACTGCATAGCCTATAATAGACTTCTGTTATAGGATCATGTAAAAATATCCCTGGCAACAGATGGACTTTGAGTCAATGAAGGCTAATTGCATTTTACAATTCTACAGACATGTAAATTTGTTAGGATGAAGAAAGGATTTTGGAACCATGTGAAGTTTTTTTATTGAGTCTAGATTTTGCATAGCAAGTTGATTAATTATCAGGCTTATGTAAAAGTTAATATTATGATTGTTTTCTTCCCTGAGAAAATCACTTTCTTCCTAACCTGGAGTTAGTACAGCACATTGGGTACATGGGTAATTCCCATTTTTGCAGTGATGTGCAGCTCTTGGAAATGAAATATTAATACATCACAATTCTCAGTTTCCATTTCTGTGGAGGTAATACTGTGTATATGCCATATTTAGCCTCTATTAGTTTGACAAAAATAAGTGTCCAACATTGGAAAAATTATCAGGCCATAAGAAATGGCCTTATGAGTCAGATGAGTAGGAATTGCTTGTTGTGCTTCTGACAGTGACAATGAGAAATGCTGTTTTGGGAGAGCACATGAGCCTGCTCACATTCTGTAGTCCATCTCATCAAAATTTGTTTATAAGGAATGGAGAAGACCTGCTTAGCCTTGACACCACTGATTTATTAATCTGGTGTTCATTAATTTATCTAATCTACTTTGAACCTGCCAAAACTGTCTCTCTTGCAACTTCCTATGGCCATATGTTTCAGAATTTTAACTAGCTATTGCATAAAGAAATACCTTCCAGATAAAGGTTCTACATGCTATCAGGACTTTGCAGGAGTTTATTATATGCCTTCCAGCCTTCTCCTCTTGAAACAAAATTGTTCCAACCTTTCTAATGATTTCCTGTAAAATAGCTCTTCCATCACCTATTTTTCTCTATGCTCTTTCTAATTCCACCATGTCTTCCTTGAGATCACAAAACCACAGAGAGCACTGAGAAGGAAGGTGCACAAAAGGTTTTATATGCATGCAAAATGATGGCTTTTGGGTGGCCTTCTCCCAAAGATGTCTGATGTCTTGATGGCTATTTCTAGCTCCAGCCAAAGACATTGTGAAACACTCCTGTTGTTTCTTGTAATTGCCATAATATGCAGCTACTTAGAAAATCTTAATTAAATCTCCACACTTGGAGATGTCACTGCTCATTTCCTTTTTCAGGTCGTTGATGGGGAAGTTGAGTAAAAGAGGTTCTAGAACCAACCTCTGAGGTACAATCCTGCTAATTCTTCTCTAACCTGAAAATGAAACATTAAGTCTTATGCCTTCATCCTATTCTTTAATTCACTTTCAGTCCTCTGTTCTCATGGCAAATGTGTTCTGATTCTCATTAAGGTTTTTTTAATGGGTTTGTGTCAAAAAAACCCTTTGAAATTTCAAATGTATATTATCCACATCATTTCCCTTATAGATGGACACCCTCATTCTCTGGTTGTATATTCTGAAAAGCTTCCAATCTAAAGAAAGGCATAACTGTTTCTGTTACCTTAAGAAGCTGAAAGACAATGATTTTCCTTAGAAATTTCCTATTTGCTCATTTGTGGCTCAGTTGGGCCCAATAATTGTAGTAAGCTCCTCAAGGCAGAGACAGACTTTGTTTCTGTTCCTACAGAACCAAAGCTCCAACTCAGAGGTGAGACTCTTGGGAAAGCAGCAGCACAACATCTAAATTTCATGTTAAACTTTTTGCCAATTATGTCAAACCATTCATCATTTCCCTTCCTACACAAGGAAAACCAAAGAGGGAAAGACACTCAATGAAAGAAGCAGCAGTTAAATCCAGGTGGTGTCCAAATCCTAGCTGAACTACACTGGACTGTCTCCAAAGCCAAGGGATCCTAAATGCAAAGATGCACTAGCATTTTGTCAATCTCTCCTCCCTCTTTCCATTAGCAGTGAGCAGAATTAGATCCCTGCACCTGAAGAAAGGAGATACTCCATTCCAAATACTGTGGAAATTCAGGTTTATATGCATTCCAGATTATTTTTTTCTTTTTTCTTTTTTTTTTTTCAGTTCAAACTCATATCTCTAAGATATTTTTTCCTACTTATCAGGTTTCAAATCTTTACATTTTTGCCATCTTCAAGCTTTCTGTTGGCAAGTTTTCCAACCCCCAACACTGAACCAACTTTTGTCTGCTTCACACTTAATCAGCATTCCTTTATTAAAAAGCTATTAATTATCTTCTCAGTGGTCCAATCTACTGGCTATTGTGATAATTGTAAGACTTTTAGAGCTTCCCCCCCCTACGCTTTGTTGACAGACTATTGGACTTAGAAACAGCACCACAAGGAATGCAGGCTCATCTTTGTTTCAACATACTTAAGGTGCTTTTATCTGTAGGTTTGCCTTGAACAAAATCCTGTTCAAATTGTATTAAGCCTCAGATAAACCTCTCTTTCACATTATGGTTTCCAACTGAACTCCTGTGCACTGAAGAGAGGGCACCGAATTCTTGATTGTTTCAAGAAAACCTTTTTGAGTAATCCCTTGAGCTTGCCTACAGGGCTTGGATTTCCTAATGGATGCTTTGATGACAGGAGATAAGAGCCAAAGGTACCTTTATTCTCTTAGAAATTGCTCCAAACAAACAACCTCAATGATTAAAGCTAATAGAAATACCTGGAAGATTGATAGTTTGCAAAGCACTGCTGAGTGAATGAATAACTTCCCCTTTAGTTCCAAAAGCTAATATTTGTCCACATTTGCTGCCTTTAAGAAAGTGCAACGAGAGGTTTTTTTTTTGAATGAAGAGTGTTGATCAGGAACAAACAGACACCATTTAGCTGTTATTTGGATTTTAAACAAAGCCTCCCTACTTCAGTTATGGAGGCAGCTTTCTGCATGGCCCCATTTATAATAATTCAAACATGGCACGGGGAGGGTCGCTAGAGTAAAGTACATATAAGTGTGAACATGATACTCTTGTAAAAGTCTTTAATGATGTGAATGGGCAGTGCACTATGGTATTCTATACAGGGGTTTTAAATTGCACAAAGGCCCTGTAAAACTTCTATATCTGTTCCCAAGCAATACACCTATCAGAGGGCTGAACAAATGGAAACCAAACTCTGCAGCAAATAAAAGTCTTAAATTTACAATGCTGGATTATAAAATGGTGTCTCTCCACAGCAGCCCTGACTTATTTCATGTTCTGATGAAATCACTACTTGCGAATGCCAAGAAATTCAGCTGTAAACTTTTGGCAATAAGTAGGCTTTCCTTGGAACTGCTGGTTTTGAAAACATCTGTAAGTAAGGAATCCACTGCAGAACCAATAAAAGGGGCTGAAGAGACCAAAACTTTCACTAACACCTCATAACACAGGCAGTGCTGTGAGTGCCACCAAGCCCTGCTCCCTGGTATGTGGGTTATGCACATACCAGAGTTCATTTCCAAAATGGAGGGTTTATGACTGCCAGTGTCACAGAGCATGCAGTGGGGGAGTGTATCACATAACAAAGTAATCTAACAATAGAGCTGAAAAGAGTTGAACATTTGGTTTTTAAAGTGATGCAGCCCAGGGTGGGTGGTTCTGATATTGAAAATTCCTCAGGTTTCTTTAATACAACATGAGTAAACCTTAAAACGAAAATTCCTCAGGTTTCTTTAATACAACACGAGTTAAACCTTAGAAAGAGCTACTCTGAGTGAGTGTTTTAAGGAAATTCTCATTTTATAACCACATTGAGGAAGGATTTGAATTAATCTCATTTTCCTTAAAAGACAGTGGAGTATGGAGTTAGGAGTCACAGGAGAAGACAGGAAGTTCAGGGTGAGGAAGGTATGGGTATGCTTTGACAGTTGAAAAAGAGATTATGAGATGCTGTTGCCTCGGAGCAGCAGTTCCCTTAGCCCAGGCCACCACTGGCCTCTGGAGTTCAGCTAAAAGGACCGACTGAAATGGACATAGAAGTGTGAAGTGAGACTTCAAATTACATTTGATTCTCTGGCTGAACAATGCCCTGCTCTGGACAGAGCCTTCTGCAGCTTTAAATGTACCTTCTCCAGAATCAGCAGAGCTCGGATCAGTCTAAAAGGTTTTTGGGAGCACAGCCCATCAGGCTAGACTGGAGGCAGGAAGGGTGGGTGTAGAATGGGAATGACATCAGCGCAGGTTTTGGGGAGCTCTAGGTAAAGTGAATCTCAGGCTCAGTGCAGGAGTGCTTTCCCATGTGTTATGCTAAAACATGGCAAATCCTCACCTTTGAAGGACACTCAGCATGACAAAGCAAATCTCTCTGCTCTGAACTTATTCTCCTTTAAAGGCTTGTGCAGGAGGAGTCTGAAGTAAAACCTGTGGTGGTCTTTCAATCAGGCACTGGGTCATCCCATGTTAATCTGACCCGTGACTCCCTTCATCCCCAGCAGGGAAAAAATGAGTCTATCATATATAGTTTTCAGTAACTAAGAATTTCAGAAGTAATCTTAATATATGTAGCATGCACTCTTCAGTGATGGAGAAATATTAAAATATCATTTGGCTGTTAAGACTTTATTGTGATATGCTTTAACTTGTGCTTTCTGTTTCTTTCCAGTCTCCTGTTTTCTTTTCACCCCAATAGTGAACCAAGATCAGTCACACTGACCCACTGCCAGTATTTCCTAACTCTCCTTAATGATTTGTAAGTATGAGAAAGATTGGATTAGTATTTTAGAAGTGTTATTAGTGATCTAAAATACAAGCAAATATGGTTTCTCACCCCAGATGCTATGAATGGTCTGTGTTTTTTAAAGCCTGCATTTTAAAACACCTTAATGATAAGTGAGATGAAAACTTCCTTATAAAGAAAAAGTTGAAAGACAAAAACTCAAAACAAGTAATTTTTGTTGGCATACTTCATTATGTAAATAAACAGAAAAATACAGATATGGTTTCATATCTCATTAATATTAACCACTGCTAGTTTGAAAATAATTATTCAATTCTATTTTATAATACCTTTTCAGATTTTAGCATTCTCTTTCTCTTTCATAAAATCAAGAACCAAAATTGCTTGTGATTCCTCAGAAACATGATAGAGAAATCATTCAGCATACCAAAAAAGCACACCAAAGATGAAAAAAAAGGTGTATTCTGAAATAATCAATAACTTCATGGTTTTTACCCTTCTAAAGCTGGTAGGTGAAATTCTTGACCAGTTCCAAGTATAATGCTGATTTCCTTCACCAGGGCACTGTGTCTGAAACAATTGTCTTGCTGGTTCTTTTGGAAGCAGAGAAAGAGTATTTTTCTGAAGCATGTTTGTAAGAAATAGCATGTTCTCGACACCAACAAAAGCAGAACAGCTCTGTTGCTACAGCTGAGCTTAGGAAAGTCCTGGAAGGATCCTGTGGAGCTTGGGATTCCTTAATCAGAAGGGAGTTCTGCAGCCCTTTGAAGGCCCTGGCTCATATTGGTGATGATGGTGGTGGAGTCCCACTCCCTCTGGGCATACACATCCACTCTCCCCCGAGGACAGAAAGAAGAATAAAGGTGGAATTCAATGTTCCTTGATATGAGAGATACCTTTGCAGTGGTGCTTGTTCACACATACAGAGAATATCTTCACTTCTCTCTGGCAGCCATGTTCCCAGAGAACTGCCACAAGTACATTGCAGAAGGTGCTAGGGAAGAAATTATAGCAATAAATCTGTGCTATCCTATTATGGGAATTTTGACAAAAAAATCCATCATAGATGGAGAGAAGAGAAGGCATGAGAGGTCAATAACAAAAGAAAAAGTGGCTTTCCAAGTTTACTGTCTTTGCTCCAGTGGATGAGTGGGGGTGCATTAAGTTCTCAGCTTTTGACACCACTGATGTCAGCCCTTGGGAGCTGGGCTAGGCCACTGCTGAGGGTGCTTGAAAAATCCCACCTACGAGTCAAACAAACTATATTAGTCTAGTGACCTGTGTTTGAACCCACTTGCCTTTTTAAAATAAACCCCTGTACAAATCCCAAAAGAAGCATGTGGTTAGTTCACATCATGGACTAATAATAGCTTACATCATTTTATTTCTCAAATTAGTCCTTTTTTGAATTATGGGAATGTCAGAAATAGTGTTGGAAAATTCCAAAGTCTACCAATCCTATCTTGAAAGTGGCCAATCTTTTTTTTTCTTTTTAACCTATTTAAAATTAACAAAAAGAAAAAAAAATCTTAACCTCCAAAACTACAGTCTTTGTCTGCCAACTTTCAGCCTGGAACACATTTTTACAGCACTTATAATCCCCTGAACAAACCAGGTTTATACTGGAAGTGCTGACAGACCTTTAGCTATTCCAGTTATCTTAAAAGCTCAGCTGTATTTATTCTTCATTATATTTAAATATAATTGGTTGAGGTTTAAGTCTAGTTCAATTTGAATATCAGTTAAATATCAGTTCTTGGAAATGAGTCCTTTCTTGGGTGTCTTTTGGGGCTATTATACATATAATTTTGGGATTGCTTCATTTAAATATCAGTTCTTGGAAATGAGTCCTTTCTTGGGTGTCTTTTGGGGCTATTACGCATATAATTTTGGGATTGCTTTTTAGATTTTTCTCTACTACCTCATTCGTGTGGTTTTGCTTTTAATTCAAAGTGCAAGAAGAAAAATAAGCATTCTTATGAAGCATATGGTACTCAACTGTGGTTTGAATCCCAGTGTGAGGAATTCCACTAGAAGTTTCACACATTCTGTTCTGGTCTCAATTAAAAAATATTGGAGCTGGCCTGGCACTTCAGTGGAAAAGCTCTGTGCTTGTGTGCATGGATCCTTGATGCTTTCCTGAGCTTCTTTGGATTAATCTGAATGAGGGCAAGAGGAAAATGGTCAAGGTGTGAAACAACCGTGGGAAGCCAGAACTGTTTTTGTCAGGGATTGCTGATGGGATAGTTGTGGGATCAGTTTAAATATGAGGGTGTCTGTGCTCTCCAGACTGAAATATACTTTTTTCTGGACAAACTGTGACCAAGATAGAGGACCTTTGAAATTGAGAATTAGGAAACAAGAAAAATAAATTCAGTAAACTAATTCTGAAATACCAAATCTAGACAACTGTTGTCTCAGAGGGAAAAATATTCTGAAGCGAGAAATGTAGGATTTGAATTTTAACTATTTTCATACATAAAGGGGGATGGCAGTGTAGATGAAGACATTGTTATTAATTCATCACTGATGTTAAGTTAGAAGTGTAAACTGAAGGAGAGATGAGAACAATATTTTTATATCATTTAGAGGAACCATTTCAATTACTTAATCCAATATTATTCATAATACAGGATAAAGAACCACAGTAGCCTTTTTCTAACTGAAGACTTAAGCTTTTTTTTTGAAGATTGATATTTTTCTAGATGTGATTTAGGCAGGAAGTCTTAAAGAGATGGATAATCCATTGGGGAAATTGTCCCAATTGCTCTCCTTCTGGTAAAAAAAAATATTTCCATTTTTCAAATCTTTTTATGTATTTCTCTGCATGATTTCAGTCTTCAGTACCTCTTTCCCTTATGATTACATGATTAGTGATTTTGTGCAATTATCTTTTGGTTTGCTAACTTACTATTTTATAAAATAAATATTCTTAAATATGCTTAAATCTCCTGTGTCACAGATGTTTTTCAAAACCTTGAATAATTTCTCAGGGCAAGGACTAAGGTGACTTTCTTAGCTATATTATTGCATTGGAGGTTCATAAAGATTAGGTTTTCCAAATGATTTGTAAAGTCCTTTGAGAATCTCTGCTCTCAAAGACACAATTTCACATTTTATGGTTGTGGTACCTTCCCTTGCTCTTTGAACATCAATCTTCCACTTGCCTGTTCCATGTCAGGAAACAGGCTCAACTGCATTCACCCTGTCAAGGAACCTAGATAGTGTGAAATGGAGTGGGGTTTCATTATCAATTTCTGAATTATCAGCAATAGTTGAATAGAATACTTTCTTTCAGATAATTTGAAAAATATTGAATTGCAACTCAATTAGGAACAAATCTCTATAGGAACTAACATTTTCATGATTACCTATTCACAGTTAAATTAAAATATATGTGTCTACAATTTCACTTTCTTCATATGATTAGGTGTGTTTTGGGCTAAATTGTATATCATAGAATGTGAGAGGTTTAAAAATATTTTTAAAATAAATATTAACAGAAAGAGTTATTTTAAAAAAAATCCCATTTTTCACTTAGAGTCTGATAAAAGAAACTGCCAGGGAAAGAGATTCCTTCTATTCCCCTTTTCTTACATCTGCCAGAGATGAGAAACTTAGATGGTCTCTTAGTATGACCCACTGTGTCAACTTCTGAAGTCTTATGGATGAGAACTTGCTATTTAACCTTTGATGAAATCTCTTGCACTTCAGTTTATCAATGAAACACATACTGTGCCTGACAGATATACAGAAACAGGCACAGCTGTTTCCTGGTAATCACCAAGGCTCTCCAATGGAGCTCAGGAAGGGCTGACACAGACTAAAAACTGTTGCAAATAACCATCTATGAGTCTGTAACCAGAGAATTTAAGCCCGGGCATGTGATACATACTGTGCAACTGATCAGAATGCAAAATCAAGTAAAAATACAGAGCTCCCAGAGTACAATTTCTGCTTGGTACAGGAAAATGCACCACGTCAAAGCTAGTCAATAATACATAAGGCAATTTTTTACAGTGCTTGCTACTGCTTTTTTGTCAGGAAGAAGAAAACAAACATGGGTAAAAGAGGAAAGAAAATAAAGGTATGTGGAAAAGGAAAATAAAGAAAAACTGGTTTTAAGGCAGAATGAGTCTGTTTTTCATGTACTCTGCTTCTATCAGCCAGTTAGCAGCCACACAAGCAGATAACTTAAGCAATTAACAGAATCCACTTTCCTTGGGTGGATTTACTACGCTTCTATTCTGCTTAATAGCACACCCAAGATTTTACCTGGGACCTTTGTGATTTGCAGTCACAGTTCTGCCTGGAAAGTCAAAAATTAGCCTTGGTCTTACCAGCCAGGAGGAGCTTTGTTATGTCCATCCTAGGTGGCAGTCACTTTTTCATCCCTACAGGTGATTGTCCCACATCAGCTCTGGGAAAACAGCAGAAGCTCCACAAGAGTTGCAGGTGGTTGGGCTGATCCAGCAAGCAGATTTCTGGGCTGGGTGCTGATAGGAGATGTGTCTGGCTCACCACCTGATGCCTTGAGAGGCTACCTAGAACAGAGGCTAGACAGTGTTAAGGGAATAAAGTAGGTATTTATTAGAAGGCCTTCAAAGGATACACCCTGGGCAGTACAAGAGCCTGGCCATGGCTACACCAAAGATGGACGAAGGATCACACATTTTCACACTTTTATAAGTTTTGGTCCATTTACATATTGGTCAATTGTGCAATTACAGCTTCAGGTTATGCAGTCCCATCCTCCCAGATTGCTCTCCTCAATTCACTCTTGTTTACACTTTTTGGGGCCAAAGATCCAACGGTGTCCTTGGTTCTTGGGCTGGATAAGGATTATTGTGTCTGACTAAACTGTGAGGAGAACTTGCTAACACTTTATATGAAGTTCAGAGTTACACACTAATGCAGTAAAGAATCTGGAAAATGTGAAAGCTAAAACTCCACCCATCCATCAGTGGATACTGAGGCTGCCAGAGAGAAACAGAGCCTAGGGCAGGATATGAGAGATTTCCAGAACTCAAACAGAAATTCTAAGCCTTGATGAAATTCAGGTTAATGATATTTTTGGTTTTTTGTGGTTTTTTTGTTTTTTTGTTTGTTTAGGGGCAGGCAGTGATTATGGTTTTGAGTCTTTATGTGTTTCTTTTTCTTTTCTTCATGGTTATTTAGATAAACATTATATCCAAGTTTATTTTATTGCTAAGAAAATCAAAAGAAAAAGTGGGCTTGTTTCTGGAGCCAAGAAAGGTTTTTCAACTTGCTTCTCACTTCCTATCTGGAATAGAGTCAGTCATAGTACTAGCACTACTTGATAGCATATTAGTAGAACTTTTGAATCTTGTAGTCTCTTACAATGAGATGGTTGGTAATACTCTGATTAAAAAACACAATTTCTTTTTCTTCCTAAAAATATACATCCCTATGGCAAGAATAAAGTACTGCCCAAACAGATGTAGTTTGTTTTGAATAATTTTCCCATTTTAAAACCTTTCCATTGTTATAGAGTCACACTAACATTTGTGATGCCAAATATCTCACTCAACAGAACTACTCATCCCCAGTTTATGACTGCAGGACAAGGGCAGTGCCTGGATTCTCCCAGGGATACAATGTCTGCCAGGATCATAAGCAGCTGAATCTCCTCATCCCAGCAAATTCTTCCAGTCCAGAACTGTTTCATCCCCAGATAGATATTTTGAGACAGAAGGGAGAATAGCTGGGATGGCTGTAGAATCCAGAAATCCATAGGTTATCTCCACTGCATTTTGAGGGATTCTGTCTAAGGACACATTTCCCCTCCAGGCAGCCCCCCATGCCAGTATTGCCCAAGATGGGGCTGGCAGACCTGCAGGGCTCCTGCCACCTTCTGCTGTGGAAATCAAGTACCTCAGGCAGACAGAGTGCTGCCATTATTCTGTGTCACTGATGCTGGAGCAAGTGATGACCCAGTTACTAATTCAAAACCTTTGGCTATAGTTTGCTTTCCTTTCTAAAGCAACCCTGATGCTATTTCACAGCTTTCTGGGAAGTGGAGAAATGCTGGATTATGGCCCTAACAGCTACATGACACTAAAAAGTTACCAAAAACACTTTAGCAGTTTCATGTTTTGAGACAGCAGATGCCTCAGAGGAAAAAAACATAATTTTCTTTGTACCATCCTTCCTTGAAAAAACCTAGTAGAGTGCTAAGAAGACACAAAGCTAGCATGCTTTTCATGCTAAAATGTATCTGAATATTGAAATATATTAGTCAATTTATTTATGATTTTTAAATTATTTTTATTTTATATTATTTTTTAATTTTTATTTTTATTGATTAATTTGGATAATATTAAAGGATACTCTAATTTTTCCTGCCTTCAACATTATGTATATTTGTGTGTCCTATTATTTTTAACTATGAAAACTTCCAAAGATTATTGTTTTTCTTAGATCCCATGGAAGAGTCTTTCAAAATTATTTGCTCTACTTCCATGCTGATGCTGCTAACCTCTACAAATAAATGAGAACTTCCTTCTACAAAGAGTAGATAAAGCCTTACCATTATCTTTCTAAATCTATACCAAATAATTTTCCTGTTCAAATGGGAAAACTAACACTGTTTGTAAAGATTTTTATTAGCTTTCAATCTGTTGCTATTAGCAACCAGAACAAGGAAATGCACTAAATTATGTTCAGCTCACCTCTTACATCGTCTGCTGAGTCAGTAGATTATTCAAGTATGAATCCAGGCATATCCAAGTTTATCCTATCCTTAGCCTGCCATCAATACATAGAATAGAAAGGTCTATATTGCCTAAAAATTTGTATATCCTATCTGCAGTCTGTAAGCACAGCTTTATGGAAATACATTTCAAACTATCTTATTATTTTTTCCATTTCAGTGACAGTAGGAATCATTCCATACAAAATTTGTAGAGAATAAAGAATGTATTTATTTTTCAAGTGCTTTAACTTTATGTGAGTATGTACAACATTGGTTGAAGTGAAGCAAAATTCAGCACATATAGCTCAAATACGAACATTCACAAGTCCCCAAAGTTCTTCAAAATTGTGCTCACAGCCTTTGCAATAAATCTATATTTCACAGTTCTTTGCTTCACTGTGGCCGTATTTATCCATCTTCAACCACAGTTTTTAATGGAGGATTTAAGGAAATTTCCACCTTATCAAGGAATTTTCTACTTTATTGTCATTATTATTTTAACAGGGAATTTTATACTTGTTTTGGTCTTTCTCCCAAGCACACAAATGAGGACATTTCTGATTCCAGTTTTGGCAATGCTTTAAAGCCCCATTACAACTCACCAGCAGACTCTAAAAACCTCTAAAAGTCTTCTAATATGGACTTCCGAATTTGGATGAACCTTTCAAGTTCTCCAGTAATGGTTCCACCTTGGAAATGCAAATTCTTACAAAAGGAGCTGGTTCAAGTCTGCTTTCCTGGACCCCAATGTACAGAACACACTCAAGTGATAGCACTTCCACCATTGTCTTAATGAAACTTTCTGCATTGTTCTTTCTTACAAGTTGTTTACTTGTTTTATGGATGTCAAAGCAGAAGCTGAAAAAAATTCACATTTTAAGTTGTGAAGTCTCGAACATGAAACTGCATCCAAATTTTAGTTCAGGAACATATTTTCATCATTTCTAGGACAGAGATCATTTCGTTGCTGTCCTGGTGGTTTGGTTTGCTTGCTTGGTTGTTTTTGTTGTTGCTTTGGCTTTTTCTATTTCATTAAAATTCTGTTTTTATTCTACATTCATTCCTTCAACAGAGTTTATGCTTAGATTTGATGAAAACATGTGATTTTTTTTTCAAGAGAAAAATTAATAAAATTCAGATTGTCCATTAAAAAAAAAGAGTGATCATTTTTTTCCTTCTAATAGTCTTCAGTTCTATCAAAAGCTGTTGCAGAGAGGAAGAAATAAACTCTTTTTTTATGTCCAAGTTGTTATAGCAAGAAGTAATGAACTTAAATTGCCAGCAAGGGAGTTAAACTGGATACAAGGAAAAATATTTTCTGATGCTAAAGTAAATTAAGCATTAGATGGTCTAGGGAACCGACAAAATATAAATTATTGAAGGTTTAGAGAACATAGTGGACAAAGTGTGATGGCACTTACCATTCCTTCTGATTTCAGCAGAGGGAGAACTGATAGATAATCCCCTAATATTCCTTTTGACTCCACGTCTTGTCATTCTATTTATTTTTTTTTTTTTCACATTTTATATACATTCCAAGCTTTCTATTGACAGTGCTTTGATTTTATTCATAGTTTGCCCAATGTGAACTGTATTTTTTGTCTTAACCTGAACAAATGAACCAATTGTAAGATGCATATTCATTTACACTGTACATGTAAAACACTTTATATGGCACTTAACTTTCTGCATGATTTTGCAGTCTAGAACCCAACATCAGATATTTTGGCAGCATAAAATGAAATACCTTTTTTTCCTGCCTACAAGTTAAAAGTAACAACAACGATTTCATCCTTCTGGGAAATTTTCAAGATGTGAATATTCTTTTTAAATCTAAAGTAAAGATGAAGAAACAAATTCAAAGTTAAGTGGCACCATTCAGGATCAGTTCAGCCATTTATCAGCCTTGAGAGGCCTCGGAAAATAATTTTTCTTAATCTTCTTTTATCTTTTACACTAAAAGCTTGCTGGGACAAGAACAGTCTTACTTTGTTTACATTATACCTAACAAAAAGCAACCGCATTCTGGGATTCTGTTGCCCATTTTTCCAATGCAATTCTACACTAAGGAAATTAAAGCCTAATGATATAGTATCAAATAACCTGCAATGAAATATAATCAAAGTGCAGCGTGCTGCCAATATATCACATTCACAGAACAGCAGTAAAGAATAACTTCACTTTCTCTCCTTTTCCTACGTTTTAATGGTGCACTGGCTGTGTGAAGCAGCTGTACAAGGCTTTGAGTGTTCCCATGAAAAGAGCCAGGAAAGCCCCCTGCACACTCTGCAAAGGGTAACGCTGAGCGACCGCTGCCCCACTGACTCGCGCTTCGTGCGATGCCGCGCGCGAGCCTGCAGACACACATTTTAACTCTGGGGTAAGCAGAAACCTCCCTGACATGAAAAACCTCCATCAAAAGGAGCCTGTGAAAGCAAGTTTCCTGTAACTTTTGCTTTGCCATCTTTTAACTGATTCTTGAAAGCAGAATAGCAACAAACAGCATTGTGTCGCTACTTGTTATGCCGTGAAAACGCCTTCAGCACTACAAAGCACAAGAAAGGGCAATCTAAAGATATGATATAGATATAGATATAGATATAATAAATACACTGGGAAAGCTTTAGAGTTCGTTTAGGCCCTGATTCAACTATCAGAAAAGTCATTAGGAAACTTTCCACTAACTTTCCCCAAAGATCTTTTGAACGTGTACATTTAAAGTTTCATTTGTCTTTCGTTCACAGCCAAACCTAGAGTGCTGTTGGACTCTGTGAGGAAAATTATTAGGCACCTCTTTTTTTCTAAAGCTGTTAACAGTTAAATATTAAAATTATTGTATCATTATGTATCTAATTTATGGCCATTGCCTCCTACAAGAAAAACTATTTTTGCCTTCAGCACGAAAAAGCGTAAGGAATTGCCACTTCCATACCATTGCCTTAACAACAACACAATTAATTAATGTAACTCATTAATTACTGTATCTCATTAAGAGTAATTAAAATATTGTGGCACAAATTTGGATCCACATTACTGCAGTGGATTAATGGATTAATTTTAGAGTTGATTCATTCCTTGGTGTAACTGAGATAAAATCAAGACCACCAAGAGATTAGAAGAGTTTATGAGTATTAAAAATTCTTTCTGTTTTTTTTTTTTTTTTATAATTCTTTGAATTTGTGTGCTGTCATCTGCCTCTAGTTAGGTGGTCTTCACTGTCTCTCTACTCAAGTGCTGCTTCATGCTAAGGAACTTGCTAATGGTGCACTCGTCCCTCAGAAACAAGAGTCAAGCAGCTTGGGAGCAGATATTCTGGTAGCTCATTGCTCTTTTGTTTCAGTGTAAAATAAACATACATATTTAAATTTAATCAGAAGTTTTTAGGAGGAGAAAGTAAAAAGAATTGGAAATGACAAAGAGAAAAATATTTTATATCTAATTTAAGGTAGTCAGCATAATAATACTTATTAAATAAAGAATATATTTTTCCTTTAGATTCCCCTGAACAGGAAAAAAGTCTGAAAAAATTACAGCAGCATGATTTTCTTTACAGACTGTCTTTTCCAAAGCTAGTATTATGTTAGTTTTGAAAAAAATCTATTAGTAATAATAACATTATTATTTTAAAATAATAATAGCTTTAAAACCCCTCCTTGCAAGTCTATCATTGCCAGATAATTCTCTCCAAGGAATTTCAGTGACTGAAATGCAAACATTTCTCTCTGTTTCTCCCTCAACCTTTAAACTTCTGTCAAGGAAAATAATCAAATTCCAGCTATTTTATACAACAGAAAAATCAAATTCAAGCATCAATTTTTTATACAGTATGCTTCACTCAAGAACCACTCTTATATAGTTTGGGGGACCTAGGTCATGTGTTAGTGTGGAAGGGGAGGGACTGGTGACCTCAGCTCTGACAAGATGGCACTGAAAGAACTGATAACTTTCATGTAAGATAGACTCAAGCTTTTAATAAACAAAGAGAATTTCTGGTCATTTATTGAAACTTTTTTTTTTTTTTTTTAAATTTCATACACAGTAAGAAAAGACAGATTTTTCACATAAGTGAATGATTTACTTAAGTAAGATTTTTTTACCTCAAACCCTGGGAGGTCAGTAAAGCGTTGGCTTCACAAACTAATAGAAGACCACAAGTGTGGATTTACAATACATTGTTTTCTTTTTATCACCTGTCCACCTGCAGTCTTTCTCTCAGGAAGTAAGGTGTGGCTTATGGTACTTTCATCAAGACATGGACTTCCCTGCACTGACTGTAAGGAAGAGTATATAGGAAATATTTTTCCTCAGAATAATTAATGAACAGCAGGTTCATAAGGTAGTTTACCTTTCTTATACACTTATTCCTCTGCAAGGTCATCACACCCTGAACTAAAAGGGAAGTTTCTAAGGTCCAGCTGCCAAACACTAAGGTCAAAAGTTGCAGCTAAATTAAATCTTTGCAAAAACCTTTTAATTTTAAACTTCACCTTGCTAACTAAAGGGATTGAAAACATGCAGAGGTTATTATCAGTGATTCAAAAGCTATTGCTAATACGGTAATTTATAGCTGTGTTCTTTTTAGTGTCTCTTTACCTTTGCTACACAAATAAGGTTATTTCCAGAATCGTTCTAACCTAATTAAATATTCTATTATCTCTCAGCCAGGCGTAATTCACACCCCATTCTCAACATCAATCCTGGCAAGCATTACAATGCAATGTATGCAATGGAAAACATTTCGGTGGAAAAAGCTGGTGGATCTCAGCTTTCTACATTTAATTATCTGATATTGTGGTGAATTTAAGGAGAGAGAAAAAGAGAGAGGGAGAGAGAGAGAGAGAGAGAGAGAGAGAGAGAGAGAATCACTATGTGATAGGAGGTGGTTTGATATAGTGTTAATTAATTAAGGACAATTATGTCCAGTAAAGATTGCCATAGATAAAAGCCAAAAAATGAGGTTTCATGAGAAGAAAATCTAAGGAATAGAGTTTTAAGCCAGGATTTCTACTAAACCTTTGCTCTGGTTATTTCTTGGATCCTCTATATCTGCTACTATCTAGAGATGTATACAGGAGATTTTGTTTGTGATTCTGAGAGAAACACACACAGCAAAGGGGACATACATCCACAGGAATGGAATTAACAACTTCCACATCATTGACATTTCATGTACCAGATTCCATTTCTTTTTCCTGTCTATGTAAAACTGAAACCAAGAGGTGCAACCTGTCTGCTAGCTAGTACTGGAAGCAGCCAGCATTGTGTTTATTTTTACAATACCATCTCAAGGATACTTACTCCCAATATGGGAAATAAAAAAGAACAAAAAAAGCCTTTTCCTAGTGGTCTTCCAGGAAGGAAGTAGTTCTTCCCTACCTAGAACCACACTGGAGCATATTGGAAAGAACTAGACTGAAAAGAAAGAGAAGACCAAACAATACAAACAAACAAAACAGTAACAGCAACAACGACAACAAAACCTATGGGGAAGTCAAGTATATTTACATTGTTAAGAAAACTCAAAAGAGTTCCCAGAGCCTCTGTTTGATGGCCTCATTGAAGCCCACAGTATGGATCAGAATGGGTAACCCTGGAAATCCAGGACCCATTCTACATGTCCATCTTAGCTATATCTCTCTCAGCTGCCCATCCTAAATATGTTCTCCTAAACATGTCTTCATGGTCTTCAGACACTCAGGTATTTATACCCTTGGCTTAGAAGAGCACATCATCCCTTCTACCTGCTCATCACTCCAGCCCAGCCTGCTGGGTGCTGCTAATTCTAAAGAATGAGGGTTATGAATCAGACATAACTGACTGTTTCTTTCCCCCTCTCTCACACATTAACTAAAGATGAAGGAAGAAAATATTTCCTCTTTCACTCCATGCCATGGGACTCAAGTTGGATCTGAGCCTTGCCATCAGTAAGTTCCTAATCACAGGAAGACAGTGATGCCTGGAGAGGCTACCTAGAACAGAGGCTAGCCAGAATTACAGAATAAAGGTGGGTATTTATTGATAAAGGTAGGCCTGCAAAGGGTACACCTTGGGCAGTGCAGGAGCCTCACAGAGGCTACACCCAAGATGGATGATGGTCATGAGTTTCTCATACAGCTATAAGTTTGGACTGTTTGCATATCAGAGGTTAATTGTCCAATTACAGCTTCAGGTAATGAAGTTATTTACTCCAAGTTTCCTCTCCAATTCACTGTTGCTTACATTTTTTGGGGCCTGAGACAGTAAAGGGTCCTTGAGTTTTAGGCTTAGAGAGAAATTATTTTGTCTGAATAAAATGGGAGAACAGTAGTTGAGAGGCTATGGAGTTTTAGAGTTATATACTAAAGCAGTACTGATCTGAAAAATATAGAAGCTAAAACTTAAGGCATCAACAGCAAGGATATTTTCATATGGATTTCAACCTAGTTTTTCAGATGTCCTTGTATTTTCAGGGTATTGCACAGGGTATTCTGTGTCAAAATGACACTTGAGCACTATGCTGTGAAAAAAATTTTGGAAACCCCACAGACCAAATTGTTCCTCAGCGAGGTTTGTCTTTGAGTAGGTGTACATTTTTAACAGTTCTTTTTATTTGAGTAACTGCCAATGCCTTTAGTACACTTTAGGCATATACCTGAAGAAGAAGCAGGCTCTGAATGAAATTTTAAAATCATCTTTGGTTATGTAAGAATTTTCAATGATTTGGACCTTAGAGTTTGAAGCAGGACTGATATGAGGGAGGGGAAAAAAATGGAAGGAATGATGAAAAAGATACCCTCAGCTTAGTTCTATTACTATCACACCATCAATCAACAAAATCATATTCAAAAAGGAGATTATCCTTCAGGCATTCAAAGGGCTAGTTTGAGGAGTACTGGTGAGGATCCACCTTTCCATATGATCTCTTCACTGAGGCAGGCATGGATTCTCATGAGGTCTACTTTTTATTTTTTATTTTATTTTTTATTTTGTGGTTTTGCTTGTCTGGTTTGATTTTTCCCTCGCAGAATTCTTTCAAACTAGAGTAAGCTTTCCTAAAACTCTTGGTGGGAGGAAGAAGAGAGAGTAGAGAACATCAGGCTGTCAAAATGATGTGTGGACAAGGAGGCAGCTTAGCTTACCAGTGCAGCTAGTTCTGTAGCCAAGGGGAGAAAGCTGGAGATAAACGATCTTTTTCCTCACTGGCCTGAGGCCCTGGAAGTATGCTAGGAATGCTGTTCTCCTTCCAGAGGAGCTGATTCAGTTTCACTTGTGGCGGTTCAGTTCCCACTGTCATCACTCTTGCAGTGACAGTTGCCATAGTGAGTGAGAGGGAACCTTGCCTGGCTTTGGTACTAACACAAAAGGCTGCCTGTCTCCTCTGCAATTTGGCAGGAGATCCTTTAGTGTGGGATGATGTGTAGCTGTGCCCTTACTCGCTGCAGACCTCTCTGGAGCTTGTTCCTGGAGAGAGCAAGCAAGTACAAGCCGTGCTGGCCAGCCATTTTCCTTAGAGGAAACCTACCACAGTATCTGCACTTGACCCCTGTGTTTTACCAGCTGTTCCCTCAGCACTTCATAGGCTTTGTACCTGTTGCAAAAAGAGAAAATGTTTTTCTCATTCAAACAAAGCTCAAAATAACTCAGCTGACCACCAACAATCTCCTTGCACAAAACCTGACCAATGTTTAATCCAGTGGTACAGAACATCCCTTTTGATGCAATTCCATAAAAGACTGCACTGCTCTTTTTTGGGGGGACCTCATCTTCCAAAATGGAATTTAGGACACTTCATTTTACACTGTTAATCTCCCTGTACAGGAAGAAACATTATTTAAAAAAAAAAAAAAAAAAAGCAATCTAAAAGGATGCAGATTGAAAAAGAAGGAACACCAAATTTTCAAGCTGCCATATAGCACTAGCTGAGGATACAGGCTTCCTCTCTGCAGTGAGGTTAGATATATTCACCCACTTGGAGCCAGAAAATTACTGCAAAAGATACAGTATAAGTTTCAATTTCATGTAGGTGATTAGTGCTTTTCTTTTCAAAATGTAGTACACTAGCCCTATAGCACAATATGGACCACTCCCACCAACCAAGGAAACCCAGTTTCTATCCCTTCCTTAGACAGAAGAATTCAAACCTGTATTATCCCAATACCAGAGTAGAAAACCACCAAAACAGTGGTTTCTCATGGGAGGAAATGTGGTTATTTCCTTAAAAGCAAAGAACAGTAGTGCCATGTACAAAGAACAGTAGTGCCTGTAGTGCCGTGGTCAAGGGCAAGATGCACAGATTCCAAAATTCAGAGATGAACACTGAATCTGGAGTGAAATCCAATACTTCTTTTCCCAGTGGGAATGAAAGACTTGGCCACCACTGCTTTTTCAGACCCTGCATTTTAGCATGCTCTGAGAATATCTCCACACTTAGCATGTCAGAGAACTAAAATGAAAGTATATTTTACTTCTAGCCTCTGAAAAGACACAGATGTTAGCCCACCATCAGATACTGAAACCTGATGTGTTAAAACATTTTAAGTCAATTCCAAGGAAGTCAGATTTTTTGATATTGCTGCAAATTGAAGTCATTAGCATTTATCTACTTCTGAATTTGGGCAACAACAGGACAAAGACATTTCTATTTGCTGAGAGGAAATGTTGCTTGAAAATATCTTGAAAGCCACTTTTTTGCAAATTGAGTCTTGTCAAGTCTGACTCATTTTGGTACGCTTAACACAGGTGTTTCTGAAAATATTCTGCTTTTCTGGTTTTGTGTAGATTGCTTCAAAGAAGAAAAAAAGTAGAAAAAGCAGAAGAAAAATACACCTTCATTTTACAAATACCTGACCTGAAATGGAACAAAAGAATGGCCCCATGCTTAAGGCATTGAACGTTTATTCAGGAATGACCCGGAGCAAGTCATTTAATCTGTCTCTACCCTGTTTCCATAGCAAAGGTCTCTTTTGCTTCCCCAGCAATTTAAGTAAGCTTTTCATGAGAGACTTTGTTTTACTTTGTGCATTTGTATCTGCATTACATGAGAGAACTTCTTTCTTAGAAGCAAAAGCTTCTAAGCGCCACTTCATTATAAAGACAGATATATAGAATATAACCGTAAAGCAAACTGGACAATTTTTATGATCATTTCTGAGGACAACACTTCAGATTTCAGTAAAACAGGTTTTCCTCTGAATATATTTTTGGAGATGTTGCTTTAGTTATATATATCAAATATTGCAGAATACAATTTCATTTGCACACATCTCAGTTTTCTCCAGAACACTGCATAATCTGGAAGGATGATCTGATGCCATCCTCATTTGGTGAGGTTTATCATGGGCTATATTCCCTGAAAGCATCATTATTGGAGATGTTATTTTTACTGCTATAGAAATTAAATTATCTCCAAGAAGGAGCTATACATTTAAAATGGAATCAGAACCCCCTTATCTTCAGTAGGATTTATGTTAAAAATTATCTCAGGGACCCAAATTAGAATGTCAAAGGAATTTGTCAGTGGAAAACAAAGGAAACACATAAACCTCCTTAGGACAAATCTGATACTTCATTCTTGCATGTCAAGTAGGTACTGCCCTTACAACATAACAACCAAACCCCACATCCTCAGCTGATCCAAGTCAACCTCTCTCTGCCAGTGGAGCCCTGGCCTTTTACCCCAGCTGAGGATCTGGCTTCCATGTAATTTACTGAGAGCTGCCATGCCCCAGACTATGCAGCAAAAGGTCTTTTTTTCAGGGATCCTTATGGCAGTCATGATCACATTCATTGAAATGTGGCAATTACGATTTTAAAGCAAGGAACCAAAATTTTGTTCTTTCGTTTAAGTCAATAATCTGTAAATGGACACTTCAGAAATTTCATGGCTTGGTATAAAGAGCCAAAATAAGGTAAGTGGGCAGAAAGGTCAAAAAACTCTTTCTTCAACATTATTATTTTATGACTGTATTAAAATAAATTTCACTGTGCACAAGGTCTGCTGCCAGTGTATCACTTGGCAGGAACTGCTCTAAATATTTTATTAATGAAATCAAAGCTCTAATAAAACACTTAAGTCATGTGCAAATGACATTAAGACTGGCAGCATTCCTATTTCCACATTGTTTTATGCCGAGTCAACTCTGAACCCAAGATTTTCAACCTGAAAACACTCCAAGAATGTCTTCATTTGGAGAAATATTAGGATGCAGCCATTGGCTCGGGGTCAATGAGCAAAAGGTCAATGTCTTTGCCACAAAAGTGGGACATTTGACATCCATGTCCTCTTCAACTTGAGTGGGTTTGAAGTTCTTGTCAGCTGAGTCCCACCAACAGCTGCCTCTGCAGTTCCCTGGACAGAAGTGTTCTGCTCACCCTCCAGCTGAAATTGGGCCAGTCTGTATACCCTAGAAAGAAAGATTGCTTGAATGCAGTAAGTAGAAAAATACTTTCATCTGTCTCAAAATTAAGTATATTCTTCACCTTTGATTGTAATGCTCATTGTGAAGTCAAAAGAAAGGGGGTGGCCAGAAGCAAGTGTCTAGGAATGAAAACTGACATTGTGAAAGGGAAACCAAAATTCAAAGTTGTGAGCTGGGAAGTCCAAGTAACCGGAATCCCCTTTAAGAAAGATCCCAGTGGAATTTGAAGTCCTGTAGGAGGATTTCATAGCATGCAATTGCACCAGGCAGCAGAAGGCAGGGATATCTGGAGCATGGGGTGCAGTTCTGGTTCCTCAAGTGCAAAACAGAAAAATTAAAAATGAAAGAGACAGAAAGAAAGCTATCAAGGTGTGAAATTAGAACACTTTCTTCTGGCTGATTTGGAAAAAAAAAAGCATAAGATTGTTTCTCCTATAAACATGTCAATAAAGTTAGTAGCAGCAGGAGAAAAAGTATTTTAAGCTAACAGTGTTGGCACAGGAACAGATGGATATAAACTTGCTAAAACTATGCTGAAAACTTCTCTACTGCATTAAAGGAGTGAGGTTCTGGAACAGCTATACTGTAGCTGTTGTAGAGACAACTTCCCCAAATCAAAACACCACCAAAATTCGTTTTTAAAAGGACTTTGACCGTTTCATAAAATAATTTACTACCATAGCTGACTCAGGTAGTAGTGCATGGATTTCTATGATCCAGGAGGGCCCTTTCAGTCTTGCATTACTCTGAATTTCAAAGTTATTACCAAAATAACATAAACACCTTTAGGCAATTTGAGTACTTTAGCAAATTGGTGGATTCTGTTCATGTATCTAAGATCATTAGCAGCACAATGATTATCCTTTATCTGTATTTAAAAGGAAATGGTTTTCCATTTCTCACTGTTAATCTTTCCTTGCTGCCTGTATTAATTATTAATGTCTGTGTTTTAATTCTTTTTTCAATCATCTTAAATATGCTCAACAGTCAGTTTGGTTTGCTGAAGGGACACTGAGAGATGGATGAATCAGCTGCTATTATTTCAGCTAGAAACAATGTTCTGTAATACAGAACAAATCAAAATACATTTGTATTTTGATTTGATTCAGTTCACAGAGCTCAACTAGTAACAAAAAAAAAAAACCCAAACAAACCAAAAAAAACCCTAATCAACCAACCAACCAACCAACCAACCAACCAAAAAAAAAAAAAACCCAAAAAACTCAAAGACAACCAAACAACAACAACAACAAAGTCCCAAACTACCCCAACCCAAAAAATTTAGTAGCCATCAAATCATATCTGAATCTCTGTCTTCCAGACAGAACTGTCATATTTCCTTTTACCAAGAAATTTTATCATTTTGAAGTTTATAACACCAGTAGCCACAAGTTACTTTAGAACTTAGAGAAATCTCTACAATTCTTCTGCACTTGGTCAGTGCCTGAAGGTTTCAGGAAGTTTGTGACAGCAGCCATGACCCAAGTCCTACCATGTACATACATACTGGATGGCTGCTGCATGTAGTCACCAACACCTTTTGTCTGAAAGCCACTGATTATGGGCAGAAACACTGTGGGGAGCACACAGAAAGTGAGTCATTAGATTACAATGCTTCCTTGTAGCTGGAGTTTCTTGTAAGCCCTGACCATGTTTTGCTTTCAGCAGCAGCTTGTTGGAATCACATTACCCTGTAACAGAGCTGGTTCACTTTAGTCACGAGCAGCTGGATCTTAAAACCTCACATTGGCCCATATGTTCACAGTACTTAACAATGATTTTTTTTTCCTTCCTGTATTTGTAGTAGAAACTTCTTCTGAGCAACTTTGCTAAGATTTTCTCAAGCTTCAGGAATTTGGGCATGACAAGCAATGCATGAAGTTACTACCTGCCTAATTTTATTTCAAACTGCAGTAAACTCATCTCAGTCTGAAGAACGATATGATAATGGGTAGTCATCTCCTCTCACTTATGTATTGCATTCCAGTTGCAGCAAGAAGTTGCAGTATAATGGAACAGGATGGAGGTTGTCAGGACTGTGAAGTGAAGGAAAATGACTGATTCATAGACTTTTTTAAAAAATTGGCAGCAACAAAGTGATGGTGAGCCTATGTTGTGGTATAAAATTAATTCAGTCAATGAAACTTTTCTTCCTATTTCATGCATTTAGTACCCTTTTGCAATTTTTGCACATTTATAGGAAAAAACTAGGTTTATGTAAGAATATATTTTAAGTTCTCTGCATTTTCAAAAATGTTTCTATTTGTCTGCGTTCTTCTCAGAATCACTTATTCTTCATAACATTTTTAATGCTATTTTACAGCAGAACAAAATAAATCAGAAAACTGATAAGAATAATTTTGTCCCCTTAGGGAAATTGATATGAACAAATAAATGAGCAAAATTAAGCTACAGTTTCATATAATATTTTTGAAAAATCTCTCCTTATGCGATTTTTGAACTTAAGGTAGCCAATCAAAAATCAACATCTCTTTATCAAAAGTCCAGAGATGGAGTAGAATGTCATACCCAGGCTTTCTGGTTATCCTCAATCCAGCTTCCACAAGGAATGACTTTACACCAATTTCATTCATGTTAAACAGTTGGGCAGGGCTGTCTTAATTTAATTTTGTTCATGTGATTTTAATATTATTATCTCTATTTTGTGTACGTTTATTAATGATTAAGAAATGCTGGTAAGTATTCTGGATTTTATTGTAACAGCAGATCCTACCTGCAACTTTCTGACAGAAATTATTGAAAATTCCTAGACTGCCAAACTAACTTTCCTTAAATATTTTTTTAAAGAGCTAAAATACATTCTTGAAACTCAGGGGTTTTTATCTGCTATTTCTATCAGAAAATGTGTTGGACTACTCTTCTTTGTTTATGATATTTCTTGTCTCTTGGGCAGCTTTTTTTCTTCTTTTCTTTTTAATTTTGTTTGTTTGTTTGTTATGACAGTGCTGCCCTCTATTTTAAAGTTTCACTTTCCCACTATTTTCTGCATTATCATTTTGTTGAATCATCTACTTTATTACCTTTTGTCTTCCTTAATTGTATTTAATGTAACAAAACAATATTTTCCAATAATATTTATTCTTCAAATATCCATTCCTTTAAGATTTTTGTAAACCATGTTAGTCTGTCAGTGAGAGGTACTGTTTGACCATTAACTGCAGAACAAAGCCAAAGCTTTCCTGCAGAGAAAGATTTCCACTCATGCTCTTCCAGTACTTTTAGGGCACCAGTTTAATGGCAATATAGAAGAGGTTAAAAAGTGTTTTCTGTTTATATATTTTTAAAGCTGGAAGACCGACTTCATGATTACCTAACTGGGAGTAATGAATTTTTCAGCACTAAGAACTATCCCTAAAAGCCCAACCTCATGTGGAGCATCTATTTCTGATGGATCTGCCAAAGTTATAACACAAAACCTTTTTTTTTTCCCACTTAGAAACATTTTAAGGAAACACAGTTGGAAAACCTGAAATATAGAAAACCTAGATGAACTAGAAAAGTGTTTGCTGAAGGAGCTGGCTGAACTGAATTTAAAAAAAACCTCTCCCAATTCTGTGAATCAAATTCAGACTGAATCTGTCTTTAGTAGAGTCATAGAATATATCAAGTTAGAGGGATCCTTTTAAGTTCCTCCTGTCCCATGTCCTGCTCTTCACAGTAACACTGAAAACAGAGCTAATCATCTAGACTCTCCCTAACTCTGACAGACTTTGCCACTGTGACTACTTCCCTGGGAAGCCTGTTCCAGTGACCAACCACCTCTAGTGAAGAACATTTTCCTCATATCCAGCCGGAGATTCTCCTGTCACAGCTTTGCTCCATTCCCCTGTGTCCTGCCACTGTCACTGTGAGGTTGGACTGCACATGTCTGGCTCTGAGCCCTCTTCCTCACCACCTTCACAGGCAAGGCTACTTTCCATGCCATTTCAACCATCTCTTAAGTTACAAAAGGTGTTGATAAAACCAATGCATTGCAAAGCCTGGTTTAGTGTTAGGGTTTTTTTAATACTTTTGTGCAAATATAAGCACCTGATAAGTACTCAGGCTTTATGGTGATTCTGTGAATTGGATTAATCTTTGTATAATTCATAGTTTGTTGTCATTACTCTGTTCACACCTTGCTGTGTGGAAGTTTACAACTAACTCCCTGTGGTGCAAAATGCAAATGAGCTTTGTTTCAAGGCAAACTCAATGTGAAGCAGTGCTTTATGACTTTCCTAGCAAGCAAGGTATTCTGGAGGTATGTTTGACACTGAAAATGCAGTCAGGTAATCATAAATTGTAGAACTTTCAAAAACTTTCCCTTTTATTTCCAGTCCCTTTTTTAATTTTTAGTGTTGAAAACTTGCATATGCCTGTACTGCAAAAGCCAGGAAGCCTCTGTGGATTTAAGAAGTATAATATATTTAACAACAGTGTTTCAGTGTATGGGAAAAACAGACACTTTTTAGTATGGTCCAAAGGAAAAGAGTGTGAATGAAGTAAAAATAACTTAGAAACAAGAAACTATAAAGACAAAAGGAAAGACTACTATATTTGAAGTGAAGCCCATACCTTTCTAAGTAGTCTGTAGGCAATGGCAACTCCCTTGTGTTACACATTTGAAATTCAAAGGTAAATTTTTATACTCAAACTGCATCAATTAGTCTAATAGTAGATACACTAATTTTTAAAAAATCTGTTTTGCAGTCTTAGGCATCCCAGAAATCCTTTTATTTTCTCTCCTGAGTGCCCATCCTGCCTGTCACAGAGATGACACATGAAAAGCCACTACTGTGCAGGTAGTGAGGATGTGTGAGGAAGCTCTGAGCCAGCTCCAGATCTGAAATGAATTGCAGCATCCTGACAGTTTGTAAACAGCTACAGATGAGTCCCTTCTGCTTATTGACTCTATTCCCTTGAAGCCATTTGGTAAACTGGAATTGTAAGACATGATTTAGTGACATTATTGGGGAACTGTTTTAATTAAATTTATAGAATTCTTTAATGATTTTGTGATAAAATTACACAGAACTAAGAAGTGTGATGACTGCTTTTTGATCTGTTGCATGTTATCTCATTTGAACTTACGAAACCAGAATTTCTACCTCAACAGAAAAACAGAATTTCTACCTCAAAGTTGAGAAATTTGTTAAATGATTAGTCCAGCTTATTTTCTCTGTTTCCAGACTCTCTCTCCCAGAGAGATCTTTGTGCAGTTTGTGTCTGGGACATATCTGTGGCTTCCTTGTAGAATTTCTGTGGGACCTGGAGTGACTATTTTGTTTTATCAAATAACACAAGGCTCTGACAGAGCACATGCTAATAAAACTCCCCTACCTCATAGGCAGGCTGTGGGAATCAGCAGCATTAAATACCTGAGCTGCTCAATAGCCTGGTGATTAGGACCATATAAGTAGTTGCACATTCAATCTCCCTATGGTTAGAACGTTGTCAAAGTGTGTGCTCCCTGTATCTGTGTCTGATGTGACATTTTCCTAGTACCAAATTATCTGGAGACATTACAAGCAGAATTGTGGAAGGATCAAAAACAGCTCGAGTGGCTCGCCCAGTCTCTTGTTGCAAGATAAAATGGCATGCAGCTGATACAAAACATCTCAAAGCCCTTGATTTGCTTTAGTGCCTTTTAAAGTACTTCTTCTGAAGAAGGAATATGTGTGTGCACACAGGAGTTATTACCAGCTAAAAACTCTCTCTGCTGATATCCCACATTGGAGCACCGCGTGTATCTATTCTAAAATCAGATGCGACACTGAAAAAATATTTGAGAGGTATGTTTGTCTTTTGATCTTTATGCATTCCTCACATACTTCTACTGATCGTGACCTTCCTGCTACTTTCAGAGGTGTACAGAAATGAGAACCATCCCTTATGTGCTGCCAATTTTTATCTTACCAGGGAGTAGTGATAATTTTTTTCTTTTGGTACGGGGGTCATTCACAGGCCTGCCTGGGAGTTTTAGCTACATCAACCAGAAGAATAACATAATCATAATTATTAATGTAATATGTAATGGCTGCTCCTATTATATATATAACCATATATAATAGTAAAGTGGCTTGCTGTCTTGCACATTAATATTGATTTAGAGATGAGATCACTTGCCACAGAATTTACTGCAGCTGTGATTTCAGTTGCAAGTAAAATTATTAAAGCATGTCCTATTTTTAAGGCCCTTTCAGCTGCAATAGTGAGTTTCTCAGTGGCTGATCTCAACTGGTTCATACAGTAAAAATGAGATCACTGGAGCTGTTGCAGTTTTGGGATGATGACAAGCCTGATAAGCAGATGAGAGGCACATTTGTAGATGCTCTGTATTGCTTCTCTGTCAAAGCTTTTAATTTGTCCACTTACTCTTGGGCTTGCTTCTCCTGAACAGTGTTTCAACCCCAAGCAAAAATAATCTGAGAACTTTTGAGCGGGGTAAGAGCTTAAGTTTAAAAAATTAACGAACAAGGCGGATGGACACATATTTTTTCTGTTTGTAACCCTTTATGTGAAGAACTGTAATGGTATGATACAGTTGTGAATCCATCAATATTTAAAGAAAATAATCTGCTGTCTTTTCTAACAAAATTTTTTTGTGTGTTTTTCAAATCATTGACAAAATTGTTGTATGGTGTAAACAAATCTGACATGTTAAAAGATATTTACTGTTATGTCTCCCTGTGTCTATACTAACTGGGTTTTAGTGAACTCATTTGATGCCAAGTTTCTGGTTTTACAAATCACTGTAATTTCTTAACTGAAATGTTGACTAGTTCTGAATTGAATACTTTGTAGGAATCCACTGTAGCAACAGTCTTGCTTGCAAAAATTAAACATTCAAACTTGGGATTGATTTTTAGCTGCTCATAAGGTATTTATGCTTTTTAAAAAAAATCTTTCTCTGCTCATTTTCTTCTAGCTCTATATTAAACAACCATCAGCCACTCTATTTTGCCCCAGGGTTGATGTCAAGCTAATAGACTCCTTATTACTCATGCAAGGTAACTGAAATGGTAACAGAATGTTGGGGTGGGGGTGATGCTGCATGGGTTCTTTTCTGTGCAACGTCTTCAGGTTATCTTAGAGTCAGTGAAAACCACCACTAAGGAACCTAAAGGCTTCTTCTCCAGTGCCTCCTCTTGCTGTAGGTCAATTATCAGTACTTGCCAACATCAAAAATTCTAACACAAATTGCTGCTGTTAGCCATCTTCTGAAGATTCCAACTGGAAAATATGTGAAAAGTTGCCTTTTCCACTTCCCTGTCTTCTTAATCTTTCTGCCAAGCAACACAATAAAGAAATTTCATATAAAATAAATATGCAAACTTTCAGGAGACCTTAATTTGAATGCTTGATGGTCAAACATTTTTTCTACCTGTGACTCTCTTATCAGTTCTAAAATTCTAAAATATTAATATAAAATTTATTACTGTTAATAATAGTATCTTCTTTCTTCCAATCAGATCACTCTCAGTTTGCTTATATGTGCATACACATGTGTGGGAGAATTTTTGCATGCATGCACGTGTAGCTGCTTTCATTTCCAAAATCTGCTTGTGTTTTCAACCACTGTGGCCTTGCACAGGTGTGAAAGTGTGTATTTCTGAATACCTATTAAAGTGCTCTTAAACAATTTCTGATTATTATTTGTGTGTTTTATATTAAAATCTGCCTCCTGCCTGATCTGGTTCATAGTGGTTTTCAGCCTTTTGAAACTGGCCCTTTGAAAGAATCAAGTGTAGATATTGCTGGTTTGGACTTCCTTCTTTTTAATCATTGCAAATATTAAACAAAATCACCTCTCTCCCAGGCTAATTATATTCTCTATGAAGAATAATTAATATCAAGTAAATTGTTTCATATCCTTGAGATTTTTGCATTTGCATTCTTATCCCTGATTGATTTATGTAAATGAATTTGGGAAGAATTAGCATGTTGTAATGCAGCTTGGGTAAAAGTCAGTGCAAAATAAAACTGTTTAAGGAGCAGCAAAAGCCAAGTTATTTCTGAGGTGAAAGCTCAAAACCAACCTTTTTCCTAGGAGACCTGATCTTTTCTCTGTTAGAGTTAGTCCTGCACAGACTACCTGCCCTCCACACTCATGTATTACCAGCATGCAACTCTCTTACTTACATGTTTTAAAAGTATTGAGTCCATAACTTTTCCCTAAACACTGTAATACAAATATAATCTTCAGCATCATGTTAAAAAATTATGTTTATGTTTTTAAAAAGTCAGATGCTAAAGTGGTTTGGTTTGGTTTGGTTTGGTTTGGTTTGATTTTTTAGCCAAATTAATGAAAGCTGAAAACTTGGATGAGGAAGATGTTTTTCTGTGATAATTATGACATAATTATACAATTATTTTGGGTTTTTTTGACGAGGCCAAATTAAAAAGAGCTCTCAGAATTTTATCTTACAGTGATAACTGTCAGCTTTGGTGTGTTAGGACCATTCTGCAGGAATCTAACATATGTGGAGAGCAATGAAATGGAAAACATAGGCTTATTTTTCCCTCTGAAGTATCTGCATTTTGGGTAGATCTTTTGATCATTCATTGACCTCTGAGAGAATCTAATGGTACAGTAGACATTAATAAGCCCAGAGCCATCAACATGAGGTAAAATCTTCACAGAAAAATCTGCTTTTCCTTCTTACAGCTGTCTGCAGGGACATTAATTTCCAGCTGTGCCCCCAGCAGGTTGGACAGGCAGATCTAACAGTACAGTCTGATGTTTTCTACTCTTCACCCAAAGGGCCTTGGGCCTCACAGCCATGAAGTCCATGGCATCTGCTGGTAAAAGTTCCATCAGGTCGCCCTTTGATCCATCTGGTGGGGGTTCACAATTGCTTGCTACTCCCAGACTTCAAACACCTTCCACCAAAATCTCTCCTTCACAGGACAAACATGACAAACCAAAGCCCCCAGCTGTAAAGAAAGCTACAGTGGAAGAAGCAGGCTGCTTGAACAGACATGGGTGGGTCTTGCCCAGGTGCAATGCAGAGGAGGAACAGTGACTTAGAGCATCAAAGACTTCCATCCTTTACACAGTGGGTGCCTAAAGTGGGTCTACTGCACTCAGCAAAGACTGGTTAAATAAAACAGATGGTTAGACCTGTATCTTCCTCTTTTGTGCTTTTGCCTACCTGACTTGTGTGGCCACAGATAATTGCCCTGGGTGACCAGGGTGGGAAATGGAGGAGAGGTGTAGAGTCTGGCTCTGTCAGGCATCACAGCTCTCACAGAGCACCACTAGAGGTACAGGGAGCAAAGGTGAACTTGGAAATAAAAATCTTGATCTCTGCCACATAGAAAGGAAGAAAGGAAGAAAGAAAGAAAGAAAGAAAGAAAGAAAGAAAGAAAGAAAGAAAGAAAGAAAGAAAGAAAGAAAGAAAGAAAGAAAAGAAAGAAAAGAAAGAAAGAAAGAACATTATGATATAATTAAAAAAAAAAAGGTTTTGCTTCAACTTTTTTGAGAGGAAATTAAAGTACTATATTTTGGAGAAAAGTGTAAGATCTTCCTGCAGAAAAATCCTCACTCAGCTGTAATGAAGAGATTTCCCCGTTCCTCCTTCCATCTCTGCTACAGCTTTCTGCACTTTGTCTGTGACTTAACATTTTAAGAGAAAAAAAACCACACGCAAAACCTGTGGTTTACTGAGTCATTTGCTGGCACAGGGCCTTGTTTAAATATCTTGCTGAAGTGATTGTCTTGGCTCACCCTTTCTCTGAGGATTTCTAATGGATTTCTCTGCCTGAAATTAGGCCAAGTAGTTTCCTCAAAATAATTGAAAATTTTAAAGGGTTAGTACCATTCCTCTTCAGTTTAAATTTATCAGCTGATTTCATCCATGGATTTGTAATGCTCTTCCTTCTCCCCACGCAAATAATGGTTTCTGATTGTGCTCTATTTCATCACCTCTGTTCTGAAAATAACCCAGAACTTTTTTGGCTGTTTCTATGCTCATGGGGTTGGTATTCACCCCTGAAACAGATGACTGATGCCTCAATAACACAGTATCAGTTCAAAAAAACACCTTCTCAGTTTCTCATACAATTCCCTGGAGGATGGTGGAGCAGTGGAGCAGGCTGCCCAGAGAGGCTGCACAGGCTCCTTTGAGGGCTGCAAACCCTGCACAGCCTGGTCTGACCCCATAACTGCCCCTGTGGTGAGCAGGTGCTTGCACCCTTATGGAGGTGCATTCCAGCATGCAGGATACCACAATAACTCCCTGGTGTCTGTTCAGCAATTGGTTTGTTTTTATTTTAATACAGTATCAGAATTCTTCTATAGTTGAAGGTCTTTGTCCATATCCTGAAATTCAACCATGGCTTCCAAAATACACAGCTTGCACATATAGCTAACTGCATCATCAAATTGCCCTTTGAGATTTTCTTTGTGTAAAGTTAGGTTAATTAACAGAGCTATCTGGGCACTGTTGTCATAACCATAATACTTCTTAGTAGCTCTACATTGGTTCAGTCTTCTGCTGCTCCACTCACGTGGCATTTTTTACCTACATTGTTCTACTGACAAACAGCAGTAGCACGTAGCACTATGATTTAAATCACTGTTGAAGTGAAACTGTGTTTTCCCAGAAAGAAAACCTGCCTCCACTTTTACAGATGCACTCTTACCTTTGAATCTAATACTTTCTGACACTGTCTGTGAGAGTTTAACCAAATTTTTTTTTGTCTTCAAAATGAGTGTCAGATTTTCTTGTGGCAACTGATTCTCACCTCAGAAACATAAAGTAGCCAAGCTCATACAGGTGTATGAGCACATTTTCCAGCCTCTTCAGGAATTTTTTCCTTGATATGTGCCAGAAATTAATATTTTTCTGGGAAACCAAAAAGATTTGCTTTCCACTTGAGATGATCCAAAGCAATTACTTTTAGAGCCCTATTAAGAGCACAGATATTAAATAAATCATAGAATGCTAAGTACCAAAGCCCTTGCTAAAGACTTACAACAAAGTGTCAGAAATTAATCACATAATGTACAGAGATGTCCAAACAGGGAGGATTTGTAGGAATTCCACCTCTGTTTTTAAGTTTTATAGATGGAAGCCCTATTCCAAAGAAAATTCTCACTCTGAAATTTTCAGACAATTTGCTATGCATTCTGTTCCAGAGAGAAATATACATACCCAGTACTGTGAGGATTTGCATATAATCAGTTTCTGCTGTTTCCTTTTCACTATTTCTCATAATTTGTTTTAAAATTCATTTTAGTATAAACGTCCAGGAGAAGTCAGTGAGTGCCCTGTTTGTATCTTTGGTGTGTACTAAAAGTTTGCATTTATTCTGCTTAGGCAAACTAAAATTATAATCAGCAATGCTCAAGACTTGATGGTGATTTTTACTGGGAAACACAAAACATAGTGAATGTATCTCTGAAATATTTGTTAAAAATAGTTCTGAAGCTTGTGCAAGACCACTTTGAGTTCTATATAAAACATCTAACACATTTATACCAATTATGATAATATGCAATTAGTTATAAAAAACCATAACAAAATCCTGGACTTGTGAAATTGGTATGAATTTTGGCATTCATTTCAGAGAAAAAAAAATCATTCAGTGTGAATTTCCAAAATTAATACAATAACCTTTGAAAAGTGATAACATATTAGTTCTTAGCAAAGCAATTTGTACTTCAAAATATACTGTAGAAGGGGGAAAAAGGTCTTTAGAAGGATTTCGGGTCGATTCTGTGCAACAATAACAAATGTTCTAAACTGTAAATTATTTAAAAGTGTAGCACACCATGGCATTTCTTTAGTTTCAAATCACTGAATTTGTAATGCAGTCACTTCTGTAGACATAACTATTTCTGTGGGATGTATGCAAAATGTTTCTTCACCAAATTTTAAAATTTAGCAAACTGTGTGATGTCCAATGACACCACTCACTGGGCTAATTTGACATCATGGAGCCATAGACTAATGAAAAAAGGATTGAAAAATTTAGCCCAGGTTTTCTCTATCAGTGGACACTAGGGGACCACAAGTCAGGTGAAGATGCTCAGTCCTTGATTCTGCTAAATCTACAGAATTGTTTTATGTCATTTTTATTTGTCCTTACAATACTATAAGTGAATACTGTGTTGCTTTTATTCTTTTTGCTCTTCCTCAAAACACCTGGCAAATGGGACAGATATCTTTATTGGTTTTATATGAAGAAAATATTATTTTTGTTACATATCCTAGCATTCTTATTTCATTTATGTTATATTGTAAAATATATTCTAAAAAATCTTTATAAAAGGAAAATAAATCAAGCCAGAGAGTAAAGGTGTCAGTGCTCCTTTTGATGATGGGACTATTCATATTATTACAGTTCAGTAATTCTCTAAGCTGAGCAGAATCCAGGGTGTGATTTGTGTCTATTGAGACACTGGCATTGAGATGTGGCTTGTTTCCATCAGCAAACCCAGCACCATCTTCTAGGTATAAGCACATTTCTATCAGATTGCTACTATGAAAAATGTTCCAGTAGAGGAAACTTTATTTTTTTTTCCTTCGATATTTATAAACCTTGTCCCATTGGGCTAGCAGCAGGTTAGCAAGAATAACTAAAGCTTTTCAGTATGTTGAAAGAAAAAGCCTTACACAGTCAGTAGCTCTCATTTTCAGCTGTCCCTCATGGCACTTAAATGTCATTTCAAACTTCACTTCATCACCTTGGTGAGCTAATGCACTCTACAGCCTCACCAGATGTATTTCTCTGAGATGCAGTAAGCACTTCATATGGCTTCACCCTCTCACCCTCCCCCCTGAGAAACAGTCTTGAGCAGTTATTTATATGTTAAATTGCAGGAGAACTATGGAGGAGAAATACCAGTTCTAGTATAACCTATGAACTGATCTACATTTCTTTCAATGCAGTGAAATGGGGTCACACAGTTAGAGACACGCAAACCAGGGACAAAAAACCAGCAGATTACCTATTGTGAAACCAGAGCCAGATGCCAAGGATACACTTGAAAGAGAAGCAAGCAAGAAAACAAGAGAATTACACTGGTAAAATCATATAAAACACATACCTGTCTCTCAAGGTACATCTACACTCAAGACTTTATTGTGCTCTGAAATGTATTGCCTACAAGTACAAATCCATTGACTTGCATTTATTTCTGGTTTTACCAGTCTGATGAGTGAGAGAGGTTCATGTACTGGTGCCCAATCATTGCCTTTTCTTCTAAGATCAATACTGCCTTTCTGCCAAGTAAAGTGTGTCCTTGGGCTTGACTTCTTATAGAATCACAGAATCATTTGGGTTGGAAAAGAGTTTCAAGATCATGAAGTCCAACTGTTAACCTGGCACTGCCAAGTCCACAGCTAAACCATATGCCATGTCCCCAAGTGCTCCATCTACACATCTCTTAAACACTTGCAAGAATGTGACTCTACTGCTTCCCTGGGTAGCCTGTTCCAATTCTTGACAGTCTTTTGGATCAAGGAATATTTCCTAATACCTAACCTGAACCTCCTCTGGTCTCTTCCTCTTGTTCTGTTGCTGGTTACCTGAAGCAGAACCCAAACTCCACCTGGTTACAACCTAATTTCAGGGAGTTGTAGAGAGTGATAAGGTCATCCCTGAGCCTCCTTTTCTCCAGGCTACATACCCCCAGCTCCCTCAGCAGCTCCTCATATGACTCAGTATCTAGACCAGCTCATGGCCCTTCTCCAGACACACTCAATGTCCTTCTTGTAGTGAGGGGCCCAGAACTGGACACAGCACTCAGGGTGAGTCCTACCAGCACCAAGTACAGGGGGATGATCACTGCCTGGGCTCTTCTGGGACCATTATTTCTGATACAGGCCAGGTGCCACTGGCCTTCTTGGCTGCCTTGGCACACTCTGGTTCATGCTCAGCTGCTGTTGACCAACACCCCCATGTCCTTTTCCTCTTGGCTACTTTCCAGCCACTCTCTCCCAGCATGTAGCACTGAGGGGGTTGTTGTGACCCAAGGGCAGGACCCAGAACTTGGCCTTGCTGAACCTCCTACAACTGGCCTCAGCATCAGTCCAGACTGTCCAGATCCCTCTGCAGAGCCTTCCTGCTCTCCAGCAGGTCAACATTCCCAGTCAATTGATGTAGTCTATGGACTGACTGAAGATTTCCTCAATCCCCTCATCCAGATCATCAGGAAAGACATTAAACAGGACTGGCCCCAGTAATGAGCCCTGGGGAATCCCATTACTGACCAGACACCAACAAGATGTAGCTGCATTCACCACCTCTCTCTGAGACTTGCCATCCAGTCAGTTTTTCACCCAGCAAAAAATGCATCTGCTCACACCATGGGAAACCAGTTTTTCCAGAGTAATGCTATGGGAAAAGGTGTCAAAGCTCTACCAAAGCCCAGACAAATAACATGCCCAGCTTTTCCCTCATCCACCCAGGAGGTCACCTTGTCATAGAGGGGGATCAAGTTTGTCAAGCAGGACCTGCCTTTCCTAAACCCACGCAGGCTGGGCTTGATTCCATGGTTATCCTGTGCCACATGATGGCACTGAGATGATTTACTCCATGAACTTCCCCAGCAGTGAGGGAGGAATCCTGGGATTCTTCTTCTAACCCTTTTTCCCCACATTCCAGCCAAAGCTCCCTGTTCATCTTTGGCTGGACAAAGCTGTTCAGCCAGTTTTCTGCCTCACCAGCTCCTCTTTCAGCACACGGAGATGAAAGCACTTGTATGGTTTTTTTCTTGAAGTATGCTGTCAGTAGAAGACATTCACAGTCTGGGTAGTTTTTGAGCATAGTTGAATTGAATTGCATGCATACATGGAACAGATAGGTGGAGAAATACCAAGCAGCTGTGACAGCCCAAATCCGGCCAGACTTCCTTAGTGCAATCCTGTCTGGGAACAGCTCCAATCAAATCTATCCCAAACACTTCAGGTGTTGACATCACACTTCTTCTACATGGGAAACAAATAAACAAACAAAACGAAACCCCTAACACTTAAATTTTCTTAAATTTTCAGATGATTTTATAGCAATGTTATAGATACACACACAGGAGTATGCTAAGACATCATGCCATTATTCTATAAGGAAATATTTCAAACATAGGCATGCAGTTCCTCAAGAACGTGGAACATAAGCCCTTTATTATTTTCATTATTCTTGAAATACACTTTTATAACAGCTCTTGGAGTGGCCATCAATCATTCTTTTGTTGAGGCAATTTTGAGGAAACTTATGAAAAATATTTTAAAAATCCACTATTTTTTGAGATCACTGGACAATAAGTGTTGACTTTGCTGACAGAAATTGTGTCTTGGCAGTAATCCACGTGCCTGGAGACAGATTCTTTCATGGATTTGAGATGGAATTGTTCCAGTGCTATCTCCATTCAAACTATCTAGGGGCTGGACCACAGCTAAACCTCAGCTGTACTTACCTAGCTTATTGCCTACCTAAGGTATGTCATAACTGCAAAACTGAGTACAGTTATTTATACCGTGCTCATAATCACTGAAAGGAGCAGCAGAGCAAACAATGCTTGTTAGAAACTTCGGTAAACTGGACACATTCCTAATATCTGAAGTATAATGTATTATCAACAACTAAGTAAATGAGTAACAGAATACAGGAAGATTTTAGTAATTACAATGTTTTTCCCAAAGCAAGATTAAATTATCTCACGAGTGTGGCATGGTGTGTAGCCAAGCTGATTTATTTACAAACTCAAGTAATTCAGAGTAATGTCTTTAACAGCCAGTGGGGCAAGGCTACAAAATGAAAATCAACTACTGCTTTTTTTTGTTTGCTTCTACGTGCTTTCTCCTACTTTTTTGTCAGTGCTAAGAGTAAAAATTATAAAAGTGGTTAACAGTAATTAAGAGAGAGCTCTTACACCAATTTACACCTCCTGCATGATCCAAAGTGGCACTGCAACATGCTACTGCTGGCACACAGCCCGTAGGTTTGGTGGTTTGGTAGGTTTAGAAGGAATGCTGGAGTCAAAGCCACTGACCACCACTCTCACTGCCTTTAATTGCCAAGCTAAATAATGCTCTCATTTCTCTTCCTAAACTGAATTAGAAAGAAACTATTTTCTTTTGCTGGTCCCTTAGATGAACAAAAGATGTTCATTAGTCTGTCAGCATTTATGAGACATTAAAATCTGTCCCCAACACAGGAGTTCCCTCTGATTTTACAGGAGTCCCAAGAAAATATGGGAAGTACATCATAATTTCATGAAACTAGTAGCATTATACTCATTTACACTATCTAAAGAGAAAGGCCATATATACAAGTTTAAAATGAGGTTTTGTTTCCAAAGCACCAAGAAAAATCACACAAGGCAAGTTTCTGGTGAAAGGATTGGAAGGAATGTCCTAGCAGCAGCTGAGGGCTCTGGGCTTGTCTAGTCTGGACAGAAGGAGGCTGAGGGATGATCTCATTGCTCCTGAAGCTTCCTGAGGAGGGGAAATGGAGAGGGAGGTACCATGGGATTCCTGGGATCCAGTGGAAGGACACATGGGAGAGGCTCAGTGCTGTATCTGGGGAGGTTTGCACTGGACTTTAGAAAGCATTTCTTTACTGAGAGGGTGGTCAGACATTGGAACAGTCTCCTAGAGAGGCAATCAATGCCCCAAGGATGTCAGAGTTTAAAAGACTTTTGGACAATGCCCTTAACAAAGTGCTTTAACATTTTGTCAGTCCAAAATTGGTGAGCCTCTTGGACTGGATGTTTACTACAGATTCCTTCCAACAGAAACACACAATTTTGTTCTCTTCTATGTGTTGTAAATGATAATTTTCTTATGGCTTACTATACAAATGCATCAGGGTTTACACTTTTTTTATTCTTTGCAGTGCCACAGAATGCTGTTACAACACTATATTTGAGATAAAAATGCAGGGTTTCTGAAAACATGATGACAGGCATGTAACCATGGCTGCAAGAACTTTCAGTTCAGCCATAATTTAAGCAAAATTAAGGATATTAAGCATCAAAAGGGGCACTTCAGATCTTCTGATTGGCATTTGTAATAGTTTAAAATATGGCAAACCTGACACTGCAGAACAGGATAAAATATTATAGTAGGAAAACTGATTGATTAGTTAGTATCTGCATAGCACTTCTAAATATGAAACACTGCCAGTTTAACACTAAGAAAGGAGTCAGATTGCTTGACATGTATAAGCTGAGATGAAAAATTACTCTTCTAATGAAGTAATGTACCTGTTAGAGTGTAGTATTTAAAATTCTTTTGTGTTTCCTCCAATTATTACTATGGTCAAGCATTTTCTGTTGACCCAGTGAATAAATGGTCAGTTATCCTGTTGAACAAAATACAGAGAAGCATATACTACAGTTGCAATAGATCTAGAGCAAGGTTTATTCATTAGCTAAACAAAACATTTTTCCTTAGAAAGTCGATCATGGCTCTCCTTGAAGAAAGCGTGTAGGAAATGACAGCTTGCAGCAGCAATTTTCTGCTTCAGGTAGATGGCTAGGGTGATGGGAAGCTTTATGGGAATCCTGTACTCTGGCCCAAGAGAAATTGATTCTCTTTAATGTGGTGAATTCCATTTAACAGAGTAAATAAGAAGCCAACAGCCAATACATAAACATCCTTTAGAATGCTTAATTTGCAGGAACATGGAAGGGACAGGGAATAAAAGTAGAAATAATCCAGGAGTTTCTTGATCAGACAATTTTAGTAATCTGAATGATACTGTGAAGGATCAGTGACTTTCAGGACAAAGGTTTGCAGACCAGCAGATTAGCAGTTTTTCATGGACTTTCAAAATCTCAATATTCAAGCAAATATTGTCCATATTCTACACTCAGATGTCACTAGCATGACTACAGAAGCAGCAGTGGGGAGAGGCAGATTTTGACAGTAATATGTAATGTCTTATAAATCATAAAAATTATAGTTATGGAATTTTTTATACACAATATGCAGCTAATCAAATTGAAAGTCTTGTCCTCTTTTTTTTTAATAATAGCAAATTATAGGCAGAACTGATGTCATTGCCTATTTTACAATTGTCAAACTCTGCACTACAAGGAGCTATTATCACATGATTTCTCACATAGGGCCTCACATAATTTCTAAACTAATGCTTTATTTAATGCTCCATGCTGGGTTTCCTCCTCAGACTGACTATTTCTGGGAAATTTCAGACAAAATTATTTCCCGCTTATTACTTTCTGGTGAAGCTTTCTTTCAAAAGCCGCGTGGCTCCTTTTTCCTGGATAAAGGTTTGGCAATTTAACAAGCTGTGCCTTTCCTGCTATGTCACAAGAACAAACACGGAGGAAGCCAAGGCGGAAGGGTTTGCAGCAGCGCTGTCCTCTCGGGAGGGACGCGCGGGGTGTCTCAGCAGCTGCAGAGCCCGCGGTCCCCGGGGCCAGCGCCCGGTGCGCTCCCGGTGCGCGGGCACGGAGCCGCAGCCGGAGCCGCCTCCATCCCGGGCCGGCAGCGAGCGCAGGGATGCGGAGCGCCCACCTGGAGCGCTGAGCGCCTCCAGCTGCACTGCGCTCGGCCGCACCGCAAAGCTCCTGCTGGAATCGTGCTGAGCTCTGGCTCTCGGGATGCGATTTTTATCCAGATGGTCGAGATGAAGCCAGCGTAGGTATGCCAGTGATGCAGAGCCACGCTCACGCTTCCTGCTTACAGCGAGGACCTGCTGCCGGTGCCTGAGCGCTGATGGAGCTCACAGCCTGCTCACCAGCCTTCTCAGAGCTGGCTTCACTTGAGGTTTACCTTCGTTTTGGAAATTGGAGCTATTTTCAGTTTAATAGCAAATACGGCTTGAAAGGAATTCTATAAATGCCTGTTCTGATCTCTTCTTTAATGTGGCTTAAGTTATGACCCAGTTCTATATAAACTCTAGCTGCAGTGTCTTCCAGATGGGCAGTAAATCTGGACACAAGGGAGAGGTTCTCAGCTGCTCTAAGTCAGCACATATCCAGATGAAGTAGCTTGTGTTAAGGGCTATGTATTCCAGGGATTATAAAGCCACAGTTTCTGTAAATGATATACACAGTCTTGGTGGTTGTTTGGCAGTGAAGCAGGTTAGAGAAAATCAAAGGAAAGAAGGCCCGATCTCGAAGTCAGTAGGGACAACTGAGGACATTGCAAGGAAAATATCATCTATTTCTTTGCCTGGCCATTAATAATTGCTTCTAAGAAAATGTATTACATATTTATATTGAGTGTAACAGCTAAGATTTTAGCCCATGTATAAATTTTAAAAGAGCAGAAAAAAAGTAGATATAAAAGTATAAATAAAGATAAAAAAGTATAAATATAAAATGTCACATCAATTCTCTGTAGCTGCATCACTGAACTATTTTGTTTTTCTGATAAGAAACTACTATTTAACATAAATGAAAGGTGCAAGTTTAAGGTGTCTGGACTTCACTAAGGCATTCAGTATTGAAAAATGTGATATTTATGAGCCAAATTGGAGAGGATGGTACAAAAGGTACACACAAAACGCAGAAGGAATTAGCCAAAGGGATAGCTCATGACAGTTATCCTGAAAGGGGAATGACTGATTAAGAGAAAGACTGTTTGTAAAGTTCTCTGTGAATGACTCTGAAATTTTGTTTCATTGAATATTTCCCACAATGATCTGTATAAATGTAGTGACATCTGCTAATGATACAATCACGCGAGATGCAATGCCTATTTAGGGACAGGAGTGGTATTTGAGCACAGCTGGGAACCTGGTAAATGGTTTCCCACTTCTGAAATATCACACTTTTAAGTGCTCTTTGTTCCTTACTCAAACACAAACCAAATCTGTCTGAAAAAGTAATTGCATTAATTAAACACTTGATTTTCATGCTCCTATTCTGTGAAAAGTCCAAACTATATCAATATCTAATGGCAAGAGAGAACAAAACATATGACAGACAATAAGCCAAATTAAACTAAATTCTCATTCAGAATAATGAAAAAAGTGTCAAAAATAATGAAGTCATTTGCTCTTGCACCCAAACCTGTGGTCAGCTGAACTGAGTGGAGGAGGATTGTTGAGAGGATTTTTGTGATGAACCTAGACAGGTAAATTACCTTCAACATGAAGAACACAAATTTGGTGAAGTGCCATGGATACCTTTGGATCCTGGATATATGAAGAGTCATCCAACTTACTAAAGTGAAATAAATTGTTTGGGCCTTATTGCTTAAATTATCCAAGATAAAAAGAACTTTTCCAAATAAGAAAAGCAGGGTCAACAAAATAATTATGAGGTGTGAAACCTCACAATACTTAATGATAAAAGACTAAACATTCAGAGATGGGAATGACTTACAGAAGGAGTTAACACAATCACTAAAATGAAACAGTAGAGGGAAATTTAAAGAACTTTGAAAAGACAAAACTCATGACCCATCCAAAAGCAGATGAAAGTGCTGACAGAACCAAGTGAGCTAAAGTGAGAGATCTGACTATCATTCAAATATTTGCATGAAAAAGAAACAATTGTAATTGTACAGGAACAGGGTCACTTTCAGCCAGGAAAAAACACGCATAATAAGGGAACAGATGCATTAGATTTGCTTTCATATGGACATCATCTTGCAATACAAAAGGGAACTTGGCATTGAGGAAGATATGCATGAAATGCCACAGGTAATTTGTTTGCCTAAGTCTGCTACTAAGCAAATCAAAATAGGGGAAACTTTGTAGAACAGAAACATTTACACAATTGGTAGTACAAAATTTCTTTAGGCTCATACTGTAAAGTAAGAAATAGAGCAGATGTGACTAAATAGCTATCTTTGTAACTCCAAAGGATATGCATTAGCAATTCAGTAATTTCCTTTCAGGTAGTTATTTTATATTTTTTCACAGGTTTCCTTCACTGTGACATTTTGGATGCTATTTTCAACTAAAAGGATAGAAATTGCATGGAATTCGACTTTGCATGATCCTGGAAGGAGTTTAGTCAGATCCCTCTAAGACTTTGACTCCATTCAACTCTCATTTTGGCCTGCTTGGATTTGCCAAATCTAAAACAGAAACACACCATCCTCATGTTTGGATACCCAATCTGTAATGCAGAAAAACACCAGTAATTAGGAAAGCAGTAACCTATTTTTAAATTCAAGCTGATTGAATGCAAGTAAATACTACAAATTGAGCAAATAATAGAGCCTGAACCTGTGCAGAGGCTTTAGAACAAAACCATCCTTCAGAAATATTTAGATTTTAATGTTTCTTATTGTAAGGACATCCTTCTGAGAGGTGACTTCCCTGTGAGGAAAACCACCACAGAAGTAGGTGTTTCACAGTCAAACAGCAAAGAGGTAAGTCCCACTGGGCACAAAATGCCTGGGTTTGAATCAGGGCTGTAATATGAATCCCTAGACTTTATAGCCTACACCAGTGTTCCCCCTGGTTCCTACTCACAGGAGTTGATATGCTGTAGGCAATGAAAAGAAGGAGGCTCTGAGAGGAAAAAGTACAGATAAAAGGAAAGAAATATCAAGGAACAACTCCACTTATATTAAATCTGGGGGGAAATTGTTAGACAGATGCAAAGTTTAAGCATTTTAACAAAAACCAGGCTCTCTTTGCACTAGTGTGAGAACTTCAGTGCTCTCATACCTCCTAAAGTATTTGATGAGAGACTAATAGCCTGACAGGCTAACACTTCACTTCCTTCCAATTAGGAGACTTTAACATCAAAGCCAAGGTCCTCTACTCAGCGAGGGCTTACTTGAATGAATTATAGAGGAGAAAAGTCCAGTAGTTTCTTGGTTTTTTCCCTTGCAGAGACACAGTCCGGCAAAGGCTTTAATAAGATGTTTGAGGTCAAAAGGTTCAGGTTCCTCACTGTGAGCACCAGGAAGCTGCCAGAGTGTTTCAATATGTGTGGTGTTTGCAATGCAATCAGACAAAGCTGAAAACTCTATTACAGTGTCATGTGCCTGGCTTCCTCCTGGAGTGCTCTCGTGGACAGCCAGCAGCCCAGTGGGCACTGGGAGCTCACAGGAATCTTCCTGTTGCCACTTCAGCTGCTGGAAGGAACAACCTTCATCACCTCAGCCTTTGGCTGCCTGGAGGGGGGTGACAATGGCTTCCTCCAGGGAGCTGTACCAGTTGGTTTGATATTGATTGCTAACAGACCTCCAGGATTCAGAGGTTTTCAATGAGAAATGATGACTGTGCTTCAGGTACAATGTTATTTGACTTGATAAGATCAAATCTCTGGCAGAGTCTAAAAAATTATCATAAACTGCTTAGCTCCTATTTACACCAAATCAAAAGGTATTTAAATCCCTCTGAGATAAGCATAGAAGGTGTCTTGTTTCTCATTTTTGTCAAAAATATTTTTAGAATTTTTTTTCCTGTACATAATAGCTATTTTTCACTTCTTATTTTTAATGTTCCCTACTGTCATGACTGCATCTCTCCATCTTTCACCAACAGCTTTTTTTCTGAAGTTTACAAAGCAGATGTATCATTGATTTTAATACCTCTTTCACACAGAACAGCTGACAACTGATTGTAATATAGGAATTGTTTTCTTCAGTAATACAGTGGAAAGCAGGTAAAAAAAGGGGGAAAAGATATAAAGGAAATGTCTTCAGTTTAATCACACAAGGGGCTGGATTCACCTCTCCTTGCTTGAAGTCCTTCGTGGTCAAAGAAGAGAGATCAACAGCAGTTAACATCCAAGATTCATTCCATGCAAAACAGCTTAGGTGTAACAAAGACCAAAGACCACAGCAGAGGTAAAAGAAGTGGGAGACAAAAGACCTTTATCAGACACAAAAATCTTACAATTAACATCTTCAGAAGAATTTCTACTGTAGATGGTCCCTACCTAAATAATCAGCAAATGCTTGGATGAAAATGATTTGTGTAGCAGTTCACTAGTCTCCAAAAGAAATTCTTTCCAGGTGTTAGTTTCCAAACCACAGTATTTAAATCCATGCACTTAACAGATTGCAAAAACAATCCCATCAAAGAAAGTGCTGTTAATTCCCTGCCCCCCAATTCACAGGTAAATCTCGCTTTTTTTTTTGAGTTGGTGTTGAGCTTTTCAGTTACTTTTCTGTTTTTATTTTCTAACCTATATTCCTAACCCTCATCTTCACAGAAAAAAAAAAAAAAATAAAAAACACCAACAAAAACCTAGCTCACCAACCAACCAAAAAACACCAAACAAACAAAAAAGCAAGGAAATCCAACTGCAGTGATATTAACTTATTTAAACCATGCACATTCCATATGGGAGGAAAAAAAACAGCTTCAAAAATCAGCTCCTGTGTGAGGCACTTGCATAGCAATACTGCTGTAGCCGTGAAAGTTTTGGGAGGTATTTCTGGTTTTGTTTATTTTTGTATTTGTTTGGAAATGATAGTTCCTAACTGGGATGCCATTACTGATAAAACACAAGTTATGTGTATTCTGTTTCTTGCATTTTCCCTCCAATATTAGCACCCCCAGTTAATGTAATTTACTGAAAAAACCCTGATTAAAAAAATTGCTCAGCAGATATAATAAATCAAATACTTCAAAAAGTCTATTTCCTTATAATTTCTTGATGCATTTGTAAATATTGTTTCTTTCATTTTTTTTCTTTCTTTTTCAACCTCCTTTGTTGACACTTGCTTTTCTTTTTCCTTCCTTGAATTTTCAAGCGAAGAAGACAAAAGAAATAAGATTACTAATATTATTAGATCAACAGTTTAGGTAAGTGGCTAAAGCCAGTTAAAACACTTATCTATGCCTGAAGGATGGACCTTCAACACGAAGACTTTGGCCTTAAAAAGTTTTTTGGCAGTGCTCATTCAGTGTTGTCACCCACATAACAGCTACAAAATTAAGCTTGCAGAAAGTTGTGTCATAGATTGTCTCAAGGATGTGTCAGGTCAAGTCCAAGGATAACCTTAATTAGTTCAGTTGAGTGTTGGAAATATCTAGTGTACACAGAAGAGAAAGAAGGGAATGGGAAGATGTTCTCAGCTTCTTCTTATTTAAGTTCTTTAAAGTCTGTTTCTTTGTTCCTGAATGAGAATGACTGTGAGTAATTCATGGGAATTCACCACACATGTGGCTCCCCTACAGGGGCCCAGCTTCTAAACCACTTTTGATAGAGGAAAATATTGACAGAGTTCCAGCTGTTTGAAATTCAAAAGACATCTAGTCATAAGGTGGTCTAAATGCAGATCTTTTAGAATCTACAGTATCTTGAAAACACAAGGTGATGCAAGTGTACAGCTCCTTAAAGGCTTCTCTTTTCCAGTAACTTTTCTTGACAGCCTCTTGGTGTGAGCACAAATGAAGTTCCAATGACACTTTTATATTTTTCATCAGTCTTTAAGTAGTGCATGTTGAGGCTTCTGACTTATTTTCACACCTAAAGACACTTTCAGTTTTCATCTAACTCATAAAAAACCCCTGTAGATAAATAAAGCTCAATGATAAGAAATTAAAGAAAGTTCCCTTATGTACTTTAAGGAAAATGCATACATTGCAGAGAGTTCTGGTTAGCATCAAAAGCATATACTTTTTGCCATAAATAAATGTTACAAAAATTTATTTAGTCATCTATTAGAGTACTATTTTTAAAAATAACTATAACGTAATTAATCACAAATTTCAAGACAAAATAAGAAAAGCTTTATTTTCAGTTTTTGTTTCTTGAAATCAAAAAGAAGTTTCCTTAGCTAGATTTTTGAATTTAGAATTCTGAATAAAATATTTTGGTTTTGCAGTGCTTCATGAACACAGATATGACTCATGCTGACTTTGCCAGACATATATACATTCTTCTGTGAAATAAAGGTTGTGTGACACTATTCAGATAATATTTATATGATAACCATTTATTTTTCTACAGGTAAATGTGTCTTCAAGGCTTTCACTTTATTTCAACAAAAAGTAACCAAATGAACTAAAAGTCTATTTTGAATACATCCTTGTTAGGTATAACTTTGGGCTGATCATGAAAAATCCTCTATGAATAAATTTTGTGTTTTCAGTACACCATGGAAGTCAGTCTGAGGAAGCTTTTGTGTGATTCCTTGATGTGGCTGAATAAAAGATCATCCTAAGTATTATTTACAGTCCATTTCCATTTCCATACTAATCATATTATTTCAGAAACTCAGTCTACATACACTTGCCAGTCCCCGCTGGTGAAAGACAATCTTCATTACGTTAAAAAATGGACATCAGAAAATTGTTTTTGAAGTGCAATGAAGTGATTTAATAACAATGTATCTTCATATTTCCTAAATGATTTTAAAACCCTAATGCACTGCAGGAGTCTGCCCCAGTGGCATAATGAAACGGGACAGTTCAGATTGCAACCTGCTGTGTGAGGTTCCCCCCGTGTTACAGAGCAGCAGGACAGCACTGTCTCCTTTCCTTTTTATCTTTCTTTTCCTCTCCAAGTGCTGGGTCATATTCTTGGAGAAGGGGATGTCACTCAGTATCTCACACATCCAGCTGGTGTTTAATTTGCACAGAGTAAAGATGAGGTACTTAGAACTAAATCTACTGCTACAGTTTGATCATGAAAATTGCCAAAAGATTCAGAATATAGCTTTGTTAGCTACTGGGTTGGTGGAAATATTGGCCATTTACTTCTTACAACCAGAAAATTGGCCTCTCCCCACACCCCCTGAGATATATAGAACAGATATACAGCCTGGCATAGAGATAAACATGTATTTAGAGAGAAAGCAGGAGAAAAAGAGGTTTGAACACACAAGCCCACAAATGCACTGCTGACATGATGATTTGACCTTGTCCAAGAATACAGGCAGATGCAAGGGGAAATGGATGTGAAAAAAGGTGTAAGTGAACAGCATGAAATAAGTTCACAAGAACTTGGGCAACTCTTACAGCAATGAACCCTTGGACCTTGTGCCTTTAAACGATCTGATATTCACTGCATTTACAACCATTTTACTTTATATCCATCGGGGACAATCCTGGAGCCTCCTTTTAGGTGTGGCTGTGGCCTGGACACAGTAATAGCCTGAAAAGAAGTAAAATATTCTGTAAAGAAGTAAAATATTCAGTAATTGCTGTTGCAATCTTCCACAGAGAATGTTTGCAGAGTAATGACATTCATGAAGGGAGAAAGCAAGAGCAGGTGTGGCTGGAAAAGACTTTAGCAGGGAGTGTGAAGAGGCAATACTGACTGACTATGCCTGTTAAACAAAATTGTCTCAGTGTAGCTTTGCACTGAGGCAAAAGTCCACCTGAATCTACTGGGGAAATAACAGCATTAAATTTCAGGTATTATTTTGCTCAAGTGAGCTAAAGCACTAGTCCTAGGTTAGAGCTAAGATCTACTAGATATTACACAAATTCAAAATACGAGGAAAATTTTAGTTCCAAACTGTAGAGGGTCTTGACTAGACATTCAGGGTAAAAATTGTTTGCCCCAAATTTACTGCATAAATTTCTGCATATTATAAGCTCCTGTTTGAATCAAATGGGCAAGTCTGGGCATTCCTGAACCTATTTTAGAAGTCTGCTTCAGGATAAGATGGATTGGACCCTAGAAGGGCAAATAATTTTTGGTAGAGAGAGACCCTGGGGTGACTGTTTTATGTGTAGATGGATGAGCCCCAACCCATCTTTTCCTAGAACAGTGCTGCAGCCAGATTAATCTATCTGGTGGCACACTAGCAGAGAGATATTACAGCATCAGGCTTCATAATGGAGGTGATCCTGCTTCACAAAGAAGGATTTCTCTACTGGAAGATGAGCTAAAAGTTATTTTAAGTCACATTTTATATTGTATTTAATATTAGCACTCTAGAGCTCAGTTTTGCTGGGTGCACATTGTACATGCAGCTTTTCCAGTCTCTGAATTGACATGAACAATACTTCTGTCTATAACAGGTTTAATGAAGAGGCAAGAACTTGACCATCAGAGGCTTACCTGCAAGCTAGTGACATGTAAAATCACTCTTGTTTTTTGCTGACAACCTGTCCTTCCTGCCTTAAACTGCACCTAATTCCATCATCATTTTTAACACTGGATTTCATCTCTTTCAGGGCTACACATTTCGAACACTGTGACACATAATGACACATATTACTTTACTGTGAGGTAGGTGACAGAAGAAGGAATCTACTCCAGATCACTGGACCTTTTGCCAGCTAATTTCTTGTGAAATTTTCCTGATCTAAAGGTCATTAAGCCAGTCATTCCATATACATTAGAAAATCTTAACTCAGTCCCCTAATGGTAATGCTGGATGACTACAAATATTCCAGAACATATTCTTTACTAGTTTTTTAGACATAGTTTCATTTATAGGACCAAGAGCTTTCTGTGCCTCAGCTGTAAGTGTGAAGATACTTTTTCTTCATAAACTTCTACATCTATGTAGTATAGTAGGCAGCTGTGTGACTTTATCTCAAAGTATTCATTTTTAAAGATGACACCCTTTCTAATACTCATCACTGGTAGACCCAGATCAGAGGGAATTATAGAATCATTTGTGTTGGCAAAAACCTCTAAAATCAAGTCCAGCTGTTAACCTAACACTGCCAAGTCCACCACTAAACCATGATCCATGGTTTGTCTGTAACCCATATCACTTCAATTTTTCAATTCTGCCATTGCTTAATCTTTATTTTCCTTTCAGTTGTTGTTACACCTGGGCTATGAAAGTGAGAAAGAAAGGTGAAAAAAAAAATTATTGTTCTGAGAAAAATATTTTAAAGATAAAAATCTTGAACCTCACCATAACCTTACCACTAATAGCAATGTCAAGATACTAAGATTGCAGTTAAGGTGTCCCCAGATTGTCATTTGAAGAACTAATTTCTTCTCTTGTGCATATTTGCATATTTGCAGAGATGAACAAGAGATATGTTCCTGTAGCATGATCTTATTAACTTTTTTTTTGTCTCGGGGCTAATTGAAAACAAAATACCTAAATTTGCAATGTTGTACATGCATGAATGCAATAACTTCCCCGTTCTAATTAGCGGGGCCACTGATTGAGGTGACTTGCAAATAGAGACCCAGCACATGCTTTTTTAAATTTAACAAGGAATCAAAACACCCAAAAGGTGACTCACTCCCCATAAGATGCCACCGAGGAAGGGCTGCCTCGCTCCTACTGCACTAATGAATCCCAGGGTGGATGTGCCCCTCAGATGGGGGCTGCATTTACTCAGAACAACCCCAATATTTTGTGTCGGGGTCTCTAGCTGGTCAGAGTGACCCCGAGATAGGTTAGGAAGTCTCTTTTCCCAGCCCAGCTGTCAAAGAAGGAGTCAGAGCTCTTCATTTCTTGGTCTCAAGGTTGTTTATTGTATCTTATCTATAAAATTCTTTCTCCTGACCTGCCCAGGTCCGCTCAGGACCAGAGGCACTCTGCCTGCCCCCGGGCAGTACTATCTTTTTATACTAAAAACTATGTGTAAAATATTTACAATTACTTTCCAATACCTATCACCTATGTTAGACAGCGAGCTTCTACTCTAGACCAATCTAAAAGTGCCAACATCACAGCAGAAAATGGAGGCCAAGAAGAAGAAGGAGAAGGGCTGGACACGCCCGGATTTCTCCATCTTGCCTCCTGAACCCCCATGCTAAAGAATCCCAAAATCTACTTTTTCACCTCATGATAAATTCACTCTCATTCTACTTAATTTGTCGTGGCTTGCAGATCTTCATCTAAGGTTGGTAACTTGCTCCACGGGTCATAATCAAAACCACAGGTGTCTTGGGCTCTGTGCCAGGGTCTCTGAGACTCCTGGCAGGGGTCTTGGCTGCTCAGGACAGCCAGAGGGATGTCCTGGGTCCTGACATTTTGAAATAGAGAGAACAAACCCATTGCCCTCAAGCTGGCGACATTGCCCTGGTTGTCATCAGGGGCGGCCCGGGTGGCTCGGAGCGGTGACCGGAGCGGTGACCGGAGCGGTGACCGGAGCGGTGACCGGAGCGGTGACCGGAGCGGAGCTGGCACGGCGGCAGCGCGGAGCGGCAGAGGGCACGGAACCATCCCCGGCTCGGTCCTGCTGCTCCGGCAGCAGCTGATAAGGGAGCAATTGGTATGTTCACACCTGCTAACATTCAAACTATCTGCTAACTGCTGACACAAACCTTCTATCTTCCTACTGAGACATCAAGATAAATTCAGAGGAAATGGAGCTGCACAGAGGAAAAAAAAAAGGCAAAAGAAAAAAAAAAAGTGCTACTCTTTGTTAAATTGAGTGATTCCTCCAGGCTCTGACCAACAGCTTGAGGTCAGCACAAGCAGAAAAGACAAAGGAGAGTCCCTCAGGGATTTTTCAGAAGCTAAAATAGAAAATTTGCTCAGCTGTTTATCACCTGAGTTTGACCTCCCAAGCAATATCTTTTTTTTTAGAACAAGAAGGCAGTGAAGGATTTGGCAATGAATGAAAGGAAATTCGTCTTCTCGACATTTTGTTGGTGACATTCTAAGGCTCTGTTTCTGACTTGCATTTCCTTTGGGGTTAGATCCTTAGGCTTGTCAGGTATATTTTTTTTTTGTTTGGTTTGGTTTTTTGTTTTTGTTTGGTTTTGTTCTGTTTGTTTGTTTGTTTTTTGTTTTAGGTTTGTGAGTTCTATGGTTTTTTGCTTTGTGTTGCACTACACCCATGAGCAGCAGTGTCAGATACTGTTTTTCTTTGCAAGGTATGACTGGGGCCAGACACTACCTGTGATTTTTTTTCACAATTTCTTCCAAAAAGGCACATCAAAAGCTTTTTTCCCTCATATCTTTTTTTTTTTTTTCTTTTCCTGTAGTAAATCTGTTGTCATTGAAAGGACTGATCTTATAAGATGTCTCGAATCCTCCTCTCCCATAGATACTCTCACAGAAGCAGGTGCTTGGCATCTCTGAGGATCAAACCCTAAAATGCTAGTTGCCATGGTGACTGAATGTGAAAGAACAATAAAGAGCTGTTTACCACGGAAACTTATCAGCAGGGCTCGACAAAGCACCACAAAACTGTAATTAGGGTTGCGTTGAAACAGCTTTATTTCTGCAGCTAAAACTAGGCAACAGCCTTTGCCTTTGATTTCTTCCAGATATTATCCCTTGTACATCCCTTGCATCCCTTGTGTAAGATCCCACCCAAACTCTAAGTAGATTATAGCAGAGTAGGCAAAAATTAGCATTTTGAAAAATCCATGAAAAACAAGGCTACCAAACTGCATGCAAATGACTGTGTGAAAAATGATGCTTCGAGAAGCAAAGTGCTTTGAAATATCCTACACACCCAGAGGTTGCTACACTCCACAGCAGTCTGCAGAAGATCGTGATAATTTAGCATACACATTTGGATATATGGATTTTTTTCATATTTGATTGAAAGGGCAATACCCCAAACAGAACACAGAGTCCTTTTACATCTTAAATTTTGGTTGGTTTATTGCTTCTTAGGATTCCAGTTTCCTATGCTGTTAGTAATGCTGCTGTCATAGATGACAGGTTAAACCAGAGATTGTTAATGGCAGTAATCAATGTTAGCTTGGCAGCTCTGTGTCCTGAATGAATTCAGAGGTGCACTGTGAAAAGCATTTCACAAATGCCTGTGAAGGGAAGGTCTTTATAGAGAAGAGCTTTCGCTTTAATTAAGCAAAGCAGATGGTGCTGGAAGGGAAACAAAGGCACACAGAGGTGAAGCATCTTGCTCACAGCTGATCAGTGACAGGCCTCAAATAGTCATTCCCAAATTGTTAGGATTCTGAACCAATGCCAGTCATCAGCAGAAATGATGGTTCACCTTTAGCATCCAGTTTAACCACCGCGTATGGGATGTGTGTCTACAGGTCAGAGGTGATGATGTGGAGCACCACCAGCCCACAGGCAGCAGTGTGGGAGTCTCTGTGTTGGATTTACATCCATACTCCTATTTCTGCATGTAGGAATTGCACACTGAGGAAAGTTCCCCCTTCTGCCGCAGCATTCAGGAGGGTATTGGCAGAATTCAGTAATTCTGCAAAGATATTGGGAAGACTCATGTAGTTGTCTCATTCCTGTGCTGGGTTATATAATGAGAAAAGTAATGGTAAAAAAATAAAATTTATTCAAATAAAATCCTGTTTCAAACATGCCACAGGTAATGATCTGCAGCATTCATCTTCCTTGCCTTCCCACGAGGTGTTTTTGTGATGCTTCCATTGTTTCTGCAGGTTGTGTTGCTTCAAACTTTCATGTTAGTTATTTACCTCATGAGTCCCAGAAATGTGGAATCTGTTTCTGATAGTGCAGCGTTTGAATCAGCTAAATCCAAAACACTAACACTTCATTTTTTAGTTTGCAGCAGCAATAGATGCCTAATATGTTCACCCGAGAATAATTCTACTGAATATGTAAAAATCATATCTTGTGCATCATCTAAACCATGTATGTAGAAGAAATGCATCACCTGAGCTTGCAGGCAGCACCATTTATCAGTGAGTAGGGAATGATCTTCTGAGAAGGAAAAGCTATTTCCTTTGAACTTTCAAACCTCTGAACTGATTTTTCTTCCACTTCCACGTAAACCCGTTGCCTTTGCTTCGGTGTTGCAGCTGGATGACAGAGAGGAAGGTCAAATTCTTTGAAGTGATATAACCTGAATTACAAACCAGGTCTGGAAGAGATAGTGGGTGGAAAGAACACAAGCCAGGGCTGATCTCCACACGAGCTACAGCTGCTGTCAGTACTGTACCGCTGGTCTCTGATAATTAGCTGCTACATGAAGTAAAATGTCTGGTGTGCCCCAGGTAACTGTTGTTGTTGTTGTGAGGAACTAGCAAAGATAACGATATCTGTTTCCTGCAACCGTTTCTAGTGTTCCCTCGTTTCCATCACTCACCTTTGGTAATCACCAGGAAATCTCCTGGGATTCATTCCTCACCCTTGGCCCCGGGGTGCCTTGCCCCGAGGGGCAGGGCATGGGGGGAGGCAGTGCCTGCTCATTTCCTGGCACGTGTAGAGACTTCAGAGGCAGTAGGAGAGGGAGGAAAAAATACCTCCTGGAGCAGAAACACTTGCCAAGACATCATGAGTAGGAAATGAGAGATAGGAATTAAAAGCTGGATCATAGACTGCACACGATTGTAATGTGTTCTCTCCTTAAAAAAGCTACAAAAATAAGTTTGTCATTGATTATCTTTTTTTAATTTGGAATATGGGACTCCAACACTTCAGTGTCCAAGCTTTCCTGGCAGTGAAAGCAGAGGCAAAGGGCAAGATCCAAAATACATGGGGCTTAGAGCCTGCTGTAGTTTCACTGCTTCAGGCACAGATGCTGCCTGGTTCTGGTATAGCCATTCAGACATCTCTTCACTCCAGGTGAAGTCCTGCCCTATTGGCCCATGTGAGACTTGAAAGGACACAGAGACCCTTGTGCTAGCCCACTCATAATGAATTACACCTATAATGAAGATGATTTCTTATGTCATTTAGCTACACAACATCTGAAATTAATTTTGTGGGAGCAAGGAAGTGGTTCACGTTGGGCTTGAGGGGCTGTAGCCCAGTGACTGTTAGCTATCAGGACAGCACCTAAGCTAAAAGAGTTTGGTGAAATAAAAAAAAGGTTTTGCTTAAGGACAACAGCAAATACTCAGTTTGGTAGGCTACATCTCACACTGTTGTAGCTGGTTTAAGTTGGGCTTCTGATGGAGAAGGGAAATGTTCAAGCCTGCTACAATCAGTGAGGGCCAGCAGACACCTCAGGTAGTTCCCCAGCTTTCAAATGAGGATATTTCTTGTCCTCTACAAGTTATGAAATAATACCTTATTAAGTCAGAGGTCTAATTTTGAAGGGTAAGATGGGTACCGTCTTGTAGAAGAGACAGAATGTGTCAGATACAGCAACAAAAATATACAAGTCAGTGAGAGCTTATCAATTTAACACAATAGGTGACACATAAAACCTCATGGTAAATTCTTCTCCAATACACACACGCACTAAACCTTTCTACAACTTGCTTTTCTTTTCCTTGAAAACTTCATTTTAGTCTTAAGGTCAGGAGTTTCATGAAAATCCATCAATTTGAGAACTCATTAGGTTCCATTTAACTGAATGGGCAGCTGAGCCAGGCTGTACCTTGGTGCCTCTGAACTCTGTCTCTGACAACAGGATATAGGGATGGATGGGTCAGTGGTGATAGAAGTGAAGCATTTCACCCACCTACTAAGAATTTGGGATTTTATTCATATGACCATTTCTTTACAATGACTCTCCATATGTACACTCATGATGAAGGAAAAAAAGCATTGCTGAAACCAGAAAAATAACACAGAAAAAAGGTTAAAGTTATGTGTTGCACTGTGTTGAATGTCAGCCTGTAAAATGGAAGCTATTACTTCTTGGGGAAAACAATCCAAAATACAAATATTCCATGATATATAGAAGTCTGTGAAAGCAAGGGCAATACTGATGGACTAAGGCTGGTAGTAGACAGGAAATTAAACATAAGTTTACAGTGCATCCTAAAAAGACATCTGGGGCTCCATTCAAAAACTCGTTATTGCCTCACCAAAAAAAGGTCAAGATTTGGTACGGCTTTTGCTCAAATACTGTTTTTAGTTTTTGACACATAGTTAACAGATAAAAACAGGAAAACATCACAGAAATCATTGTGACAGAGAAGAAACTCTGAAGAAAATAAAAAAGGAAAAAAAAAAAAGAAACACATTATGTGTTTCCTTCTACTGCACATTAACTGTGAAAGTCCCACTGAATATCAGCTGGGTAGAGTATTAACCCCAGTGAAGGGAAGTGGACACAGAAGCTCTATTAATATTTGTCAGAAATACAATGTAGGGTGGAGTAAAACAACAAAAGGGAATGGAGCAGCACAAGGAGATAGTGTCAAAGAACAAATTCAGAGATCTGAGTTATTTCCCAGATTTGCATGGACTTTCTATATGATGTTGACCAGAATCAACAAATTTGTTTTTCTCAATTTCCTTTCTCTCTAAATAACTACATCATTGTCTTTTATTCTGCCTTCTAAGATTACAAGTATGAACAGTCTGTATTCACACTGCTTCCTATAATGGGGCATGGTCTATTTTACTGCTATGACTTCTACTGCTACTTAATCACTTTCCATGAGACAAGGGGTAATGTGGAAGAGAGGAAATAAATGTGCTCTTGTGGGTCCCAGGGGTGCTGGAGGACCTGTTGCTACATTTGTTTAAAACTGGATTCAATGAAGAACTGCAAAATTTGCTTTTAAGTGCCCTCTGGCCGTAGAACTTTATTCAAACACACACAAATATAATCATAGTAATCTGGGTTATAGAATGCTAGCAATCTGAAGATGCTTTTTAAAACCATTGCAAAGTATTATCTCTCAATAGGTCAGGGGAAACTTCTATTTTTCAGTGTTTTTGTTCATTTCACTATCAAAAGAAATCCACAAATAATATCTCAGATTGTCATATTTTTCCTAGTTTTCACTTGCTATCAAATCAGATTTAAGTGGAAAGCTGCTAGGTAGAAAAGCTAGTTCTAATTATTACACTATCAAGGAAAATTAATCAAAGCTCTCCTTTAGACTCCTGGATAGATTCTGCAAGTTTCCCTGTCAGTGGTCCCAGCAACAATTTAGCTCACAATCAAACATAAAGAATCAGACTTCTGAGTCTCCTCATTTGCTGTCTTTCCCCTTCTTCCACTTCTGTCAAGATAAGAAGACAGAGCAAAGCTCAGAACTCTTTTCTTCCAGAGGATGCTGTTTTAACATGTGCTGTGACCTCCAGGGGAAAAAAACCCCATGTATGCATACACAGAAAAAACAAAAATACATCCCTCAGCTGCCCCCTAGATCCTTACTCAAGCACTAATTCCAGCTTTAATCTGGTCCACATTATTTTCCTGAGCATTCAAACTTTGACAATAAAGCCATTTATAGAGTAAGCAGATTTATTGTTTCACTAAGCACTCTGGGCTGTATGGTCTGAACACTTTGAGTGAACCTAGAAACAACAGTGGAAGAAAATACTAGATTATTAGGTTATGCTTCAGAATTTTATGTCAACAAATAGCTTCTACTTTTCTATCTATGCTACCTGTCTTTCCCTGTCAGCTGTCAATGGCTTTCTTCTTTTTAATGAATGCTGGGGCCTCCAAAGTTCCCCCAGGCACACATACATCAAGAAAAATGCTGAGATTTGTCAATTCCCCTAACATCCATTTAGGATTATTGTCAACATTTATAAATCTATAAGCAAAACATTCCCTTGAGACTGATTCTTTTTGACGGTTAGTTGAGGTAGGTCACCCAGCAGGGAAAATCTTGTTGGTGTATGGCAAGGATGTGCTGCCTTTAATGCCTTCTTTTTATCAGTGATCTTTGAGTCATTTGACTGCTTACAGAGTAGGATTTATCATTTCTGTATGCATCAACCCCCTTGATTTTGCAATGGTGTTTGTGCATTTCTATAGATTTGGTTTGTACTTGGCATAGGAAAGAAGTATGGAAAGGCATAGAAAAACCTCTGTCCTTAAGAGTACCATATGGGATTTTTTTAATAATTATTTTTTGCTAAGTATTCTGCATAAATGCTTAACTTGCTCAGTTAGAAAAAAAAATATCAAGCAGCTCAGAAATCGTTTTAGTCTAAGTTTGCTCAGAAATTTGTCAGTTCTTTTAAAATGGGAAGGGAAAATACAACTCTTATGCAGCCTTAAGGAAAGCAAGCACACATGTGGGAAACTGATACTGTCAGGCTATCAGTTAAGGGGGGTGATATTTGTATCTTACATCTAATATTAGAAATTAAGTGTAGAGCATCCCTAATGTACATCAGAATTATTCTCAGATATGGCTATCTCAACTTTTTAAATTGCTCAGACAAATACCAATTTACTAGGTTGCTAGGAAAATCTCATGGCATTTTAGTCAATGAAACAACTTGCTTATTAACAAATATTCCTAGGAAGTCCATTCAAGATCTATACCTAGATCTATAGGTAGAATCAATGCAAAGAAGTTAATTCAAATGCCCTCCAACCTCCCCGAACACTCTGGTCCATGCAAAGTCTCTGGGAAGAGGTTGGAAGAAAAGTGAGAATTTCCAGCATGTAGAGGAGTCCAGGGCAGTACAAAGCTTCAGAATATAAATGGTTTGTAATGGTTGAGGTCCAAAGTTCATTCAGCTCAGTGGTCTACCTGCCATAGGAGGAGGACTATGAAGACCAGGCAGGGCAGAATAATTTCTCATTTGCATATGCTCCAGGCCTCCACAACCTAAGGCTGAGAGACTTCCTGAGCTGGATGTAGGGGTGTTACAGCTCATTCCTTGTGTGAGGAGCTGTGTTGGTCAGTTTTGAGCCCCTGTAAACTGTTAACTTCAGTGTTCTGATTTTAATTTTACATAAGCAGAATTGTGTGAATTGTCTTTGTGAATCTACCCTCTGTTGCTGCCTAGCTCCTGGGGATTCTTAAGGAGCCCAATATATTTGTTTCTAGGGAACCTTAAGACTGGCAGAAGGAGAATGGTACATCAGTTCATAGACTACAAAGAGCATGAACAATTAAACAAATAAATTGCAACAAAAAAGAAGAATCAAAGCACTTGAAGCTTTTATCTGCATCTGAATGCTTGTTATTAAGAAAAGCAAGTGCCACACCTACAAAATTAAAATAGTTTTGAAAGTTTGCTGAGTTGGGAAAGGAAAACCAAAAGGCTCAGATACTCAATTCATTGAAGTAAGTGGGGGGTACATCTGCTTCTTCTCCTGTCAGGAAAGGCACATTGTTGAATCCTGGTTCAGAAGTGGTTGTCCCATGTACCTGTCATTTTCCTGCCCACCCTTGGCCTTTAAGGATTTAGATGCTGGCTCAGGCTTTCAGAATATTAATGACTGACAGAAAATTCAGGAGTTGTGTGCAATCAGCAAAGCTTGCTTAAGAGTACAGCGTTTCCTTACAGACAGAACTGAGCTCAGTATGGGATTTTTCGCATACAAAATATGCAATTTGACTTCAGCTCTTCTTACCAATAGTTGTAAGTGAACTTAATAACAACTGTGAGAAATGCCTGCTTACTAGAGATAAGGGAGCTACCAAATCCAGTGTTGTAAGAGGAATTTAATGAGACCTCATATTTGATTGTGAGGCACGAGGATCTGAGTAACAGTAGACCTTCTCTGCCTCATCCAACTAATTAAAATTTGTGCCAAAGGCAAACGACTAAAATGACATGAAAGGACAACACCTCAGTGAGGAAAGCTGTGCTACGGTGGAGAAAATTGCAATATTTGGTTATGGCACTAGCAAAATTTAGTCTTTGTGATGGAGTTTAGTGCCATATCCATAGGGGAGTTCTCAGGAGTACCCACATAGAGAGCTCTGGCAGCACATTTATGTCTCTATAGCAGAGAGAACGGGGAATTGGAGCAGAAACTGAGGGAAAGATACTTCAAACCATGGAGGAAAAGAGGAGCCTTAGAGTTCAGAGAAGGAAAGCAAAGAGAAAGGCATGAAGAAGAATGACCCATGAAAGGTTAGAGCTCACAAAGAAAAGGATCATGTGTATGGCAATCAGGGGAGCAGAAAGTCCTCCTAGGTTGACTAAGCAGAGACAGTTTAAAGGCATTCAGTCATACTAGTGATTATTAGTCCTTTGAAACCTATTAATCCTATTATGAGGCTATGGAGTAATTTTAGAATTTAAGCAAACAAGCAACTATATTTAAAATTTGTTGCCATGTATTTTCTTTTGCCTTTTTTATTTCATTTCCATATTTCTTTTTTTTTTTCAGTTTCATTTACTTTTTTTCTCCATTACGACTTTTCTGTCTTCTTGTTTCCTTATCTCTCCTGTTTCTTCCTACATTTTGTTAATCTGAAGATTAAAGGCGAAAGGCTGTGTGACCTTTACTACCAGCATTCCTCACACTAGGAGGATGGGGAAGCAAAATAAAGCTCCTGGAATCCTTCAAGCAAAGCAGAGTATTATTGCATATGCAGTAAAACAGTTCGTAAAAGGAATTTAGAAATAATACAGTAAACACCAGTATAAGCAGCAAAGTCTGGCCTTGGCCCACAAGCTGTGCCAGGCAGTTGAATACTCATCAGGAAAATGGCATCATAGCCAAACAGCTGTGTGTTCCTCAGAGAAGCATGTAGAAACACATGGTCTTGGAAGAAAAAGGGGCCTTCCTCTTCTTTAGACTTACAGACATTTTTCATAATAGTCAAATTGTTACTCTCCTTAAGAAGATCACTGTACCTGGAGAACCATTGTTTCATGGACTCTGTTTTAGGTAGTTAATATTTAGGTAGTTAATATTTTAGTTAATATTCACATGCTATATTGAATTTGTAATTACTCACCAAATTGTGGTGAGGGACACTTGGTCAGCCTGGGCACATCCCCTTCTCTAACCCTGGCTGTTGCCACACTCCTGTCATCAGTGCAGAATGATCCTTCCCTGGGCAGCAGCCGCTGTATTTCATTCATGCTTGCTTCCAGTTTGTTGGCCAAAGTCATAAGACACATAGGAAATTGTTCTGGATCAACTTTGGTCCATGTGTGTATAAACAGTCAGCAGCTTGCACGCCACTTGATAAATCATAGCTAGTGCAGCAGAGATAGTCACACCAAAGAACAGGGGGTGCTGTGAAATGCAGGAGCTCTCTGATCTGCTGGCATGAGGGACAGCTTGCCAAGTTATATAAGATCTCCAGGATCTGGGGGGGTGATTGAGCCAAGATGTTCTTGGTCAGTTTGATGTGAGTGTAAGGGGAAGCTGTGAGAGGGTCAGGAACACTTCCCTCTGTCTGCAAAAAACCACACAGCCATGGGGTTGCCAAACCTGCAAAGCAGCATTTGTGGAATTCACAAAGGGCAAAGTGCTATTCTCCATAGCATGCATAGCAGTGTATGAAATCAACCACACAAATGACATTTACATTATGGCAACTTTGCTGTGGTCTGGCAAGGGGCAGAGACCTGAGAGCAAATACAGCAAGCCTCGCTGTCCTCAATGTTCCTTCTTACTGCTAGGTGTAAATGACAACAACCAAGCAGTTGCATTAACAGTCTTGCTCTAAGTTCTAGAGAATCCTTCCTGCATCCACTTTTTTTTTTGGTTTTTTTTCAATGAAGATAGGATACATCCTTCTGGTGGGCTAAATTGGGTAAGAGTGCTCTGTTTCTCCGGGCCTTGTGTTTTTGGGAAGAATCTGATATGACACGTGTGACAATTTCTCTGTGTTAATTAATGAATGCCTACAGAGCACATGTATGGGTGAGGGTTTCTGTTAGGTGAGCTCATTCTGCAGTTCACCAGTGTCTATAGTGCTGAAATGCAGACAGTGGAAATGTATGAGTCAGGCTGTGCTTGCCTTCCCAAGACCTCATTAGCCACAAGAGCCATTTACTTGCTATTAATTCATTAATCAATTTCTAGTCAAAAGACTGTTTCAGAGAGAAAAAATACACCACTGGCTCTTATGTGTTCTACACTTAAGGAGGACAGAATTCAGATTTCATTTATTTACGCAAATAAATTAAATTTATTCTAACTCCATTTGCTAACTCCTTGAGTTCAGGAGTTTGCCCTAGCAAGAGGCTATCTCAGCTCATCTTCATGTGTCAACACCTTCGTATGAGAAAAAGGGCACATTTCTGACAGAGTGCTTAGCCACTGGAACAGACTTCTAGTAGATTCTGTATTTCCTAGGCTTATCAAATAAAGGCTATGAACCTTGACAGAAGTTGTGCCATATTCAGATACGGGTTACTGGTCTCTACAGTATTAAGTAGAAAGTATTTGACTAGATACATAGAATGGCCCAAGTTGGAAGGGAACATAAGGGGTCATCTCTTCCAACCCCCACATCATGGGCAGGGGCACCTTCCAGCAGAACAAGTGGCTCAGGACCCCACCCATAGTGGGCTTGAACACTTCCAGGTCCCCAGGGGTGGGACATCCACAACTTCTCTGGGAATCCTGTTCTAGTGCCTCACCACCACCCTTGTGGTAAAGAATTTCCTCCTAATACCCCGCCTAAACCTACCCTCTTTCAACTGCCTCCTACAGTCTTAAGATTGGTGAACGTGTGAAATCAGGATTTGAACACGGGAAAGAAAAGATTTCTTTACAGCCTAAATTCTGCACATGATTTCTGTATAGGGTGTGTGACAATACAGTTTGTAAGGTGTTTTTTGAAAGGATATTTTGTTCTGTCAAGAAATGTGTTGTAGAGTAGTACAAATTTCAGAAAAATGAAAATGAAAAAAATAGAAGAAGCTTGCAATTTGATTAAAATTGTTGAACTCAATGATAATCAGCAGATAATGGGCACCAAATGTTTTTGAAAAAAATAAGTGATCTTTTATTAATTAACTAAAGAGGGGGGTTTAATATTTTATCATTGAAATTTATCATAAATATTTCACTATTTTATGTTAGTGTTTAAATGTTTATGGAAGGAGAAGAGCTCTAACACAAGAAAATGGGATTGTTCTTAAAAGCCCTCAGACAGGACATTGGGGATCTGATTTTAAATATCCCCTCCAAGTCAGATGGTTAAAAAACCTTTGAAAGCTAAATATTTTATTTTCTTATATTTCAAAAGCAGGAAAGAAATTGCTATCTTAATAAACAAAAATTATTTCTGTCCCTTCTCTCAGAAAAATTTCATAGTAAAATAAAAGTAAAAATATTTAATTTCACATATCTATAGAATTTTGCTTGGTTGACTTAGGCACCACGTAGCTACTTGTTTGGTTTTTTTTCTGTAGAAGTATCCATTTAAAAAAGAATCTGTTTTACTCTATTTGCTGTATTTTATTGCCAAACTAATGATCAAACTAAATGATCAAGCTTAGCCCAGCATCTCTTCTCTGACAGTGGCCAATGCTTCAGACAAAGGCACAGGAAAATCAGTGGTCAGTTATGCCACAACACTCTCAAAGTGAAAGATTCTTTCCCTCTTATTAGTTAAAAGCAAGCAGTAGCTTGCTCTTTTATGTCCCTTTATATAAACAAACAAACAAACAAACAAACAAACAAACAAACAAACTATATATATATATATATATGTATATATGTATCACATACCTTGTCTGATGTATCTGTGAGGCTCCTAGGGCTCCTAGTCACCATTCAGAACTTTACACTCTGTAAAAATCCTATTATGTACCCAAAGCTGACATGTAGCAATGAGTTCCACAGAACTTACATATGCTGAAACCAGAATATTTCCCTTTTATCAAACAAAAAAAATTTAGCCTTTCAATTAAGTGCACTTCTTTTTTGTTTTTAAGATGTAGTAAGAACATTGAGAAAATACACTGATGGCAGAGGTAGTAGTGGTCAGTCTGGATTTGATTTAGACCTTTGTTCCTCATTTGGGAGGCTTTAGCCATGACTGGACCAGAAATACAGGTTCTCACTAACTTTCTGTACACCACAATCACTCCACCCCAAAGGTGATGCAAAAAAGCATATTCTAAACCTTAGAGGTGAGGGAATTAATTAAGCTTAGGTTCCCTGTTCTCTGAGAGCATCATTATGTCATGTTGTGAAGAAAAAACTGGAGGAAAACCTAATTATGAATTAATTAGTATTTGTAACTTATTTATACCGTAAATTTTGAACAATACTAAAGCCACATTTTTATTGTTTTTCAAGTAACACATATAATCTCCATCATTAAATGGAAATATTATACATCTACTATACAGAGTTAGTAATAATGTATATTCTCAAGGTGTGATTCTCATGGAGAAGGAGACCATGGATAAAGAATGCACTTTGAATAGACAGTATCATCAATGGCATAATAATTGATACCTGTTTTCTTGAGTGTTCTTCCATGTATAGTCTTTATAGGCACACAAGTGTCTTTGTGGTCTTAGAAGGGCTGAGAAGCAGTTTGGGAGTTTCAGGTATGTAGGAGGTACTTTCTAGGCACAGACAGGAAAGAGATTTGCATTCTAGTGGGTCTCTCAAGGGGAACATTGTGTGATATTTTGGAAGGCCACACTTTTCCTCTCTCCACATGGTTTTGTTTTGTGGGGTTTTCTTGGGCATGAAAAAAGAGGAAATGTCTAAGTAGTTAAACTGACTAGATAAAGAGAGACAGATTTGTAGGCTTTGGATTCCATTTTAGGTAACTAAATAAGGGGCCAGATTCTTAAAAAGCTTGCATCTGTCATGCCCTGCTAAGACCAGTTTGCTGGGAGCAATGGCAGCTGCTGCATGCCAAGGTCTTTCCAGAGCCTGGTCTGTGTGCCCCACCAGTTTTAGTTCTCCTCCTGTATGGGCAATTAATGAGTTCATTTTCCCTGGTATTCCCATTTTCCCTCCGGGCCTTTGGCATATCAGTGGGGGAGAAAAGAAACATTTCCTAAGAGTAATTACAGTAACCACTGACAATGACTTAGGAATAGCTGTGCTACTTGACCCAACTTTGAATTTACTCTTCACACCAATAAAAAGAGTTGTCGAGGTCTGGAACTCTTAAACAACCTTCTGGTGGTTCCCAGCCTCCAAACCAGAGTGAGTGTCCTCTGTTGCCTTCTGTGTATGAAATTGATATGAAATTGGTGCACATGAGACTGGACCCTCTTCATAAAGGAGCCATATGAAGCAGACTTTTTCACCTTCCTCTGAGGCAAGCAGAGCTCTTCTGAGCTCTGCACTTAAGCTTCATAAAGGAGGGGCCTAGCCACCATCAGTGGGTTCTGGTTACAATAGGATTAGACAAAAAGCTACTACAAAAGATTCAGAATATAATGATACTCCTGATGCTTTCACTTTTGATGCCTTAAAAGCTGTCTTTGCATTATATGCTGCTGGCTCCATTGCACACTCTGGGGCATTAGGGTAAGTGAACATGCAAGGAAAAGGAAAATCAATCTCCAGCCACAGATAATGGAACTACTGGTGCAGATGGTCACTAAACACCAGTGGTTTATAGCCCTCACTCTAGGGCTTGAGTTGCTCAGATGATTCCCTGTGGAAAAGAAGGAGAAAACTTATGAAAAAAATATGGAATATCTTTCTGCTGGGGATCATATATATTTCATTGCACTGACTTTATAGCATTTGATTGTAGCCTGCTCTGCATTCGCAGCTTGATGCAAAATTGGGAGGGTCTCCATTTTGTTTGTTTTAATTCCATGTTCAGTCACTGCTTCTTTTAGGTCTCAGATACCACAGTTTGTGCTGGGAAGTCAAACACAGAGCCAATGTCCACGATGATGGATTGCAGTGTTGTGTGAGTTACACAGGAGAGCGCCATTGTGTGCAGTTTTTCCTGTAATTAGCCAGGAAACAGATCTTCTTGGGCACATGCAGCCTTTGGAAACAGAATTTTTATCCTTGCAACTGACCCTGACCAGAGGTATCACCAAGGTTTCATGAACCACAGCAACAATAAATGCTGCTGGTTTTATGTATAGAAAAAAGGTCAGAACTTACTGAGCACCACTCTGTATGGTTTAAACAAGTGAAATACAAATTCAGGAAAAACAGACAAATTTAAAAACTTATTTCCACTTCTCACCTTAGCCAGTCTGATATTTTGAGTTCTTAAAAATAAAATTCAATATTTAAATTCCTTTGGGCTTCCAGTGACTTTTTCTTTACCCAGGCACATTTATCTATTAATAATCTATGGTTTTCCACCTGGTTTTTAGAATGGCATTTTCAAACCCACTGAGTTATTTCATTAATAGCAGAGTTGACCCTTCTGTAGTGATCTTTGAAAAACCCAGCTCCTGAGTTTTTTCCCAGGTGAAAGCAGGGAAGAAGGATAAGAAGATGGATAAGATTTAAAGGAAGAATAGGAAGATATATTCAGAGGACATATTTCTGCAGATTTTTTAGATTTTAAAGTTCTCCTAAATTTTGAAAATTTTTCATTCTTCTTACAGTTTTTACAACCATCACTATTTTTTCATGCAGTGGACATGGAGGTAACTCATGGATAACAGGAATAGCTGAATTAAATGTAGTATAAGTACATTTTTCTGGTTAAAGTCAATGAAATTCTCTATATTTTGTCATATCACATGATGCATTAATGAAGACAAGAACAATAGTTACAGAGCTATGCTGATTGCTGATTTGTATTTTCAATTTCATGTAGGATTTCTGTGGAAACAAAATTATTTGCTAAATTATTTTACTGCTTGCTATGCAATTTGCATTTATTTTAATATTTAGGCTTCTTTAATTTTTACAGACTTTTAGAATCAAATTATGAGGTTTTGAATGCATATATTCAGCTTTTTTTTTTTTCTTGACTGGTTCTTAAAATAAAAATATTCAAGAGTGAATTTATATAGATTCTTTTCATTATTTTTATTTAGAATTTCTTGATACACAAGTCTTGTCAGGGTCTGGATAATTCAGCCTGACAGTTTTGGAAGGCTTGTCTGTGTTTTTTGTCTTCTGACATTGGGGTTTTTTGGTCATCATTTTATACACATCAATACAAACCTGTGTTCAAATACAGCTGTAGGGAAGAAATTTCATAAGATTTCAATAGGTTTTCCTAAATAGGGGATGGAGAATGAGAGAATCCTTCAGGGAGCAATTCAAAAGTGTAGGTCTTTTCTCTTTCTCTCCTCTCCCCTCATCAAAGTATCACTGGAAAATCAAGAGAGTCTAAAAAAAATCAATAGTAGTGGTCAAAAGCCTAAAAATTATTTCTCACCAACAATAATTAAAAAAAATAGATATTTAAAAAAGATACAAATCAGGGGGAACATGGTGAAATTATATGTTCTGCAAATCAAAATTATCTGAAAACAAAATCCAGGGAAGATGAATAGGAACTTCTGTTTCCTGGAATATGAAGAAGGATGTATAAAGGATGGGAAATTCAAACCAGAAACACCAAAATGTTTTTCCATGCAGCTTTGTGATTAAACAATGGAAAGTAGAAAGTAGATGAGAACAAGATCTTGGCCAGGTTAAAAAATGGTTTTGCATTTATATGACAGGAGCTCAATTAAGAAAAAGGAATAGTTTCAAAGGTTTTTTAAGCATTCTTAAACCTGTTTGAAGAGAGAATGAGGTGTTGCTGGGGCTGTTTTATTCCCTGTATGCTGGCTACAGAATTTTGCTGAGGCTTACATGGCAACAGTTTTAGTCCTGATGGAAAAGGTGCACTGGCTTAACCAAATAGGGCTGGCACTGTGCCTGTGCTTAATTTCTAAATAAATACATAAACTTTCAGGTACTTGTATTTGCTGAGATGTGAGCACTGGCCCCAGCATAACACAATCCTCTTTGTGCGTTGGATTCCTCCAGTTTCTCCTGTGGCAGAGTTTCTCACATGCTGCTACTTCTCTTTAGAAGTCTGAGGAAGGAAAGGAAACATCTGGAGCAAAGGCAGAGGGTAAAGAGGTTAACAACTGATGGAAAATAGTGTACTTACCACCAGTTCAGTAGCCACAAGAACTCCTCTAGTTCTGCATTCCTTTCCACAGGAAAATTCACACATGTGATCACACAGCTATCAGTGTTTGGTGTCAAAATGCCAAACCTCCTTCGTTTTCTTGTAACAATCTGGATGTTAAATTATTCTTGTGCATGTAGGACCCAGCTAAGTGATTCAAGGCTGATGCACTACTTAGTGAGTGGCAAAAGAATTCTGCTCTCTGTTTGAAGTGGGAGCTCAGCAGTCCCAGGGGTGCAAAGGCAATGAACTGGCAGAAATACTCTTTTTAACTGCATCCCCCAAAACTGGCAATGAGCCCTCTGAGGGGTCCAGTTGATACTATTAGTTAATAAAACAATTCCAATTACAACATCAATTTATAATACTTATCATTGGGAGGTCCTCTGTGATAGGTCTCTACTGGTATTTGATTTTGTGTTAAGTGATGTTAGAGCTAAAAACTTTTTTCCTTTTTTTTTGGGAAGCTATGCAACCACTTTGGCTTCAAGGTCCTGCTTTCTCTGCTTAGAGGAAGTTTTACATTGTCCCACATTCTTTAGATTCTTTGGAAGAGTTTAAAATTATAACATAGCATAATTTAAAAGGGAGATGCCTTTTAGACAAATTACAGTACGTTATAGACTCACTTTGCCTCAGTTTTGATTCCAAAAGATCCCTTCTTTTAGCACATTAACTTTGTCAGCCTGGTGTTTTGCTAAGGCAGTCAGGCTGCTCTAGATTTATATTCCCCTCTGAAATCAATAAAATAGTAATGAAGCAGCAGTGGACACAGTCAGGGCCTTGCAACAGAGATTCAGACCCATGCTGGGTTAATGTACTACGAGATTTTGCAGCAGCCAGATATTCATTTCATGAATTTCCTCTTTCTTTGCCCCCTTTTTCCTGAACACCCTCCCATTTCAGTTTGCTGCCCTTTCTCTTGTGTGCTTGCTCCCTTTCCTGTGACAGCAAGTTGAACTTTACCAGCTGTTATAAAAGAGGAGATGTGAGAAAGATGGCAGGGCCAGGAGGGGCGATGATGGGTGCTCCTGCCAGGGGGGCTCTGAGGAAACTCTCACTCGTGTCCCACTGGAAGGCACTGCCTGTCAGCCTGCTGAGCTGTGTAGTACAAATGGTACCAAACCCCAGTGCCAGCTGGGATGTGGCTCAGAGAAAAGGTCCCACCAATAGTTTTGCATCTCATGAAATGTCTTGGGACAAGTAATAATAAGTCTTATTGCCACAATGCAGGAGTAGCAATTATTGCTGCTATACCTAAGGTTGAATTCAGTCTTGTCTTCTCTCTCCTTGCCTGAAGTGATTTCAAACTCTGTGAAAATGTGGCTTCTTAGGCTTCTCAGGCTGAAAACCTCCAAACAAGGGTTGTGTCCTTAGGTGCATTTCATTTCGTTAGATACATTGGGGGTCAAAAAGAGTCAAAGAATTTATGATTTGATATGACAATGAAAATTTCTATTTTGAGAAGTGCCATTTCCTCCCCTGGAAAAAGAGAAGAAAAGAAAAACTCCTGTTTCCAGAAATATTCAGAAAGCTTCTGCTGTGTGATCTGCTAAAACTGTATTCTTGCCAGCTCTATAACATTGCATGTTTTGTCCCTATGTATGGAACATCTCTGAATGCTGGGTGTAATCTAAGGCACTGCCACAGAGCAATCCTCTCTTGTGTGCAGGGACTCTGACACATCAGGGTGCATTTGGACATGCAGTCCACACACCAGCCACCACATTTGCACTTGCACAGCAAATCCCACCTTATTTGTGTTTGTTCTGAAGTCACTGGCAGTCATTGAAGGCCTCTGGTAGATATTTCTTTTTGCCTAAAAAATAGCAGCTGGAGAGGCAGGGTCCACTTCTGAATTTTAAAAGTTGGCAAGCATGATAGATTTGCTGAAACTTTGGAAAAGATTGCTGGCTCTCAATGCCAAAGCATGTAAGCAGCACATGGGTGAGTGTAAAGTGTTTGGCAGTGTCTCTGCATCTTCGTGTAAGCCTGTGTGCACTGCTCACCTGGCTGGGAGAGCCCATGCCTGCTGCTCTGGGACCACCTGCACAAGCTCCTGCCACTCAAGTCCATCTTTGAAAATATGAAATATACTGCTCTCATAACAGGTCTACCTTGGATATTCCCAGCACTCAAAACAGGCTGCTAAAGCTTGACTGCTGACCTCAAAAATAGCTTTGAAAGCACAGCTCTAGTTCAGTTGTCCAGGGCATAAAAAGTGTGTGCTCTCTTAAATGGCCTATGAGTAACCTTTCACATGGATCTATTCCTACCAACACAGAAAAAAAAAAATCATTAGGATTAATTGTTGTCAAGCACACTCTCTTATTTAATCATCTTTGATGCTTTTTGTAGCCTTAAATTCCATTGCATCATCTAGTTTTAGTTATTTTTCTCACATACACTTTTGCAATGCTACTCAGCAATCTGCACTGGATTGTTAGTGAGGATGGTGAAATCTCACCACTGAATCTTTATTTCTCTCATATGGACCAGAGAGAACTGAATTTGCAGAGAGGAGAGTCAAGGGATAGAAATCATCTTCTAAAATTATCTCTTTCTTTCTACTTGCAGTAAAGGAAGTAATTCTGGCAACTAAGTTTTCTAAATATGACAGGAATTATAGATTTAGAGAGAGTCAGGAAAACAAAATTAGGTTGGTAAACTTACTAGGTAAGTACCTGTACTCACTGTTTTCCTGTTAAGTATTTACTCACCAGCTTATGTCAAACTATTTCCCTACTGCAGGCAGTTGTTTACAGGAGAAAAATAATTTTTCCTCTAGGAAGTTCAGTGATTACCTGGGAAGTGCAAGATCTGGGTCTGGCATCTTCTCTGTCCCTCCTGTACAACTGGCCAGGAAAACATCAGGGGGAAGCACTGAGTGAAAGTGCATCTGACTGTAACACACAAAACACCTGTGTAGGGTGCTTTTCCTTATGTCACTTATCTTCATTTTAACCTATGATATTAAAATGAAAAATGCATGAGGAGTCTGTTGAGCAAGACAAGATTCCCTCTTCTTTTCTTAGGTCAAAGAAGAGGAACCAGAATACTCTGTTGGGCTCACAGTGGGCTATTCACCAATGTGGAAATTTAAAAAAAAGTTCCTGAGAATTTACCCATACAGATGGCATTTCACCACATGAAATTTTATTTCATTTGTGTCTCCCTACCTACGTATGCAACACTGGAATGCAACAGGGATAAGTTTTAAAAGTAGATAAGGGAAATGACAGTTAAAAGTTGAATTCTGCCTAAATATATCCAAACCTGTAAGATTATAGACCTTTTCTCTGAAAAGGTAAAAAGTGAAATTTCTTGTGTTGCAAGAAGTATTTGCATTCATCCCTGTCCTGTGAAAAACATCAGATAGCCACAGTAGAGCAAATCTGGATTTGACATTGCTGTATCTTGTAAAGGTAGGACGATTATACTCTGTAATGAATAGATGCCTTTTACATTAAGATACAAATTATTTAATTTATTCTGACAGTTTTAAATGCAGCACAGCAATCAGTATATTTTAAACAAAATTTTTCTTTTATTTAATCTTAATAGAAAACAGCAAAAGACATTTCAGTCTTTATTGAGGCACAACTTCCACCATGCTTCAAATCATTTTGCCAAACTAAGAAATAACAAAAGAAGGCAAAAAAACCCTCTGATAAAACACACACTTAGAAAAAATGTAATCAGTATAGTGTATGCCATGTCTTTTAATATGGATAACACTCATATGTTTAAAGTTATACGTGTTCTCAAGCCTTAGTGAGAATAAGGTTGGACAAAAATCTCTGTCTATTTTTGTATGTCATGCAACTATGTCATGTAGAAGTGTTTGGTATTACTGATCACACAAGCTTCCCATGTGCAAACCATACAATTATAAAATGCCTTGGGTCCTTTTGTCTTTTTCAGAAATGTGTCCCACAACACCCTGTCCTCTGTTTTTAGATAAGAATAGTGTTCATACATAGATTTTTTTTAAACTCCAATTTAGAATTCATTGAATTACCTTTTCATATTGACTTGCACATGCATATTTGTTCTTTAAAGTCTCATTTACTTTCTTGCTTTTTATAGAAGCAAAAAATAATTTTGTAGCTAAAATTGCTTTTTTGGTACAGTTTGATTCAATTAGCTTTTAACTGTGCTGATATTTACCGGATGGTCATAAAAAGAAAGCAAAGTGAAAATGACAAAAAGCCCCATGTTTTGCAGAAGTTCACATTCAGTGCATCCAATCTGCAGTCCCTGGAGACAATAAGAGAAAAGAGCAGGTCTGTAATGCAGCTGCCAGTTTAGTGATCAAATCCAACAGATTGTGGTCTGGCCAGATCTGGTGTCCAGATAAAAATGGCATTCATGCTAACCATCTGCCTACAGGTCAGTGGGGACAAAAATTAAAAATAATTACCTCTAATGAATGAATAGACAATGACAATCCTGTGTGAGGTATGGTATCATCTCTGTGCATGCACACACACACACACACACACACACACACACACACACACACACACACACATTGAAGAGTCATTGGGCTGTTTTTTTAGAATGCTCCGAGCTACAATTTTCATTTATGTCCTACTTTAATTGCCTCACTTTCTGGCTTTATGTTGTTGTAGTTTTAAAATACACATCTATTTTTTTGGCAACTAAATTGCACAAATGGTGATACAAATGATTAATACCTTGATTATGTCCAGCGCAGGACTCAAAAGCCAGCTTCTTACTCCTAAAATCCTAAAATCCAACTAAGCCTGAGTCAGCAGTACTCTAGACTCATAATCTCCAAAAAGGCAATTTGGACTATTTACTTTCAGGTACAAACTCTGTGGAGAATTAGGAGCCTTGAAAGAGTTAAGCTGAGCACTGGTTGCTGCAGCTGGAGCTACTTGGAGGGGCAAAAGGAAAGGTCCAGACCGGGGTGTGAAGCTGCCTGGGGCTGTCCGATCTGGCTTTCATATCTACAGATCCAAATCCACCATTCAGAGCCGCAGCTGGCATCTATGTGTCACAAATTCGTGGTTTTTTAGACAGGAAAGGCTTGTATGTGATGAAAAATACAATAAATCATGGAGATTCATGAGCGTCTCTTCTTAATAGCCCCTGAAACAGCCCCTGCTGTTGCTACAGAGAGATTACATTGTCAGTAGTGTAATTTCAAGAGATTGCACTTTTTTTTCTTTATTTCTGCAGCTATGGAACAAGATTTATTTCTGTATTAACAAATACATTCTCCAAACAAAATTAGTTGACTGTCTTCTATACTAAGCAGCCACTAACTCATCATTTTCCCAACTATTCTGGAAGCAAACGGGCTCTGAAGATATATTCCAATTTAACCAAAGTGCCTTCTTTTTACATCTCCATATAAACAAATCTGAGTGTCCATGTAATTAATTTATTTGTAGAGGAAGCCAATAAGAAGCTTTAGAAGATTTTACTGCTGTAAACCCTAAAGCTTTGAGCTAGCTAAAGGATACCTGTGCCTATAAAAGACTTGTAAGGGCCAATATTGACTTTATCTAGATTTAAATTACCTCTTTTCTACATATATATGTATTACATAATGGTAAAAGATTAGTTAATTTATTGTAAAGGCCAGGAATGACAGAAAATGTATAAGGAATATTTAGGCAGAAATGCATGCTTCAGCTTTGATCAAGAAGCCCATATTTCCTAACTGCCAAGAGAAAGCTTTTTTTTTTTTTAATATCAGAGTGAGCTTGGCTTCCTTATTCAACTTTGTACTGTGTAAAAGTTTGCAATGACCTCTAAGCTCAAGCAGGTTGTTGTAAATAAGATCTTCATCAAAGAAAGATGAGCTGGTGTCAGAACTCAGGACATCCCTTTGGGAGTCCAGAGTTGCCAGGACCCCTGCCAGGGGTCTCAGAGACCCTGTCACACTGCCCAGAACACCAGCGGGTTCGACTGAGAACCATGGAGCAAACTGCCACCTTTACATGAAGACCTAAAAGTCACTGCAGTTTAAATAGTGTAAAAGTAAAGTTATCACAGGGTGCAAATGTAGGTTTTGGGATTTTTAGTATAGGGGTTTTCAGGGACAAGATGGAAGGATTTGGGAGTGTCTAGGCTTTCTTCTTCTTCTTCTCTACCTCTATCTTCACTGGTGATGTTGGCACTTTTAGATTGGTTCAGAGTAGAAGCTCACTGTCTAACATAGGTGGTAGGTATTGGAAAGAAATTGTAAATATTGTACATATAGTTTTTAGTCTAAACAGATAACACCACGCCAGGGGCAGGCAGAGTGCCTCTGATTGTCATGCTGAGCGGACCTGGGCAGGTCAGGAGAAAGAATTTTATAGATAAGATACAATAAACAACCTTGAGACTGAGGAATGGAGAGCTCTGACTCCTTCTTTAGGCACCGGGCTGGGAAGGGAGACTTCAGAACTTTTCTCGTGGTCACTCTGACCAGCTAGAGACCCCAACAAGCTGGTTTCTCTCAGAACCCAGGATCCTCACCGAGTCGAGCGCTCTGCCTGTGCGCACACTGCTCCCAAAGAACCTCCCACAAGAAACTCCCTTGGAAAGATTCAGAGCTGTCTCTGCAGGCCTACAAGAGCCCACGCTGCAGAAGGAACAGCACTGTACAGTCAGGCCCTAGTTTGTATCAACTGAAGTTCAAAGCCAAGATATTCTGGGCTCATGTCCTTGCTTACAGCTCTCCAAGAGCAGCCCTGCTCCTGTCAAACTGAGCCCAGCAGACATTTCCTAGCAAGGTGCAGTCCAATTCATGAGCTGGGATTTTTGTTAAAAGCTGCTCAGGACATTGTTTTGTGTTTAGTAGACTATTATGCCATGGAAACCACAGCAAAAAAAAAAAAAAAAAAAAAAAAAAAAAAAAAAAAAAAAAAAGATACCTAAAAAATTACTACAACTCTTTAAGTACAGGTCGGTGTCAATTTCACAGTTGTCTTCAAATGCAACGTTTATTTATTTATTTATTTATTTATTTATTTGAAGTAGTCATCTCTGCACAGTCAGAGAGCAATATTTACATATGTCTGCACAGATGTCCACATGTGAAAGAAAATATATGTGAGAAAAAACCATTATCTTTCAGAGTGAGTTAGTGATTATGCATGTGACTTTTTTTTAGGACAGGATGAAAGAATTGCATGTGGCCAATGCTGTTGCACTGTGTAATGCAGACAGGAGGCACTCACACATGATAGAAACTGAACTGTAATATAAGAATTTGCACATAATGAAGTAGAGCACTTAATAACTTCTTTAAATAATATTCAAAACATTATGTTGTTCCTGTCAACATATGAGATCAGGATCCCAGAAATCCGCAAAAGATACAGCTGAGCTGAAAAAATTGTTTGCAAAACAGCATGAACATGTTTCTCCTTGCAAATTTTTTAAACACTTCTTCAAACAAATCAGGTTGACAACCAACCTAGCAATGAAATGCACTTACACATAGCCAGTCCTCAATTAATTCAGTAAAACTGAAACTGGAGACTGTTGGAAGTTCAGAATAGGAGTAATATTTTCACATGTATGCTGTGAAAGAGTATGTATCCACCTTGGAGAAGCTAAATAAGTTTAAAAAAAAATCTATAGCAAACACATTTGAACACAGAATTTGGACTCAGAACTCATTTTTAGAAATTTCCGGTACTTTTGTCTCTCCTGGAAATACAGCACAGACTACCTTCCCTTCACATGGATTGAACAGATGTAAGAACTATATGAACAAGGAAAGGTGCCTTTCTAACTTTACTAAATTATTTAGAGCTCTGTAAATATGCTAGCATTCAATATATTTTCTTTATTTGCTCACTATTTACGTGTTCTGACTTGTCCTAAATCATTTTCATGGCTACTCTAGATGGTTTTTTCCCTGCCCTGTGGAGGAAGGAAGAGCTTATATCTCCTTTAGGAGTAATAGGATGTGCATAGACTATTAAAGGTGAGTCTTATTAGCAGAACCTGGAACAAACTTCTAGAGTGTGAAAGGTGTTAGGACTAAGGCCAGTGACAGCTTGCAGAGAGCCTGATGCCTGAGAGGAGGTTAAGAGTGCTGAGAACTACACACAGACAGCCAGGCATGGAGGAGGTGGTGGAAGAAGGAGACAGCTCAAGCTCTTCTCTATAGACTCTGCTGTAGCTCAGAAAAAAACATTAAAGATCTGTAGATGTTGAACACAATTACAGAAAGAGTTCACCCTGTGTGAGTCCCTATATTTTGAAAGTATCTACTTCTAGATTTAGTAAAACTAGCTTTAAAATTGAATAGCTCTGCCCCATAGGTTTATTGAAAGAGAAAAAAGCTTTATAGTTTCATCTAAATCACTGGCATCACATCTATATATATCTATGTGTGTATATATATATATATATATATATATATATATATATATATGCACATCTATCTATATCTATTATATGGAATATACATTTCTATATATTCTCTTTTTATTGATTGGTGCTTTTAACTCATCCTTTTTAAAGCTTCCTACAAAGAGAGTCTGTCCCACACAGTGAGACAAGGACTTGGCAGTGCTGGGCTAATGGTTGAACTCGATGATCTTAAAGGTCTTTCCCAAACAAAATGATTCTATGATCCTATAAGTTCTCATCTTCTTTTGTCTTCTAGTTATTTCTCATGCATTAAATCTCATGTTGCTCTCTCTCCTTATTTTCATGTCCTTTTAGCTGCTGGCTAACCAGGTTCTTATCCTTTTGCTGACTGCATGTTTTCCAGGAAATGCATTTGCTTGAGACAGCAGCTGGTCCTGTTCTTCTAAAGTGGATTTCCTGGCTGTACAGTTAGCATTTGTCTACACAAGCAGTGTCTATCCCCACCTTGTCACACAGTGTGCTCCAGCCTCAGTGTTCTCCTCTAACAAGGCAATCACTTTTAGCTGAACACCAACTTGTATGTGATATATTGGTGACCCCAGAACACAGGCTCTTTTTAGTTAATATTTGCTTTTGGGGACTCAGTAATCCCAAATGATGTATGAGGAGACATTTGTTTCTAAGCTTTTGTGCCATGCTTGGCACAAAATTGAAGCTTGAGACATTTTATATGCAGTGTTACTCATACTGCCCATCTAAACCTATTGTTGCTCACTGTTAATGCCCAAGGCAAAAGTTTTGCCCAGCTTCTGCCTGGGCATCATGCCATCCCAACAGATGGGTATGAGTGTAGACAATCAAGAAAGAATGTTTGTTCATCAAACATGAGTGGTTGGGGCATTTTCCCAGCTGACACCAAAAACAGCTGTCTGCCTTGAGCATGCTTATTTCTAGCTAAAAGGTCTGTGATATATTAGTAATTCCTCTCTGAACTATGCAAACTGTCAATAAATAAAAGTCATTTACAATTAGCTATGGTTACTATGTTTGAGGCTATTTTTAAAGAGTGGCCTCAAACAAGTGTTTATTTTTTACTTCCAGAATTAAGTGAGGACCGAGGGCCCATGACTCATCTGAGTTGCAATTAAATGGAGCTCAAAATGTGTTCTCAGTTTCTGTGCAACACTGTGCAGGAGGCTGCCCTCTCTCCTGACTGCTGAGGTGACAAGGACCTGTGGTATCTGCACTCCTTTGTCATCAATGCTGTTCAAATACTCCCTAACCCTAAACAAGAAGTTCAGTTTCCATTGTCCAGAAAGAGGGAAATATGAAAGATTTACTTTTCTTTTCCAATGTTTAATTTCATTTTTAAAAAAAGGCAGTTATAAAGTCCTTTATGGTCTACGGGTGCATTTCAAAATATTTCTTTCATGTTAAACAGAATAACTCACAAATTTTTGCATTTCATAATCTTCACATGTAGCCATCTGATATTTATATTCCTGGAAAAGATTTTAGCCAGGAGCAGAAGGGAATTAAAAACCCAACATTGACTCATCTACCAAGACAACAGCAGTTCTGCTGTTTTGCAATGTCATAATGATCTATATGCTCAAGATTTTTGCTGTATAATATACAGTGATTTATTGACATCATATGTCTATACAACCCCAAGCACAATGGCTCTTCATGAAATTATTTACTTACCATTTGCAACCTTTTATCACAGATAGTCAAAATTTTTCCTCCTGTAGATTGCTGCTATTTTACTAAAGTGAATGGATTTACATGGGATTAAAAAAATATTAATGTATCCCAACGTGCCTCAGACTGCAGCCACCATTGCACATGATGAGTGCACTGAAATCTCTGTTATCCCAAACTATTTTTGAAGGACATCCCAGAAAAAGACCTGAGACACCAAGTTTCAAAGTTCAGGTCTCAACAAGCATGTTTCACCTCATAAAGGTCTGTGTCACAGTATGAGCACTGACTGCAGGATACAAAATATGCACATATACAAAAAAGAATTCATGGCATATTGTGGTTTCCCACACCAAAATCTTTGAGAGCTGATGTTATACAGAATGTTTTCATTTCCCAATGTTTAGCAGAAGAAGCCCAAGCATAAGAAGAAACAGAATACATGGGGCCACTGGACTGTCTTCTTGGGATGGCAGCACTCAGTTTTCTAAGGAAACATGCCACTGTATCTATCACACATCCACATTTGGAACAGAAAGAGCTGGAATATTTACAATGATTCCCCTGAGAATCAAAGCATTAATTCACATGGCTATTTTCCCACAGGTTTAATGGGGAATATCTTTGTCCTTGAAAATCTGCCAGGACTGAGACAGGCTCTGCAGCATTTACATCTACAGGGCACTGACTGAGTAATCAGAGGGATAAGCATGCTCCATCTGGTCCTTGCCATCCCACTGACATATACAGTTATTGGCTTCACCTAGAAGAGGTAGGCATCCATCCCAGTCCCTCTGCATGTGACAGTGCATGGCATGTCCACCAGGCTGTCCTCATCACCTGATTTTCCTGGGTGCCATGAAATAGAAAAACATTGAAAAAGGAGAATTCAGGTGACTCTGGAAAGGTTACTGGACAGGAATGGGACAGTGGAGCAGTACTGCCCATCTGGTTGTCTGGTGAGTGAGACACAGGCATTCTTCAGTCATTTCATGAATAGAATAAAAATTCCCAGGAAGGGGAACATAATCCTATGAACTTTTTTTTTTCCTACTTTTTTTTTCTCTTTTGTTAGTCAATATAACATAAAACTTTGTAGAGGATTGAGATGACATTGTGTCACTGCACCACAGGCATACCTGTGTAAAATGATGAAAGGCCAGCAACTGTAACTTTTCCTTGTCTCTCAATGATTGGTCTCTGATCTTCATCAAATATAGAAGTGAGAGGTTTTCCCAGCAAGCTCATTTCTGTGCTAAGGGAAGCTGTTTTAGCAGAACCATGGACCATCCGTGAAGAAAGGTAGAGAAAAACTGTGTTGAAATACAAAAAAAATTTAATCTTAAATTCTTTCTCCCATCACCCGTTCACAACAATGTTTAAAAGGGGAACCTTCTCCCAGTTTCATGAGGAAACCAGCTTCAGGACCACCCAGAGAGCTCTATTCCCTTCTCCTTGTCTAAATCACACAAAGAAAAATAAACAAATGAACACAACATTTGCTTTCTCATCCCTTCTTTTCACTAAAGGGTCAGGAAGGTCGGGGATCCTTCTTCTGCCATCTCTGGACACCCTCACCCTCTTCAACAGCCAATCCAGATGGATCATGGCCTTTGAAATCTTAAATCCTTTAATCAGTTTCTCCAACTTTCTCCGTTGGCTCCTTTATGTCACATTCCAGGGCTAATTCAGGTACCTTCACACAGCCCAGGATTTGGATGACAGAAAACACACAGGGAAGTACAAGTCCAGAGATGTGTGCAAGTGGTGGGTTGATTATCCTCAGCTTCATTAGGGTTGCTCAGCAACATGAGCTTGTATTAATCATGTCAGAGCAGCCGCATCCTGACAAGCTATCGGCACTGCCAGGATACAGAGCCTTCCCTCACACTGCTGAGAAAACATTCCCATGAACAGTCCCTCTGCTTCCAGCGAGGTAATGGGGGAATAAAATTTAGACTTGTCAAAAATTTAATTAAGAATTATTCTTACTACGGTTACGAGTCCAACCAGAAAGGAACACAGGATGTTGCACAAAAGACTTTTTCAATGACTTACAAAAAGAGATCTGAAAAGCAACACTTGAAATATGAAATAATGCAGTTAAATGATCTAGGTAATTAAACAAGGGGTAAAGAATTCCTGAATAGATAGATCTCTGGCTGTACAGCTCACAGATTTTCTATGCCTGGAAAGATGGAGACAATGTATTCTTGAGAGATTCATCACCAAGTTCGCAGTCATCATTTCCAGCTGGATTTTTTCCATTTGATAATTTTATCCAGTTAATCAGAGCTCATCAAATACTGCAGAAATAACATTCAAGAACTTCAGTTTAAATTCCAAACAGCTTCCTCATGTCTTTCTATTTCTTATTAATATGATTATGTTCGCTCACAAATGTTCTTTTTTTATCTCAGCTTTTTAATGATTTCTAATTACCAGCCATTCACTGGAGCAGCACTTCAAGTAGCATTACAGAACAAGGCTGACTCTTTCATGAACTACCCTTACACTGTTGAGCCAAACAGGAATTTCTGTGGACTTCCAGATATTCAGTCTCAATGACATCAAGCTGCACTTGCTTTAAATTTGAGGCAGAGCTTACTGAAGAATTACTGAAGAATGGATTTATATTTTAGTAATGGCAATTCTGGAATTGCCATTAATGATATGTGGGTGAAATTAATGAGAGATGATGTCAGCCTTTGAAAATGAAGCGTGGGTTTCTTAAACACCTTGCAGATGATTTTAGGACTCCATGTCTAAATGTCTGTGCAGATAGTACAAGTAATAAAACCCCACTAAAGTCAAATGGGATGCTGGAAAAACCATAGGGATTATTCTCTTAATACAAAGACAGGGAATTTTGGGTTGAAACACTCTAGAGGAGATATCCTCTATAACCCCTGTCTCTGAACACACATACTTTATTGCCTACCACCAGCTTTAATTATAAATTGAAATATTATGCTCGAAATCCTCTATAAATGACACATTGGCGGTTACTATACCAAAGGTGGAAAACTGCTGGGAACATTTTGATTTGTTTTTGTCTTTTTCTTTGTTTTTGTCTTAAATCCCTCACTTCATGGAGCAGGAAAAACTGTCATGTAAATACAGGGAGATTTGCTTGAAAAAAACAAGCAAATAAACAAAACCAGGTTTCAAAAAGCAGTTTTGAAACTTTAGGAAAGATTTGATTCCTATACTCTGCACAAAGAGAGAAAGATTTCTACTAGTTTGCTCCTACTTGAACATATGAGCATGAAAGAGCCACCTAAATTTGGGAGATCATTGAGGCAAGAGGACTTTCTCCTGTTTGTTTGTTTATACAATTTTGCTGAGGCTTCAAATACTTTCAAATAAAGAACACTTCAAGTCATTGAATGCTATGTGTACTCCCACGTACCATTTTTTTTAAGTTACACATACTGAAAGGAACCACTTACTGGGAAGGAAGACTACTCTTGGCCCACTCCCCTGCAGGACAAACTCCAGATGTCTGTCTCCATTAAATTTAAAAAGACACCTTAGATCTGTGTTGTTGTCTATATTTCCTCTTCCTCTCGCCCTGCCAGCTATAAAACTAGAACAGTGCAATTTGATTTGGCAGTCACTATTTACAACCTGGACTGTATATTTGAATATCTGGGGACTGCCTCATTCTATACATAGAAATAGCATGATTAACTTTTACTCTCAGTTCAATTTTGCTTAAGCAGCAAACAAGTTAAATATTATAATTTCTCAAAGAACTTAGGCTAGCTAATAGTTTTGAGCAGTTAAGTATCTGAAGTATTAAAACAAAGAAATGTAACTTCCATTAGTGATGTGGTTACTAATTATATGGCTACAGGATAAATTCTGTGTTATTAATAGTAACAGGAAGAAATTTTTACTGTGAGCATTGTGAAGCACGGTTTCCCCAGAGTAGTGGTGAATGTCCCATCTCTTCAATGCCAGGTTGGATGGGAGGGCTTGGAGCAACCTGGTCCAGGAAGGTGTCCTGGCCCATGATACCGGGGGCTGGAATGAAATTATCTTTAACATCCATTCCAACACAAACCATTCTATGATTCAATTAATAGCTCTAAATGCCATTTATTTCTACTTTAAAGAGGGATCATGTTGCTTGTTAGACACATCTGCATATTTTTACATTGCGTGCTCTTTCTCTGAAACCTAAGCAAAGGTAATGCAAATCTGAACACCAGAATGATGTGTCTATGCAATGTACTAACATTTTAGATCACTATCATGGTATTAACCCCTTATTCATCATAACAATAGAGTATTGTATCAGCATAAGTACCAGCTGAGACATACATGTGTCTCAGTACCTATATAGCGCAGATAAAGCTTCCATTTTCCATATCAAAGGTCTTTTCATCCTGAAAAATGAATACTCTAGTTCATGAAATTCCTCTTTTTTCTGTTTCTATTTCAACCAATCTTTAATCTTAGATATTAGGATAATTTTTTTCTCCGAGCAAATCATCTCTGTCTGCCAGCTGCAGGAGGTCCTTGCTTTCATCTGAAGAATACATCAGGCTAATGTCAGAGTTAACCTACTCAAGGGGGTATAGCTACCACCTTGTTTTATTAGGAGAATTTTAAGTTGGACATTTTTTTTATATTGACTTTTAGCATGTAGAAAACATCTAGCAGGGAAAGGAAATAAGTTTGGGGTGTTCCCCTACCACACACTCTATTACCTCAGTGACCAGTGACCAGAGATGAGTGTTCAGGCAACTCAGTCTATTCTACTCCTGTTCAAGGGCAGTGTGGACTTGCTACAGGCAGTTTTCTCCTCCACACCCCACATCCAGGCACTGCTCTCTGCTTACAGCACACACAGATGTTTAAGTGAAACAAAAAGAAAGAAAGAAAGAAAGAAAGAAAGAAAGAAAGAAAGAAAGAAAGAAAGAAAGAAAGAAAGAAAGAAAGAAAGAAAGAAAGAAAGAAAGAAAGAAAGAAAGAAAGAAAGAAAGAAAGAAAAAGAAAGAGAAAGAAAGAAAGAAAGAGCTTCCCCCAAATAAACCACAACAGTTAGGGAAACTATAGAACCTCTGAAAAAACCTTGAGTTTATAAAAGAACTTTTGATGGACTGACTCTGGACACAATGTAAGACATAGCTGAAGAAAATTTACACAGCAGTGTTTCATTTCTGCTTTCTCTTGTGTGGTCTATAAACAAAAGGGGGATCCTGATTTTCAGTTCATGACATTATTCTTCTCATATTTATTCATGTGGGGTTACCTCATGAACTGTCCTCCAGGAGAAGCAACTTCCTCTGTTCTTATATGTCTAAGTTGAATCTCTCAAGACAGAAGCGCTCAGGAAGACCAAGCTCTCCTGTCCTTTCTTGGGTTCATTACTTCCATCTGGCAGCTGAAGTACAGTAGTTGGGTGGGAGAAATAAGCTGAAATTTTTGCTGATCATTCTGCTCACTGAAATGTCTCAGAGGCATCTGAAATTAGGATCACTGACATTCACAACAGTTTGGGTTAGAAGGGGCCTTCAAAGATCATCTAGTCCAACCTCCCTGCAGCAAGCAGCAGCATCTGCAAGGGGACCAGGTTGCTCAGAACCCCACTTGGCCTGACTTTGTAAAACCCCTGAGAAGTCAAGGACTCCTGAAAGAGGGAACTGAGGATTTCCTACATCACCAGAATGATGTAAGCTCAAATTGCAGCCGACAAGTTAGTGCAGGTGTCCTGTGACTTATCCCATTGACTTAGTAAGGACCAGGTCTCTCTCTTTCTTGTCTGAGTAAGCTGAAATTTCATTTCTTTCAGACTGGCAGTGCAGACAACTTGGTTTCACAGAAAAATTTTCATGAAAATTCCCCATGGAGAGTTTTCACATAAAACCCTTTAAAACATCCCTCAAAAAAAAAAACAAATCAAAGTATCTTTCCTTCCCCCTCACACTTTTTGTCTCATATGCATACTTTAATGGGGAGTATTATGTTGAAAATACAGATGTATACATAAGCTCATCCTTGAGTTATTCTGGGGCAGGTAATATAATTATCATGACCTTTCTTCTGTCACTTTCTTCTGGATGGAGGAGTCTTTCCTCTCTTGCAAGTGCTCTCATTGCAGAGGGAAGCCCATCAGATTTTCTGCTCCTCTGTGTCCTCTGCAATCCTTGCCCTGCTGCTCTCACTGGAGAGCTCACCCCTGAGACATTCCCATGCTGGTGGGAGTGGAGGAGTGCAGAACTCTCCAGCTCCACCCTCTTCCAGAGGAAATGTCATGAGAAAATGTTTCCTTGAGGTCTTTGCTGTTAAAATGCTATGAGAATGCTTGCTATCAAGTGTGCATTTTTATGGCATTTTGACTGGAAGTAATGTGAGAATGTTCTTTCTCACATTATTTTTGTAGAAATACCCTGAGAACACTGTTGTTTGTGATATTTCTACAAAATGTTCTTGGAGATTGAATGTGACTAAATTTACTTTTGTAATCATGCTTTTTTCTTTCTTCCAGCTGAATTTTGGGCAGCATCTAATATTTCTCTATTTTAAAAATTTCTTTTATCATTAAGCCTTGTCCAGATTTGTGCCAAATGAAGCCTTTAGCTGAAATGGCTGATTTGTTTCTTTTGTGCCCTAAGACCTATCCAAACTGAATCAGAGGTTAAGAAACTAGATTAAACTCCACAGCAATTACAGTATTTATAGGATTGTCTTCTGAGATGAAGTTGTTTCGACTGCCCTTTCTGTTTCAAAGTGGACCCTCAATAGGGTTGAATAAAACTGTGGAGGAGTAGAGACCTGGAAGAACAAAGACCACATACTGTAAAAAAAGCCATTCTAATTAAATCAGAATGAAAACAGAAGAATGCCTTTGTTTTCAGAGAAACAAGTAAGTGACCTAGAGAACCTTATGACTTGGCAGTCTACACATTTCTTTTTTGAAAGACATCTCACATCTTTTAAAGGAAATAAATCCTGGAAAAAATATAAGATGTGTCAAGCCAATCAGCTATTTATGCCATTTCCTCCGATCCTGATGTTTCCTTCATGAATTATGCACTTTCAGCTGCCACTACTCACATATGTGGGCCCTTGTGGCATGTTTCCCAGGACCAGCATGTGATTACAGATCATAAAAAATGAACATACACATTTCTCCTTCACTAAAGGCTGAGATGCGCAGTTCCAAATGCTCCATGTTAGAAATGTCTCTTCTATTTGAAAAATAGCAGCTGTTATTAAAAACATCCACAGGTAGAATAGCTGAAGCCGTGAAAACAAATCACCCTAAAGAATTAAGAAACAGATGCCCCTGAAGAATGGAGTAGCTAAAGAGTTTTCCCATAGCCAGAAGGTGGTGCTGCATTGTAATGTAGTCACAGGGGGTCAGGTTTGCATCTTTGATAACTTATGCTGTTTGATTCACCTTTAAAAAGTGAAAGAGTAGAAGAGATTAAATCATCACAACTGCGCTCTGAGGTAGTGTTCAGCAGAGGTAAAATGAAGTGTAGAATTTAGTTACTTATATATTAAAAGCCTGTGGTTGTTCTTGTGTGGGACTGGGTCTTTCAGCAGAAGCTTTAAATTCTCCCTCTATTTCTTTTTTCATGGTTTTATTAAACTCTCCTGCTTTCCTAACTCTTCTGTTTCATCTCAGGACACTGAACAACACAGAATATAAAAATATGGCCAACCAACTCGTGATGTGTGTCCTTGAAAAAATCTTTCTTCTTGTAACATATTGCATAATTTTTGCTAGGAAACTTTGAGCTTTTCCCTTTTGTTGAATAGCAGTTGAGATATTCAGCTCCAGGTCGACACAGTTGACTTCGATGAAAGTCTGCAAGACTTTACCAGGTGAGGTGGTGCAAACTCATTCTTTAACAGAAGAAGTAGAGCAGAGCTGCTGTCACATGGTGTGTCTGCACAGTGGAAAGTGGTGCTGTGCAGAGGATCCCAGGGATTTAGCTCAGGTAAGGCAGCCTGGGTGCCTTGTCTGCTCAGTTAGGCTCCCTCACTCATGCTGCACCCTGGTCTGCATGGATGCATCTGTGTTACTTAGGATCATGAATGAGCTTTTGAAACATACCTGGATTGTTCCCTCTTTCTACACCTTGCTCTGTGTTTTGGAATAGTCTTGGAGATCAGATGCTGGTTATCAGGAAATGGGCAGATGTGCTCTAGCGGCCCACCCTGTGCACTGCTGCTCCTAGGGACAGTCATGACACAGGATTGCTTCCTTCCTCCCTCCCTCTCTCTCTCTCCCAAATTCTGCAGGGTCAGGATTTAGGGCTTCAGCACCAAGTGTTTCTCTCCAGCCGATTCATTCCTACTGATCTGCTTTAGGAGCTCATATAGCTCACAGGTACTTCTGCATAGGCTAAGGGTCATATGGACAAATCCCATGTTCTCTGATAAGAAAGATATTCAAATTTGATGTGATTTTTTTTTTTTTTAATGGGAAAAAAGTTAGTAAGAATCAGGCAGCTGGGAATAAAGTTTTGACTGAGAGGAAAATGACCCTGACCATCAGAGCAAATAATCTCAGGGACATGGAAAATTATTGCCAAGTATTGCCATTCTTGTTTGCATTACTGAGGCACATTGAAGCCATGGGCCAGCACTCACTTTTACTAACTACTAAAAAAAAATGTGATGTTTTTCACAGCAAGGGAATGAATCTGGAGGTTAAAATTTTCCATGGATTCAAGGAGAGACGCTGTAAGTTCATAGAACTGAAATCAGCCGGGAATTAATGAGTGCGCAAAAACCACATCCAGTTCAGGAAATCGCTGGGCTGAAAGTAGCTGGAGGCTGGGAGAACAGTGAGGGGGATGGGCAGATTGATTGGCCTCTTCTTACTATTTTCTAATCACTACTTTAACCACTTCTCTGACTGCTCTGGGGAAGATAAGAGCTGGTCCTCCCCCCTGAGATCAACCTCAGCCCCTTTCAGGCTTATGGCTGAACACCTTTATCCTCCCAGTGCTTTCCAGAGAGTTGCTGTGCAGCTCCCCCGAGCTCAGTCGTAGCAGCCTCTTCTGTGTCACTGGGAATCAAAAGAGGATTTGGTCACCTGAACTTTCAGAATAAAATTTCCCATCAACTAGTTACTAATTGGGGCTAATTTATCCTTGGCATGACCTTTCTGAGTGATGGCTACTCTCACATCAGCATGGAACCTGTGATTATGCAGGGACTGAGATATGCTTATGTCAGCCATGGAGAGATTATCCAAAGTGGAAATCCCTTTTCCACAGGAGATGCCACCTTTGCACTGTGCATAATGTCTTTGGCAGGTTGTAAAACATTTGCGGATTTGCTGCAGATTTTTCCCTAAATTTAGGGTGCCAGAAAGCTGCTTCCAGTTTGGAAACATATCAGTTGTTCCAATGGGGATTTTTAAGATGTGCAAAAATGTACACAGATTTTGATACAGATGAAAAATAAAGACTAATTTCTTTCCTCTAACAAGGTCATGTAATCTGACCAGCCTTATGTAGAATAACTTCATGAAAACTTTGAGTTCACATAGAAATCACCATGGTTTCATTTTTGGTGATTTTTTTTTCCTTTAACTATCATTGTCTCTCTGTGTATATATACAATAGCTTTTAAAGTCACCAGATGCTTTATGACTGCTTTCAATTTTAAAAGTGACCCATAGTAGATGGAATAGGCTTAACCATTCCCAAAATCATGGAGTTTTATCAGCTTAAATAAAATGAATTTTGAATAATGAGGGGGAAAACTGAACCTTACTTTAACTTATATAATGAAAAAATAGAAAAACCTTTTTATTTAAATAAAAAAGTTATTTAAAGCATCTAGAGATCTAGGACCTTTACAGGCAGAGATCATGTACAGCTTGGAGTAAGTGCTTGTGTGAGAGTTTCTTATTGCTGGAAACAGAGGCCCATAATGGAAGTGGTGACAGACCTTAAATTAGTGCAATGCTACTGTACAATAATGTGTATTCTCAGTGCCATATGGTTGTGATATGCAGCAGTTTTCCTATGCTGATTAGAAATTTGGAGTGTCTGGCAGACATTACAGAAGGGAAAGACATCATTGATCATTTTATCAATCCACTCTGGGTCAGTGAAAGATCATTACTGCCAGTCTCAATTTCTGGTTTTTAATTATTTGCATAACTGTGGTGTCCCAAATCCCCAGTCAGGACAGCATCCCCTGTTCTGTGCATTGCACACATCAGGGTAAGTGTTGCTTGCTCTGAAAATGCAGAGCAGCTAATGTGCAGATGCACTCAGAGACAAGAAGAAATTGAAGCAAGGTGACATGAAACTAGATGTAAAGGCTACAAATTCTTTGCTGCTTCACTCTCTGTTCTTTTATTATAACTCAATTCCCTTGGTTTGCTTACTAGGTCACCTTATCTGGCTGAAGGCTCATAGGCACCCCAACAGACTTGGTGTGTGGAGAACAAATGCAGAAACACAGGCAAAGTTGAATCATTTATCTGAGACACCAGCAAGACAAAGTATCACAGGGAAAGAGGTGGGAAGGCAATGTCGTGGCACAGAGGAGTGTGCAAAAGCATTTGCAGAATTACTGGAAATTTGTCTATGCCATAAAATGGCCACATGGTAGAAATCCCACAACTAGTGGGACCCCGTGCCGTTAAGTGCAGACTGTGTGTGTGACACTGCACTGTGCCACAGTGACCTGTCACTGTATTTCTCGACAGGGCTTATTAGCTTGGGCACAGCCCTGTCTGATGTGGGAGCAGCACGTCAGACGGGAACTGGCTCGGCTCCAGACAGCTCAGTGCATCCCTGCATCACACGCCCCAGCACACCAGCTCTGGGATTAACTTGGAGACACCTCACTTGGATCTGGTTTAATTGGTCCATAAATGATAAGAAATCCACACTGCTTCTCTTATCCAATCTCCAGTTTAATAAAGGAAGTTCTTTCTGATGAGTAGACAGGTCTTTTTGTTTCAAAAAATATTTCATCCTGGTATAAATTAATTGCCCTCCAAACCCAGAAGAGAGTCCTTTGAAAAAGAGACATCCTGGCAGGCCAAACAGCCGTGTGTTTTGTTGCCATTTGAGGGGACTTGCACTGAAATCCCAGCCTTTGCTGCCTTTCTCCTGCTAAGGAAGAAGTACCTCATATCACAAACCAGCAGCCCCTTCAGGCAATTGCCATTTAAAGAGTGGCATTGACGGACTCTGTAAGGAGTCCTATTCAGTGCTCTCTGGCTTGGCAGCATGATGTCAGTGATGTGGGCGGCAAACCCCTGAATTTGCTTTGATGGTATTTGTGCTCTTTTTTTTTCCATTTTTCACGAATGAGTGATTCATTTCTTTAAAACAATGTGTTTGGAAAGCCTGCCCCGCTAAGGAATTGTCTACGCAGTGGGGGAGGCTTGGAACATTGTATGTCCTCATGGAAGTACCAACAGGGGTTGTGCCAGATCCTTAGTGCAAGAGGTAACAGGGATGCTTGCATCAAAGCCAAAGCTTCATGAATCAAAGGCGCTGACTCTCGAGCACAAGTGCCAGCATTTGGGCAGATAACCCAGCCCGTGCCAATTTAGGGTGAGAGAAATGCCCCAGACTAATCCTGTGTATTCAAAGAAATGCAACATAAACAAGTTTGAGTATCCCACAGCCTTGAGAGTCTTCATTTATAGATATTAAGCAAAGAAATAAGGCTAATGATGTGGCCTTATTTCCCAAAAAAGAAAAAGCAGAAAAAATTCTGCTAAAAACTGGTGTTGCCTCATGTGGTTTGTTTTAAACACAGGGGAATTGGGAAAGCAGCACTGGAAGAAGAAACTGTGGATGTCTAATCACATGCTTTGCAAGTGGATTAACTACAACATAAATGGTCATGTGGCAGGCAACCAGAAGCAGATTTTGGCCAGTATAAGGACTGTTGGATAATTCTGTGCCATCTCCCGTAGTAAGCAACTGACACTCAGCATTTACCAGCAGGGTGATCCAGACTGCTTGGATTAGGCTAAGGCAAAATGTTATATGCAATGGAGAAAACAAAACACTCGTGGAAAATCATCAATTATCCTATATGCACAGTGGAGCTGGAGGCAGCATTAGATTAAACTCTAAAATCAGGGTAATGTCTGAGATGTCACTCTCAATGAAATTCCTGGATTGGGCTGAAAATTATGTGCTTGTGTTCACTCAGAAAGAAAATGAGGAATACCCTTCTGTTCAGAGGTGTGTGATCAAGATTTTCTTGTTCTCTTGAAAAGGTACCTAAAAAACAAGGTGACTGCACAAGTTTTGCATAACATTTTTGTGATTATAAAGAGAAGTGTGAACACAGCTTCAAACAAATACAAGTATCTTAGTAATTTAACTTTGCATTTCATATATAAGACCTTAAGTGATTCATTACAACAACTGATCTCTAACTTGCTGAAAAAATTGGTTTCCTCTTCCAACAAGTTTTGCAGGAGAAAGTCCCCATGAGAAAACTGATTGCCTGACTTCACATCACAACCAGTATCTGGTTCAAAGGATTGGTCCCAAGCAGTATGACAGAGGACTTTGTGTTAGCAATATCCAATGCAATCATATATCTAATCAATGTTTCCTTAGCCCTTTCCACATTAGTAAACTGCTTAGACAACTAATTCAAAAAGTGGAAGACCTGACTCCACCTTCTTGTGAAGTTTAAATTCCATAACTCCTACATGACAGAACATGTTGGATTGACAGAACATGTTGGATTGGACAATCTTAATGCCTTCTCTTAAAAGTAAGCCAATAGGCAGGTGTCTAAGTTCAGTGTTAATTTTGCTTTATTTCTGTTTAGTGTGTCCTGGTTAGAGGTGGATGTGTATGCACTTCACAACATAAACATGACCCACATCATTATTAAAATGGTTTGCAAAACTCAGGGCTCAGATTCCATCTCAGTTACACATTTTGGAATGGCAAGTTTACAGGCACGATCTCATGAACTCTCTAATCCTACAAGGGCAGAAGGCATCCTGTTCTCCTCTCCTTGTCTCTCCCAGAACATAACATGTGAAAGAAGATGATGTCCACAACAGCCACCATGCCCTCGTTTTCCAACTCAGTTTTTCTGTTGGGCTCCTCAAGCTCACCGGTGCTCAGTGAGAATAGAGAAAACATCATTCTTAAACATTCAAAAGCAGCTCCCCATTTGTCCTGTTACATACACACCCTAAAGAGAGTAAACACAAGGAAATGCTTTGAAATCAGACCCCCCCTCCCTCTTTTTTTTTGGCTGGGCTACTTGGTACTCCATATTCAGTGAGTAGATTTTTCCTTCTGGTTTTGACAATAAATGCCATTACAAGTCTGAGAAACCTGCCTGGTGGAAAGTGTTGTCAAAATGGCACATTCAAAAATTCATTTTCTAGGAATCATTTTGGTAGGAATTCCCCAACTGGCCCCTTACGTTACTTACCAAAGCATTTTGTGTTCTCTAATATGGGGAACATTGGATTTTTCAGTGCAAATGTTATTGATATAGAGTAACAGTAGATATATACTTTCAAGAGGAGGTATTCCTTGAATCATTCATTTCCCTGTATCTTTTCACAATGTTGATGAAAAATGAAAAAAATCAAACATTCTGTAGAACAGAAATTCTAAAAAAAGTTTACTAAATTTTTTGTTTAAATGGTATTGAACTGATATAATATTAAATGTTGTCCTGAACACTTAACCTTTATTTTTAAAAAACTGTTTATTTTATATTTGTGATACTCTATTAACATTATCAAATCAAAACCAGAGTACTTTCTTATTTTATAATAATAGTTAATTTTAAAATCCAAATATTAACAGATTTTGGTTTTGTAGAACTGCATTTTCTGGTAGAAGTCAGCATAGCTCAAAAATTTTCAGTCAACTTTAGAATTATGCATAAAGACAAGTGAGGCTGTGATTTTCAACCACATGTGGAAATGAAAATCATATGGATGCAATTGAAGGCTTCTGAGATTTGGGTACCACGTCCCAGAGGATCCCTTGAAAACCCTGAAAGAGTGTCTCAAGCACAGTACGTACTTGTTGCCTATTACTGTTTAAAAATAAAAACTGTTGGAGGCACATGTCTAGGAAAACTTGAAGCACTTTTGTGCTGTAAAAATCTTTAACTTCTAAGGAGGTGTAGAACAATACTTTATTTTGTTAATCCTGATAGATAGATTATTCCAATTAATAAATAGTAGGAATTTCATTATATGTTATATGTTATGTATTGGTGCTTTGTGATCTGTGCTACACATTTATATCGCAAAATAAAAAAAACAAAGAACCAAAGGCAAACAACCATTTAAACCATGTCTTAGAATTTTACTGGCACTCTGAAATACTTTGAAATTTTATTTGAAGTTCAGAAACTGATGTTAAGTCATCAAATGAGCTTCCCTGCCTTTCTATAACTGATTGCAATTCATTCTAAACTTCACTTGTGTCTCCCTGCATACTAACTTCACAAACACAAAACTTCCCACTGCACTTTTATTCACAGGCTTGTCAATCAGGTGCTCACCGTTCCCTTAAAGTTTAAGCCTTATTAACCTACACACTGGATTTGACTGGTGATAGGCCACAACAAACAAAGAGCACCAACTCTCAGGTTCCAAATCCTGTCATCCTAGTTCAGAGGGTCCCTGCAAACCCCCTGTAAGAGATGAAAGGATCAGTCAAATGTCTGATTATTCAAACACACAGGCAATGAGGGCACATTGTGGAAAAAAAAAAAGTTAGTGGAGTCCCCTGCTGATTGAGATATCTTCTAAAAAAATAACTTGGTGCTGATCTTTGTATGCAGATAGCATTGGTTTCTAGCCCAGGTCTTCATGGGTTATGTCAAATGCACACTGGGAACACCATGTGGAAGGTCTGGACTGAACATATATTTGGCAAATATTGTTAAATTGAATTCACCTCATGCCAGTGTTGCCCAGCTACAACAGGAAGTCAGCATGCCAGCTACTTCAGAGGAACTGAAAAACCACTGCAATTCTGGCAAGAACAATTTTATTCCATTAATTTTCATATGTCATTTCATATCTTAAGGCATATACATAAGTCTTGATTTGGTATAGAAATTATTTTATTACAACAATTATGCTCATAAATGGCTTAGGCATGTTGGTCAAATGTAATCCTGCTGACTAAGCATCGTTCTATTTATTGGGATTTTCATTACTGTTAGTTAATATTAGAGAATTGCTCAGAGATCCCACTCAGGCATGGGACCCTGCACATAAAAGGCAATGGCCCTCTCATGTTGTGTAAGTACAAATCTAAATAATAACTATGAATTGTAGAATGCAAAGTATAAAAGCTGAGGGAAAGAGAGCAATCATGTTAACGAGGAAATCTGGCAGGTTGGGGCTTTTTTTAGGATTATTAAAAATAAAAATCTTTGGCTTTCAGCATGAGCTAAATCGACAGAACAAAAAGCAAGAACAATCTACCATGGAGGCAGACTACAAAAACAGAAGCTGACCTTAGCTTTTCCCAAAAATATTTGCTTATATTCCTGCTTTCCAGCTCTTTTTTATTTTGGTTTTCTCCTAAGTAAAGAATAATAATAACTGCAGGATTCCAACAACTGTTGAACCTGCATGAAACAACATTCAGCTTCTGACTGTAATGGCTTATGAGCTTCCCACTGAGCTAACTACCAGTTAGTAAAATGTAAATGACACAATAAACAGGGCTCATGAGAGGATCAGATCATACATGCATTTTCCTATAATACCTTTTGAGAAGGGGGAAACAAGGGCAGGTTATAGCTGAATAGTGCAGGGAGCACGTGGCAACAGGTCCTTTATTCTGTCTACCAAAGCAAACTTTTTTTCTTTTTCTGGGGAAAAAAAGGCATAACAAACTGATGGGTGAAAAACTTTTTTCACTGAAAAGCTAGTTCTCCATCCCAGAGTAATAGATTCAAAATCCAGATAGCTTTATCTGCATATCTCAAGACATAAAGAGAAAAGAAATTAGGGTAAATAAACAGTGACAAATATCCCATCAGGATATCACTTTCTCGTAAAAAGTAGAGCATCCCACTTTTACAATATTGTCTTCTTCTTGTGTCATAGTGATATAAACCAGATTATTTTAAAGCGTTTTATTTCATTTCTTTGGTATGGTGCTGCATCAACTCTCAAAGGTATTAAAATGTGCATCTTTCATTTGTTTTCTGTAGTAATTAAATATCTTTGACCATTTCTTTAGAAAATGGCAATGCTAAGATTTTCATCTGTTTTCTGTGTCAGCTACATCTTAATACTTCTATCCTTTAAGAAGTTTCCTGCCTATTCAATAAGCATGTTAAATAAAGGGTAAATGTATGAATAAACTGGTTCTTATATGATTCAGAAGCTCACAGCAAAAAAGCAACCAAGCATATACAAGTAATACGCTGTTCCTCAGGGAAAACAATACTTGTACCATAGCTTTGGCTTTATGCTGCAGAGCTGGACTGAGCCTGAGAGATGAATGTAAAAGATAAAGAAGCATTGTAAGGTCAGTGACTGAGCTCCTCTTTTTGCTAATCGGCTTCCCTTGTTATCCATCCAATTTACTAGAAGGTTAACCTTTTCACTACTGCTAGAAATTAGCTAATTTTTTCTTTTCTTTTTTTTTTTTTTTTTTTTTTATGAAATGGCCAGGGTAACAAATTGAAATTGTTGTTGTTCATACAGTTCTGTAACAGTAAATGAGATTAAAAACAAACAAACAAATAAAAATTCAGCAGCTCAGCGGAATTTTTCCTCCAAAGAGCATTCAAATGCAAATGGGTTTACATGAAAAGAGGTACCAGGCCTTCATAGATAAAATATTTCATGGAGATAGAGCTTCCAAGGCCATGGAAGGAATGCCAATGTCACGTATTAATTAAGAGCAGATTTAAGATGGACTGACCTGGAATTTTCCAAGGGAACATATTGCTGTTGAAAAATAATTTTCTTTTAAACTAGAACTTTATATGGAGATCCTATTCCAAATGTCTTTTAAATGTTAAATGCATAGAATATTTTATTTCAATTTTTTTTAAATGTAAAATTTATTATCCCAGTTGAAATTATCGCAAAAGTCAGTTAAAAAAAAAGCAGACTAGTTATATATAAGTGAACCAAAACTCACTATGTATCCACTAGCTTTTAAGAGGTTTTTGTTTTCTTCTTGAATCAAGACAAAAAAGCAAATTTGTTGAAAAAAGTGCAAAAGTTAGGTTTTTTAAAGTTATATTCTATATCCCAAGATAAGAATGAAAGAAAAAAAATTGAATCAGGATGGGCAACCCAAAGATGAGGGCTTTACCAGTTGAAAGATCAAGGTTCAGTGCTTACTTCCATCACAAGATATTTTTGTTCATTCCATGTCCACCTGTCCTAAATTCATGAAAGCAGTTAAATGTCTCAGTCTCAGCACCATTTGTGCCCTAGAAAAACACATACAAGGAACCAGTACTGCTGTTCTAGAGCATACACAAAGGCCTGCCTGCCCCAAAAACTGCCTCAAGATAACACATCCGATGGATACAGGTTCCTTAGGAAGTGCTGTCTAAGGAGAAGTATTGGTCCAAAGGTATGAGGACTTTGAAGAGGCTGACAAGAAATAAAAGTCCCCAGAAGGACCACACTCATTAGATGTACCCCAGCTATGGCTAATTTACACAGGTAGCACAAACTGTAACCACCCTGCACTGGATTTCTTGTATTAAGAAGGTGATTTGTAAAAGATATATTTTACTCAAACATCCTAGTTAGTAGTGGGACTCTCCTGATATCTCCTACCACAAAGGATCAGTGCAGGGGTTAATATCTTAAGTAAATATTAGCTCTGTGGACACTATGGTAATAGAAGGGAGGTAGGGAAGTACCTTAATTCAGAAGAAGATTGGGAAAAATGTCTATATTTTCCCTTTTTAAAATATATATGTCAATGCAGAATATTAGGGAGGAGAACATATGAAAGCATTTAAAATGGTGAAGCAGAGGTGCAAGAGAAGAGAATTCAGATCACCAGTGATTATGAGGCATATTAAGAAAATTCAGCTCAAAAGATGAAGGAATTGATGCAAGGACACCAAACATCACAGAAAAATAAAATTTAAGTGGATGTCCCATATTAAATTAAACTTTCAATGTTCTAAAAATGTGATCTTAACACTTACAAGAATAATATGAATTCTTAAATTCAAAAGATATATTTTCTAGGAAAATATCCATGGACACTTTCTGTGTCATATTCTATCTCAATGGTAAAAGAAGTAAGTTGAGAACTTTTATGAAAATTAAAAAAGCTGTTGGACTTCAGTCATTTCATTGACTTTTCTTGCAGCCTCAGTCTATATATTTTAACCTTCTCTTTATCCTTCAATTCTTGCTATAATACAAAACAACTTTTGGTGAATCTCTGAAAAATCTTTATTCTTTGAGCCAGGCTTGGTTTTAATTATTCTTCTTAGAATGTTTTAAAAGAGTGATGAAAAGAAATGAGCTGTTGTGTCTTTTAATCTCAAGAGTAATAAAAGAATTTGAATAGGCCTATAATCTATAAACACTATTATGCATATAAAATACAAAAGAAAAAGTTAAGTATTTGTAAGTTTGGTATCAAGTCAAGATGAAGATCCTTAGGCAGATGAAATGGGAAAAATCTTTGGTATAATTTTCAAATGAGATAAAAGGGAAGGATAGTGAAAAATTGTAGGAAAAAGTGTTCAGAAGTTTCAATTTAGGATCTTCAGATTTAATAAATGTTCCCACTCACTCCAAGACCTCATAGACCTAATCTGACAGTCTGTACCTTCTGAGTGCACAAATTATTAATGAAGAAAGAGTTGTTCCTTGCATAGTAAAAAATTTGGACCAGGTTTGGACTTTTAATTCCAAAGTGCAGCATTTAGGGGTTTCATTCTACCCTCAGTTAGGTATTGCAGGTGCTCGACATCTCTTAAGTACAGCAACTCATCATCTCAGTTTGGATCCCCAACAGTTTAGCCTTACTATTTTGACTTAATGTTGGCATTTATTATAATCATGGATAATTATGTATAATTATAATTAAGCCCTAATCCTCCTCAATTACACTCACATAAATTAGGCATAAGACATAATTTAATCAAAATTAATGGATTTGCGCCAGTGTGGAGCTGACACAAGGATAAATCCAGATCTTGTATCTTATTATGAAGTACAGCATTCCAAACATGCCAGAATGAACCCATCTTATGGGTAACTATTGTTCAGTTACATGAATTTTTTGTTATTCATTGACTGTCATTACCAACAAAAAAGAAAAAGTGGTTTTGGTTCAGAAAATAAAGCAAAAATTTCAAAGGAAACACTGAAATCTGAAAGAATTTCAGCTCTTGTACATAAGAAAAAACATTTGTGAGATCATAAGGATGTTTATAAAGATTACTTTTGTTAAAATAATCAAAGGAAAATTAATTCCCTTGGGCATTTAAAATGTATGTGGTAGAAATACATCCAGATGCTAACTTTTCTGGCTGACCAAGAGTGGCCTTAGAGAGGTGGTTGGGGAAATGATCCTTTACAAAACATGAGATACAAAGCTTATGTTGTTGAAAGGAGAAGCATGTAATCAGCTAAAGAATTCCTGAGAATGACCAAGGGCAGCAGATACTGAAACCTTGAACTTCCTTACTTCAATGCATTTTTTGCATGCTTCCTGGAGAAAGGAGCAACCAAGGGAATTTATTAACTTTTAACTTAATTAGGTAGATTCCAAAAAAATGTTCATTCCTGGACCAGTCTATTTAGACACTGCAACCTTCAAAAAATTGTAGCTTCTCTCTAAGGACTCCAGTGGGGATTTTTTTAAAGAGGCTATGTGAACTTTTTCTTCTTCTAAATATAACAATAGAGAAATTTTAAATGAGAATTTTGGGTGCTCAATTTCATGAGAGCATACTAAGGCAACAGACTGTATGGTGTGTATATATGTGTGTAAGTTTAATTTAGATGGTCCATGGAAATATAAAAAAAACCTTTAGAAAATAATAAAGCAGTCAGTTCCTGTGAAATCTAACAGATCTTTCACACACACTACAATATATGCAAGCATACTTTTTTTTTCTAACTTTGATTCCTATTCATTGCTCTCTGTCAGGGAATATAGAACCTAACTCTAACTTTCCCAAGCAGCACTGTCAAACCTATAATATAGAGTTATGTTCTGTTTTGTTTTATTTTGGTTTGTTTTGTTTTAATTTAGTTGTCTCTTGTGAAATTGTTGATGAAATAAAAAGGAACCCTATTTTAAACTTTTCTCTTCTTAGGCTCACAGAATATTGCCAACAGAAGCAACAGAATTCAGATGTCCTGTTTCCCCCTAATCTACAATCATTGTTTCACATGGTGTCTTCTGGGTCAATCAAAAAAAGAGGAGGAGAAGATGTTGTCCCTGGCAATGGAAATTCAATGCTGGCCCTTCAGCCCGACAGGAGCCATAGGCTGTGTGCAGAGCTAAGAAAGAAAACAGATTTAAAGAGCCACTTCTACAGCAAAAACAAGTTATAGGTGCAGAGCAATCACTCTGTGCTAAACCATAATCAGATTAATTTTATTCACTGGGTTGATTTAGAGCATCAACATTATAAAGAACGTTGAAACCAGTCCTGTTGACAGAAAGTACCTAGTTCTCTAACCTAATTCACCAGCCACTGTGGTGAATTCATTGGACTACTTCCAAATAAATTAAAATGTGTTGGAATTAAGAGTAGATAAATTACAAAAAAAGCCATCAGACTTCCTCAAAGCCAGGGCCTAGAACTCTAAGACAAAATTTATATAGAATAATTTAATTTTAACAATGGATTCTTAAATTCATTCACAGGTACTCTCTGTTGCTCACCTTTTGAGTTATAAACATTATACAAAGGATAACGTGTAAATGGAGGTTATCACAAGGGATAATACTAAAAACCCACCTGTGGTGACTCCCATGTTCTCTGAACTGCTCTTAAAGAGGATTTTTTGTCCACATGCTGCAGTTGTGTCACCAGTCTTGTATCCCTGATAGCAAATCCTACTATTGGCTATCAGTGTTGCAGCCCTTTTAATATTGTCATCAGCTGCAGATTCAGTCTCTGAATCAATAAATTTAATCATCTTTATGGTTTTTCTTTTATTCATGTCTATTTATTATAGTACCACAATATAAGATGTCAAGGGAAGGAAATGACAAAGGACTGCTGGAAAAACAAAATCAAACAAACACCACTAGGAAACATTTCAAATGAAATAATTTTTCCAAAATGTTGTCTCAAATGAATTTTGATGCACCAGGCAGTGCAGGCAATTTAATCATTTGTCTAAAGGCCTTGGTAAACTTTTATGCACAGTATATTTCAGTAAAGTCAAGACTAATATAATTTTGGTTACAATTTACATGCATGAGGATTTTTCTTAACAATGAAAAATAAATAGCAGATATTAACTGAAAGATAAATTAGGTTAACGAGCATAATTGAAAAATGACTTCTGCTTCCCTTTTTTTCAGTCATCAAACAGTTAAGATGCCCAAACACTTATTTATTTTTAAACAAGATTACTTAGCATGTCTGAAATAATTCAGTAGACTGCTCCTCTGACTAAATCTACAGGGTTGTACATAATTTAAGAAATTCCTGTGTTAGTCTATAGAGATTATCACAACTCTGGACCTAATTTCACAAAGGTAGAAGATGCCCAATTGTTAATTTACTCATTTGTTTAACTCCTTTTTTAAAGTTAAATCTTTTGTTTCAGTCTTGGGAAAACCACTTACCCCATTCCCTTACCATTTACTTAGGATCAAATCTTGAGAGTATGACAGAGATTTTAATCTTCTGCTTCTATTATCATTATAACAGTATCCCTGGGGGGGAGGGGGGATAAACTATAACAACAGCAATGACCAATCAAAAACAAAAACAAAGACAACAAGAAAAAACCTCAAACAAACAACAAACAAAACAAAAACCTTAGAAAAGGTGTTGTATTGCAAGAATTAATCTCAGAGGTTTGGTGAAATTTGGATTACCTTTGGGCTAAGAGAACTTCTACAGCAATCCTTGGTAAAGGCTGTGTCTGAGCAAATCAGAGTGTTAGCAGCTTCAGATGAGTGTCAGAAAACACAGAATTAAAAGCCTCAGATTTAAATCCTCAGAAAATTCTCCTAGGGGTTCACAGGAGTGTCTATAGAAGACAGGATTTAGAAGAGGTACATGTACGTATATAGACTTTGCAGTTTATATCTGTTCTGAATAATGAAAGAATAAAATCTATTTTGATGTGCTGGAAGTCAAAAAAAGCTTCCTGAATGTGATTCATCCATCTCTGTTCTGTTACACTACACAGAACTGGGTAAAAACAAGCTTATTTTTTTTTCCCCAGATTGAAATGTGGGCATCAGAGGGCTAAAAGCACAGTTTTCTCTCTCTCTTTTTTTTCCCCAAACATTTTTTTATCCTTCTTCATTGGAAACGTAATGCTGTCAGCTGTCCCTGCCATCTTCCAATTTCAAGTTTTCTCTTTCCATCTGTGTTCATACTTTTTTTAACTCTTAATCAGGTCCTGCCGTGTCTTTGTATAGGCATTCATCATCATATGGCACCAATTCAGACCTGTAACATGAATAAAGGTTGGTATTTATCATAACTGCTGTAAAGGAAGTGCCTTTAAAAGGAAAGGGAGCATGTAATTCCCTGCCATTCACTTTCTCCTCAACCTTTCACCTTTTAATCAGTAGCCATAACCCAAGAAGATCTCACAATGGAAAGTTAATTATGAGGTCATGAAGATGAAAGCATCTGACTTGCATTTTATAAAGGTACTTTGCTTTTAAATTATCCCTGATTTACCTGCATGAAAGGAAAGGAAGTTCCCAAAGATTATTCAAAATGGACCAGACATTCAGATGCCAACATTTCCAAGTAAAAATGGAAATGCAATCCTGTCAAATGTCCTTTGAATATTTCTTAGGAAAGAGGTTTCCATTTACCAATGTGACCTGACTCATAAATTGAAGATATGTTCATGGATATGAGTGTATTGAGCACTCAAAGGCTCCATGGAGACTGTACTGTTCATAACTAGAAAGGTATCTAGAGTCAAAAACTCCAGAAGTTAGTTATTTGTATCTATCAGCTTTGGGAATCTGGAGTGTACTATTCAGAACTTCAGGGAAAGTGTGCTTGAAGGGCATTGTCCCATCTATGCTGAAAATCCTAAACTTATTCTGTCTTAACATTTGCAGATGTTGAAGGCAGCAGAAACAACTCCAGAAAAAAATAGTAGCTTGTTTCATAACATCTAGTATCCAGGAAGGTAAGATGGAAAGCTTGCCATGTGTAAATAATAATAACAAGTATCCAAAATTGTCTTTTTCTACATAAGAAGTGCTCTGTTCACATAGTGGTTAAGCACCCCAAAGACAATCAAATAGTTAAAAAATATGTTCATTTTAGAGCTATCCAAACTGAATTACCAGACTACAGAATACATGGTTTGTCCGTCTGATCAGAGCCCTGTTAACTTAAAATGTATCCCCTTTGGGTAGTGAGGGCTGCTAGAGAGAAAGAGTGGCTCAGGCAGACAAAGGGGGCACGAGCACCATTGCTCCCTGGCCTGTTAAACCAGAGAGAAGTGTCAGTGCACCATGGCCAAAGCATGAGGAGGAGAGGAGGCAGGGAATAGCAAGAGGCTGCCTGGGGGCCATCACACTTTTCTGAGGAAAACAGCATGATGGAAAACCATCCTTTCTGCATCCAACACATGAGCACCGGAGGGGACCTTGAGGATACAACATTTTCTATAGGCAACAGTGTCTTTTCATTGACTTTCCATAGGAGTTACTGATTAAGAAACAGGCCATATTTCACCCTCTATCATAAATAGTACAGTGATACCAGCTTTCTGTGATGTTATTATTGGCTGCACTATTCCTCTCCTAATAGTGCTTTAAATTATATCTACTTGGTTATTAATACTCCTTAAGCTGTTTTTGTTTCCTCTAAGGGAAGGACAAAACATTTTCTTTGGACTTTTCATGACAGTTAATGGTAGAGGATGAATGGAAAAAGAGAGGTTGTGATTTAAGTTGGCAAAGTCTAAATTATATATTGCTTTTCCTGAAATAGGACTTAATTCTGAGAACTGAAATCAGCAGTAATAAGGAATTGCTGCTCTTGTAGGAGAAAGCCCAGAATGTCTACACTTGATAAAGTAGGTTTTTTAACAAGTTTTTTAACATGAATAAGAAAATGTTTTGTGCAAAAGAAAATTTTCCTTATAATGCTATAAACCATGAGGTCAGCTGCATTATATAAAAGAAAAGAAGCACGAAGCTTGAACAAGAGTTTCATGTCTTTGGCATCTCCTTGAAACCCCTTGAAATTGTCATTTGATAGCACTACCCTTTTCTGTAAAATGCAGATGCTGAGTGAATGTATGTGTTCAGAGACTACACCTATAGTTCTGCATGAAGATCATGGAAAATATGAATTAATAAAAAGAGGAAACAACAGTAGAAAACTGGTCCAAATGTAGTCGATGCAATTTGTTTTATAATATTACTGTTCCATGAAGACATGGAATAATGAAACTCTCTTTCATTACAATATTATCAGCTCAGCTGTGACAGGAAGCCCTCTGGATACTGTTCTCACAGGCTTCTTGTTCACATTTTCAGATAAAGGGAGTTTGTGATAGGTTTTGAAGTTAGGCATGATTCAAACCAGAATTTGCATGAATGAGCAACAGTGAGTTTATAATCTATGCATCTGGTAATCCATGCTCCTATTCCTCCAAACAGAAACAAGCCTCTTAAGTTCACCATGCATCTTGGATGTTTAGTAATTTAATAGGCTTAAGCTTTATTCCTTCAAGGTAATTGTGCAGATACCTTTAATAAAATACACTCAACATGGCTAGTAAACATTCAAGATAAATGAACACAAGAAATGTTGGATGCAACTTTATTAAACTGTTAATCCTTGCTGGAAGGCTTCCTGGAGTGTTTGAGGGTAGTGTTAGTAGTGATGATAAATTAATTTGCCACGGCTCTTAGGTTCATGTTATCTTTTCTTATCAGCCTAAGGCTAGGTCAGAAAAAAAAATTGGAAACATTTGCCAGAGACAGCAAAGTGGCTAATTCAAATACCATTGCAGAGTGTCAATCCATCCACGTCTCCATGATGGTTAGTTTAATGGTCCATTTAATTCTTCAAAGCAGTTGAATTTCCACCCCTATACTGATAAGGTGATACACCACAGTAGTGTTGCCAGAATTTATCTTGTTTATATGCAAGAGAGTCTAATTTCTCCAATGCAGATTGAACTAAGGACAACAAAAGGCTTGAGATTTTTGCTCTTGTGTTTTCAAAGTCAAATAACCTCTAAAATTGTGGGTATTGTTGCTTTGACTTATTTCGCCTGGTTGTATTTTTCAGTCATCTTAAGAAAGTAAGGCTCAAAACAATAAATGAATTGTGGAGTAAGACATAAAGAACAACATAATGAATCTGTTAGCTGTTCCTAAATCAAACAATATGTGTTCAACTCAGTGAGAGTGAGGAATAACTCTCATTACCTTCAACCTGTGGGGTTTGCTACAGCCAGGACCTCTCAGATCTTCCACTTTTTGCACTGGATTGCAAGATAAAGAAGGGACAGCCTTCTGCTGTCTTCCACAGTTCCTTTCTATGCTACTTCACAAATTCTGCTCATATTCATTCCATGTCCTTCTGAAGTCAGTCTTTTGTTGGCTGAAGTTCCCTTGATTCTTCTACTCTGTTGTTTCCAGGTTGGATTCCATGAAATCAAACAAACTTACATGGTTAGAAACTACCTGAAAAAGACTGAAATAAGACTTCTAGATGGATGACATGCTTGAGTCTCTTGCCAGTTTATAGCTCCTGCACAGTTCTTCCCTTCCTGTTCGATTTGCAGCTACCATGCATCATGACAACCTGCTTCTTATAGGCTGTATTGTGTATATCACAAATACATTCACTTATATATAGTCAAGAGCAGAACTAGGTGAATATGAAAAATCTGATGACAATTTCCAAAATGTTTAGCTTATTATATTGAATGGAATTGGTGCAATTGCAATAAAAGCAGCATGATATCCTAGAATGCAGTTTGTCTATGTGGAAAAAGACTTTTCTGTGTAAGACCTCTCATGTTTTTAGTAAATATGTTTGTGTAAATTACCTTCAGCTCAAATATGGTTAATAAATATTCACTCAATTTTAACAATCAGCAGAAAATTATAAGATTGTGTACAATAAATTTGAAAACACTGAAGCATCTTACATATGTCGTTACATATTTTAAAATTTTTATAGTGTTCAATCTAATTCACACCAGTAACATAATAGCAGTCCATGAATACAAACAACCTTTCCCAGATGAAGATATACTAAGAGTAATGGCTCTATTAAAAGAGAAAAAATATTATATTGCACTCAACATTCGACAGTGATGAAATTAAAAATAGAGTTAAATTAAAATAGAGTTACTTTCAAGTCAATATATCTGGACAAATTTTAGAAATATTTTTAATCTCTCTACTTAATAGTTGAATTATTTTTGAAATTTGCTCAGAAAGGTATATTTGGCACAAAAGTGTTGGCTCAGCAGAACTTTATTTAACCTGTGACTTACTGTTTTCAATAAAAGTAAGAGGTCAAGCCCAGATTAAAAACATAAAAATTTACCAAAGTCCCATCATGACTGAAGTATGCTGTATATGCTTCTGAGATACTAATGAGGGTTGATAGGTTTGATAGGTTGATAGTTTAGGGAAAAAGATTGGTAAAAATGTTCAGGTTTTCACAAAGAAGGTTTGATTACAGTATCAATAGTCTGGTTTACCATGATCTTTTCCCCTTGTGGAGCATTATTTCCTGAGACTCTGGTATTGGTTCATATTGAAAAATAATATAATTCCAATAGAAATGAATTATTTTTCAAGACTGCTGAGAAACAGTGACCAAAATAAAGAAAACAAAAATTTTGTCTTTAAATGGACTGGACTGTGGTCAGGGATGCATTAGTTTCCCTCATTTATTGCCTTGCTCCAAACTTCTGCAGCCGCTTTCTTTCTCCTCAGAAAAAGCATTATTTGAATGGTTTTCTTAATAAAGCAAGGGATAAATACATATCTCAAAATCCTCCTTAAACACTTCTCAAAAATTTGGAAGAGTATTCTTAAGACTAAAACTTTTTAAACCCAGGAAGAGTGTGGCCAGCAGGTCTAGGGAGATGATCATACCTGGTGATGTGGCCACATCAGAAATGCTGTGTCCAGTTCTAGGCTCCTCGGTGCAAGAGGGACATGGAATTCCTGGAGTCCCTTGGAGGAAAACAAAGATGTTTGGGGGCCTGGGGTACTTCATTTGTGAGGCAAGGCTGAGAGAACTGTCTGTGTTTAGCCTGGAAAAGAGGAGACTGAGGGGCAACCTCATTGATCTGTGTAATTATCTAAAGGGAGAGTGTCAGGAGGATGGACCAGGCTCTGCTTAGTGATGCCCAGCAACAGGACAAGAGCCAATGGGCAGAAACTGATGTACAGGAAGTTCCACCCAAACAAGAGGAGGAATATCTTTGCTGTGCAGGTGAACAGGAACTGGAACTGATTGCCCAGTGAGGCTATGGAGTCTCCCTTTCTGGGGGTATTCAGAAACTGCCGGGACAGAATCCTGTGCCATGTGCTCTGGGATGACCCTGTTTGAGCAGGGAGGTTGGACCACATGACTCCATTGGTGGTCCCTTTCAAGGCTAATACTGTGAATTTCTGTGACATTAATATTAGGAATCTGAATGATATAAATATTTGGGTGAATATATGTACATATAACATTCTAGAATAAAGTAAATATTATAGATAGATGAGACATTGATACAACAGAAAAGGTAAAGTTAATTTTAAACTAATGAAATCTAGATTTGCATCTGTTTTCTTTGTCTTCATCAAAATTTTTGTGTTAGAATTGATAAGTAACTAATATTAAATAAGAAGAGGAAATTAAATAGAGAAAAGTATCAGCTTTAGGACTTACGAATTGTTTTCACTTTTGTCCTTTAATCAAAGGACATTTTCTTGCCTAGATGTCATATTGGCAATTTTCTTTTCTAAAGATAATGCTCTGACTTAGAATAGTCTTACCGTAAATATAGCATTAAGTAGAAGAGCTAGTCTGGGAGATACATCATTATTTTCTTATTTTCTGAGTGCAGCCAGGGAAATATGAGACAAAATTTTGTGGAACTCATCATGTCTTGTAGAAGGCACACTGAAAATAATAAGGGAAAATAAAAGAAACACTACAGTGGTGCTTTTTTTTTTTGGCATGGGTGTTAGTCAAAAGGAAAGTAAAGGAAAGTATCATTAGATTCCTTATTTCTCACACTGGAGCTTTCAATCAGAAGCTACATGGTACTTTAAAAGATATGCTGCAAAAGCATGGGAATCTCATATTGCTTAGGACTTAAACTTGTTTTCATGCTTCTTCAGGCTCAAGTGTACAAATTGCTAAACTGCCATAGGTGCAAGTCAAGCCCTTCCTACCTCTCAGAAGAATAATCTAGTCCTGGTTGCAAAACTTTTCTGCCTACACAGAAAGTGTGGTCTAAAGACCACACTGTATTAAAGTCTGTCTTTTTGGAATGTTTCCCCAACTCCCTGAAAGGTCTTTGGCAGGAATCTCTCGATGAAGTCCTCAGGACTGTGCTGCACAGGAAGTCAGATGAGATGATTTTAACAGTCCTGATGGTTTCAATCTGGAAGTATGTTAGATCTAAGTCTTCTTAGAGAATATTGACTTTGGGACAGAAAATCAAAAACCTCACTGTCCTTGCTGCCCACTTTCCTTAGCACTTAAGCTTAACTCACTTTCAGAGAAGGTTTGATACTTTGGGGGAAAAATGTTCATCCTTAGTTTATTTGTGATGTAAATACACTTTGCAAATAGAGAAATTAAGACCTTATTTTGGGAGGTTCTCTACCCAATGTTAATGGGTGAAATGAATGCAAAACTTCTCAGCACTCAATAGGGAATAGCTCCTGCATTAAACAAATACTGTGGATAACAGGGAACGAACACTCTTAATGTGCTACAACAACAGGAGAGCTAGAGACTTACCCACGTTTCATTGTACAGTCTCCATCAGGATTAGAGAACTTTGTTCCTTTAATTAATACAAGGCAAAACTTTTACTCCATGGCTTCTCATCCTCTTCTGTCCTTTTTCATTTCTTTTTAACATTAGTTCTTTAACAAATCCTTCTTTTCAGAGACCAAAAGCTGATATGTTCTGGGGAAATGCCAGCAAGATGTTAGAGATTGGCACAACTAGCTACTGTCATTCTATCAAGACAATAGGATTTGAGCGAAAGGGGTAGAGTTCTCCATGCAGAATTTAGCTGCTTAATCCTCTCTTGTGGGCTGGCACAAAATCAACAAAAGAAAGAAACCAAATTACCCAGCTCTGCTTTGGCAGATTTAGCCACTGTCAGCAGGCCAGAAGTTAATTCCCTCATATTCTTGTTTGCCACCAACTACGGCAGGCCTTGCTGAGCCAGCTTTCCTGTGTAAATCTGTCAGCTGAAATGATGCACAGCATGAAGAAGGAGAGAAAGGACATGCAAAGAGTGTGGTCCTTTTGCCAAATCAAGTCCCCAGAAGTCAGGGGCTGGCACTGAAACTGCCTCCTTGCCTTCATCCTGAGTGACATTTTTGACACAAGATGAGAAAGATTTATAGTTTCTTAAACCACCATCACACACACACACACACACACACACACGCACACACACACACACACACACACGCTTCTTGCCAATAAGTAGGGATTGCTGTTGCATTAAATTCTGTGCATGGGAGGCTGTTTCCCTTCTGGCACTCAGAACAAGCTTCCAGCTGCTTAGCATCTTTCTGAGACTCAACAGTGTGTAGGGTATGATATGTTAATAATGAGGACTACACAGTCATCAAGGCCAGTAAAATTGCAGTGAGGGTAGGAAATGCATCATCAGTTTGCTCTGTCACAAATACTGAGTAGTCACAGCATATGGTGCCTTTTATTGTGTGCCCAAACCAAGCTCTTGGGTGGATAATGTGACACAGGGGAATCAGGCTGTTGTGTGTCATTCATTATTCCCCTACTCCCTTAGAAATCAAGTAGGAACATTACTGAGAGATGAGGTAAGTTAGGTGCAAAATATTTGCAGCAATATGCAAAACAACTCAATTTACACAGCTTTTGTCTTCTCATTATAAACCCCAAAATGGGGATCACTTTGTGAAAGTTTTTTACTTATGGATGTTTCTTTTAAAACAAAGAAAATCTTGAAAGTTGGAAAATGAGGAAAAGAAATACAGTCTCCTTAAGAGTGAAGGAATACATATCTTTTTTTAGAGGTAATGGTTTTCACATGGAAATCACAAATGTCCGGGGATTTCACAACTGCAAAAATGGACGTTTCCTTTAAGTACTTAATGAAACATGTTTGACAGGATGAGCAATCCTGCAAAATCTTGATCTGTGTGTGAAATTCTCAGCTAAATTAGGTGTTAACAGTTCTAGTTGACTTTATTCTTGTACTGGAAACATTTTTCACTAATATTAGACCAATATATGCTGTGTGTGATGTATTAAGATAACAGTGTATATTGGTAATGCAAGCAGTGTAATTTAAGTGAGTTGTTCTTAAGTTTTGATAATTTCTGTTTCAGATTATATAAGTGCAAAATGATGGTTCAGGACAATTGGAAAAATCTTTTTATTTTTGCCTGTGTTGAGACAAATCTTTAGACACTCATCACAAATATATTTATGATTGTAATAATTGCATAAAACGAAAGGATAGATGAAGTATTGTTCTCCTAATATCTGGATTCCTTTCTTGACATCAGCCAGCTATTTCTGACTATTATAGCATCACCTTATGCAAGTGCCAGACTTTGCAATTATGGTTACTGAACCTAAACATTAATGAGCAATTTCCTACTATTCATGCATGCCAAATCTTGACACAATCAATGGAGAAAACTTGCTGCAATTTCTAAATTAAATGGGCAGAAAACTAGTACAAAAACAGCCTCTCATCTATTTTATTTCTAGTTCTAACCCAAGACAGATGTTCATGTTATTAAAAACGCTATGAAAATGTTGAACAGAGAATTGCAAAGGTTCTCAAGCAGGTTGACCTGGGTAAAACTGGATGGCAGCACGCTACCTAGGAGAGACAAGTGCAAGATGACTTACAGAGAAATAATCAACTGCATAAATACAAGTTAGGGAATAGTTGATGCGTGGGGTTCCAATTCTGCAGAAAATAATGCAATTTATCTCTTGTTATGCCATTTTTTTGGTTGTAGTCTTTCAGCACCAAAAAAATGGATCTTGGAGGCAGTTTAAAGGGGAAAGAGGCAAGACCCAACTTTGGCCTCAGCTCTAAATGTAAGTATTTCATTGAAACACCTGACCCAGAAGTGAAATAACTCTGTACTTGCTCTGTAGCTAATGGAGAGAAATTGGCACTTCCAGCATAGAAGACATCTTGATAAGACTTTGGAGATCTTTCCTAACTGTCTCAATAAAGTGCTTAAACTTGCATGGAACAGGTCCAGGTCTAAGTATCTGTGGAAACTGAATTTTAGAAATCTTATTGCTTTGTTAGTTATCTAAGTGACTTAGGTGAATATTTGAAATGTGCTTTGAGCTCCCATGCAAGCATCCACCTGAATTCCTGAGGTCCCATAGAGGAGACAAAAGGCATTTTCAAGACTTTGGATGTGTTTGCCTCATGTCTATGAATGCAAAGAGGTTACAGTGATGCAAGAGGATAAACCAACTCATGAATTAAAATTTATAAGGTTCCAATTATGCGTTAGGGACACGGTTTAGTGGTGGTTTTGGCAGTTCTAAGTTAACACTTGGACTCAATGACCTTAGAGGTATTTTCCAACTTAAATAACTCATTCTAGGATTCAAATGCTGCAGTGCTGTACTTACTGAGGTGTCATGCATGGCCTTACCCATTGCATGAATGGCATTTTCTGCAGTTGCAAATCATGTAAAATGTTGAGGTGCCTCAGAGGAATGTTTTCTGTATTTTCCTACATAATATAGACATACTTAACTGCTCAAGAGCTAGCTCAGTAAACAGTTAACACAAATCCATTCATAGAGAAAATCATGATAGTCCGCTGAGCTTTATGTCTCCCTGTTGGGCACCAGGACATCTCATCCAGCTGGGACTCATACTTAAAGCCTTGGGAGAGGAGGGAAGGGAGGGAATTTTTTGTGAAAACAGTCTGGATGTTTTGTTGTAAGCTTGATGTAGATTAAGAAATGCTTCAGAGAAAAAAAGTAAACATGGTTTTGTCTTTAGAGAAGCCCTCACTCTTGTCTAGTCAACAGGAGTGCATGAATGTAGATGAGAGTAAGTTTTGGCTCACATAGTTTGAAATCTATTTGAACTCTTAAAAAAATAAGTTTTAAAAAGGATTTCCTTCCTGTCAGCAAAAAGCCACAGACATCAGAGGAAGAGAGTCAACCACATGTGTGTTTCTTTTTATGCTTCCTAATCAGATGTAACGATTGCTCAGACTGGATAGATAGTTTTTATTCAAGGATGTGCATTCCTGAATCTTAGGACCCTGCCAAGTGTAAAAGCAAACAGAACAAGCCACACATGAGGTGATATATGCCCTTAGGCTTTCCTGACTGCAACAGGACTGAGGGAATCTAACAGATTCCCTCTCATCCTGGCTGCTGTAAAGTTCTCAAGAGAAACCACAACTGGCCTAGGTCCAGTAATTATCCCTTTATTGGGCTGGTAAATCACTTTTCTGAGAGCCAGAAGAACAACAGCAGAAGGAAATGTGCTATAAATAGGTCTGCAGAAAGCCTAACAAAGGTGTCATCGTGAATGACTTATTCCATCATCCATGCTGTTGTTATCAACAGTGATTCTCCAATCTGCTACTGGGATAGCAGGGGAGAAATTTTAAAGTATATTAATGAACTGAAGTGCTAAGGAATTATTAAAAATTTTACATAATTTTTATGTAATGAGCTTCTAACTACAGCCCACTTTTTCCAGATCTGCTGTAGTGCAGATATCACATCTTTTGCACGTATAGCTGAGCTAGTTTGGGTGTTACCACAAAGTACTAACAGCAATGAAAAACTGAATAAAGATGAAGTGCCTAACTTTTCATCCCATTTTTCAAGTAAATATTGCAGCTTTATGAAATTCTATGTCATTAAAGACTGACTCGTACCAAAAGTAAATCATTAAAACTTAATTAGGGATATCTACACAGTCTGTATCATTCTATACATATGATCTTCATTATTATATACCCTATGCATCTTTATATCCTCATACTGTGCTGGTAGACAGCTGGTATCTTTGGTTTCTTTAGAAATCCAAAGAACTAAAATCACTATTGGACTGAGAGTCAGGAGAGATGGGATTTATTTGCACAGTTTTTTACTCATCTGTGATCTTGAATATACAATTTCTCTCTGCCTTTCCTCTCCTCTGTTGACTGCCTTTGAAGAGGGAAGCCTGGTACAAACACAATGCCCATTAAAACTGGTATTAATTTTTGTGAGTTCAAATCAGCTTTTGCAGTTTATGTCCTATTTCTGGCCAGTACTGTGCACATTACTTCCCTGCTGTGCACACACGCACCCCATGAAATAGCATTAAAAAATTAATTCCATCCAGGCCTGAGATTAGTCATCACTTTTGCAACAGGAATCACAAGTGTTTTCTTAAAAGTGGGGGGAAAATTTCTCATTATTAATATTATGTTACACTTCTTTTTCATTCTTTAGATTTGTGTGGTGATGGGCAGAAAAAATTACATCAGTTTTCTGAAATAGAACAACTGATCTTGTGACACCACTAAAATTTTTCTCTGCTTTTGATTCCGAAGACATGTGAAGACAGTAGCTCTCAAATATCAAATCCATTCTCCCTTTAGAAGGATATTAAAGCTGCCTGTTGCAAATGTTCAATTTGGCAAACCTAGGTAAGGATGAAACCTGTTACAATTTGCAGCTGTGAATACATGACCCAGAGAATAAATAGCTAAAGAAAATCTAGATTATCAGCATGAACTATTTTTAAGGTGAAAGGGACTTTTTTTTTAAAAACCCAGAGTTTTTTCGAGAGTGTCAACTTCAGTACAGCCACACCTCACTGAACTACTTTCTTACCTTTGACCAGTGGATCCTACTTTGTCTTCATATGTTGGTTGGATTTACTGAGATTGTTTGAAATCATTGAAACATCAGTAGTTTAAATAAACACAATCACAATAACACCCAAAACTATGCTGCTTGACACTGCTCTCATTTCCAAAAGAGGAGACACTACACATTTGTGTCTGTCTGATACAGACACACCACCCTAATAAACAAAATGTACCCAGGGATGTTCTCAGCTGAGGGAGCCAACTGGCACAGGGCAGTCTGTGTACATAGCAATAAATTCCACTAGCAACAAAACTGCCCATTGGGAACAGTTTCTGCCCATGTTAAATCCCAGGAATTTTCGGGAAGAGTGCTGGCTGACTGAGATAAAAAATCAGGACAGGGACTTTTCTGACAATTTCCTAGTGTAGATCACTAAGTAGCAGTACCAGAGAATATCCCTTGGCAGCATTTAATTTATGAGTATAGATGCAGCTAAGGAAGGATGCAACTTTTCTGTGTTTTCTTTATAAAGAAAAGGAAATGGACTTGTTTTAGGAGCAATTCATGTTATACTTTCAACTATAGTCATATAAAACAAGTTGAATTAATCAAGTGCTGAAGGTATGTCTTAATTTTCATTTTGTCTGTAAAGTGAACCTTGAGAGACTTACTAAGATATAGAAGAGAAATCTAAAGGGATTAATCTCCCTCATATGACTAGAGCAACTACTTAGTGATGATGCACAGCCAGCAAACATCTTTACTTTTCCAGCATACGAGGCTAACGACTTAAATAGCAGCTTCTTTCAGGCACAAAATCCAGATTGACTCTGAGTTTTCAGATATCAAAAGGCTTCTGTGTAAATAATTATTTGCTTATTTACATGTGCAGTACAGGTTTTTCAGGGATCTGAGAGAAGCTGTTATTTTTGTAACTGTGGTAATTAGACACACAGCAGTAAGAACTTTTATGATGGTGAGTTTGAGAAGAAAAGTAGGAACCTAAGATCAGAAGAGCACTTTCATGATACTAAGACCAGTCCCCTCCAGTAGAGGCAAATCACAGACATTACAAAATCCCTTTCTAAAATATTTATCTATACGAGTAGATATTTGTTCCTGTGCTCTTACTGAAAGATTGAGTCAAATAACTTCCCTTCTCTGCTTCTTACACTTTCTTCCAGTTTCCAGCTTAAATTTATGCTTGACTATTCTGTCTCTACTTGTTCTTGTGCCAAGTTTGCCATTTATCTAAAATAATAATTTTCCTTCCCTGCTGCTAGCCTCCATGACATCCTTGTGGAGAGAAATCATATTCAGTATTCATTTCAGTATACCAGTGAAGGTCTTTAGGTCTACTACCTGTTTGTTGTCTACTTTCTGTATCTGTTCCAGTTTAAATTAGCCTTTTTTGAACACAGTTTTCAAAAAAATGCAGAGTTAAAATTTCTATAATTCCTTGAAAAATTATTTAGCTTGTTATTTATTTCAGCTGGAAATTAGCCATCAAATGCATCTGTTCTCATTTGTCTTTTCTACAGAGACAGCTTACTCAGTCTGGAGGTTATCCTAGTGCTTATTCTGTTTCTTTATTTAAATATAATGAGATCTTTGACTTTTTCTCACATTTGAGCTGTGATCATTTCCATCCCATTTATATTAGATGGGGGCCTTTGCCCCAGGTTCAACTTCATGATTTTTGAGATCTGTGGTGAAAACATTATTTTGAACAAAGCTTTATTATCTTTAGTCACATTCTCATTCTGAGCAGCAGAAAAATTGTTTCTTTTTCCTAAGGTACTTTTACAAGTGAACAATTGTTTCAATAGCTTCAAGGCTTAACTGATTTTCTAAGTTAAATCACTTGGTTTTGCTTATTTCTATGACATAAGGTTTGTTTGCATATTTGTTCATTTCTTCATTCCTTATGGCTCCTCTGCTTCATCCTCATATTCTTTTTGAAAGAAGTGGTTTATCCATTCATCCATTTGTCCACTGACTGGTAGATATAAAATACATAACAAAATAATTTCTGACCCTTTGAGTTTATCTAACCCTTTTTTCATGTTAAAATTACAGAGTTATGAAATTTAGTAGTAAATTTTATAAAAGTTTTGGAGTATTCTGGTTTGAAAATGAAAATTTTCATTGCTGACTTAATTTTGTTTATCTGTTCATGTAAGTTAAGCTGAATAAGTTCATGATGACTTTACCTAAAGTGAACTACTTTAGGTAAAACTGCTGGGCTACTACTAATGGGTAGCTAATATAGTTTTTTCAAGGTTCCATTACTTTGACAAAATTCTGTCTTAGTTTTTGTCACTATACTGTCATTAGTATATTATATTTTGTAATTTTTATCTGTGAAGTAAAATAACATAATGACTTACTTCTTCCCAGTAAGAAAGTAATAAATCTGTTTCCTTTTGAATCCCACCTTGGGAGCCTGCAGCATAACTATGGTAAAGAGAACCCTTCCTTGAGTCAAAGGAAAATCTATCACACCTGAGATATTTCAACATAAACACTTAAGGTTCTGTGAACAAGCATATTTCTAGAAAACTTTGTTTCATGAGGAATTTTTCTCACCAGTTCCACACACATCCCCCAGATCGATGATATAAACTGTAATCAAACACAGATCTTGCAAACCAGACAAACTACCAAGCAACTGAGAAACAAAGACCTGCTTCTCCTTCTATAGAATGTCTCATGCTAATTCCAGTGTTTCCTGCTTTTTCCTTGATGGCTCCTTTAAATTACCTAAAGCTTTTAATAAAGAGGGGAACTATGTGGAACCCAGCTATAAAAAGCCAATGGCAGGCCCGTTTTCTATTTTGAGAGCTTCCACAGAAGGAAACCATATTAAAGTCCAGAAAATATAATAAAAGGGAATTTTACAATATAGGACTGGTGATAGTCAGCAGTGTAACGCATGCAAATTGATCTAAAGTAGCAGAAGTGTCTATATTCATGTCCATAGGTACATACTTACATGAAGGACAGAGGGTCAGGACTTAGGAACTTGAAAAAAGCAATGGGTTAATCCATCAGTATTTTTCCACCTCCCAAAAAAAGAAGTTTAAAAGCTGTGACATTTGACATAGATTGAGATGAGATGATATAAGAAGCATAGAATCATAGAGAGGTTTGTGCTGGAATGGACATTTACATGCCATAAAATCCAACTCCCCTCTACAGTGAGAAGGGACATCTTCAGCTAGGTCTGTATGCTCAGGGCCCTGAACAGCTTGACCTTGAATTTTCCCTAGGATGGAGCATCCACCACCTCTCTGGGTAATCTGTACCAGTGTTTCACCACCTTCACTGTAGCAAATCTCCTTGTTATAGCTGATGTGAGCCAACCCTCTATTAGTTTAAAATCATTAAGCCTTGTTTAATTCCTACAGGCCCTGCTACAAAGTCTGAACCCAGCATGGCCTCACTGACCAGCTCAGTGAGAGACAAAGACTAATCTCTGATCCTAAGATTCTGTGGTGTCCATTGTGTATCTATATTAATTAGAGCTAGCTCTTTCACATCCATTACACTTCTCTTAGTATCTCCTCTGGATCATGTGGTTTATGTGACCTTCCTTACACTAAAATATAATTATATATTTTCAGTGATTTCTGGGTTAAAAAGTACAAAGTAATGGGAAAGGTGTGGAGCAGCTGCCAAAATTATATTTTCACGGCACAATACTTAGGATATGTGTTGCACTGGTTGGGGTGACATACAAGGCATGTCGGCAATGACCAAGGTTGCTTTGACATTGCAAAGCCTACTGGGAAAATACCAAAAAGCTGTTCAACAAAGAAAGGTTCAGGTTCATACTTACTGCCTTGAGACCTTTATAATTCTGAAGTCCTGTGCAGGCTTGGATCAGTCAACACCAGAGCAAGCTAACAGCCAGGGAGTGCTGACTTCCAAGAGTCCAAGACTTGAGGCTGGGCACTGATATTGTTATTTAGTAAAGTAGTATAGCCCTAGGCTCTCTGCTAACTCAGATCTTACACTTCTACCTCTTACTCCCTTTCATTAAAAGTCTCAGACCACTTTGTGGTGAAATCTTGCCCTACACCTTTAACAAAATGTAAGATTTAGTCTGTGTCCATAGCCTAAAGAAACTGCTTCAGGGCTGGAACAAGGACGTCAGTTTGGGTACATTTTTACTTAAACTGGTGAGTCCAGACATAGTTCCAGTCCAGTGATGACACTTTGTCTAAACTGAGATCACAGACCTTGCTGACACTTTCCTAATGCCTTTTTGTGCATCTAAGTAGATGGTAACACATTTCTGTCGAATTTGACTGACAACTCATAAACATTTTTTACAGCTGTATTCTAGAATTTCATGAGAAATAATGACGATCATGGCATTTTGGAGAGGTTCTTGATGATTGAAAGAAAAATAAATGTCCCTCTTATCTTCTAGAAACACCAAAAAAAAATGTTTTTAGCACCAAGAGCAGAGCAACATTACCTCAGTCCATGGAGATGCAATAGAGAAAATAATTCTGAAAATAATTTCTAAACATATGAAGGGTTAGAATATGGCTGAAAGTAGCCACCACATGTTCAGAAGGGGTAATTCTGCTTCACCAAACTGGCTCTGATGAGCTGGGGGAGAGCAGTGGGTGTCTATCTTAACTTCAAGAAGGCTTTCAATATACTGTCTCATCATGCTCTCATTTACAAACTTATGAGGTATGGACCAGAGAAATGGACAGCAAGGCCAACAGAGTATTGTATCCCTTAGGTATTTTCTTGACAAGAAGGAAATTGTGGGTCAAGACCTTAAGCAACCTAATGTCACTTCAAGTCTGGCCATTGCAGACTAAAAGACTTCTTGAGGTCACTTCCAGTTGAAGTTATTCTTTACTTACTATAATGCCAATACCAGGAAAGAATATAGACAAAAATCAAGAGCATAACTCTCCCTGGTGTTGCACCAGTTCCACTCCAACACAGGCCATCACTGATAAGTTCTGTCAAATAATAATTGTTTTAAGATTTAAGAGTTGGAGAGTAAGATTTTTTCAACATCTGCTTCATGTGATAGAGACACAGCAAGACTGCTAGAAGTTGCACCACATGGAAACTATGGCTTTTGGTATTTATATTGTAAAATATTAGTGCAGTTCATGAGTACAAACCAGATTATGATCTGAATTGCTCCCTTATTCATGCTTGGGACGTGCTGAAAAGGTTTTGTCCCTCTGATAGTTGTGTATGTCCTGGTCACAGAACAGAAACCTTCAAATTCCAGTTATGCATACAATATTTTATGGAGTCCTCTGAATTTCATGGCAAAAACTATTGCTAATTTACACGTATTTTTAAGCAAATCTATGACTCCATGAGAAGGTATGTGTGTACATGTTTAAGACACTGCATACAAGATTTTTGGAAGTGGAGGGCTATGTTCTAATATTGTTTGCAAAACCATAAATCCAAAATAATAATTAATGGCTTTTATGAGAATTAATGTACAAAACTGAACATTTTGTACTTTGTTGAGTACAAAAATGGTATTTTGGGTAAAAGGAAGAATCATAATTGAAAGTTTTCATTTATTGGGGATTTTTGCCTGGTGTAAGAAGCTTGGGCATTAGGCCCTTATCATTTAAATGATTGAAATACAGGAATGGTCCTGAGCAAGGTTTTGGCCTTGATAAATTCAATTCCCAAAACAGTTTGGACTTACAGTGGTAAAAATTGTTTAGTACTGCAGACATGGAAAAGTAATTTCAGTTGACTTCTGGACACCCATTGTTTATTTCATTGTTCATTGCTGCTTGTTAGCAGAGGGATTGGCAGTGTCTCTCTCCTGGTAAACTTCTGGTAAACTTCTGTTAATGTCTGGCAACCAAATCTCAAGTTTAGTAAGATTCCTTGCTCTGGCTTTCCAAAATTTTGAAAATATAGCCCCAGTGGCTATTATCATAATTTTTTCCACAAACTATAACATAAAAGTTTTCTCACTTTAGGTATGGCATCCACCTGAAATTAAATAAGTCTTCAGTAGCTTCAGCTATTCTCTGAATCGAGGATTTTGGTGGGAAATAGCATAAAACCCAAAGAAACTGGAAATGTTTCTCCATAGATTTTTGTTTTTGATGTGTGCTATATAAATATGCAGAGAATCATCTTTTTCTATAGCACTATTTTTCTGTTTTTATATCTACTGATAACATCTATATTTTATGCTTACCAGGTTAGGCATCAGTCCTGGTAAGAGCTAACCTATTCAGAACTTAGTCATCATGTTGTTCATACATGTAATTCTCATTGTTTTCCATAGGCATCACATAACCCAAACCAACAGGATAATTACCTCCCTGAATTGACTCCACTTATTGTAATGAAATTATCCCAGATTTACACTGGCATAACTCAGAGCAGAAGTTGACCTCACCATCTTTACACAAGCTGTGTCTTAACCCAGCAAGGTTTTGGTCAATCCCTTTAAAATATAGAAAATGCCCTTTATAATAGAAGTCATAAGACTATAGAGCACGACCTTCATTATTAACAATTCAGAAGGTCCCAGGGTCTTTCCCCTCTTTAAAGAATGAATAAAGAGAATAAATTCTGACAGCTGAATAAATATAGGAGGTCTAGTGTCAGTCTGAGGAAACAGGTTTTCATTTTGTCACAGATGAGTTCAGTTCACAGGTTCTCAGTGGAAAGGGAAATCAGCAGCTTCTTAACATGGGATTAGTTGTTCAGAACAGCCCGTGGTCAGAGAGAAATAACCCCTGCCCCACAGCTACTGCAGTACTAAACAGGCAGCAACAGAATAGAAAACTTTTTCATACCAATGCAACATGGCAGATTCACCTTATCCTGCACTTTTTTCCCTTCACTAGGTTTTTCCACACACTATTACAGTGTTATACCTTCCCTTTCCTGCCAAGTTAGCTCAGCTCACTTGGGATAAGATCACAAGACAGTTTCTGTGTCACTGATAGTTGTTAGAGATTTCTATGTAAATGTGACTTTTCTTATATTGGAGGGGATTTGTATTTGGTTGGTATTTGGTGTTTTGGTTTTGTTTGTTCTTTTGTTTTTTTAATAGGGCTGTAAACATAGAAATAATTCTACAACTATTAAGTTAGTCTTTCATCAGTGTTTTAATATGTTTCTGATATTATCTTTTCTATTTAAGTAGATCACTTTACATTACATTCAAGATGTTTACATTCATCATAAGGACAAAGGAGCTGACACTTTCTGCAAAAACACTTTTTTTCTTTATGGATGCATATAAGAGAGAAAGATATGTTTGAAACATTAATGCTGAAGGAGGCCCTTCCGCTTTTATGAGTCTTTTGCTTTATAGCAGGCATGTGCTACTGCTCTTTTCTTCTCTCTGTCTATTTTAACAGAAAGTAATGACACAAACTTCCAACTGAGGGTCTTAAAGCTCATCAGGGCACGTGTAGCAGGAACGTGTCACAGAATAGGGCATTTAAATTTTTTATTTTCTTCAGCACTTTTTGGCATCTGGCTTAGACATCACTCTGTGTCCTCCTGTCATCAGTGCCATTGTTCACCTAATTCTGTCCAGGATTTTTAAGAATTTTATTTAGACCTGTGGTTTCTACTCCCATTTGGGTTATCTAATGTTTAGGTCCTGAGGTGCCTTGTGTGGCAGTGTCTAAACCTGGGCAGAGCTGCTATTATAAAATAGGCTTTAACAACAGAGTTGTGGTAAGGCACAGTTCTACAGGCCCTCCAGTACAGCTTACAGCTGCTGCAGCCACCTACACAAACATGCATCTTGAGGCATGCAGCCAAAAATCTACCTAATGTAAGGTGTAGTAAATAATTCAGAATGCCTAATTTATTTCAGAAAAAAGCCATGATATGGCCATGAACAATATGAAATAGAGAGAGACAGAATTCACTGAATACATTGCTTTCTACTGATTATTTGTTCAGCTCCAGCCAGCAAACATCATTCCTGATTTGCATTACAACAGAAAAATTAATATGAGTAGAGTCGCTCCTTCTTGTATCTTAAAGTCTTTAGACCATGAAAAATATCTAGGAATGTGTGTGTTTTTTCCCACAACAGATGCTGAAGAACAGCTTGTAAGTAAAAAAATGTTATCAAAGTCAGTGGTTCAAAAAATGCATGTAATTTTTTCCTCTGAACACATTTAATATATAACAGAAGATTAAAAATTATAATGGATGGTTAAGCTATAAATCAATCACAACTGTGATTATGCAGCAAACAAAAGCTAGCAAATGTTGATTTGATACAAAACATTTTGATCTAATAATATCTCTTTGCCTCCAAAAATTCAAAAAGTATGATTTAAAGGCTCTCAAAGGGCACAGAATGACTTCCACTGAACTCAGATAGTCCAGAGCAGTTTCTCAATCACCAGCAATGGTGCAGTAAAGTAGGACAATTCACCTTGGCTGCAAGTCAGCCTGTGGGTTTCCCAGTAGATCCATAGCCACACACAGCTGGAACATAGCTGAAGGGAGGAAGCATGGCTAATGTTAATGAGATAAACAAACACAGTAATAGGAAAGAAACAACTGTTTACACATGTTGAAATGCTTGTATTGTATGTCCAGCATCCACATAAGGTATATTTGTGCCATGGGAAATTATCAGGTACATTTTACTACCAGGCTGTGTGAATGCCCAGAATCACTAAGACTTCTGAGAGTCCTTACTGATCTTTTCCCATTATTGCTCCTCACAATTCCAGAAACACAGCTCTGCCTCTCTCTTACTTTAGATTGCCTGGTGGGGCCATTGGATGCAAACAGAGGTCAGGATGGGTCTCAGAGTCAGTAATGTGGTTGAGAGTCCAGCAAGCAAACATCTGTCCTTTAAAAGGTCCTCATTTGTCCCTGCCCTAGACTGAGCAAAACAGCCAAAATTATGCTTCCAACTGGAAAAAAGATATCCTAAATAGAGAGGAAATGTAAAATTTATTGTTAAACCAAAAAATATTCTGTCTCATGTATCTATTTTTTAGCAAGTTTTCTCAAAAATAGGTGAATAAAAGCAAACTATCCTTTTTTGCTCCTGCTTGTCTTTTCCATAACTTTTAAGCATTCTGGACAGAGCCAATCAATCTGATAGAGAAATAAAAGTTTTAAGAAGCTCTTAAAACATCTGGAAAGCAGGGTCAAAAAGAGACCTAGAAGCCTCTTCCCACGCTGTGATGGCAAAAGAAACAGCAGCAGAACCTCATAATTCAGCAGAGAGCAGGTACCCAACTGCAAGTGTCCAGCTACTGGGAAATTCCAAGCAGAACAAATCCCACAGGAGACCATGCTTCTTTCAACTTAGAAGAGTAAGCAGTTTATGGAGCTATCTGTGTTTCATTGTTTGTTGGAGTTCTTAATATAAATGAAAATATGTTCCAAATCACATGCAGAATAGATTATTTTATCTGTGTTTAAGACATCTTTAGTTTTAAGAGTGCAAATTATGAGCTAAAATCAGTACAGTATCTTGAATTTTCATCCTTTTTCTTTGCTACTTTATGACCTTTCTTGTTGATTCCTAGTGTATTTTTAGTAAATTATTGATATTTCATGAGAGATTCACTGAAATTTTTGTAGTGTTCTAAATTCATGTTATAGTCTAAGTAGATTAACCACTAGACAATATGCCTACTGGAAATGATATTTTAAGATTTAAATATGTCCATGGAAGATAATAATAAAATAAATATGTGCTCTCATTTACAAATTCTTTACAAATAAAGCAAATCTCATTCAGAAAGACAAAATTAAGCATGTCATAGGTATTTTATCAGTTCTGTTGCAGCATTTAGCACAATGAAATGCAACTCAGCAGTTCAGAACAAGAAGTCAGAATCAGTTGATACGAAGGGTCTTCACCTAAAATGTTGATAAAGTGCTTATTATAAAATACATATACCATACAAACCCAATCTTGCTGTTCTAGAACAACCAGAATTACACTTTTGTTTAATAATTTGAGAATTAAGTATTGATAATCTTAAATTTAATGGGAAATTTCATCCAAAACAAGGATTATGGGATTTGGCTCCAGGTTATTTTTCTTTTTTTTAAAAGAAAGGTTAATTTACAACATAATCTATGTCTAGTTGCCCTAAAGAGAACCATATATTTGGATGGTGACAAAAGCAGGATTGACACTCATTTTCAAATTGTGAGTCTCCCAGATTTTTTGACAGGTAAATCAAGAAATGTAAAAAGATTCCCATAAGTCAAGAAATGTAAAAAGATTTCCATGGACTGTACACAGACAGATTCAGAATTTTTTTTAAAGAATGTTTTCTGTCATATAAACTGCAAAGTGCAATAACATAATCACCATGGCATGTGATTCTGAATTCCTTTGAAATTCTTTCATAATATTTAACAAATAGTTTGTCATAATTTCTGGCCAAGCTGGAGATATGTTTGAAAAGGGTTTGATTAGAATGAGCTAAAAGGCATCTCACCACCACCCACTACTACTTTCTTAGCCACTATTGTTTTTTTATATGGGATTGCATCGTGTGAACCAGAAATCTACAAGATGCCTGAAGTCACCACAGTGTCTTCCAGAGCACAATGGTATACCTACTGCAACAAGTAATTAATCTTGGGCTCAAGATTTCCTGATGGGAGCCTATTGACCCCAGCACAATAGATGAAAGTATTTTATCCTGTGTGTTCCCCTACTGACCCCTTTGCCACCTTTTTTTCATGCACTGTCTGCTCTCATACCAAACCAAAGAATTCATCCTTCACTCTGATATTTGGGGTCTGCTTGACCTTCTTTTGCTCTGTGGCAATTTCTTGATTTTGCTTAAGAGGATCATTTGGTAAGAAAACCTAGCAAAGTTTTACCATACACATGACAAATATGAATGAGCTCAGAAGTGTGAGGGTTGCTGGGCTTTATCCTGATCCCACACAGTTTTTAATGGAAGCTGCATGTCATCTCTGCACCTGCTGGGAGCAAGGCTGGGGAACAACTGGGCATACTCAGGACTGGTGAGGGAACCTGCAAAGGGACCTCAGTGCAGGTGCTCACAAATCATTATCGTGGTCCTGCTGGGCTGGCAGCTGCAGCTTGGAAAATGAACCTTCGAGCTCTCTGGTACACGAAATGCTCACAAGGATGGAAGGGAAAATGAGACATTGAACCTTCTGTATTGCCCCCAGTGTCCAAGTCACCTTCAACTGGCCCAGAGGGTGCAGTTAAGACATGGACAGTTTTGGCCATGAGTCCACTCCTGGGGCTAATGTCCATAACAAGGTTAAAAAAGCTACCTCTAGGCTAGGTATCTGAAGTGAACCAGATTTTAGTGGCTCTTCAATGTTTTCTCTGGGGTGTCTCAGGCTGCAAAGCCAGGAAGTAAGGTACTAAAACTGGTACCTCAGCACTAAAAGAATATTTTGCCTCCCAGAGACACAGAAAAGGTGGACACTTGCTTACAGATCCCATCCAGCCAGTGCAAGGAAGTACTGCTGTTTTGAGCTCTTGGGACAACAGTGCAACAGCTTACATTGCCTCTCGCCAGCTTAAAAAATTAAAGAGCTGTTTTAGAGTCTCCTGTAGCAGCAATTACCCTCTGCTGAAAAAGCTGTGCTGTAAATCTCCAGGGTCCCCTGACACTCTCAGTGATAGCAGACCTCCAACTGTTACCCACAAGACACTTCAAAGGCCATCTTGGATAAACATTTGAAAATTGTCCTAAACTCTTACAGTAACTGTAGTCCCAGAGTGAATGTCCCTGCCCCCATTCCCTCCCATCAGGCTCCCATCTACTATAATTGCTTCATCTCCTTGCTCCTCTGTGCCTGTCATTTGGAATATTTTCCAATACAACATATTCACTCTCCCACACAGGCTTGAAAGAGGGTGAAGAAGAAAACACTGACAAATGTTTCCCCTGCAGATAATCATATTGTCATTAGAGCCCTCAACTATTCCAGTGTCTACTGCATGCAATTAATAAATCACTTCAGGTCCAGATTCTCACTTCTCTAAATTAAAATAACACTACTGCCATTAGCAGTAATCGTCTCCTTTAATCCCTCTGCATATCTGGATTACCTGAACTCAAATGAAGCTTGCTGCTGATTTAAGCAAAATGAGAACCTAAAATCTGGATTTTTCCTCTCTTAAATAGGTAATAATCCCCTACTACCTACCATAGAAGAGTAATACAAGCAGGAGGCTGAAAACAGTTCTCCATGAAAATGCAGCTTGGGTGGTCCACCTGAACAACATAAAGTGCTGCAGTTCTGGTTTAAGGGCGGCTTGCAGCCTGGAAAAAGGTGAGGACCAGAAGGTGACCTGCAGAAGATGCTGTGACCTCAAACTGCCTAGATCAGCTTGATCTTTATCAGCTGGCAACATGGTGGGAAAGTGAGGAACTCTCGCTTGCACTCTGCTGACTCAACTCTGGAAAATATATGGGCAGGAGCAGATGAATGGGTAAGTCCAAAGAGCTGTAGGAAATAAAGACAGTGACACATGGCTGTGAAGGAAGTTGAGACATGGAAATATCGAAAAAGGTTAGGTAGATATACATGGAAATGTATAAACAAGTTATGTTTTTTGGAATATTTAAAGAACATGGAGAAGGGATGCTGAGCACAGAGAAACTGGAAAAGGCGTGGGCAGGGAGGAGTGTTGAGGAGAGACGGCAGTTGGAGGAGAGAATATTTAGTTCACTTCAGGGCCCAAAACAGTTCTTCCAAGATCCTGTATGTTTGTGTTCACTGGTACATACATGTTAGTTCAGAAAATATGTGTAAACAATGAAGTTTTATATTTCACATGTATCTTTTCTATTCCTCAGAAGGCAGTGCTATGAACCACCTATGCTCTTCTCCCATAAATTTTCTCTGTAATCTCTTTTAAATGGAATTTAGTGTTTTGGTCTTTTTCTTCTTGGCCGAAAGGTCACCAATTTTGCTGTTCCAGCCGGCCAGCATCTTTCTGGAGCAGACTGATGATGAGAGCTTAGATCTATTTTCTTTCAGTAACTTTTGTATTTACATGAGGTTCATAGGGTTTATTCACCCCAAGAAGCGGCAACAATTGCTATGAGATATTTGCTTTAACTACCATCAGGTAAGGCTAGCCTCTGGAGGCAGCTGACTTAAGATACTGTGCTTCTGTAAAGCTCATGCAGTACTAATTGTTTGGCAGGAATTGAAGTCCCTGACCCAGACCATGAGTTTTACAGGTGGAATTCTCTAAAGATGAGGTTATTCACAGAGATAGCAGGGGCCACTGGGGGGGTGGGTTCATGTGCCCACTGGCAGGATGCATTCAGCCTACCAGCAGCACAAAGGAGACATAGGAGTTCTCCTGAAAGGCAAATGTAGAGCATGGAATGATTTTATAGACACACTTATTCTGTGGCATCTTTGGGTCACCTAAGACAAATTTCATCCTTAGTCCTCACATATCACCAGTGTCTAACACAAAAACATTCTTTCTTGACACCACTAAATGATATAACCTTACTCACAAGTGTAAGACAAAGGGGATTACTTAATATTTATAACATTATCTACTGTGCAGTGAGCACATATTTTCCTTTCAAATGTTTTGTGCTCTTCTTTGCCTTTTTTTTTAATCAATGTCAAGGGAATAGTGACATGATAAATATTCAGTGAGGTTAGATATAAACCTCGTTATATCTAAGGTACACAGTTCTGTCTAAATCATCTCATTCTTTTAAGCTTTTTTTTCTTCATGGGCCCCTTTTTCCTAATATGAATTGGACTGAATTGATTACTTGTCAAGATTTTGTATCACAATATGAAAGAGTACTAGGCTATATTTATTTAGTATTTTTCTGGTGCAATTGCATATAACAACTCACCTGCTATGGACTGAAGATCCCTGTTTCCTAACATCACAGAATTCTTTTAAGAAATCCTGTCTGGTGTTACTGTTCTTAAATAATAACAAAATTATATTAATTGAGTTTTACTGGAAGCCAAAAAATAGAGTATGTTCATGCTGTATAGACATTTGCTGTTGCACATCTCTCCATGAATTAAACTTTTCTAGTCCTTCCTCAAAAATTCCAGTCATCCATAAAATATTTCAGAAAAAAATGTCTCAGTCATAAATTAATTTACACTGTGTCAAGAGCTAATTTTAGGCAAGTTTGAGCAGTGAAAAATGTTAAAATTATTCAACTGGATAATTAATATCATAAGAGCAGTTGGAATAGTACTGTTTGCAATATTCTGCTTATAAAAGATGTCTGTATCTCACTCAGTGGTCATTCTGGCAATCTACCCATCCAAACTCTTCCACTCATAGCATAAAAAAATGCTTTGGTTTGTATGCAAAGAAAATAAAGTTTTAGTGTAACTGGATTTCCTCATGAAGAACAGGAAGGAATGTTGGAGAGGTTCTGAGCCTCAGCACCCTTCTCTCTATGTGTGGACATTCCCCAAGCAAATCCCCATGGAGTCATTCCTTTGCCAGATCAAGGCCACAAATACATATCAGGATCCTGGTGCTAGAGGTATGCAGTGAAGGATCATAACTCCTGCCTTGTTAGTGCTCACTTGGAAGTAATTTTTGATTCTCTTGTCAGAAAGAGCAGTGTCAATATCCTACCTGCAAAGAGAACAGAGGAGAACAGAGGAGAACAGAGGAGAACAGAGGAGAACAGAGGAGAACAGAGGAGAGGAGAACAGAGGAGAGGAGAGGAGAACAGAGGAGAGGAGAGGAGAACAGAGGAGAGGAGAACAGAGGAGAGGAGAGGAGAACAGAGGAGAGGAGAACAGAGGAGAGGAGAGGAGAACAGAGGAGAGGAGAACAGAGGAGAGGAGAACAGAGGAGAACAGAGGAGAACAGAGGAGAACAGAGGAGAGGAGAACAGAGGAGAGGAGAACAGAGGAGAACAGAGGAGAACAGAGGAGAACAGAGGAGAACAGAGGAGAGGAGAACAGAGGAGAACAGAGGAGAACAGAGGAGAGGAGAACAGAGGAGAACAGAGGAGAACAGAGGAGAGGAGAACAGAGGAGAACAGAGGAGAGGAGAGGAGAGGAGAGGAGAGGAGAGGAGAGGAGAGGAGAGGAGAGGAGAGGAGAGGAGAGGAGAGGAGAGGAGAGGAGAGGAGAGGAGAGGAGAGGAGAGGAGAGGAGAGGAGAGGAGAGGAGAGGAGAGGAGAGAAGAGGAGAGGAGAGAAGAGAAGAGAAGAGAAGAGAAGAGAAGAGAAGAGAAGAGAAGAGAAGAGAAGAGAAGAGAAGAGAAGAGAAGAGAAGAGAAGAGAAGAGAAGAGAAGAGAAGAGAAGAGAAGAGAAGAGAAGAGAAGAGAAGAGAAGAGAAGAGAAGAGAAGAGAAGAGAAGAGAAGAGAAGAGAAGAGAAGAGAAGAGAAGAGAAGAGAAGAGAAGAGAAAGTGGATGACCAAATATTAAAGAGAGTTATTAAGGTCATTGTCCAAAATGCCTTTTAAACACTGAGAGGCTTAGGGCACCAACCACCTCTCCAGGAAGCCTGTTCCAGGTTTTGCCCATCCTTTTGGTAGAGAATTGTTTTCTAATGTCCAGCCTACACCTTTCCTGCAGCAGCTTTGAGCCATCCTACACAACCTTACCAGAGAGCAGCGCTCAGCACCTCTCCCTCCATGTACCCTTCTCAGGAAGCTGTCAGCCTGCTTTTCTCCAAAATAGACAACCCCAAAGTCCTTTGCTGCTCTGAATAGGAAAGGAAAAATGTATCTAATACCTGATGATGGAGGTTGCCAGTCTGCTGAGAAGAAATCTGTTCTTGTTCTGGTATACATGTTCTTGGTCCTCAGTAATAGAAAGAATTTTAGGAAGAAGCTTCTCATGTGGGAAAAGGCCAAGAAAGAATGGATGCATACAGAAAAATGGAAGTAAACATGAGTGTTTTACTCAACTTCTCTTTTTTATTTCTAGTATTGAACATTTCAGTAGCAGCTGAAAGACCTACATGAATCCAAATATTTATTGTATTTTTTCATTTATACTGAACTCAGCTTTTCCTTAACCTTTTGCAAGAAACCTTTAGTTTGATTCTGACCAAAACAAATGGGTGTATGGATTTTGAAAATACTGTACTAGTGAAGATGATATGCATTGATGGGAGCGAGATCAGGCAATATAGGCAATTTTTTCAGACTTTTGAAGGTGTCTGGCCTTGTGACCTTGTCTGTCCAGAGATATAACATTGCAGGAGGAGCTTTATAACTTGACATTAAAAAAAATCCTTCTAATATTAAAGGAAGATCAGATCTCACACATTTTTCAAGGAAACTTTCTTAAAATCCCTCAGAAAAAACCCCAAGCCAAATAAACAATACCACATACAATGCAAATATAAAGAGATGAAGTATTCTAATGTTCACCATCTCCTTAGTGATTCTTAAGTATTGTATTTTTTCATGAGAAAAATGTAGTTAAATGGTTTCTCAGTTCATATTAACATAAAAGATGAACAGCGACCATTTCCTGGCTTATAGATTTTGTGTGTCCAAGTGACTGTATGAGATTTATGTTTATTTTGTTCAAGAGATGAATTATCCTGATATTGAGATTTTAAATTTTTCATTGACTTGAAGTCATACTAATGCACCATTAGGCTCCTGGAAGTTGCTAAATTAAGTGATCACAACAGACCAGAGACCTCCATAGCTCATTGCTGGGAAGAAAGCAAATGGGAATCACTTTCTAACCTTGAACAAGGATGAAAATGCTGGTTACTGAGTGCTCAGTACTAAGCATGTACTGCTCTCCAGGTCACTTCCCCAAAGCAGATGGTGGAGTTTTGTGGATTCCTGAATTTATACAGTCTGTGCTGCTGGTGATGTCTGCAAATAGTCTATTCAAAACTAGGTAAAATATCCACATGATTTTCTGATATGGGAACTTTTTTATTCTTGTACCATATTCACTGCCCAATTAATATTTTTTCCCAATTCTTTTAATTGTGAAAATTTGTGATAGAAATCCATAAGTGGGAACTTGGTAAACTATGAGTTTTTATACCTGGTCATTCAAATATCATAATGTACTTAACTTTGCCACGTTAAACATTTCTTTAACCAGAAGTGGCATTAATTTACCTATTCAATTTTCATGTTGCTAATTCGAGTAACTACAGTAGTGAAAGAGTTGAAGCCTGCAACTGCTTGGTGTTTCTCAGTTCCTGCTGCACTGGTGGAGCCTGAGCAGCTGTAATCAATTGGCTCTTATGCATCTTTCCTCTCTCAGGAGTACCTTTTCCACCTGTGATGTTTATTCTTTACTCTGGGCAATGGTAGCTGTCTGTGAAGGGATATCCAAACTATGTCTTTTATAATGCATGTCATTGCCCCAAAGTCTATTAATTGGCATCTTCATACTTTAGTTTACTTAGCAGTTCATGATAGGAAGAGATCCAGGAGAGGAGGGAACAGGGTGAAGAACTGAGAGACTGGGAGCATCAGGCAGGGATATGAGACAGTTGCATCCAAGTTAATCTTGGTTACCAAAGTGTAGGAGAGTGTGATGCAAAGATATCCACATGGGCGACACAACACATGAGGCCTTTTAAGTAGGATGCCACATCACACGTAGGAAATGCTGATAAATTCTCTCAAAGCAGCGTACTGAACGGATTTACTGGCTCCAAACTTCGGTCACTTATTTTTTACATTTTCATGTAAAAATTCATGGTGCATTCATTTCATGGCATACACTTGATTAGAGGTGGAGAAGGCTTTAGAGAGAGGGAAGATAATGTTTTCCCTATACTGCCCATGGTTAGCAGTATTTAAGTTTTAGCCAAGTTGATGGGTTTTGGTGCCATCAGATGACACTTAATTTTTCTTCTCCCTACTGTAGTCTCAGAATAAATGAAATTACCTTGGCTTTTGTCCTTTATCTTTTCTCAGAAGAAAAAAGACATTCTCTGCACTATTCTATTTTGTCTTTTTTCTTTGGATAGCCAGGGCTATGTGGAATATTCCAGATGATATATTACTATGACTTTTTAAAATGACATAATTCCAACTCTGAACTGAAAAAAGTCCCTCTACTAGGATGATTCATAACTATCACTTGTTTTCAACTCACAATGCAATCCTTATCAGTCTGTAAAGTCAGATTGAGGGCAGACAAAATTTCATTTGCAGACATGTAAATTAGGAGCGGAGTCATAGTATCATCCTTAACTTGACACTGCTGGGACTAATTCAGACAAAGGTTGGATGATTATCCCTTATCTCTGAACCTCTGACATCTGAATGTCTGAAATTCAACAAGCAGAATCTGAATTTACAGTTCACCTGGTTTTGATTCAACAATTTGAACCAGATCAACTCCTGCCTTTCATGTCAAATTTGTTACTAAAAATATTCAGTGAGGTCATTACAACCATTGCCAAGGATAACCATAGGGAAACTCTGTTGACAAGTCTTTCCTATGAACTATGGTAGAGTAGCCTTGAGAAGTTGTCTCAATCTTATTACAATGCTGCTGTTCAATACCAAGCTTTTTGCATGTGACCACCACTACAGGGCCATACTGGTCTGGCACAGTATTTCACTTCACTGAAATTGTTTATTTAGAAGTTCTGTGTTCTCATAAAAAACTATAAATTTGCATTACACCTAAGATGAGAGTGTTTGCTTTTTTCAGGATCAGGCTACACTTTAGATATGCAAATGAATCTGTGACCCGTATCTTCTACTCATTTTAATTATATCATTTCAATAAAAGATGGTGTTACAAAAGGCCTTTACATGCCTTTAGAAACCTCAGCACATATCTACCTGTCTTTAAAGATGCAATCAGCAGGGTAGTTTTTTGTTAAGAATATTAACAATTATATTAAGGAGCAATGATAACAGCAATCACAATAAATCACAAGAAATAGAGGGATATACATGATCTTTGTGTCAAGAGGAATATGAGGTCAATTCAATTGATTGTTGCCAAGACTCTTGGATCAGTCCAGATAATATAATGGAAGCATTATTTTTTGACAGCCAATGTATTTTGTAAATGTTGATGATTTTTGAGATGTAAAAGAGAATACTAATCTGCTTAAACGATCATTAATTTTTCTCAAAAAGAGTAGTGTTTTAAATTAATAAATCTGTCTTTCATTAATACTGTATTAATTTAGGAACACAATAATCCTGGAGCTCTTTTATTCAAGAATGCCAGCTTCATGATTTAATGACAAAAGGAGAAAAAGAATTGAAATATGTTGCTCATCACTACCATTAGGAAACAGAAGTACCTTTTCATACTTCTCCAGCATACTTCTCCCTCTGAGGATTTTCTCTCACAGAACTCAGAGTACAGTTAACCTCTCACAGCCAATAACTGCACACTTGAATAATTCAAAATTAAGCCTAATTCATTTTTAACCCTACACTCAGCAACAGTAATGATTGAGTATTTGTGACAAAACTGCAGAAGGGAGCTCGTACTTTAAGGGTCCAAACATTGCCCGTGTTGAAGAAAATGGAAAACTGAGGTGACCTGATCTGCCTCTGCCCATTAGGGAGTTTTTGATAGTCATTGTCTTCAAGAAAAATAATTGCTTCCCAAGAATGCTCAGCTAAATCATTTTATTAGTGTGAACTGGATTAAGGTTATAGGAAGGTCCCTCTTGCTTCTTACCCAATAATATCTGACCATGCATATCAAAGAGTGGAGGAGGCAAATTATTCATTATTTCAGCAGCATAATGAAAGCATAAGGGAGGTTTAAAAGGACGCTATCTGCAGCAGGAAACTGTCAAAGAACGTGGGAACACAGCCCTCCTGCATTTTTGTTTCAGCTCCGTTGATCAGAAGATTGAAAGGCCTGCTCTACCTACAGGGGTCCTCTGTTCAGGCCCCACAGTGCAATTATAATCCGTCCTCACCTCCTTCAGAATGACAGCCCAAAAACAAAGCTCTGAGCTTTTGTACAGCTTAGCATTCCTAAGAAACACAAATCTTCATTTCTTTCTTTTCTTTTTCTTTTTTTTTAACTGTTAAGAATTAATTAAAATTGCTCTTATATAATATCAGGGGGATAAAACAGCTTAAAATTATCTAATACTTTTTAAGGGCAAAATTTTTTCTGCAGAAGGATCAATTGCTCACTGACACAAGGTAGGACAGCTCTGCTTTTGTCTTCCTGCTGCCTCCAGGAAAAAGGAGTCCAGTTGGCTGTATTTTGCATGAGGCCATCTAATTTCATTTTTTTCTGCCATTATTCCTGTTGTTTATGCACGCTAGTGACAGAAATTTGCAAGTAGTTGGATCCTCAATGGCTCTTGCAGTTAATCTTGCTAGATTTCTGCTTTTCAAAGGATGTCTAAACAAAAGCAATGCACCTTCATAACTAACATGTATACTAGGTCACTGTAAAAGCACCAAATGGTAGGAAATGTGATGGTCTAAGTATATTAAGAGATGCAGGAGACATATAAAAAAGTAACATTTTTATAGCTTCCAGCAGCAGATTATTATGGAGGCCAATTTTAAAACAACAGAAGAAAACTTCTAAATCTACTAAACATATTGTCTCTTTAATGTTCCTTCAGCTGGCCCACCACATCATTGTGGTTTTCTGAGGAATGCTGTAGATTGCAGGATTATAGAAGCTTGCAAAATTCTGTGTTTAACATAAACTGCTGAGGCTGTATTGCTCAGTGCAACCCAGCACCAAGCAGGCTGAAGTTAACTGTCAGGTTCCATTGCAGAGTGAGCACACAGAATGCGTTTGGCCAGCAAATCTCTCATCATGTGCCTGACCTTTAAATGCATAAATTTGCAGAAGGTTAGACAAGATTCCAGGCCACTTGAAAGCTTTAGTGGGTGAGAGCAGTATGGGACTCCACAGAGTAGTCTAGCTGTGGATGCGAAAATCTGCTTTGGAAATGCAAGGCCAGGTGATAATAAAAGCCATGGTAATGGCATGAATAAATTTCACAATTCTCATCCTCTGATTCTTATTTCTCATCCAGGACAACCTCAAATTACTTTTAGGCTGATTTGGGTTTTTTTTTAATACCTTAAAATGTGGTACAGCTACAATGCCAGGACTGAAATATTACTTGCAAGATTACAAGTGTATTTCCAGGTCAGGTTATATCTCAGCTGTTCAGATACTGACTGGAGAGTTTACATTATTCTTGTTTCACTTAAAATTAATTTAAACTATTTGCATTATTTAGCAATTTCTTTACAATTTTTTTCTTTAATTTGCAAAGAAATTCTTAATGTGTGTTAAGTGGCTAAGGACCCTTTACAAGCATTTAGGAAGAACACATTTTAGCGAAATCAGGTTTAAAAAGAGAAATATTTTAGTATCCCGTTCAAGATTTATTTTTGGGGAGATGTAAAGCAATGTAAATAGGAATCAGGCTACTCAATCATAAAACCAGTTCTTTTTAGTCTGTTATACATTGACTTCCTTTGTTTGAAAGGGACAAAAATGTATTATCTTATTCTTTTTCACATATGGTTTATCTCTTTGCCCTCCAAATGACACCACTTGGATGGTTTGTGTAAGATACCCAGAGCCCCTGGACAGAAGGGAACCAAGCAGTGAATAGCCAGCAGGGACATATCAAAAGCCAAGTGCCAGGTCTCTCATTCATTACCTATGCTATTACCTTTGGAAACAGGTACTATTGCTATGGCACAGAAGATCACTTCTGGAGCAATAGATACATCCAGGGATTTGGTGGAACATCTGTTCCTGATATATTTCTGCATCAGAACCTGTGAAAAATCTGAAATGATTCTCCAAACTGGCCAGCAGAGTCCCACCAGCAAGGCATTTGGGGGGAAATGTTCAAAAATGCGACATTCTTCAAACATGTAGAAATCTTGCTCTTTGGGATAAGGCATTAGCTATCTCTTGCTACATCCTAGTGCCAGTATTTAGCAGGTAGGACTTTTTTGTTTTATTTTATTTTCAGTAATATTGCAAGTTTGTATGTCAGAATGGATGCAGTGCTTGACTGACCTTCGAATAACTGGTGCTACACATCCCTTTCTGGAACTCAGAACCTCTTTGACAGCCTTTGGTAATGTGCAGGACCAATCAGACTCCAAAGGTTAGGCATGCCTTAACACTAAGTGAAGGCTCAAATCAGATCAATCTGTCTTGAGGAAGTGTAAGACTCATGGAGCTCTATCTTCCATGGGGATATCAAGGCCTACCTTGATAAAGCCAGGAGTTTTAGCTGAATTTGGGCTTCCTTATAACTGGCATATAATTCTGCAGAGCTTCAGGTCAGAGATGGCTGAATGAACCGTGGTAACTGCAGGTTTATTTCCACAGCTGTTAATGAAATAATTGTGAAAGCTTTAGCCATTTCTATTCCAGGTTCCTGTTCTACTACCTAACACCCTTTTTGGGAGTCTAATTAGCTAGAAAAACCTACTTACTGATGGAGTTTATGGGGAGAAAAGAGCCTGTGGACACTATTTGCTCCTGTTAGACCCAATAGAATTATTAATTTTTTTAATGGTTTCACTTTTGCTTTGGTTTGAATTTTCTTTCTTTAATAGGAAATAGAACTAATGAGCTTTTAAGAAACTCTGAAACACCTAAGGCAAGTATGGCAGATTTTTCAATTTGAGCAAGCACACTATGGCCATAGTTCACAGTGTTTGCTGTTTTCAGCCATACTGTCATCAAAATTTTGCCTATCACCCTGAACGGTCAGCTTGAGTCAGTGTTTTCACTTTCTTTAATAACTTTTTTTAGTAGTGTTTTTCTACAGTGTTTCTCAAGTCAAATGCTTACAGTTTTTCAACAAACACTCTTAAATTGAACTAAAGCACAGATACATGAAGTTATCTTACATTTTATTTCCCCCTTTTGTACAACGTCATCTTTCAACTATAGTTTCTTCAGAACAGCTTTTCAGGTACAAAACCTCTCAAAACGTTGACTTTTAAACAGAATGGTAATGTCACCCTTTCACTGTAAATTGAGGGATTCATAAGAACAAAGCAGTAGCACTGACCCCCCCCCCCCCCCCCAAAGGAGCTGAAAGCCAGAAGGGACATCCATCCATAATGGTCTAGAGGTGTCTGTCTCTGTTTCCTAATCACAAGGAAATTGCCTTGTGATGCATTTGAATGGAAATACATAATTAAGAGTTGGTGAACTATCAGTAAGAAAGTAGGCATTTGGGTACTAAACAGATCTTCCTGAATTTTCTTTATTCCCTACTTGTTTCAGCTGTAAATCCACTCTCTTTTTTTTTTTTTTTTTAAGTTATTATTTTCTATATTGTGTTCATATTAGAAAGCTCCTTTGGTTTATGATAGACTTCAGGAACTGGGTAAACTAAAAGCTGTTTGCTCTGTGCCACCAAAAGATCAGATTGCCTGATGTGAGTGTGTGTGAGTGTGTGTGTGTGTGTGTGTGTGTGTGTGTGTGTGTGTGTGTGTGTGAGCACCCCTGCTCTCAAAAGGAAATCTCAGTTTCTAGTAATATTGAGGTTGTTCAGGTCAATCTCTGCTCAGCCAAGTCAGCCAGCTGTTCCAGCTACTATGGCCACACACAATCTCTCAGGAGTCCATAACTATAATTGTCTTCAATCTAAAGTCTGTTCTGTCTCCATAGTCTGAACTGTTCCTAAATGTATAATAGCAAAATCATATTCTTAGTTTGAACCTTCCCACTGTTCCTGTAGATATGAAAACTCAAGACACAGATCTGGCACTCTGCAACTTTTCTTTTTCTCCAGAGCAAGGACAAGATTGGATTTTCTCTTGTAAGAGGTCAAATATTTTAAATACCAAGAGGAGCATCCTAATTTTTTCCAAACATTTCTTCCATCTGAGAAGTCTTTCTGAAAGATTCAGGCACTCATGAAACTACCATCAGCTTGTGAAAATTGTTATAGCTCCAACCAGAGGTAGATATGGAGAGCATCTACTTTATTCACACATTTCTGAGGCATGAATGCCTCCACTTAATACAAATGTTAATCTATTTCTTTCCATCCCCATATGCTGGGATGGGAGGGTTGTGTCCATATTCTGAGCATTGCTTTTCACAACTTACTGGAAAGTAACTGACAGCACAATTTTTTCCATGCTTTGAAACTTTGTCCTGAATGCAGAGATTTACCTGGACTGAATGCCTTCCATATCTACTTGTCATCTGTGTAAAGTCTGTTTTACACCTGGGAAACTTATGATTTGAAATAACTTCTTTACCCATTTAAATATGAGCGAGAATGAATTTTTATTTGTCAATTAGCTGAAAGTTCTTCATTTGGATCTGTTCTCATCACTAATGACTTTCAAGTGTGAATACCTTAATGAAAGAAGTGAGACAGAGGATAATTAAATTAGGTAATGAATGTGTCTAACAGTGTACAAAGTAAACAATAAAAATGATTTCTTTGATTTCCAGTTTATTTTATTTCAGCAGTCTGTTTTGAGAATATACCTCACAATTAGTTTTAAATCCAGAATAGAGACAAAGGATGTGCAAAACACTAGAAATGGGAAGTATTCACAATGTTTTTTGGCAAAACAGCATATTGCCACAATTACTGAGTTTGTCCTTGAGACCCTAGAGCTAGGAGTTGAAATTCAGCTTTTTAGGCAAAATTAATGTCAATTCATTTCCATGCTGAATGGGCCAGATATGTTGAGATAGCTTATTGAGGATCACCCTGCAGACCAAAATTTTCCATCAAACTTGCAGCTGCTGGCTAGCCATGCTCAGAAGATGCTTTCTAGGTACACATGCCCTGGCATATCCAGGGCCTGGTGTATCTGGCATATCACCAGGCAGCTAAAACAAATTCTCATGCTCTGTCTGTGTGCTTACAAGAAAAGTCACAGACTGTGGTGGGCTTATGCTGTGTGTCCTGGAGCCTGTCAGCTCTGATGGAGACTTTTGCTTCAGCTTCTGTGCTGTGGAATGGGTACCTTTGTGGCTCTGAAAAGGTCCATGAGCTGCACAAAGCCAAAAAACACCATTGTTTTGTTGCTGTTATTTGAAAAAAGAAAATGACTTACTGGTTTGAGAGGGAGAAGCGTCTTCTCCCAAAATTTAGCTTCTTTCTTCATATCTTTTGCAGAAAGTAAAGATGCTTCTGAAACTTGGATTAGAATGTTCCTCATGGGTCATGCCAGTAAAAAAGTCAGCTCTGCTGATGTTGAAGGGAGGAAACTGCTTATGCTGATGAATAGTGCAAACATGCTCTACACCTTGTCATTACAGTAATACATTGCATGGGGATAATGCTGGAGGCAGTCACTAAAGCACCCCAGTCAATGAAGCTGCAAAATATTACTGCTTTGTGAGAACATCCTAAGCCTTTCTGTTTGATTGCTACAGTCATGGAGTTGGCATCAAGCATTTGCAGTCATGTGGGTACTTTTAGCAGCTTTTAGTACCTTTTTTTGGGAAGCATTTTCACAAAGGTAATTTGTTGCTTAAGGCTTTTGCTTCAAATACATATTTTTAGCTCCAACATGCTTGTACCTGCAGGGAACATCAACAGTTTTCATTAAGCTTTAGTGAGGCTCTTCCCTCTGGCAAGAATTTCTCCTGCCTGTTGATGATTTTATGGACAGAGGAAATGACACATTTACTGTTTGCAGCCTGTCAAAAGAAGGACAGTTGTAGCAATATGGTGAAGTTTTAGAGACAGATTACAAAAAAAAAAAATCGAGCTGAAAATTGCTATTCATTTTTTAAGTGGAGCTCATTCAGCCCGTTGAGAAGCACAAGAGCTGACTCATTGTTTCTCAGCCCTTTTGAAGTTGTGTTGATATTTTCTATGCGAAATTAACTTAAAAGGCTGCTTCCAAGATATCTGCTTGAAATCATGCCTGGCCTTACTTTTCCCTAATCCAGCTGAAGCAGATGTAAATGAAGATCTCTGTTCTGTAGCATGAGATTTCGATTGCTGTGCCAGCAGTAGAAGATGGCTTCCATGCCCATACTGACAGAAAGTAAAACTGAAGGAGTTACAGCAGCACAAACCACCAGATCTTCCAATTCCTTTGTAGAGGGGAATTTAAACAGGGAAGATTTGTGGCCAGGGCCTTGGGGAAGCACTCTAGGATGCCTTGTTTAGATCCAAAAGGTAAAATCCCTTACAGTAAGGCATTACAAAGGTTGCTGCAGCCTCCCACTGCCACAAATATGTTAGAAGTGCATACAGGAATGAGTCAAATCCACTGTTTGAAAAATGCTTTTAAATATTTGGGGGTTTTCTGTGTGGTTTTTTTTTTGGTGTGTTTTTTTTTTTTTTTTTTTTTTTTTTTTTTTTTTTTAACAGATATTTAACAGATAAAGCTCATGAAAATATTTTCTTTAACACCAGTTTCCCTGGAGACATTCTGCTTTGGAATGATAAAGATACTTCCAGAGCATGAGTTCTTGCCCTCACAAGCAGTCTTTGGACAACCAGAGTAACTCTTCAAACTCAAGGGGAATATCCATAACAACACATGGCTTGTTATATCATGCAGCTTAATCGACCATAAAGTGATCCCAATTTGAATATGTTCTATTTTAATTGGCAATTGTGTTGTTATCTGTGCTTACAAATAGATGTCAGAATACTCATGTTAACTTCTGTCATCCTGCCCTGCAGATAATTTGAGCTATATTAAAGGATTTTGATTATTCAAAGTTGAAATAACTGTTTAGGTGTAAATATTATATAAGAGTATAGATTTCAGGGTTTGAGAGTAGTATTAGAGGAAAAGGAGTAAAAGTAGGTAAAAGGCTAAAACAATAAAACATTTTAAATTTTGGTGGGTTTATTCTTTGAGTACATTTACAAATTCAGCTGAGGGATTATCTAACCTTATATCCAGTTCTGCTCTGAGAATGAAACCTGACTGGACCTCCTCAGGTCCCTTCCAATAGGAATTATCCCACTTTATAGATGTCAAAATCAAATAAGAGGTCAGAAAAATTCAAACTCTTCAGTATGATTCTGCTTTCTGTATGTTTGCTTTGACATAGCATGGAATTCCTAATTTTCATTACTGTTAACATAACTGCCCATTCAAAATTTTTGTCATGTTATATTTGTATACCTAAGCAAAACACAATGTATTTTGAAATTCTTGATCTGTTATATTCCTGTTCAAGATGTTTCTTACACTGGAGGAGAGGATGAACTTCAGTAAAGGCATGTATGGAAACTCTCTGTCCTCCACTGACTTTGCTTTTCCTTTAATCAAAGAGAAACTTCATTCGTTACAATGATGTAAGATCACCCAAATCATCAAACTTCAAAGGAAAACATTTGACATTTGATAACCTGATTAACATTGTAAGAATTTTCTTGAACAATTAACCTCATTTTCTTACCCAGCATTCTGGAGTAAATGCAAGAAAAATGTTAATGTAGAAACTGTGAAAATCATTCTATTTACCAGGTACTCTTTATTTTTTAATACTTTATTACAAGCTGTAATAAAGGTAATATGTTACCTTGATTGTTATGATACAAAAAATATTTTTAAAAACCCCAAAAAACAGAGGAGAAAATGGAGCCAGTGCTCCCCCACATACATTGTTGGAGTTTCACAGATTATGGAATTGAGTTAGCCATCTCCTTATTGAGACTGCTGTAAAGAATAAAGATATACTTCATTACATTCTAATGAGGGAAAGAAATCTTGGGCTATCTTTGGAAAAAAAAATATTTTTAGGGTATGGAAGACAGGTGCTTCTTCAGCTCTTTGCCTTCAAGCAGAAGGCTGGGAAGGTCAGAGCAGTCAGCACCAGACTGCATGGGGGGAGCATGGTGAGCCAGCCAGCGCTGGGATTTTGGCTCAACAACACAGATAAACACAGGATCATTGCATTCAGGTAGCACTGTCAAACACCAATGTCTACAGAAGAATGATCTGGATTTACAAGACAAGATCTACTTTATATGCTTAAATCAGGGCACAGGATTGAGAGCTGGTATCTCTCTGTGCTCTCAGCTTCCCTGGGGTATTTTAGAACTCCACAGGTCACTGCTCATTCCCTGCAGTGCAGAGTGAGGCTCTTGCTACCTAAACCAAATGAGCTCCACTCTTTTTTGGAATTGCACTGGTAAAACTATTTATCCACACTACCTATCTCTATTGTGCCTTGAAATTAGCTCCTCACAATTTGGTATTATTTCTTTTTAATTATAATCCCTTCCAGAGGAAAATATCACACTTCTTTCATGAAAATAAATGTATTGCCTATAAAGGTAATGCATAAACAAAGAGTGGAATTAGCTATTTAAATTCCAAAAGTAACAATGATCAAAGTAAAAGTAAAGATATATATCTCCAAAATGAAAGGAAAAAAAAATTTCTCATCCAGCAACACCCGTGTGACAAATCTATTGCCTATTCGATGCTCCACATGTATGCTGCATGTCCACTAGTGCATAGGTGAAGACACTGTGAAATCAGGAGTTCTTCCCAAGCTTGTCAAGCAGCTAAAAACTTCTTTCCAGTGATGCAGCATGATGATGAAATCATTCTCCAGATTGATGGAGAGGGAAGATTTGAGCCCTGACCAATCACCATGTCAAGCACTCAGCGATCCATTCCTTGCAATGCAGACCCAGGTGACTGCCAGGCTGTTCCTACTAAAAAGGTGAACAAAAAGAGGCCATATGATAAACAGGACAAAATAGGGTTTTACACTGGAGATCAGAGGCATCTCATAGTACCTTCTCAATAACTACCTCGTGACGTGGACTGTTAAATTTCTGATTTCTCAATATGCATGGAAAATGATCACCATCCAGTTCCTGTGGTCTATGCTTTAGAATTCAGCAGTCAGTAAGTAGAATGAAAAAACAGATAATACAAGAAAAGGGAAAAATATAAGGAGCATGCTAGAGAGGGAGGAGATTGGCAGGCTTCATGCCAGAACCTTCATATCACACTATAACTTGAGCAGTTCTAGAAAATGTAAGGACTGTGTGCAGTCAAAAACTACAGTTCAGTTCCTTCAGTTTTAAGTCATCACATCTAGTCAATTATTAACAGCAACAGTCAAACCATAAATACATACTGCATAGCCTTTGAAATAGTTACTTTTTGCTCTTGTTGCTATTGGGAAGCTCTTGTTCAAAAGACCAAAAAAGGACATTCTGACTTCCTAAGCGCATTCCCAGCTCATTTGTCCAGGTGCCAGCCTTTCCTTTATTTTTAATGCTTTCATGATATTTGCCTGTGGACATTTTAGAGAGTAGTTATGCCTCCTCTGTACCTTCTTCGGGCTGAGCCTGTCAAATCAAGCTATTCCAACACAGCAAATTCTCTCTTCTTACTGATTATCTCAATAACACATCACTACAAGCACAGATGATTCATACATTTTAGGAAGAAGCATCCTTTTGCTTCAGCTACTCTGTGCTGTTCCAGCTGCTCTTGAGTTGCAGCTCTGACTTCCTCATTAACAGCTTCATGAACTGGTGTGGTACTGGAGGGCAGTGATACTCCTGTCCTGCCCCTGATAAGACCTTATGTTTGCATGGAATGAGAGGTAGTCAAGGAAACTGAATTATTTCTTTTCTTTTTTTTTTTTTTCCCATTCAGTGCTTTCATCAAGCCCTTAAGAAAGCTTTTCAGCAAAGGGTCCCTAGTCCATAAGGACAGCAGGGGTTTCTGCACTAGATTAATACTTTGTAATATATTAAGCTGCTTGAGCTTTTCCTGACACTTTAGAGAAGCAGATGAGGTGGATCAGCTTTCTTGGGGTTTTTTGCCCTCTATTTCCATAATGATTTCACCAACAGTTAAAGGAAGTCCTTCTTGTTCCCTTCCCTTTGAGATGTGAAAATGGCAACATCCCCCCAATGTGCCTAACCTGCTGCTTCTCACCCTAGCCTGGAGCATGTGTTAGTATCATATTAACAAGTTGTCACAGAGACTTTGTGTTCCAGCCCTTTTTTCCATCTTGGCTATGTCACAACCAGTGATGTGATCCTGGGACTGCAGGTTCCTCAATCATGAGAAAGAAGCTCCATGTCTCACGGAATAGTATTAATAGTCATGAATCAAAATATGTGTCCATCTCTCAATACAATTAAATTGTACTTTCTCGCTTCTGCACCGTCCTTTCCCTAACTCAGAATCAACCTGACTGCTGTGCACACATCTTAGGAATCCAAGATGCTTTTTATTTCCACATCATTTTGCCTTCTAATTTGCTATAAGGTGTTCCAGAAGGTAACTATTTCTGATGACTACGAAGAATTCAACACTCAGCATATCTTGCTTTCCTATAATGTGCAATAAGAATGCATTGTTTTGAACCTTTTGCAAAACAGAGGCATGTTGTCTGCCAGTCTGGCATGCTAATTTCCCATGTGTGATTGGTTCAACATACAGATACTCAATAGTAAATAAAACCCAAGGTTTACAGAAAAGGATTTCTGAGTAAGTTTATTAGGTTAAAAACTGTTTTGTTTTGGTGTGCCACTGTTGTTGTTTTTTCTTGGTCCCACATGGAGAGCAAACATGGCCTGGAAGAGTGTTATGTCAAGTACCTCCCATCATGCATTGTCGCTGCTCAGTGAACTGGAGTCTAAAAAAAGTAATTCCTCATTTTCATCTTGACTAGGATTCCCCTTTTCTTTGCTGTGAAGCTGCACTAATCCTTCATTCAGCGCAACCCACACCCTCTGGTTCCACTCGGAGTTCTCCCTTTCTAACGTCATTGTATTCTTTATCTGGGCCTTCTTCTTCCAATAGTACTCCTTGAAAGCTCTTTCACAGACAAGAAAGGACCAGCTCCATAATGGCCAAGTTGGCCCTTTTCTTTTCTCTCTCTTTTTTTTAAGCTTCCGACTGAGCTTTGCTATTTAATCTTCTTGAGGCGTTCAAGATGTCACTTGCCTCTGATGACTATAGACAAAAGGGAAATCCATCCAACTTGAATGCAGTGTATACTTGAATACATAGGGTTGCTTTGAAGAGAGTTTCTTGAAGTCTCTGTGTTTCATTGGCTGTCCTGGTGGCCTTCATGCAGGTCTTTATGTGAAATCATATGCCCTTTCACAGATCACATTTCTTGGAAAGTTACCTGAATTTATTCACCCCTAAATGTTATCATGAGAGATATAAATCAAAAGATTTAATTTTTTTTTTTTCAGTCAGGTGTTTTTAATAAGCTAATGAGAATTCCTTCCTCACCAGATGAACACTTGATGCTTTGGGGATGATTGGACTGCTGAGTTTGCACATATTTTACAGGTAGCAGTTTTATAGTCTCTCTTCTTGCTGCCTCAAGCTGAAAAAAGGGAGTGTAAACAGAGGGCAGGGTGCAACAACCCCTTGCTCCAGGCTCTCCATTCCCTGTTGGAGCACTAAAAAGTTAACATTTGCCTCTCTGTAATGCATTACATCAAGATTGATTTTAACTTCCTGTATCTTAGAAAACCTGAAACATTAATACAAGGTATTAATACAAGGTAACTGTTATGGACAGTATAGGTAAAATGCACTTACTATGAATGCTCTATATTACATATATTCTTTAGAGGACCCTGGTTTTCCTGAAGTGCTGAATGCTTCAAGACAAGTAACACTTTAGCTGCTGGTTACCTAAGAATATTTATACAGACTGACAGCAGGCTGATGGTGTGAAGGATGTGGATGAACAGGTATTTGTCAGTACAGGTTATCAGTCAGTATAGATTGCATAGTCTTTGTATAGATTCAGTTTATTGAACTTATTTTTGTGTCTCATCTGTAGCTTAAATTCTAGAAAAACTACAAAACTGGTAACATCCATTGCGGTGCAGATGAAAGTGCAAGCACTTCTATTAAATAGAAATATAGACTAGGAAATTCTGCATTAAAATATGAATCTACCAATTCCTAGCATTGGTCAGGAGAAGAAAACTTGCAGTCTTTGTGGAGATACATACAACTTTTCATTTCCCATATCAATCATGAGAACAAGGTGAAGTTCATATAATGGCCAGTTCCATTTACCCTAATTGTGAAGGACTTAGCCTGACTGTTTGCATTACAGACTGTGGCCACTGGGCTCTCAGTAGGGGTTTTCGGCCCACTCCATCCCGTAACAAACCCATGTTCATGCGTCGATTCAGATCCATCACCCTGAGATAAACTGTGAATATTGCCCTTTGTCCCGCGCTGCATTCTTTCATGCATTGTGTAGTGACTATTTAAGGATTTAAAGGCTCATTTGCACAATTCTTTTGTCAGCAGCCTGGGTGCAGAATGGAAAAGTGATGGCTTCTCTGTCTGGGTTATGCCCTGAAGCTCTTGTGAGAGGAATCTACATACATAAGTTTTTCTTACACATGCAGAATGTCAACACTAAAAAAAAAAAATGACCTGTCTGTTTCTGTAGCTTAAAAGGTTATGGGTTAATATAAGATGTGATTTGTTTTCCTCTTTTGTGGCATTTAAAAAAAAATCAACACTTGAAAACAAACAGTAAAGGAAGGCACAAACACTGGGTATTTAAAAATCCAGCTGATTAGGGTTGCTGGAATTTGCAAAATAAGTCTCCTCCAGAGGAGGAGATTGATAACACTAATAATTTAGATGCTCTCTATTGCTTAGGAAATATAGGAGCAGATAATATTTCAAAGGTCCATCTCTTCTGCCTATTATGCATGTCTGTTTTGTTAACACATGTTTATTTAGATGAAAAAATCCTTGAAAATACAGTCGTTTTGTAAATAATGTGTGTGTGTGTGTGTGTGTGTGTGTGTGAATGCATATATACTAATTTATTTAATTATTTATTTTGGAAAAAGAATTTGTTATTCTTCCCCTCACAGCCAAGTTGGTTGGAAGGTTACAGAAAAGGTTAACATTTGGGAAAATCACCTCCTTGCACTCTAGCTGAGGACTCAGAAGGCTGTTCTTACTACATCTGAACAATTTACCTGCCTTATTTATTATATAAATGATTTTTATTTGACAGAGACAGATGTGTCATTATGTTAATGAAATTTACAGTAATTTCTCACAAATAAGCAAGCTTTGAAAGCAGATAACAAAGTCATATTTTAGCCAATTCAAGCTGCTTAGCTAGTACACCTGAATTGTGGAGTAATAGCATTGCCCTTTTCCATACAGCATTTTTCATTAAGGTTTATGACTCAGAGCGCTTAGGAATCAGCTGCACTTCTTTTTCAATATTTTCTAAATAAATAGTTTTGTAATATGTCTCCTATCATTTGGTCTGAATAGAATTTGTGATGCAAGTGGCTCATGCTGTTGTTAAAAACCTTGCTTGAAACATGCAAGACTGTGGCCTTCAATGTAAGTCTGGTTGATATTTTTAGGCTATTATAGCCACAATATGATTATTTAAAAAAACCAGACTTTTAGGCTGTACTATTTATCTATTTCCCATCTACAAGTTAATAACATTATACTGAGTTCTGGTATTCAGTCCAAAAGCAGTGCAGACTGGTTCTGGTTGGACTTGATCTGATTTAAATCAAGCTCCAGCTGCTGTTTAAAAAAAGTTTTTTTGGGGTATTCCGGTTCTTATATCAGTCATCCATCCCCTCTGCTCTGCAAACATGATGAGTTTTTATCACCCAAATGCTCACTTTTCCCAGAGTTATTAAACCATTTTCTAAACTAATGTGTGTGGTCAGAGTCCCTAACGATACCATATTCATCAAATTTTGCCTTTGTGAATCAAAACTTCTCTTTGCTGGAGTCCAGGCACCATCTGGTAACAAACAGAGGCAAGTGCTATATTCAAAATTATGTAATTACTGGCAACAGTTGGTTTAACCAACCTACATCTAAGGTGTAGAACCAGTGTAACCCTCTCTAAAACTTCTGACTATTATGGTGACCATGACTTCCCCCTCTTTGTCTACCTGCATTATTTTGATTCATGTTTAACCTTGTGTTACAGATTACAGGTTGTGTGGCACAGGAGGAGATCCCAGTGCTGCAGGATCTCAAGGACTAGGAATCCTTGTCATGGAAAAGATGTGTAACTGCCTCAACAACCAGTTTTAAATCCACTTCCAGTGAAACAACTGCCTGTTCGATCTTAATATAGGGACTGCTGCATTGTTTTGGGGGTTTTTTGAACCAGTAAAGATAAGAATGCAAATGCTTTGAAAACTAGGAATTAATAATTTGTAAGTACTTTTATATGGAACACATTAAAACTAAATTTACAATGTAGTGAGATTTTTTTTTCTCCTTCTGTTTGCTAAGCTTTAAGTAGAATGTTGAGAAATAAAAAGCAGAGAAATTTTGAACTGGATACTTCTGATAGGATTGCAGATCCTTAGAAGTCATATAGAGCCTGGTCTCTCTCTATCTGAAAATTTGTCTGTCATCCTTAAGCATAATGTCAACTGCTGGTCTCCCCTCCAGGGAATTCCATGAACTTTTATGCTATGATACATGCCTCGCTCAAACATTTGTATTGCTCTTCTTTTTTTATTACATTCCTTAGCCTGAAGATATGCAAAATCATGTGAATCCCAATGTAATATGCTCTCTGACAGACTGATGTCACTGACATGGGGTAGCCTTTGAACTCTGGCTCAGGGTCCTGGCTGTGAGAAATGGCTGTACCAGAGACAATTCTAAATATTGCCCCAATTTCAGAATAATGGGGGCTGAGCTCTGTCTTGATCCCACTTGAAAATCTTTGTGTCCAATGTGTATTGATAGTTCATACAACATAGAAAACATTCTGGTGTCCAGGAGAGTGATAAACATTTATTCCTGATTGCAACAGAGATGGTGAATGGTTCTAGACTCTGCCAGCTTCTAAACTGTGCATATTTGGGAGAGCACTGTCTGGCTCTCAAGGTCCAGCTAACAATATCATGACATGGGTGATAGGGTTCCAGGGGCTTGAATCTGATACATTTACCTACAGTAGTATGGCCACAGACTGAGAATCATCTTCCAGGGTGCAAAAAAACCCAAAAAGGTCAGGTGAAGGAGAATGAAGTCTAGGAATTTGTCACAGTGCTGTCACATTGCTGATGGGAGCAGGGAGCCAAGAAATGGATGGATAAAATGTAATACAAAGAGCAGCAAAGACTGCAAAATAAACCAATTATCATAATGTTACCCTTCTATTTTCCTCTGATTGCCTTTGGCAGCTCCCCACCAAACATTCCAATTTTTGATCATCAGTCAAGAGTGCATAACTGCACAGGGACTCTTGCACCAGGTCTGAATAAACAACATTGTGTCTTCCTGTGCCCCACTCCCACTGTCATCTGAAATGTTCACCTGATATGGATCCCTGTCCCTCACACAAAGTGCTCAGACCACTTTCTCAAAAAGTTCATGCACATGGCCTGGAGATGCACATTGCTAATAGGTGTTTAAATGTTGCCAGGCTGTTTTAGAGCCAGGGACTTCTCTGTATCCATGTGAATCCTGGCCATGCCATGCCCATTGGCCACTCTAGTGAACAACTGTGCCTGAGCTATTTTATTTTTCAGCTCACACATAGTCTAGGTGTCAGATTCAAGGCTGTGAATTCCCACAGCTATGAATTTTAGTGAATCCCTTTACAGCTCTTGCCCTAACTGTCTAATCCCATTGACTTTGATGGGAGTTATGCATTTAGACACTTCCACACAGGGCTCTTAGTGGAATTTTTTAGATGTTTATATATAAATATATATGGTTTTAAGAACAAGGTCTGTAAACTGTAAATCTTTGGTCTATAGCTGTGGTTTAATTTGTCTTCAAAACTGCAGTGTTGGTGACAGTGTAGAAAATATGTCAGCATAAAGCATAGGGAATTACATTTATTATCTATGTCAGTTTACTTCATTATTCTTACAGAGCAATGCCTTTAGTGTAAAAGAAGTTATAAATATGTATTTTGAGGGCATTATTTAATTTATTTCATTTTTTTAATGTTATCGCTTCCACCTTGCCCTTTCAAACTTTGTTTTATTTTTATTCTCATTTTGGCACTTTTAACTGATAATATAACAATATTTGCACTTAATTATTTGCATAATGTAATTGTAACAAACTTAAAAAAAATGAAAGCTTGCAGATTACAAAACTGCAGAGCTCAGCAATACTTAAGTATACACAGAGAAGAATGATGCTGATAAGGCAGTCTGCCTTGTTAATTAGTGGAGTAAAATCTGGTTCCTTAAGCCACAAAACAAAGCTAATTAAGACAGAAGAATCTGAACACAAATTGAAAGTGATCTCTTTTTTTTTCCCCCACTGTAAAGAGTTTTTCTCTAAAAGTGGCATATATAATACTGTGTACCTTGGATTTATTCCAGAAAGGATTGTGAGCCAGTGCACAAAGCCACGCTGGGATTAACAAATACATAAAAAAATTTGCACCAGGAGTACAGCTGGAAATAAACAGTGTAAGATGACCTAACATTTAATTTATGTTTACAAGAGGAAGAGAAATATACTCAAATTTAAAATGGAAGATGTCTAGCTCTGTTCTGCTTGAAACTGTAAGAATCTGAGAGGCAATTGAAAAATTATATTTCATCCTCATTGCAAAATATTCTTTTTTGAGCAGAATTAAATTCTTCAGCCTAGATTTTTCATTTTAAACTTCCCCTATGATATGAAGGGTATTTCTTACCTGGAGAAATGCTATTCTGTGTCTCTTTCTTTGAAGTACAATAATATCTTTCCTTTCCTTCTTGCCTTAGTATGACTCTAGTCATCTCCTGCCATTGACACCCAAACCTGGGGCCTGTTCAGTCCTCTATTACATTTTGACATATTTTTCCTGAACTCCCATATAGGTGTCTCCTTCCTTCACAGCAGTGTGTGCCCTCTCTATGGTCCTCGAGGCCACATTTCCTAAGAAAGTTCCTCACATTGTTTTCCTAGACAGTTCCTTCGTTCCTTCTTGGGCACCCTTAGTGCTGCTTATCCACTTCTGCCCCTTATTCACTCTCAGCTCTGTCCCTTGAGAGTCACCTACCCTCTACCATGGCATCTTCCTGTAGTCCTGGAAAGACTGGTATTTTCCCAAGTCTTGGGGTTAGTAAACCTAACCTGTCCTGGCAGCACTGCAAAACTATCAATCTGCTTGCCAAAGTAACACTGATCCCCAAACTTCCACAAGGTAGAGGAAAACCAAATTCATCTTCCTTTCAGTGAAGAAACACATGAAAAAAATTCAGCATTTGGACCCAATTTGTTGGCTTTCAACCATCCCTGTACTAATTTATATAGATGTACCCAGAAAGTTTGAAGAATGGACACCCTGGGCAATTTCAGTGGGGATTACTGTAAATCTTCATTGCTAAGTTATTCTGGGGACAGACAGAAGTTGTGGCTAGCTTGGCATCACTTAGCATTACCACAGACATGAATTTTAACATGAATAAAGGGAGTTAGCACAGCCATGGATAATTGACTGTGGTACAATAGCAGAATAAATAATACTTAAGGAGAGGGCATTCATTGGGCAGGATGCTCCTAAGACACAACAAATCTTCATCCTTAATTCTGTCACTTACTAAATGAGTTAACAAAGACACAGAGTGACCTGAACTTTAGATGCATTTGCCTTCAATTCTGAGACAGCAGTTTTTCCTCTTGCATCACAGATTTCTACAGTGGAAAGGGCAGTGTGACTTTAGACACTGCTTCAAGCTGTACAATAAGAAAAGCAACATGTGGAAAACCTTCATTCTTCTGTGCCACTTAAGCATAACTCAGAGTAATAAGAAATTAAGAGTTTGACTTCTCACACTTTTTACATGGTTGTATGGCTTTAATGTCATGGTCTTTTGTCAATGTAAAATCAGCTAGTTCAAAATCTGCAATATATATATTTATCCCATTGCTGACCTTTCACAGGGGCCAACTATTTATGGCAGTAATGTCAATAAATTAATTGTAGAGAAAACAAAGTTCTCCATCATTGTATTGACCCCTAAACCAACTCCTCTCCAAGTCAATAGAGATTCCTTTATTCGTTGTCCCAAAAAGTTACTATGAGAGTGTTGATATATAATATGAAATCTTTTAATGGTAGAGGTTAGGTGAACAACAGGTGGCATGACAAAAGTGAAATATTGGAAGGAATTACAGTGAATATCTGAACTTATATTCCATTTATTTGATCTTCTGTCCAGCCAAATACCATTACCACGTGTTTTCGAAAAGGAAACACAAGAGAAAGGTTGATATTATTGGCAGGAATTTTGTTTTTAATTAAAGATAAGTATATCTTTCATATAACTAAAAAATGTGTACTACTAATCAGAGTCTATTTGCATTTCCTGTTTCAATTCACTATTGGCAAGTTTAAAAGCAAAATCCTTCATGTTTTCTAACAACATGTCCACAACCTTGCCTCTTCCCAATAATTCACATGGAATGTGAAGTCCAAACAACAAAGAGAAGCTGTCTGAAATATTTTATCTTAAAATGTTACTGCTGTTTGAAAGATATTTTTAAACTCCTGTCCTCTCCAAAGACCTTATGGGGTTTTTTTCAGACTTTCACAACATATTATTTCAAGTCACCTTTTGAAGACAGAAAAGCCACACGTTCTTGGAAATACACAGTCTAGCAAAAGAATGCTGGACTGCATTCCTAAATAGTATGTAGGACAAGAGTAACCCCAGGGGCCAGTCTGCAGCGAGCCTGTGCTGCCTTGGAACCAAGGGCAGTAGCAGAGCTGCAGCTGAACAGAGGTCTTGTCAGAGCCACAGAGTAAACCCCTGGAGCAGGCTGACTGTGGCCAACTTGAATTTGCTGATTTACATTCTCTGAGAAAATGTGTGGTTTCTTCTAATAATTACATGACCAGTTCAGTTGACTATTCATAATCTTTAGCATATGCTATCATGAGCTGTTTCTAAAGGAGTCTTAAACACAAACATGATACTTTGTTTATTTTCCTCTTTCATATGTGATCCAAAAATAGACACTTGAAAGCACCCACGACTTCCCTTGTTTTAAAGGCAATTTCTTTCCAAATTGATTAAATTAGTTATATGAAAAAAGGCCCAAGATTAAAAAATAAGTTGGAAAATACCACTCTAGATTACCATTTGTGTACACCTTGGGGAGGTGCCATGGGAAATGTTTATATAATTTACTTGAGCCCCAGCTGAGAAGAAACATCTTTAGCAATGGATATCATCATCTTGTTTGACTGTGCCTGAAGTCTGGAAATACCTGTAAAAATCAGTACAAAAGATAAGAGGACTAAATTAATCTTTGACATGGGTTTAAGAACATTAAACAAATGGACCCACCAGAGAAAAAGAAACTTTGGTTCTGATATAAATTTTCTTCAACTTTTCTGGTAGCAGAGTGGAGGCAGCATAAAACCACATCTCTTATCCTTAGTCACATGATAAAATAACATTTTATCAAGAATAATTACCCAGTTAAGGACTGAAGTACATTGTTTGAATAGTAAGAATGAATTCACTAAATTGAAGAGAATATTTAAGACTTGAAAAATAAATTATTGTTTAGTAAAATGCCATAGGGAAAATGATAATAAAATGCACGGAAAAAATTTATAGACATAAAAAAATAGATCATCTGCATCTATATTAATTTCCAAATATTTTTACCTAACTTTTGCATCAGTGTAAAGAGTTTTGTCCATAGAGGTGTAAGCCAAAAAAGAGGTGACACACTAGGCAGATCTTTGCTATGACTTCTCTAATACAGAGTTGTCAACAGGGTAGAGATAGTTTATATTGTTCTTGCTTTGATATTGCCTTTAATTTTGTGAACAACTGCTGAGTAAAGCTGACACTGAGTGCCTGCCAAGCCAAGTCAATGTGTTTCTGCTCAGTGTTCAAGCAGAACAATCAGCAAGCTCTGTCTCTCTGGCCACTTCAGGCCTGCATGAAAGTGGAGGAGCTGTAGTACACCTGTCTCCTACCCTCAGCATGTGGGAATACACAAAGGGATGCACTCAGGTGACATGAGGAGCACGAAACACCATGGATGCACTGCAGAATATTAGGTTTAATTACCCAACATCAGGACTCTTTCAAGTATGGAGGACATTTCAGAAGGAAGACAAAGAAGCATCTCTGTAGTTGGTAGACTTCAAAGGGCACTTTATAAAATCATTCATGTCTTGATGGTGAAGACAAATATGGGAGTGAATGCATACTGAGGTGTGAACTCTTAGGTTTAGTCAGAGGGTTACAACATCTCCTAGCTCCCCTATGGCTTCACCAGTGATCACTTAGAAGCTGCTAGGCAAAAAGACAATTCAGCAGTGCATTCTGTTTTTTGAGAATCCCCTCCCCACACACCAGGCAACAAAGCCAGAGCAACTTCTGCTCTTCTGGGCTTCCCCAGCTGTGTTGGAATTACTGATGGAATGTCACCTTTTTCCTTCTTTTCCTCATTCTGTCCTGAATCTATAAGAAGAGCTCATTCTCCACCAGGCTGCAAGCCACTCTATACAAACTCACTTGTTCTAATGAGGGATTTTTACAACTTCTGCCTGGCCTAAGACAAGCCAGAGAGGCAGTATCCCACATGCTGGATCTGCTAAACTCATTACCCTTCTATTCCATCCCTGTGGTTTGGCAAATCCTTATGATGCCTTATTGCATGGGATCTTCCAGCCTTGACTGGCACTCCTGACTAGGCTGTGTTTCCCTGAGCAGTTCTTGAGTCCCAGTGAGTAATATGAACTTCCCTGTCTAAAGGCAAGTCCTGATCCATTTGATCAACAGTGCAGCACCAATTCCCTTTGGTGACTATTGCCTCTTCAGAGCACTTTGGTCAATTTTGTTCTGGAAATATGTAGTTCACCTCCCTGTGCTTTAAGAATGTGGCACTTTTAATTTTGTATTAAATGATCTGAAATGGAACTGCAAACACAAAGATTAATACTTGGCTGCTGAGCAGTGTAGCTGGAAGTGATCATGTTAGCTTACAACTTGTTCTGTTGCTGTTAGTCTCTGCTATTTGATCTAATTTTAATGCTCTGTATCTTTGTCATGATTGTCTCTCTTTTTGTTGGTTTATGCTCCTCTCAAAATGCATTTTAAAAGCTCTTCTACTCACTGTGTTTCTCAAAGTTCATAAGTATATTAATAAGTATTAAAAAGTAGGACAGTACAACATAGCATTTTTTAAAGGTAATTAAAAAAATGAAATATAAAGAAGAAAAAAAAAACAATGAAACAAACAATTAAAAACCCCAAGAAAACCCAAACCAAATTGAAAAAAAGAAATTTCAATTACAAGAAATTGTAATAGAATGAGCATTTTTACAGTATGCAGTTTGTTTAATATACTGGGAAAAAACAGACTAACTAACAAACACTTATTAAGTCTAGAGCAAGTTTAGCCTTGAACTTTTTGAAGTTAATAGCTTTGTAGTATTTTTACTTTCTCATATATTTTACAGCTAAATTATAGTGACAATTCATTTCAGCACTTCTATCCTGCCAGTTTTTGGCTTCTTTTCTGCTTCTGTCAAGGTCAGGATTGAAAGGTCTCGAGAAGATATTTTGTGTTCAGACTCAGGTGTTTATTATTTCTTATCCACATCACAGTCTTAAAAGGCATGACTTCTGCAGTATTTCACTAACAAGGTACAAAATGGCTAACTGTCTTTCTCTACAAGGTCTTTTAAGGCTAAACTATCCAATTAAGAAATGACACCTAAATTATTTTCACTTTTAACCCAATAACTAATCCCTCGTGTCCCTCAATGCGAACTTTTCTGTCCAATTACAAAACACCACCCAAACCCACAAAGAAGAAGGTGAAGTAGAAGGACCAGCCAACACCCTAAAACCTCCATCTTAACTTTATATATATTTCTATATTCTAAAATCTTAAACTCTAGGTTTTCCACCACATGATATTACACACTTCCATTCAAACTACACACCCATAATCCCAGTGCTATCAATCAATTTTGGAAGCCTTCTCCACAGCCTCAGGTCAAATGTAGTATTCTCTTGTGGGTCTGTGCCTTTCAGCACAGAAAGTTTTAAATCCTCAGCATCTAGGGTTCCAGCACTATCCCTATTTCCTATTCTCTAATAGGAAACAATTGGTTCACCTTTATGGAAAAGTGTTTGCAATCATTTAGTCCATAACACTGACTATGCCCCTTTTTAGGCATCATTGAAATCCAAACTAAGCAGCCCAACCAAAATGATCAGATAACAAAGTGTAACAGGGTGCAGACAAATTGTTACATGCTGGAAAAGCAATTGCTCACACAGGCTTTAAGTACACTTATGAGATCATGTAGGTTAATTGTTCTTTTAGCTGTTTATCAAAGTGGCTAGCGTACAGTGACTACTGAGAAAACAAAAGTAAACAACATTTTAAAAAATTCACACAGCTTAGAACTATAGGCTGGGTTTTGCCTGTGTTACCTAGCTACCTATTTTTGAAATTAATAAAACCTCTCTTCTCAGGGGAGCAATTGACTCTCCCAAGTCAGTTGCTCCCTGTTAATAAATTCAGAGGGCAGGTTATTGGATTAACTACAGCGGCAGGAGAAACTGCAGGAGAAAGTTCTGCCCCAGAAAACATTGTGGAACTGTGTCACCAGGACTGTCTCATGTGTGTTAAGAAAAATAAAAGAAAAAAATAAAACCCCCCACAAAGTCCAGGGGTTTTACAGAACCACTGATACATGAGTCTACAAAAGACCTTTTCACAGTCTACAACTTTTAATTTCTAGTCAGACATGAAGGTCTGCTGTCTGTTTTGAAGGGATCTGTGGGAGGTAACTAAGATCAAGTCCTGTATACTCTACATCAATAAAATCTGTGATATTTCTGTATCTCCAGTGGAATGTTCTAGGAGCCCACAGATGAAAAACAGTTGAAAATTTCTAGTTTCAGCCCAACATCCTGAATTATGTCAGGGTCCAATATCTGTCGCATCATTCAGAGATGTTTGTCTAACCTGTTCTTACAAAGTCTTGACAGGACAGGATTCTGCAACAAGTTTTGAAAAAAAGTTGTAGACAAACCTCTGTCATTCCTGTAACTATGTGATTTTTACATTTATATAAACCACAGTTATATAAAATATCCCATTCAAAGGTATTAATTCCCTCAAAATCTACAATAACTGAAAGAAAGTGGAAGCATTATCTGACCTGGAAGGCAGCAAAGTGAACATGCAAAAGTCTACATGCCTACAATGTTCTCAAGCATATGGAAAAATGTTAATTATAATGAACATATCATAGGAAAGTTCTTCACTTGCCTTGGGAAAAAGCCTGGTGCAAAGCAGACGTTGAGGCATGTCTATATACAAAGTGGGGTCTGCAGCTAGTTGCAGAATTGCAGCATCCATGTGTTTATTCCAGATCCTGGGAAAAATATTTTTCTGAGCTAACATATCTGCTGGAACTCAAACTAACTTGCTTAAAGTAGATATGGTATCTAATCAGCTCCAACTTTTAATTGCAGTGCCCAGATGTTGCAGTTTGGTGGCAAGGTTCATTCTTTTAGAATGTAAAAGTTTCTAGACTTTCTTGCAGACTAGTTCAGACAGAAAGTAGAACTTTGCCTTCACTTTTTCCTACCCCAGGGCAAGTTGCTCAATTGCTGAACTGCCTCAGACAATCTCTTTTTGTTTCCTACAGTGGGATAGAAAAAACACCAGGCGTTTTTCAGACATATAATTTTTATTTTCCAGTTCTACTAAAAGAGGATACCTCCTGTATTCTTTTGACCTGAATCCTTGTATCTTTATGAATTCTGAATCTTCTGTATGAATTCTGCAGGCACATCTCTGCCCTAGGTATACATTGAGTTAGTATATACATCCCTGCACTGTATTCCTGAGAAAAACAGCAACTAAGGCTGGTCTTAACACACTTAAATTCCAGTGAAAGTAAGACTAGAGTTTATAGATTTGTACAACTCAATGGATCATTCAGATCCTAAAATCACATGCATAATACCCAGAAATTGACACTATTCTCAAAGCTGGCACTTTTTTATGTTTTCTTTGGCACTTTTTTGTGTTTTCTACTTCTCTTTACTTTGTCATCACTTAAATACTGGTCCAAAACACTCTTTGTCAGAGACAGAAAAATAACCAGGGAGCAGATAATGTAAATATATCTGCCTAATGTACAGCAAATCAGAAGAACATAGGCCAATCAGTTACTGTATGCTCTTTGAAGGTTTAACATTGAAGTGTTATTTAAGTATTTCTGGTAAATAACCATAAAATGTTGCTGCTATGTTTTCATCCACGAAAGAATTTGTCTGTGTTGAAGACCTTCTTCCCACAACTGACTTGTTTTAGTATCTAAATCTCTGAAGAAGCTTCAATTATTCACATGTGAACATCCATATATAAATAGAGGTGGACTCCTAAAATTATTCAAAATATTTAATTAATACATAACACTTGTCATAAAAATACTTCAGCTGGTATGATACAAACCACATGTTGAATGAATAGCTTTTCATTATCTGCAATATAGTTTCTAGTTTTTATTTTTGTACTCTTATTTTTTTTCCTCTATGCTTTTCATTTTCATCATGGCTTAAATAGTCAACACAGATCATGTATTAAATGAAATCCTTCAAGAGTATTTTAATCTTGTGACATGAAAGGCCTATGAAATACTTGGTATGAACTGGAAAGAGCATATGACAGTACAAAATTATTTCATATTAAGTGGATTGGGCTAATTTCCATAATTTGAAAGGGTATAAACAGATCACAAGTGAAAAGACAGTTCTGAAGAGTCTGCCATAAACACCTTCTTTTCAAATAAATGCAGTTTATTCAATGAGGTTTATTAATTAGTAGCTCTGAACAAGCTGAGTTTTGAGCAAGTTTCATGTGACAAATGACTGGTAGATTGTTCTGACTTACAAATCCAGATCTATCATTTTCTAAGAACAGTCCCAGTTAGCTTTCTGCAACCCAGCCCTTCAAATCTGGTGGGTATTAATTGCTGCTTCTTTGAAGTGAAGGTTTAAAAAGAGCCTGGTGCTTTTTGTCAGGCCCTTTTATTTTCTCTTAAATAATGCTTATATTATCATTTATTCACCTTACTCCTTAGACAACAGCAACTTGTCACTGGATGTTGTGTTGGTTAAGTATTTAGGACTTCAATTATTAAACAAAGCCATTTTTTAACATATAAAAGTCACAATACCATGGAATCTTCTGTTTAAGTGCATATCATAGATAGATAAATGATGACAGATAGATAGATAGATAGATAGATAGATAGATAGATAGATAATGTGTAACAACCATTAGTGTGATTTCTCTGTGATATGTTTAATTTGCAAAGTTTCACAGGGTTTTTCTGTTACCTAAGGAATTATCCAACTGTGATGCTTTCTTATAGTCACAATTTGCTGAACTAAAGAAAAGCTTTTGAATCTTTTTCTCTTCCCCCTATTTGTAGCACCAATTAATTAAATTCGGGTGACCTCCATCGTGCATTCTGGATGAGTGTGGAAATTACTTGTTTAGCCTGTTCTGGTTGTGCTGTAAAGCATTCGTATAGTCTAGAGCTCACTTGTTCAAGAACAAACTTTGGATTATTCTGAATTTGTGGGAAGTGTTAAGTGTTTGAAAGAACTTTGTTTGTATTGTGCTTTGGTAAATGTTTTTGGTTGGTTGGATGTACAGGCAATATGAGTATGGTTTAATCCTTTTTCTCTTGCCCTGTAAATGCTTGATATTTCCTCTTTGAATTGCAAGTGATCTCTTTTCCAGAGAAGAGCCTCAGATGCATATAAATTATAATGGCACTTTTTTACTAAAGTCTTTGGGTGGCACACTCTGCATGTGAACATTCCAGTCTTCACTAACTTGTTCCAATAATTCTGAGCTGCTTATTTTACCTTCAACTTTTGAATTCCACCTGCAATTATAATTCACAGTTCTTCTTGGCACACTTAATTAGAATTACAAAATGATAGAAGGGTTTGGTTAGAAGGGACCTTAAAGACCACCTAGTTCTACCCCCTCCACTACGGACAATGATACCAGACCAGGTTACTCAAAGCCACATCCAACCTGGCCTTGAACATTTCCAGGGATGGAATGTCCAGGACTCTAATGGGAATCATGTTCCAGTGCCTCCCCAGCCTCAGAGTAAATAATGTCTTCCTTATATATAATCTAAATTTCTTTCAGTTTAAAGCCATTTTTACCCTTAGATCACGACCCAGGAGAGAGAGACAATACCAACATTCCATATAGGGCTCACAAGAATAACTTCATTATATTTGAAGTACTGATACACCTATTTTAAGTACTTATTTCAGATGTTCTTAACTTCATAGCATTTTGGATGTTTTACAGAGACACATTAGGACATTGTGATTGAAACACAGGGATTGGAGGGTCATTTAGAGATAATATGCATAGTATGAGAAAAAAACTTGCCTAATGCAGCAACAGTTAATACTGCTCCCAAGAGATATTTGTCTAAGCAGTTCTTTAACACTACTACAGCTTCTGATAAATTCTATTTCCGTGCTTAAAAATCCCTGACTAAATAAAAAAGCTCTTTCTTAGTTTGATCTTCCTTGCTGCATCTTACACTATTTACAACAGATGTAGTGAACAATGTCCAACATTTTTGCTACTTACTATCTTTAACTTATAAAAATTTTTCAATCTTCATTTCTTTACACTAAATAATTCCAGTCTTTTCAGACTTTCCTCATAGGTGATGTTTTTGCCAACTTCATTGCAGTCCTGTGGACTCTTCAGCTTGTCCACATCCCCTTTGAAAAGCACTTGAGATTAGGCAGCAACTCTCTACTGTGAAGGTGGTGAGATACTGGAACAGGTTGCCTGGAGGAGCTGTGGATGCCCCATCCCTAGAAGTGTTCAAGGCCAGGTTGGATGGGGCTCTGAGCAGCCTGATCTAGTGGGAGCTGGTCCTGTCCCTGGCAGGAGGGCTGGAACAGGATGCTCTTTAAGGTCCCTTGCAACCCAAGCCTTTCAGTGATTCTGTGATGCCATGTCTCATGTCTGATGTGCTGGAGCTGTAGCACTGATGTGTCTTGCGGATGGAGAAGTTCAGCAGCAAAGCACAGCCATGATAACTCTGAGCTAATGCTGCTGTTACCCCACTGCTTTTCCAAAATGCATCCAGCATCACCCCAGAGAGTATCCTGTTGTCAGGAGGATTGACAATCCTCTCTTAAGAGGCCAGAGAGAAGAAGTTAATCTCATTTGTGTGGATGGAGAAACAAACTGAACACAAATCTCCCACATCCAGCATCAGAGTCCTGACTGTCAGTGACAAACTAAAGACATAAATTCTCCAATTTTGTGCAGTCTGGCTCAGATGACAGGCTCTCAGAGCAACCTCAGCATCCTCAGCATCCTCAGGGTGCTCACCAAAGCAGGACCAGTGAGCATAAAGAGAAACAACTTACCCATGAGCCAGATAGAGGATTGCCTTACCTCTGAAATCTGACAAGCCTAAAGTTCAACCATGACACAAAACTGCTAAAAAATCTTTCATACAGATGGAAATAGAGATGCAGGTGCCTAGGATTGCAAATGACTTAGATTCTGTGAAGGTTACATAGCACAATGCCATATTGATATACCCATATTTACCATTGTATAAACTGGTATACTATAGGCATTAAAATAAGAAATTCATTAATTTAACTCTGAGAGTCAGATCTATCACACTTAAATCTATTTTCTGCAAAGAAAAAAAAAAATATCTTCAGAAGATGGAGACTTGGAAGTTCATGGTTTAAATACAGTAAAACATTCCACAAAGCAATCTACAAATGCAGTTCCCTTCAATGAATGTTGATGGCTAAAACAAAGTAATTTTCATTATGGAATTGTTGGATAACTTTATTGCAAATTTACAATTTATGTTCACATTACAAATTCAGGTCAAGTTATAGATGCTGTTAAAAGCAAAGAGCAGATCAGCCAACATTAAATTATGGTGGTTCCAGAGCAGAGCTTTCCTATAATGCGTACCTAACCTGCCTGAGGTGAGCAGGTAGCTCTGTCAGCTCCTCTAAGGTTTTTTATTATGTTATAGGCTTGTATAAACATTACCCATGAGGAAATTAATTCTGCATTTGATACAAAAGCTCAAACTGTAGGCTGTGGAGCATTACAAGAGTTATGGGCTACAGTACAGGCAATTTTATTCAGAGACAGATTTCTCCACCCCTCCTGGTTTCTTTAGGACCACATTACAGGATTCATTCACCTGAAAAAGGACAACAGGGAATTAACTAATTCTTCATGTAAATCTAATTTTGTCAACAGCCAAGATCAATTTGGATCAAATCTTTGACAATGTTGACAGTCCCATCATGCTTTCTAAGTGAGCAGCACCAGAGGTCCATGTCAGGCTGCACAAGAGACAAAGACAATGCCTATCAGAGTTTGATTTTGAAACTACTAAAAGGTTTTTTCTAAAATATGTTACTTTTTGATAAATTATTTAGGTTGGTGTTGCTGCAACAAACCACAATGTCTCTTAAACTCTTGGGGTAAAACCATGGTTAAGCAGCATGGTACCTACAACCCTCAATCTGGTGTTTCACCACTGCCAGTGCTCAGCAGCGTGACACTGGGAACTGCCAGATTGTCAAGAAGGTTCCTCACCATTAAATGCAGAGGTTGCTCTTGACTGATTCCCTTCACACCCACTCCCCCTGGTAGCTGGAAGAAATGCTCTGTAGGAATAATTTAGCCAAAGGATGGGTTGTAAAAGGTCATTAATGGGAAACAGTGGTTTTCAAATTAATGTTCTTAAAATAACATAGCTTATTAACTGTCATGGAGTCATAAGCTTTACTCAAAAGATATTTGGTTGGTTCAAAACAAGAAGTAATTGCAAGATTATCAAGGAATTTATAATGATAGAATGCTATCTGGTATTACAAAGTGACCACAGACCTCAGTACTAAGGCCTGTGGGAAGTTTCATTTTCAGTCTACTCATTCTCAAAAGAGAATCGCTCTGCAAATATTGCTGAGTTTCTCTGGCAAATTTGATCATCAAATAAACAATTTACATTATAAAGACATAGGACAATAGATGACAAAAGCCATGAAAGGTGGTGTTTTAATACAGCCTTTCTATTTAAGAAGTGGAGACAACGAGAATGGCAGTTTTTGCTCACTCAAAGCCTGTGTTAATTCCTATGCAAAGATCCAAAACTACCTGTGACAGCAGAAGTATTCCAGAATGCAAAGACCCTGTGAACTGAGTATTAGGAAAAGATGTATCTGTAATTAAGTTATAATCAGTTTGCAGGGACATTGCTGCTAGCGGCCAAGCAAGACAGAATTCACCCTGGCTGTCCTGGTTTTCTCATCTATGAGCCAATATGAAACAAAATGCTCAGTGAGATGGATGATTAATTTGTGCTGTAATTCACAGTCACTGCATGATACTATTTTGTATATATTATTTCAGGGAAGGAAGGAGGGATGTCATTGAAGTTATGAATGTTCTTAACTGCATAATTTCATTCATCTCCTCTTTCCTCATTTGCACTACATGCAGCCTTGTTACAGGGCAGATAAATGTCTAGACCCAGATAGATCTTTCCACAAGTTTACCCTGACCTTTCTTCTTTCACTGTAAGAACAGTGTCTTGCTGAGGCATGTTTAGGACCAGGTTTTGTAGTGGTTTAGTCTCTCTAGAATTAGAAGCATAACTATGTGTCACCAGTACTAACTGAGAGAGAGTTATTCTCAACTTCCAAACTAGGACTAGGCAAATTTTAAATCCCCTTGTACAACACATCCTGGTTTTCAGTGTACCAGATTACCACTTTCAAAGCCTTTCAAAACTCTTAGACAGCATGTTCGTTGCTTTTTTCCTCTATCAGATCACACATCATCCACTGCTTCCTTCTTCCTTCTGTGGATGTCAGCAAGAATTGCCTGTCAGATTTGTTCTCCAATAAGCTTCACACTTATGTGTCTGTCTGTTTATGGAATATCTCACTTAAAGAAAATAATAAAATAGTAGCATCTTATTGTAACATCTCTTTATGACATCATATTTCTTTAACAGTGTAGTAGCTAGAGTTCCTGCACAGGGTGGGGAAACATGCTTTTTTGATTTTTTTTCTGTCAGAAAAACATATTTCACATTTCAAGAGGCATTTCAAGTCTAAAGAGGAAAATAGAACCAGATTACATTCTCCCTGTCCTTTAGTCTATGACTTTTTAAATACTCACTGTTTGATTTTCCTGCTCCAGGACGAAAGATGGAATGGAGCAGGACTACGTCCTTGGTGGGGAGATTGAAGAGCATTTGGTAAGGACAGTCACTTGAATGATGAGCACAAAGCTCCCAAATATGAAAACAGCAAAGATCCTTACAGCTGCATTTTCTAGGAATATATGCAACAGCAGACTATTGCAAAATATAGATAAAGGCATGATCTTTCTGTAGCTTACTGGGAAGGTAAAACAGTGGATTCTTTTAATAAAACCATTGGCAAATGCTGGAAGGAGAGAGGCCCATCTCCAAGAGCAGTCTGACTCAGACGAGTTGTTCTGTGAGTGGGCACCTTTAACTAGAATGTCAAGGCTGAAAGGAATAAATGATAACAAATTTAAACAACCAGGATAAGCTACTGAACAGCCTACCTGGGGAAACCTTCAATGTATTGAATTTCTGCAGGGTGAATGTCTGTACCTGTGCTAGCCACCAGGTCCTTCTTTAAGAAAAGAGTGATCTAATCTAGTTTACACATCTATTCTAGGTAATATATTGCAACTTACAAGTGTCTATTTCTCTCAATTTATTAAAAAAAATACTAGAAAATTACTTGAGATATATACATCTACCTGAAGTCAAATAAATAAATTTGGAATAACAGAGAATATGCTGTAGCATTGCCTAAAATTTTCTAGGAATTTCAGTGTTATTAGCTTCAGTCAGGAGCTGTCCCTCTGGTACAGAAAGTGCCAAAACACTAGTTTGTAGTAGATGCTTGATTGCCCATTCTGACCTCATAATTTATGAATTTAAGAGTCAACAATTTAAAAAAAAAAAGTAATTCAGACAATTGTTATAGCAGCACAATGCCAAGTGTCAAAAAGAGGAAGATTAGATGCTACTGCCAGGCTGTTGGTAGCACACTGTAGTTATCAGTGTGGTTTTACATTTACTACATCTTTCAGATGGTTTGGCAGATGACTTTTTTTCCCAATGCCTTAATTTTGTCACCCTTCTCCAAGTTAACATTTAAAAAGAATTAACAGCAGTAATAATAATAGTAATAACAGCAACAATGAAACAGCATCACCACCACCACCACCAATAATAATAATATAATTGGTTCCCTTTCTCCATGCCTTGTTGCCATTAAAAATAGATGCACCTACAAAACTTTTATAATCATTGTTACTGTTAGTGATATCAACCCAATTTTGTAGTAATTCTTAGATTAAAATGGGTGGGGGTGTTTGTTTGCTTTATCATTGCAGGAATGAGAGGTGAAATATTAAGATTCTTTTTCTATATAAAGAAATTGTGTAACATAGACTGACAAGTCAGTTTAGAACTGAACATTGAGGTATTTTTGTGCTCCTGCAAGACAGCTGTAAGGCTCCCATTTATCATTGTCCAGAAGCTGCTGTTAAGTTCCCCACATAGGAGCTGCTGCAAAACACCTGGTGTGCTTCAGGAAATGTCTGCTAAAATTTTTCAGGAGTGAGATCTATCATCCTTATTTACAATTAGGACATGGTTGTTTTGCCTTCTTTGCAAGCTTTCCAGCAACACTGGAGCATGGCAGAAGCATATGAACAGTTTAAAACATATTCATGGAAATACACCCACATCACAGTATGTATGATAATGCAACTTGGAAGGGACCTCAGAGGTCTTTAGTCCAACCTCCTGCTCAAAGCAGGGTCAGCAATGAGGTCAGACCAGGTTGGTTAGACTTTAATTTATTTATTGGGCTGGTTATTAGGTTTCCTGGCTTGAGGAAGAATTCTTGAGAAATATGGGCTTTTTTCACATGTCTTTTGGAACTTTTATCCACGGTCTGTCTGTCAGCTGCTGAGGTGTACTGAAATTTCTCTTTTGCCTGGAGGCATGGTAATAACTTCAGCAGTGAATTATTGAAAATATCTTCTGTTTCTATTACATTCACTGTTTATTATATCAGAGTCAGTTCGTATTAATAACAGGAATAATAACAATAATAATACTGAGAAACAGTATATAAAATATTAATGAAGATATTGGAAGAACAAGAGGGTGTATTTATTTCCTGTGGTATTTTTAGAGGATTCTAAATGCAGCCCATGAAACTCGTGTGGTAATTTTTTGTTCCAATTTTTAAACATCCAGTTGAAATGAAAAAAAAATTAAAAAAAAAAAATAGAAACCACTAACAATAATCCTATGTTAAAAATATTGCTTAAAATATACAATTTAAAGGGTGTCATACCTGTAATGGTGAAAGGGGCACTTGAAATGCCTGTTGTTAAAATGGCTCTTACACCCCATGGGGTTATCATGACAGAAAGGATCATGTTAGGCACATCATATCTTCATATTAGTAGAAACGGATTTTCATAACTGCACAAAGGAGCTAGTGCTGCTTAGCCTTTTTAAATCATTATAATTAATTTTCATTCATTTATTTTGCCCAAAACTTCCTCTGTTTTTCTTAGCTTAACATAAGGCTACATGCCTTGATTAAGAGTGCTGGATATAGCTGAAGTGTATTTATGGCCTCTAATATAGAAAGACCCTTTCATTTGCATATTTATTCGTGCATTTCATGAATTAAACATTGAGCAATACAAACATCCCCATTTTACTATATTCTTATAGTTCATCACAAAGAAGCTAAGACTTACAGTGAATTGTGTATCATTAAAGTGATCTTGGAAGGGAAAAGGAAGTGTAATCTTGACCTTTTCATATTCCTGCAAACCACAGGTAAATCAAACTCCTTATTCTAAATAGCTGTCAAACCAGTTCTTCCATTTCCACTAAATTTTCCACAGAAGTGTGTTTTATATCATGTGTTAGGTTAAAACCCACCAGAAAAATAGTGTTCTGGTGTAGATACAAGTAAATGTTGGTTTTATTCATCACAGACTATTGGAATTGGGATTCTCTGATGTAACTTCATAAAATGTGAGATACTTTCAATACAACATTTGGGGTATTCTGTATCCAGGATGATTTGCTGTTAAGAAAGGTAAAAGCTTGTCAGGTATCTCTTCTCAAACTCCTGTAAATATGGTGAGGAGGCTCTTGTGCAGAAATCTTGAGGATGGTGCAATGCAGAGACTAATAGGACAGCACTATAGCTTTTCCTACTTCTTCAGACTGAATTTGTTTTTTTTAAAGGTAATTCCTATGAATGTAACCCAAATGAGGTGAAATATCAAATAAAATGAATAAATCGGTTTGATGAAGGAATGAAGACAACTTTATAGAGGTTGGCAATATTTAGCATGTTATTATTCACTGCTATTACTCTAATAAAAAAAAAAAAAGGCTTTAAATGTATGACATTAGTTTAGAAAAAAACCCCATATTTAGTATCAGAAATGTCCAGAATATTAGTTTTTGCCTTATGACAATTGGATTTAAGTGCTATCCACATATACAGTCTTTTTGGCAGAATAAGAATAGTAATTCCTAAATTGTGTTTGCATGGGAAATTGCAACACAAGTGGGAAGAAAAACAATTACAGAATCTTGTTAATTAAAGTTCTAAAAATTAGTTATGGAAATAAACCTCAAAAGGCTATTTAAGCTCTTTCCAAGACTTCTCTACAGCTCTTAATGAGCATTTTTGAATTACTGTATCTGCATTACAAGTAGAACTTTAAAACAATTCAGCATATATATATATGTTTTCACACTAACAAGATAACCATTAATTTTGCTTTAGCATAGAAAAATAAAATATTTTCTTGGGATCCTAATTCAATATTATATTTTTTCACTCCATGCAGTAGAAAAGCAGAATAAATACAATCAAACTTAGGAAGTTTCATGATCAGCTTGGAAATATCAGCAATAAAGTTCAGAAGCACAACAGTTTTAACCAAACTATTCCAAAAATGTAGGCAATGAAACAAAACCTTTCATGAAATCTTCTCAATCTCTGCAAATGTGTTCAATCAAAAAGTAAATTATAGAGAATAAAAGTATGTTCATGTATAGATACAAGTATTCTTTCTCTGTATGTTCAGAATATAATACTATTCCTTTTTGTTTGATATAATTGACATAATTATATGTTGATGGAACTTCAGGATTCAAGAAGACTCCAAACCAAAGCAGAACTTGTTTTACATGATCCTGAACACTTCTGTTCATTGCTCTGGGTCTCAAAAAAATCTGAAAAATATTTTCTAATAATTCCAACATATTTGAGTAATTGACAAAGAACTAGTAATATATTTTCTATGGCTGAATCTGTCAGAGGTTCAACAGGGTAAGTAGAAATGTAATGGATTAATAATTCATTTCATTAGCTATTTACCTAAGACCATTTGATTAAATCTCACTGGAAGCTTTAATTAATTAAGTTGCTCTAACAGCCCATTGGTGGACAAGGACATCAGGTTGCTCCATGTTCCTACTATAACATGTAGAGGAAAGTTTATTAGAATTGGGAGTGTACTGGAATAGAGAATCTTCAGTGAGACCTGACCTTAGCAAAGCCTCAGCAAGGTGTTCTCAGGGCAGCCTCTGCCAGGCTGCACAGGAGCCTGGCCCCCAGCTGGCAGCAGGAACAGAGGCAAGTCCCTAGGGAAAGCAGTAGTTTTAAAGGAAAAAGAGTAAGATTTGAGTCTAAACCAGCTGGAAAGTCTTATTTGCTGTGTATTTATATGTACTTCCAGACCTGTGGGATGTTACCTTCATGTGTATCTATGTGTGTTCATTGAAACAGTGTAAGACAGTTATACTAAGGACAATATTTCTACTGAAATGACTTGCAGTCACACATCCTAATGAATTTCTCTTCTTTTATTCAGTCCAGAAAGTATTTTATCACCTAAAGAACTAAACAAATGCGAACAGCCCTGAAATTCTGGAGGACAGAAAAGCAGCACCATTTGAACCCACTGCAATAACATTGAGGCTCAATAACAGAAACATGGTTTCGTGCTTTTATTCCCATGTTTGGTTCTCACCATGTGAACAAGAACATGGCAATGAGTAAATAACTTGTCTCTAGTTTCTGCCATAAACCCTAATTTATTGAATTAGAATATTCTTATTCCTTCCTGTCATAAACCCTAATTTATTGAATTAGAATTGCTTCCTAAGTAGTGCACTCTTCTGGACAGGTATGATACATACATCAGCATTTATTTTCTGGTAATGTTTGTCAACACTTTATTAAGTAGATTATTGTGCAAACATCCATAAAATACATAGCCCCAGTGACATCTGACATGGAACATTCCCAGTTCCAGGACAAGTTTTTTTTTCCTTGCCCTTTTTACCTTGCTGTGTCTCGTAGAATAAACATTATTTTCATTCCCATTGAAGGCGCTTTCTTAAATACTTATCTGTTGGCAATAGAGTTGGGCTTCTGGCTTCTGTTTCTTCAGCAATTAGCAATTGCATACAGAACAGTTCCTTGGAAAGTCTCTAAAAGGTAGTCAGTTAGACTCTACAGAAATTTCCTTATTCTCACATATATAATTTCACTTTTAAGGATAATGTTGCATTATTTCCAAAATCTGAAAAAAAAATATTTAGTTAGAAGAAAGTGGATGAAGCTTTCATGAGCTTCATGAGGTCATCAGCAGCACAAGTAAACAAAAATTAACACCTTTATATTTAGCTACAAATATGTCCCACAGGAAAAACCACTGACATGCAACAGAGAGAAAAAAGCAGCACAATTTGACAAGCTTTCTGCCTTCTTCTGTGTGGTGTTGAAAGCACAAAATCACACCCACCCTTGTAGTGGTAAACCAGTAAGAATGGCCTCCACAGAAATGTAATTGTTATTTTAATTCTATATTTACAAGACAATAAAATGCCAAGTCAGCATTGGCCATTCCCTTTTTTGATCATTACCTGTCAGCTTTTTGTGGCTTTATCACATGGCCTCCAGTTTCATTAAAAACAAAACAAAACAAAACAAAGACAGCCAATAACAAAAAGCCCAAAACAATGCACACACAACAACAAGCCTACACATCAACAGCTAAAGGGAAGTCATTCATCCCATAATTGCCCTGGCCTCAAACAAGCCATGAAGTAGTGCACACAATAAAGGCAATCTGTCCTCTTTTAAAGGGAAGTTCAAACAGCTGCCTTGAGTTTTCTATTGCATATTCAAAGTAATAGTGTATGAAATTATTAACTTCTGCACTGGGGTTTATGGCATTAAGAACCCCCCATAAAGCAAACAAACGAAGGATGTGGCTGGTTTTAAGGATTGCTTTGTTAGAGACTTCTGGGTCAATTGGGCTTTCAAAAAGAGCTTGGATACTTGAAACATTTAGGAAGGAAACTTAATTGAAGACGGATGGTGTCTGACATCAGAAATGCCCATTTTCCTTTCTTTGCATGTCATTCCCCATGTTGATTTGTAAGGATACCTAAGGGTTATATGCCAAGCTACCCAGGGGAGAGACTTTTTGGTTGTTTGACAGCTAGCATAGCTCAGCTATAAGCCAGTGAGCTGCACAATTCATCAGGGGTTTGATCCAAAGCCTGGGAGAGTTAATGGGGGGCACTTCTTTGACTCTCTTGCTTTGGGTCAGACCTACTGCAAAAGACACTGCAGCTGTATTTGAGCCCACCCAAAGGTGTATGGATTAGCTTCTAGTTTATTAAATAAAACATTTTCTGCAATTCTTCTTTCCTTTCTAAAATAAACAACACCATTTACTGTCTTTTCTGTGCTTCTCTGGCCTCCTGCCAGCCACCACGCAAATGTTATCTGACTGCTCAAAGGTGTTGACCTCTTTGGTCTTCCTCCACCTTCACACTTCTTTCTTCTAAGAGTTTGAAACCATTAGAGAAAAAAAAAAAAAAAAAAGAAGGGAGGTTTTCTTCTTCCAAATCACAGTTCACTGGATTCTCCTGTCATCCTTTCCTCCCTGTGTGACAGAGAACAGAGCTTGTTACTGAGATTTCTGACTACCCAACCCCTGTGCAAAGCTCATGTAGCAAAAGTTTTATTTCACTTTTAATAAACAGAAGGAGTTTACTTTATCATTGTAATTTTTAATCTCTGAAAAAAACCTTTATTTATGCAAAGGCAGGAAGCTGATAAAAGATCATAGAATCATAGAATATCCTGAGTTGGAAGGAACACACAAGCATCATCTAGTTTGTCAGCTCAGTTGACCAAGTAAGAACAACGTCATCCCAGGGACCAGAATCTGAGTGAAGAGTCCAGCTCTAGTCCCACAAAGGGTCATAAATGTCTGGCACAATTTATGAACTCCACAGTCCAGAATGAAGTGTGACTGCGGAGGACCTTTAAGTAACTCACAAGGAGATTGTGCTACCTCAGCTTGGGGCTCACCAAGAACCAAGGAGGGAGCTGTCCAAGAGAGCCAGCATGAAATCCTCAGGTTAAAAATGGGCATCTTAAATCCCACTGCTTTGGGGGCACTCATGTGTTCCCCAGTTTCCACTTTCATTGTAATCTCACCTGTGTTTGAATGTCTAAGACGCTCTATTTTCCATCTGTGAGGCATCCTCTCCCCTAACTTTGAAATGGAATAATTTGAGACTGTTAATTCCATATAGTAACTGAAGCCCTGTACTTTGCTGACCCATGAATGACATCCAATGGCAATTAAGTTAGTCTTGCCTGTAGTTCCCTGAATACCTCAGAACCTATCACTTCCCATTAGAATCATAGAGTGGTTTAGGTTAAGTTCAACTCACATATCTCAAAAAAATTCTTGAAGCCTTGCTTCAAGAAAAATAGAGAATCCACTTTATTCCATTATTATTATCAATGGCATTCTGAAACAATACACAAATTATTTGCCACATTCAGGTAGCCTGCATATTTAAACAAAAAATATGCTGAGACTGTAACCTCTGGGGCAGAATGTCTCCTTGATGCTAGCACTTACTTATTCTGACACAGCAGCTGGAGGAATCTCTTGGCACTGGCCTAATATAAGTATAATCTAAAGTTTATCTGATAGATAAATAACCCACTCACATGGTTTACTAAAGATTTTATTGATGAATCAACTTTTACATTCTCCTCTGCTGGTCTGAGTCCCCTTCAGTGAACAGCTGAAAACAATGCATTATTCTGGTTGACATAACAGGCAACACGAAATCTGTTCCTGGGAGGTTTAAGTGACAGGAACTTTATGGCAGCTTAATAGTTTTAAAGCATTTTGTTTCTAACAGTGGCTTACACTTGCAGTGATATAACGTGATATAAGTGCATGGCAGAAGCTACAGAGGAAGAAACAGTCACGTCCACACCATTGGGTCCTGGTGCCTGGGCTGGTACGGCTTCAGCCTGACAACTGCAAACTCACCCTGCTTGGGACTTAGAGCCATCTGAGTGAGCACTACTCACAGAATGAGCTTAATTGTCTGTGTGAAACAGGCAGGGACATTTGCAGATGTAAATTGAGCACTGCTGAAGGTAGCAGTAGAGTTGTAACGTTCTATAAATTACTTTCGCTGGCCTGGCTCAGCACCCCTGACAGAGCTTTCAGCTTGATTCAACAGGGCTCTAAGCAACCAGAGAAGAAAATTTCTTTTAAAGAAATTTAATGCAGCAGAACTGATTAACTGAGAAACAGCCTACAAACAGGCAGCTGAGAGAATGTTCCCGGCAAGCCAAATAGCCCTGTTATGTTGGTTTTATTAATTAACATCTGGCTTCCTGCCTCTAAATCGGGTCCCCTTCTTTGCTGCTTTAATGCCATGTTTTCACCACTTTTACTCTGAAATGTACCCCTAGAATTTGAGATTAAATCCTTTGGCTGTTCAGCTTCTGAAACACAAGTCAATCCCCTCTAAATAGCATACAGCAACACAGCTCCAGTGGTCCCAGCAAACCTTATTTTCCTGCAGGGACTTGGAAAAGAATGGCAAAAAGAAGAGACAAAGTCCTGCACCAAAGAGAGAAAAATAATTAGTGAAGTAGAGAGGGTGTAGAGGAGACAGCTTTTAACTGAAGAAACACTCTCCATCATTAGGAGAGCTTGGGTAGGGATACCAGAACAGCATTATCTCTGTGGGCTGGGCTCATCCTAAATGGGAAAAATAGCTGTGGATTATGGTTGTGGTTTTGGAAAAAAAATAGACCAAATCTTCACACAAGTTATAAAGCAATGCTGGCTGCTGCAAGCTGCTCCTCCAGTTTCTGCATGCTACAGTCCAGCCTGCTGAAGTACAGGCTTTAGTCTACTCAAAAAAGCCAAGGTCTTAAAAGACATAAACTACATGATAATAGACTTTTAGTTGATGGTTTTCAGAACACATAGCAGAAACCATACATGCTGAAGGCCATAACTCAATCTGAACAGATTTGAAAATGATGCATTTTACATCTTCACAGTTGCTAGTCTCTTTCAGACTGTTTCCTACATGCTGATATTTTTTAGTACTCATTTTGGCTAATAGCCATGGGGTTTTTTTTTTAATAATTACATTACATTTAAGTATTAAAAATTGGGTTTATTTTTAAATTTTAATTTGTCTTCTTGTACTTCTTTTTTTGCTTTTCTGCTGCTTAGTTTGTCAGGGGTGTGTGTGTTAGTTGGATACTGGATAATAATTCTTTGGAAGTGACTCTGTTATATTGCATTCATTGTTCCTCAAAATATGCTGCCTCTTTGGGAATTTTTATTAACCCTTAGGCTATCTTTAATTTCACAAAATCCTTTGGTGTTTTGCTCTTCTCATAGTTTCTGATCTATCACCACATATTCTGTCATCCAGCACACTGCAAAATTACTGACCAGCTTGACAATAAATGGCACCTTTATTTTAAAAGAGCTTTTCTTAACGTGTGCAATTGCATCAAGTGATAGAACATGATTGTCAATGGGTTCACATAACTTGTCCCCAAGTGACATGTTTACTTACTGCTGAGCCACCAGTTCAGCGGCTGTAAGATTAGCAGAGATTTACAGAAAGAAAAATATATCCTGTTAATGCTTCACAAGTTAAGTTTTGTAGTTCAGTGTTACTAAATCAACTGTTTTTACAGTGTTAATGCACAAGTTGAAGCAGCTTAAGTGTCAGGGGGCTGATTTTATTCAGTGTGTAAAAGTATAATGTGCTGATTTCTTCACATCCAAGGGTTTAAAACTCTGCTTTGATAAGACCTGAGCTGATCCCACTTTTTAAAGAAGTCTGTGCATACGTCATGGCTTTAGTCCACTTACTGCCCTGCCTAAAGTGGCAGCTGATGTCATCTGATGAAAAGAGTGCTCCTGGGTCATGTGCTCAAGGCTGCCATCAGCAGAGCTGTAACTGATAATCTCCTGCTGCAACAGATAAAGAAATCTGTTACTGGCAGCTCTACATGAATGCAGAAATCCTGGGCCAGCACAGCTCCTCACTTCAACTGGTAGAAATTTGTCTTGTGATTTTATTGAGCATCAGGTATAACAAAGAGGAAAATAGTTAAATATTCTTATGAATGGAGCTCCAGAATTTTCAGCTCACGGAATCCAAAAGGAAAGGATTATCTCAACTATCTTTGGGCATCTTAGTGTTATGTATATAGTCCAAGTTAGTCTTTGTTTCCCCTACAGTCAGCAGGAAGAGGTGGGTAATGTGGATGAGCCCATTTCCTACAAGGTTTGACAAGAGAGCACCAGTTTATATTGGCTGCAGAAGATTTGGACTGCTGATGTTGACATGAATTTCATCTAGTGTTATGAATTTCTAGGAAATGAATGAGATAATGAAATGCTGTTTTGAGAGATGTCTTACTTCTCTGTTATTTTCTTTCCTGCTGACTTCCTTTATAACAATAAAATCAATGCATTTTAAGATGGCCCAGCTTTTTCTTGGCCCAACTTGATGTCTGTGTGGGAGGTCTATGCCAGACAGTACCCAGTACTAACACAGCCTCTAAAATTACTCTTCTTCTAATTGATATTTTGTGAAAGAGGGCTTGTGCTTCCAGTAATCTTCCATGTGCAACTATTAATTACATCTCATAGCCAGACTGAGGTTTGATTTGCATGGTAAGCATGCTGGGGAGCCATGTACATTATCCTATAAAGACAATGAAGCTTCCTGGATTGTCTAAAAAAACAAAATCAGATTTGTCAAGCAAGCATTGCTACTACAGCTGCTGCATATTGTAAACTATAAGCATTCATTTAATTTTAAGTAAAGTATTTTATACCATTCCTGAGTTCACTGAAACTACTGGTAAACCCATTTTGACTTCATTGGTGGTCAGGCAAAGTTTTAAAAGTACCTTGCAAGCTTTAAAGTGAAAGGAAGTTATTCTGTGGTTTTGGTCAATATTTTCTTTCAAAATCACTTCATGGATGTTATTGTTGCTGAATTTGGCTGAGTATTCAGAGTTTCCTGAATTTCTAAGAGATTCTCAGATATTTTAAGACAAAATCATCAAAATGAAACTGTTACCAAATTTTTTTTTTTTTTTTACACACAACTATTGAAAAAATGCGCCTACTCAGTAGCTGATGGAAGCAATTTTCTTTGATTTTCCAAAAGATATTGCAATGAGATTCAATAATTTTCAGGAAGTTAGAAATTATTCTTCACCCCTTTAAGTGGGAGGATTTGAAGCATTCAGCATTACTGCCTGCAGCAATATCCTCATGCAGCACAGGTATTTTGAAAGCCTGGTCCTCCTTAAATAAATAAGGTGAAAAATGTTATTTTTCTATTTGTTCATACAAGTCAAGCAAAACAACCTAATTTGAAATATTATTTAGTACTTTGTGTACAGGACTGTGTACATAGGGCATTGTTGGCTGGAGGTCTTGTAACTAAGAATGGGCCCATAATAGACATAAAGTGGGACAATAAATAAACCTACTGAATTTAGTTGTTTCATGTGCTCAGATAAAATTCTCTAGACACCAGCACATTGCAGAAAAAGACTCAGAACTAGGAAAGTAAGTCTTCTTCATATTTAATGACCTTTTTAGATTTGTCCCAGCTCTTTCACAGCTGTGATAGGTTGCCGGTTTTGGTGCACTTCCAAAGACTTCCATGCCCTCTGAAGTCACACAAGTCCTTAAATACCCAGATATGAGCAGCTGCACGAGGAGGAATCCAGCAGCTGTTCAGCTTCTCTGTCCTGCCAGCTGCAAGCCAGCACCACAGAGAAAAGGTGCTGCACTGGAGGAGCTCACCCAGAGGGCACATTGGCCTCCTGCCCCAGCAGCCAGCCTGGGCATGATGTGGCTGCAGTCACTCAGGGCCTGAGCACTGAGCAGGGCCAGCAGGGCAGCCCTCCCTGCCTCTGGGATACCAGCAATTAAGCCACTTCCTTTTTATTCTGCTATTTTTTGTCCTTAATACACCTTGGATCACAAGCTTTCCAGGGTAAAGTTTCCCTTTATTATGTGTCCAGTGCGGTAGAATTACCTCATCTTTGCAGCACTATTCAAACCTGAAATCTGTACATCTCCTCGGGAAGGTTAAAGGTCTAACTTCTTCCACTTGGAGAAATTCCTCCTGGGATCATCCAGCAAGTTCTTAAGGACTGATCCACCTTCATTCATAGATTTTTGATGTATCACTCAGCTTCTTTCCTTTCCCCAAGGGAAAATGGCTCATGTTCATCAAAATGCTACATATATATTTTTAGAATATAAGAACTATGTTTGGATTTGTGCAGGGTTTTTTTTTTTTATTTTATTTATTTTTTTCTAAAATCCATGTTCTATTGGGAGGTAAGGAAAACAGGTGATTTGCTTAATTTTTTATTATTTCTACTTCCGTATTTTGAGATTATAAAAATATTCCCTACTTTCAACAACTAATATTTTTTTTCCTTTGTAACTACATACAGAAAATTTAGACAGGCTGCTGCTTTCCACAGTGACATATTCAGGCTCTCAGAAAACACTCTCTAACATTACCAAGCATAGTTACCCTTCTGCAAAGAGCTCCCAAGAACAAGCAACATGTGATTTAAGATATTAACAGAACCAGGAACTCTGGAGAATTGCTAAGATGTCCCTCACTATTTCTGTGATGGAAGATGTTTCCTACTGTTGAAAAATATTAACTCTGTACAATAAATAAATATCCTGTAATTCCTTCTTGCCCTCTGCTTTTCTAAGTTTATTTTTCCTTAAGAATAAGCATTTTCCTTTCATTTAAAGGAAGAAAATAGAACCAGGTTTTGTTAATACAATAAAATGAAATATTCACCAAAGAAGGGAAAAGAAATGGTTGAGGAAAAAAAATAATCAATCTTTTCTTTCTAGGGAAAGGGCAAAATTGATTGTGCAGAATGGAGTTTCTTTTGAGGGAGGGAAAGCAGAAGAGTGTGGTGGTTTCTTGATGCAGCTTGATCTGATGCTTGAGAAACTAAAGAAGCACCTTGCAAATAAATATCCCTTTCCCACTACTCCCTATAGCACCTTCCAGTTCCTAATGGGGGCCTACAGAGAGAACTGGAGAGGAACTTTTCACAAGGGCATGGAGTGATACAACCAGGGGAAATGGCCTGAAAGTGAAAGTGCAGATTGGATGTTAAGATATTAAGGAGGAATTTTTACTGAGGGTGGTGAGGCCCTGGCACAGGTTGCCCAGAGAAGCTGTGGATGCCCCATCCTTGGAATTGTTCAATACCAGGCTGGATGGGACTTGGTGCAGCCTGGTCTAGTGGAAGGTGTCCCTGCACATGGCAGGAGTTTGGAACTAAACTATTTTTAAGGTGCCTTCCAACAGAGTTGTCATTCAAAATCTCCTTACCCATTGTGTCCAAATATGAAAGTGAGAAAGTGCAGTAAGTAAAAACTGTGCTGTTAAGCAATGCATTTTTTTTTTGTCCTGGAATGAATAGAAATGAAATGTTTGGAACTGGAGTTCACCTACATCAGTAGGGTGATCCAGGGTGTATTTTAAATATGGGAAAGAGATGAGTGTTCAGCACAACTGGTTACTGCATGTCAGCACGGCCCAGGCCACCTAGCACATACCCTCAGAGACCCCACTTCAGTTCTGGCATAAAACACAGTAAATTAAAACCCTGTCCTTGAACAAGATTGAGAACATGAAAATGAATATTTGTCAATGAATCAGTAGCCTCTCTGGTAGTTCATTAAATAATCATAACTCCCTTTTACCACCAGTCAATTCACAGCTTTGATCCTGTAGTTCCCTGCCAGCAATGAGCTAAAGTTTGCAACTCTTCTACAATGCTGCTCTTGAATCAGGACTGAAAAGTGTGACCTAGATTTAAAACCCTGAGATGTCTTTCAAAATACAGTTCTTCAGGACTCATTGCAGTACTATAAAGCATATATCAAACCAGTTAGTGAGATGAGTAGCCTTTCAAGAGCTAGATAAGACAAATGTCTCCTTCCAGCAACCCCTCTGTTGACACTTAGATCACTGTCAGCACAGAGACCTCATCACTGCTTCAAAGGGTAGAGAATCTGCCCCCAAATTTTTCAAATATTTCCTCTCTCAGCTTGTTAATTTCATAAATATGGCTCAAAGGAAATTATTCTTTCTATAAGAAAAGTATGTTCATTTTTAAAATCCTCATATTACAGTATAACTACAAAGATCAAGATATAACACTTAGAGGAAGAATGAAAAGGGCACCCACTGCTCTGCCCTGCAGAAAAACAGGAGGCTTTGTCTTAGAAAGAGGAATTTAAAAAATCATTGCACTAGAAGTGATACAGTGGGTTAATTCACTGCCTTTTGGAGACCTGAAATGTATTTGTGCAGCAATTGTGTTTTTCCAAATGCCCAAGCCACCAGCACACATCTTGGCACGGAGGGGAACAGCTGCAGGGCTGCAGCTCAGGGGATGTGGGTTGGCAGGGGCTGAGCGGGGGAAGCCTGTCCAGCACCTGCCTGCATCGTGCCTGGCTCGGGCACTGCTAGCAGTTTGACTTTGTTAAAATCTTTCCAATCCACCACATTCATAAATCTTTCTGCAAGATAACTCTTGCCAATGGGAGATTGCATTTGCCTTCGTGCCTGTAGTTTTTTGCTCTGCATGTATTTTCAATTTTACAAGAGCAATAGAGGGAATAGAAATGTATCTTGTGTAATTTAAGTCATGAAAATGCTTGAAAATATTGCATTGTTACAAATATTTCAGAACTGAATTAATATAAACTACATCAATAGACTAGATCATGCAAACCAAAATCAATACCAAAATCCATCTAATTCATCTTGGACTGTTAAGGAATTTCAATGACAAAGGAATATTTATATGGGATCTGAATAATCACAGAGTCATAGAAGAGCTTGGCTTGGAAGGGACCTTAAAGATCATCTAACTGCAACCCTCCCACCTTCTAGGATCAGGCTTCCCAAGCCCCTATACAGCCTGACTGTGAACACTCCCAGGGCTGTGGCATCTTTAGCCTCTCTGAGCAGCCTGTTGCCCTGCCTCGTCACACTCTGAGTAAAGAATTCCTCCTAATATCTATTCTAAGTCCCTCCTCCTTTTGTTTAAAGTAGTTTCTCCTTGTCCCACCACTATCTTTCCATGTAAAAAGTATCTCTCCATCTTTTTTATTAGCCCCCTTTAAAAGCCACAATAAGATCTCCCCAGAGCCTTCTCTTCTCCAGGCGGAACAGCCCCAGCCCTCTCAGCCTGTCCTCAGGAGAGGAGCCCCAGCCCTCTGGTGCCCTCTGTGCTCACTCCAACAGGCCCATGTCTGTCTGGTGCTGAGGGCTCCAGACTTTTCAGACCTGATCAGCCAAACCTAGGCAGCCCCCTGGGTCACTAAAGCTCATGGGACTCCAAGACTAGGTGCCAGAGGGGGTGAAGTGACTCTCTCTTACTGTCCAAAACTGTTTGACCTGCACAGCACATGTGTCTTTAAAAGGGAACTGGGCTGCTCACCTTCAACTCTGTGTAACAAAGGGAGAATGCATGTGATTAACTTTAAAGATTCCAATAGATTTGTTTAAAAACTGTGTATAAAAGCATTTGATTGCATGCTTGTCTGAAAAGGATACAAAGCCGGGGCAACATTTCTTCTACAGACATTATGGGGGGATCTGTGCCCCCCATTAAACTCACCTCCTTACTGGTGTGTAGCTGTTCTGGTTCCACTGGTGCACCAGACACCTGGGAAATGTTTAAACAGATTGGTTTAAGAAATGAAAAATTAATAAAAAAATATAATTTAGTACCTTTATTTTCATTATCCTGATGGCCAAAGGTATGGGACTTAGTCACCAAAAAGACAATATTATCAACCAGTCAACACAATATTCTCATTAACAGGTTCTCTTTTTATACAAGATGTCATTTAAATATGAAGCATTTATTTAGGAATTCAAAGACATATGATGCCAACACCAAGGTCTTGGAGGAGAAGATAAAATATTTGGCTGCTAACAGTTGTGTGCACAGTTTGACAGCCATAATCCTTGGTCATGGCTCATGAGAGCAATGTTGAGGGAGTACCTGATTTAGATCTTCTCAGCTAAATATGATGCTCGATAGAGGGGTTTACTTTCTGGGTACACATGTTAGAAAAATCAACTATTGCACAGAAGAAATTAATTAATTCCAAAGCAGATAAAGTAAACTTTGTATGTTAAAAAGAAAAAAAAAAAAAGTAAGAAAAGTGTCATCTTGAACATGACAACATTTTTATAAGTTTAACATGTGTAATGGAATTTTATATTAATTTTCCATAGGTGAAACCTATCTATATGAAACTTACATATTGCAGCAAGAAGCAGTTAAACTGGTCAAATGACTGTGTTCATTCCATAATATTTTTTACAAGCTATAGCCCACAACTGCTGCAGTTGTACGTGCCACTTTTCTCAGCTGCACTTAAAAAAGTAAAATAATCATTTTGCAGTTCAAGTGTTTATTTGGCCCACTGTTTCTGGGTAAAACCAGAACTGTGTTAGTTTTATATTTTACCATTCATTTCACTGTGCAACAATATATATATTTAATGGAAAGAAGGTTGCTATCATTTGGCTGGTGCAGCTAGTATTTCTATGCACTTTACAAGATAAATATTGTTTTCTTTTCCCTCTTTAGAGCAGATTCTTATAACTTTACTCATATCCACCAGTATATTACCATATAAATAATTCCTATGAAGTCTATATAATTGTTTTTTAAAGTGTTATTCGCTGAAAATGGATCAACATTTTATCCTTTGTTTAGATCTTAAAATCAATAAAATTTCAGCCCACAAACATATTAGCACTGTATTTTTTGTGTCATAACCACAAGTTTCATGGAGTTAAGTAACAATTTTGTTAATCAACCTCAAATGGATTTGGATAGTGCCATAGTCTAGCTTCTTCAAAAGTACTCAGCTTTCTTCCTTATCCTGCTCTGAATTATGTCAAAGTAAAAAAATCCCAGTAATTTCAAAGGAAATACATATAATTAATATGAACTGCTTTTGAAAATCTTACATGGAGTTAATGTTTCAACTTAAACACCTGAACTACATCTCACTACATATATTCACAGGAAATATATATTGAGATCAGAGGTGTTTCAGAGACCTTTCAACTGCTCTTTGATACAAATATCAGTACAAATGAGTAGGAAGAAGAGCAGAATAGCCTTGCTACCTTTCTATGAAATAAGGCAGAAAGCAAGAAGAACGATATTCTGCTCATGCTTTAATCAGCAGTACAATATCTGCTGACTTCAGCAGCTCCAGGATTTCCTCCTAAATGTATTTCAAGTTACTCAAAAGCTTCAGAGCATTCCTTCAATGAAGCAGCTTATAAAAATAATTAAATCCTATTTGGATATTAATAGATGACTGTTGCACAAATATCATATGTCACAAAAAATGTAGCAAAAACGTATATACAAGCTTGAAAACGTATTTTCCCAAAACCATGTCAGAGGCATATTTCTGTCAGCTAATTAAAGCTTTTCCATTCTATCAGTCATGTTTGTGTGAGGTCCAATGAAACCTGAAAGGAAATGCATTATGAAGGCTATGCTTTAACAGTCAGATTCATTTTTCTCGGTACATCCAGAAATTAAAGTCTTGGTATCATTGAGCTCCAGTGCAAATTTTACACTTGAATTATTTAAGTTTCTTTATTTCTAAAGCCATAGAATTATAAACAGGGTATTCTGGGAAAACCCTGGATGCCCTTAAGCAGGCAGACTTTGACCGTATTAGAATTTATCTGAGCTGAATCTCATATACAGATCAAAATGTCACCCCAATTCTCAACCAAAGCAACTTCTTTCTTACACAAAGCAGATTACTTCTGAAAAGGCTGTTGCTCAAACACCCCAATGTTCTTACTTCTAAGTTTAAGCAGGAGTTTTCTGTCTGAGGACCATTCCACTCATGCAGCCACATCCTATGCAAAATAAAAAGGGAGGAGCATCCTCCCATGAAGACCCAGGCACAATCCTTCTGCAGGTACATGCAATTAAGCTGATCAATATCTGAGTCTGTACCCTGACAGGAACAACTCTTTCGTTCCAAACACAGTCTTTAGCCATGGTCCCCTCTCTGTAGGCCCCTTGTGGTTTTTGTCATAGAATCTCCACTTCTCAAGGCCCTCTGGACTTCATTCACTTTTGGTGGAGCTGCAAGATGAGGAAAATTTTTGGGCCTTGGCATTTGTTTCTGTTCACAGACAGTTAGAAAACCAGTCTGTATAAGTAACTAGAGAATGAGAGTATGACCTGCATATACATGGTTGCATCAGCAAGAAGCAGAAACGCAAGAAGAAATATTCCAGTAAAGAAGTTGATTGAATTTAACAGCAGGAGTATCAATGTGCAAGCCTCTAGGACAAACACAGATTGCTTCAAAACGTAGTAAACCAGCCATGTGCTTTTACTTGGGCTTAGAAAAGGTGGGATTAAATGGACACCTCTGGTGCTTTAAGAAATCATCCTTACTTCTGATTCATGTGCTGCAGTTGAACCTGATGGGTGCAGAGTATCACTCAGAGAAACAGAATTTGATCTGTTCTCATGACTCTTCATAGGTGGCATGCAATTATTCGAGAATGCATAGAAGAATTATAATGGGATAAAAAAAAATAGAAGCAAAGATCATCCTTAAAAGCTGTATTAGGAAGAGATTTAAAATTAAATAAAAGTAACCTATTTTGTGCTTTTGGCTAGAATATGGGAGTTTTGATCAGATGGGTTAAAGAATAAGCCCAAGAAGACAAATTTTCCTTTAGTAAAAAAAAATTTTAGGTCAACAGAAGTGGATTTGTATGGCAAAAAATCACCTATGTTAAATTTTACTGTAACCACTAAATTTAGTTTCTCTCTGTTTATTGCTCTATTCCTCAAATAATAGCATCACATATCAATGTATCCAATGTGATACACTGTGATGCATTTCAATAAAAGTAAAGACTTAGATCAATTAAATGTTTATTAAAACTGAGTGTTAGCCAGTGATACCAGAGATGGCTTCCCTTTTTATCTACACACAGGCCTCATCAGAGAACAGAGGCTCTTCTGTCTGTGGCTGGAAGGAAAAAAGGAAAACAGTAGTGCTACAGAGTCTTCTCTTGATCAGTGTCTAAATCAATGACAACTCTTGCATGACTGCTAATTCTTGCATCAACTGTCAGTGCATGCCCACTAAATCCATGCATGTGATAAGATTCTTTCAGAGCATATGAAAGAATTTACCTATTAGCATTTTCTTCCTGACAGTTTGCTGACAGATGAACCATTTGGATTAAAATATTTATTTTAATTGCAAGAAAGAAGACGAGGTAGTAGTACTTGAACTAGTCATGCCACAGGGCCACCATAAAATTACTTATATTTTTTAATGTCATTTACAAACTGCAAAAGTAACATTAGTAAGTGGAAGCACTTGGTGCTAAGGGAATTAACCATACAGTAAAGGAACTTTATGGACAGATCATTAATCTCTGACTGCAAAGAGTTAGACTTGATTTTATGCCAAATATTTTACTGTAAAGACTTTGCCAAATGGCAAAAGCTGAAGTATAGAAGAAATACATATTGAAATAAGACCATTTAAATTTTATATCTACTGTGAAAATAGGCAAACACCATCACATTTTTAACATAATCTCAAAATTCAATTCCTAATCCAATAAAAAAATCTAATAAAAATTGGCATAAAGTTATAATAAAACTAATTAATGAGTTGTGTACCACATTATGTTTTCATTTCCAACTTGTTAAAGCAACAGGTTTCACCACTCATTCTCCTGTGCCACATTTCTCTCACTTTTTGTATTATTTGTGTGTGGGCTCAAGAGTAGTTGAAAAATATACCTGTTCTGCTATTAACACCACCTGACAATCAGAAAATGTTTCAAGAAGGAAGAGCAATATTTTTGCACACTGTAAATGGGGTGAGGGAGGCAGAGAGCTATTTTCAGGACATCTCCTGCATCTGTTTAAAATGGCATCAATATTCCTGGGACAATACATTTTGACAGAAGATGGAACAGGTCTCTGCCTGGCCCTAGTTCCATGCTCAGTTAAAACTGGAGCAGTGGTTTTGTTTCCCAGGAGAAGCTGTTTGCAGTGACTGACCCACGGACCTTGCCATCCCCTGGAAGAGATGTGCAGAAGTCCTGTGAGCAGCCCAGGCTCCACCCTGCACAGAAGCCAGGCCAGGGCAGAGAGCTGTCTCCTGGGCCAGGCTGCCTAAATTGTCCACAGCTAAACTCGAGCTAACAAAGCTGGGAGTCACCTCCCACCCTGGGAGGGACAGAGCTACAGTCACCTGCATCCAAACAACTGAACTGTTTCATCACCTACAGCTGCACCCTAGCTGTTTTTGAGTCCCTGGGCTTTGCTGTCCCCCAAACCATGTCTGGCAGCTGTTTGAGAGAGGACTGCTGGGCACAGGGAGAAAGCATGGCCATGCCCCAGGTCAGCAGGGCCTGGTCCCACATGCTTCCACACTGGTTCCTGAAGTGTAGCAGGACACAACCCATAAGTCTTCAGCTTGCCAAGAGGGTGGGAAGCGATTGCACTTGAGGGTGCAGCAGGAATGACTCCCCATCTGCCTGCCTGAGGGTGCCCAGTGACTGATGGCAGTGGCACACTGACCCTTATGCCAGGCTCTGTGCACACAGCAGTGCTCCAGGACCCAGAGAAGGGCAAAGCTCACCAGCTGACAGGAGGAGCATGGTGTTGTTAAAGCAGGTGCAAGAGGAAATCACCAGTTCTTGTATATTACTTTGGCCAGTATTGAATATGTTGCAGAGAGCAATTCTTTAACACCAGTAAACTGGAGATTATTAGGTGGCAGGTATGGGATGTACAATGATTGGCACTTCCAATTCAGAGTGAATTTATAAAAAGGAACTCACCTCAGTGTAATTAGATTGTTCACAGGTTGTTGCCTTCATTTTATTGTAAATAACTGGCATGTTTAATATTTACTTGCAGGAACTGCTATGCTAAAACAGTTATATATTTCTGACAAGGAAAAAAGTTCAAATTCCACAAAGTATGCATTACAAAAAACATCTTTTAGGGATTGCTCTTTACATCAGATGCTTAATAGGAACCTACATTAAAAAAAATTACATAATTTTAATGACCATTTCCCATAGCACTTTATGATAGTCTTATAGGAATCATACTTATTTGTCTCTTTCTGGAAGGAAACAGACACTAAGAAGTTATTTTAAGAAATGTTATTTTGCTTTTGATACCTGTGATAAACTTTTTTATTTTCCATTGATAGCACAAAGTCCATTGTTCTATAGGCTAACACAGTAAAGGAGACAGCAGCTTCCCTGGAAAACTTCTCCTTTAAGGAGAGGGGTTTGGTCCTGGGACACAGAATAGATTTGACAAAGCTGTAATTGGAACCTATGTGATTCTTGCTTAAAGAAAAAATCCTGATAGATTCTAATGATTTATTATAATGATTTTGGTTAGTCTTCCTTGGATTTGGATGAAGCAAATCAAGGTATTGTACTTTGGGAAGTTTCTTTGTGTTGAACTAATCTGTTTGGGGACCTGGGGATGCATTCAGCTGCTGGGCCACAAGCACACAGTGCCACAGGGCATCCGAGAGGTGCAGCCCTGAGACCCTTCTGCATTGCCTGGGAACATGGGTGAGATGCCATGGGCTGTACTGATGGGTCCTCCTCAGCTGTGTGTGAGCTGGGGTGAGAGGTGTCAGTCTCAAATCCAGTTCCAGCCTGACTGCTTTGCCTTTTTAAATAAAAATCAGTCTGACACTGTGCTGGGTTTAGACCTTGCATCAAAACTCAAGACAGGGTCAGCAGCTTGGTTCCAGCCTGCCCAAGGTGTACAGAGGACTTGGGAATGCACCAACATAGCTCTTCCCTGTGTGCTTCATGCCATTTGCCTTTGAAAATCCCAAAGGTTTTAAACATGATGAGCAGGATCCTAAATGTGCAGACTCTACACTGATACACAGAAATTTTGGGTTGAGTTCTTCCTCCAGAGGCCATAAAGATGTGCAGTGTTTCCAAGGAGAGGTCTGCAGGCAGAGCAGCCCTATATCAGGAGGAAGCTGTCTGCAGTGTGGATGTGTGAGTGTGAAAGAAAGAACTGGCATCTCTTCATAAACAGTTGGGTGATAAAGTGCAGTTTTCTATAAGGGTTCTTGTGAGGAAACACAGCCAGTTGGAGGAAGTGTGCTCATGTGCCTTAGGGATTTGGTAGGCAATGTTAGAATAAAATAAATTTCTAGCTCAAAAATAGTATTACCTGCCAAAGTTGCATCTTGAAGTTAAAAATCAGGATTTTTAAACTTCTGGGGTTTGAGCTTGCAGTGAGGATTTACTGGGATTGTGTTATCAAGATTTCCCTAATTTCCCTGAAACCATGAAAATGAAAAGCATGCAGAGAGACAGACAGAGAGAAAGAGAGAAATAGCAGGTTTTTCCTCGTTTCCCTCTGAGGGCTAAAGCCTGAAGTACTGAATGCAGTAAGATGCAGCAGTAGAAAATGGAAATGAGGGAGGGAATGAAGGCAGGAGGGGAGCATAAAACTGAAAAAACAGCTGAAAGCTTTAGGGAGAGGGATAAGAGAAATAAAACCATGAAGGATCAAGTATAAAATAGAAGGGAAGCCCCTCAGGGTTAATCCAGAACCACAAAGTAGCCTTGCCATGCTATTAAATACCAAGTTTTGTATAAGTATCACTTAAACCATCTCTTTAATGGGATAAGGCAGCTGCAAGCCAGGGCACAGTGACACTTTAAAAACAGCTGAGGAGAGGAAGGACATAATACTTTTTACAGGATGAACTTGATGAGTTTGTGATGTAATGAACTAAGTCAGAATCTGGCTAGGATCTTGTAGTTAAGCCTTTCAGTCTCATAAAAAAACTCTAATAGTTATTTAACAAGCCCAATATTAATTTTGCATTTCACCTGGGAAAAATCCTGTGCCCTTTGCCAGCTCACTGCTCTAGTACCAACATGGACCTAGGTTCAGTGGGGGAAAAAACCCTCACTAACATTGTTTGTCCCTGCTGTCTTTTTCTTTTATTGGTGTTCTTCAAAGTAAAGCTGACCTCAGGGAATGCTACCAACTCTGCAAGGTGTGACAGAGTGGCATGCAATGTTGGTGCATCTCCCAGAAAAGTCTGCCTAACAGCAAATATGACAAATTCTGCTGTTCTCAGATCTTTGAACTTGTGCAGCCTGAAACAGTCTGGGAATGGGTTTCCAGGCTGTTGACCTTGTGCTAAAATTGTTGGCTTTCATCTGGCTTAGGATGAAAGTTCACATTATTTCCCTCGGGAATAGACAGCAGTACTTGCCCTCAGTTATATTTCTCACAATTTACCCAGTTTGTCTTAAAGGTATTTATGAGGAAATTGGGAGGAAATATTACAAAAAATGGATATTGTTATTTGAGTAAACACTGGTGACTACTGTGGCTGTAAATACTGTGACTACTGTGATGACTATTGACATTTGGTCAAGAGAAAACCTAATTCCAAGTTCTATCCTCAGTTAAAATGGTTATTTGAGAACTTTTCTGCACTTTAAAAATGGCTATGATTAAACTCAATTTGTTCAATGCAGATTTCACATGTAGATTTATATCATTTTAAAACACATAAAGCAGCACTGGCTTACATCCATTCTAAGATGTTGTTTCTTTCATCCCATAGATGAATTTTTGGTTGGACACAGTAATGGTCATGCACCAGTATCTCTGAATATTTTTTCCAATGTTTCAGTTGGCACAAACACATGTTGTTACACCCTGTAGAGGTATTCCACTGCATTCCTACCATATTTTTGGTCAAAAGCTTTTAAATTTTAGCTATCTTTACTCTAAATAATTTAGTTTGTTTTTAAGAATCAAGAGTGAAACCAGGATTCAGTTCTAAACAATTTGAAATTTCAAATAGGAAAATTCTCCATTTCCTAGCCAAGCCTTGCTGGACCACTCACACAAATAAATTGTGTCATATTACCCCACTGCAACCACTACAGATAACACAACATTGTTTAATGAAAAAAACTGCAAAGAATAAATCTGAGAGACATTTATTTTCAGAGGATTGAAACATCATATTTGGACCACTGCTATGCCTGGTGGATGACCTCATCTTAAATCCCCTGCACTTAAGGTACCTAAAGTCAACTCTAGGTATCTAAATTAAATCCTTTTCCTACTGTGTCCAGGTATGGTGCTCTTGACTAAAACATAAAGGCCAGAAGGGCATCTAGTATTGATCTGAAAACACCTTAAAGTAGATTTGTTTCCAAAGTTTATCACTCAAATATTAAAATTTAGCTATTCCTATGTTCAGCTCCCAGCCAGAATTTCTTATGATTTAGTACCACTACTTTCTCCAAAGAAGAGATTTATAAAGAGCCTCCTCACTGGTATATGAAGAAGGCTGAGATCCACAAGGCTGGTTGATGGTATTACTCAAAGGTTTAAAGGAGGGAGGTCAGCTCTCCTTGCATCACAGCAGCACAGAGCCTGTGACTCAGGTGCTTGTCTGTACACCTGTGTGGGTGACAAGGACCAAACAGTGCTGTGGTTTCATGGAGCACTTTCAATGGTATTATGACTATACTGTTATCAGAGAGAATTGCCAGCTTAAAGCCAGGCTAGCTGCTAAACACATGTCCACATTAACTCTTTGACAGGCATTCTCTTCCCAACCTCAAAGGATTTTTGTGGTTTTTTTTTTTTTTAAACTAAAAACCCACATTAAGATAGACACCAAAATTAGATATTTTTCATTTGTAACACATTGTTTTGCATTTCCCTGAACATTTCCAGGCCCATCCTGGAGTCACCTTCTGTTTAGGATTTGTGTTGGTTTAAAAAATAAAACTGTGAATTAAGCAAAAGAGGGAACAATCCAAGTACAGTTTTATTTATCTCTCAAGTCATACCAATGAACTCAGTTTTATTCATCACAGCAGTGGAAAATGTGTTTCCCAGCTTTATAAAAAAAACAGAAATAAGACTCAGCTAATGGCTTCAAACTAGAAGAGAGTAGGTTTAGATCAGAAATTAGGAAGAAATTCTTTACTGTGGGGGTGGTGAGGCACCGGCACAGGTTGCCCAGAAAACTGTGGACACTCCATCCCTGGGAGTGTTCAAGGCCAGGCAGGATGGGACATTGAGCAACCTGGTCTAGTGGAAGATGTCCCTGCCCATGGCAGGGGGGTTAATGAGATGATCTTTAAGATGCCTTCCAACCCAAGAAGGAGACCTCAGAGATGACTCTTTGAGTCTATGATCCAGTGAGATTGTACAGATAATCCAAGCCTCATCAAAAGGGAAGGACTCTGCCCAAAGAAACATTATTTTTATTCACGTTATAACAAAGAGAAATGCTATTACCCACAGTTCCATGACTGTTACACTGGGTCTCAGTTTCCATAATCTTTTTGACCCTTATTCACAAATAAATGCAAACAGGATTCCATGTCTAGAAATACCTTACAAGGAACTTGTATTTCAGGTATTTCAGCAAAAACTTGCTGAGAAGTTTTTGTACAGAGATACCTCTTAAATTTCCCTTCTTCCTCCGTTTTATTGAATAAAGATGTCCAAACTCAGAGTACTGCCCCCAGAAGAATATGTTTTTAGACAAGTATGGCAACAGAGTGAAAAGGATTAACAGAGGTCCCTTTTAAAACCTTTTATTATCTAGTTCTGTGAAAATTTCTTCTGGTCCATTGATGTCCAGTGTTGCATCAGACTGTGTCAGTTAACATTTTTTTCATGCAGCAGAGGGTCAAATATGTTTTTATAACTCAAACAAATTTTATTGTACTATAACTTTGTCTGTTCCAAAAGACTCATCTCTGAGATACACAAGCACCAATGAGAAAGCAAACAGACCCATTTTCTGGAGATTAGTTGACTTTGGTTTCTTTTCATTATCCCTGCTCCCTGTGACAAATCCCAAGAATTCAAACAAATATTTTAGAATTTTAAACTTTTTTTTTTTATTAGGTGACTTTTAAAGTTCCCCTCAAACACATGATTCTATGCTTTTCTTTATTCATGGAAGCAGAGATCAGAAAATATCAGAATGCATCAGCAGTGTTCAAATTCTTATCTGCCTGTTTCAGTGGGTACTCTGTCAGTTTTCTATGTGCACAGACTTCCCAGCACTTGAAGTAAATATTTCAGTTAAATCTTGAGATGGCTCTCAATTACTATTGATTTTTTTATTATTATTATTATTACTACTTGACATCCAGGAAATGAGAAAGCATGGGCAGAAGTGGAAGAGACATCATGGACCAACCCTGAACCCATCTTTTTTTTATATTGTTATTTTATATGCTTGTCTGGCTGCATAATATCATTCTGGACATTGTGAGAACTTAAATGTGCCTCAAAGATGAAAATTTTCAGGCATGAGATCATTCATGGATAAAAGTGCATTTTAAAACAAACATGTTTTCCTGAAAAATATTTTTATGAGACAATTAACAGCCCTTCCCTTCACAGTTCCTTTTGAAAATAAGCAGACACTGATTCACTTCCAAGCTGCTGATGAAAAAATAAGGACCCAGAGGAAAACAAAGCAGACAGGGACAATACTGTTGATATAAATGAATGAATACATTCCATTGACAATTCAGTTTGTCAGTGAGACTCTAAATAGCCAAAAACCTCAGACTTTCAGGGAACCTAAATTTCCTGCTGAACTCTGGCACTTGATAGAGAATGAAGGTTAATATCTCAAAATATTTTTCAGAAGCCAAAATTACTAAAACTTTTTAGTTTGTAAATGGTAGACAGACTTTATTAAACATCTCCTTTTTGATAATGTTAAAATAAAATATTTTGAAATTATTAAAGTGCTGTTGTATAATATTGCACTTTAGAAGCACAAAACAAAGTGCAAAAATAAAATGCATTACATATTGTTATTAAGTAGCCTTCCTTAAATCAAACATAAAATTTAACATCATAATTAATTTTATTTAAAATAAAAGGCCTGTAAAATCCTTTTTGTTAATTTATAAGTTAATATGACAGCAGTTTGAATTAATTCCATTGGAAGTATATATTGACATAATAACTGGAAACATTTTTATTTGGATAGAACAGTATTTCACCTCAAAGAGTGTTGACTAACTCTTATGATAAGAAAACAGCCTAATGTTGGGTTATGCTTCATGATAACTCATAGATTCATGGGAAATCTCAATTTATATACACTGCAGACTGCTTAGGACTCTGCTCTGCCTTTGGAAGTGACTCACTGTGACACACACACGGACACATCTGGTATTTATAGTTTCTTTTGTCCCAGCTTTGGTTGTCTTTGCTCTCATGGCAAGTCATAAAGATCCTAAGGCAATATAGAATTTCCTGAAAATAGTTTAATTGCTCACTGACATTATCTTGAGTGAAATCTAATTTAAAATGAAGACTTTGCAGGTCTTGCCAACTTGTGAAACATGGAACACTACATTTATTACTGAGTAAGAGAGTATCTGTCATGGCTTTTAATCCACTCAGCATGAAACAAAAGGGTGATATTCTTCATTTCCAGCTTTAACCATATAAAAGTTCGATGTCTCAGTCTAAGCTGTTGACCTTAAACTGCCTCAGTGGTCAGTAGAGAGAAATAGCCATTTCACATGACAATTCATCTGGCCTTTCTTAGGTACATATTTTAAGATGAGATGAACAGTCCTCCAGGGAATTAAAATGAGATAAACTGCCATCTAGAAATTTGATATCTATATCTAACCTAATCACCAGAGGCTTCCTCTGCAGTCAGTAGAGAGAAATCGGCTTCCTCACATGACCTTCATCGTCCCCAAGGCATCCAACCTCCTGAAATATGCCTCAGCCAGGCTGCAGAGCGGGGGAGTCTGGCAGCAGGCTAAAACCACTGTATCCCTGCATGCAGGATAACTTTGTACCCATCTGTCAGAGGGCAGCCCCACATCAGTCATTTCCAGCCATCTCACTGCTCGGGCTGACACTGGAATGGCACCGGGCACCTCGGTCCCTGCCCTGCTGCTCCAAGTGCTCACACTCACACTGCTGTGCTGATACAACAAAGGAGCAGCAAAAACACCCAGCGAGTCAGGAGCTAGGAAACATCCATCTGGTTTTTGTACTGGATTAAAACTTAATGCTACAGTGGTGTAGTTCTGAATTAATCACATCAACTTCAGCGCAGTTATTGTGGCCTGGAGCCAGTAGGAGAGCACAAAAGCAGTGTTTGTGAGGATTTCTTCAGCTTATGGCAGCTGTTTAGCTCATCTTTGATCACACTTACTTTTTTTGCAGTTAAGCTTTTTGGTCACACTATCTTTGCAGAGATAGCTGTTCCAACAATACCCATGTTCACATGCCAGCCAAGGTATTTGTGCATGTGGATTAGCGGGGTTTTGCTTGTCATGCACTTATTCGCCTTTGTGTTGTTTTTGTTTTGTTTACAAAAAGATATTCAGCTACTCAAGGAGCATAAGCAGCAGCATATGACACAGCAGAGCAGCTGTACACGAGAGTTAACATTGGTGAAATATTCCGCAGTGGGGACAGGAGGGCAGTGCCATCCTAGGTCAAGCCAAGGCTGGTAGGGAATATAACACAACAATGAGCAGCAGATGCTCTTCGGCAAGACTAGCAGGACAGGGCATGCCTCTGGCAATGCATCCCTAGAACACACATCCAGTTTTCAGAAGCTCAAAGACTTCCTGTGCTGGTGTGAATGCCCTCGCACTTAACAGCCCTGAAAGGATTTGCTTCCATGTGAACTTATTGCTTTTTTAAATCCGTGTAAATTTTGGGCACTGCAAGCATCCAACAGCACAAAGCTTCCCAGCTTAATTATACACCACATGAAGGATCCCGTCTCTATTTTAAGTTGCCAGTTATTAGTTTTATTTGATACTGCCTGGGTTTTATGGCCAAAGAGATACAGAATGATTGTTCCTTGTTAACCTTCTCCAGCTCCTACACGATTTGGCAGACCTGCAGCATGTGCCCTCTCATTCATCTGTTCACAAGGCTGAGTGCCAGTCAATCGAGTCATTTTTCATTTCCAGAGGTTCCAGATTATCCATCACTTTTGCTGTTCTTTTTGTATCTTTCCTGCTGTACTCAAGTGCTTGAAGGCAAACCACGAACCCAGAGAAATAAAGGTTTGTCAGGGTAAAGGGTGAAAAATGCAGTATATATTTGTAAGAAGTGCATATTTTAGGGATATTCAATGAGAAGAAATAGAAACCTAACAGATTGTTTTTCTTCCTAGGTCAAGGTAGTAGCAGAAATTTAAACAGACCAAAACACTTGAACATTTTTAACAAATATCTTTATCTTATTTGGATGGAATCTATATAAAGCGGATCTCTCATTGGTCACAACAAAAGACTTCCACAGAAATTTAAGAAATGTTTACAAAGCCAGTATGAATTTCAATCCTCTCCAAATCACATCTCAGTAGTAAGATGACCTCAGATCACTTTTTATGCTTTTCTATAAAATGTAAGGAAATAAAATGCTATGCAAGTATTTGAAAAGGACAGCAAGACTGTTGTCATGATAAACTGTGGGGTTGACATTGAACTCAGGAAAAGAGACATGGAGTCCCACCTGATACAGGCAAAGGCAAAGAGCTAAATGAAGGAAATATAACTGATGTCAATCTAGAAAACTACAAAAAATAATTTCTGCCAAAGAAGGATTATATTTTTGTGGGATTATAGGGCTGTTGATGAAGAAAATTGTATTAACCTTGATTCCCCCTTTAGACTTTAAATTACCTTACATTTAATTAGATGAGGTTAAATTAGTGTGACACATTAAAATTTAACAGGACATACACAAATGGATCAGACACAGAAAACAGACATACCTCAAAATATTTTTATAAAATCAGACCATTTCTATGGAATTGTTCTTGACTCTATTTTAACAAATGATTTATTAAAAAATCTTTATTACAGAATAATGTGATTTAAACTTTGTAAGTGATCAGTGTGATAGTAATAAGTCATGAGGAGCTCAGGTTCATGGTACACAGCTTGGAAGACTGCATGCAAATTTTATTTTAACCTGGTCAAGTGTGAATGGTAATGTTGATCAAAGCTCCCCTGTGTCAATCATTTCAGGAGGGATAATACCACAATCTTTCCATGTATAAAGCATCTTGAATAGGTGTTCAAAGTTTGTGTTATCTCAGCATTCATTTGACCTTCATGCAACTTCTCCTCTAGAATTTTGTTTGGTTCTTGTGTCATTTTTTCAAAGGTTTTCGAAGGACCAAAGAGGTTCAGAGGAGAACCACTAAAGGAACTTCCCTTGCACCACAAGATTCCAGAAACTCAGTCTGAGAGGGAAGGCAAAGTTTATAGGAGCACAATTAAAGCTCTGATTACAATGTCTTAGATCAAAGACATAAAATACAGTGGCTGTGAGCTGAAGGTAAAAAATCTAATGCTAGAAATTAAGAACTTTTTTTTAACAATGAGGGTAATTAGCCAATGAAACAATTAGCAAATGCTTTCAATCAAGACCAAATGTTTTTCAAAATATTTCCTACTTAGTTTCAAACAGAAAATATATATTTCAGGCTACATGATTACAAAGATGCCTATGACTTCATCATGGATGGCTTGATGGATCTAAGTACACTCTAAAGAATACATCTGGAAATAAACAAATACAAAATAAACAATGTATGAATTATTTTAAATAGTATGCTATTCACAGAACCTAGAGTTTCTTCAGAAATAATTCAGAAAGATAAAAAGGAATAATAATTTTTAAATAATTCATTATTTAATAAATAATTTTCCACTACTCTGAGTGCAATTTTTTTTTTTTTTTTTTGAGTCACTGGAAGCTGAATAATGCCCATTGACTGTAAGTAAGAGTTCAGTAAAATAAGAAAAACAGAAAATGCTCCAGTGACTTTCTGAAGTTATTTTTACATGATTTCTGGCATTTTCATTTGAGTGTCATGTGATTTTTCCTAATCATTGTCAAAGCAAAACTGTCCAGGTACAGATAACATATAGGAATCCAAAGATGTTTCCTGTCTCTTTTGGAGTCTCTATACTCGCTTGAAAAGTTTTGTGTTTGAAACCATCTGCTGATTGCATACTAGAAAGATATTGTCGGTGAGTTAGAGGATTTCTAATGCAGAAATATTATTGTCTCTCTTTTGCTGTTCAGGCGATTTTTCATCAGCATTGTCTTGGTTTAAGTATGACCCGTCTTCTTTATGGCAAAACTGAAGGAACGATGTTTTCCCAAACTTTAGATAAACGGCAAATCCTTACATAACGGTGGGCATTTCCTCTTTGGAGCTCACCACTGAATCGGGACATTCAAACAAACTCACCGCTAAGCTCTTCCCTGGGGCCAGGCTCAGAGCGCCCAAAGCTGCGCTCGTTCCGTGCGCTTTGGTCAGCAGATCTGCAGGGTGAGACAATGGCCTCGTTCTGCAAACAATGCCCAGTGTTAGCAATGGCATCAGATGGAGGGCAGCCAGCGCGACAGCTCTGCTTTCCTATCGAAGCGCTCAGAATGGAGCGGCCACAGCACGCGGGTGTCTGTCTGTCTGTCTGTCTGTGTGTCTGGGTGTGCGTGCGTGCGTGTGTCTGTGTGTCTGTCTGTGTGTCTGTCTGTGTCTGTGTGTCTGTGTGAGTCTGTATGTGTGAGTGTGTCTGTCTGCCTGTGTGTGTGCATGTGTCTGTGTGTCTCTGTGTGTCTGTGTGTCTCTCTGTGTCTGTGTGTCTGTGTGAGTCTGTATGTGTGAGTCTGTTTGCCTGTGTGTGTGTGTGTCTGTCTGTGTGTGTGTGTGTCTGTCTGTGTGTGTGTTTGTCTGTCTGTGTGTGTCTCTGTGTGTCTGTGTGTCTGTGTGTCTGTCTGTCTGTGTCTGTGTGTCTGTGTGAGTCTGTGTGTGTGTGTCTGTCTGCCTGTGTGTGTGTGTGTCTGGGTGTGTATCTGTGTGTGTCTATGTGTGTGTGTCTGTGTGTGTGTGTGTGCGCGTCTGTGTGTGTGTCTGTGTGTGTGTCTGTCTGTCTGTGTCTGTGTGTCTGTGTGTCTGTGTGTGTCTGTCTGCCTCTGTGTGTGTGTGTCTGTGTGTGTATCTGTGTGTGTCTATGTGTGTGTGTCTGTGTCTGTGAGTCTGTGTGTGTGCGTCTGTGTGTGTATGTGCATCTGTGCGTGTCTCTGTGTCTGTGTGTCTGTGACTGTAACAGCCTAAAAAAATGGAGTCTGTGTGTGACTGTGTGTGTGTGACTGTGTGATTTTGTCTGTGTGTCAGTGTTTGTCTGTGGTCTGTGTCTGTGTCTGTGTGTGTGTGTCTGTATGTCTGTGACTGTGTCTGTGTGTGTCTGTGTGTGTCTGTCTGTGTGACTGTGTCTGTGTGTGTCTGTGACTGTGTCTGTGTGTCTGTGTCTGTGACTGTGTCTGTGTGTCTGTGTCTGTGTGTGTCTGTGACTGTGTCTGTGTGTCTGTATGTGTGTGTCTGTGTGTCTGTGTCTCTGTGTGTCTGTGTGACTGTGTCTGTGTGTGTCTGTGACTGTGTCTGTGTGTCTGTACATGTTTTAGGAAAGATCCACCAGCACACTGCAGAAGCAGCCCGCTGGGCTCAGAAGGGCTGGTTCATGAAAGGTGCCATTTATAGTGCTTTCATAATACCTTAGAATGGAAACATTAGGTAATAGTAAAATCCCAGAACTAGACTTACTAAATTCTGAAAACTTACTCACATTACCATGCTTTATAGGGCTTTAGGGACTTCATAACAACAATCTGTGCAACTGCAGACTTTGTTTAATGAAAAAATAAATAGAAATAGTTACCCAAAAATTAGCCTAAAGACTGGTATTCCCTTGTTAGTGCCCTTTAATAATTTTCACTATGCCTCCATTTGCGCCCTGTCTAGAAAATAAAAGGCTTATTCATGCACAAAAACACAGATCTGCCTTCTCAGTGAGAAATTTTGTAACATTTCTGAAGTAGAATCAAATGCAGCAGCTCAAGGTCTTTTTCTGAAAGAGGAAAAGCAGTTAGGTGGATATTGCATTACTTTCAGGAGATTTCTTCACTGTTGTGTAATTTATCTGACAGTTGCCACAGGGCTAACATGCCACTTTAGTTACCCTACTGATTTTTAAGAGACGGATATGCATGTGGAAATTAGGGGAGCATTCATTTTTCCCCCTAATTTCATCAAATTACATGCACTGTGATTGTAGATAAATCACACTATTGCACTGTTTCCCTTTCCAGGTTTACAGAGTCTTGTGGGTTCTCCTTGGTTTGCCTTTATACAGTCACCATTTGTATCAACATCGGCTTAGTCTGATGGGTCCTCTAACTGGTGTCCTCTCAACAGCTCTCCTTAATGCTCTGTCATGAATTTGTTTGGGTTTTTCTTATCGGGAGGTATCAGAGCCAAAACTCCAGAATGTCTCACTTTCATACAAGGCTTCCTGTGTATTTTAAATGAAACAGATATAACAAAGAAACCAATGTGAATTTATGCAGTTCCAGTGTGGTAGAAACAAAGAAGTTGGTTGAAAAGACAGACAGAAATATATCAGCTTTGCAATCTCAAGGGACCCTCAGGCAGGTACAGCACATATGCCTTCTGGCTTTAGTGCACACAGAATTCAAAAAACCAGCCTTTTTCTGACCCCAGATATGAGCATCTGGTGAAGACCAGCATTCTTCACAATTTTGGCAGTTTGCAAAGACACAGACTAGCCTGCATTACAAATCGGAAGCACTCATCACAGCTGAAAAGTGTATTTTTTGCCATTGGGGTAGCAGAAAACCAAAAGAAACAGACACACACTTGGGAGAGGAGGAGGCAATGTAACACTGCTTTTTCTCTGCTCTTGAAACCTATGATGCAAATATTTATGCATGAGGCCGAGAGGAATTCTTGGGTCATCTTTCTGCCCTGTCTAAAAACATACATCTAAAAGGAGAGCTCACAACAGTGCCTAAGTTTGAAAACGTGCTGATGTCAGAATTTGGTTCTATTTACATGCCTTTGGCAAAGAGCAGCCAACTACCTGCTTATCGTAAATCTCTCCTCTCTCTGCCTTCATCCTCTACACTGAAACCCCTCTGATTTTCAGTGCAGAGCACCAAGCACAAGTAGGTTATTCTGTGCATGAAAGCCGTGCTTGTCAAAGATGCTGAATGCACAGTCCCAGAGACCCATGTCCTCTGCAGTGCAGCACAGGGAAAAAAAGATCCATCATGGATAGCTGCACTGTCAGCTCCCTCACTCCAACTTACCAGTTTAGCTGAGCTTGAAGAAACACCCACTGGGGCAGAAGGATCATTCATCCTTTATAGCCAAGTTGTTGTCCTAACTGCTAAAATTGCCACGTAGGCTGCTAATTAGAGCCAGTTATGGTTATGGCTTTTGCAGTGCTGACAGCTGTGAACTGGTCACCCAAAGCTTACCCTGAAGGTTGGGCACTTACAAAAGCTATCAGATATAACAATCTGCTACACTATGGCAGATTTATACCTGCCAAAAGATGAAATCAGAGTGAATAGAGCTGAAAAACCCCTCCAGAGATTGCTCTATCCATCTCCCTACACCAGAGGATCACGTCTAACTCATTTCTGGGAGCTGTTTGTCTAACCTCCTTATATAGGCCTCTTCTTACAGCGACTCCAGAGCCTCAACATGCAATTTATTCCAGTGCTTTTGAGAACTTCCAGGAGAAGGATTGTTTCAATGGTTAGCCTAAACTATCCCCATACTTTGTATTTGTCATATTACTTTCCTCTCTGCACAGTCCTGTCACACACCAGGTAAATATGTTCCTCTAGTCTTCTCTCAGTTTATGATTCTGTCTCTCTCCAAGTGTGACATTTCCTGGATCGTTCTCTGATCATGTTATCATTTTCTTTGGATTCTCTACAGCTGGGTTACATCATCTGTGCAGCACATACCCCAAACCAGAATGGACACTGTCACAGCTGAGATTTTGCAAACCTGATGAATTCAGGAGTGCAATTGCAATGTCTTACAGGTGACGTTCCTGCCTATACATCCCAGACTATGTTCATGGGAATGCAAAAACAAGATGCAGCTCACCCATGTGAGTCAAATGACTCATTGCTGTCACTCTGTTTCTTCTTCTCCTTTGTCTGACACCTCCTCCCCCACAAAAAAGGGATACACTGGCCAAATTCCAAAATGTCTGCAAAAGCTCTGAGAAGCTTAAAATGTTCTTCAATGGACAGCAATATTATAGCTATTAAGGACAGCCACAAATAAAATCCAAGAAGAAACCTTCATGAGACTGGTACTTCACACCAGTGCCACTGGATGGGAGGGGGGTAAACCTTCAATTAGCAATATATTTCCCAGCGTAGGAATACTCCTGGCTGCTTTCCAGTCACCATCTAATTCCTGCCTAGGTCCTATGTTAAAAAAACCTACATGTCATCTGGAAAACGATCATGGAATTTAAAACAGTATGTAACACCAGGGGTAGGTTCGGGGACTGATTGCTTTTCTTAAACCTGATCTCTGAACACAGATAGCACTCAAACTGCATAAAAACTGTTATTTTCATGACAGCAAATAACTCTGAGTTCATGTATTAATCTGGAACTTTCATGTACCACAATGCCCCAACCACATAGCTGTCAAACAGATTATTTCTGTGATTGATATAAGATGTATGGCTATGACGTCGAGAAAAGGCTGCATTGTGGGAAAAATGTCCCTGAGCTTTTGCTACTATAGTTCCCAGAGAACTGGTATATATTCAAATTGCTTTATCTTGGTATCATAAAGTGAAGAATTTCAGTAAAAGCCACATTAACTCCTGTATTAGAAAATCACAAAATTCTCTTGATTTAGCATTTACAAAACATATGATTTTTTAAAATTACCCATGTGAATAAATATACACACAAACACAAACAGACACATAAAAAGGCATTAAATGATGTCTTAGCCATAGTAAAGTAGTTAGTCATATACTATGCCTTCTACTAGGAGCAAAAGGTTTTGGTAAAAATTCAAATATTTAAATATGTATGCCCTTTGGGAATTTCCCTGTTTAAATATTTGTGCTTAGTAAGAAAATGTTGAAGAAATTTACGAGTAGGCATTACATTTAATGAGATTCCTGTATTGAAAAAACACCAAAAACCCCTACAAAATCTATTACACATATTAAAAATTTCCCATGACAAAAGGGGGCTATAATAGCCTAGGTTCTCCTTTAGAATAAGAAGTAGACTTGTACCACTGTCAAATGATATTAGCTCTATATCACACTCATGTCAGTTTCCTGATGAAATAAAGGCCCATATTTTGCCATCAGGGCTGAGCAGTGTCCTTCCTCACAATTTGTTCCACTGAAATGAATTGCTATTTTGCTGGGAAGAATTTTAGGCTGCCCTAGTCTGGACCTATATGGTAAATGGAAAGAAACAGCTTGCCTTTCTACTGATTGCTTCAGGATGCTATCATTAAACCTCAGTGACATTAAGTATATATAATTAAGTGTATATAATTTTAGACTGTGAAGTTACTTGTTACTTTTTCACAACATTCATCCATAATTTCACATTTTCTTTGGCATTATAGCTTTAAATAATACAAAGATACATGGCATTTAAAACTCAGAAAGACCTTTGGCCTTTAACCTTAAAAGATCTTTATGTGGAGGCCCATGGTAGATTGATTTTTGACAGTACAGTGACAGAACCATACAAAAAAGGTATTCATATTGACCAAGCCAGTGGATATTTCAGGTCAAAATGTCAGCAGTTGTCTTTTTCAGCTGACATCCTGGTCTGAGAAAGTTGGATTTAACGTTTACTTGAGTCTGATATTTTGATTTCTTGCCATACATGGCTGTGCCATTAGCCCCCTGGAATGCCTTTCAGTTTCTTCCTCGAAAAATGCTAAATAAATAAGTTCTCACTTTACCTACTGACTGACTAAGAATACAAAAACAACAGACAGCTGTGAGGCATCTGCGTGTCACACAAACACTGTTGGCACAGTTCCTGCATTCAAGAGATCATCAAGAGCCCAGTAAATAAGCTTTCTTCACTAAAGACCACTTTTGTCCATGATCATTGAAGCTGTGCTTTACTCATACATCCTCTGAATTCCTCTTTTCTTCTGTAATCACACATGCCTAGCATGATGGCTGATTCTATTCTACAGTCCTGGGCCATGTAATTATGTGAGTAATTGGCAGACAAGATGTTGTGAATACCTGAATCCCAGGTTAATTGAGAAACTAACACCTGCCTGAACTGTGCCGTTGTAATGGATGCAATAATACAACAAGATCAGGTCCTATTGAGTTGCATAATCTTTTCAAGACAGGGGTTTTGATCTCCCCTCCTTTGATTTGAGGGCAGTAAACTAAAGTATTATGCCTTTGTTGAAGCTTATAAAAGATGAATCTGAAGCTGAAAATGAAGATCCTTCCAGTTAATCTGCATTGAGAAAAATCAGTGAGCATGTATCTTTTGCATCCTTCAGTTAGAAACGAAATAACTGATATAGCTGTCAACACAACTGCAGTTAATAACAACACCACAATTCACCCTAGAGTAACCCAAACTGTTACCTAGGTAGTACAAGCTGCAAAACTTGGATTAACAAGATACAGAATGGCCAAAATCACCACTGCCATCACTGAACATCCCAAGCCGGGCAAGCCTGATGGCACTGCTCAGAAGAGGTTGTTCTAGATGGTGTGAGGCTGATTTTCAGTTGCCTGGTTCTTTGTACCATCAGCTCACAGACAACCTGTTCCAGTGTTTCCTGAGTGACCTTCTCCCTGACAAACTGCTGGCAGAGGCACACCCCTACAGCCCAGACAGAGTGGCAGGCCTGTCAGAAGAGCAGACAAAGCATTGCAGCAAGGATTTCACACCACAGAAAGACCACAATAACATGTATCCTTCACTTAACAAAACCTCCAGGAAAACACAGCTTTTCTTGTTCTCTTTGTGAAATCATGGCTTGTTTTTTGGTTTTTTTTAATCAAATCTTATAGACTATTTTAAACACAGCTTTTACCTTACATAACTAGTTTCTGGGAAGCATTTCAATGCAAACAGACCTCTATTGAAAGAGTGTACTGGATCAGTGCAGAAAATGGAAGCTGTTTGGCAACAGAACCAGATAGATAGATAGATAGATAGATAGATAGATGGATAGATAGATATAGAAAGATATAGATAGATATAGAAAGATATAGAAAGATATAGATAGATATAGATATAGATATAGATGATATAGATATAGATATATAGATATATGTGAACAAACTAATGTTGTGCAGTTGCTTGCAAGAGCAGAAGACAGCCTTGATGACCCAGAAGGTCCTGTTTTTCTAAGTTAAACAAGACATTTTTATGTTAGAATACATGTGGCTTCTACTTATAATGGTGCAAGCTGCATAAAGCTATTATACCTTTTGTAAATGGAAAGCAAATTTGAAAAAAATATTTAAAAGCCAAAGTGTTGCCAGAAGATTTGAGATTTTCAAAAGCCCACAGTCCTCAGATTACTCACTCAAGTAATCTGATTACAGATTTCTCTGGGAATTGCTTGACCACCCCAGTTGTTTCTGAACATCATGATCAATTTATTTGTCTCAGCACTAATAGGGGGAAAAAAGATTTCAGGAATGAAAAGATTTTACTGTAATGAAATGAAGCAAATGTGAGAACAAAACGCCTGCTATAGAAGTCATGAGAGGCACAATCACAACAATTAACAGCAAAAAAAGAAGTGAAGAGGAGGAGGGAGTTGGGAAATGGAGATCCCAAATTTCACCTGTCACACAGGCCTCTGTTTAAATGCACTAGGGCTGCAAAAGAAAGGCAATATGCTTTGGCTGACACCTTCGCAGACATTTTGACCTGAAAAAACTTTAACAGTCAATACATGAAAGTCATGACATGAAAATTCTTAAACAGGGACAAGTAGTCAAACACAGGATATTGTGTCTCTCTGGAAATCATATAACTGTAGAAAGGCTGTATTAAAAGTAACAGCAATATCTCATGATAGAAGATCAGTGTGGCTTTAGAAGCTGAACAGCAAACCTGAGCATGTTTATCAACCCAGTGTTTTCAAAATCTTTCAGTAAAAGGCTCTATACATCTTACTGTATCATTTTTTTCCACTCAACAGGGCCTGATTTTTTTTCAAGCTGAGCACTGTCTGAATAGCTTCCCGAATGTCTTTGTTTAGGTCTGGTCTATAGATCCCACCTTACTCCCACTGATGTTAAAAGGAAACTCTCTTAGCAGACATCCTGTGGGATGACAACACGTAATTCTGTATTTGCTTCCAGCATCTCACATCCACCCCATCAGAAGTTGTGAATAACTCTTATATCTGGTAACACATTCTTATTTGTGAGCAACGGGGCTAGTACAGATATTGTTTTTAAAGGTGTTTTTCTATTAGGACATTGCCAAATCTCAATTACCTACTCCAGTGTTAAACCCGGAGTATTAAACAGTGCAAATAAACAGAAAATCAGATGAAAGCTGTGCATAAATGTAGGTTTAATCTGAATCAGCTGCCTCAGTAAAACTCACAGGTATCCTCTCCAGACTGGATTTCACTGAGAAATATCTATGGCACATAAATGCCATCTATTAAGTGTGCCATTCTCTCACATGATCACCTCTCCTGTAATAAAGACAGAAATATGGTCATCCTTTCCACCACACATCCTCTGGCAGAAAGCACAGAGAGTAGTGGAAATTAAGTTCTCTAGTATATATTTGGCTAAGATGCTAACAAAACCCTACAGTAAATTCCCTGGAAGATTTCAAATGCTGAGGTGACAGGCAGCGTGGCTGAGGCAGTGATGGGGGGGAGAAAGACACTGCACTGCTAGGAGAGAGCCATAGCTCTGTTTCAGTCAAATCTGACCTACTTTAATGAAATCAGGTCATCTGTGAGCTCTTCATTACCCCCAGACTAAACAATGCAAAACATAGCAGCCAATGTCTCTGCCTGTTCAGAGCACCGCTAATTCTCATTTCAACATTGTTATGTATTCCTCAATATATATTGACTTAGTCATCTCCCCACACCAAAGCTGGCAAACAGCACTGGGGGAGGAAGGAAGGTAAACATGATTACTGACTTTGTGAACAAAAAATAAATAAAAAAATTGCAGGGTAAACACAGCTAGGCCTCCAGAATGTGTCCTCAAGGGAACAGGGAAACAAAAGGAGGCACAACTGTCTCAGGACATTAGCCATGACAGATGAAGCTCACCTATCACACCAGCAAACTCTTAACTGTTACCAGCAGCCTTCAGACAAAGTGAGGCCGGAGTCAGGAGGAAGCTGGTACTGCAGACTTACACTCAAATTCCTGCCACTGCTCAGTCTTCTGTAAACTAGGAAGGTGACAGATCCATAACAAAAAATATATACTGGCAAAGCTTTAGCATGATGCCCATGATTGCCTTTCACTACACACAGAGACAGGCTGTATGTACATGTATGTGCAGCTATGGATGTGTCCCCACATATATTTTATTATGTAGAAGTGTACATCCATTTGTTCTTACACCAGTATGTCTGTGCTTGACAGTAATGTACATTTATGAACTGTTTTTAGACCTTAGAAATATAGATACCTGTGTATCTCTAGCTGTAAATATATAAGAATCTAAGAAATACCTAAATGTATGTATGATTTTTTATATATCTGTATAAAAGAATATTCAGCAACAGACAGAACCTTCTGAGCATCACATTAAACCTACCCTATTTACATTATGTACATTTCTCTCTCATGAATAAGGTGTATATATATTAAAGGCTACTGTGTTCCAAAGAGAAATATTCCTCTCTTATTAAAAGAATTAATATGTTTTATTTCTATTTCTTATCACAAAAATGCAACATTTACAATTTTTGTGCAGAACTATTAGAAGAGTATTTATGTTCACTTTGGTTTGGAGGCCTCTACATGAGGGCATCTGGTTCCATGTGAGATGTGGCATCTGGTGCCATAAGAAGGGACATTCACCTCCTGCTGTGACTCCAATAAGCCACAGATCAGCACAGACCCTGTGCCATGCCTGCAGCCTTGCATGGACATCTCTGGCACCTTAGCTCATCTCAAAAAGCACTGTGCACTAATTCATGGGCAAATGCACTGGGCCCTTGCATTCCTTTACCTGTAGACAGCTATCATTAAAAACATTTTTAATGCATCCCAGTGATTTTCTGCTTTTTCCTAACACATGTTTAATTGGTAAATCTATTTGGTACTTACTACAGAATTCTCTTTCTTTACCTACTATCTCATTGTTCAAATTACTTCTCAGCCTGTCTCTGTCACCTCTGTGGGTGGCTGAGTGTATTTCACCTGGCCCATTGGAGAGGTCTACAGGGCAGGAGTCCACGTGTGCCAATGCTTTGGACAGAAGTATTCAGGTGAAATGAAGACTTACAGAGATGACAACCTAGACAGCACAGTCGTGAGGCCATGCCCAACTTTCTTTGGCAATACCGAGTTAAGGTAATTCAGAGGGCTCTTGCCTCTTTCCCTTTTATGTGTTTGGCTCTGTTTCTATTTCATTCCCTGCCTTGTATTGGGAAAAAATGACTGCACAGCTATGTGGGATAACCAATAATCCAGATCTTGGATAAATATCTAACTAACTCTCATTGAAACCAGAATCATACCTAGAAATACTCCTCAAATTCTGACCATGCATTACATAGAGTTGTCCTGGGTTGGCTATATGATGCTTGTATCCCCAGTCATCTGTTCTGTTTATGCTGGATAATAAGTTTTACACCTTTAAGACATTATATTTTTAAATCATAATTTTGGTGGCTGCAACTAGGAGGAGGGGCAGCTCTCAGGAGACCAGCTGGCTGTGACAGACTCTGGGCCTTCTGACTAAGGCAAAATAGAGTAGCCATATTTTGATTTCTTGAAACATCTGGAAAGTTATTCCCTTCTATCTTCTATTTTCTCATAGCATCTGCTGCTGCCCAAATTGCTCATTTCTTCTCATTCTAGCCAGCTGAAACTTCTGTGTCATCCATATGGTTGTTTTAAACTGCCAGAGAAGCAGGACTGAGAGAAGTAAGGGAAGGATGACACATAGAGGAACAGGTAAGTTCCCATGCATGTTTAATAGAGAACACATGACAGCGGATAAAATATTGCAAAAATATACATTATACAGGAACTCTGAAAATTTTTGAATAACTAACAACTATGTCCAAACAAAAGTCTTTTGTTCCTTTTCTTAAAAAAGCTGGTGATATAAACTGCTGAGTCTCCTTGCAGTGATCCCTTCTCTGACGGAGGCAGAAGGAGAGGTTAGAAGGTAGGGTAGGTCAGTCATTATTACCTGTAAAGACCAGCTGTAAGCAGCATACCTAATGGTGGGATTTGGGCAGACAAATACGGCCAGCTCAGGGATGTTGCTAAGCCAGCAGTGCCCTGCTGAAGGGCTGGAATGTGCAGGCACACAAAACCCTGCCATGGGACACCCCGGCACCGCTGAGCCAGCTGCACCTATCGCTGCTGCCGTGTGCATCAAAGCAGAGCGTTCTCCTGCTCCTTCCAGTGGGGTAACTCCTTCCTCAGTTGTGGTTGTGCTCGCTGCTGCTTTTCCTGTGGAAGGAGCTGAAGAACAGGATTGGGACAGTGATTTTTCCCTCAGGGGAAACCGAGGCTGAGCTGCATCCTCCTCTGCCACAGGGAAAAGCCGAAGATGCGGCCAATCCCCGCAGGAGCAGAGCTCACCCTGACCCGGGGGTGCTGCAGCTCCAGCCGAGACTGCCTGGATCCACATGGCACCCAGACTCACATCCCACCCCACTGACACCTCATTTACTGGGGAATTTACCCCTGCAGCCTTGGCTCTAAACCTGAGGTCATTAATGGAATTTCCTCCTGTTCCCAAGGCTGTGAGAAAAAAAAACCTGACGCAAGGTAGCCGTGGTGCCCGACCATCACAGCTGGAGCTCCAGCTGGTAACTCGGCATGTGCAGCGATCTGCTTCGGTTCCCCACGGCTGGAACCGAGAGAGCCTTTCCACGCACTTCACTGACCCAGACTACTTGTATCTACACTTCTCTGTTAGAGGTTTTAACCTTTGGATGCTTTCTCAAAAGGAGTAGATTTTTTGCAGTTTGTATATTATTTTGAAGTAAATAACTAACTGACAAAATGAGGATTTTAGCACTAAGGAAATCCCACTATTGCTTCTTCTGAAAAGCTATTTGTCTTATATTCCAATAGCAAATTTACAGCTAATTTCAGGCTTCTTTGGACCACAAAAAGGTTAATCAAACACTTAAAAGTGGTTAGAAAGGCTCCCATCAAATGCCAGCTCATACCAGTGGTCAGAATTGGTAGCTAGGTGTAATTTTCTTAAAAACTTCCAGGAAAATTTCATTGTGAAGTTTCACACCCTCAGTTACAGCTCACTAATCCCCTGAGCACCGTTTGGGGTGTCTCCACAGAATGCAATTCAGCTCATGTAATGCTATTTGAAATTGCAGAAAAAGAAAATACAATAGTCTTCAGATATATATTTTGTCAAATTAATCATGGATTGTTGGTTCAGAGATACCAAATGTCAAATATCTGGTTTTTTAATTTGACAATAGCCCAGGTATGTACAAGCATTTCTGTAAAAGCTTGTGTATCTCAGGAGAATAGAAAATGCTGCACATACAACTCCATTCACAGTAAAATCCAGGCAAAACTAAGGACCCACTTATAGCAAGGCAGATGTTCATAATCCTAATTTTATTATCTCCAAGCAGCAGTGTTTGGTTCAATATACGAAAAGCAATAAATCAGGAAATGTCATGACTATGAAAAAGTAAAAAAGAAACATGGCAAAAATCTGGGGAAAACATTTCTGATTTAGATTATCTGTGGCTTTTCTGACTTGTGCCCCAGAGATGCTCAGGCTGTGTATGGTATGGGCTGGGTTTCAATAGCTTTAGTATGTTATGAGCACATCAGTGGATTAGATAGCTGGGAAGAAAAGAGAGAAGTCAGAGTTGTATAGTCTGGCAGTTTCCTGAAGGCAACAAGCAGTGGATATCACTGAATTACAGAATAATGACACCAGGTAGAAAATCATATATAGAACCATCAAACCATACACAAAGGTATGGATGCAGACTTTTACAATTTTTGTAAATTACCTTACTAATTTTTCTCTGTGTGGAGAACTTTGCTGAGCTGAGGCCAAAGAAGTGCCACATCATTTCTATCATAATTTGTAGTTCAAATCCCCTCTAGGACTTATCTGACAGACTTACAGCTTTACATCCACAGTAATTAAGAAACTTGCATGGGATTTTGGTTTAACTCCTTATATATACTAGTAACTCCTTATATATACTAGGCATATGCATGGAATTATTGTGTATCACAGCATTTACTGCATGCATAATTCTCAGCAGTAATGTGTAAACTTTTCCACACATCACCACCGTGGACTGGGTTTGCAATCCATCCAACAATTCCCACAAAACCATTTCTGTGTAGCTTCTGTAGGAAGAGAGAACATGTAACATATTGTAGAATGGTGCACTGGCTCATGTGATTTCCTTCAGGCAAATGGAGTAAAAAGAAGTTGGGAGGGAGGAAATACCAAACCCTGTGCAGACTAAGGCAGACATTATTTACAGTGATAACTCTTGCCCAGGAACATGAAGCTGTCTGAACTCTGGAAACAATGGAGAAAGCCTTGAGATCTCCACAGATAGCTCAGAGCATGAACCATGGAGGCCATTAATTACTTCCAAAGGGTGCTCTCTGTATTGACCCCAAGATACACTTAGCTTCTGCCAATATGTCCCACAGTTTATGCAGAACTACCTTGAAATGAAACTCTTTAATCTTGTTCAACAAGTAAAAATAACTTGACTTGGATAGATCTGACCCCAAACCAAGTATTTTATTTTGATTTTGTTAACATAAATATTTGATTTTCAGATTAAACATTTTGCTTTTCAGGTTAAAACTGGTAATAGGGAAAAATTCAACATAGATATCTCTGCAATAAAAACACACATTTTTCTTCTAAAAAAAAAAATCTCTATTTTTTTCTGTCTGAATGTTTCTGATCAATACAGAGCAATGGGTATTCAAACGCACACAGGAGTGTATCCATTAGATGCATGCACATAATCACATATTTATTCACTCTTTGGAAAGATATCAACAACCTGATAGCTGTTGGTCAGGATTCTCCATTTCAGCCAGCTGAGAAAGATGTTAAAATATGGGAAAGTTGGAGAAAAATCATAAAAACAAGCACAAAAAAGACCTCTTCCTTCCTTGGTATGTAAAGAAAATGCTAAATAAACAATTTGCAAACTCAGTAACAAAAGTCAACACTTAAATCTGTGTGAGTTTTCCCTCTGTATATTTATTTTTCTGTCTCCAAATATTAAATGCAAACTTCAATACAAAGCCAAGAATTAGGTTCCATACATGGAAATGCCTTGGTGATTGTGAAAAATAATGCTGTGGTGTCTCTAGTTGGGAGGTTTGGAAGAAAAAGAATTTAAAAAAACCCAAGGAAAAAAAAAAAAGGGAAAAAAAAGAAACTGTTCCACTTCATCTAGCAGTGCTGCAATACATCACTCCAATTAAATCCCAGCCAATAAGCAAAGGGACGTGTTAAGTAAAATTCATGAGCTTTGAATGCATGTGAATGAATATGCCAATCAGAATCAATGCCACCCATTCATCTGGTGTAACACCATGGTGATGACAATGAGCTTGAAACTAGCCTTTGTTGTCATCAGCTGTGCAGTAGTTGCCACAGCCCCAGCCTGGATCAAATGTGTGGGACATTTAAATCTTCAGCATGGCACCAACACACAGAACATCTTATTCATGCCAAAAAGGAGCTATAATCAGACACTGAGTAAATAATTCAGGATCAGTCCCTTACAAGGCACAAATTACCTTCTTTTAAAATCACCAAAATGCTGTTCCTCTCCTTGCTTGACTTTACTCCATGGACACAGGCACAGCATTTTGTAACCATGTAGAGTATTTGTCCCTTTGGAAAATCTGTTGCTGTATTAAAGTCTGTAACTGAGCCTTCTCTGGGCCCTAACTGATACTGCACCAAGGAATATCTTTGCAGAGACCTTGTATCTCAGCCCTTTTGAGCAGTGCAGTGGCAGATGGCTAGCTCTCACTTCTTTTACAATAACCATTTCATTTGTGATGCTTGACCTGAATTCCATTCCTTGTTTAAAAGTGTGTCTCAGTTCTCAAATGGTATTTCACAGAATTGCCATTTCCATAGTGTTTCCACATGCTGTTCTCCAAATAACACATTTGCCCATAGAACAGGGTAGAAGAAAAGAATATGGAACTAAGTGTCACAATTGAAAATGTTTAGTCTAAGAATACGTATCCAAATACTGACAGCTTCACTTTTGCTGGATTTAAATTACCCCACTGATATTTTCTTATATGTCAGCTTCTATCACTTACAGATCATGTTGTATTTTTAGTGCTTTGTGCTATGAGTTAGTTCTCTTTCTTCCATTGAGTTGTCAGTAGTTATAACATTGTAAATGTGAAATGCTGTGCTAGAAAAACAGGCCTTGGAGTGGTGACATACACTCAACTTCTCTGAATAAATTAGGCATGCATGCTTTCAGTAATAGATCCACCCATTAATCAGTGTGTTTAAAAAGATGTGACAATCACTGAGTAGAACTGATAGTCCTCCAATTTACCAGCGGATATTACTCATTGCTGAATACTTTCTCTGCACATTTCTCATCTTATTTTTCAGTGCCTGTATAGGAAATTAATCTTAAGAGGAAGAACAAGTGATCTTAAGGAACTTTATTTGGAAAGAGGTTCTTTCTGAGGTTTCTTCTACAGCCAATTAAAATCCCAAGCAGAGGGAGCTGAAGACATCATTCAAATACACTTTTGATTAAGAAATATTAAACGCGAAGCATAGATTTGTAAAGTAAACCACGTAACCTTTGTTCATTCCCTTCCATTCTCTGGGCCAGAATCCATAAGTTGAAAATTAAACTGAATAGAGGGAATTACTGTGAGGACCACAAAGAGCTGGAGAAATGATGCTGTAGTAAAGATTCTGTCTGCCCCCATTAAGGTTATGTACAACCCAGTATTGTGATCCTTCTGGCAGTGACCTAGTCTTTTCCTACTGGAAGTGACCTGATTTTCTTCTACTGGAATTCTGCAATGGATTTCTTAAGAAAAAAGTTACCCTGTCTGAGCTTTATTCTGCACCTTGAAGTGATCCACAATGGTTCTATGCAAGTTTATGCAACAGGCCCAGGTATAACTTAGAGACACAAAGTTTCATTAAATCTTATAGCAAAAGACATATTTGTTTAGGCCCAGAATGAATGGCAGATTATTTCCAGCTGTAATTTAAACCATACTTTATGGCATTATGCAGTCAATTATAACTCAGATTTAAACAAATTATATATCTCTAACGTATAACCATTTGGTTCTTTTAAAAAGGGTGATATGTGGATGTTTTTGTAATTTGGGACAAAAACTTTCCAATCAATCTGTGATAACAGGAAAATGTAAGAAAATCCTCTGTTGATACTTCAGCCCTTTATTTTTTTACCTGGCTATTGACCTGGCCTGTGCCAAAAATAGTGTTGCCAGCAGAAGTGAGGGAAGATTGCCCTTCTGTATTTGGTACTGGTCAGGCTGCATCTCAAATCCTGTGTCTGGTTCTGAGCCCCTCACTATAAGAAAGGCACTGAGGCGCTGAAGCAAGCCCAGAGAAGGGCAGTGGAGCTGGGGGTGGGTCTGGAGCATAAGTTTGATGAGGAGCAGCTGAGGAAGCTGGAGATGGAGCTGGATAGCCTGGAGAAAAGGAGGCTCAGGGAGGACCTTATCACTCTTGACAACCCCCTGAAAGGAGGCTGGGGGTGGGTCACTTCTCCCAGGCAACCAGCAACAGGACATGAAGAAATAGCCTCAAGCTGTACTAGGAAAGGTTCAGGTTGAACATCAGAAAGAACTTCTTCACTGAAAGGGCTGTCAAGCACTGGAACAGACTGGCCAGAGAAGTGGTGGAGTAACCATCCCTGGACATGTTCAAGAAATGACTGGATGTGGCACTGAGTGCTATGGTTTAGTTGATGTGGTGGTTCAGTCAAAAGCTTAACTTGATTGTCTTGGTGGTCTTTTCCAACCCTAATGATTCTACAATTCAATAATTCAACCTTCAAAGACCCAGAAAGCTCTCTGTTTCCCAATGAGTACAAGGTAAAAGAAGTCCCAGAAGCATGATTCTTTTTCTCATGTTTATCCTCATGCAGCCAGTAAGTAAAATGAAAAGCTGACAAAAATTCAAGTGTTACCAAGAAATAACACATATTCCTCCAACTATTCTTCATGATAAAAATCATGTCATTACCACCAAAGCAAAACCAGTTCTAAGGTGGTCGAAGAGAATGCAGGTACTCAGCATGAGAAGGTTCTGAAGGTTCATTTCCTGGTGTGATTTGTGGTTAAGAATACATACCTACCCTTTCATACACATGGAACGCTCTTGGCAAGCTCCTGGAAAGCTCCTGATCTCTTTACTTGTAACCAGTTATCACATTAAATATATGAAAAATAATTTGTCCCCCCCCCCCATTGAAGACAAAATGTCATCCCAAAAATGACCATACCATTCTTACACACCTGGATAACAGCAGCACAACCAGCATGAAACTATCAACAAGGTCCAGGTCACCTGAACTCTTTTGTTGCTCTTTGGTCTATCCCACAAGCTGCCACAGGCTCCTTAGATCTTTCATCTATTTGTTCCACCAAATAAATCTCAAGGTTTTGCTTCTTAGCATCAAGACAACATTGAGCTCACACCAGCTTAGTTATTGTACAAAGGCTCTGGTCTACAGCTCTTCTATCAGGAAATAGAATATGATATATGAAAACTTGTTTTGGTATTCAGAAAGCTTTGTGGGAACTAATTTTTTATGCTATTCTATTTGAGTTTTGCAGTAATAAACTTTGGCCTGAAAGGCAATTTTTTTCAGCTATATCGAAAAGGACTGATGGGAAATAAGTCACAAATGTTTTTTTGTTTGTTGCTATGGTTTGAATGTCCATTCAATGAACTATGAGCATTCTTGTATTTGAAAATATATGACTAATTAGATAGAAAATGCATGGAATTTGTCTTTCTACAAACATATTTAAAAACACATTCATACAAAGGATTTGAACAGTTTTAAATGTCACAATTTTCACACTTAACCTTACTTTCTGGAAGGTGGTCAAAGAACTTTCATTGCATTTAACAAAGAGATTTTACACAAAACTTAATAAGAAGTTGCTTAGTGGGTATGCAGAGACAAATTAAAAAAAAACAAAACCAAACAAACAAACAAACAAAAAAACCCCAAAAACCAAAAAACCCCCAAAACCCAGAAAAACAATAAGGCCACAGATGCTTTTCAAACTTGTCATAACTATATCAATAACTTCAGCAAAGCTGAAGTTAGAGTTCCATCTTTTGACTCATTCAACCTTGGAATGTCTTACGAAAAAAATACAGAAAACAACATTGAGCACAGTGGTACTTTCTGTATTTTATTGGGACACTTGTCTTTTGGCATTAATTAAAAAGTCCAAACTCATCTCTATTTTCCCACTAATTAGCCACAATTTTAACTGGCAATGACTAAAGCTGGAATTTTTTAAAAGTCTCTAAAGGAAATATACAGATTTATACTGAATTTTAAAAATCTGAGCTCCTCTTGCTGCTTTGGGAATTTTGAAAAGGGACTGAATCTGAAGCTACAGCAGAGAGGTGCTGCATTTATGTTTAGTATAACTCTGTTTCAACATTAGAATAAATGTGATATGTCTTATGAGTTAAGGGCTATCGTTGGAATATTTCTTTTATGGGCAATGCAATCACAAAATGTGTTCACATCCCATTTGCAGGGTGTTTCTTAAGACCAGAAATACAATCCATTAGATCAGAAGATTTAGAATCAGTACTCCTTGCAATCACAATAGCATTCATATATGAAGAATTAGAAAATAAAATGGCATTATTTAAAAAGCATAGCAAGTCACCAATTATTTCAGATTTAGGGAGCTGCTTATGGGCTTACTTGAGATGTAAGCAAATAAGTGCCAATTAATTAGAGTCTGTGACAGTGTTCAGTACCATCTCTTTGATCTTTCACTAGTAGCTGACAACAAAGCACGCATACTCACAATGCTTTAGTTTCAGTCAAGTGATCAGCAAAACATGTTCAGCTCATTTAAATAACAGAAGCTGGTAAAATACAGCTATCTTTATAGCATTAAGCAAAGATTTGAGTTCAGATGACAGCCTCTCACATTTATAGAACACATAACTTGGAGCCATTTGCATCAGATGGGTAACTTGAATTAAACTTAAAAACGGATGAAGCCACAAGCCAGAGGCTAGAATAAATTCCACAATAAACCCCCTGATCAACCATTGGTACTCTGGCTATTTTCACACAGATATACCATTGCTCTGTGAACAGTGTCACATAAACATCTGGGTAGAAAGACTCACTGTGGACAGTTCACTAACAGAACACGCATTTGTTTCCACTATATCAAAATTCAGAGGAAGCATAGACCAACAAAATTAAGGATGTATACAGGCCAGAATCTAGAGCTCTGAATATGCAGCTATCACACCTTTTCTGAGCTGGAGTGTTAGGATTTTTTTCTCTGCATGTGTATATACATTTTTAGGACTTATTAAAAGGAATAGCTATTTTTCTGTGAAAATGGGAGGTCAATAAACAATACATGCAGGGACATGCTCAGTTTAAAAGCTTCTATTTTTTAAGGCTATTTTAGAATGGCATGGTTTAAAAAAAAACTTTTCTAACAGTGCCATATTTTAACCTACAAAGATAAAGCAGTCTTGCTTGTTTATTTTCTTCTTTATTGCTCTAAGTATTTTGGATTACTAGGATTTTGTGGTTCTTTTCTAGGAGACAAACTGTTGAGAGGAAGCAGAAATTTAACTATACTGCTGTTCTAGTTCAATGGAGCGCTCGGAGTTAAATCCTACCTCTAATTAACAACCCGAGTTGAAGCCATGCCAAGTACTCTGTGGAGTCAAGACTCAAAGAAGACAACTGTGGCAGACACTGATTTTATCAGGTGCTGAGGACCAGATGCTGGGGAGGACCTCGGCAGGGCAGCCCCGTGCTGCAGCAGCAGTGGTCTCTGCCTCTGCTGATTCCCAGACTATTTTCTGAGTTTGTGCCAGTGCCAGTGATGGTTCAGCCTACAGGACAGCAGAGCTTAGCTCAGGCCTGAGCACTGGTAGAGTTTAATTTTAATTTGCTCACATAGACTTAGCTCGTGTGCATCCATGGGCCCTACAAGAAAAGGACACAAAACTGGCAGGTATATTTTGGCACCCAAAAGTTTAAAGAGTCTTACACCTAAAGAATGTCTAATTATTTGTGTGCTTGTGACTTCCAGGAAACCAGCACGTTCTCCAGAGTGGAAATCTCCTAGAAGCTCCGAGATTTGGCTGTCTAGAGACACATAAAGGTACTTTGCTTCCTGTTTAACTGTATGTGTTGTCTTAATTTTTTTCCATGATTCAGAGTGCCCCTCTAATGCCCCAGCAATAAGCACGCTCCTCTCCTTAGGCAATAACCTGTAACCTATGGATCATGAGCTCTCTCCACACCCCCAGGTTTTTTTTTTGTGAGCTGGCTGATACTCTGCACTAAAGCCATGATTGATCATATCATACCTCACTCTGACTGTGAGAGTGCCAAGGACAGGAGACAGCTGCTCCTGGGGACACCAACTCACTGACCCCTGATGAGGAGAGATGGCACCATGACCCCCCCATGCAGTGCCCAGCCCTGAGCTCCTCCCAAGATCCTGTGCAGCACAGGTGTGTGCAGGAGAAATGCTGGTGTGCAAGGACTGCAGGTGCATAACATGGACTCAGAAAGAAGTGCTACATCTATGGAATAAGGGTTCTGAAACTCCTTCCACCTCCCTTCAGGAAATGTGCTCCCCCAAAGTCTTCTCCTCTAATTTCAACAGAGCTTAGACAATTTTTGTAAAGGGAGGGTTCATTTCAAGAAAAATATTCTTCCTACACACTCTCCTGTGCCCTAGGAAGTGGAGACTAAAGGTCATATTTTCAATGCACATTATGAGTGGCCATGTCATGGAAAATCAAAAGTTCATCTTGCCCAGCATCCCATTCCCATCAGCAGCCAACAGCAGCACAGCAGAAAGACATAGTAGTGAAAAATAGATCTCATTTCCTACAGCAAAATCTTCCAACCATCCGTGGTTTAATGGTTCTTTGAGTCTTGACACCCAACACCAAAATGGTGAGGCTGCAGCGTGCAAGGAGGTTACAAAGTCATGTTTTAGGCACAGGTATAACTCAGGGCATTATCATTTACATGTTGACATAGGAAGGAAGGAGGCAGGCACTTTGCCTAAACACAGCCCCTGATTTTATTAAGTTTTCTGAGTAAAATCATATATTTTAACACTTTTTCCAATAATTTCTTATTTTGGTCTAGCTTAGCCCTGTTCCAAACTGATTTAGGTTGAAACATTATAAGCTTGGCTTAAGCAAAAGGAATTTAAATGTTTTTTTCACATTGGATTGACCAAACTAGTCAAAAATTATAATTCAACTTAAACTGGTGTAGCATTTTAGATGTAGATGTGTAACTGAGAGAACATGGCCTCAGGCACATGTTAAAATATCCAGCTAATCACAGTAGTAAGATGACTAGCCCAGTTCTGAACCACAACATGAATTAGTCTATCAGCTCTCATATTTAATCAAATCAAAACATCACACTGTTTTTTCCACCACAGAATATAACATACAGCCTCAAACCAGCCACTAGCAATAGACCAAGGAAATAACTACACTTAGCTTGTTCTGAAAACACTGAGACCATCCGCTTGAAGAAATATGTGGGAGTTGAGCACAAGCTACCAGTGCAGATAAACTTTCCTTTTCCTTAAAATAATGAGTTTATTAGAGAAAAAAAGGGACACAGATTCTTCCAGAAGGAAGACTGGAGCTTCTCGCAGCAGTCTTGTACCCCACTTCAGTCTTCCTGGTAAAATTCTTTTGTTTACTGTTAACACGTGTAACAATTCACAGCAACACACCAACTTCGATGGAGCTGCACCGGCTAATTCCCACTTCAGAGACCTGCCACATCAATTAAGAGATGGCTTATGCTTTCATTCTGAAGCTTGAAATGCCAAGCTGAAAAACTAAGCATTCTCATCATCACATTAACATTCAATACAACCTTTATGGCCCTTTTGCCATGCCTTAAGGTCGTTTACAGTAGTAATAATAACAATGCTAGACACTCAGCCAAGACAATGTTCAGCTAGAACTACATGCAGAATCCACTGCTCTGTACAGCCACAATACAGCTTTCCCTGTCTGGAAAGGGACAAATTATTTAAAAGATTGGTTTGATACTCAGGTATCAATGTTAAAATTTTACCAGCGTGCTTCTAGTTATATAACTAAAAAAATTCTTTACACTTTTCATTTATGATAAAATCATGCTCACTCTCTCTGCCAGTTACTAAATTTAGGCATGTAGGTCACAAGTGATTTAAATTTCTTAATCTCAAGGATTTTAGTTCAAAGCAAGTATGGCAAAATATGACTTTTAAAATTCATTTGAAGTTTAAAGACATTCATTTTCAATTATTTCACGCATGTGTTTTGTTTCTGCAAACATTGAAATTAGTATCTTGACAGGCAATAATACCAAGAATTTAAGGAAATTGTATTTTTAAGCACAAGAATTTGTAGGAAATTTAAGTTTAGAACTTATGTTAACTCCATAAAGAAAGGACACATTCACTCTTTCATTCATATAAAATAAAAACAGTTCCAAAATCCCAGGGACTGAAAATTCCTAAGAACCTTCTAGAGACAGAACTACTAAATGAAATTGCTCCTAGAACTTTCAGTGTTAAGTGTATCAAACCCACTTGACAAAGTTGCAAGTTTCATTCTTTTTCAGGTTTGTGAATACAAAAACAATTTGAATAGATTTTTTAAAGTTTTTTATTACCTGAAATATTCATAATTCTTCAAGTAAGATTAAATAAGATTGCCTTTTACAATTTGCCTGTGGTTATATAGCATAACATAGTATTTGGATGATTTTTATGGCTTTTATAAATATAGCTCACCTTTGAATTAAAACATATTTCTTAAAAAATAACTGACCCTAGAGGAAATAATTTGCCCCTCTCAAAAAGAAGACTGTGCTGCAATAGAAACAAATGTAAGCCCACTGGTTCAAAACCAAGATACAAACGTATCTTTCCACTGAAAACTGGACACAAGCAAGGATCATCACCTGGAGGTTTCTTTTATCAGCTGGGAAATATGGGCACTTCTGCTGCACAACATGTGGGAATGAGTCTCTTATCTCTAGGCAACAAGATACATGTCCTGGGTACACCAGGCTTGATATCAACAGCCAGCAGCATTGGTGCAGCAGTCAGTTAGCTAGAACTTCTGAAAACTTTCATGAAACTGGCAAGACAAACATTTCCTGTACAGAAAAAAGATAAAATTCTGATAAATTTGCCCCAAATTCAGCCAGTGAGGCCATGTATCTGAGGAGGGTTTAAAAGGACAGCTCTTCCTGCACAACATACCTTCTGGCAAAGCTTGTCTCAGTGTTGCTGGCAAAAGGAATCCCTGTCAGTCTGGGTGGAAATAGGTGTATTTTGGTTTTGCATGCTGAGTTTCTTGAAATGCTGGGGGTCCAACAGCTGAGGCCGAAGACAAGATAAACAGCTGCAAACAGCTTTGCTGTACTCATGAAAAATCAACAGCTTTATCACACTAGCAGTTGTGAGTCATATTCTTAATGTTCCATTTGCATTTGCTGCTACTGGTAGAGCATGGACATTTCTTTCATAGCACATTAGTGTATTAATACAGCACTGGTCAAATGTGCTCACACTGATCCAGCTATATGTGCCATGTAGTACTGCAAGGCACCCCCTAGTACTTTGTATGATTCCACTCTGAGCTAAATGATACCTTTTTCATGAGGCAGAAAAGGAAAAAGGAAGAAAAACCACAGTACATAAAAGAATGATTAAGTGGCCTAGAGCTCTTCCACCTGAAAAAGAGATAACTAAACAGGGAACATGATGGAGACCTGCAAGTCCAAAGGAGTTGCAGGTCAGAGTTTTTCTGTTGTGTTCCTTCCAGAATAAGAACAAGGAGTCCTAACAACCAAAACTGAATACTTTATAAAGCATTTCATAAATAAGTTTTCATCTACTTTTAATAGGGCGTATTTGATGTTAAATAAATCACATGATATTTTAGAGTAAAATTGAATTAAAAAAAAAAAACATTCAGGGATGATCACCACACACACACGCACACATACACACACACATGCACACTCAGACATACACACTCACACACTCACACACACACTCCCACAGACAATCCCCACATTTTTGACCTCAGAAGCTTCTGACTATCAACATGATGGAGTATGAACATTCTGAGGAAATGTTCTATGTGCTTATTGTGTGCTTTAATTTTTTCCAGATCAATCATTTTTGTCTCTGTAGAAGAAAAGAAGGCTTTAGATTGATCTAGAATTTCTAACATTTGTGAAAGTGCATTGCAGCAAGATAAGCCAGCTGTAAGTCCCAATAGCTGGCCCTCTTACACATCTTCTGTGTGATCTGACAAAATTTTCAGCAGATCATTCACAGGCACAAATGGTGTCTATCTTCATACTGAAGTTTGTGGGAAATAAATAGTTGGTTGCTATTTGTAAACATGAAAATCAGTCACCATTATCCCAGCTGCAAATTTTGCAATAAAAAACTTTCATAGCTTCCTGAAATATTGGCAAACTACAGTCTCCAAAACTCTCAGACACCCAAGAGTTCAGACTTTGGACAGAAAAACACAAATCTTACAAAACAGGTATGCTGAGTTCTGCTTCATCCCATCCTGTGTGCTTGACCCCAAAATAGACAAGCTATGAGTGCACTTGGTGATATTTGGATCACCTGGAATTTGTGTGACAAGAAAAGTAGATGCCCATGTTCCTATCTTGGGATAGGAAATCCTGACAGTATTTACAAGATATGACTGGCAGAAGATGATTTATTTCAGCCAGTTAACCTGATTCTGCAAGGAATTTGCTATATTAGATGTTGAGCAATTTGGCCCTGTTCAGGGAAAATTCTGAAGGCTATGTATTGATTATTACAGATATTCAGACACAGAGGTTGAAAGTGGCAATCTGAAAGTAGAGAAGCACCTGGTAAGCAGTCCTTAGTTAGTCCTTTCACCTCAAGGGTAGTTACTTATCCACCTCTTTGGCTAGAAAAGCTCTTAGGCAAGTCTTGATCTTTTTGTATGCTCTTAGTGTTCAGAAGATCTTAATCTCTTGCCTCCTAGCAGCTTCCTTGAATTATCTGTAATGAGTGAATCAGATTTGTATTTCTAAGTCAGGAAAGACAGCTTTTCCTCAAAGGTCATGGTTACAGTGACTACTTCCATATCCTTTGGGCTATGACTAGATGAAGAATGTTTTATACCTTTTAGCTCTAGCAAACATCACTGTTATCAGATATTGCACTGACAACAACCAGTAAGGGAAAGAGGGATATGCTAAAGACTTTGTAAACCACTGGGGGAATTACTGAGTTAAACATATCTGAAATAGAGAAACTGTACAAGATGTAACCATACAAGAATTAGAATTGAAGTTTTTTCAGAGTACACACATAACACATGATACCTGCATCCTGTTCACAAACCCATCTGACTAAATACACTCAGTCATTGTAGCATATTGTGGGCCCTCTACAATGGCCATTCTCCCTTACTGCCACAGCTCCAGTAGACAGTGTTTTCCCTGCAAGCACCAAAGAAATGAGAACCTGTGATGCTAATTATGCCAAGGGATACTCAACCATTAAACTATTTCTGTTAGGCCCAGCCTATACTATTCAGTGCAATTATGTAAAACAGTGAAATGGTAATTAGTGACAAAGCTTGGTACATGTGAACCTTACAACATGACTCACAGATCTGGAAATAAGATTTCATTAGTCTGTAATTGACCATTAAAGCATGAAATTTTTCTGCACTTTCACCTTACTGAGCTTACTCCTGCCATTTCACTGGCAAAAATCAGTTCCTGAAGCTATTACACTATAACACTGTGTCCGAAAATCTGCTGTAAGAGCTTTCATAGCAGTCAACCAGACCAAGGTTAAGGTTAAAACACTGTATAGTGATGTCAGATGCCTCCACTTCAAAATATGTTTTTATGCAGTTGTATGGAATCACTGTGCATGAGGATGTTTACTTCAAACAAAAAGTAAAGCCAGCAAGCAATTGAAAACCAAACAGATGAATGGAAGAATGGAGAAAAGGAGGGAAGGAGGGAAGGAAGGAAGGAAGGAAGGAAGGAAGGAAGGAAGGAAGGAAGGAAGGAAGGAAGGAAGGAAGGAAGGAAGGAAGGAAGGATTTAATTAATTTTTATATCTGTATGGCAGATCAGCAGTGTTCTCAAGCAATGCCATGTCATTGACAAAATGATTGATTTTGTTTCACACAAGTATAAAGGTGAAAAAAATCAAAACACCCAGCTCTTATACAATGTTTTAGTACCATGTATATGTTATAGCCATATTTTAGATTTAAAAAAGGTTAATTTGACAAATATTCCAAGAAGTTTCTATCATAACCATGTGCAAGCAGTGCCTGCCTGTCTGTCTGAGTGCATTTACTAGGGCAAGCAAGTATTTGATACCAGCATATTTTAGAGCAGTTTTCCTTAGAGCAATCTTAGTCTGATAGTAAAGCTGGATCTTATGACACATCTTCACACTGAGTAATGCCTTGTTCTCTAAATCATAGTAGGATCAGTGATTTGTAGTGTCTATGTTCTTGCTTAAAGTGGTATTTTACTAAAAGAAAAAAAATGTGTAAAAAAAAGACAACTGACTTGAATGTACAGGGGAGACAAAAGTATTACAAAGAATCAAGAGATATTTATTAGGAAAAGGTGCTATAAATATTTTTATAGTTAATATAGTTTTTTTTTTCCACTACAAATTATTTGGTTTTCAGAATAGACAAAACAATCTTTCAGTGATGCTTTTTCAAAGAATAAATATACAAATATTCACTTGCTACAGGAGACAAAAGTATACATCTATGTAGAAATTTAAAAAAAAAGAAGATATTTCCTTGTGCTTTTGAAATAAAACAGTGCAATGCATAAGATGATTCATGAGTGCAACTGAAAGAAAAAAATGACAGCCAACTGGAAGAAGATTTTTAATGATACCTGGCAAGTACTGATCTTAAAAATCTTCATTAATGCTCTCAAACAAAATGAAAACATCAAGTTGATATGCTTGATGATTCATTTCACATTAGGAGGTACATGTTAGCACAGAGGAATGATGCACAAAACCTACAGAGATTAAAAAAACGCGAGTGACTTTGATAAATTAATGTTAGCACTTCTCAGGGAAAAGAATCAGAAACATAAAATATTCAGTGGGAACAGAAATCTGGAAAATAATGCTGTCAACAAGTAAACAACAATTATATGGAAAATTTCATTACAAAAGTTGTGAATATGCTGCAGTTTGGTACAGTGTGCAGACATGTCTGATCACAAAATACAACACTTCCATGTGCTTCCTGTTAAACCATGCATACAGATCATTATTATACCCTCATCCCACCATATCTAATGAAAACCTGAGCTCTGTTGGGCGTTTCACCAACAAAAGGAAATTGGGGAGACTGTGAAATGTTTCTTTAATGCAGACCTGTTTCTCAGCACTGACGTGCAGAACCCTCTTTCCTTGAGCAACAAGGAATCAAATGAACAAACCACGCACCAAACTTCACAGACTATTTTGAGGCCAGCACCTGTTTGAGGACTACTAAAATTTTCTGTAGGCCATTGACTGTGCTCACCAGCTGTGCTTACACTAGCAAATTTAACCAGCCCAGGCTGCAGATCTGCAGTGCTCCATATCACAGCCATAACACCACAAAATCATGGAATTGTTAAGGTTGGAAGGGACAGTGGAAGGTCAGCTGGCCCAGCCTCCCTGCTGAAGCAGAGTCCCCTGAGCATGTTCCTCAGGGGTGTATCCAGTGTTCTCCAGGGAAGGAGACTCCACCACTCCTGTGGTCACTCACCCCCACAGGAAAGAGGTTCTTGCTCATTCATCATCTCTGTAGTCAGGTTGGGGCAGCTAAAAGCTGTCCCAGCCAGCACCAAGGCTATTTCAGGAGTCAGCATGGCCCAGGGACCACTCCCAATAGAGAACTTGGATATATTCAATATACAGTCAAGGTATTTTGGGCAGGTACGAGCATTTAGCTGTATGAGTAAGAACTATGCCATGCCCATATTAACCTCAGGACCAGAACAATTCATGGACTGTTTTATTATTTAGAATAAATCTAGACATGTGCTCAAAGGTCTTCTGCTTCAGGCTGCTGGCATTTCCCCCTGCTTCCTCTCTCTTCCTAAGAAATATTGTTTAGCTATACACTTTCTATCTCTGTCACTACCTTATCTTCCACTCAGCTCTGCCATGCAGGTTTTGCTGGGGACACAATAGCTAGGCGAGACTTTTGTTATCAATCATCTATTTTCTTGTTCCTTCGCAGCACTTAGACATTATGCCCACACATTTCTAGGGTGCCTAGCCCCTTGACACAAATCCACCACTTCCAACAACACTGAAATTCCAAATAATTATCTCTCAAAGTCTCTTTCAAACACAAAGAAAAGTTTAATTGCACATGTATACAGAAAATAATTTTTTATCAGATATTTCCAGACACCAAATCAAACTAATCCGTATCCTAAATTATTTCAGTCAATGCCCCTTTTTTCTCTAACTATTGGGAAGGGTGGGAGTGAGAAACTGCTTCCTCTGGGTCCCTAGAGAACTCTGCTCTTTCCTGCAGAATTTGTGATATATGAGTCCCGAATATTTCCCTCTGCAGTGTCTTACAGAATCACTTCATCTGGGAAACTGCATTAAACTTTAGAACCATGGTATATGGATTAACTTTTTGCATAAATTTAAGAATATTCATAATGCAGATCTTAAAAAGAGTTGGTAAGGGGCTGTTATTATGGAAGATACCTCTAAAATTTCTCAAGTTCTGAGCACTTATCTTGTGCAAGACAGCCCTAGTAACTAAACCTTTTGTTTTAAAATTTTCTAGTATCAAATCACAAAGACATTTTCATTTTAGAGGAGACTATACCAATCTTCTTTAATGCAATATGACTTTTTTCCAGTTTAAATTGAAATAATCCAATGAGTCACAATTTCTGCTCTCTTTTAGCAGCATCACAGTTGAGGGTGATGCAAGCTTTTAGTTTTTCCCAATTATAAGTAATACTGAGCAGTATAGTACTTTTTTATACCCTTTCTAACCTACATTCTACATCCATTAAAAGAAATGCATTCATTTTTCTTTGAGACAATAAGTGGCTGTCAATGTCATGGGGCCTCGTTCCAGAGCTGTATCTTCAAAATCCAGTCACAGCTTCCTACCATCCTGTCAGCCAGGGGCTATGCTGGCCTTCCCAGTGTGGACAGAACACTTCAAAACCTCACAAGCTTTCACAAAATGTTTTATGAGTTATCAGTGAGGACAACACTCCATGGCAGGGAGGTTGTAACCAGATCATCCTTAAGGTACCTTTCAATGCAAACCATTCTATGATTCTATGATCTCACCTCCTCTCTATACTTTTGGTAGATGCATAATTTAAATTCAAATGTCACTTTAAATTCTCTCAATCTTTGCCATATTAATTTATTATTGTGTTTTAAAATGTCAAACACTACTAAGATATTAATGACAAAGCCAAAGCACAGTCACTTGGGGAAAGAAGTTCTGTTTATCTATAGTTTTCCAGGGTATATAGCAGATGTAGGTGCATCTGAGGACACAGGCATACCACAATGCAAATGTGAATTTACAATGGTAATTTATTAGTGAAATAAGCAAATAGTACCAAATGAGCTTTCAAATAACAAGCTTTGGTCCCTTTCTATATCTAACAGCAGATGAATGCCATTGAGAAGATCTTAGAAATTAATGTCAAGCTGCTGCTTCCAAATGGAGGCAAAGGTCATAGTGAAATTACAATTTTACTGAACAGCAACTGTATTACTTTCATACTGAAATGACTTAAAAACTTGTTCTTCCATGTTCTCAGGCACTTCATGCATTATTCGGTTCCCCTGTATTTCAGGCTGTTATTCCTTGCTGAGGTACTTAGCATATAAAGAAGAATATATGACAGTTTTTATTTAAGCCCATCTGATTTACTATTAGCAGACACAGCTAAGGGTTAGGACCTGAACTCATTTTTAATAATTTAAGCTTTAATGTAAATGGTTGTACAGGATTATTGGCCAACAAATATTAAAAATTTAAAAATTGATCTCTTTTAAAAATGTATTTTGAACAGAACACTGAGCACCTTCAGGTCATAAATCCTCTGAACCCCTCTGTGTGATCTCCCAGCATAAATAGATGACTTCTTAAAAAAGAAGAACGAATTTAAGAAATTTTTAGTATAAAACATGGGGTTTATTTACCAGTTCTTGACATCTTAGTCATAGTAGCAATGTAGGTTATACTGACAGTTTTGGTAATATTTTCTGGCACTAATTAGAACCATGAATTATTTAACTGTCTGGCATAAACAGGTCACATTAGCTTTTTCTTATTATTACAATTTGTATCTGTTTTAAAATTTTCCCTTTCAAATTGTAATAACTGAGCAAAGCCCTTTCCAGTGGAAGTTAGTGTATGTGAGTGTAACTTCTGATCACAAATCAAGAAACAAAGTACCTTACAAAACCCCAAAAAACATTGATAGTTCCTATATTACTAATTTCTGAAGATTTCTTATAAAAAAAACAAACCCTAAACACCTGCATTATGATTTGCAAAAGGTGGTTCATAATTTCAGGCTGTCCTTTCTCCAGTGGCATTAGTTATTATCTGGAAATACAGATTTAATTTTAAATTGAGCCAGCATTAATTTATGAATTTTTATGAGCTACCAATGAGCTTCACAGAAATTGTAATTTCTGCTTCTTCTGTCACTTGATTACTTTTTGAATCATGCACATTAGATGTTCCAGCTCCTCCCGCACATAAAATTAAGCAGTTGAATCTTCTTCTGACCAAAATACGGATTTCATTTTTTTTAACAACATCTTGTCCTGTGAAAACAAAAATAGGATGTGGGCTAGAACCATATATTTTTCATTTTATTGTGATAAAATTACTTTTTCTTGGGCTCAATTTCTGCTGTGCTAAAAGCCAAAAGTGTTTGACAATTCTGAAATGCACTGCTTAGTTCCATAATGCCACTTTTTAAAGGTACCTTTCCACAAAGGAAGATTTTTTCCAAACAGAAAACAGCTAGAAGGAGAAATGGTGTTTGGCTTGAGATGACCTTCTATTAGATTTTTGTTGTCCATTATTACTCTTTTCCTACCTTTTACATCCAAGAGCTACAAGCAACAGGTCCTTGCTCTCTTGTTTTAATCCACTACAACCAGAAAAATCTGCTCTAAGCCATCCCTCTTCCAGTTAACCTGTGGAGGCTACAAACAGAAGAGGGGAGGAGCCCAGAGCTACCCAGTTCTATTTCAAATTCTCTAGTTTCTGGAGGCTGCTGGGGATACTGTCTCTGGCCCATCTCATCCTTCTTCCCCCTGGAAAACACTGCTTAACAGGTACGAACCCTCATGAAGCTGGTAATTTCTGAAAGAGCTGAAGGATTTAGTTCAGTTCTGCTCCCACTGAAATGAAAGCTAAAACTCCCCTTGACATCAAGGGGAAACAACAACCTCTCAGCAGGGGCTAACATGCAGCGGGTTTGAAAAATCCAGCTCCCCACAAGTTGCACACATTACTGTAAAATTAAGGATTTGAGGCAATTCCTTCAACACATTCATACTCTTCCATTCACACATATGTCTTGCAAATGGCAATACAGTCACTTATGCTCTCAGCTAAAACAGTGCCTATTTTGTCAGCTCAGCAGCTGAAGAGTGGGGCAATAACAGGTAAGATCAAAGGGTTTAAATAGCCTTTGGGGTCAGAATGACAAAATGCTTACAGCCTCGAATAGGATATAGTCATTAGGCTGGGGAAATGAACGATTTTGCTGAATGGGCACAATGGTAACTGATTTGGTGTGAAACAATGGGCCTTCACCTCAATGCAAGATCAGGAAGATTTGCTAGGTACACAGGAACAGTGCAGCTCTGTTTTGAAGTTAATATGGGATGAATAAAACAATGGGAGAAATGATCCAAGCGGGGCAACATTAGAGCAAGAACATTGATGGGGTCAGGGTAGTTTGACCTTTAGGGTTAACCAGATCAAAGGGTTTGCTGATTAGCAAAGTTGCTTTTTTTTCTTTTTTTAATTACCGTAAAATTGTCATCTCCATGGTTATTCTTTTAGTTACCTTTGCAGGTAGATCTTGTCTATATGAAGCAGAAAAAATAATTCATGACAAGCTCTTTGTAATTTGAGAAGAGAAGGTGCATCCACTATGGGAAAACATTGTTTTCTTAAGGAGGGTACTAATTCCTCTTACAACATAAATGCCTGATCAAGTGCCCACTGCAGTCAATGGAAAAGCTGCTTAAAGGCTTCAGAGAATTTTGTCCCAGCCTTAAAAAAGGTTACATAACTTATTTTATCAATATACTAGGTTTCCTTTACTATTTTCACTCTGTATTTTGAATGTATGAGAAAGTGAAGTCATTGTTTTGATTGCAAATATGGTTCCACAACAATAGGAATGAGAAAGAGCATTTTTACAAATGAATGCAGTGTTCTTCTGTATCAGTAGCTCATACTTCTGTGGTTCTTTTTTGCTTCCAAAGCATTAGAGGCAGAACCACATTGTGGTCTACTCCTCTTGTGAGGTAATGAGAAGGTAGATTTAAAACCTAAACTTACTAGACTAAGGCACCTCAGTCTGTTTTTAAGTAAATGGGTTTAAAAGTGTGGCAATAAACAACATGACCCTGGCCACAGAAGCCTTCCATGTTACTCTGCCTCTTCACAGTTGTTTTAATTGTATTACATGAAGGAATTGCCCCAATATAAATTTCTGCTTTCCTCCTCACTCCCAAAGCAAAGGACAATTAGTACAACGAAGGCATTTAAAACAATACTCAGTTATCTCTGATTATTGCATTGTCCCATTTGTTACTTGGAAGTTGTTTCAAATTAGGACAATTGGCCAGGAAGATGGAGCAGATTTAGATGTGAAAACACAGATACCACTTAGGAAAATACTGGAATGGAAGCTCTGCAGTCCTTCCTCCACTGCTTTTTTTTTTTTTTTTGGTAACTTCTTATCCTAAAATCTCACAAAATTTCATAATATTTCTGTGAATTGTGACCTCATCCTCATTACCTCTCCAAATGACCCATTCTCCTTCAGAAAAACCTACCAGTTAAACATCTAGGTCCAAGGGAGTTGATTTTGGATCCTTGTCTTTCTAATTAAAAATCAGTCCTTTGACATTTAAACAAATTTACATGCTAAACAAATTTAACATGCTTGATAAACTCAATTTTGTATTTTTAAGACAGTTGAAAAGAAAATCTGCCAAAGTCAGACAATGATTGTATCTTCATATCTCCCAGATGCTAATTCACATATTTTGTGCACACTTTTGTGCACACAGCTGCATCTATACTCACTTACTGCAAGAGAGAAAGGTGATTTCCAAGTGGTATTGGTAATTTTAAAGTAGCAGAGCATAAATTTTTCATAACGGAAAAAGAGCATGATTTATCAAGAGTAATAATGCATTCAAACTATCCTAGAAACTGCACTGTTAGAACCCCACATTTCAGCCTTCCACCTGGAAATGTTTTTATTGGGAGGCAGACTGGATACTTAGTTTAAAAGACTGATCCATTCTCCCAACCCATTGTTTCAGACCTACACATGCTCTCACACAAGTAGTGCTTAATTTTTGGTCATGTGTGGGGTACTTTTTAAAGATTTCTTATTAGATATATCTTCCAAATAAATACCTTTACAGTTGGGAGCCAACTTGTTATAAGAATCTATTTCAAATTGGTATTTTTCAAGTAATTTCTCTTTGAGAGAATGGTTATAGATCAAAATGGAAGTCTAGAGGCAAGTCATGGAATAGAGAATTTAAATTATTTTTAGGTATGTCCTATAATTCGTTCAAGAAAATTATTTATCTGTAACACAGATAAATGAGAGAAATAGAGCTTTCTTCTCTCTTTGTTAAACATTCCTACTAGCTGCATCTTAAGAAACAGGCAACCACACTTCAAATATCTGTCCATGAATTCTAGAATATCTTGTGAATGCAGCACAAGTCATCTCAAAGAAAATTTGGTTTTACAATTGGTAGGATTTTAACAAATTTGGCACCAACAGATGACATCAAAACATGCTCTGCACTGGGAAGTGTATATACACACTAAGAATCAGTGTAGCCTTTCTGCATCAAACCAAAAGAGAAAGTGTGGATGTAACAAGTAACAAGAAAGCAGGCATTTTTCCAAAGACAGGAAAGAAAGCACAGAGCTGTATAAAAGTATCTCATAAATGTGAATGCATCTGTCCTGAAGTAAGAAAGTTATTTCAGCTTTAGAGAAAGAACTGAGCACAGAAGTAGAAATATTAATTCTGTAGCTGTCAGTGGCCACCTTACTGATTTGAGTGAGGTCAAGGTTTCACTTAAAGGCATCAAATAGGAGCCTTCAATTTAATTTTATTTCAATTTCAGTAGTTTAATTCCTTAGCTCAAAGTCTCAAAGTTTAGCTAATGATTCTGGATTTTACCAATGATATAAAACTTCTTGGGGAGCTGAATCTTAAAATTTTAATGTTTTTTTATTACTTGCAATAAACATTTGCTTTAAAATAATTACCACATTAGCTCTCTGACACTTGCTAAAGTAATTCCAGGGGACCAACTCAGACCTACCACTATGGGGGAGCAACCAGGAGGACACTCCTCGTGGACAATCCTCCTAACCACTGTCCTCCTGCTCCGAAGGACGGTGGTTAGGACATTCTTGGACATTCTGTGATTGCTTTCAAAGATTTTGGAAAGCAACCTTTATGGAAAATATCTGGAACTCCCTCAGACTGGCATAATTTCAGACCTCATAGACCAAGAAGGCATTCAAAGCAAAACTCAGCTCCTGAAGGGATAATTTATATGGAAATTTTGCAGTGTTTGGTATTTAGGAATCTGGATTCTATCCATTGCTAACTTACTATTTTTTTCCTAATTTGCCCAGAAGGCTTATGAAATGCATTATAAATCCTACATTTTAGAAAGGAGATACTATTTTACTCCACCATGACTTTAGTCATGCTGTCACTTAAGTATATGATTCCCAAAAAGATCTCTGCTCTTGTACCCATCCTTGCTCCAGCCAGGTTTTATACGGTAGCCCTACACAAAAGGAAAACCATGTTCAAAGAAAAGATCAAGTTAAATGTGTAACTAAGGCTCCAGCTTGGCATCCACTGTGTTAGATCCTAAATCAGCTGCTAGAACATACCTGGTGAGCAGCTGCAGACAGCTGCTGAGTTATTGGAGACCTCCCACTTGGTTGCTCTCTGCCTGCTGGATCTACCTCTACACCCTAATTGTACATGAACTGTCATGAAAGGGGAATTCCTGTGCTGAGGGGAGAGCTGGAGGTTTGCTCTGGGAAAGGACAATAAGACTTGCTGTGCAGCTACAATGTCTTAAGAAAGTACAATGTCAAGAGTTCAGGTCAAATGAAAATCTCTTACACTGGGCAAATAAGAAAATTAAAGTATTGGTGGGTTTCGTGCATGCAAATATTTGAGGTTTATTTTGCCTTTTAAGACTGCATTTTTATGTAAATAACAGGTGATTTATTTATGTCAAAGGATGGACATGCTAACACAGTAACCAAGCATGGACTCTTGAGAATCCCTGGCACGACACACAAAATCTGAGATTAAGTGTTTGGGAGAGAAAAATCTCTCTCCCTGCAGTCCATGTATGACTGCAGTTTCCACTGCTGCTAACTTCGGCAAGCCTACAGGAAGCAATGCTTGTGGCAGCACCAGTTCCAAGGGCAGAACTGCAAATCTCAGGCTACTGAAAGCTCAGCAGAGGCAATGAGCACCCCAAATTCTTGGCCCTGCCCGGAGAAGCTGGTGCAGAGCAGAGGCTGAAGGAAACACCTCTGCAGCCACAAGATGAGCACAACGGGAGGCAGGGAGGAAGCACCCACCCCTGCACTAATCAAAACTCTGGAAAAGCCTCTCTGCTGCTGCCCTTTTCATCGTGGCCCAGACCTCAGCCCCACATTCTGCAGGAGACAAACGGCCCTGAAAACCAGGCCCCTTTAAAGAGCTCATGCTAAGCAGTCAAAATCAATTAGCACTCTCAAAGTAGGATGAATGATAATGGATACAGAATTGCCTTGGTACTCAGGGGACTAGGATTCAATTCTTACCTCTCTTAGACTTCCTCTGTGACCTTGGGCAAGCCTATCTGTTGCTCTTTTCCTCTAAAGCAAGTTTTTATATTTCTACCTCACCGAGCTTTAGGAAGGTTTTTGAATCCATTGATTGCAAAGTACTTAAATTCTACGTCATGAATCTCTACAGAGTTTTGAAAATGTAAGATTATGTGATTTTCACCTCCAGACACACGGATCTAATTGCAGTATCTTTTGAAGCTATATTACTAGTTTCTGAAATGACCTATTAAAAAAAAATTAAGTATATGAAGAAATATAGCATGTGCAATAATTTATGGGGGTTTTTCCCATGGATCTCTCATAAAGAATAGGAAAAAAATTATTAGATTTTTTTTTTCCACTGAGACAGGTAGACAGGCCAGACAACTAATTCCCCTTCTTTTTTCAAAATCAGGAACTGATTCTGTGTGATGAAATCATCACGCTGCAAAAAGCAAGAAAGAAACCGAACCATACACCTAGGGCAGTGAACTGTTTCAAAGGCAAAATTGATAATTAGTTGTATTTGAAAATCCGTAAGAGATGAGCACCTTTGAAAATCACCCTCTATTCACATACAATGTTTGTAAAGGTACCTACTATGCTGGTAACTAAATATTGACACCTGTCATAAGTATTCTACACAAGGTATCATCTTTCTGGATTTTGTGGTCAGTAAGTCCCAGATATTTTGGAGAAAGAAAAAAAGGTGTTTCATAAATTTTTTGACAATCTAATTCTTATAGCAATGATTTCAAATTTAAAATATGTAAATATTTCAAAGACACCTCCATGTGTATGTATGCACACATATGTACAGCTTCAGATTCACACATACACAAAGGAAATGGACTAAATTCAGGGTTTGTGTCTTCATGCTCTTAGTCGAAGGGGAATTTCTTGCTGCTTAACCTTTGGGTTTGTTTTATTTTAAGACAGTTACACTTTGCTTTATACTTTAAAAATTAGGGTGGTTTTTCTTCCCCCATCCTTGTTTCATGCAGATGATGAACCCTTTGAAATGTGCTTGCTCTTGTTGCCCACTAGAAGGAGAGGGGTGAATGCCACATATCTAATTGTGTGTCTCCACAGAAACTTTCCTCTAATTCCTGGTTGCTAACCCACATTCTTTAAGTCCTCTGGCCTCTTTCCCAACACTCCTCCTCTGTCTCACAAAGAAAAGAATTTGCTTTTTTTCCCCCCATCCAAGGTCTTTTCTCATTTCAAAGCAAGCTACTTGAATGACTATTCAGTGTGTGCAGAATGAGGTCTCTCCACAACACTATGCTATAGTAAAAGCCGTGTGTGCTTATAAAGGCTGCTTGAAGGCAGCCCTACCCCACAGTGGCCCAGGCGGCATACACAGCACCCTGACCCAGCCATCTGTATGCAAATCTCCACAGACTAAGTAAACTTTCATAAAAATGTTCTGGCCCCTCTTTCTGTGTGTTTAGCAATTATTAGTGCACATTGGTCCTTTGTGTTATATTATTATGCTTTGTGTGCAGAGGAGACTCCCTGGCACCTGCGCTTGTAGGTGGCAGATGGCAGTTCTTGGCAGCAATACGGAAGTTTTCCTGAATGCAGCTAAGCCACAAACTGGCATCTTTTATTTCTTTATGCATGTACTGAGGAGAAAGGATTAGTGGTAGATTACCAGTAGTCTATCAAGGTATTTAACAAAAAAAAAAAAAAAAAAAAAAAAAGAGAAGAGAGAGGGAGGAAATCTAGTCCATGTTTTGAAAAAGAAAAGACAGGGGAAAGAGGAGACTGTTCAGCAATAACTTACATTAAAATTGACCAGAAAATAACTATGTATTAATTCAGCCTCTTACACACAGGTTGCAGTTTTACCTTTCCCACATGGATGAAAAATGGATGCCTTGCTGCTAAACTCCTATTTCTGGAATACTTCCTCTGTTTTGCTCCTGTGTACTTCTGTAGAGGCTTAACATGACTGCTATGTTATTGATAAAGTACCTGTGATTATAAAGGATCACAAGGTGTCCAACAATCAGATAACACACAAAGCAATCAAAATGCAGCTGGTGCTGAGATGTGTAGAGTCAGTAAATCAACCACTGCAGCACTGGGTGCAAAAAAGAAATGTTGGCTCATAACACACCTACTTAGAGTCCTAGGATATGGGGAGTTGGAGGTAGCCCATCATGATCAAGTCCAGCTTCTAGCCCTGCACAGGACACGCCAAGAATCACACCATGTATCTGAGGGCATTGTCCAAACAATTCTTGACCTCTGCGACCACTTCCCTGGGGAAGCCTGTTCCAGTGCCCAACCCCCCTTTGGGTGAAAAATGTTTTCCTGATATCCAACTTAAATTTCCCCCGACACAGCTTTAGGCCATTTCCTTGAGTCCTGTGCCTTGTCACCATAGAGCAGAGATCAGTGCCTGCTCCTCCTCGTCCCCTCCCAAGGAAGCTGTAACTGCAGTGAGGTCTGCCCTCAATCTCCTCCAGGCTGAACAGACCAAGTGACCTCAGTCACTCCTCACATGGGTTCCACTCAGAGCCCTTCACCATCCTTGTGGCCCCCTTTTGGATGCTCTCTAACAGTTTAAAGTCTTTCTTACATTGCGGCACCCAGAGCTGCCCCCAGCACTGGAGGTGAGGCTGCCCCAGTGCAGAGCAGAGCAGGACAATCCCCTCCCTTGCCGATCTGGCCATGCTGTCCCGATGCCCCCAGGACAGGGATGGCCCTCCTGGCTGCCAGGGCACTGCTGGCCTGGGTTCAACTTTGTATCAATCGGGACCCCCTAGGTCCCTTTCCACGGCACTGCTCTCCAGCCTCTCCTTCCCCAGTCTGTGCACACAGCCAGGGCTGCCCCTCCTAATTAAAGGCAGGAACGGCTTCTGCCTGAAATCAGATATTAAAGAAATCAAGAAATCAACAAAGTGGATATACAACTTCTAGATCCTAAAAGAGGACATACATCATTGAAGAGTATGAGCTAAGAATGGTGGGTCCAGAAAAATAGGAGGGGGAATGATTCTTATGGAAAGAAATAGTTGAAGGACAAGGATCTGGGAAGTTGTTCTTGGTCACTTTCTAGCTCTGTCAGCTCCTGAGGTAGAAGGCAAGCTATGATTTCTAAGAATGGATGTTTCTATGACTTATATCAACTTTTTCAGTAACCACATTTCCAGGACTACAAACAGCATCTTAAAAGAGCCTTTTTCTATGTGTTTCATTTTTATAGCATGTTTCCGTGGTTCATGATTTCTGCCTTTTAGACCAATGTTAATAAATGCTATCATTCTCTTAGACAACATCCAGTGTTAGACTTCTCAGAAGATCACACAGAAGCATAATACTCAAGGGACAAATAGTCTGCTATGGATAGAGCTGGTTTTCACCCCATTTGGTAGGCAAAAGAGAGAGTGTTTGAACCACAGACCTCAGAGCACAGGGAAAATATTGTTCCACTCCAAGGTAAGCCAGGGAGGCTGTACCACAGCAGGGCAACCTTAGGTGGCCTTTTTAGAGCAAAGGTATAGGAAAAATAGATGGAAAGGGAGCAAGGTACATAAAGCAAGAAACAGGATGGGGAGAAAAAATAGGGGGCAGAGAAATGAGGAAGGAAAACAAAAATAAAAGTATAAAAATATTAAGTGAAAAAATAGTAAAAACAATCAAAGAAAATACATACACATTCAAAAAATCCCATACCACAAAAACCAAACCAACTAAACAAAACAAACAAAAAAAAATCACCATACCCCAAGGTGTACCAGAATATGTAGAGAGAGAAAAAGACTTGAAGGAAAACAGAGGCAGAGGGAAACATAGATTGATAGTGTTGTACTCAAAAAAGGAAAAGAATAATGGCATTCTCCCCCAAAAAGGGGACAATTGATGGAATACAGGTAGAGTCTGCCCTTGCAAAAGCCACTTGGGGTAGACACAGTAACTCTGAACTGGGCTGACCCTTGGAAAGGACAGGGAAGTCCAGTAGCTACAGGATTGGCCAGTACAGAGCACACTCCTGTATGGTACTCACAATGGCTGTGCAGATGCCTTCAAAAGCTCACCCAAGAACACATTTAACCTTGTTCCACGTGTATGTTACTCGTGACTAATGTGGTTAATGTTGTTGGTGTACATTTCCTGTTACCTTTCTGAAGACACAGGCAGTCTAGCAAATGCTGGGATGGAGCCACTGCAGAGCACAGCACTCTGCTACATCCATCCCTCCACAAGGTACAGGTTAAACCTGCTCATTTGTCTTTCAAAATTTCTGTCTGGCTATGGAAGATGACATAGTCTTGAAAACACTGGGGCAATATTCCAGCTATGTTAATTATGGGAAAGGCTGAGAAGTGAGGAAAAAAATGTAGGTATTTTTCAATTACACTGAAAGAAGAGAGTTACTGAGATTCAGCCTTCCTGCTACAGAGCAATATATTGTACAGAACTTGAAAAATTACTTTGATTTCCCATGTACAGGCAATAAAACATTTTCTAGAAGCTAAATTAAAGCACATATTTTAAAACACAACATTTATTTTAAGGACATGAGGTGCTAGTGTAAACCTATAAAAGGAAACTATCCATCCTGCAGAAAGAAAGTGCTGGCTTTATTTCACCTCAGTTCGTTCTTAAAGAGAGAATCCCCTCCAGGGCAGACAAGACAGTAACTGCTGACACTGACTTTCCCTAATTCATAGAATGACTTATAACTATTCTTTTGGAATAAAAGTTATTTTGGTTCTATCTTAGAACTAGTAAACAGAAGATTAAGTAAGTATACATACATGTGGATACATACATACATTATACATACATACACATACAGATGCACACAGATGTTTATAAAAGGCCTTCTGGTGTCACACTTAAAAGAATTTTAGTTGAAGAACTTTAAAAATGACAGCCCTAGGGCACTAGCAGAAATTGAGGAGCTTGTGACCTGTGCCAGACTGAGTTATTATGAATGTAACATACTGTAAAGCAGATGCCTGCACTCAGAAGTGCCTCAGGTGCATCACTTTTCCTCAAACATACGGCAAAGACATTGAGCTTACACCATCTGAACTTTCTGAGTTTAGCACTAATTCTTCCTCCCAACAACAGCTGCCTTATGCAGCTGTCAGAAATTACAGCAAGACTGAAAGGAAGAAGAGTTTATTTCTGTTTCCATTTATTTTCTTTTCAGTGCTAAGAGGCTGAAGTGATTTTACAGAGCGCAGAACTGTATTCACTAAGGACCAGTGCTCACCATTGTTATCTGAGTGGGATGCTCTAGAATTTAATAAAGAAGCAGGCAGACATTCTCCTTTGGAAGGCTCAAAAAGCATCTGTTTCTCTCTAGTGGATAACAGGGCACTTCGGCACTTAAATGTGTTTACCAAGCATTTAAACTGTAAGTTCAAGTAAGGTGCAAATTCAGAGCAATCTCAAAGGCATTCAGTGAGTGCTAAAATGTTGCATTGACTTCCAATTTTTGTTTATCCAACAATACAGAAACTGAAATCCTGCTTGTTCTCTTGGGAAACTGTTGGATATGTTGGTTGACTTTGGTATCTTTCACAAGTTGCCTCCAGTTCTGCTGCATGGCTGCATTCTCCTCTTCTTTGATTAGCTGATGAAACCATGAGCTTTGTAACTTGTAATTACAGAAGGAAAGGTATCATTTTGCAAGGCACCAAAGCCACATGGCACTCATTAAAATTACCATTTGTAAGCATACACAATGTTTGATGTCCCACACAGATCCATGCAAAGCCTCTGCTTCCACCCTGCTCACCTCTCTCATCTTCCTTGTGTATCAGCTTGTAGAGGCACCTGAGCTAAACATTCTCGCCTGTGCAAAGGCTGGAAAAGTCACCTATAAAGATCTGTCAGCTTGTCCCCTGTGCTGAAATGCATGAGGCCATACTGAAAAGCACATTCATTTTTCTCATTTAGCCATTGGAAGCTGAAGGTATTAGAGAAATTAGTTTTTAAATGCTGGATTGAGGTTTAAATCAGTACAAAAATAATTCTGTATAAAAGATACTGTTGGACCCAGATCATTAGATCATATTAAATAGACCATTACCAAGGGAAGTATCCTTTTTTTGTTAACTGAAAATATGAAAATTTATATAAACTGACCTAAATAAACTCCTCATCTTTTTGCCATGATTGCATTTTTACTGTCCCTGGAAAAGAAAAAAAAGTTATAATGGCACTAGGAGAAATAAAAAACTCAAAACCCTCTGTTGTGATTCTTGTAATACTTATACTCTGAAGCCAAGGAAACATTTTTTCAGATCACACAAACTCAGATTACAGCACATGCTGACGCAGGAAATGACTGGGAACATCCCTACTGATAAGTTAAACCTTGGCAAGGCTTATTCCTTGGCCCAGAGGCCAACTGGTGTGGTCTGGTCAGGATTATGCCATTAAACTTTTCTAATGTCCAAAACAAGATAGTAACATCCAAACTGTGTTTTGGGAGAGGTCCCTGGCCTATTCAGATTCATGAACTTTGCCTGGGAGTTGACTGTTGGTTGGCTTTGATCAAAGTTGTGCCAGAGAATGTTTGTCAGAATAAATTACTCAGCTTCTTTAATGGCTCCGGCATCTGTAACTTCACTAGAATAGATACAACCTAACACGAATGGAATAAGGATTGATCTTTATATGCATTTATTTAGTTCTCTTTCATGAAGTAAGGAAATCAAAGAACAGTATTTCATGCATTAGAGATCAGTGGTAACCAGAAGAGTCTGAATACAACTGTTTTAGGTAACTCAATATAGCCATATCTGCCTATCTATCTATCTATCTATCTATCTATCTATCTATCTATCTATCTATCTATTTATCTACCTATCTATCTATCAAAGGAGCCATTTAATTTCAGACTTGGAAGACAATCTTAACCTCTAGAGGCTGGAAAAAGACATAATATTGGGGCAAAGCATCTTTATATCTTTATCTGATATTGGCTATTGGTAAAGAAAAGATCCTAGACTTGAGGAACTTTAGATCTTATTCCATGCAACCACAGTGGTGTTTAGAAAGTCTGTCCACATTCTAGGAAACGCACTTTTTCAGTTATCCAAGCATACAAACACAAACACTTAAGGTGAGAATGCTCCTTTTTATGGTTTTTTTTTTCATTTCAATCCACCATCTCCGACACACTTTATGGTGAACATCTCAAAAAACTGAGTCAGTATAAGAAGGCAAATGAAGTCTTGTCCCTTGGGTTTGACTGAGGAATTCTATTCCTAGATTATCTATGCTCTGTAGGAGTTCAAGACCTGACCATTAATGAAGTTTTAGCTTTCCCTGTGCCCTAACTCTGCAAGATGTGCATGAGTACAATGCTGTCCAATAGAGTTAGGTTATTTCAGTTTTCCCCAGCAAATTATTTCAAGTGCTCCAGACAGGATCTGTAAGGCAACTCTTCTTTTAAATTAAGCAAGGTATCCTCATGAATTAGCAGCTTCACTCAAACACCACTGAAACCACTGGAATTTTTCTACTGACTTTGTGAGGTTTGGTTCAGGCTCTATGTAATCCCATCCAGATATTGTCTGATGAGAAAACAGGGGTGTGCATCAAAATTCTCCCACATTTTGCAAAAGGGATGGGAGTGGGATGAAGAAGCTGAAGGTAAAAAAAAATAGGAACACTTTCAGCAAGTAACCTTTGAAACTGTTCATCATAAGATGAAAGCCAGTATCTCCCCAGAAAGGGTGAAACACATCCAAATCTTGATTGAATAATTTTTGATCCAAGTTATCAAGATGCTTCATTCCTTCAAAGAAAAAGTCATTTAAGTCAGCATGGTCAAGTCTTGCTGAACTCAAGCAATTCAGAAAGCACTCAGCATCTCACAGAATTGAAGGAAAACACCTTTTGAGGGAAGACAACATCTCACAAATATGCTCATGGAATCACTTGGGCAGGGAAGCAGTTTTAACATCATCAAGTCCAACCATTAACCTACCACTGCCAAGTACACCAGTAAACCACGTCCCCAAGTGCTGTATCTACACATCTCTTAACTAAGTCCAGGGATGGTGACAACCACTTCCCTGGGCAGCCTTTCCCAGTGCTTGACAACCCTTTCCATAATTAAGTTTTCCCTAATATGCAATCTAAATCTCCCCTGACACATGCTGAGACTGTTTCTTCTTGTCCTCTTACTTGGTACATGGGAGAAGAGCCTGAACCCCACCAGGCTACAGCCTCCTTTCAGGCAGTTGTAAAGAATGATAAGGCCACCCCTGAGCCTCCTCTTCTCCAGGCTGAAGATCCCCAGCTCCCTCAGCTGCTCCTCATCAGACTTGTACTCCAGACCCTTCACCTTCTCCACTGCCCTTTTCTGGACATACTCCAGCCCCTCAATGACATTCTTGTACAGAGGGGCTCAAAACTCAATCCAGGATTTCAGGTGAAGTGTCATGACTGGCAAGCACAGGGGAATAATCCCTTTACTAGTCCCACTGGCCAAAAAAAAATTATTATTTTTAGACATACATTTGAAATGGGCGGCATTGATCTCATCTTACTGCAGCCACTAGAAGTTAGGCATTAATCAGCTTGGAACTCCTTGTTGCCAAAGGAGAGATGGCATGCCTTGGTATGAGGTGAATTCCCTTTTAGGGAATGTCTCATCATGGGCTGCCAGAACACCCTAGAAGATTTTCTTAAAATATACATACAACTGAGGTTAATTGAGACATAGCAAAATCTGGGAATATTGGTACTATTTTGCATGTTACATAAATTACTGCCTGCTTTACTATGCAGATATTTGGGCCAGCTTTACAGGGTTGATAGGACAGTCCATTTACCATCCCACTTCCATCCACATGGGACTTGACCCACTTCTATAAAAGCAATGACAGCAGAACCAAATATTGTGTCAAAACCAGAGCTAAAGAAACTTCAAAGAAATCCTGTTCTGACAATCTCTCTGTTCACAGGGGAATTATACAGAATAAAAAAATAAAAATAAACATATTTTAAAAATAAGACAAACCACAATCATAAACATCAAATTCCTGTAGAACTAGTGAAATTATAATGTTCCATGACTGCACACCCAAAGAAGAAAATTTTAGCAATTAAAAGCAGTGAATGGGGAGGAAATTTCTGAGGAAAAGATGACAAAAGAGAATGAAATGAGCAATGTAGAACATCTTTAGAGAAAAAGCTGAATTATTGACCTTATCCCCTTTGCAGTGAATATGGACTAACCTTGTGCCTCAATACCCTCTGAAATAGGTTAGTGTACACTTACAAATTCAGATTACAGGTGAAATCATGTTCCTAACAAACTGAAAACTTGCAATACAAGTTAAAATGAAAATAATTTAAATTTTTACATAAATCATTATGATACATGATGCATCATGATACTGCATTATATACATAAACTTGAGACTTATAATATGTGAGAGATTTTTAAATGTTGCTTCACATTTGTTCATTGGGAGGAATTAACTCTGCTGGCCTTGAGATAGATTGAGGGCAACAGGAGGATGTAAAAGGCAGGGCTCACATTCATTGGAGGCTTGTGGCATTGACAGTGCTTTAAACAATCATGTTCTAAGGTTGATTTTGCAGGCTGTCTTAGTCACTATCTCCAGTCAAGGCTCTTGTGTAAATGGGGTTTGTTCTACTCCGACAGTGTGCCTATTGTAACTTGGGGCCACCTGTTAGACAGCATGAAGTGTTGCCTAAAAAAATACACAATAAGCAGATTGTTTGTTACAGTTGTGCACAGACAACTGTATTAGTGTTCTTCTTACCATATGTCTATATAAACAGAGCTGCAGTGAGCTATTCACCAGCGACTCAAACACTGAAGAAGCTTCTCTTAAAAGACCCAGGGTTTACAAGCGTTGGCTCACCTGTTAGGCTTACAAGAGGGTTTCAATGCTTGGCTTCAAGGAGAATTAGTCCTTCAGAAGTTTCTGTAGGAAGGTTTATTCAAGAAGCACAAAAAAGAAAATCCCCACACAAACAAAAAAACATCACCCCAAATCAACATAATACACCACATATGGTGGTTTTAGTAGTGCAGTGCAAAGGGAAGGGGAGAAAAATTGCCTTCACTGAAGCAGTCGGACCATGTTCCACAATAAAAATAATGCTAGATCACATTATAATATATGCTTGAATTGCTGTTGTTGCTGTTCCCAAATACACCTTCATCCATGTGTCAAGACTAAATCTGAAGTCTCTCACAAGATTAATGTGGGAATTCAGTCACTTCCAGGGCTCTTGAAGTCTTGGGGAGACTACCTTGGACAGTTTTTTCTATTCCTTTGATTTTTTTCACAAGGTGAGATTTTTGAGGGAGGACAGGGAATTAATATATCTCTTTTTGTTTTGTGAAGAAAAACATTACAGTAAAATAAGCAATAGTCACCACTGATTGCCACAGTGTAAAAAAGGATAGAATAGAATAGAATAGAATAGAATAGAATAGAATAGAATAGAATAGAATAGAATAGAATAGATTACACAAGTCTTTTAACAAGGTCTATGCAAGGATACTCAATTTTATCTTGGATCTTTACCAGATCTTGGTAGTGTTTGTGCAATGTGACCATAAAAGGCACATCAAGGCCTACCAAGCTCTGTTCCACAACTGCCTGACGAGACTGGAGTATACTTATGTCTGTATGCCCTGTTGCTCTGGTAGCAGAGAAGATGCATGGAATTAAAGCCTCTTTGGCTGCCATCCTGCTGTATCAGCTTGCCTCCCAGAGCTGCTGCAGGTGTGGGAGAAAAGCCCATTGCAGATAAGTCCTTCTAGAGCAAGGACACAAAACAGAATGTGAAGCAGGGGTCACATCTTGTGCCTGCTCTGCTCCAGCAGCAGCCTCACTCTATTATTATGCTTTCCAAGGGTAAATTACTACATGGCTATCCAGCATCTACAAAGAAGGAATTTTGGCATTGTAGTATTCTTCTACCCAACATGCAAAATACCTATCAGAGAGAAGAAAAGGGAAAAAAGAAAGATTTTCATTCTCCAGTTTATTCTCTAGCATAGAACAAAAATATTGCAGCAATTTATTTTCTAATGACCGCTGAAAAGGTTCACTTTACAGCTGAACTCCTCTAAGCAGCACAGATTAACTGTTCTAGCTCCAAATGCATATTGAAAATATTTAATGTGTTAATTGTTTACTCTGATATTGTTTAAAAGCAGCTATACAGGTCCATTCAAAACAAAAACATTTTGAACCCATCTCTGGTCTTTTTTTTTTTTTGTCTTTTTTGTTTGTTTTGTTTTATTTTCAGAAAGGAGTATTTGCTCAAGGAGTAGCTTTAAAGAGAAGATTTTAAAAGGTTCTGCTTCAAGGTTAGTTAACCCACATGTTTTCACAAATTACCATGAAAGCTTTTTCCCTGTGCCGGTTTCTTTCTATTAACACAAAGAATACAATGTCTCCACTTTTACAGATTATATTGGTTTCTGTTAGGAATAATATTTTATTCTATTTTTTTTAAATCAAACTATTCTTTTTTTCTGATCATCACTCTGCTTAATAGTTCTAAGTTTCTTTCACTTCACTGTGGAAGCGTTTTTATATCCAAATGCAAGTTAGTATCTGAAGCTATACAAGTTTCCTTCTTTACCAAGTTAAAGATCCAATTAATTCATGGTTAAATCAGTCCAGTTTTGAAGCAGTTTTCCTAACTCTGCAATATGGACTTTGGTTGGGTGCTGAAATTCGTTCAGAATGGTAATACCCTGACAGCCTTAGCTGAGATGTTATTGTGCATTCAACAGTCTGTATCATGGGGAGCTCCAGCCTCAATTATATAGCAGGATAATAAGTGGAGGAAGCCTGATTATATTTCATAAACAATGTTGGCCCATCTTCTACAGTAAAGAGTAGCCATGAAGATACCATGGCATGATTCCCACTTTAGTGCTAGCAGCCAGAGAGAGTTGTTGCTCTAAGCTTTAACAGAGAACGCTGCTTATGAAACTCAGGTTTCTGGCTAGGAAAAGGGCAAAGAAGATGAGTGAAAGCTGGTAACAGACCAGGGGAGCATTCCTGTTTTCTTCACTCTTCCAGGATCCACTCCAGCCATGCCAACTGATGGCCACCAAGCAACTTACACTTTGTATTCTTGTTAGTATGACGGAGCCCATACTGCTCCTTTTCATTTCTTATCTAGGATTATCTAAGATTAAAACCACTGTGTCTATGAAAACATGTCCCATAATCCACAATCTGCATCTTGTCTGCACAGCCCTCCTGAGAATATCAAAAGTGCATAGGAGAACTTTCATGAACACTTTCTTACAGAGATATCTAAAACACAGTGACCATGTCTGTACCAAATCACAGAAAGAAGTGTGGGCAGGAAAAAGGGGCTCAGAGTGGTGGAAGTCCACCAGGCTGCCAGGAGTGTTAGCTGGACTGTTCCACAACTGAACTGAAAGACTTTATGTAAACAAGCAGTGCAGAGGGATGGCAAATTTGGCCTCAAACCCCGCTCCACTATTGACACTTGCACAAAGGCACTCACACAGTTCATAGAACTCACAGGGAATCCAAATCTCTACTGCAGAGATCAGTTCCAGCACAAAATCCTAAGTAGAAAAAGGGTGAAATGGATTCTGTACAGTATTCAACCTGTGAACAGAGTGCCATGTGTACATTTTCCTGTCAGAAAAAACAAAAGAGAATCCCCTTCCCTCCCAAATTCAGTCTTGGGTTATATGAAATCTTTCATTTTGTTAACAAAACTGTTATACACTTGTGTTTGCTTTATTTTCCTATTTTAAAAATCTAATTACATTTAGCATAAAAAATTTAAAAATTAAAATTGGAGGCACTTATTAGTAATGTTAAAATTAATGCTTTTTCTCTTCACTATTTTGGTTTTGATGAGAAGAAAGTAATTAAGAAGAGGAAACAGTGAGTTTCCATATTTTAATCTAAAGAGATTAACGTTTCTTCAAAACCCCATTTCTTGATTATTTTAAGAGGTGCTACATGCAGATTTCCTGTTTCATCACAAATCATTGCTCATACAATGAAACTGTAGATTTCAGCTGCTGAAGAAATTGAATTTTCCAGTAGCAGTTTCTCAAGTTCATCCTACAGTTAAAGGTTTCCTTGAAAAATGTAGGAAGGTGTACAGTGGAATTATGAAAGCTGGTTTTATTCCATGCCAAAAACAACTGCAGACATATCTAATTCTTTGTGAAAATCTTTCTATAAAATGGCCAACAGAAAAGTTGCAAGTCTATGGATAGTATCCCAGTACCTGACCATGCCCCTCTGCTTCACAAGGAACTTCAGGCTACTTTCCCCTCCAGCTCTTCAAGAAGCTTTGCTATGGGAGAGATGAGGACAAGGAATATAAGGGCACAGTGGCAAAGCACAATCAGAAGGGCTCTGGCAAAGGCAGCTAGAACAGCTCCTGTTGCACTGTGCTAGCTGAGATGTCAAGTGCATGCATCAGAAACAGGGAAAGCAATAGGCAATATGCTAGAATTAGAGGGACTGTGTGTTAGCAGCAGCCAGCCTGGCTTCACATTTGGCTAATGAACACATACACAGGTTTCAGGCCTGCTGGTGACATTCACACAAGATGATGAGTAGGAAAATATGAATTGTTTTTACTGAAACAAAGATTTTTATTGAAAATGTCAATGTTCAATTTTTTAAAAAAACAGAACTACAGAAAAGCTAAAATACAATATATAAATAATTTTTCCCTTTTCTTTATGTTGCTTTAAACTTTGAATTTGAGCATTCAGAAGTTTTGACTAAAAGAAAAAAAAAAGTGGAAAAAACAAAAGCAAGCAATGTATTTCTATTTTTTTAAATTTGACAGATGTTTTCTGAGTTTTGTCACCTGACTGAAATTTTATCAGCTTCTTCATTTGCTTGTACATTAGCAGTTCAACACCAATCCTTTTAAGTTGTCAAATGACACAGGTCCTCTGTTATTTAGGTTGTAAATGCCCTGAATCAAAGCCTCTGTCAATGGGGGCATGACAATATTCCTGGCATGCACATTATATTGAGAGCTTCCAGCCTGCTCCTTTAACATATACACCCATCACTATTTCTTCACCTTCTTCTGGGATAAAGTGTACTAAACAAAAGAACAAAAAGCAAGCAAAACAAGAAAATTTCAGACTAAGGCTTCAATTCCTTAGAAGTGTCTATTTTCTTCTGTGTCATTTCTTAGAAGTATTGCAGAGATTTCTTAAGATACGGAGCAGATAACATCTCCCCTGTATCCACCAACAGTTCTGCTGTTAAAATAATTGAAATTTTAGAAGATTATGAGCTCTTTTGGGCATGAAACTGGTTGTTTTGTTTTGCTTTATTTTTGCTTCAGTTTTTGTCTTCTGAGTGCCTAAACATACACTGGAGCTCTAGAAAGGCTAGAGATCCACCTCAAAAGCTTTCTGCTGTTTAGATCTATCCTTATCCAGCACTGCCCTGTGCTGTTCAGTGCACTGGCTCACCAGGAGCCTGCCGGGATATTTCTCTACAATGAGAGTTTGTAGTTAAACAAATTTTAATTAACTATTTCTATTAGAAATAGTATGGCCAGCAGGACTAGGAAAGGGATCACCCCCCTCTACTCACCACTGGTGAGGCTGAGCCTCAAACTCTGTGTTCAGTTTTAGACCCTCCATGAAAAGAAAGACATTGAGAAGATGGAGCAAGTCCAGAGAAGGGCAATGGAGCTGGTGAAGGGTCTGGAGCACAATTCTTATGAGGAGCAGCTGAGGGAGTTGAGGGTCTTTAGCCTGGAGAAAATGAGGCTTGGGGAATACCCTATCACTCTCTACAATCACCTGAAAGGAGGTGACGGTCAATTTCTTATTCCAGGCAACAAGCAATAGTACAAGAGTACAAGAGGAAGTACAAGAGGAAACAGTCTCAAGATGTGCTGGGGGAAGCATAGGGAAAATTTCTTTAAGAAAAGAAAGGCTTGTCAAGTATTGGAACAGGCAGCCCAGGGAAGTGGTTGAGTCACTGTCCCTGGAGGTATTTAAAATATGGTGTCGATGTGGCACTTTGTGACATGATCTGCTGGTGAACTTGGCAGTGCTGGGTTAATGGTTGGTCTCATTGATCTTAAATGTTCTTTCTAACCTAAATAATTCAATTATTCTACAACTACTGTGTGATTCTGGAGCAATCATAGAAAACCAACCTTCTTCTAAAACTGATGTAATTTATCTCACAGGTATTTATGATCCCATTTGCAAAATGTACACATATCGCTTTATTCTACTGCATTGCAAAATAAAGACGGGATTTTTAGTGGGATAATTGAGCCTTCATAGTGACATCAAAATCTTCCCACACTTGGAGCCTGTTGAGGTATTTCTGTACAGTGAGTTTGTTGTAGTCAAGCAAATTGTAATTGACTAATTGTATTAGAAACAGTGTGTATCATCTTGTCTAATGGGCCGTCTGGCCTCTGAATAGTACTGGGTGTACCACCAGGCTAAGGTGATAAACAAGTGATCATTGAATTCTACATTCATGTGAATTCACGTCCACAACTAAATCAATACACATTTCCCTGCAAAAAGAGAGAGAGGAATAGAGAGACAGAACAGAAAGCGGAAATGAATCCAGGTTTTGAGTCTTCTAACTATTTCTTATTATTATTCTTGTCATGTTTCAAAAATGTTGAATAACTTTTTACTTGAAACCTTAAAATTTTTTAAAAATGTTAGTCCAACCTTTTGATTCTTTCTTGGAATGTTTCTTGGAATAACTGATTAGTTACAAAAAATTACTATACTTCTCTATCGGTTTAGGAATAGAGAAATGGGATTAATAATATGAATATGAATTTTTCATGAGATATTACTGAAGACTGAAATTCAATAGGATATGTATTTAACTGTATAATTCCTTATTTCATATTTTTTGACCCATTTACAGCATACTATTTCTGAAAAGTAGGCTTTTCAGATATAGCTCCATGATGTGGTACTGATAATTACGTGTTAATACATCCATTTTAAACTCGAATTGTGATGGAACACATATACATATAAAGGAATAAGGAATATATTGATCGTAAAGTGGTCATGTATATTTAAAGATTCCAAGCCATTTTCAGTAATATTCCTGTATTTAGGGTATTTTAATTGAAGCTATTACATGCTGTCTATCAGGAAACTTCTCTGGCATTTTGCCCACACCTTGCTCTTTCTGGATGGATGCTGGCCTGCATTTTGCTCCATAGCATTATACTGATTGCCATGTTCTCCATATTTTCTATCTCTGTGACATGATTTGGGCAAAGTTATATAAATCTCTATAAATCTATTGCCAGCTGTTATTTTCTGCCTTTCAAGCTTCCAAGAGGAGAGCCCATATTCAGGTTTCACAGCCAGGCAACAAAAGGGCTTCCTCTGGGTACTCTGCTACCCTTTGAAAACCTGAAGCACAGGGCCTGTGGAGGCAGAGCGTTTAAATAGCAACATTCATTACCCCGGCCGGAGAAGAAAGGTCAGTCCCAGCAGCAAATCTCCTGCAGTAAATTTGCGAGAGAAACAACCTGCCCGGGAGAGCGCCCTGAGCGCTGCCGGGGCAGCGGGCCGCTCCACCGGGACCCGGCCGGGGCAGCCCCGGGTGCCAGGAGCGATGAAGGGAAGAGTCACTCGGCGTGTCCACCGTCCTGGTGGCTTCCCGGGGACAGCGTCCCTGGATACGCCGGCCGGCCCAGGGCAGGCTCGGGCCGGGGCCGTGTGCCCGGTGTTGGCAAACACGGCCCGCAGCCGCGGCCGTGCCACGGGCGCTGCCCGGGGCCGCAGCCAAGGCCGCCGGCAGCTGCTCCCGTCACCGCGGCAACGGCGCCACAATGGCCTGCGAGCGCCGGCGGCGGCCGGCCTGCAGCGAGGGGCTCTGTCCTGCTCCTTGCCCGCCCCCTCACCTCCCCCCTCTAAAAGGCTGCACCCTAAAAGACAGGAAAAGGCACAAAAAAGTGGGCTATATCTCACAGCGCCCGTCCAGGCACCGCCCCGCTGTCGCCATCCAGGTGTCCGGGCTCCATGTTGGTCCTGCCTCCCCAGGCAGAGGGGCAGGCTTGACAGTAAAGTTTGCCTTAAAAAATGGGAGACGGATATAAGTGGGCATTTGTTGAGTCTCTCCTGCCACAATTTTAGAGCTCCATCCCCACAGAACCGTAGGATCTTTATGGTTGAAGAAGACCTCTGAGAGCATCAAATCCAACTGTTGACACAGCATCAACATGTTCACGACTAAACCACGTCCCCAAGTGCCACACGTTTTTTTGAACACTTCCAGAGATGGTGTTTCCAACACTTCCCTGGGTCTGTGTGTCAGATTAGACTTCAGTTTATGCCTCAACACTGAGGTTCCATCCCTGAGGGCAGTCCTCTCAGTTTTACACTTCTCACTTTTATACAGCTTGATTCTGCTCTCAAATGTAACCATTCTCCCCACAGCCTACCAAAAAAGAAAGCATGGATACAACACACCTCAAAACTCTCTTGACAAGTAACTGAGCTGTCCTGCAGTTGCTCACCTGGGGAAAGCACATGTTCAGCTGGAAGAATTTCTCCCACTTGTAAGACCTTTACAGCTGTGCACAACCAAGGAAATCTTCTTAAGAGGAGTGGACACAGTCATAAACTTGAAAAAATGCAGCAGCAATCTCTATACGCAAATAAAAAAACCCCATATTCTCCTAGTAAGTCCAACACTAATTTACTGAAGCATTTTCCCACCAAGCTGAAATATTTTCCTACACCATTTCACCCTGGTGACAGACCCACTTGCCATTCAGACAGCTAGTCCAGACTTTGGGGAAGCTTAATAGGGAAAAGCAGGCTTCCTTGGAATACAGTCATGTCTTCTGCCCCCTATCAGCTATGGAATCTTCAGAAAACGCAGATTCTTACAACACAGCCCTTTCTCCATGCAAAAATTATGCCTTTGGGACCAATGTCTCTTCTTGTACAAGGTCTCTGTTGAATATCTCACAATTTTTAGGAGCAATTGGTTCTTATTACACAACCAAGAAACATTCATGCTTTCCTCAAAACCTCTTGGGAATTGGTTTCCCAGCAGAAATCTTTATCCTTGTATAATTATATTGACTTACCAAGTGTCTCTAAAGGAATTGTGTGTCATGAAGCACAAATGTCTTGTCTGATGATAAAGAGCCATATGGAATTTTCTAATCCTTTTCTGCAGGAGGGTATGCATGTACGTATGTATGCAAAATGACATGAGCATACCCAAAGGCAATGGGGGGAAGTAATTAAGAAAAATATCTCTAACTGCCAGGTGTGTCATCTCTATTGGTAATATGTCATATGTGGTCCTATGGAGATACAAATGAGAGCTAGAGCCTTTGAGTTTGATATAATATATGTGCAATGAATATTTCTTATGATCATGATTTATAAAATATAGTGAAACTCTTTGGAATATTCTGAACTGAAGAAAGTTCACTGTGTGCAGAAAGTTCTAAACAAGACATACCATACACATCTTTCAATTCAGCAAGTAATTCATTGCCTGTATGTGCATTTTGTATCCCAGACCTAATTCTAAGAAAAAAGAAAGGAATTGGGTAAGTTGATACAGCCTTCTCTGCCTGCATTCCCTATGCATAGAAGAACAAAAAGGAATGAGGAAGACAGTTCCAGAGCAGTGTAGGGATGAGAGACAGAGCTGAAAGGCAAAAATGGATGCTGGATTTCATACCTGGCTCTCTGTGTCAGTTGGACCTAGTAAATGTCCAAATGCCAGGACCACAGGAAACATACTTTGACCTTGGAAAAACTCTTTGTGGCACCATGTATGAGTATGGGCTGCAATTAATTAAGTTACTCGTTATAAAAACAAAAGGTCTGTTAGAAGACTTCTAAATTTGGGTGGGTCTGGTTGCTGTAAAAGTATCTTAAAAATTGAAAGACCCTTTGTCCATTAGGACACAACAAATTATTGGTAATATTTATTACAGTAATTTCAGTGGGCCATCTCTGGATGAGAGTCCAAAACTAGCCTGGCATGGTGCTTCACATGTGGTTATGCACAGCTGGTTGCACTGATGCAGCTATGTCCCCTTACCTTCCAGCACAGGAGGGCCACATCCAGCCTCCTTCCTGGGAGTGCTCTCCATGCCATGCTAACCCCCAGCTGTCCCAGACCACTGTCTCCATCAAAGCCCTGCCGGGATACATACTGTCCATGTAACTTTGGGGACAATCACAGGCCACTGTCACCACCAGTGCCCTGGGCAGCTTTCCCTTGCTAGTTCATACATAATCTGACAGATCCAAAGCCTAAATCAATAGGCCTTTGGTGGGAATTGGGACAGGCTCAGTTGGTCTTTCTTTGTTTAATTTTTCTAATTGCATTCTTAATTTCCGCATGTCTAATTATTTATAGTACAATAACAACAATACCAAGATAAAGAAAAAAGACATAGGATTAAGAATTTCAAAGCAAACCAAAAAATCTTGCATTTCTGAAAATGTACAAACAAAACCATTGTGTCAAGGCCCAATCATACTCTCTGCACCTAGACAACAAGACTGTTGTATCCAGGGCTGAGTCCATGGAATTACGTTTGAGTTTCACATCTCTGCTAAGCAACTCAAGAAACTACTGGAAAACTCACAAGTGTAGTGCAGAAAATTCAGGATGGTTCTGAGGAAGATTTCTAAAGCTATTTTGTTTCCTTGAAAGAATATTGAGTAGGAAAACAACATAGAAGGAGGGTAAGTTTGGGCACAGGATTGGGAAGAAAAAGCTTCTACTTTGAAGCCATGATATCTTATTCTTCAATAGTTCTGCACAAGTCACTTGGTCCTTCTACCTCACCTGTCCACCTCAGTGCAGCAGGGAGCAGAACATATGGAGCATTTGGCAGTCTGAAATAGCAAGGAAGCTTATCCATGGAAAAATACTTATGACTCCCATGCAGACAGTGGAACATCACAGATTTACTAAAGCCTAATGTGAAAGGCCCTAAAAATGCTCTGCTTGGGTGGGGTCATGTACACATTAAAAATTTTGGTAAACCCTGCACTGCATTGTTCATTTAGGTGGAGAAAGAAAGTAAAACTGCCTTCCCCAAAGAAAGAGCCCACTGCAATTTAGGTCCTTATACACAGTCCAGTAAAGTAGAAAATATTCTTGCTGTTTCACTGGAGGGTTCACAGGTACTTGGTATTATTTTTGTTATTGTCCAATTGTTATTCCTTCTTCTACAATCTTTCTACTCTCTTACCTTTGTTCATTTATCAATACTTCACATGTACTGCTCCTAGTAACAAAGCACAAAAAAACCCCAAATATATTGATTAGGTTCTACTTAGAATAGGAAATGGGATTTTTTCAGCGTTTTTGACAACACATTTCCCTTGTAGTGTCTAATAACAAACATTACTCTCATTTTACAGTTTATGCTAGAAATAGACAATAACTCACTAGCCCTGATGGTGCACCTGTACCTCTGTGAGCTGAGTCTTGCTTAGCATGTCCTGGATTGCACATCATGCACTGAAGGAAGTGAATCCAGATTTTTTCAAGATTTCACTGCTGCTGTTAAAATTGCAAAATCATTCATTAACTTGACTCAAGCAGATTGGAATGACATTTCCTGCTTTTGTTTTCTTACTTTTCCCCTTTCCTTTTACATTTTACTTTTTTCCTCTACAAAATTATGCCTTGTATAACATGAGGATAAAATTATAATGTTTACCTAATAACTGCTGCATTACACTTGTATGAACAGTGCAGATACTGAACATTAGGCAAATTACTGACACAACAATGCAGCAGTTCTTTTCATGGCAAAGGATTTCTCTGGGAATGTTATTTTATTGTATTTCATTTAGTGCTTGTTTGTTTAAAGAGGAAGAACAGACATAGCTGTATTTCAGTTTGATTCAGTAAGCATTCTGGACTTGGTCCAGCAAATCATTTAAGCGTGTGCTTAAATGTAATGAAATGAAATTTAAGTTCATAGTACTGCCTATGTATTTAACATACACCATGGGCTTAAATGCTTTATACAAAACAGGACAAGAATGGTGAAAAACCTTAAAAATAAGTCCCATGCATTTTTGCACACCTCTTTTTTAAATCCTAATACTGTTACAAGGGACATTTTCCACTGCCTGTGCTATGAAAACACGGTGTAGTATCCCCTGACTCACCCCCAAAGCCAAATGACTTTACTTGATCTGACAATCTGATGGCTATATCCTGTGTAACTGCTAGTCTGGCCCTTTTTAGAAATATCCTATTAAGTGGAAGCTTTGCCTGGGCAAGGTATGCAGAAATGAGTCACAGGGAGTATGTGGAATTTTCTCAGGATTTAGGGCTGTGCCTGTTGTAGCCAAAGGCTAAATCTCTGCTAGAACTTAGTAGTGTTCCTCTGAGTACAGTCACTTTCCATACCAATCTCTGTTTTAGTGGGAAACATAAAACCAACATGAAAGTCATGCTGGAACACACCACAAAGGAAGGTGTGTTCTCAACTTGAGTTACCTAACCCAGGTAGGATAATTTAAGCTGTGGTTGCACAGCAATTTAAACCAATCTGACTCCTGACTGCCAGGGAGGGTGGAACCACACCAGCCAACAGTTAGATGGGCACTGGCTGTGCCACAGCCCTGTCTTCAGTCAGCAGCCAAGACAGACAAGGGGACTGGAGATAGTGCAGAAGGATCCCACTGCTTTAACCTGTCCATGTGTGGATATGACTGAATTTTTAATGTGTTTTTGCAATTTATACAGATGTGGAGGACTTTTTCAGAGACAGGCAAACTAAGTAGAGCTGACTGCTGTCCACAATAAAGGGAAACACAGTTCCTTCCTCAGAAGGTTTACAATTCATATGTTATATTTCCACTGTAAAGGCACTTAACTCTTAGCCAAAGGAAAAGAAAAATCAAAATCTGGCTTTACTATTTATGAGAAGCTCCCAGCATAAAAAACAAGCAAGCAAGGAAACAAACAAACAAACTGCTTTGTTTTGCAGGTTAGATGCCTAGGAATTTATTTGTTTGCATGTTTGTTTCTGCCAAGAGCAGAAACATCTGGAATTAGTCTGCAGTGAATCAATTTCTTTCCACAGAAGCATTAAAACCCTCTAGGTTTCATTCATTAACAGAATAATACATACATTTTGCTGGGTAGTGTTTGTTTGAATTACACCCTCGTGGAATTCAGAACAAAGTTAGTGTGGTTGCATGGACCTGCTCAAAATTCTCAAAATTCCATTTTATATAATTTCTGCTACAAGAACTAGTTAAGCATACCACTTATCTAAAATATACAAGTTTTTCTGCTGTTCCATTTTTCTTGCCATCTCAAGTCACTGCTTGCCAAAAATAATTTTAAAATGGCTATTGCTTTGCATTTTTAGCACATCTCAAAAAAATAAGGAAACAATTATGCTTTAATCAATGAACAGAGCATGAGCTAAACACAGATGCATTTTCAGCTCTTCTCATGCCTTCTTGCTAGAGATAACATCTTTCTCAAACTTATAATTTGTTTAGTGTAGACTTAAAGAATATCCCCATGCATTTTACAGAATATAGCTGAGTGCCTCTGGCCAGATTTCTGTAGCTTTAACTCACAAATGAAGAGGTGGGAAGTAAGAAAGTAGAGATATGCACAGGTATAGAACAGATGGTGGCATTGTTTTTTTTTTTAATAATGTTACATTGCCACATTTATCTGAAGCTTTAGTGGTACTTTCATTAATGAAGGTGGGCACAGATTTGCTTCTCTTGCCTTCTTGTGTGTTAATCTTTATTTCTGAATGCTGACACCAAGGTTTCTCTGCACACGAGAGGTGTAGTCTCCAGGGACAGAGGGAGAAGAGTTACAAGATGGGGACTGTGTACATGGTTGTATGAAATTGTTCAAGAAGTCTGTTCCTATCCAGAATTCCATACAGAGGAAAACAGGCTTTATAAGCCCCAAGGCAGTCCTCTGTGCTTCCTTGTGCAGAATGTCTGTCCCCGAGGCTTACAGGAATGCCTGCAACCAGGAGAAAAGATTTATCCCAGCACTGAAAGACTGTAGTGTTAGGAAATGGAAAACACATTAGAAATGTGTGCTAACCCCAACTGGAAAATCTAAGCAACTCATTTTATTTCCAGCCAACAAAACCTTCAAGAGAACTTGTGCTGGTTTATGTTCAGGTATCTACATTTAGATCACCATCTTATCTCTCTGGATAAGGCTTGAGGTTTAAGTCAGTATAAGTGAAGTGAGGCAATGTTCTAGGTGTTTGCATGTTGGATTTTGCCTTGTTTTGTAAGAGCTATAGAATTTCCTGTCTGGAGGTTGTTGGTTCACTTTCATCTTCTCATCTCTTATTATATTTATTATACCCTAGAAGACTAGAAAAACACTGAATTCTATGCTAACCTGAAACTTAAGAGCAGAGAAGAGTATTAGAGCAGAGAATTTGTTTAGTTTTGATCTGAGGTTGATCAAAACCAAACAAAATATTTGGGGCCTGAGAAATGTCTCTCAAAATTCCCTCATTCACTCAAATCTTCTCCCCTGGACTAGAGCTAAAATGCTTTAGCACTGAGCTAGAAGAAATTGGCTGAGTTTATACCTTTCTTTCCCTTCATTTCAGTGGGTCAGTGAGCTGTACAGCAACCTCTATGGTCTGTGTGGCCCAGGAAATTGCAAATATTTTCAGCTGTTTCATGTTCTGCATATGCAAGTTAGGAGGTTCAAAGGGAAGTTTAATTGACACTAATCCTCATCTTGACTTTTGCTCACCTCCTCCTCTTTTCCCACTAAGTCTTTCCACCTTCCCACCTCAAAGTCACAGAAGCTTTACAATTTTTCTTATAAAAATATATATATTTAACCCTTTGGCAATCTCTTAATGCCCTTTTATTAAATCCCTTAAGTCTTTTTATTAAGTCCAGGGTAATTAAAATTGTTATAAAAAACTCTATTGAGAGATTATACCCTTTAATCACAGTGCATATTTGCTGAAATGTAAGCGACACTTTTGGTATATCAAATATGAAAATATTTTGGTCAACAATGTTTAATAACAATTTTTTAAACTAAGATCTTGACTACAGCAGTTTAAGGCCTTAAAATCATATCTACATGCAGTCACAATAAAACATTGATGGACTTCTAGTACTTTTACAGGTACACAATGGCACAGCTGCAATCAAGTTTCTCAATTTATTTCAACTCCAACTCCTCAGCTGACATAATCTGTCCTAATGCCATTGACTCCCAAGGTGCTACCCTGCTTTAGAGCTCTCAGTTTTCTGGGCAACCAGAACAAATGCACAAATAAAATCCCTTGTGCCATTATTCCCCAGCCAATGAAAGAAAACGAAAGGACTTCTCTTGTGAAGTGAGCGTGGATCTCCTGTCTGGAGTGGAAATGATAATGCACATGCTCTAGACCAAAGGCATTCTTACACAGCTGTACAGTGGCACAGAGAAGTATAGAAAGTATTTATTATTTACTCTGACACATGCTACTAGACTGATTCCTGAAATTTCAAAATTAAGGAGTTCTGATAAGAAATAAACAAACCATCCAATATTTGCTTTCTTTTACTACCATTTTTTTATGAACAGTGGAAAAAAAACATTTACATGGGGTTTTAAAATGTGGATTCTTAACATTTCCAGTAGGATAGATGGCCAAATGCCTTCCTCTTCACTATTTCTAACAGATATTTATTTTACTCATGCTCACATAACTGAAGCTTCCAGCTTATTGCATATTGTCAACACCAGAAGCAGAAAAGAAATCTATGATTTTCTGTATCAAAGGAGTTCATGATAACTTGACTGCTCCTAGGTTAGTAGTGAATGAGAAAGAATTTAAAATACAGCAAAATTTAACTTGGCATACCTACAATTTTCAGTTAAAGGTCTTGGAAGGTCTCGACTTCTTAATTTATAAACTCCTACTGAAGTCTACAGACCTACAGACTTATAGCCATCCAGCAAGTGTTCATGGAATAGGAATTTTAGAGTATTTTAGAGTTAAATAAAAAAAATTGCATTGAGACATAATTGGGACTAGTAGGAGAGGTGAGACTGTAAAGCATGAAAAAAGGTGTGATTCATTTGTGTTTGAATGAAAGGAGGAATAGGCATAGGGCAATATGGAATAGTTATTGAAGACCACAGAAGCTGTGAAAAGAAATTATCTTTTTAAATAATAATATTTTTAAAATATTTTTTAAAGAAAAATAAAACTACTGGAGTAAGGTTGTAGAAACAAGAAAAGGGAAACACTGAAATATTTCAAACTATCAGAGATCCAATAAAAAATGTACATATAAAAGTTTCTGGTGATTTTTCTAAATGTTCATCTACTTTCTGTTTTTCCTCCTGTCATGTTTGTTTGGTTTTTTTTAATTAAAGAAAAAAAAAGTGATATGTGCTATCATTTAATTTAATTTAAAACGTTGTCAGTATATCACCATCTGAAATGTATCAACATGCCCAGTAAATGAGCTTTGTGTAGGTGTGAGAAGGAGAAAATAGGGTCCTGCCCACCATGCAATATGGTAACGTGAGAGATGTTTTAGGGAATTTTATCAGTAATGCAAGCAATTTTTTGGCAATGATGAATATTGCTATATATTGGTGATAAACAGGGCTTGTGAGAGGATGAAAGAAATCCAGAGATGCTAAAGATATGGAGATACTATAATAGACAACCAAAGCAAAAAGGATATTCAGTGTCGCAGAAAAGATGAACTAGACAGAACTGGGTTTAAGATTACTTGACTAGTTCAAGAAAAACTTTTAAAATGTGTAAATGAAATTAAAGAAAGACGGGAGTATTTGGACTCAGCATGTAGTTTAAGGCACTGAAATTAGGTGTTAATATATAGGTGTTTATATGTTCACTCAATAGTGCCTTTTATGGCTATTGGAGAGCTGATTAGTACAGAGAACTGAACCTCAAGAATTAATGCAATTCACCCTAAAACAGACATCCACACTGAATCCTTATCCAGACTTCACTGACTATAACAGCACCTAGATATCAAGCTTTCAGTTAGATATCTACAGACATGCAGATTCAGCTATCTTAAACCAAACCCCACATTAGACATCTGCAATGTTGGTTCCTGTATCTGGTCCTCCAAGATTTCTCCATAGTCCACACCAAAATGAGCACTTCCAGGGTGAGATTAATTTGTGTAATTTTAAATAGCCACTTAACGATAAAATTAATTGTGGACTAAAAAGACCTGTTTTCTTTATTGACTAAAAGGAGTATATATTTGGTCAAATGAATCCCCCTTGCCTCCTGTAGAGTTACTTAGCTAAAGAAAGCAAAAGAAAAGTCAAGTTATGAATCAGATCAGCATAAGACTGTTTAAAGGCTGAAGATAATAAAAATTATTGAAATTGAAATCATAACATAGCTTCATTAGCAGCACATGTTTGAAGGAAGTGTTCCTAAAGATATAGCTTCACAACATAGCACTTCACAACCATTATCTTGTACACCTGAGAAATAATACATTGGGACTGTGGTTTACCCAGGCTTGTTTGGCCTGAAGCAAAGCTTTTAGAGAAATGTTTGTAATCATAATTATTGTGGATGTGACTCACAAGTGTTGACTTGTAACCATGACCAAAACTAATGATTGTAGGAGAAAATGAGAAATAAGAAGCCCTCAGAACCACAGTTTACAGTACATTTTTGATGACCAGGTTTTGAGATAAAACGAAGTATGTTTGCTTTCCTTTTAGATTTTCTCTTAGGAAGAATTAACTAACTCTTAATTAAGAGTATATGCAATTCTAAGAGGATCAACCACACTTGCTCCAGATTTCTTGTAGAGGAGAAATATCAAGCATGCTATCTAATTATCTATTTAAAAATAAAAAAAAAATCATTTCCAGGGAGAGGTTGCTATATGTCACCACTCTCATTTCAGCACATGATTTAGTAATCTCAATACTATCTTCTAGCTCTATGGGAGCAAATTCTGAGGGTGACTGAGCACTGAAATAGTGTGATTTCCTTTCTGTGACATTGTTCCTTTCTGAACATTTGCTTCAAAAGAAATGAAGTGCCAAATTGCTTCAAAAATAATAGAGTGCCAAATCTAATGACAGTATTATAAGACACAAATAATTTCTATATTAAAAAGCAAATTCATAACAATATTTCAGGAATATTTAAACATTGATCTTAGGAATTTAAAAGAAGAAGTTTTCTAAGTGGTTTTAAAAATGTTTTCTGAGGATTCCTAGGTACTAGACAACATTGGATGTGTGTATGATATTAGATAGTTCCTTCATCTCCTACACCATGAATTGCAATATTATTTAGCTGTTGGAATAAATTGATTACAATATTAATTACAATGTACTTTTTATTAAATCTATATCATACTGAAGAAGCAAGATTTTCCCTAAATGCAATTGCCATGTATTGCAGAAGCAAAATCTATTTGTATACAGATACTAAAAATATCCATCCAAATAATATTCTAATTACTCTGATTTGTTCTGTGAGGAAGTGAAATCATTGAACACTAAAACACTATGTATTTATTTTTGATGGTGTTAGGAAGTGAAATGGAGACAAGTGCCATTGACATATTTTATTTAATTGCAAATAAACCAACTATGCCGATTAAATTAACTATCCTACATTCATGCACTGTTTTATTCTAAATAAAGTATCTATTAGCCTGCAGTTTTCTCCAAATCATTGCTTTAAATTTCATATGGTAAGTAAGATCAGCTAGAGATCAAGTAACCTGGTTACCCAGCAGCAATAAAGCAGCCCTTAACACAGTTCCCATAATCACCCCTTGCATGCTGTAATCACTCTTTCCTCAAGGTACAGAGCAGTGCTTGGGCCTGTTCCAGGTAAAGCCCAATGCAGATGCTCTGGACTGTGCTCTGGGAAGAGCCTGCATCTCTCTGCTGACTACATAAGGAGAATTAGGAAGCTAAGCAGCTAGTTGCTTAAAACTCTGTAATGCTTGTAAAGCTTGTAGATTAGAAGGTGAAACTAGACAGATGTAGACAGCATGACTCATCCTACCCCTAATATAAAACTAAGCTATATGTAGCTGTTAGACAACAGGACTCTTGCTATAGTTTTGTGATTGATACAGCCACTCACAGGGACAATCTAACTCAGCTTCAGACAGATAACATGGAAGACAGTTCCTCTCCCTAAATGCATGCAGTATAGAAGACAAAAAGCAGATAGAAAGCAGTAAACACTTAAAGCAGACAAATGGCATTAAGAAATTGGGAGCACAGAATAAGAAAATTAAATGATCTTATTTTACCATAAAATAAAAATGTCTCCACTTATCTAAATAATGTCAGATGGAAACACTATATGATGGCAAATAACATAGCTCACAAACAGCGCAGCCATAATAGCAAAAATGGAAGCTAACAATGATCATGCATACAAAACGTAACAATTCAGAGATCAGTAACAAATAGGTCATAATTCAGTTATAAGTTTGATAAATTTTAAGTCTGATAAGTCTACACGCCCATCCATTTCACCATGGAGTTAAAAAATTCTTGCCATTATTTATGATCACACTGTAGATGCTTATTTTTAATTTCTACATTATTTAGGTGTGTCATACTGTGATCATAAATACAGGAAACAAAATGTCTTTGTTTGCTTTTTCTTCAAAGGGCCAAGTAGACAGCCTTGTAACTTACTCAGTTAAAATATACACTAGGCTTTATTTAGCAGGGCTCATGGATCAACACTTATGGAATCCCTTGTGTGCACACAGCATGTATGTTAATCTATTCATCCAGCATACATACAAGGAACCTCCATGGTTCAGAGATCAAAAATTCATTTTACCTTCTCCGAGTTGACTGTTGTGCAAAAATATCAAGATCTCATCAAGAGAAGGATCTGGCCAGTAAGGGCACAAAGCTGGATGAGAATCAAAGATCTGCAGGCAGCAGGAATTATCACATCATACAATCCAGTGGCAAAACATCTGGTTTGCAGTGGCCAAGCTTCATTGCAGGGTCAGTAAAAGCAGATAGGCAGCAAAAAGCTACTGTAGGGCAGCAAATTGGACAGGTAGTCCAGGAGAAGTGAAAGCTTGTCTTGGAACAGACCAAGGGCTCTGAATTCAGGCTTGTCAGTGCTCCGAGAGCAGCCAGAAGTGCTGAGGCAAAACCCACCATGTTGGCTCCACAATCAGCTTCTGTTCCACATTTTGCACCACTGCTTTCCTCTGAGATTTCTGGAAGTGTTGTGTATCTCCTGTTTCTATTGAAATCCCTGCTTAATTTAAAAGCGTTGCTGTGACACCTCAAGTCCCTTTAAGTTTGATGGCTTTGTGTTCTTGAGAAAAAGAGATGGGGAAGGGAAAAGGGAAATGGGAAATGGACACAAGGAGAAAAAAGTAACTCAGGTATAGATCATATAGCATTTGGCAGTTGTACATTACAAATTCATTAATTATCTCAAAATTAATATTTTAAACAAAATTACATCTTCTGACTTAAACCAGCCAGAAGCCAGGAAATTCAAGCTTAAGAATGTCACCCATTTGAAGTAATTTTATTCTAGCTTGGTTTATCAGTATACTTCCCAGGAGCAAATTGTAGATTATATATTTCAGGATCTCTCAAGGAGTCCTGCCAAGACCTGGTGATAAGTTGCTATAACAGCAGCTCAGGGTTTGAGAAAAGCACTTTCTTTAGTACTCATGGCAACAGGTGACCGAGTGGTAATGACACCATTAACACATTTCACCTTTTTAAGGTCTCCCACTGGTGTTTCACTTCTACTAATTTATGGAGGAATCATTTCACTTCAGTGTTACAAGTCCCTTGTGTTCTTAGTGGTATTTTTAAGAAAATAAACAGAAGGAGGGAAAGAGAGCATCCTCTGGGATATGTGATTTTGGAGAAAACCACCATCAGCAAATTCTCTCTTGTATGAAAAAGAACTTGGGAATTTTTATAGCAGATCCAATAAGGCTGAGATCAACTTGAATTAAGTTCTCCTTTCAGGAATCAGCAATATCTGCTTTGTAATAAGCAGCTATTAGGTACTTGCCACATATGATTCTCCAGACAGATATGTTTGCATTTGTTATGCAAATGTAGGTATGTATTTAAAAAAAAAAAAAGGCAATAATGTCTAAATTAATTATTTGACTGAGTCCTTATGGACTCCCCACTCTAGATACACTTGCAAAAGGATCTTTTGTTATGGCTGCAGCTATGATTCTATGCAGCCTTCTGGCTACTGTACTGATTCTCCAGAAAATATTACACAATTAATTGCTTACCTCTTTTCAAAAGCTGTCTTTCCTTCAACTCTCAATTCTTTTTATCATGTAACTACAAAAGAAATCTTCTAGTTAACAACTGTAACTTTATTAACATCCTACAAATGAGATTTCTTTTTTACCAGAAATATTTGACCTTGACAACTTACTCCCTACAGTGACAATATGAAAACAAACATATCAACTCCTTATTTAAAAAAAAAAAAAAAAAAAAAAAAGCAAAAAAAAGACAATGCCAAAGTACTGCTAGTACAGCACAGAGAAGCAGGCAAATGGTACAGTATATGGGAACATTATGGCACCAGATTCTGTCTCCACGGACATCAGTTGGACGTTTATCACTGAATTCTAAAGAATCAGACCAAAACTCCCACATTAGATAGTGAGAAATACAGGCTTTCAGACGGGATTTGTGTTGAATAGCCAAACAAATCTGAGTATTTGACACCTTTATTATACTCTAAATGCTTGGTTACCGCCAGACAAGACAGAACTGGGTTATCTCAAGAAGAGAAAGAATTAATTGCTGTCTTCAACCCCCTACTGGGAGGTTATAGACAAGGTGCAACTAGACTCTTCCAGGAGGCTAAACAGGAGGCAATGAACAAGAAGCATGGAATGGACAATGGACAGGACAAGGATTGCAACAAGGAAAATTTCAGATAGTACAAAAACTTGTATCAGTTGTGGTAGGCAAAAAACACGTGTTGACCAAAGAGGCTGTGGAATCTCAATCCTTTAAGATAGTCAAGCCTTGGTTGCATGATCCTGAGCAACCTGATCTGACCCAGAGTTCACTCTGAGTGGAGGATTTGGACCAAAGTTCTCCACAAGTGTGAAGGAGAAGAAAGTGGAAGGGGAATGCGAAAGGACTTTCCTTCCTCAAGAATACTCATTTGACGCATACCTTGTTTGAAAACAGTACAAGAGGAGTTCAACAGAAATTGCTAAAAAAAGGGGCTAAATATTGTTTTAGCTAGTAAAACTAAAAGTATGCTGTAATTGTTCAGACCAATTGTCTCTGTTTTATCACTGTAGCTGAAAGTAGAAGTATGTCAAGGGAATCAAAACAAAGATTCTATATATGGAACAATTGTGGTTGGGTCTGAATTTAGATCTTAACTCTATTCAGGCCAGCTCTTCAAATGCTTGTGTAGGCCTAGCTGAATGCAGAGTGTTACACCAATTTACCCCTGTTGAAGATCTGGATTTACTGCACTGATCTATGTACAGTTCTTGATGGTCACAGCACAGAAGCTGCCTTGGGCCCAAGAGCACTCAGGTTATGAGAACATCAACAACCTGTAGGGACAGACATATGGCACATCCATTACGTGGGGGCTGGTTTGCCCCCACGCTGCTCTTCCTGTTACCTCATAGGAAATATAGGATTTCTGTATCTCCATCACCAGACAAGCTACTTCCTTCCTGGCTAAAGCAGGGGCAGATGTGACAGGTGAGCTTCTTGCAAGTGGATCTGGAAAGTACTTACTGGCCATTTGGTCATTAATTCCTATCTTCTTTTTTTTCAGATTCAGTGTGAAGAAAGACAATGTCAAAAATACCTGTAGAGACTAGAAAATAAAACAGCTGGTCTCATGGTCTTTAATACCATGATCAAACAGATTTCATAGAGTTGAGTGTCTTATTTCTGTCATTCCAAATGCTCTAGAGACAACCAAGTTTGATCTTCATCTGATGCACACTTCAAGGCTCTGCATCTTCCATGATATTTTCACTAACTAATATAGTAACAGACAGGAGCTTCAGCAACAAACAAGAACATGAATTCTCCAGTGCAATGATGGACAGCTTTGAGGCTTTCCTAACACAAAGAACAGCAGCCAAGTTAAGATCTTTTTTTACTACAAGTATTTAATTTTCTATGCCTTGGCAAGTCTGCCTCCATCATTTACTTAACCTGTGTGCCACAGAGGCCAATCCCTTAGCAGAACTTTGCTAGCCATGTTTCTGCTCCCTCACAATTCTCTGGGTCCAGCAGATATTTGAGGAGTCTTTGTAAAAGACAGAAGTGATTCAATTAGTGTGGTGCATCTGTTCCCCTGAGATAATCCTTATAACACAAGTATGAAAAAATGGGAACATAGTTCTTACTACAATTATTAATTAACCAGAAATGGAAATGTCCTGTCCAGCTGACTTTTGTAGTGTCACCTACAGTCTGAGAGTTGAAGTGCCAAGATTTGAAATGCCAAGGGTATGGAACCATGCTTTGTGTATTTCATCAATACTGCAGTTAAAGATTTTATTTAAAAGAAAAATAGTAAATGGCACATCATGTAATTGCTATTTATTTTCATAAACATGAGGTATTTCAAAGTGCTATAAGACGCAGCACTAAATGTACATCATTGGAAGAAATTAAACACAGAACTTTGCAGTTACCCAGTTCTATGCACCAAACATTAACAAATACATTAACTGGAAGAAACAGGCTAGGAAAAGGCATATATAGTAAATTTCTTTACAAAAGTTTCTTAGTTCAAAAAAGTGATAAAGTAATATCTACTCAAAACTTTCACAACTCATTTTCATACGAAAATATAAGTATCAAATTTAGTTATGTATCAGCATCATACTAAAGTATACAGGCAATGTAAGAATTAGTACAGTACATAACAGAGATTAACAATATATTTGTATACAAAAACATGCTCCTCAAACATTGAGGTATTACAGTACTTAGGTATGAACTTCCAGTCTAATACTGGCAGCAAAAGCCACCTCTCATAACCCAAGACATGTACAAAAGGCAAGTGTGTAGATGGTATTTACAGAAATTCCCACAGGGGCACAAAATGCCAACCCCTAAAGTAACATCTGTTAGAACATAAGCACCATAAAACTTAGGAATGAACATTTTAAAACTCAACTAGATGTCATCAGCAGCTCCAAATGCTCACAACACTTTAAAAAAAAAAAAATCCCCACCATCTACAGTTCTTAAGGAGAAAAAACAAAGGCAGTCCATTGTTGTTTGGTAGTCTTGCAATAAACTCCTTGCAAGAAAATCCATTTGCTCCGTACCCGGATAATATAGTCTGTTGATTACTTCAGGGACTGGATTGAAATTAAAACCAACATTCTTAACGTCAAAAAACACAATTTTTTTATAAAGAATCAAAAATGTGCAAAGTGGCAATGACTGTCCTGATCAGCCAGAAAAAAACACCAAAACAAAAAAAAAAAAGTTTAGCAAGTCCGCTTGTAATCTATTTTCTTTAGTAATTGTTCTTGTCTGGCTTGCAATTTTTCCTTTTCTAGCAGTAACTTCTGCTCCTCTGCCTGAAGAGAATGAACATATTCAGTGGCTTTTTTCAAGATCACAACTTTTGCAGCTTTCTCATTTTGAACCAGTTCTGGAACATGGTCCCTTAAAGTGAGGAAACTTGACCGTAGATCATTACGTCGTTGACGCTCCAGGATATTATGGTTGCGTCGACGTTCACTGTCCTCCGAATCAGAGTTTCGAGGACTTGAACTCTTAAGCTTTGGTTGGATCGTGGGTTTTACTGGACGGGGCACCTCAACTTTTAACTTTTTCTGTGGTGGAGACTCTTCAGTCTCCACGAATGGAGAAGGAGCAGCATAATTATGCTGCTGGTGAATTGGGGCACAACGCTTTAATATCAGTCCATTCTGCTGTGTCCTGACTGATGAAAAAGTGGTATTATTAGGACGCACTGTAATAGTAAGGGTGGTAACAGACTTGTTGGTAGAGGAGCGTCTTTTCTCCACTGTAACAACATCTATTTCTTCTTCTTCATCCTCTTCCTCCTCATCTTCATCATCTTCTGGTAATAAAGGACAGAAAATAAAACAGACATTATTCTCCCTGAAAATACCTTTATAACTAATATCAGTATTTATTGACAAAATATATATCCAGTAAAAGCAGTAATGCAGTAACTGATGGCAAAACCGGGGTGCACCCACCACCTGCAGTCAGATATGACATAAATCTGTAAAAGTATGCAATACACACGAAATCAGTAAAGAGCAGGGATTTGTGAAAGCTTAGTAAGTTTGATGAGATGGGTTTTTTAAACACATCTAATTTTCAATCAAAATGGGGCTACCACCCACACAATCACAGAGGCAGAAAAGAATTTTTAGACAGAATGTATGTAGTTTGAATGGGATCGTCGAGCTGTGGCACAAAAGGCAAGCACAGAGCCACAACACAGCCCCTGCTTAGTAGAAAAGCAGCCGGAAAACGAAACAATCGCTGGGTTTGTTCTGAGGCAGAAGGTGAAGCTGCTCCAGCCGGGGACCCTTTAAGCCGGCGCTTGGTGCACTGCCAAGAAGACAGCTGTTGGAAGTGCTTCCTCACCCAAAGCTGTCAAACCAGACATTAAAGGGACAGCAGGCTCTGAAACCCGGGACGGATCACCAAGTTTGCAGCGGTGGTCACAGGGACCAGCTCATCAACACACGCCAAACCGCGGTTCAGCCCAAGTGGACTTCTCTGCGTACACACACACAGGATGTTTGGGGCATTTTGGGCTCTGTCAGTACAGGCGCTGCTCTAAGGGCTCACTAGTCTAGCTCCAGCCTGCCCGCATGGCGCCTAAGGGAATGCGCACACGGTCATCCCCCATAAACCTGTGCCCAGGGCGGCAGTGGCAGCTGCACTGCCACCCCCCCGAGGTCCCCGGGGACAGGAGACTATCAGGGCGCCGGAGTCTGCCCAGCTCCTCCGGGCCAGAGCTGCTGCCGGTGAAGGCTGCGGCCCCGCCGCAGCCGGCACAGGGCGAGGGGCGGGCGGGGGCTGCCCCGGGCCGTGCCCGCCGCCCCCGCGGGGCCCCGCGCTGCGGCCGCGCCTGCTGCCGCCTGCCGGCCGCCCCGCCCGGCCCGGCTCCGGGGCTCCGCCGCCCCGCCCGCCCTGAAGCAGCCGGCGGGGGGCCGCAGCCGCCATCCCCGTCCCCACCCCCACACCCTGGGGCTGCAGCACTTACCCGAGTCGCTGAGCGTGTCGTCCCCGGAGGAACTGCTGCTGCTGCTCGCCCGGCTGTCCCCGCCGGGGCGCGGCAGGCGGCCGCCCCGCGCAGCCCCTCCGGCCGCCGCCGGCGCCTCCCGCTTGTTGACGGGGAAGGGGAAGACCACGGCCGGGTCCACGCACTCGGGCACGGCGCCGCCCAGCTCCGCGCGGGCGCTGGCGGGGCTGCCCGCGGCCCCCGGGGGCGGCGGCGGCGCGACGGGCGCCTTGTTCTGCAGCTTCTCGCTCACCGCCCGCTCCAGCTTCTCGCGCGCCGAGAAGCCGCTCCACATGCAGTCCTGGATGATGATCGAGTTGAGATTGTTCGTCACGCCGGGGCCCGTCTCGAAGAAGTCCCCTCCGTCCATGCCGCCCCACAGGTCGGCCTCGGGCGGCAGCAGGAGCAGCTCCGATGCCCAGTCCACGGGGTCAGTGGGGCGGCAGCCCCACAGAGCCGCTCCTCCCCACGGCACTGGGCCCCCTCCCGGAGGGTGCTCCTGGAGCCCGGCCCGGCTGGGAGACAGAGGAGGGGTGGGCAGCAGCTCAAACTTTTTCCAGATGTCCTCGCCCGGGGGAGCGGAGTCCGGCCCGCACAAATAAAAGTCATCTTCGTCCGGGTAGAAACAAGGCTGCAAAGAGTCAAACTCGAGGTCTGGGTTTTTACTGACCATTCCTGGCATTACGGGTCTCTTTTTGCTAAACCCTGTGTCAAGCAATAGTTTCAAACACAGGTTTTATCGATATTTCCACCAAAGGGAAGAAGAGAGGTTCTCCCAAAACCTGAAATTAAAAAAAAAAAAAAAAAAAGAACAAAACAACAAAACCACAATTAAAAATACGAACAAACAGACACGAACGTGACTCCCTTCCTCTTAAAGGAAGGAAAAAAATTATTAATCCCATCATAAATAGCAAGCAAGAAGAAGCCTTTAGAAAGTTGAGGAAAAAAAATGCATCTCACACACCTTTCTTCTCACGACTCAAGATACTGAAATCAAAGCGCTCAGGTAGTGCTCCCCCGTGCAGAGCCTGCCCTGCCGCTCCGTGGGGACACAAACCCAGGCTGCACAGTCCAGCGGGGATGCACAGCCTGTGTACATAGCCCTCGCCTGCTCTCCCCAAACCGCTTCAAACGCTCAAAACAGCACAGTAACTGCAGACAGATGCATGGCTTTGATACCGTAATCTCTCCAGAAAGGCTTCTTAATATGCCAGCAAAAGTAGAGGAAGTTTACTCCTTTTGTCACTGCGGAACAGTGCAAAGGGGAGAGGAGAAAGATGCAAAAAAAAAAAAGGGGGGGGGGGCGGAGGGGTTCTTTGCAACTTCGCAAATCGCCAGTTCATTCACTCAAAGCGAGCCAGCAAAATCCGCACACAACACAAGGGGGGAGGGGGAGGAGGGGAAATCCAGCAGCAACAGAAATTATCAACCTTATGTAATAACCTCACACACAAAAATGCATTAAAACCACCCCGGCGCCACCAACAAAGCCTCCTGATTTGCCAAGAAAGCACGGGAAGTTTTTTCCCCCTTTTTTCTACAACAACGACGTTGCAAGGACAGCAACTCCGCACATTCGGCCACTTCATGCACGCAAACCTCCTGCAAACACACCATCTCTCACCTCCGGCGAGTGCGCGCTGCTGCCCTTACCTCGGCCGGACCCCCCCACTCACTACCCACGTCCAGTCAACAACAGCCCCATTCCTTTGCCGAGAGCTCCGTTGCATCAGACATTAAAAAAAAAAAAAAAAAAAAAAAAAGGAAAAATGCTTAAAGTCCAAAAGACCCAGTCAGCGTCTCCCTTCAGCTCGGCTAAGGTAACGCGAAAGGAAATCGTTCTGCTGGGTTCACAACAGCTGACGCTGAGACGGAGACCAAAAAGGGGGGGAAAAAAAATCCATGAAAAGCCTTATGATGAAACGCCGAGAAACGCGCCCGGCTCGGCTCAGCTGCGCTCCCGCCCCGCCCCCTGAGCGCCTCCAGGACTGTGCATTTTTCTACTCGGGAAATACATTAAACTGTTTAAAATGCAGAGCAGTAAAGAGGCACCTACAAAACACTGGCGATCTCAATGCGACAGCTCCGAACCAAAACACAAATATCCTCCAGGATTTTCTTCTGCTCAGTGAAAACCCCATTCAGGCTCCGCTCTGCCCCTGCGCTCCTCTTCCCGCCCCATCCTTCCCAGTTCGGCAACTCAAACGCGATGGAGAATTGGATTTATTTGACTGGGGTTTTGTCCTGCAGCCCAGAACCTGCAGCTTCCTCTTCTTACCTCCGTGGTGATGGTGGTGGGTGTGCGAGGGGGAGGAGTGGAGGGGGAAAGGGGAGAGGAAAAAAAAAAAAAAAAAGGCAGCTGATGGTGTCTGTAGCACTTTCCGCGCCCGCCCGCCGGCCCCCGCAGCCGCCCCGGCCTCCGCATCCACCCTCTACTCGCAGATAGATGCCTGTCACTGCACGCCTTTGAAGCAGCTGGATATTATTAACCCCCCCAAAAAGGCATTAAAAAAAAAAAAAGGGCAAGTTAAAGAAAAACAAAACACAAAACAAAAAAAAAAAAAAAAAAAAAAAACCTGACACGCTTGGGAGGGAGCACTGGGAAACAGCGGGAGAATGGCGGGAGCGCCGGCCCCGCCCCCGCTCCACGCGCGCAGGGCGGGGCCGCGCGTTTGGCGCCAAAAGCCCCGTTCGCTCTTTATCCTCCGGGAGGACGTTCGGATGCCGCGGGGCCGTCCCTGCCCCTGTGCCGCCCCTCCCCGCGCCACGCCGGCCCCCAGGAACGTCGCCTCCGGAGCGGTTCCTCCCCACCTCCCGCCGCTGCGACCTCGCGCGCAACCCCCCGGGGCAGTTGAAAATAAACAAACAAGGGCTAAGGGAAGTGGCCGAGCGACGGAGCCGCTCGGACGCAGGGCTCTGCCCACGGTCGGTAGCGATCGCCTCTCCTCAGGCCAGCGGTGCTCTCACGCCGCCGCGCTGCCGGCAGGAGCCCGTGCGGGCGGCCCCGCGCTCCCCGCTCCGCGCCGGCACCGGCACCGCGCCCGCCGCGCCCCCGTTCCGCTGCCAACGGCGACACCTTGCGGCCGCGCGGCGCGGCGGCGGCGCTCCCGGCGCCCCCGCGCATTGCCCGGCGGCAGCACCCACCGCTCTCTCGCCTCCTTCCCCCGGCGCGGGGCCGCGGGACGGGACGGGACGCGACACGCCGGGACGGGACGGGAGCGCGGTGCTCTCCTCGGCGGTGCGCGGCGGCGGGCGCGGGTACGATCCCAATCCCGCCGCCGCTCGGGGCGGTGCCTCCTTGCTCATAGGCTGCAGGTTGAGGCGGGGACTGGGGCGTCGCTCGCAGCAGGCCGGTGGCGGCGGGCGGCCGCTTTGTGTGCGGTGGCGGCGGGGCCGCCTCCCCGTCCCGCCTCGGTGGGGGCGAGCCCGGGCTGTTCAAACACGGTGCGCATGGTGGTGGGAGAGAGAACTGAGCGTCGATGGAAGCGACTGAGGAGGGAGAGGCTGCTCTTGAGAGAGCGAAATAAACCCTCCGTGGGGCAGGGATGTACTGTGTGTCCCTTCGCTTCGTCCCCTCCGGCAGTTTTGGGCAGGAAGTCCTGCTTCTCCCATGTGGTGATCATTCCTCGCGTCCATGTTACGCTTCGCTGGCCAAAACCTGGAGGCTCCAGCAGCCTTTCCGTGCCCTGAGGCGGCCTTGAGAGCCGTCGGAGTGCCGCGGAGTCCGAGGCTCGGTGGTGCTGCACAGCTGGCACCGCGGGCAGCTCCGGGGCCGGGCTGATCCCAGAGGGTGGCACCTGTTCTGCTATGGCCCCAGCCAAGGCACTGAGCTGCTGGCAGGCTCTGCTCGCCCAGCTCCCCCCTGCCCGCCTCCGCTCACCAAGGGAGGTGGCTCATCTCAGGAGCCTTCGGTTGGTCTGGATGACAGCAAAAAAGGCACCTGGAAGGTGAACCTTCTGTACCGCAGCTTCCGAGTGCCCAGGGTTCAGGCGGGGGTGCTGAAGGTGACCTTTTGATACTCTGAGTCACAGCTTGGCTGGAGGGAGCTGTGCAGGGCCGGGCACCGTAAAGCAGAGCAGCGCCCGACCTGCTGCTGTCGAGGTCGCTGCCAGCCCCTGTGGCATCAAGCTGGCGAAGTATTTGAGGCCAGATTTGCCTGAACTGTGGTGGTTTTGCCCCCCCCCCCCCCCCCCCCCCCCCATTCCTCTAAGGCACTTCAGATTCAGGACAGGGGAATTCATTGATTAGCAAATGTGCGCTCGGTACTTTGAAGATGTAGAGTCTTAGGAAAGCACAAAGATTTATGAATTTCTATTTGGATTGTTTGGCTGGCCAAAAAAAAAAGTGTGGGTGATTGGGATTTTTCTGCCCCTCACATTTTAGTAACCTTAAACAGGTTGAAGCTTGTGAGGAGGCATGAACAGTTAGTATGTGGGTCACAGAATATGTGAACAATTTAAAAATTCTCATCAGTCGATGGCCTTTGTGGAGTTAAGCAATTATATATGATTTTCTCCTTTAATTATTTTTGTTTTCTGTCTTGACTATAGTGGTTTTATATAGGCAAATATTGTTGTGTCCATCCAGAAAGGATGTGGGCTGCTACCTTATCTAGTGTCTAGATTTCCTCAACTGCCTTTTTAAGTTTTTCCTTTTTTTGTTTTTCCATATGTATGTACATGGAATTAAAACCATCAGCTTCTAGGAAAGCTCTGTTATGGTGTGCAATATCTTTTGTACCACCCTGAATGAGAACATTAATAATTCCAATCTTTTAAAGTAACTTTCACTGCCAAAAAACATCAAACCAACAAAAAACAAAACCCCCCACAAACAGGAAATGGAAAACAGTATACTGAGAAACATTACTGTGTATGAGGAGTAACTCTGTTTAGGTAAAAAGACCTGTTAAAACCCTCGATCTACTGCTTTGTCTTCTACAGTTGAGAAAGACATAGAAAACTTTGGAAAGACTGCACAAATCCTTGTGGTGTTTTGACTGACACTTACCTTGGGCTCTTTTATCAACACTTACATTTTTTTCTCTGATGTGTTCTGTCCCTAAAATGGCATATATCAAGAAGCCTCAAGGCAAATGAAATTCTGAAATTCTAGTAATACATTTATTATTATGTGGTCTCACTGAAAAAACTTGGGGATTAAGATGTGCTGGTGGTAGAAGTAGGTCCCAATAAAAACCAGTCATGTACCAAGTATGTTGAGGCGTTGTAAGAACTTGTTATCTGGAAAAGTAGAAAAGTGTAAAAAAGTATATAAAAGTCTAAAGGATGCTTTTACTTGTACAGTGGTAAGAATCTAAGCTGATCCAGTGGTCTTCAGCATGGCCCAGCAAGAACCCTGGGAAAGCCCTGTGCTGAGAGCTTGGATGTACATACCTGGGCATAATACACAGGAAAGTTATGCTCAGGGCTACTGTACATCTTCCCATTTGTTGTCATTGATTCATTAAGAAATGCTGTGTGAGGCAAATTTCTCTGGCCATACACACCTCTCATTCACCCTCACAGCCTGCAACTATCAAAAGAAGAAGAAGATCAAAAGAAATAATACTGTTACTTGATTTGTGTGCAGTTGTCTTCCCTCAGAGGCACCCAAACTTCAGTGCATTTCTGCTTTCTTTTCAGAAGCAATGTATGTATTCTCTTGTCTCCATGTCACACTGTAAAAGATTTTATAAACAATCTTGTTAATCAGGGAATGGGGAAAGTAGTCAATACCCCAGTGTTCTGAGTGCACTTGGCAAAAGTGTGACAGCATTGGGACAATTTATCCCTGTTCTGTATTTACCAACAGAAGCTACATGTGAAATTCTCAGTAGGACTAGAAAGAATGTATGAACACTCATAGAGCTTTTTATTTTTTTTTTTTCTTAAAAAAGACCTAATACACTTCCTGTTAAATAGCAGTAGTAAAATTTTCAGGTGGATTAAGTATTTGGAAGTAAGCATTAAAATTAGCAGTTAAAAAAGCTGCCAGGTTTAAAGCAGCAGATTTATTCCTGCATACGTTCAGTAAACTTGCTAGGGAATTGTGCTGCTCCCTGCTGTGTAGCTGCTGGTGGTGTGTAATCGAAACTATTTCTCTTGCTGATTTACCCACATCCAGGTGAGACAGGCTTAGGGACTTGCCCAGTGTCACTTATGGAAACTGAAGCACATTTCCCTTGTAAGCTGATTGTAACAGTCTGAGGTAGCAATTGCTTTCCCATAAATTCTTGCAAAGTGCATCAGCATTATCCATTAAAATGAGAATACAGTGCAGCGTCACAAAGCCCAGTGGATGTCACAAAGGCCTGCAAAGAATACAGATGTTCTTGTGACATAAAAATTACCAATTACTAATCTCAATTACTAGCCACAATACCTAGTGCTTATATAATGTTTGACATGACCAAGGCATTGGAAAATGTGAGTTATTTCACTTACAGTCACCACAAAGGTCTGTAGCCAATCTCATCTGTGCATCCAGAAGCACTTTATGGAGTACCTAGTAATCAAAGGACTAATTCTATTTAATTAGAACTAATTTTGAAACCATATGATTCATAAGAAGTAGTCTTATAGTAGAATAGTACTGTGACTGCTGAAAATAGAGATACTGGATTTATCTAGTGGTAAAGATGGCTTAATGCTCCACCTTTAAGTGTTCCTAGATATATCAGAAACCATCTTTCAAAAGGTGGTGAAAAGAGGTTTTTTCTTCTGTGCCTTTTACGTATATTTGGGTTCTTCAAAAGGGATTGGTCAGTCCAGTGTTTGTGTACTAGTCTTCTCACTCAGCTTCCTTTCCTTTCTAATTGCTCAGGGAGCATTGGAAGATTTTCATTAAAACCAGAAGGCCTAGAAATGTATTTTTTCTATTTGACAGAAGCTTATAGCAGTTTCTCTGGAAAACATCCTGCTTGCAACAGATTTTCAAACCCTATATATGGCTAGATAAATATCTAAGCATTGGTTATCTTACTGTTGTATTCTAAAGCAAAGCAAAACAAAAAAAACTTCAAAAAGTTGCAGGTAAGACCACTGAGTGGCATATTTCACAATGAGGGTGTTTATCTAGAATTATAGAATCAGTTAGGTTGTAGGAGACCTCTGAGACTGTCAAGCCCAACCTGTGACCAAACATCACCATGTCAGCCAGACCATGGCGCTGAGTGCCACATCCAGTCTTTCCTTAAACACCTCTAGGGATGGTGGCTCTATCACCTCCTGGGCAGTCCATTCCAATATTTAATCATCCTTTCCAGGAAGAATTTCTTCCTAATGTCCAACCTCCCCTGGCACAGCTTAAAACTATATCTTCTTATCACCAGTTGCCTGAGAGAAGGGACTGATGTCTGCTTGGCTACAACCTCCCTTCAGGCAGTTGTAGAGAACCATAAGATCTTCTCTGAGCCTCCTTTTCTGCAGGCTAATAGTGTGTCCTGCTGACCACACTATTCTGGTACAGGCCAGGATGCCACTGGCCTTCCTGACCACTTGGGCACACCCTGGCTCATGTTCAGTTGCTGTTGACCAGCACCCCCAGGTCCTTTTCCTCTTTCCAGTGACTCTTCTCCAGGCTGTAGCACTTCAGGGGTTGTTGTGACCCAAGGGCAGGATCCAGCACTTGGCCTGTTTGAACCTCATGCTGTGTCTTGACCCATTGATCCAGCCTGTCCAGGTCCCTCTGCAGAACCTTTCCACCCTCCAGCAGATCAACACTCCCACCCAACTTGGTGTCGTCCACAGATTTGGTAATGGCAGACTTGGTATGCTCTAGCCCAGTGCAATGATAAACTTTGTTATTGGTAGAATAACTTGTTAACTTCTGAAAAAAGTAGTGCTGCTTTGCTGCTTCTTTTTTTTTTTTTAATTATGGTGAATATCATATTTGTTCAGCACACCAAGACACTGATCTGTACTACCGTGCTGCAAATAAACAGTTGATTGTCATCTACCAGGAATTCTGAGGGTATCAGTGATGAAGATTTTTACTGTGTCCTTCAGCCACAGCAAATATGTCAGAACTCCTGCAGGGTTCGATGTCTTTATAAATAATCTTATCACAGGTCTTCAATTTTTCTTTGAAAGTCATGGGTTTGAGCTTCTTCAGTCAATATCCACTCCACTGTCTGTTAAAGCCAGGGAAGAACTGGAAAGCCATTGGAAAATTAATTTAGTAAAGCCTGTGAGACTCATTTTTTGCAGTTTTTAGGCATGGAGAGAACTACACTGAAGGGCAGTTTCTTGCTTCTCTTGACCTGCTGCAGGTAATAGTCAGGTGGGAAGAGGGCTGGTGAGGTCTCAGAGCTTCATCAAGTAAGATTTTCTCCTTACAGTGGTCTGTGGAAAAGCCAGTCTTCATCAGGAAGACTTGTTATTCTCAATTAGTTTAATTCTCTGAAAAGCTTAATTAAGCTAATATCTTTTTAATGCCACAGCAGGAAAAGTTGTTCAGTGAACACTGGAAGATCTTTGAGGTTGTTCACACAGCTTGTAAAATGGCTACTTGTATAGTTTGTTCCTCATTCTTATCAAGTTTCTTTTCTACCTGTATCTCTCTGCTTTGCATCACATATTCAATAATTTCATTATTTGAAGCATTGCAACATTTTATATTTATATGTGCTTAAATATTTTATCTTTTTTTTCAGCAGTTAGGTAATTGGGCATTTTTATGCAAGCTCACGTTCCTGACTGGTTTTGAAACTTTAGCTCAAAATGTTTCTCTGGTTGCAAAGCTTTTTAAACTATTCATTATAATGAGATATTTTACCAGATAATTCACTGAGACAAATGTGAAATGTGCAGTTGGGAAGGTAAAATTATAACCAGTCACATAAACCTGTCCTCATTAGCTCCTTTCAAACATCTCCAAATGTTACCAATAGAGAAAGACATCCTTGGAGAGTGGCTTGAAATGTGAATTCTTTAGTTTTCAATTGGAATCTGCTTTATGTTTGAGAGGAAGGCTTTAATTTCCTACATCTGAGATTCATTTTCAAATGCAAGCTAACAGGAAGATTAGCCTTTAAGGACTATTAGTGACTGGCCAGAATGGTGTTGGTGACTAGAACATAAAAGGGGAAAAAAAGGAAAATATGGACTTAAGAGTGAATAAGGGGATGCATCAAACTGTACTCTCAGCTGGTGTCAATTGAGATGTCTTCCTTCCACTGGGACTGTGCCAGATGAGACCAGGGACAGATCTGTCCTTTGTGATTCCAGCTTTAGTCCTGGGCCACAACTTAAAAGTAGTTTTCTGGATTGTTTAGTTGGTTCCTGTTTTATATGCAGCATATAGAGCCTTTACTGATAACCTGTGGAACATTCTTCAAAGTTTTGCTGTAAAAACTGTTAGCAGCTAAGGAAACACTTAACACTTATTGCAGTAATGAAAATATCTTCAGACACATTAAAGGCCTTTTTGGAGTTTTGATGGTTTTATTATTATTACCATCCCTGTTTTAGTAAATCAGCAGGTCAAAGTTTTCTTTATTTATGTCAGAAATTCTTGATGTACCTCTGGCTGCAAGCAGACATGTTTGAAGGGCTATGCTATGATCTTTGGATGTCTTACCATTTCTTCCTTTTCTGCATGTCTTTCATAATCTCCCAAGAGAGAGCAGGCTATGTCCTTTATTCACTTTAGCTAATTCTTTAGCTTATTTCCATGGGCTTCTGTGAAACTTTCCTGCTGTTTCCTTGACAAATCATGGATACCCCAGCCTTGATAAACGTGTTTGCCTCCTGGTGAAACAAATGATTGTTAGAGATTAGAAACCAGATTCTACAGAGCCAGGTTTGCATTTGTTTCATCAACTTCTGTGATCTATTAATATGTTTGATATATTTATATGTTTTCCAGGCAAATGCAAGGGGGTTTTGTATGAGCCACAGTTTGTAAGTCAGAAAATTGTTTTGAAGGGAGCCATGATCAATAGGAGGCTGAAAGAAGTGCCTTGTTCTGATCATTGTACATAATTTTGTAAAATGGTTTGGCAGGTTACAGACTGTATGTGGCAAACTAAGGTGAAGCTGAAAAAAAAGAATACAAGACAGAAGACAGCAGAGCAATGTTAGTCTTGTAGCTACCCCAAAGAAGGTATGACTGAGAGAAGAAAAGGTTATATGGAATTTTAGTTGAAGGATATTATAAAGCATCATTTTAAAAATCCTTTGAAACTGCTCACTTGTTTTGCCTTCACTTTTAATGAATTTAATAATTTTATAAAATACTTTTGATTTAGGTAATTTGAAATGTCAGTGCAGAAGAAGCAAAGTCAGAATGTCCTAGCACACCTTAATTAAAAGAGTTTAAAAACTGTTTAAAACAGTTTATTGCTGTTTGACTTACAGCTGAGAAAACTGAAAACCATGTATTTAGTGCTGTTTTAACTGTGATACTTTTTGGATATTAATTTCTCTTTTGATCATTGTATAGAAGAGACTTCCTTGTTTTACTGTTAACTGAAACAACCAAAACTGTAATCCTGCTTTGGTAGTGCAAAGCTATGTTCATGTGATCAGAGATACATGTTAAATGTTTTTTCATCTGTAATCTAATATTTATGAGCTATTACAGTATGAAGGCTTTCTGGTAATGAAGATATTTGTTTTCCTGTGACATGATTTCACTGCTAAAAACAATTTCTATTTAACAGAAGTGAAATATTCTTGATATCTGCAAATGTAATTCTGTCTAATATCAAAGTTTAGAATAGATGGGCCACATTAGGAGAGGAATATACAGAAATGTACATTATTTCAAAAGAGATGAAATTTATATTAAAGGATGAAAATAATTGTGAAAACTTGTGATGTTTTGTTTCTATTGTGAAATTACCCAAGTCTTCTAACAACAGTTTTCATTGTGTCACTTCCAGAGTGCTAAATAAGTTACATTTTGGCAAGATCATTGTCTCAAACATACTAGCATTATGCTGGCATTCCTGCTCCTTTGACTTGTATCGGGGTGCAGGCAGCTAGATCAGCATTAATCAGTGCAGAAAATCACATTTATGTGCATGGGTTTCAGGCTGCTGGTGAAGGCTTGTTCTTGGAAGGACAGCAGGACACATACAAGGTTGGAAGGCATCATCATTCCAGTGTGTCTTGGTGTTGAGGACTCAGTTTTTGACTCCTCTGGAAAAAATAGTACTGAAATGTTTTGTTTCTAAGCAATTAAAAAAGATCACACTTTGGTAGTTTAATGTACTTACAAGAAGTAGCAGCAAAGTGAATATAGGTAAACATCAGTGGGAGAAGAGTGCTGTATTTATGCAGAGGCATGTCTGTGTATGTGTTGATGTACACACGTGTATGTGTGTGCGTGTGCAGGTGTGCACAGGTGTGGTTTTATACTCCAACTGTTTAACTTTTTCAGAAAAAAAAAGTTGAATCCTTGTCTATAATATTTTTCATTTTTAAAGGATTATGTCAGTATTATATTCGTTATCTGCTTCTACAGAGGATTTAGGATATGTCTACCTGGGGCAACAGAGCATGAAGACCATCCCCAGTTCACCGAGGTTGGACTAGGGTGATAAATCTGTGAAGCACATTTCATTGTTGATAGCTCAAGTACCAAAGGTATATAAACTGTATTTGCTTGACCCTCTGCTCAGGATAGTAAGTTTTCCCCCTTCACAAGGCTAATCACCTGGGCTCGGCCTAATTTTGAAACTTCTGTAGAGTATCGTTCTGGCACTTAACCAGCCAGGCAGCTGCATTATGTTTGAGCATGCTGTGTGAATGCACCATGTGTAAACAGGGAGAGTATTTGTCTTAAGCTGTTAAAAGAAATATTTAATATCATTCACTGTCTATTTTATTTCTCTTATTAATATTTATAATCACCTTTCAAGCCTATGAGTGTTGAACAGTGTGCAGTAGACTTGGACTCATGGTAGATGATCATAATGCTAAGATAGGATGAAAGAGTGTGTCCTGGGGTTTTGATTCTAGTTTTAGTTTAACCTTTAGAGCTGTAGCAGATCATACTCAAGCTCATGTCAATTTTCACATTAACTTTCATTTTTCCTCACTTGTAAAAGGGGGTGGTGGTGGTTGGTACCTCTGTGAAGTATTTCAAGAACTTCAGGAAAATTGCACGTTGGTAGCTAAGCCAGTGAAAAATTACTAGATTTTTCTTTTGTAATATGTTTCTACTAATATGATGGGGGAACAATACTCTGCAGTGAAGGGGAATTGCTATGTGATGTAGAAAGTAAAGATGAATGTTGGAATGAGACAGAGGAATTCATTTTGCCTTAAGGGATGGCTGCAGTGCAAAGATGTACATCTATGGTAGTCATTATAGGCTGTTTTTCTAGTCAGTGGAGTACACTTGCCATAATCCTTTTGACTTTCTTTAGATGTCTGCTTGAGGGTGAGATGAATAATGCCATATGAATAATGCTCATTATATAATTTAATCTTGTGTCCTTCTGTAGAGGTGTCTCCTGCTGGTCTGTGTTGGTTGTGGTTGCTTTTGTTTGACTAAAGCACCACTTTCATTAGCTTTCCTTAATACTAATTTGTACTAGTAACCTGATATTGGTAGTTATGATACTAAATTTTCCCTTTCCTTCCAACACATATCTTGCATTAACCTTCAAAATTAGTTCATGAATCATATAAACAGCAGTTGAAGCTGCTCCTCATGGAGTATTGTCATGTTTGACAGTAAGTGCTGAGGGTTGGTCAGCGACTGCTGTGAAAAGTGAAGGGTACATTTGGCATGCACACTGAAATGCTGGAGTGGTGATCAGTATTTTGACAAACAGCTTAGTCTGGCTTGGTCAGCTATCAGGATGGTTGCATACACATTTTGCTATATTATCTTGATAGCATTACTTTTGGTTTTGAACTGAGGTCAGGATAATTATAGAGAGAGATGTGTCACTGCTTAACAAGGCTATAAAAATGACTACTCCGTTTCTGCAGCTCCTTCTGAGGTGCATTGACATTTCTACTGGGGTCTGTGAGTTATGTCATTGCAGATATTTGCTTGATGGTTGTAATATGAGTACAAGGCTTTTCAATATATTTACAAAAATATATGTTTTATCCTCTTTGGAACTGGGATATTATTACATACAGAGTGTAACTACATATTTAGACTGTGTTATTTGTGCAAGCTTGTTCTCATGAAATTAACATAAAGAGAGTTCTCATATGCATGTAAGTGCTGGCATTTTTTCCTGGAGCTGGCTTAGGAATCTGAGTTAAAAGTAAAGGTGAATAATGAAACGTGATGTATGTGTACATTCCATGTCCCATTATGCTGATAGCCCTGTATCTGTCATTTTGGAGATGACATGAAAAGATAATGAGTAAGCCTTTGTGCATATCCTGTGGCTCAGGGAAGGAAAAAAGCTCTTCTGAGGCTTGCATGTCATTAGCAGTTACTATTGGAAAACCCCCTTCTGCTTGTCTTGCCTTGTGAGATGTGAGACTTGAAAGAACGTTTGCTTCTTTTACTGGTTTGAAAACATATTTAACCTCAGAGAAAGGAAGCCAGGGAAAGCATTGAATAACTTGATTTACCATCTCTTGAAATACCTCCTTTACTAGTTCTGTGCCAGAATCTGAAGTGCTGTAGTGACAGCAGCCAAAAGGGAGTGAGGATTTGGATAGAGATAAAGGGAAAGATTAAAAAAAGAAGTCTAAACCTATATTTAATCCAATGGTCTCGTTATCTGAAGCTGGCCACTTCCAGGAGCTCTGCAAACCTTTCCTTTAGTGAATGAATTGAGCCCTTTGCTGTAATGACAAATACTTGTGAGAAATACTTGTGGTATGTTAATGCTACAGAGAAAAAGTCCAACTGAATTAGATAGAAAAGGTATGACTTTTTACATCTGTGGTGCATGTGCTTTATGTAGGCAAAGATGACCCAAGAGACTGTCTGAGTTGTTGAAAAGCAGGTTTTGGAATGACACCCCAAGAACAGCTGCTGCTGAGACTGGGGAGTAGGGGGCATGTGCTTATCAGTGAAATGTCCAATTAAAATTGATGGACTAAATTTCTTTAGTCTGAGAAAAAAATGGGATTGATTGATGTTTCTGATGGTTTTATTATAAAACATTGCTACTTCCACATGATTCTAAAATTTTAATTCACATATTTGTGGTTAACTTTTAGCTGGTTGATTTTGGTAAACTTCTACTGACTTCAACCGGCTAAGAACCTTCTTCACAATCATCACAATATTATTTACTTGAAGTATCTCCTGAAGTATCTCCTTAGAGCTCCAAAGCTCTAAGAAAAATGGTTTCAGGTCTCTTTGGAAGTAGATGTTTGGCCCTAAGTAGTGTTCAGCAGCATACATCCTAATTTGAGGATGTCTAGTAATTAGGCACTGCAGAGCTGAATCCAGCAGTAGCTGGGTCACCCTTGTGATTATGTGTTGCCTTTGGAGATTTTGGCATTGGGTGAGCTGTATGCTCCCTGTAGTTCTACCTGAATTTCACATCCTCCTTTTCTCCCTTCCTAGAAATGACTGCTTAGTAATTAAAGGCTCATAAGGCAAACATTTAAAGCTATATTATAATTTCACTTTTCCCAGACATGACCTTTTTATTTCTGCCATTAGATCCTCCTGCAGGGTAAAAAGGGAGTACATCCTCACATTTAGCTGTTTTCTGGAGTAATTTCAAAGCTGCAGCTGAACCAAGAGGACAAAGATGGACAGAGAATCCTAAACAGAGTCAGCAAGTTTTGAACAGTCCATAGGAATGTGCATAATGACAATTTTGGAGAAAGGTGCCACACATAACATCATGGCAGTCACAGCAAGAGGCCACAAGTGGTTTTTTTTTACATCAAAGTGGGAAGTGAGATGTGGCAAAACTGAAGACTTTGGAATGTTGTGAGGTTTTGAGAATCTCAGGAAGGCTGAAGGCAGAGGCTTGGAGTAAGAGGCTTTTCAGTGGCTGACTTGCTTTAATTAGGAGCAATGGATTTAAAGTTCAGCATGCCGATGGAAAATAATTCTCTTGCACAGCCATTAGTGAGAATCTGAGTCCTTTATTTCTGTTGTTATTTAATTCCACTGTGTATGAGGTTGTCATCAGAAGAATGTTTTGTTGCTTGTTTATTCAGGTCAGGAAAGTTGCTAATGAAATATGTAGTCACATAGTAATTATGTCATCAGATACACTGCTACAAAACTCTCCTTAGTGAAGAGGAATTTCCTTTGCACCTGATGATATTTTTCAACATAAAATATGTCAAAGCTTAGAAGATTATCTTGGCAGAGCATCATACCATTAAAGCAAGATTGAATATATCCTGTCCAAATCTCTTGCTTCTTGTAATGGTGCCTAAGGCTGCAGTCCTCCAGATGTTGATGCTACCAGCATTTACATTTTGAATGAAAACCCCCTCTTGTTACCACAGACACTTCACAGTAGAAATTCTACACTTTTTTGTCAGAACAGTTTGTGTGATGTCATGTAAAATATTGTGATCGGGAAAAAAAAGCATATTTTTCCCCCCTTCAAAATAATTTGCCTTTAGCAATTATAATGAGAAAGGATGGGACAGCAGCTATTTCATGCTCCTTGCTTCCCAGTCTAGGTTAAGGTTGCAGTGTTTGCCCATAAATAGCTAAAAATTGCCTTAGTCTCAGGAAGGAAACAGAAGGTGCTGCAGTAGAAATAGAAGTGAGAGGGCAAGCAAAACCTTTCTTGCACTAACACTGTCCAGACATCATCAGCATGAAACTTAATGAGCCTTATTTACACTGAGTCAGCTCACTCTGCTCTAGCCTTAAAGGGACCCTAAAACAAGGAAGAATGGGAATCATTTCCTCTAAGTTTTAGTACCTGACACAACTGCTCCCACAGGGGTTCGAGAGATGGTGGTAAGACAGTTCCATTTTCTTAGTTTTGTTGGATACCAAAGGCAGCTTGCAGCCTTCTTGCTGTGGTGCTACAGCTTCACATAATTTTTTGTGAATGAAAGGCAGGATGAAGTGAGCAAGGGATGACAAAGGGATGAGCTAACAGGACAATGAAAAGAGAAATACATCTTTCTTGGTGTATATTGTTAGTAATAATATACTATATTAGTAATAATAAAGTTGAGGGAGATTGGGCAGGCTTCCATTGGAATTATATTATTTTTTCCAAGAAGAATTATATCACCACATGCATATCCAAAGGTTGCTTTGTCCTGCTCTCATTGACAAGTTTAGCTATCTTATTGCTCAGTGTTTTTCTGGGTTGGTAGCTGAGGTTTGAATCTGGTAAAAAGATTCATGGTGCAGATGCATAAACTAATTTTCCAGTCCATTGCTGCTGTTTCTGTGCTGTACACTAAATTGGAGCTTACAACTGTCAGCCTGAAGAAGCAAGGCATGGCTTGGAGGATTGCTGATACTTTCAGGTTCAGATGTTCACCCCATCACCCTCCAAGAAACAGATCTTGGTCAGACCATTAGTAACAGTTCCAAGGAAAGCCATGAATTCACTACCAAGCAGAATGTGTAGGCATTACCTGGGTCTTGTGTGTGTGGTTTTAGGGTAGTGAGATATATATGAGGAGAAACAACAGTGAGAAGTAACACACCGAGTCTTCCATACAAGTGAGTTATGAAGGTAAATGATTTTCCCAACTGCTGTTTTCCCCTACACAGCAACTTTGTATGGGAACACCTTATTAGAAAAAAGTATTGGGATTGTGATGTGTGTGGGATTCATTTACAGGTTATACTTATTCAAAATGAGAGGGCTCAGTCTTTTAAAACTCACTTTACATCATCAGCCTTTATATAGTGGCAGAAATACCATCACTTATATATATTCAGCACATGCACACAAATACAGAATGTCATGTGCTCTTTGTTTTGTGCTTGCACTTCAAATAATTTCTATTCAACCATGATATCTTTTGGCATGGATGGATGCTTGTTTGTAGAACAAGTAAAATAGTTCCTGAGTTAGAAAGGTCATAGATGGGGCAATGGGCCTGGGGACCCAAAGCTGGAAAATGTATTAACATAGTTTAATCAGTCATACTAAATTCCACTGTGGCATATTTCCTCAACAAATTAGTTAAAAGGATTCTGGGTTCTGTCACTGGAAAAGAAAACACTTATCTTTATTCTAAAAGGAGGTTTTTTCTTTAATTATTGTGTCTGAAAGTTTTTTGGGTTTTTTGTTTGTTGGGGTTGTGGGGTTTGTTTGTTTTTTTTTTTTTTCATTTTTATGAGAGTCAGTTTAAGTTCATGCTCTAATGTTTAAACCTTATATTAGGATATTTGGCCTTTCCTGTAAATTTTGCCAGAGCTTTGTTGTGTAGCCTTGGCCAAGTTACTCATTCCCTCTGTGTCTCACTTTCACTCTATTCAGGTGACTCTCCAGCACTGTCCTAAACGTCAATGTGTCTGTAAAATGCAATAGTGGAATGTGATTTTAATATCAGATGGAATTTCTAAAACTTACTGCCATTCAAAGAGGTAGCAAGTATTTGGAGGTTGGCTAATTTGTTTTATCCAGCAGGTTCTCTGCTGAAGAGCCATCACTTCAAATATTGAAAGAATGTACATGCAAACCATTGGTGTGTTTTGGCAGAACAATATGCTTAGGTGAGTAATCCCAAGCAGAGGAGTGCAAATGTGAAAGGATATCAGTGAGATTCCTCTGAAGAATGTCTGTGGTTGTTTCATTTCTAGAATGACCATCTGAGTTATGCAACATTAACTACCACTTGAATAGTTTGAAGCCAAAGTTGGAAGCCAATTTATTGTGGCCATTCTTATGTATCCTATACAACTTGGTACCCTGCCTCCTTCATCCCTTGAGAGGAAGGGTAAGAAAGGCACTTCAGGAGGGAATACAGTTCCTTTACTCTGGGGTGACTCTGCAATCATTAACAACAGCACTCTAGTTGAGTTGCACTCTCAATACATTCAAATTGAAATTCCTCCTCTATTAGAGTGCTACCTCTTTTTCACAAGTACCTTGTAGAGCTTTATAGCTTATAAGCTTCATAATGGTGGCATCCCACCCTGAAATACGACTGTAGTATGATACACTGTGCAGAAGAACTCATCTATACTTGCTTTTTTCTTAAATAGATATGCCTAATGGATTTTTGAAAAGTAGAGAAGTAATTAATAAAATTTAGTAATTAGTGATATGGTAAAAATAGAATTCCTCTAAATCACCTTAAGAGTTGGACTGTTTCCATCTACACCATTTAAATAGGTATTAATTTAAAGCCAGCTGCTTCTTGCCTTTTGCATTTCCGTATTGCCCTGTTAGCTTTTTGTTCTTCCTCCTGAGGATTAAATCTGTGTCCTGCAGGCTTATCAGCCCTGACTTTTTGAATGTGACAATGCTCACTGTGATCTCCTAACTCATCAATCAAGTGGGACCATAGCCTTCAAAAGGGTTTTACAGAGCCTCTTTCTTGAATAGTGCACAGTATTTCCATACTGAGGGCATAGTATGCCATAAAATAATGTTTATGTTGCTTTAGGCTTAATACCATACCATTTATGAGCACAAGTGCTGAAGTAATTTGGAAAGAGATGTTAACTTTATATCCTGCTAGGGAAGTAGTTTTATTACTATGTATGCAAAGCAACAGGAAAGCAAAGCTTTGCTTTCATATTTTATTAGCTATCATTATCATGTTTCAGGGCCTTTTTCTTGTATCAGTATTTGCAAACATATAGAAGTCTTTCTTTATAGCATACTAAGCAGCTAGGAAATTAATAATGTAGCTTCTGAATCTTTAGAAAAAGCACTTGCTTTAGAAAACAAAGAATTACTTCAGCAATGAGGCTTAAAAATGACAGATGTAGAAAAGTAACTTTGTACTTAAGCGTTGGAAAGTGGGATGGAGATGAAAGCAGCTAACCTAACTGCTCTCCAAAGGAATATCACTGTTGGCAGTGCCAGCCATTTAAATATGAATCAAGTCCCAACATAGTCCTGAGATATCCTAAAATCATTAAAATATACTTCAGGTTACTTTTTGTTTGCCCACTGATTTCATTCTTTGGGGTCGCTTTCTGAGTTTTTTGTCATACTTGGGAGATTGAGAAACCAATGTTAGGATTTTTCAAGTAGGGACCATTTGTCAGAAGCATGAATTTTAATCAGATTACAAAATACTATGAAATTCCATAAACCTGTGAAAGTTTGTAATACTGTGGTAAGCAAAGTTCTGAGATACAACTTTTTCAGTCTCTGAGATGGCTTTTGGGTGGATTTGGAAACTGAAATTCTACACTGAAAAAAATAATGTACAATTAAATGCCTTGTTTTGGTAAGGTTTAAGGCTATTTTTATTTTTTCATACTTGTGGTTATTTTTATACTATAGAAGACATCTCAAAAAACATCAATAAGCGTGTAACAGTGTAATAATACTGTACTAAAGGAGCTTGATCATGTTCATGTTCAAATTCTAACAGAATGGATTTTCCTATGGAAATAAGTGTTTTCCTTTTTGTGAGAATTTACTGTGTAAGAGTATATTTGCTAACCCCATTCTGGATCCTAAGTATTAAGTATTAATTGCACCCAGAAAATGGAATCCTAGACTATAGATTGCCTTGTATTAAAAAATAAAGCATCTATGACTTTATAAGTATTCTGTAGGAATGAGAAGATTGTTATGTAGGAACCAGTCTAGAGAGCCATGCAGATTCCTTTTGCTCATTGCAGATGAGTTTTGAAAGTAGAGTCTACATGAAAGCAGGTAATAATGATACAGACGTGGCACAAGCATTGCCACATCACAATTGCTGCTTCTAGACTTTTAGGTGTCCATGATCTTAAAAAAAAAAGAAAAGAAAAACCAATTCAAAGAAACACCCAAACCAGCCAACTAACCAAACAAAACCACAATAAACCTGCTAAGATGACTGGTTTTATGACAAGAAATGAAATTACTGAGATACCTCATAATAATCTGAAAAAATGTTATCTTGTCTAATCTGAGATGTTAGCAAGCATTACTCATGCTGCAGGTTTAATGGTTAATTGAATGTGCAAATTATCATTAAAGCCCCTCTATCTTAGCTAAAAACTTTTGAAATGTCTTTCACTGAAATTAAATGCTTTTTATCATTATACTTCTTGTCTTCCTGAGGTTCAGTCTTCTCCTTACCTAGCAACGGATTTTATTTGAGTGCTCATAATAATGAGGAAGTCAAATGTTAACAGAGGAAAGGTTACAGCTGTTCTTTATCCACTTGCTGCTGACACAGAATTTGTTCAATTGATATTTTATGAAAAGTTCTGGGACAAGCAGAAAAAGATGTGATTCTAGCAATTAGAGATTTCTGTACCATTGTGGTTCAGTATGTCATTACAGAGACCAGAAGCCTCTTGCACTTGGAGCATGCGATTTCTTCTCAATAAGATGTTATGGTTGGCCAAGTTAAGCTGTAGAGATACAAAATGAGAACGATCTGCTTCCTGTGCATTTGTAGTAGACCATTAAGGTATGGATCTGGATCTTGGTATGAATCCAGCAAATGCCAGGTGTGCTTTCCTAGCCTCACGAAGATGAACATTCGTGGGGTTTGGCAAGCTTCCGAATGAGCTTGTTCAGGAAGGAGGGATTTTTTTATGCTTTTTGGTTGGTTTGAAATCATGAAGTGCTGCAAACAGTCAACCTTCGTCATTGCTAGTCAAACTAGTTTTGGCTTGAAAGACAACACAAGTTTCTTTATTTGAAATCCATATTTGTAATTTCTGTGGAAAAGGCCTTCTGTTCGTTATTCCTTCACGAATCAGTAATAACACGACTAAATACAGGTGGTTTAGGTCTTCATCTAAGTTTCATTTGCAAAAGCAAGTAACCTCACCATGAAGTGTGAACTGAAGTGGGGCTATGTGGAATTAACTTTGCAGCTCCCTAGTTGGTCCAGAGTCTATTATTCTGTTGTCATGCTCATCTTTTATTTGCAGTCATTTCAGCTTCTCCAAGTGACAAACTATGTTAGTGTCAGTGTTGAATGATAATTGAGAATCTTGTTATGCCCAAAAAATTATTTTAAAGAAACATCAAATTTACAAGGAAACTTCAAAATTCAAAATAGCTGCATTCTGAGTTCAGCTGTTGCCTTTTTTTGTCATGGTCTGTCTTGATGGCAACACATCCAAGTTTTACTCTAGAGTTCCAGGTTTACCCAGAGCACAGGATGTTCTTCTCCAAAATAATTCCGAATAACATTTTACACTTTATAAAACGATTAGACAGTTGAAAGAGGCAGAATATTGCTGGAAGAAAAAGAATGATCTTGAGATGAAGTAGATAAGAAAATGCCCTGTAAAAAATTAATTTTATACCAGTCTTCCTCCTGCTTGGCCAGTCACTTTTAAACAGATTTTCAAAGATAGGAAGGAATTTCATGTTCTTTATTTTCAAGTCGCCACAGTGTTCTTGGGCCTAGACTTAAAAAAATTCTAAGCACTACAGATCTAACTGGGGTGTGTACTTGTACTAGGTAAATTATTAAAAAAAGAGGGTGCATAGGTAACAAATTGGACATCCAGAATTAATGGTGTTTTTATTGTCTTGATATTCTTCCATAGAAAAAGGGAATGATAATTGTTGTTCACAGAAAGGGTGTGAGATAAACAGTACCATTTTTATAAAGTTCTGAGGTTCTATTATGGTATTGAAAAACTTAGGACGAACCCATGATACCCCAGTGTTTAAACAGTATGCATATTAAATATGGACCAGGGCAACTCATTTGTGTGCCATATGGGAAACAGCAGAGGAACAAATATTCAATTACCTACAGGAATGCAATCAGTGCCTTGAGTGGTTTTGGTCATATCCTAAAGCATTTGCTGCAAGACCAGTGCATACACCAAAACATGCTGTCTGTGTCTTTTGCCTGTGTTTTGATTTTACACATGCAAAGTTGAGCAAGTTGAGCATATAGTTGAGCTTATTGTTAAGCATAATATAACTTTAAATACAAATTTATTCATACTAAAAGCAATCTATGAACAGATTCATGATCTTAAATAAATACTGCATCACTGGATTATTGGATTGCAGGTAAATAGCTAAACTGTTTCCTATTTCTAGTTAGCTGTAGGCATTTTGTAGTGCTTGTTGATCACCATGTTGCCAGGAGATGAGCAGAGAGAAGCAACTGGTTAACAGCTGGTTGCATCTGGTCACAGCCAGGAAAGCACAGCAATAGAATAAACAATTCAGTTTTCAACAGCTGCATTTGCAGTTACAGTCTACTGAATCAAATAAGTTCAGTTTTCCAAATATAATTTGTGAGTTAGAAACATAAATTATCTTTAGAAACATTTAGTAGCAACAAGAAAAAAAAAACTATCCTTATTTTATATTTTGTCCCTCTTTTACTATTGTTATTTTTAATTCCTGACTTTGGTTTAAACATTTAGAACATCTACTAATAAAAAACAGGCTTAAGCATTTTAATTCTCTTCTGTGTTTTGTATCCTGATGTACATTTCTGTGTTTCAATCTCCAGAGGTTCTATGCTCTCCTTTTTCACTTCTGGGAACACTTGAGTACTGTTAAATATTCCCTAATAAACACTAAGTACCTTGCTAACAGTTTTTGTTTTCCCTGGGAAGTCAGCAGATACAATATTGATGGGTAAGTGTAGAACATGTTATTGAAGAACTAATTGGATTTGGAATGTTGTCAAGTAATGGAGTGCCTGAATATGCTACTGAAGGCCATCCAGAGAATGGGAGATGGTCATGCTGTTTGAAGACATCATGCTGGGGCCAAAAATATTTGTATCTTTTCTCCATCGAGATGTCAGCATTCTCAGATGCCATGTTAGTCTGTATTATCTTCCTGTCGTGGAAAGTAGTAGCCTGTGAATGAGAAAAAGAGCCATAGATCACAGGTATAGCAGATTATTAAAGCAAGGCATATCAAGTTTAGGTGAGATTTTGGCAGATAAAAAACCTTTCAGGTTGCCTTTTGATCCACATACCACTGCAGCTGCAGTTGCTGTCATGTAGTGCCTATCTTACATAAAAAGCTATTTCCAAAGTAACAGGTAGTAGACAAAAAAGTTTGTCTAAGTTACCAAAGAGCCTTAACAGTTTCTTCAACCTGTTCTTATCTCCTGAGTAAATAAAAAACTGCCTAATATGTATTTACTTGGGAGACTGAAAGGCTTTCTTTAAAGTCATTAGTACTACTTGCACAGCTAGTCCATATTTTATGGGCTCAAGACTTTTTATTCATTCACTTTTTCTCATTAAATTTACCACTGTTTGGAGTCTGATTTCATAATATTTTATTTAAGCTATTTTGATTACAGTCTGAATTAGGGCAAGAGGAGTGAGCCCAAGGCTGTATTGTAAAACATTTATGATGCTAAAATCTTTTAACAACAATCTTTTCTGTTTCGAATTGATGTGAACCAATACAGTAATTAAAAGATCATTCCACTAGCAAACAAATAATCATACTAATATTAGAGTTAGGATATTTGTCATGTTAGTCCATCTTATTCAATAGAGCATGAAGAATTTTAAGATCTTTTGTTTACTTATTCATCTTAACTTTGGTGTGCGAAAGGTGTCATGCCAGAAAAGCCAGAAGAGGCAATGATTTGATGATTTCCTAACTATAGTTGTCACACAGGTAGACACACAGCTATGTGTATTTTTAAAAGGAGCCATGTTAAAGATGATAATTGAGCCATTTAGCTTAATGCAACTGTATGTATGTCTTTGAGTCATGAAGATCATCAGTCAGATACCTGAAAACATCCCTTGGTGAGTCCAAGTGTTAAAATGATGTATTTTTCATCCATCACATCTTCACACAACTTAAAGAAATGCTACAGTTTATGTTAATGACCTCATAAGTACAAATCTATCACAGATGGGTTTTTACTTTGTGCATAATCACAATATCAGCAAATGTGCCACCCTCTGGACACAAGCTGGCTTGTACCAATGGAATAAATGTCTTATGCTAGAACCAAGGCTATAGGTAGATCGAGTTGGTCTGAACTTATGTAAAATTCTTGTTTCATTTGAAATGTATTGCAGCCTTAGAACTTGGCTTTAGGTTAATTGTCTGGATAACCTTGAAATCTCAAAAAAGTCCATACATAGTTCAGTTCACCAGTTCATCCCAGAGTAGAAGAATGAGTGGGCACAAGAAACAAAAACAGAAGGGAAAAAACAGGAAAGCAGACAAATTAAATGTCTCTTTTGCTTTCGGTAGAGTAATAAGCAGCCATTATAGAAACTATGCACAATATTATGTGTCCTTCAGTCTAGCACCTCTGCAGAGAGACAAGAGAAAGTGTCTGGTCTGACCTCTGTGGCTGCTCAATATACCTGAAAACTGCTAGAGAAAGGAATGGACCCCACATCTTTGGTACCAGCCCATCATTGCTGTCCAAAGGGATGCAGAAGCAGTTGCTTACTTTGCAGCAAATGTATTTCTCCTGAATCATTACAGCATTCTCTAAATGACAAACTGAGGTGTGAGTGGAGCATTTTTATCCAGGAGATCCCTACACCAGTACTCCCCTGTGAGTGTGGACTTCAGCTCAGCTAGATTAAAAGGGGAAGGTGGGGACAGTGATCATGTCTTGAAGTAGCACTTAAATGTGTAGTTTTAGCCAAGTTGAACATGTGTGTCCCCACGCTCTTTTCTCTGATTACAATGTCACTGATAAATCATACATGTATTTTTGCAACATACAAGTGCTATTTCTTGGTGTCAGTAACCAGGTGCAAAGGTATGATGATAAATGGCAATGTTTTGCACTGTGAGTAAAAGTAGATATAATGATTGGGTTAGTCACATATGTGAGTTCAGCATGGCATATTCTCATACATTATTTTTGATGTTCCTAGAAGGCAAGACCAATATAAGGGACATTTCTCAGAGCCATGCCACTTTAGTGATAACAAAACCTAAGGTTATGCTATCATCAATAGCAACTTCTGGTGTCAAACACTGTGACTACTTCAGAACAGCTGGAAAAAACAGAGAAGTGGTATTATTAGAAAGCATTGTTTCTGTTTCTCTTATCCTGTTGACCATTGTATTTTTTCCATTCAATGTATAACTCATGGTGTCAGCACTGAACCTGGTCCTGATCCAAACACAGAAGGGAGGAGATTTCTAAATGCCAGCCATCTGCCTGCTCCTTAAAGGAATGCTGGTCAGCTACTGCAACCACTGTCAGCAACAGGTAGAGGAATGTGAAGAATGTTTAGAAAAATGCATAAAATGTATGTCTTGTTTTCTTATCTCTTCTCTCACACAACAAGAAGACACTTGCCATCAGCCCTGTAATTGTCTTTTGGCAAATTGTTTCATTACCATTTCCTGCCACAGACAGAACAAATTGTCATTATTCTTCTAGTCTAAATTTCTGTTTGTCTGTATAAATAAGTGTGGTGTGGCCAAGAAAGGTACCTTTACAAAGTACTACCATCTGCTGTACTGTCATACCATTGTGCTTTTGAGTCTTTCAGACAGGTTTTTGCTAATATCAAGAAAATTATTTTGAAAATTATTTTTCAATGTAATAGTTGCTCATAAAATTGTTTGCTTATTTTCTCCATTGCTGTGGAATTTTTGGGAGCAGACAAATGAAGGTGGAAAATGCATCTGAGCAGAATACTGGAGGGCAATAAAAATCACATAAAACTCTTGTATTCTTACTCCAGGTGAAATCTAAATCACAGATTTGCATATGACCTTATTGTATTATTTGTGCCACTTTCTCTGACTTGTTTAGTCTGTGATGACCTTGAGGAGTAATATCCATTTTAACTACATTATACACCTTTTTTGAACATAAAATTACAAGAAGTCTGAGGCCACTCTGAGAAAAGGTTTAGTTGCCTAGTCTGTGGTTGAGTTTGAGATTAGAAGCACTAGTTCCTGACTGGTTATTCCCTCAGAGAGCAGTGAAGCACTGCAGTACAGTGACAGCCATCATTACAGTGTGGAGAAGCCGGGTGATCCCACTGGGAATGCTCTGGGACACGTTGGGCTGCTCTGCTTGCAGAAGAGGAGTGCGTCTGTCAAGCTGATGGACACTGCATATGCTTTTTGGAAGGCAACAGACATGAAAAAGAGAGTTAGCACTGAAAAAAAGGCTATGTGGGCTTTCAGCTAATGTATCTTGGCACAGTGCCACGGAGCTATGCGGGTTTATTAAATGTAAGAGCTGTTGCTTATGTGCAAATTAGGGCTGCCACCTGGCTGGTTTCCAGCTGTCTTGCCTGGTTTTATTCTGAACGTGCTGGCTGCTGTTGGAGCTACTGTACAGTTTGGTCTGGACATTCTCAGCAGATGTTTCTTTCGTAGGTGGATGGCCTTTTCTGTGCTGAAGATGACAGCATTTTACCTGTGTTTTAGAAATAAAAAGCCACTGAAGTCACAGAGGTGATTATTCTGAAATGTTAATAGTGGTGACCAACCTGACAAGTTAGGAAAAAAGGGTCACTTAAAATGTAGGAGAAACAGGATAGCTTCATGCAAATAAAATGGTGGTGGAAAGGCATGCAGTCTTTTTGACTCTGTTTCTTTCTGTAACCTTTCAAATTAAACATTATGTAGATGAATGTAGTTAAAAATTTACAATAGAAACATATTTTGATGCTGCATTCTAGGCCAACAGAAGCTACTTGATAGAAGTTTTACTTCCTAAAAATTTTTAAAATGTGTTTGTTATTTCTTTCTTGGGTATTTCTTTCTGTCTGGCTCTAGAGATAATCCAGTTGTTACACTTTTGATGCTTAATTCAGTTACCAATAAGGACCATTTTCTCAGTTTCTTAAGAGAAGGTGCTCAGTGTCTTTCTTGATCACTCAACAACCTTTCTTTCACAGGGGCCAGTACAAGCCACATGAATCAAGACTGAGAGTGCATGTGCTGGATGTTTTAATTAATTTTGTTTTCAAAGAGTCTGAAGAATTATTTTATGTTCTCACTCAACTGCCATTTTTAAGACAGAGGTGATATTTCCAAAGTTCTGGTGGGTGTCCAAATTTGTCCACACATTTCAGAGGTAACATTTGTATTATACCCATGCAAAGGAATGTATTTCTGTGCTACACAATACGAAGCCTAACTCAGGTGTGTTTGGTCAATGGACCTTCTTGGCTGCCTTTTCTTGCATTTGTGAGGTTGTATTATCTTTCTTATGACTTTGAAAGAGTCTTAGCAACCTGAACCAGGCTAGGGAAGATTTGCATTCTCTTGTATAGATGAGAAGAAAGGGTGAACATTAATTCCAAATAAACCATCAACCCTTTTCCCCCACATATAATAGTATCCGGATGTTTTACTTCTGCTGGAAACAACTCACTAGCACCTAATACTTACAATATGTGTATAAACAGAGAGGTCTTGTTTACATGCCAAATGCTTGCACTCACCCTGCTGTCCAGTGCTGGGAATAGAACTGTGTGGCTGTGAGTGATTCTGGTTCTTTGCAGAAATTTTTGTGCTGCAAAATGACTGTCAGATCATCATGGGTATTCCTAAGATGAGGGGGAGGGGAAATGGAGGTGGATTGCATGGGTATAATTAAAAGAAAAGATGAGTGCCCTTTTCCAAATCTGATTCATTCTTGCCCCTAAGCACCATACAGGTGCTGAAAAGCCCCCAAAACAGAAAACAACCCCCTGTTTTCTCTTTCTGTTAGAAATAGGTAATCTGCTGTGATCAGATGTTCAACACATAATATACTGCTTTCATTTCAAGAACTTTGGAGGAAAAAGCAAAGGAAATTGGATGAGACATCCACCTAGCTTTCAGGATCAATATATTGTGTTCAGATTCGATTTTAAATTAGCACGTGTTTATTATCATCTTATATCCTAACAATTCATAGAAAAATATAACAATGTACAGATGAGACAGCTGCATCTTGTAAAGATTTGTATATTCTTAACACAATTTTCTAGCAATTCAGATAGCATCACATCTGTCACCTTTACAATATCTTCCTTAGACGTTCCTGGCATTTGAGGGGGGGAGGGCAGGGAGTGGTGGGTTAGTGGAAGTCCTAAAGATGCTTAAGTTTATGAAACAACTTTTCCTTCAGGGACACTTGACAGTACACAATCTGCAGTGTATCAGCACCTTCCCCCCAATAATTACAGCTTTTTTTAATTTTGCAACATTAAGACAGCTTGAAAGCACAAATTCTCTTGAGAGTATGTGCTCACAGTTTATGCTATTAAAATTATCTGGATTTTAGCTAATGGATTTTAACTAATGAATTTTAAATGTTCTATAACTTATGAACACTATTCATATATATGTTGAGCTTTACTCTTCCTTCACTGAAAGTCATGCAATCTTGCTGACCTTCATCAATTATAAACACTTAATGGCCAGCAAAGCCAATTTTGCCAGCACCTCATTCATGAAAACATTTTCAGGACATTTTCAGATACTGGGGATGTCACATCAGCTTAGCACGTTCAGCAGCCATCTCCCTCCTTTTCTTCTGTAGGAGAAATGCTTCTTTACAATTTCTCACAGCTGCAAGAAGCTGAATGAGCTTGGTCATGGCAATAACACTTTGAACCCCAGAGGAGAACCATGTATCAGGATATAACCCTGCTCCATTTCCCATTTAGGACAATGTCAAAAATTTCTACTAGCCAAAATAAAGGCAGAAAAGGAGGCAGTGTCTTCCACTTACCTGGCACAATGCTTAAGCATGAAAAAGCAATGTAGTTCTGGTATATCCCAATTAGAGTGCACATATTTCTGTTCAGATGCTCTGCATGCAATCTAACTCTGTAATGAATATGAGTTAGAGCCCCTGTTTAAATATTTACATTTGAGGCTCAGCTAGTCCTGTCTTTTGCTTCAAACCATCACTTACTTACCTTTAATAATTCTACACTTTTCACGGGGCTTTGACAGTGGATTATGTCAAGGTTTTTAGTCCATAGAAAGTACAATGGATGACTTCTGGGACTTTGGAAAGTGAGCAAGGAAGAAAACTTTGTGCAGTAGAAGTTTTATTTTAGCAGAGCATTGGGCTATTTTCCAATGATAGAGAGAGCTGTAAAAATAGGATGCTATGTGCCACAGCTGGGGGATCTGATCTCCTCACTAGGATGCAAATACAGTGTACAATCAAACTGAAGGAGATGTGAACAGATTAAATTGATATTTGATAAGGAAAACAAGGAGTCAAAGATCTGCATGCTAATGTTAGGAACCCAGATGAAAAGGAGAAAGAATTGGAATTTCTAATGCACTTGGACATGATCCAGACATTAATCATAAGGAAAATACATAATTGCTGAGTATATATATTGGGGGGGCAGGGGGAATGGTTCTGCATTTGGAATGATGATCTATGAGTTTGTATCATAATCCATCCACCAGCCAACTGGATATAAAAAGGATTTGAATAGACATCTTCTAAATATAGTATTTTTGAAATAATTTTCTAACATCAGATTCCTTAAAGGTTTGGTTTCTCCTATACCTTGTCTGATATTATTTACTTGTAATTTCCAGAGAAAATGTGACAACTTCATGAAACAGCTAAATTGTTTGTGTAGTACTGTAAAGGGAAACAGGAATACTGGAGGAATCATAGGCTGGATCATGTGGTACAAACCCTAGGAGGGAGGGTGAGAGAGGACTCATACATGATTCAGTTAAAAAGGAGTGAAGAGTGAGGAGCATTATTGATCAAGATAATTTTCTGAAAATTAGATTCTCTCAAAGAATTTGGTGTGATACTTTGACAAAATTATGATTGTTTGAGAAAACTGATGTGTAGCTCCATTTGGACTCCTGTAGGGTGAATGACTTCATATTACCTCACAGTATTATTCAAAATACAGCACAATACACTAACAATAAAGCATAATAAGAGATTAAGATATGGCTGACAGATCAGAAAAATAGTTGTCAATATAGAATCCTCATGCAGGTGTCTGTATTTCTGCAGTAGATACAATATTTTTTTCAGCATTTTCATCACTGTCTTGAAAATGCTAAACTCACTACCAATGAGGTTTCTAAAAAACATGACAAAAGGTGCCCTGCTAACTACTGAGGTGAGCAATACAGTCAGAACCAAAAATTTCTAAGGAAGCTGGCCTGTGCCAAATTGTTTCTAGTACCAAGTACTCAGTTTGAAAATCTCTGCAGATTTTTTTCATCTTTCTTCTTCAGTTTCTCTGATCCCACTGCATTGCATCTTTGGGTTCTCTCACTGACAAAGTGATTCTGTTGTCGGCTGGATGTCTTATGAGTTCTCTGTACTCAAAAAACACCAGTCTACTCCAGACATGATTACTTGGCTACATCAGTACAAAGTAAAAACCCTAGCCACTCTCTCATTTTGAGGGCAACCATCATGGTCTGGCCATTTCTGTAGTGTTACATTTTCCTTACTTTCATGTTGGTTGGTCTCATCTAATTTGCCCTTTGGGAGTGGTCCCCGACCTTTGGTAGTCCCCAGGCTTTTTTCTGCAGCAGTGACAAGGTTAAAATGCTGGCAGGGACTGCTGAGTGTTCTGTCAGGGTGGGTGGATGAGTTCCAGGAACAAAACCTGTGCTTGGGTCTTCATTATATTGTTGCACATACAACCTCTCTGTGCAAATCAGTGCTCTGCCTCCTCTCTCTGACATCTTTTAATGTGTATTCATCTGACAATCAAATTCAGTGCACATAAAGTGAAAAATGGATTTCCCTGCCTGTGATCACCATTTTTAACAAATACATACTCACAGCTACCACTTTTCCTAATCTCTACTGCATTCACTCTTCATGTAGAATGATAACCTGAACATCACTTTCAACCCTAGCCCCTCCTCAAGCCTCCTACTCTGCCTTAGTCCATCAATAGTCCTACACAGCTTCCAGTCATAGTGCAAAAATGAAAAAAAAAATTATAATAAGCATAAAATTAAATGGGGCAGGGAATTTGAAGTGCACCCTCAAAGTGGGGAAAGGGTATGGAGCACAGGGAGAGTCATATAGCAGAAAGTAGGTTATGGATTTATAAATCATAACTAACATACAGTTAAACAAGAAATTCTAGAAAGATATGTGGATAGACAGACAAAGAATATAGGCAGGGAATTGATTTTTCCTCTGCAAGTGACTCTTCTCACTGGATTTAACTACCCAACCATTTCTTTCCTGCTCATGAAAAAAATAATGTAGACATAATTTTGATGTTCACATTTTCAAACGAGATAGTGAACAATTGGAAGCAGTATAGAAAAGACTCATAATTGTATCCAAGGACTGAAGAAAGCACCATAAAACAGTCTGTTTATCAAAGCTGACTGATAAAAACATGTAAATACCTTCTTGTTACCTGATGCTGAATGGAAAGTGCTCTCACCCTTGACAATAGCTGAGATGTGAATAGGGAGAACTTGTTCCAACCTGAAAAAAATGTTAAAATGGAAAGGAATGTTATGCTCTTTGCTTCTTCTCTATTTAAGTGTCACTGCTTTTATATACTAGAATATATTTTCACAAAAAGTGCTTAGTGTCACATAGGTTGCTTGTGTAGGCAACCAAAAAAAACAATGGTACTTTTATCACTGAAACAATAATGCCAAATTAGTTCATAAATATAGAACAGCCTTTGTTTCTGACTATTGATGAGTTATTGGAAGTAGTGACTAATAACTAATATAAATTTAATGTGGTACATTGCCTGTACCTGAAACTTTTTTGTACTGTTTGTTTGTCCTTCCAGGTGTCAAAAAATAGGTGTAAAGCACATGGAAAGTGTATGCTATTCAGATAGCAGTGGAAAGAATGTTGAAGATCTAAAATATAAAGCCCCCAAGCCAATTCCTGTGTGCTGTAACTCCATTTAATGCAACTGAAGTAAAAAAAAAATTAACAGTGATGAATCTGGCTCAAGCTGTTAATTTATTAAACAGTATAAAGAAGGGAGCAAAATAGTGGTTTTTTTTCTAAAGATATTTCCTGAAGCTATATATTAAATATCAATGCACATCATACAGAAGACTGCCTCACTAATTCATTAAGACTTTATAGAACTGTGCACTGTGAGCAGAGATGGCAAAATGAAGGATTTTTAGATGTTTCATTTAGCTATTTCTGTATGGGATTTTTTTCTTTGAAAAAGGCTCTGCATCATGCTGATGAATGCAATATTAATGACTACTGGATCATACCACAGTCATCACACCATGAAGTGTATTGCATTCCTCAATAAATTTCACTACTGCTTTCCCCTCTTAGGAAAAAATTAAAATCTGCCTTGATTTTACCCTTTAGTTCTGCCTTTTGTGCCATGTGCCCAGGTCTTTGAGGGACAAATGTCCCCTGCTTTTACTGAGACTAGGTGAAGGGTAGGCAGGGTCTTAACAACATCCAATTAAGTGCCCAGCAATATGGGGAATGAGGCCTGGCTTTTATTTGCTGTCCAATAAGTATATGTAATGCACATTAAGACTAGTGGAATTAAAGGAAATGTGCACTTGGATTCACTTTACTGAAGTCAATAAATTCAGTGGATCCGGTATCTAACCCTTTTAAAAGTGTGGCTCCATTGATTCAAAACATGAGAAGGAACTCTCCCTGCATATTGTCCTGGGGATTGAATAGTCTTCAGCTCTTCTAGAGCTGAATATTAGAACTCTGATTTACAATCAGCACTGTAAAAAGTTTTGTCCTATACAGATTGTCTGGCAGCAGCAGCAGCAAGCACAAATGTGTTTATTGAAACCCATTCCAGAGCATTGTAATTGTCCTTATTTAGGCAGTCTTAAAAAGAGAGAAATATATAATTCATTGCAATCTTTAAAAACTGGCTGACCAAGGCTCATGACAAATGCTTACAAATGGGGATTAAAACCTGAGCTGTCAGTGAGATAATTAGTTTATTCCAGCACACTGAAAGGCTGTGGTTGTGACGATGATGGGTGCCATCTGATGAGTAAGGAGTCATGTTACAACACAAGCACATGCTCCCCCTTCCCCTCCCCTCCCCTCTCCTCCAGTATAGACCTTATTTAGCCAGCTATGGTACTGCTTTTCACAAGAGAAAAAAGGAATTTTTTAACTCCTCTGTTTTCTGGTTCTTTTCAAGTAGTGATTGACAATCCCCATTTGGCTAGAGTAGGCTCTGAGACCAGGGATGTCAAAGAGAAATATTTGCAAATTCTTTCCTCGCTCTTAAAGTAATTATTTTTAGTTTCCACTAAGCAGGCAACTATACCCAGATATTCATAAACAGGTTCCTAATGCAAAAACTGTCAGTAAATTGGCCATATTAAAAAACAAATTGTTCCTTATGCCAAGGTTCCATGTTCTGGATTTTCTTTCTACCACCAATGCTGGTCACAACGTGTGAAGACTGCAAGCGGGTCATCATTTTTATATAGATAGGACAGCTGTGGAGGGAAAGAAGGAGGGGAAATTAGGTATCTCTTCTGCTTTAGCATAACTGCAGAGCACAGAAAAATGTGCAGCTAGTCAGGAATGAATTCAGACAGGCAGCAATCTTCACACTAGATCAACTGTAGTGTGGTTTATGGACATTATTAAAGTCAAGTACCCGTCTGCAAATTCTTATCCTTCAATCTGAGAATGAAATTCTGAAGATCAGATCATCTCACTAGCAGACTTCTTACTATGTGTTTTACCCTCAGATAGCAGGAGAAGGAAAAAAATGTATGAATTGAAAAAAAAAAAAAGTATATTCCTGATCAGAACAGCAACATTGCTTTATAAAATGCCATTGCTTTATAAAATGCCAGCTGACTTCAAATGTGTCAAATAATCTTTTGCCCTCTTTGCTTTTTTATTACCTTCAATTTATTTAGGTTCCTAAATTTACTTTTTGTAGTATTACAATGCTTTCCAAGTATTTCACAATCAAACAGTGACACAAAGAAATACTACTGTCTTTTTTATGTCAGACCTGGACGCACTTAGTCCATTCTAGGAGTAAAAGTAAAAGGGTGAACCAAATGTAGGAAAAAAATTTCTTAAGCTGTTAGCCTGCAAATGGCAACTCCTTTTAAGAAAAGAAATAATAAAGCTGGATCTTGAGAACTAAAGCACTGGCAGCTCCATAGTTTAAGATTGAACTCTTCAAGCTAAATGAAGCCAAAGAAACCTCAATGTGACAGTTAGACCTATCTCTGCAAAGGACAAGTCTAGTGACAACAGTTTTTCCAGTGAAGGTATTAACAAGTAGCAGAGGAACTTTAAATGCATTTGTTCCAAAATATATGCCAAGTCGTAGAGAAAGAATCCAAGTGTGAATAATGCTAGAGATGGGATTTCTTTGCATTACCCAAGTAAACATAATGTAATACCAAAGTGTCCATTGGAAAGATTGTGGTTTTATTCGTGGCATAAAGCTTGCCACTTCCAAACAGGTAAAAATGCAAAGGGATACCATGCATTTTATTGCTTCTCTTGCTCACCTAAGATTCACTCAAAAGAAGTAGCATGAATTTTTTTCCAATTTGAAACTCGTGTCATGGTTAAGTTGTATTCATGGGATTCCTGCTGATGTCACTAGGACATTAAAAGGCAAAGCATCTCCACATCATACAAACGTTGTGATGATTTTTACCACAGATAAGAGATCTGCATTGCAGCGAGTGAAGGAAACTTTGTTCTTGGTCTTTAATAAACTTCCTGTCACATCTATCACTCCTGAGCTCAATAATTTCAAGCTTAGTGAACTTTCTTCTTTCATGATTAGTGAAGTGCCTGTAGCTGGCTAACAAAGGTTAGTTATTTTCTAAATGTCTGTTTTAGCAGAGTGTAAATGACTGGAGAAGAAAAAGAGTGCAATGCATGCATGTAATACTTTGATGTGTGGAGATTAAATATTTTATGAAGCGAATCATTTCCTGGTGCGTCAAATGTGCAGTGTGTGGTTTTGGTTTGGTTTTGTTTTTGGAGTTTTTTTTTCTTTTCTGTATTAAAAAAGTTGATGGTTTTGTTATAGTGTTATAACATTTGTGATTATGAAAGCAAAGGCATTTCTTTTGTGAACTGAGTCATATCTCTGTGACTCCTTTCATTTCAGTCAATGGTTGAGCACATGACCCGTGTTTATGTAGTATGATGTGCTTTTGATATGGCAAAATCTTACATGGAAACATGCACCTTGGTTTGGAGAGACATGATCAATGTCCTTTCAGTGTAAACAGGTTCTGTGAAATTAATCCACTAAGAGGTTTTCCTCACAGCTTAATTTGTAGAAATTGCTATAATCTTTTTTAAGGTTTTGGTTCAGGAAAAATGTTACTTGAGTAGTTACTACCATCACGTACTGCTTTTGGATGCAGGCTAATATAAAACTGTGTTGTGTGAATCACTCTCTAAAAGAGTCTGACAGCATTTTATAGTGACCCCTGTGCCAGTGCTAAACTCTGGATGATGTTCTGAAAATGTGTGAGCAAGATGGGGTCACACCAAGCAAGGATTAGAACAAGAGGTTTCTGAGAAAAAAAATTGTATTAATGGATTCAATAATTGATGGATTCAGTAATTTCTGATTTCTCCTATAAAAGACAATACCTTCTAAATTCAGAAGCTAAGTATGTTCAGGTGAAGCCTGTGTCTTTAATTGCTGAAATTTAAATCTGGAAATTGTGCAGTTTAGCAAGCTCCATGACAGTGCTTGTGGAATTGCAAATCAAGACAGCTTGGTTACAAATGGCTGTCAGACATGGCTTGCACTATCAAGAGTTAAGCAGAGATGGATGATTGGTATGGGCTACATATTTTTAGTTAAGAAATGAAATATCCATATAATTACTATTTTTACCTTTTTAATTGTAAAATAGGTTGAAACAAAAAACAAGCAGATTTAAAAATTAATTTTTCATTTTTCTTGCATTTTTCATTGCATTAATTAATAAAATACTTTTTAAATTGCTTATTTGTAAGAAAATTGATCTGCTTAGCTGACTTTTTCCCTTTCCTTCTTCAGATTTGCCTCCAGGGCAAACATCTCTTCAGCTCCACACCTGGCCTAGAAGAAACCTGACATTTCAAACTCTACTTGTTATGACAGTGCCTGGTATGATGATCCTATTGTGAAGCTGGAGGTGTGACAAAGTGAGGTGCAGTGGATGAAGCAGCTCACCCTCCCAAGTCATGCTGCTGTTTCCAAGCAGTTTTGTGTCAGATCTAGGGGGAAAGGGAATACTTTGGGTGTATGGGCCAGGAAAATCAGTCCAGTGTAATTCCTTGTCTAGGACTAAATTATTTTGTTATCATGTAAGGTGTGCTAGCAGTGCTGTTTTGGTGAGGTTGTGTTCATATACTGCTGCTCTAATGGAGTACTGATGGTAAGAGGGATTACTGAAACTGGCTTTATGGATGGGGAACAGGCATTCCACAGAAGTTCCTGGGTGCAGGAGAGTGTTCGTGAGGGGTTAACACAGACCTCTGTCATCAGCTTTTCCTGTCTTCACTGGTTCTTCCCCTGGACAGAATAAAGAAATAAATTGTTATACTCCAGTCTAATCTAATGTTGATAAAGAACATCACTGCCTGTCCATGGAATTGCTTTCATATTTATGCATGTGTACTAGATGAGGCAATCTCTGGTCACTGCCCTTATGTCACACTTTGGCCTTGGAGTATGCTTGGAGTATGGAATATTTTGTAAATAAGATGGATCCTATTTATTCAAGTTTTTGTGTTCACCACAGTTGGAATGGTGGCTCCATTGCACAAAAGAGATGTAAGAACATTACCTATGGACCCTCCATTTTGCACTGCACCACTCAAGTGCCTTTTTTGTGTCTCTGAACAGCAGCAGGAACTCTGCCTTGCTCATCCTACACCTTGGGTCAGGCAGGGTGTAGCAATGGAAAGTTACTATCTACAAACATATTGTTTCAACACATTGTTTCACTAGTTTCTTACCCAAAAAAGAAAAATTAAAAACCTGTCCAAAAGACATAAAATGCAGCAGAAAGCTGAGCTCCATTTGTGTTTAGCAGAGGGTGGTGGGGGTGGTGAGTGTTTACTTTTAAACTGACATGAAAACAAATTAAACCAACTACTGTTGTAGGAGCAAGAAATTTCTTTGTGGTATGTGTATTATCTTAAGCTTTTTCTTTTCTTTTACTTTTTTTTTTAAGACTTAGCTTAACTAATATTTGAAGCTCGCATGGCCTGCCCAAACTCATGTTGGTGATAGCAATATAAATGTGAATCTAGGAGGTCCAAAGGCAGTAAAAAAAAAAAAAACAAAAAAAACAAAAACAAAACAAAACAAAAAACCCAAACAAAAAATCCCCCAAAACCCCAAAAAACAAACAAACAAACAAAACCACAAAAACCCCAAACAAACAAAAAAACCCACCAAAAAACTCAAACCAAACAAAAAAAAAAACAGTAAAACAAACAAAACCAAAACCAAACCAAACCAAAATAAAACACCCCAAACAAACAAACAAAAACCCCTAAAACCAACCAACCAAATAAAGAAAACCACAAAAAAACCCAACCAAACAACCCCTCCCCCCCAATGACAACAAAAGAAACACAGGATCGGAACACCACATTCTTAACTGAAAATCAACCCTCATTTTCTAGTGTTAATTATTTTGAGTCAGTCAGTCTTGCATTTGATTTCCATAAAAAGGGCACAAGAAAGGTTACAAATCCGTGTCATCTACTGTGAATTAATTCTTTTTTTAAAGCTCTACAGCCTACAGTATTTAAATTATGCCATCACTGAATATTTTTCCCCAGTCAGGAACTAAGCCTAATGAGCCAAGAAGAGAATACTTATGCGCAAAGATACCTATGGAGCTCAGAAAATATACAATCCTCACTTAAAAGTCTTCAGAGCTGGCTCAAAGCAACAATTTCCACTGGTGATGCACACAGTGGGAGCTACTTTGAAAGCAGCTCCTGTAAGACAAATACCACCCTTCCATTCTTCCATGTTTTCTTCCCATTCATTTCTATTTCCTGAACCTTTCATTACTGAACAAGAGACAAGTCTATAATCGATTTTTTGAGCTAGAAAGAAATTTCTATGGGATTTCTTTTTTTTTTAAATAACATTATTTGTTTACGAAGGACTAGATTTTGGGTTCAGTTGTATCATAAACTCTGCACATTTGGGGTGATTTACCATGGGCTGGCTTCCTTACACAAAGACAGTTTGGCAGGTTAATTGCCAAACATCAAGAGAGTTATGTACAGCATCCTAAAGTTGAAAATTAATGAGAGTTTTAGCTACTTTAGCCATTAGGTAAATTGATGCTGAACACAGTAATACTTTTTTTCACTTCCTACAGAGAAGCTGAATGAGTATGTTTTGTAAGAATTGGTAATTGAAAGAACAGGTTGTTGAAACATGTGCAAAGTCATGAAATGCCTTCATCCAAGTATGCAGTTATAGTTAGGGGCTGTCTCAGAATAGGAAAAATATTAGTTTGCAGCCCAGTTTAGTGCCATCTGAATGCCTAAAATCCTCCAGAATGGTTTGAGCACTGTATGCAGTGCTCTTGTAGGCTTTCTGATATCCTTGGAGGGCATTAAAACCATCTGGGTGTTTCCAGGAGGCAGAAGGGTTCCTGGAGGAGAAGGTGATGACTCCCTCCTAACAGGGCCACCTCCACTTTCTCTCTGCTGGGCTCCTACATGCAGAGATTACACTTGGCCATGGAAGTGGTGTTCCCACTGGAGATGGCACACAAACTCTGGTGGGAATCCAACAATTGATATATATTGGGAGAAGGTCATGAGCCTTTGTTTTTCTCTGAGAAACTGACATCCAAACATTTTACAAGATTTTATATGAGGTTTTCTCAGTCTGAAAGTTTTAATAGGCTGCCAGTTCTGAATACTTGTGTAGGGGTATTTTTATCCACAAGATACATTTTTCTTCCTGTGAAAGAAGTGAAAAAGAAAATAATAATAGAAGACTTTAATCTGAAAAAGGCATGAGGACAAGTTAAACAAATTAATATTTTTATTTTGATTAGCTCTCATTTGCTACCGAACTGTGAATTTGCTTCTTCATTAGACATGTGGTGAACAAAGGGAAATCTAATTAAAGGTTGTTACCTCTCCACACCATTGGTGCCTAAAATCCATCATATCTCTATTTCCTGATAGATAGTCCATTTTAAAGAAATGATCATAATGGTTTTGCTTCAAGGCCCAAAATATGGCATGCTAGGTCATAAGCTAAGAAAAGTTTGTCATGGATATGAAAATTAAAGCTTCTTTATTCTCATTGTAATCATAACACAAGACTGAAACTAGAATCCAGGCTTTTTGAAATTAATGAAATCTTCCTATCAATGGAAGCAGAAGCAGATCTCTGAATGCCAATTCTCTTGACATACAATACAATGTATATGTTGAAAACCAGGTTAGTCACCTAGGCTTGGGGTGAATGTAGTTAAATCCCAGCTGAGGAAATAGTCTTGAATTAACCAGAAATGCTTCCTTTCCTCTTTACAGGACAAGGAATCCACTCAAGGACTTATTTCTTCTAAGGCATCAAGGTTAAACAGTCTGCACATCAGCAGGATAGCACTGTCAGAGAAAAGACCTTGGTAGAAGTATGGTACACATTGAATTAACCAGCCATTGAATTAGCCATTGAATTACTAATTGAATTAACCATTAACTAGCCATTGAATCAACAGGCATTGAGTTTTCCAGCCAGCTCCAAGCCCGACTAGGAAAGCCAGGTTCATCTCTAACTACTGGCCATATTCACACATACGTTTATGTAGACATATAAAGATTATGAAGTATAGGATATATATGAATTCATATCTTTACAGCTAGGCACTGTTTGTGCATCAATTTCCAATCTTTGTCACATGCAGATAAACTGATCTCGAATACATTTTAATTTACGCATTCAAATTGCTGCTAGGCTTGAGTGAGGAGAAATAAAGATGTTTCCATCTTTAATGTTTGGAATATTTTCAGTGGTCCACTTCCCTTGCGAAAGTTGTGCCACCTAACAGAGGTGTCAAAGCAAAGCCAAAGGTAAGCTGTTAGTAATTAAGTAGGTTTGCAGGAGGCAGAAAACAATCAGTAGACCTACTGTCAGGGAGACCTACAGTTAACTGCTACAGAATTACTGACTCTGTGCCCTGCCACTTGCAGAAAAAAGAGGAAAAAATATGTGGTAGCTTAGGAAGTTATCAAAGAGAAAGAAGAGAGGAATTAATGCTACTAGGATACAAAAGAGTTCTCCATTTTTTTATGGATTATGTTTACCACTTCACAGATCTGTACCTCAATATTCACGGGTGTGTGCCATAGTTTTATTCCAGAACAGCACAAAGTGGCACAGTTTGCTGGTGAATCTGGTCAACAAATCTGGCTTTATGTTTATATTTTCATTAGGATAAGGTTCCTTCCCTAGAGGGTGGTTGGGCACTGGAACAGCTACCCAGGTAAGCAGTCACAGAACCAATCCTGGCAGAGCCCAAGGAGAGTTTGGACAATGCTCTCAGGCACATGGTGTAATACTGGGGTGTCCTGTGCAAGAGGGCCAGGAGCTGGACTCAATGATCCTTTTGGGTCTCTTCTAACTCAGGATATTCTATGATTTACACTTGAGTGAAGTAAGAATGCAGAGTGGACAGAATCAGAGTAGGAATCAGAGCGGATATGTTTCACTCAGTTATTCAAAATTGCCAGCATCCCAGAAGCAGCTCTTGGCAGCATGAATTACAGCACTAGCTGCTTCAAAAGCATCAGGTCTGTTGTATTTGATGCTGGCCTTACTTGATGCACTTGAGCATAGCAAATCCAGGAAGTCAGAAGCATCCCCTCTGCACTGAGCTCAAATCAGGTGCTGTACTTGTATGCAGTGGCTTTTTGTCCACAAGTTCTACTCGGCCATCGTCCAAAGAGCTGTAGCTGTGAATTACTGCTAGACATCAGAATCTTCTGCCATAACTAATGGAGTTGTCTGGTCTGAAGAAGTTCTTTTAAAGAACATGTAAAGGATTGTTATAGCAGCCTATGATACAATTAAAGATATTTTAGATGTGTCTACATTTTATACTCTGAAGATCATTCATCCATTGTGTCTACTCTGAGTGGAATGACAAAAAGACATATCTGCTTCCACTCTAACAAATTAAGAGCTGGGCCTTAACAAGGTTCATTACCTTGGGCTAAACATCACATAATTAAGTCAGATAGTTTCTTCTCAGTCTGGAAGTGGACAAAGGCAAGCTTATACTTGCCCAAAGAACATGGTATAAGCTTACACAGCTTCACTCAAAAGAGCTTCAGATATAGTCTGGTCTATATGCAAAAGGTTTTGAGGGTAAGATACAAATAAACCTCAAACTGATCAGCCTTAATCCAATATCAGAGTAGATTTTTTTTGTCTGTTTATGCCTCTTAAGAAGAGGTTTAAGTTAAATTGAAAAGCTGTGCTTAAAGCAGAGCAAAGCTGTTTACACTGGGGATTATACCAGCATGGCTTTTCCTAGACAGCTATTTCAGCATGAAGGATGAAATGTAGAAAAGTCTGCAGACGTACTGTGATAAAAATGTAATAAGATATAGGATAGAGAGGAAGAAGGACGAGAATAACAACAATAATTTGTTGTTTGCATTTCACAGGCTTTGAAAAACTTTTAAAAAAGAAATTTTCTCTTTCCTGTTTCTGTGTGAAAGACTCAAACAGACAATAGGGTAAAATATTTCTGCCAGGACTTAGGAAACTACTCTGCTGACTATAGAGAAAATGCTGCCAAATTCAGGAAGTAAACAGGCTGAAATAAACAGAAAAACAACATTTACTTTTCTCAAATCTCTTAAAGTAAATCTTCTCTCCTAGCAACCATATGGGAAAGCAGTTGAGACGCAAATGTCACTGGTAACTCCAAGTTCTTCAATGAAAGTGTATTGTGCATGGCCTCTTGCATCCATGGCACACTTCCCTGGAAAGTTTGCCCCTTCACTCACCAGCACAGTTGAGCATGCTGCTTGTTGTTACACATGCTGTCACAGTCTGGGCAAGGGTGGAGGATTTGTAAGCCTCCAGATTGGGGCTTCAGAGTTTGAGACAGCAATATTTTTAGGTTTTGGCAAAGATGGTGCCAGCTGTCTGGCTCTCAGGATCTCTACTGTCAAGTGGTCCATGAAGCAGCATTGGCTACAGCTGCACTGGCAATAAAGTATACCTGGACCCTCAAAGGGAGGTCAAGAACCTCATTGAAAGCCTCCAGCAGGCAACAAAGAAAGAGTGGGAAAGCAAAAAGAAACAACGAGCAATTGAGTTCAGAAAGAAACTGAGGGAAAAGAGATGCGCGCTGGGTTCAACACAGCATGTCCATCACCTCCACTGCCATGGGCTGGCCCTGTGAAAATGGAAACAGCAATGCTAGAACTGGAAATCTCCATGTTTCACTTCAGTCTTTGAGTACCATTAGTATGTCTGAAAAGTGGAGTGCTATTGTTTATTGTCTATGTTGTACTGTCTACTGCTGAAATTAATTGCTTCCTAAATTTATTCTAATATATTCAAACCACACATAATGGAGGGCCATGGCTTACAGGCTCCTAGAACAATGATTTCCCACTGGTGACATTCAGTGCAATAACAGGGAGGCAGTACTTCCCAGCTGAGGCCTTTTCCAGAACGCTCCCGGCTGGAGCAGCGCTCGCTCAAGCGGAAAGGAACAAAACCAACTGCTTTTGGGTGGTGTGCAGGATAAAGGCTGAGAATTCCTAGGCCTTGATCAGCTGAGATGCTGAACGACCTTGACTCCCCCTGAACTCAACAGGGCCCTTGGCAGCTCTTTGGATCTGTCCCCTGCCAATGGGAGCACCTGTTCTTGGCTGTGGTGGTCTCTGCTCCCCTTCTCCACCACAAGGCAGCCCAGCCTCCAGCCACTGAGTGTAGCCGTGGGTGAGAGGGCTTGCAATGGATTGAGGTGTAGCCTGTGTTTTGGCATTTTCACAGACAAGCTCAAGAATTCTAAGGTTTGAAAAATAGCACAGAAACTCTATTTTTTTACTGAGCACTGCTTCTGGCAGTGAGTCTGATAGATGTTCTGAAGCAGAATAAGCAGCATTCAGCCTGTCCCCACCATCTGCCCAAGTCCTGTTTTCTTTTACTCATTCAGCTGTATTGGAAAATATCAACAGAAAGTGGGGTTTTCTTTACCAAGAAAAACCATGTATTGGTTTGTACTAAAACTCAGGAATCTTTTGTGTTCTGGAAGAATATAGCTGCAGTGCAATTCATGGCAACCATATGAACTTTCTGAGATTATCTGCTCCAAAACTTCATAAGACCTCCTGAACTATGTTCATGCTACACACAGGGCTAATCTGGCAGCTGGATAAATCTCATTTTCTGCCCAGCTGCAAAATAAAGGTGACAAAAGAAATCTATTCAACATATAAATCAGTGATTTGTGAACAAATGGAAATCTGAGCAAGTACTGAGTTACAAACTTTCCTTTTTTCCCCTTGCATCTATAAATGATCATAGAAAATCCTTCTGATGAAAAATCCAGGTTAAGGAGCGACTGTATCGTTAGCTGGGCAAAACAAAAGGAGAAAAGACACAGTTTATTATTTATTTGTTACCATCTATGGTGGCACCTTGAGGAGAAACTGACCACAGTGCACTGTTCACAGGACAAAGACAGATTCCTTATTGTAAACAAGTAATGCTTGAAAGAATGAAGCAGACAAAGTATAAAAGGATACAAATACAAACTTTTTATGTAGAATGCTGAAGAGTAGTCAAGATTCAAGCTCATTGTTTCTCAATCTTTTATATAAGTTTGTTTTTCATTGCTATGGAGATACAACTGTACCATTTTTACCTTAACTCAAAGCAAAATATGGGGCAAATCACTCTAGCATTGACAACTCTGCCTTCCTAAATAGCCTGTTCTATTTCAATTAGTCTTTTCCTTTCTGAAAATCTTTTTCATTATTTTTGTTTTAAATGTGTGGTATATGACTGAAATATATTTCACCTGAAAATTTGGTCTTCTGTCTCTTTATGACCACAAGAAATGTCTGTAAATCCTCCCTAGAGTAATTCTGCATCTCTCAAATGTCTGCTTGTTCTGGGAGGAATCACCCTCTGGAGGAGGCTGTCATGGTCCATAAGTAAAGCAAAAGCCTATATCACTAGGCTGGGCTGTAGCATTTATTTATAGAGACCTGAAATCAAACCAAATTAATCTTCATAAAGCCAATACTGGCTTTCCTGGTACACCTTTCAACTCCTAAATATCATCAAATAAATGCCTAATTAAAAGGAAAGGAATGCTGATGAAAACATTATGCCAATTTGATCCTAGAGACCATGAAATCTGGTGGAGACTCTTCTCACTTCTGCTGAGCTATTAGGAAATATTCTGATTCTATGGTGACAGGTGACAGGTGACCTTTCCACACAGAGGACAGACAGTCTGTATTATATCTGACCATATTTAAGTGCCTACTGCATCAACTAAAATATATAAGTAAAACAAATGGTGTCACATTTATTCCCTTGCAGTGAGGCCAGAGTGGGTTATTCTGACTGAATGTCTGCCTGCAGTTTCTCTCACCCTCCTGAACAGAGAGGCCATGCAGAAGAGGTAGTTTGGGAATGGCTCCTCACGTGTGCTGCCCTCTGAGATGTGCCCAGCAGTTATTTGGTAAAGCTTTAGCAATTTTTTATAGGGATGCTTGAATTCCAGTGCCCAGCACAGCTTCCTGGCCATGTTTAGTTTCTTAATGTACAGATAGCCTTAAGGTGCAATTTATCTCCTCCCAATTCAGATATCAAATGTAGATTAATATTTCTCAGACTGTGATCTGTGAAGTGTTTGGTGATCTGTAAGAAATCACGAGGTGATTTCACAATTGTTTTGAAAAAACTTCAATTTTAAATATAAATTTAGATTGTTTAAATATAGAAAAAAATAAATATAAATACACACATATCTATATTTTCAGGCATGCAAGCAGGAAAACAAAATGGAGAAAAATAAATGTCACTGTAGATTTTTCCCAGGGCAGCTGAATTTTATTCAGATATAAATTAAAACCATCATACTAGATGATCCTTGGTATAATTTCAAAAAGTCTGTCTGGAAGTATGTTTTAAAAGAGTTTTTAAAGAGTTTTTAAAGAAGAACAGAGGTGAGATGACCCCTGGGTGTCCATGCAGCCCTATGAGTCTGTTCTGTTTGAAAGGATTTACAGATGCATCACCTTGGCTGAGAGGTGGTTTACATGAAATCCAGGTATTTCTTTCCTGTGCTTAGGTGTAGAATGAGGCAGAAGCAGGAGGTAGATGGAAATGAGTCTCATTAGGAGGTTGAACTGGCAATGAACAGTGCCCTGAAAAATTGTTTTGCTGTTCTGAGCGTGTATTCCATCACCCCCACAATGCTTTATCAGTTACTGTTTCAGTTGTGCTCCTCTTGATGCTAATCATGCTCCTCCTGTGCTACCAGAGCCCCCTGAGTTGCTGATGCTCAGCTCTGTCCCCCTCTCACACTGAGGCACTGTTACCTCTGCGAGGTCTCTGCTGCTCTTCTCCCCTCCTCAGCCGAGTTCCGCTGTGGAGCAGAGTTTGCACTGGAGATCTTCAGCCCAAAGGCAGGAGTGAGAAAGGAAGGTAGTTACTGATAATGAACAGCAGAAAATCCTGGGACAGCAGCTGGTGGTCAAGACATTTTCAGGGGGTGGAGGTATCATAGCTGGAAGCTTAGAGCCCTCCTGCACTGCTGTTTCCATCACAGAGCGCTGTATACAAGATCCAGCAAGATCCAGCTGGCAGAGGGATGGGAACTAGTGAGGGGGAAAAGACTCCTGTTGTCCTCCTGCTGCATCCTCCATCCTGCATCCTCCAAGCAAACATCTTGGTTTGATAGTGCCTCAATACTTTTTAAGTTCACCACTGAGAAATATGTGAATGAGGTCACCTCAGGTTGGATTTGGATTCCGCAGACATATTTCACATGAGATGTCCCTGCTATACCCATGCACACATTTCTCCACTCTGCATTGCTAAGTTTGAGAGACACACTTAAACATTTAACTTTATATGAATTCATCCTTTTCTGGTCTGTTCCAATGTCATCTGAAATTTCTATTAACTAATTTGGCCATCACCCAATTTGCCTATGCCACATAAAAGGGTTTTGTACAAAATTGTTTTTTTCGGTGTGTTAGGAATGTCATGTTTTAATCAATGTCTCTCTGAATGTTAAATCTAATGAAGGCTGTGAGAGATTATAAATGCACAGAGAGAGTTACCATGGAAACCAGAGCAGTATCTGCTGGGTACCTCACACTGGCAGCACTGCCCTGGTGCAAGACAGAGGCTTTCCAGAACGTTTTCAGTAGTCACTTCAAGAGCTACAAGCTGCCCCCAAAACAGGCTGGGTGCTGTTTGGTGGCAGCTTGTAGACTGGCCAGTGTCGTGATGGTAGGGTGGCAGCTGCTACAGTCACCTGCTGAGCTGGCACACACTGTGTGATTTGGTATCTACTTCTCTACAGCTTCTTTAGCAGAATTTGTGCACCATTAGAAGCCAAATTTCCTGAAACCTTTGGCCACCAGCTGTGATTTTTCACTCGGATATGATCAGCTCCTACATAATCAAGTACACCAAGGAAGCCCAGAGCTCATTCAAGCCAGAATATAAGGAAGCTGGCTTCATTAACAGAAGCTGCATCCTCAGAGACAGGAAAGAAAACCATTTCTTAGAGATGACAAAGGTACCCAGTGAGGCATGGGAAGACCCCAGACCCAAATACTACCAAAGGTCCCATCTGTCACATGAAGGGTGGGGAATTTAGAGTGCCAGGGAATAGTTGTTTAGTGAGGTCCCTCTTCAAAGGCACCCACCCTGAGCAGTAGCACTGCTGATATAAGAGCTATTATAGAGGAATCTGCCCTTTGGCTCATCAATTCAACTGATGCCTAGAATCAAACCTGGCCATGGTGACTGGCTTGCATAAATTCACACAGGAGAGCCCTCACTACTGAAAGGCAGATGCAACTGTCCTCTTGACCACAGGCTGGACAGTTCTGACTGCAGTTAGAAGAGATGAAAAAAAAAAATAATTCAGAGGTTCTACACAGTAGTTATGGACTTGTAATCCTCTGGAGCTGCAACTTCTGAGTTTTCTGGCTTGATACTCCTCTAAGATGAAGGGTCTAGGATCTGCAGGATAAAGAGAAGCCTTGTCACCCAGAGGGTCCTCATGATGTGAGAAAAGCCCTTCTGGTAACCTGGAGGATACTTCTGCTGAGGACACAGGTACTCTGCCATCACTGTGCATCTCAGTGCCCATTCAGTGATAAGTGCTGCAGAATATTTGCTCCTCAGAACCCTGCCTCGTCCTTGTCCCACCTGTCCATGAAGTGTCCACAGAAAATGTGTGCAATTACTCAGAGGAACTGTGGAGCAAAGCCAAATTGCTACCAAGAAAACATAATATTTCTTTTTTTTTTCTCCTTATTCTGAGTGACAAAGTGCTAGGACAACTTTCTAGGTTATTAAAATTAAAGAAGTCTTCAAAGTGCCATTTATTTATTATCCTTTCTGTTTCATTTCCTTATTGCAGCTTTTCACAGCTCAGAAAATAAAACTACACTGAAAGCTCTTTGGAGCAGGGATCATTATTATAGTTATTTTCAGTGCTGAATGATCTCAGTTCCTGCATAAATCTTGTAGTCACTGCTGTGCTATACATGCAGTAATAACAGCCAGGACTGTCGACTAAGTGTTGCTTATAACATGTGTTCTTTTCCCCCTTGATGCTCCTGGGCTTGCACTAAGCTCTTTTATTCAGTCTTTGTTAGTAAATCCAATCCTGATTTAAAAAAGAAAATAATATATATGCTTTTATTGTGACTTCCACAAATACTGGACACATTACTTTCTTTAAGACGTGGAGCATTTCATACTTTTCAGCTCTCAGGGAAATGAACCTTCCACTTCCAAGAGTGTAAAGCAGCAGAGTGAAAGTGGGCATATTTCAAACAGACATGAATGCTCTCTCAAGCTCACTCTCCCTTGGCTCTCAGCCACAATTTTAGAGTAATTTGCCCTAATCTGCCATATGGTTTTCTTTCTTTGCATTTTATAAAACTGCAGGGCTAAGTGAATGTGCCTCTTCAATAGTACTGACACAAGCCTGATTTAATTTAAACTTCCATATTAACATACCAACTAAATCAGTGCTGCAGCTTATGAGGGAAAACCTCAGTGCACAAGTAGAGCTGTCATAAGTTTCCAAGTGGTTCTAGGCTATCGCCCTTGAACTGGTTCTCCCTTATGATTATCATTTTTAGAGGTCACTCCAAAAGAACGTCAGGCCTGCTCCAGCAGCATGTGACCCCCATTCCCTTCCCTGGATCAAACCAGGCCTCCAGTGAGACATTATTCAAGCCTGAAATCACTTCCAAACAGCAGGCGTTCCGAGTAAATCTGATTCATCCTGTGGAAGATCTATCTGCCTGCTGGAGGAGAAGCATCTCTGACTGAGATTTCCAGCCAGCCCTGCCAGTGAATCCTTTTATTCAAGGAGTCCGTGCAGTACACTTTTATATCACAGATGGCTCCAGGACTCAGAGACAATTTCCTTAAATAGGCTCTCACACCAGGCTTGTCTACACATTTTACTTTGGAATTTTTAGCCCGTAACAAGAATGTGACATGGTTCACTAAACATACGCTCCATGTGCCTTTTGAGCACACAAGTTTCCCCGCAAGCTGCAGCAGAACTGCTGCCCTGCCTGGTGCCCATGCACACTCACCTGCACACCCATTTATTCCCTTTGCTGGATCAGCTGGCATGTGGGGGGCAGGGTACCATGCTATTGTGGGCTCCTGGCTCCACAGCAGCACCTTTGGCCTTTGTCATGGTCAGCACTCAGGTCAGCTGCTCCAGTGAAGTTGAACACAAACCACTGTCCAAGAGGGTGGCTTTTACATGAAAAAAGAATATCATTTTTCAATAAGACAATTATCATTCTGAATTTAACTGTAGTTAAAGTTTAGTACTCATATATAAAGAAACTAATAGTCACAGAACCAGGGAGCAGAAGATACCAAGCTCGTGCCAAACTGGTGTAACATGTTAACCATTAATGAGAACCAACCTACAACTTAACCAATATGATAATTAATAAAACATGGAACTTTAGAATCCTATACTGAAGAAGATATTAATTTCCTGTATCACATTATATCTTACTTAGCAGTAATAATATTGATGCTCTTGTCTGGGTATGAACAAGTAAGCAGCAAAGAAAATTCTGCCCTGTCCCATGGCAATGCTGAACTACTTCAGATTAAACAGATTTTTTGGGTTTTTCTGTCTGATTAAGGAAATGTAAAACCCCAAGAAACAACAAGGTAATGCACCAAAGCAGTCCCAACAGGCCATAATTTTTAAGTCTGAGGCCAAATTAAGTCGTTTTATGTCAGTATATTGCTTTAATTTCATGTCCAAGGCTATATAGGTAATTTTCAGTCTGATCCTTTGGTAGATATGGCCTGCTGACTAATCAGTAAAATCACTCATCATATAAGAGTCAAGTCATAGCTATTATATGCTGAGGCTCATGAACAATAAACTATCTTGGAATAATCTGATATACAGCAGCATTATTGAGCTGGGTTTTGTCAATTAAGAAGTCCAGAAAAGCAAGTAAATGCCAGAGATTAAAAGCCCAGAACTGTCACAGGAGGAGTTTTTATGGAATGGTCCTGGGGTGGATAAACAGGACGCAATCCTTTCCTCACTGAGAAATCTTGACCTCACATTTCTCCCTTCAATATGGAGACTTTTACCACCTGGCTGTACTTAAGTTTGATCTGGGTCTTCCTCAATCCCACCTGTGCAGATTCATTTTCCATTAAGTATTTAAATATGCTCAGAGTCAACACAGACACATTGGGCACAAGAGTGGCTCTGGGGACACACCTGAGACACTGCCCCAGAGAGCAAGGTGATACCTAAAGCCATCTGCTGAGATTTACATTAAGCATCCCTCAAAAAGAGGGAATTCAGAGAAATAAAGCTGAGAGAGCTTCAAAACCTATAGATGAAAGGTAGCTGATTCCTTATCCAGCAGTTTTGCTAATGTAGCATCTCAAAGTTGTTGTTTTTCCAACCAAAACTATTTCATGAATTTGACCTAAATTTTTTAATAGTTTTGGGACAACCAGAATTGCATTTTTCCTCAAATAAAGTATTCATCAGAAAGAAAATTACTGCTCTTGTCACAGAACACCAGCTGCTTACCCATTCAAATAATAATAAAAAAAGCTTTAAAATCAAAAGAAGCAAAATTAAAAATCTTAGAATATCTCTTAACAGTCACAGAAGGCATGTAAAAAGAAAAAAGTAAAAAAAAGAAAATAAGGAGGAAAGCTAAAGAACATGGAACAGTATGGGATAATTGTAGAACTCGAGAGGTTATTCAACCAAACAGACATCTTTCAGAAAATGGAAATCCAGTCCAAATGAAGCCACCAAAAAAACCCGTAAAAAATAGCTTGTAAAGTGGTGGTTGGGATTATGAAATACATGTGCTTATGTTGGTCCTATTATTTTGCACAAATCCTACACAGTGGAATTGTAAAGGGCAAGAAGGGAATGTGAACAGCAAGCAGAAAACTGAAGAACAAAAGATGAATTATGCAAATTGATCAGATTTGGGAAGCTGAATTTGTTGCCTCCCCAACAACTTGAATAACAGTGTTTAAATACAACTTTCTTTTTGTAGAAAGCACCACTTTCTAAGCAGCCCTTCCAAATGCTTTCCCATCTGTTTCAGCAAATGTGATAATGAGGAGGTTATGCTGCAAGCTCTAAAAAAATAAAGTTATTTGTCCAAACTAAGAAACACAAGACAGGTAAAAGGTTGCACCAGTCACCGTGCTCCAAGTGATCATAATCCCAAATACCTTTTATTTTCTTAACTTAGCTTTACATCCTAAGAGATGAGCATTACCAATTTAGGTTTGATCACTTTAGGTGAAGGAGGAGCAGAGCAAAATAGATTCTATATAGCTCTGCCCATTATGAATGTCTTAAGCAGCTAGAAAGATGAAATATGCCTGAAAAAGGATCCAGCAAGGAAGGTTTCCTTCCCCTGAATGTGAGCTGCTAATACAAAACGTGCCTGAAAATCTTGGTATTTTATTTAGCTGTGGATTCAGAATAGAGGGAGGCTTTTTAGTCTGTGCAAGAGCAAAGGACTCTTTCTGTTCAGGGATACTCCCCCAGAGCAGTGTTAGGAGCATGAAAATTGTGCTATAGAAGCCTGACAAAAGCAACCTTCGGCAGTGTCACTTTCCATGTCCTCTTACTGCAAAGGGAACGTAGGCTCAGCTGCTGGAGTGGGAGCTGAGCTTTAAACTTCTGGCCTTTGTGTCCTGAGTCTGTTCCAGTATAATTTTGAAGTGACTAGATTTGTCAGTGTGTGAATATGGGATGTGTAATCAGGATCTGGCCAGGACAGATTCTCTGTTTCTGCACTTACTGTTCTCAATGCAGCTGAGATTTAAAAAAGGGGAATGATCAGAACAGAAGCTGAGAGCATTTCCAAAGTAGGGTAAGGAAACCTTATAAACCATACTGGGATCAAAATAATAAAGTATATGAAAGAAGTCATGTAAATACAGTGCCATAGCTTTAGGGCTGAGCTGTATCCTTACAAACCTTTGAAAAACATCCAACACCAGAGGCACAATGTGGCCTTTTTGAAACTGGGTGAGGTAGGAAGTCTAAGCTAGCCAAATTTCCTTCAGCCTTTTCAGCATCACTGTCATTTTCACAGGTAGAAGATCATGGGGTTTATGAATCACTGATATCTATTTCCTAGACAAACTGAAAGAAGTCAAGAGGAAAGAAATGAGGTTTTATGGGTAAAGAGATGCCATGTAGCAGAATATTAAGTATATTCTCCCCAGAAATTTTCTGTTTGTGGCGTTTAACTTTGCCCATCCATCCCAAATTTCCAGATGTGCAGTGGTTTCCCCGGTGCAGAAGATCGGAGTTTTTTTCTGAGCAGCCCCCAAATTTCAGGGACACTGACTTTGGTCTGACCAGCTGTGTGTATCTGGGACACAATGTGCAGTGAGCAGACAGCCTTCTCCTCTCAGTAAATCTGGAGTCCTCCTGATGCATCAAGTTTACTACCCACGTGCAGAGAAGCTCAGCAGAGCACAGCTGGTGGGGTCAGTGCTTCTGGGGTGGTCAGTGCTTGTGAGACATGGCACCACCTCAGCAACCCCTGCCATAAATCCAGCTGATTCCCTTCTCCTTTCATTCAGGTAGTGGAGGGCAGGCAGCAATTTGTTAAATGTTTATCCTGTGGAGGCAGACAGTGAGAGCAGTTGGAGCAGCAGAGGTAGCACTGCTTGCATTGCTCCTGGCTCCCCTTGGCCCTGCAGAGGGAAGGAGGCTGGCTGCTCATCCAGCCCCACTGCCCTCCAACCACCCCTTCCCCAAACCTTCCCTGTCCTCTGGCACCCTGTGTGGGGAGAGGCTGTGCCAGGGAGGCCCTTGAAGGCTCATGGCTCCAGTTCTGCACAGGTTCCTCCTGACAGCTGGCTCTGCCCCACCTTCCACAGCCTGAGGAGCACATGGTCATCACAGTCATTCAATGCCCAGCTCCTGCTCTCAGCATGGGAAAGACAGAGACGCAACAAAATCACAGAATCATAGAATAGTTTGTATTGGAAGGGACCTGTAAAGATCATCTAGTTCCAACCCCTGCTTCCATGGGAATGTGCTGCTTAAAGGCTCTGGGGGACTGCCTCCCTTCCCTAGTCTGGCACAGTCTGTCTAGCTAAACAAGCTGCTGGAGCTGCCTTTGTGGCTCATTCCTGATGGAGGAGAAATGTGTGCTTCCCAGGAAGAGGGAGACTTAGAGGGAGCAGGAGACACAGCAGCCCAGTTCCTGTTTGGAGGAATATTAAATGCATTTCTTGCTGGGATATTATGGTTATATTAATTGAGAATTGAAATATTATTTTAGCTGGAGTAGGCCTCTGTTTTAATTCAACTCTGCAGAATACAGACTAAATTCACTCTTTGATATTTCTTTCCTACCATGGTGACAAGAGAACTTCTAGGACAGTTTGTTTACTGTTTATTTCAGCTATTGCTGAATTTTATGAGCCAATACATCTCACTTTCAGATATGCACACTTCAGTAGAAAGAACTCCACTTAAGAGCTGAAAGGCATGTATCATGTCAATAAAGACAATATTATCACATTAGATATTGTGATGAAACATGCACATACTTAATGATTTCTTGCTGGCTTCTGGACCAAATTCCTATCAGGCATTCATGTCTCTCCTCATGCTCACTGTCTCTTTGCTTCTGCTGCTATCAAGCAACACCATGCTTAATAGAAATCTTCTGCTTCTCTGTGAGCAAGTAATGGCTCTGTGCAATCTGGCTTGCATTGGATAAAGAGAATTTGGGGGAGTGCTTTTTCATTGTTGAGGTAAAGGTTTCCTCTTTGATCCAACATCTGCCCTTTCTGCTGATCACACTGCAAATTGATGCGGATCTAGCAGAGGAATGGGAGACATTTATAGGGCTTCCTGTTATGGAGTAATTTGGAGAGCATCATTTTCTCCTGCTCACTTTTTGCCTTCAGCAACAACAATCCAATTCTTTGTGTTTTCGGCTGGAAGACAATTCTTTGTCTCACCCTTTCCTTCTAGCTCTCCCTGAAGGTTACAGAAAGAAAGAACGCGAATAACCAAGCAATGAAATCATAAAATAGTCCCCTTTACTGTTATCTTTCCAAGAACAGTGAAGGCATTAAAGTTCTAAAACCTTTTTTTCTTGAAGAAAAGATTGCAGCTAGAACAGGAAATGACACAACATAAATTCAATTCCTGACAATTATTACAACATGAAAGGGAAATAGTATAAATCACTGTTGTTAAACACTCTGTTCATTGGCTAGATCTGGCCCATTTGAGCTATTTATCTAGATCCTGTGACAGATTCAGATTTTGCACCACACATGCTTTCATTTTTTAAAATACATGTTTCAAGTTTTTATGCTTCTGAAAAAGAGCTTCTGCATGTGCACTGAGTAGAAGCTGGTGAAAGCTCATGCATAGTTGTCTTTTTTAAACTACAAAACACAAAGTATGTTATATTTTAAAAGTCAAAGTCTAGCCCTTTTCATTTCAGTTGGTGTTAACACATGAACTTAGTTTATGTGGTTGACATTGAAATGTTTCTCAGAAGTCAGCATTAAGAAAAGATAAAGATGCAAACTGGAGGGCTTTGAATTAAAAAAAAAATTAAAAGTGCATACATTTGGGGGGAAAGAAAATCAGAAATATCATGCAAATCTGTAAAGCATACCTAAGTCTGTAAAAAAATTTGTGAAACTCCTATGCAGTGAAAGTGTGGATTTTAAACAGTTGAAGAAAAATAGATCTGGGAAAGTGTTAAGAAAAGAGCTGTGTTGAATTCTCCATCCCAGCTGCATACAAGGCTGACCCAGAGTCTCCTGGGGGTCTCCCAGTTTTAGCCACTTCAAAGGCATAGTGTAGGATTTTAGAATAAGATTTTCATAAAATTAATTTTTTGCTTTTAATATTAATGCAAACATTGATTTATATTTTATAAATAAAAATAGTACCAGTTAGATATTCTTCATACATGAGATTTACTTCACAACAATAACCATTCGGTCAGATATTTTATTGGCTTCTCAATGAAATTGCAGTGCTGCCTAAGGCAGTTGCTGTTGGAAACAGAATACTACCCTGACAGACTTTTGAATCAAAAACCATGCTATTTTATACTCCAATGCATTAAAATTTACTGCTTGCTTTCCATGCTTTAAGTAAAGTTACTTCATTAGGAACGGGACATATATTTTTATGACATACTCAAAAATGTAGTATTTTGAAACAAATCATTCTTTCAACAGAGTAATTCAAGAAGTGTGAAGCTGTAAAATCTAAGAAAAAGATGGATTTTAAGAAGAAAGAGCTATTCTGGGGAATGGGATATTCTATTACAAAAAAAAAAAAATTAAAGCATCTAAGAGTCATGTCTTCACATACTATTCCTAATTTAGCTTTGAAGTGCTTTCCTTTAATTCTTAATCCTCTCTTGAAAAAACCAATGATAGATTGTGAATATTGCTATTTTTACACTATAACTTACTGCATATTATATGTAATATGGGCACCATAGAAAATATTCAAGATTTTAGAAGTTTTGTGTCTATCTGGAGTTTGGTAATGCACAGGAAGAGAGCTTCAACAGAACTAAGACCTTCAACATAAAAGAAATGTTTATCAGCATTTTTTTTATAATTATCATTGGTTTTCTTTCTCATTTACTTAATGCACAATAAATTACACAAAAATATGTGACATTGATATATTTCTCTCTTGAATCTGCCAGTCATAATAAAATTATAATAATTTTTCCACACAGAAATTTGAAAACTAAGACTCTAAATTTTGTTTATTGTTCAATAGAATTATGTATCATTTACAAGTTGGTTACAAATCAGCCATTCTTACTTGTTCATATATGTAACCCAATTGTCTGGTAGTTAACAGTGACTAAAGGGGAAATAGTCAATGTACACACTTCCCCTAATGAGGGAAAATTTTATTGGTCTCAGACATCAGCTAGAAACTGGGAAAACTAAAGTATAAAGTCATTAGGTTCCATTAAAAGCTGAGCTTCCTCCAGTCACCAGCTGTCTGAGACTACCTGAGCACAGAAATTTTCCTTCAGGAGAAAGAGCAGTTACTAACCAGGGAAGCAGACCAGCACCAGGTACACGAAGCAAAGACTCAAACAGGGTGAGTTTGAGTCCTGTGCAGTGCCACGGCAGCAATGCTGTAATGCTGATCCTCATTGCCATGAGCTGCACCTTCTGTCCCTCTGTGCTGCAGATCAGCCTTTGGGTCCCTCAGACAGGTGGTTTGCAGCTCCCAGCTCCACTCCTGTCCCTGGAGCCCTGTAAACCCCACTGGTGTCTTTGGGTCAGTGCCACTGGGGCAAACTGGGACCAGCGAGGACCCTCCAAGAGGGCTGGAAGCAAGTCCTTACTGTAGGCAGAATCTGTGCCTTCTCAAAGTCCTTTGCATGGCCAGATCGTCCCAAAATCCCAAACTGGACCCCAAACAGTTGCAGCTTCTGGTGTGGATAGATTGCACAAATGAAACTCACTATGGGAATAATAAGCAGTTCTTTTCAGTAATAGGGAACTTTCTTCTTCCTTGGAACTTCAGCGCATAACTTTAATTTATATTGCAATAATTTCAAGAGAGAAATTAGTATCATATATTAGTATGATAAGTGTATTACAGGCATTAATATCATTCATTATGCCTTCCCCAAAATTTTAATACTGATATTTTCTAACATTCAGCTCCCACCGTTATGGCAGAGGGATGGCTAAAGCATCTCATTAGAGATCCAGAAAATTCCCAGATAGATTAGCTCAGCAGAAAATAGGTCATTTAATAGGGAAATGAAAGGTAGATGTGTATGAGATTAACCATTTTTTTCTTTTAACTGCTCCTGGTTAAGGAATTATATTTTCTTCAAGTATGATAATTTTGATGGACCATTTTTGCCCTGGGTTTATTCAGGAAGATAGCCAAGACAAGACCCAATCCATTAATTTATAATGAGAGAATAACCCATGTCCAACTGCCTTTAAAACTACGCCTAAGATTCCCTCCTTTCCATATTCACAGTGTCTTTAACATAGAGGCTCCCATGGTGGAATTATATCACCACAAAAGAAGTTGTTTATCTTTGGGAATGTTGAAAGCTTGAAACCTGTTGAAATATGCTACTGCAATTTAAAGCCACAGACCTGCCTCTGAAGGGACTCACCCCAGTGGCAATTTGGGGCATTAAATCAGTGGGTCTCTGTGTAAATGCTCACTGCCCTGACTGCCAGGGATGCTTTCTCAGAATAGCACAAAGTTGCTGAGAAGAAAGTCTGAAATAAATCCCTCTGTGGTGAAATTCAGGCCTGGCTGATGTCAAGGAAAAGTCTGGCATGAGCTGTAAAAGGCCAGGATTTCACCCTTGATCACACCACCCCCATCCCTGAGGAGAAGGGGTCATTATTTATTTATGTGGTGCCATTAGTGTGGGAGGCACATCGGATGTGCTCCTTGGCTGGTGCAAAGCCACACTGCTCCATTAATTCCTGTCCTGCCCTGGTTCTCCTGGGTGCAGTTCTCACTGCCTGGAACAGCTGGAGCAGCCATGGGAATGACCACAGAATTAAGACCGTAGTGCTAAATTTTCACACCTCCTTATGATCCCCCTTTCTAAGCCAAAGCTTTTAAGAAACACAACAGCTCTCAAGAGACACCTTATTTATTTATTTTCGTTTTTATAAAACAAAAATATGTGTTGGGATGCTGTGCCAGCATTTATAACCATCCACTGAATAGAGTTTACAGTAAAACATTCTAGTCATTAGCAAATCTTGATAAAATTCCTGTTATAAGCATGCAATTGAAAAGTAGATCAATATCCTAGTCTGTCTGAGACCTAATTGCATTACTTCCATTTTCTCTCCTTTTTTATCAGCAGAAATTTTTGTCCACTCAGGAGCAGAGGAATGAATTTCAGAGGTTATGTTCATGAGATTCCTTGGAGAGTCCTTCATGGGCACAGAGTTGGGCTGGAAGAAGATGGTGAGTTCCATCTCTCAGTCTTGGATAATAACCTACTATGAACAAATTACATTATTTCTTGTGTCTCCACCTGCTTGGACTTTAGTTTGGCTGTTTAAGCAAGGCGGTATCAGGGTGGAATTTCTTGCTGAGTTTTTTTGTCCTGGACTTTGCACTGCTGAGCTGTTATTTCAGACTCTTTATTATTAATATTAATTTAAAAAACCAAACAAAAAAACCAAACCAAACAAACAAAACACTCCTGTGGCATTTGCAAAAGAAGCTGATTTTTCAGGGTGAAAGAAGATCCCCAGTAATAAAAAGGCTAATAAAATCAATATGTAAACTTTTAGTCAGAAATACAACAAGTGTTGCAGAGGCTTTAGTCATCACATGGGCATCAAGTGGCCCAAAGCTAGCTTTTTTCTGCTGTTTAAAACATGAAGTGTGGGTGCAAGATCAAATTCCTTTTGTTCTGATGCTATGGAACATCATCTATCTCCATTTTGATACAAGGATGGAAGCTCGCTCTCACATCTACTTGGCATTGCTTGGTCTGGTGAATAAATACAGTAAATTACCAGGGAAGTATCTTTGGGGATTTTGGTGGATTATTTTGAGCTTTCTAGTGTTTAGTTTTGGGGTTTTTTTTTCCTTTAGAGTAGTGAATGCGTTGTCCAGAAAACATGTGGAAACTGCAGCCATGGAGTATTTGAAAATTGACTCAACAGGATCCTGAGCAAACCAACCCTGTTTGGCATTACTTGGACTGGAGCAGTGGACTCAGTGATCTTCAGGAGACCATTCTAACAAATTATGCTGTAATTCTATGACCTTAAGAGCAAATCACAAAATCAGATGAGCAATCACATCTTCCTTGTGCAAAGAAGGCCAGACCAACTTCCTCGCTGAGATATATTTCACTCAATTTACTCAGGGAGAAACTGAGCCTTTACAGTTCACAAAAATAGGGGTCTACTCCTCAGCTGGAATTCCAGCCTACTGAAATACCATTATACCTAAATGTAGGGTAGAATATTTAGTAATATGTGGCAATAGTTACACACTGGATCAAGCAAGCAGTGACTAAAAATGAAAAGCCCAAATCTGAGATGCAGAGAAGGGATTAATTTTCTCTGAAAGCAGGACACATCCAACAGTTTCATAGAATCAAAAAATGGGTTGGGTTGTGTTATGGTTTGGGATTCTCCAATTTAGTGTTCCCACACTGCTGCTTCCCCTCCCCCTCCAAATGGAGGCACAAAAGGCCCATGTGAAAAGAGAATTTGAACTTTGAGTCTAGTGAGTTCTGTGTCTTACTGGGGAGCTTCTCAGGGATAGCTTCTATCTTCTATTTAAACTTTCTATCTAAGGACCCAGATCAAATATACTCAGGTTATTTTTCATAGCTATTGAACCCCCACCAGATCTACAGAAAATCTTAATTGTTACTTCATAAGCAGGAGTTCAGATGATGCAAAACAAAAGCATGTTTTGGTTATTCTCTTCACTAGTTCTCACTTAACTAATAATTATTTACTACTTCTTGACACAAATTATTGCTGAGTGTAACTGTCAGATTAAATGGTGCTACCAAGGATGCCACTTCACAGAACATTGGAAAGAGGCCGTGCACATCACCTGGTGTAATCCTCCCTATAATGGAAGCCACGGGACCTCTTAACTAATTTCTAGCTCAAACCCAATAGAGCATTGTCTTTGGTATGATCCCCATTTTCAAATTTGTGATGGTTTAGAACCCATTATTTCTCTGCAATTTTTTTTCTGTACCTTCAATGTAAAAAGTGAGCATTTAATTTTAGTAAATTTTTTTCCAAGCTTTGGCTTTCAGCCTTTGGATCAGTTAGGCTGGAGAACTCTATGAACAAAGTTTTATCCTTGAAGCAGGTGCTTCAGGTCCCCTAGATCTTCTACCAAATATGAAAGCAGGTTAAGCTCCTTATTATGTGCCATTTTTTCTAATCCTTTCATAATTCTTCGAATGCTCCCTTGAACTATTCAACAGGGAAATTCCTGAATCTCTGTATTATCAGTGAACGAGAACTCAACACAATATTTCAGCAGCCACCATATCAGTGCCAGATACAAAATATTACCTGCATACTCCATGCACCCCTTTTTAAAGATCAAAGCAATCACATTTCTTTAATGGAAGAATAAAAAAATATTCCTAACACAGTCAGTTGAGATAAACCAAGGTATTACATTCTGTTCTAAATACTTCAGATAAAATGGCAGGGAGGAATCAACCAAAGTGCTGATCTTTCTCTCAGAATATCCTAAAGCCCAGGAAAAAGGTATCTACATAGATACCACAGTGGGTTTAAATTCCTTTTCCATAGGTTTACTTGGAGCTCCTTCACAGATGAACTCCAATCCAGAAGCTGATGGACATCTGGACTTCTCAGGAGGACTGACTTTCTTCCTCCATCTGTCCCCAATCCAGAAGCTGATGGACATCTGGACTTCTCAGGAGGACTGACTTTCTTCCTCCATCTGTCCCCCACTGAATGAAGAGCTGAATTCTCTCGTGCTGAGACCCAGACTCTCTTTATGTTTATGGTGTTTCCTCTGCTCAGCATGCTTCCTTCTGAGGAGTGAATATACATTGTGCCTCAGGTGTCTCCCTGGCTGCCCAGATTCACTTCACTTCAGGCTGTTTGAAGACATGGGTTTAAGACAAGCTCCAGACAAGCACCTTATACTGGAACCAAGCCTGCCCCTGATTCTTTTGAGGCAGACAGGGATGCCCTGGCACATACACCACACAAACATATCCACCAGCCTCCATCACAGGAGTCCAGACTTCAGGTCCAGCAAGACACTGCAGGCTGTGTCGACAGATGAGCTAAAGGCAACCTTTTGCCAGAATCCTGTTATATTGGAACGGTGAAAAATTGCTTTAAAGCAGTCTTTGGCCTTCTGTACTCTGGACTGCAGAGCCTGTGAGCTCCATCCTTCACACATCTGCTCCATCTCCTTGTGCAGTAGGTTGGGTAGCCCCACAGATTCAGAGGTATAAATTCCAGCAGACAGCAGGCATTGCAAACTGGAACTCTGCAGGCCTGAGGTCTATTCACAGATCTAACCATAAACCATGGTCCCTAGAGCTCAGCCACCCTAAAGAGAGCTTTTGAGGAACACCCTCTAACAATGCCCTGCAGAGCACGGGAAGGGCAGGAATGCAATTGTGGCTCCCAGACTCTCTTGACCCAGTTGTAAATTACATGTGGGTAATAAGAACTACAGCTTACATGAAAGTGACTTCCTCTGTCTGACTTTAATTGTTTTATGGAGACAGATTGCCCAGGAACCTTGCTGCTTCTTCAGTAATAACCACTGGATTTATGACAGATCCCGAGATTTCCTACTTTAAAGAAAGTTCATGAGTGTCTGAGCAGATCTTGGGTCCTCTGTCAGAAGAGTCGTGCAGACACAGGCTTTAAGCCACCCAGCTCATCATCAATGAGCAGCTGCAGACACTCAGGATATTGTCTGGGTGCATGGCACTGACATTTCCACAACTGCTTTTGCAGCCCCTCTAAACAGGGAGCTACTGCAGCTACCCTGCCTGCTGCATCCACAGATGAGGCAGGTCAGGTATTACTCCCTGTGCCCCAAGCATAGTAATGTCTTCAGTATAGAATCCTCTCTGTTTTGGTGAGGGGTTTTTGGTTTGTTTGGTTGGTTTTTTTGTAGAGCAAAAGAAAAGATTGGTTTGTTGCTATTATTTACAACAAATCATCAACCAAGGTAAATAAATATTGCTCTATTTAATTCAAGGGAACAAATCTTTAGCAGGAGGATTTGAGAGGTAATGGGGGCTTTCTTTTGAAGATAATGATATGAGCCAAGGATAAAGGACATGAAAGATCCTTTTGTAAAACTGCTAATCTTTCCTCTTCCATGGAATCATTGTTCTACAGTAAAAGCCTGATGGTGCCCACCTCTCTTTACTTAAAAAATATAGGTTTAATTGGATTAAAAAAAAAAAAATCCTCACATCCCTTAATCTGTTGAGAAGCAGTGGAAAGGAACAACTCTCATCTTTGCTGATTGAAGAAAAAAGTCTGTAAAATCATGGAAGTGTTAACTTCAGAAGGAGGGTCAGGAGCAGGACAAGAGGTTTGAAATTCCTTTACAAATAGCATCAGTCACTTACTTAAAGTGTAATGCTCATGGTGGCTGTGCTACATCCAGTAAGTGTCACTGTAGGTTGTTTTAGCTGTGAAATGAATCAGAGGTGTTTCATAAATGCACAGCTGGCTTCCCCTCTGCTGGTGAGTCTGACCTCCCTCCATGGCAGGAGCAACCCACTGCAAAACACAAGGTGAAAACTCCTGGATTCAAACAATAAAAGAACTTCAGTGACAAAGTAGTCTTGTATCATGTTTTTAAAAGATAGTTTTTCAGTGGCAGAGTGGGACTGATAATATTTGAGGTGTTTTCTGCTCTGGCACCAGCTTCTTTTCTGGTTTTGTGTAAGTAGTTTCAGATGTATTTTGCACCAGATGTCAAATCAAAATTGGAGCATTGGGCTTTATCCTGTTTCCCATGAAAATTATTAAAACCATTATACTCCAATTTGAGCAATTGTGTGAACTGAGCTGTGAAAACTTCTAACACCACTTGGGACAGCCCAGTTAGGAGTTGTACCTGAAGTCTACAGACATCCTGCGTCTCTCGTGGGGGATAATACTGCTCCACAAGAGAGCATTCCTAGTCTGTACACTGTTGTGTATTTCAACATCAGTTAGCACAATTAGCTCAGAATCCAGCTTGGAGCCTTTGGAATACTTTGGCACTAACACTGAGAGTAGTCTTAGCTCTAAATTTCATTTGCAAAATGAATTATCTGATTGCCAGTGGAAGATGTAACGTGCATCTTTTATGACAAGGGGAGAACTATTTTGGCATTACTAATTTTAGTTTTAGTTTTATGTCATTTCCTTTGCTATTTTTCAGGACTTTTCTTCCTTTTGCATTGTTCTTCTTTTTCTCTTTTTGGTTGGGACTGCCTAATTAATTTCTGATGTAATTAAATTTTGTATTACAGAAGGACCAATGCTGTATATATTAGGTTATAATGTGTAGCTATAAAAAACTGAAGATACTGTCTAGAAATACTAGTTACATACACTTATCTAAAAAACTGTTTCAGTTCAGTTTCCTAACTGAATAATCTAAAAAAGAAAAACAATAATAAAATTCTTTGAATCTTTCCTCCACTTGCTAAGCAATTAACTTGTCTACCACATTCAAGGAGAGACACTCCTCATTTCCCCTCCACAGGAAGGGAATGGCCAAGCTGGAGCATGGATGTGTGAGAAAGATTTCAGGACATGAGAGTGAGATATGAAATTTTCTATGTTAACTTAACTACTCATGTTTAACTTAGTATGTCTTCATCTTTCCATATTATATATGTAGAATTCAGTAAGGCACCTCTCTAAGCATTTTTTATAGGTTTTTTATTTCTGTGAAATAAATAGGAATTACAGAGGAAGATACTGCATGTGATGGGGCAGTAATCCTAAAGAAAGAAAGAAAAAAATTAAAGAAATGGCAGATGAAATGAAGAAATTTACAGATGACCTTCCTCAGTTTTGGTGAGGCTTGTGCTTCACTTTGTCAGCTCTAAATTTTTTTACTGCCTTCACTCCAACTGAAAAGCTTAAATCAGACTGCAGAATAAAGACATTTGTGGAATCTGGAGATATTAAATTATGTTCTTAAGTACGCATGGTGGGATACAGAAAGCTGCCAGCTCTAAAGAGCACTATGATAATGAAATTTTCTGAAAGAGAGAAAAGATCAGCAAATCTCAAAGGGACAATTTCTGAAAGGCTGAATGCACTCAATACTCCTACTGAATTAAAAAGTTCAAATTAGAGAGAGTTTGGGGGTTACTTGGAGCAAGTGTGTGGGGGGAGGTAACACTGAGAGTAATTGAACAATTGGAGGCCTAAGATTTTGGTAAATTCTTAGTCTTGTGGTACTTCAGGCAACCCAAAAAGATTATGTGAATCAGGCTGAAGCTGTGGCACTAACAGAGGTGTCATTGGTTGAGGATGCCTGCAATGACTCAAGCAGGAGGCCAGAGCAGGCCTTTCAAATCATCCTTTGGAATCATGTGCTCAGCATCTTACAGGGAAGGAACAAAATCTGCAGCTGATCTCATCTAAATTTAGCTGCATGCAATTTGGTTATCTAGATTCAATTAGTCATCCTCATTCCTAAAGAGTCAATGGAGGCAGACAGTACAATGAGGTGCCTTCAGGAGGTGCCTGTTCCTCTCCTCTCCACAGGAAGATCAGGATGGCTGAATTACACTGATTAACTTGTAACTGGCAAAATTAATTCAATCATCTCTGCTTATGTCAAAGTAACCCTTTGGTCCTTTTCAGTTACTGAATGATGATTTATCTTCTTGGTTCCCCTTGCCTGGCCCTGTTGGTACTCTCTGGGCTTACTCATGATTTATATTGCATTAGGAAAAACAGAAGCTCTCCTTCTGCATTCACTAAAAAAGCTAATGATTGTAATCCATTCATACAACAGGCAGTGACTTTGTGCAAACTGAACAAGAGAAAAACTACTGAGATATTTGGTTTATTTGACTAGAATTCTTTTTATTGTTTGCAATGTTATATCATTTATAAGATAAAATAGGAAGGTTGGAGCTCAGGGGTATACATTGACTCCAAGAGAGGATCTGGTTTGTGTTAATTTGGTACTTGCCGGAAAAAGGAAAACAGTTATTTTTGTTAGGACGGACACATCCTCTAAGATAGGCCTGGGTTTTTTTGTACAAGCATTTAACTGTCGACCTAATCGACATCACTTTCATGAAAGGATTATTCATTTCACAACACCTGTCCTGCATTAGCAAATAGTTGTCTCTTGCAACTAATTTTAACAAATTCAGAAATAGATGAGGAAGTGCAGAACATGTATTACACAGTCTGTTACAGGTCACAGATGAGATGTTGGCTTTTGTCCTTAGATGCTTCATTTGTAGAGGAACATACAATACTGTGAAGCAGCTCTAGATTTTAAAATTCCTGCATTTTAGTGACCTTATTTTGCTCTTAATGGGAATGCTCTGGTACACAATATTAGCCACATGAGCAAGATTTCACAGCAGCTTTTTTCTCTGAGCACTGGAGAACACAATCCTGTGCATAGGCAGTTCCAGTTGTCCATAGATAAATCACCTAAATAATATCTGGTCCTCCCATTGTTCCTGTAAAGTGTCTGAGAAAAATAGATCTTGAAATAAAGGAAGCCAAATTTCACTCTTCTAGCTTTGAACCTACTGGACAAACTAATCTCTGAAAAACTCCCCACACAATTTGAGTGGTGAATTTCTGCTCTTCACAAGGGCTTGTTCCAGAGGTGGATTCCTCTGCTGGTGGGTTCACCTTCAGACACAGCGTTTCTCCATGGGGCATAGCCCATGAGCACTGAAATCAGTAATGGAAATTGCAAACCACCCAAGGTGCTGATCTAATTTAGCTGGGGTTTGTTTTCAATTAAGAACAGGCAGGGTTTTGTTGCTTTATTTTGCCTGCCATCTAGATACCTTCCTCTTCCCTCCTAAGGACACTTTTACTTATTTTAGACAATTTAAGTGAAAGACAAAAGAATTGCTCCTTCAGTTGCAGTAATTCTGCACAAGGGGTAAAGCTGGTTCTAAGAATACAAAGAAAATCAAGTTCAGATTCTTCTTTTTATTGATTATGCAAAATAAATGAGGAAAGTGCTAAGTAAAGGTCCGTCCAATATAAGAATAAATGAGGTGGATCTTCTCTACATACCTTTCCTAGTTCTGTGCTTATGGTTGGAATAAAAATTGCCCAGTTGCCAGGGGATACATGGAAAAGCCCATTCTACTACCTCAGCCTGAGGTTCGTGCAAAATTCAATGTTAGTGCTTCCTGCCTTCTTAGAATGATTTTATTTATTTGATTTTGCAAATTTTTGCCTAGAGAAGGAATGTAGTCATAATACTATGTAACCCGTATCAAACTCTGTTTTGTTCCGATCATTTCAAGAAAATTTGCTGTGATGTGAATGCACATAAGTTCAATCTATCCATAAATATTTTAAATATGGAAGCTTGTTCAGTCAGGGGGTGGACTAATTTAATGAAAACATAGCTGAATAAATTCTTCCACCAAATGCCTTTGGTTCAGAATAAATAAATTAAAAACAAGCTTGAGGAGTTTACACTGTTTTAGTAAAACTGATTCGATATATAAGCAATAATCAATTGTAATAGAACTGCAGGAATTTGTAAGCATTATCTAACATGTCAAAAGCATGCATTTCTTTAGCCTGATAACTGTGAGCAAGCTTATCTGGTGTCAGTGGAGCAAATGAAAAGGAAAAGGTTAGACCAGAGAGTTAGGAGGAGCAGGATCCTGTTCTGTTCACCCATATTGCAGAGAGTTTTTCAACACCTTGAACAAATTAGTCATTAAGGAGAATACACTCTATCAGCACAGGGCCAGTAAATACAAGTGCCACAAAGAGATCCTGAATTATCAACAAATGAATCTGTTGTAAAGAACCAACAATGAAAATTGCATTCAAAACCAAGACTTGCACCTTGGGGTTTGGACTAAGCACAAAGTTATGTTTAGAGGGACACACAGTTTGGTTCTATTCTTTCAACACAATTATAAGCTTGTAAAATAGACCAGGAGTCTGACAAGTATGTACTCAGGCTCAGAGTTCTTCAGCAACCATCAGTGTGCTCACAAATATATTTTTATTAAATTTACATATTCAATTTCAATTAGCTTTTCTTTTTCATGAAAGAGAAATGAAAAAAGTTTAAACACTAAATCTATTTTTTTGGGGGGGTACTGCTAGGAAGCTATTTCAAAATTAGTAATGTAGCAAAACAAAATAGTTTGGACCTAACAGGGCACTTCATATTGACCGTAGTAACAGGGTTTTTTCATTTTGCCACAGGAAAAAACAGTGTCCTATTTTAGTCTGAACTATCTCTTCCTCTTTTTTATTTCAGAAAATGAACCAAACCTTTATGTCAGAATTTTTTTTTTTTTGTGGCCACCATGAACCAAGATAAACTTGCACTAGCAGCAAAGCCATTATAAGGTCAAAAAGGGGGTGAGTGTTGATTTTTGGGGGGTAGTGGTAAAGGTATGGCACTAAAGAACTTTGAAAAAAATAATGGTATAGATTTACATCTCCTTTTATTTGTTCATCTACACTTTCCAAATACCCTTTTACATGGGAAGAATTTACTCATGTGTTGCATGAACCTGCTGCCTGGACCCATGCCACTTTGCTCTCTGCTGTAGGAATAACAGCAGGATAAAAACTGCAATTGAATTTCTGAAACAGCACAAAATTTCTGCAACAAAACTACAGAAAAATGCCTAAAAAGAAAAATTCTCAGATGCCAATGGAGATCTGCTTTCCAGCATGAGGAAGAGAAGTGTGAGCAGTGTCTGACCAGCTCATTCGCACTTGGAAGCCTCACCCCAATTTATCAGGGGTTTTCACAAAGGCCTGTGTTAGCTCAGTTCTGCTTTTACTGGCTGCATTATATTAGTAAATTAAACAGAACAGCACTGGCACATTATTATCCATGCTGTTAAATAGTTGGCACATTCCCTGAAGCAATTTTGCCCTGGTGTTTTCCCAGAAATTACCCAGAAATGGCACAGGACACAAGACATTCACATCAGGCAGTATGTGTTCAACCAGCCTCTTTTGGGGGCATTAGCCATGCAGATGTGATGTGTTATATCCACTGTCTCTATCAGAAATTTGTGCTTGGTACTTTTATTTATGATATAGTTCCTGAGAACAGGAATGAACTTTGGGCATCTTTCCAAGCATAAGATAGTTTCAAAGCATCTAAATAGCATTAGTTATCAAAAGGCTTTTACTAGAAATAATTTCTAAAATGCATTCTAAATGATTATAGACATCCTAATTCTGAAATGTAATATTAATGATTGAATTGTCAAAACAAAATCAGATTTAGGACTTTCCTTTTTCTCTATTCCTCCTGCTGTAAAATGAACAGTGCCATGGACCAGTTGAGCATTTTTCTGGTGCATGGAGAGTGTCTTTCCCTTCACCTTTTCTGTGATGGAGAAAAGTACAAGACTACCTGTGTGAAGCTATTAAGGAAACCTTCATCTGACTGAGCTTGACAAACTCATTCCACTGATGAATTACATTTGCCTGAAGTGCAGGGGGACACGGTTATAAGACAGAAGGAGAGGTGGAAAAGTAACTGCACAAATAGGTGTTGAAATGGAAGTTACTGTGTTATATCCCTGGATCCTGTGCCAGGGCTTAGGTGCTTAAGTAAACCTGTGCTAAGTGATAACCTGACTGTACTGGGGTGAGATATGATCTTCAAGGCAAAAAACCATGAGACTGGGGCAGGGCAAGAACCTGCCAGTGATTATGAAGCGTTGGGCAGATGCTTCATAATAAAGCAGAGTAAACAACAGAAACATGGCAAACCATGGCAAACCAAGCCTGGATTTTCTCAGGGGACCTGCAGCAGCAGCAGCAGGCAGGTGTCTGGTGCCTTGGTGCTGCCTGGTGCTGCTGCATGCTCTGAGCCAGACCTGCCAGCAGCAGCTCAGTGGGACAGCCCTGCAGCTCCTTCGGCAGCTGCAGCTGCTCTGGTCCACAGCAAAACACATCTTCAAAAGGAATGAGGGACACAAGCAGTGACTAAAGGAAAAATGTAAGAGGAACAGGCATAAGTTTTTTGTTGTTGGGTGATTTGGGGTTTTTTTAATACTATTCTCCGGTAAAACTTGTGTGATAGACTGATATCAAATGTGAACAGAAGCTCTTACAAGTAGAAACAAGTCTTTCAGACTGTAGGCCTACCAGTAAATAATCAGGACCAGGACCTGAACCTCTGCCCCTGAGGCCAGTTGGCATGGTCTGCCCAGATTCACCCTGTTAAACTCCCCCAGCTTTCAAAGCATCCTGGTTTTGCCCAGACTGGCTGCTGGGCAGGTCCACAGCCTCAGCTTTCTCCTGAAGTGCTTGGAGAGAGGCTGGGCAGCTACCAGTACTGAATCAGGTCTGGTAGAGTTCAGGAGAGTAGATGTAACCTTAAAATACACATCAAGTCATCTGTTGCCTTAATTCCACGGATTTCAAAGGATTTAGGCCAGAAGGAAACTTGCCCTAAGCTGTGCATTCTTGCAGCATGCTCATTATCACATTTGCCTTTGGCTTGCACAGCTGTAAATCCATGGAAACCAGAGTAATTCAGGGATGAATCAGGTCCATTATCTCCTCGTGTTTGTGCAGCACTTAGCACAATGGTTCCCTGATCCTGATGGGAATTCATGTTATTTTAGGACAATCAGAGCTTTCATTCCTTAAAATAAAGTATATTTTTAGCCAGAGCCGGTTTCAGTGGCAATGCATGGGGAGCGGAGGTGGAGCGTGTGAATGAAGGGGAAGGCACAACTGATTTCCCCCCACATGACTCTGAGCACACCTATCATATGCCCAGGAGATTATCCCCCCTCCTGGCCAGGGTGCCTGTGAAAATATGATCAATGGGGGCTCAGATGCTGGGATAGAAAAGGAAAAACAAAATTTGTGAATGTTACTGCCTCTTTTCTAAATAAGTTGCATCATTTTTAGGGCTCAGGATGTGAAGCCCAGTATCTGATTTTGAAATATTTGGGGTTAATGCTGGTATTTTTAGTGCTTTTGCTGAAAAGTAATAAATCAGGGGAAGTGCCAATGCTCTCCATGGAAAGTTACATCTTGAAGATGTAATTTGCTCAACACTATTTTCAAATAAATGCAAATAGAAGGAACAAGGAACACTTGAAAAAGCAAGAACTGCGCAATGTTCATGTTCAGAGGTGCTTGTTTCAGCTCTTTTATGAAATCTTGTTAAGACCAGTAGGTCTTATAAATTCTAATGAGATACATATGTGGAACATATATAAAGACATTACACATGTCTTACAAAATATTTGCTATATAAGGACCTCAACTGTGTGTAGTTATTTTTCAAAAGAGAGGTAAATCCTAAGAGAAGACAGAAAAAAACATCAGTTGAAAATCATAATCCTAGCAGAGTTTGTTCCTAGTTCCTCTTAAAACTGAAGTGTGTGCTTCACCTTCAAGTTATTTTCACTGACATAGGTGGGGAAGACTGAATATCAGCTGTCATTAATCTAGCGTCCTGACATGACAGAATCACCATTAGTCCCAGAAAATGTAAGCTGATACTTACAGCTTAAAAACATTAGAAACATGTATTTTTACAACCAAAAATTACCAGCAATTATTGCTAGAGTTGTGACAACTTTTAAAAATCAACATGTGAAACAAGTAAGCTGCCTTTCCAGTCTTAACCTACCCACTAGGAAAAACAGAAATGTAAAGATTAAACTCTTTCAAAGCTGCTAGCTTGTTTTTCTTCAAGCCACCTTATTATCTCGTTGAAACATAATCTTAAAAATTCTTGCAGTGAAAAGCCATTGTTAAGTTAATTTAACATTTGAAAGTCCTCTTCTGATACTGTTCTTAATTTCACAGGTAGGTCCATTAATATTCCTTTACTTACTACTTAACAGAAAACATTTTATATGATGTGGGGGATGAATTATTATTTTTTGGTAGTTTTGGATGTGGCTGTTAGGGAAAGGTCTGCCACTTCCATAACTCTGAGACTTCCATAACTCCATAGCTCTAAGAAACATTAATTTCCTTCCATGTTGGAGTTGCCTGCTCATGTCCCTTCATTGTGAAGCCAACAAAGGAGCACTGTGACAGAACTACCTGATGTGTGTGTGCCCTTGCTGTGCTGTCTGTATTTGTTCTAGCACATTTGGAGGGCTGAAGGCTGGCAGCCTGGCTTTAATGTTTCCATGGCTATGTCAGATTCACAAGTTGTTGAAGGCCTTTGCATTTTAAGAATGATTATGTTGCAGTTCAGTGCATGTACAGAAATGTTGATAGCCCTGCCATTTCCCAAGAGTGACTGCAAGGCAGTGTGTCCCACTCACATCCCCAGGAGTTAGTTAATCTCTGTTTTAGTTCAGTGAAACCCTGTGAGTTCAGACCTTTGGCAGCCAAGAGGAGAATATGTGAGTTGTAGCAAATTAATAGTCATGGTAGCATCTTTCTAATCCTGTTTGAAAACTAATCCTTTAGGTCACAGCAGGTAGGTAGTTCACAGTTAAAAAATAACCATTTATTTTACTGGCAATGTAAATTGCTGCAAGGCTGCTTCTCAGCCAGTGAAGTAGTCAGTCATCTGTGTTCTATTCACTTGATAAAAGTTTGAGATTCATCTGCCCTAACTGAAGTAATTAAAAGTAATTATTATAGGTACTCATCACCATAGGTTTTTTTTTTTTAATGTTCTTTTTTAAAATGGAGTGAGGTTCATCTCAAAACCTTGTGTAAAGATTTAGTCCATGAAGATGCCACCCTTCAGCCCTCCAATGGACGTGTTCTTTGAGGAGGGAAAACAACTATTCTTCAAAAGTATTTTGATTCCCATAACATACTACTGATGCCACAAAAAGTATAGTAAATTTGTATGTCATCGAACAGAAAACAGAGACATGTCACTCAGAAACTTCACATTTACAGAGATGGAAGATATAGTTCCTTCCTTCTGTCCCAGTTGCCATCAAGCACACTGAATCACAGAATGGTTGGAGTTGGAAGGAGCCTCAAAGATCCTCTAGTTCCAATCCCCCTGCTATGGACAGGGACACCTTCCAATAGACCAGGTTGCTCAAAGCCCTATCCAACCTGGCCGTCAGCACTTCTAGAGAGGAGGCATCAACAATTTCTTTGGTGACCTCCTTCAGTGCCTCACCATTCTCACAGTGAAGAATTTCTTTCTAATATCTGATTTAAACCCACCCTCCTTCAGCTTAAAGCCATTCCTCCTTGTCCTATCATTGCAGCCCCTTGCAAATTGTCCCTCTTCAGCTCTCCTGCAGCAACTTTCAGGTGCTGGAAGTTTATTCTAAGGTCTTACTGTAGGTTTTCTTTCTGCTGGCTGAACAGACCTACTCTCTTGGCCTGTCCAAGGCTGGGATATGGGTGACAGGACAGTACCCAGCATCACCAGCAATCTGCTTCCTGAGGCTCGTGCAAGCAGCATTGCTGGAGACAAGAGCTCAACATCACCAGGGGAGAGCAAGCTGGGAGAGACATTCTGTATCTGGAAATGCAAAGGATATCATACTAGGACCCACACCACCAAAGCTCAGAAGTTAAGCATAGGTTTTATAATATGCTTGGATCACACCAGGGCAGAATCCCCAGTGGTCTAAAGAGCAGTCAATGAACAAATCTTTTATATGGTCTAGGACACACAAAGGAAAAAATAGGCTAAAGCATCAGAATTTCTCCAAAATATGCTCAGTCAGTAAAAAGCTTTGTAAAGCTGAAGTCAGTCAACATCAAATGAAGTTAATCAAGTACATTATTTTTTTTAAAAAGCTCATCACATAAATGCTCAAAATTTTTTTTTAAAGTTAATGAAATCTAAAGAATGCTAATTGTATTTAAGCTTCTTATGATACTAAATATAAATAATTTAATCTAATAAATTCTGAAGACCAAATGTTAAAGAATACTGAGGAATAATCTCTTAATCTATCTATAGCCCTTGCAATGATGTTCATAAATGTGTGTTGTTTTACAGCAATGAATTTTCAAGCAGATAGACAGAACTCTAGGTGATTATAGGTCTGAATAAACCTAAATGCAGCTAATTCAGCATTTAACCTTGCCTGTTGGGCTACAGCTCCATGCCCCTGGATTACCAGTCCAGTAACAGTACTGTTCTTAATAACACAGCAAATAATTTCAATTTGCACCATCTCTCAGGGTAAGACTCGATATATTATGGAGCAAGGAGGACTAGAAATATTTGAAAGAGCAGCATGCCTTTCATAGGCAAACCTGTGTTCTCCACCAGCACTCCCTCAGCAGTGCTGTGCTTTAAATTGCACTAATTAATTGCATTAATTATCTTTCAGTTTCTTTACTTAATTCAGGACTAATAGGTCTGAGGGAAGCAAATTTAAAGCCTGAAAAGGGTGACACACCACAGTCAGTCAGAAACATCATGAAATTGATATTATCTAAATTTTCTCTCATTCGTTAGTCTGGGTTTGTAAATGCAACCCTGAGCTGTTCCCTACCAAGCTGAGATGTGGAGGTGAAATAACTGGTCACTATGCAGCTCATCTGGGCAATTACATATGTAGGCTGCCTAGAACTCTGTTCCTTGTGGAGTAGCTGATAGTTACAAAAGACTGAAAGACTGATAACAGAATGGGCAATTCAGATTCTGCTTCTCCCTCAGTCTGAAAGGAATCAAAGTCAGCTTCTTCCCTTTATAGAAAAACTCTTCAGTTATGGAAGTTACAACCCAGTTCTGCTGGAACATCAACCTCCCTGTTTATGAGGATGGGTAACTTTTCCACAAAAATGAACCTGCTATAGCAAGAGAACAGTCCCAGCCTTTGTGATGGTCTTACTGTCATCCAAGAAGCAAAGTCTAGTCCTGTGTACTGCTTACGCATTTTATGTTACATAAAAATAGAAAAAATCCTGAAAATATAACCAGGCTGGAGGATCTAGTCCAGTGAGAGGTAATAACTAATGTTTCAAAGCTCATAGGATGAAAGTTCAGCTCTGGTGACATTCTCTTGCTTTTCAGTCTTCACATGGAGATCATTATTTCTTGACTTTTCTAAACCATTCTAGCTTTTCTACTGCTTTCTAGTGTTACCTGCAGATTTCAGTGTTAAAGACAAGGAATTCTGTATTGGAATATGTGTCTGTACAGGGCAGATGTTGTGTAAGTTTTCACTTGTTTTATCTGTTGGTGTATTGCAACGTTCTACATTTCTTTATTTTATTTTTCGGTTTTTTCCCTCTTTGACTCCTGTGGAAAGAGTATGTCTGCAGAACTGAACTGGGAACTTTGGTCTACTTTGAAGAAATCTCCTTTTAGTGACCTGCATGCATTGCACAGTTAGTTTTGCCATCTGGTTTCTCCTATGCTCCACCTCTCTTGTTTCCTAATTGAAGAAAATGGCCTTCTATTGTACAAAAAATCAAGTATGTTCTGGGTAGGTCTAGACAAACACACAGCTGAAGTGAGCTGTGGAAGGGAAGTGTATCACTGGCTCAGGTCACTTAATTGAAGATTTCTTTCTGAATGATTATCCATGTAATGGTGTTATGCCAATAAAGCTAAGAGCTCATGAAAGAAAAGTGAGATGCTTGTCCTGACAAAAGGAAAAGGAGATCTCTTTTTTAACTTCATAGTGTTCAAAGTTAAAGGAAGAAAAATAAAATAGCCCATTATCATTTAGCATTGGGAAACTAATCCTACTCTTGACTGCACACAGCTCCTATTGACCTCTGAGTCATTTCCACAGATCTGCTATGAAAATGTTGCCCCAAATATATAACTGGTAGGAAAAGAATTCTTAATTTTACCACATGAGGAAACTGCAGTTTTATATTGAAGTTAAATCAAAGAGGTTGATGCCCTTTGTAAAGATTTTCAAGATAAAAATAAAATCCTGGCCAATATTACCAGGAATAAGCACCAGTAAAATCCCTACTGAATTCAGCCTCGGTGGAGGCATGTGCAGAGGCACATGGTTTGTAAGTGTGATCCTGTCACTGTGTGCCATGGGCTTTTCTTGGGAACTTGACATTTTTGAGCAACAAGGGGTCTGAAAAAGAAAAGAGACTGCAGTGTCATGTAAGCAAGGGACCAAGCAGGAAATATTAATTTCTATTAGTTACAGTGAGTTTCATTCTGACAGGTCAAAAGCCACTATTATTGAAGCTAGAGAGAATGTTTATGGTCATGCTGGCAGAATCACAACCTGTTTCCTTACCCTTGGGCACAGAAGATAAAAAAACCTCTGTTATTTTTCCTCCTCAAATGAGTCCTCTTTACTGAAGATGCCACTGAAATTTCAGAAAGAGTCCCACTGGAGCTCACACTCACTCCAAGCTGGCAAAGCAGCTGTGGCATTCACAGAGGCACCAGAGCCACGTGTTTGCACGAGAAGCCCTTGGCGTGGGCTTTCCTGGCACCGTGCAGGCAGAGAGGTCTCACGCCTTCCTCCTGCCCAGAGTCACTTCTTGTGTCCAGCATTCAATAACCCCATTGCTCCCACTCTGCTGGCAATAGCAGCATTCAAATAGCTTTGTTTACTTGCATCTTTAATTATGAATGGGCTTTTACTTGTTCTGAGAAGACCATAGCATTAATTCAGGAATTATCCCATGAGATTGATTAATTTATTCTCAGAGTTTGACTTCAGTGTGGTGATTATTTGACATCTCAAGTGGAAGAAGAATAGTCATGATGTCACAGCATGGGTTTCACCCAGCCCACAGCTGATGCAGAAACAGTAGAATGAACACATTTTGGAGGGAGTACACAGGCTCATGCACACGTGTATTTATGCACATCACTACCAGAGTGTGCAAATGTTTGCATGTGTCACAGTTAAACAGGAAACACTTTCTTTTAGAAAGGGGTTCCTTCTACAGTGGTGGCCTTGACCAAAGCCACAGAACAAAATGGCATAAGGCTGTTGCTGCCCACGCATATCCTAAGTGTATTTTTACTTCAATCTGACAAAAGTGTTTTCCTTGACTTGGTTTTCACAGTTGTGATGCCCACTTTATCTCTCTATTTGTAATAAGGCAGAATTGACTGTCTTAAAAAAGCTGAAGATTTCTGTTAACATATGCAAAGCCCTATGATGTTTGCTCCCAAAGCCAGTTACAAACTAACACACTATTGTAATCATGGTTTTAAGAACTTGAGTAGCTGCTGAGTTTTCAGCAGATATCTCAGCTGACATCTGCATTTCAGAGACAGATTAAATTAGGACTTTTTATACCAAATGTGTCAATTCAGGAATTTGTTTGCACTGGTTTAAAATAAAATACAAGATTTTGCACAAAGAAATATTTAAAAATATTTTGATTTGCATATTTAGTTTTGATTTTTAGTATTCATTTGGATATTTAGGTGTAGTTTCATCTCTATGTGCAACATTTCTGTACCATATGTAAAATCAAATAACTCTCTTAATAAAAAAATTGTCCCAAAGGAAAAGTCAAAATATTGTTTTGAGAAAGTGGGACCATAATATTTCAACATCAGTACACTTTGTCCTTCAAGGAGTTCTTTTGTGAAAAAATAGAGGGCAAAATCAGCACATTCCTTTCCTAAGTGATTTTGTTGGATTTGTTTGCTTGCTATGAAGAGTCAATTTGTGATGGAATTTCAATTGTCTATCTAATTCTTGGTTCAATTTTTTATTAAAATTAGGAGATGAAACTGTGTTGGGTATTCTGTTCCTTACAGTTACTTGAAGTCATATGTCTAAAAGAAAGATAAGACCACAGACAATGTCTTTCTCATTATTTATTTATTTATTTATTTATTTATTTTCCTCTAGTGCTGGGCATTTGTATACTGTAGATTTTTCTCTTCTCAAACTGAGAAGAAAAAACAAACAAACAAACCTAGAAATAAATGGATTCATCGAGGCATCTTTCCAAACCACAATAAATAAAACCTATATTTCAGTGTCTTAGGTAAACAAAATTATCAAAATTTTCTCTTAATTGTCACTAGTTCTATTAATCCAGCTGCACAGCTAAGTTAAAATGATACACTGTGATTTGTAAACAACACTGAGCTAGATTTCAATTCACACAATTTTAAGAGTAGCTTTTATGTATAAATGGACAGTTGTTTCTATTTGACTTGGGTTTTTATCATTTTCCATTTTAAACTCCATCTCCTCTAACTGCAAACTGCAAATGGAGGTGAAATTGTATGGAGCACAGAGAAGGACCCTCTGACACATTCAAACCCAAGTGCATACATTTGGGGGGTCCTACAGGCAGAACAGTACATTGTCTCCCCTTCTTTAGTTACACACAGCCACTGTGTCTGATATGAGCATGCAGTAGAAAATATCTGAGAAAATATTTCTTTAACTTATTATTTGAGAGGCATCACTTTGGTGATTAGATGTCTAATATAGAGTTTATCATTTATGCATAAGTAAAATCGGTGCAGTGAATGACAGAAACAGGCACTTTACTGGGGAATTGTTCACTCCACATTAATGGTGCATTTAATTTTGAACCAGTCTAGTTCTTTGAACAATTTGTTCCAGCTAAGAACAGATTGAGCTGTTCTTTGAATCATTTTTTCAGCAGGCAGTGCAGTGTGAGTTTATGATAGCTTTTTTTTTGTACTGTAGCTGAGTTCATTTGAGGTAAATCTTGCTGAAATGCAGAGGGTTTACAAAGGTGCTGAGTGCTGCCTGTGATCCAGTGGACTTGACATGGAAACAGCTATGTGGACTGTTTGTCTCACATTTAAACACTTACACATAGTTTTCTGGCAATTTAATAGTTTATTTTCAGTTGTGTATCCCAGCATGTATGGTTGACATTTAACATTAACCTTGCTTTCTATATAGGTTTCTCTGGATGAGCATCACTGCAGAAAGTCTACAGGGAAGTGGAGGTGAAGCCAGCCATAGGAGGTTTCCCCCTTGGTGGGTGGGTGTGAGATTTGGAACTGGTTTTGCCAGCTTTGGTGGAGAGGAAGTGAATGCAGTAGTGAAACACAGGACATAGCTGCTTTGGTTACTTTTGATAAGCAGGGTAGTCTGGAGGTAGAAACCCTTACACCAAGGGATATGTTTGGGTACAAGGCAGCACAGGAAAGGGCTCTGGATTACTCATGTGACTGAAAAAACATTTTTGTACACACAAGCATGATTATTTCTATGTATTTTCTTCAGATTCCTGCAGTCTGATATTCTTGTTGAGGATTGATTTATAAAGACAAAGTAAAATTCCTTTTTTTTTTTTTTGGCAGTGGGGGGTTGAGTGTGGGCACTACAAAGGTCTCACTGAAGCTACTGAGAACCAAAAGTAGAAGACATAATTGCAGTTTAATGAAACCAATTTTAAATGTTCCTTTCATCTCTGCTGGGATGTTTATTGTCACTGTTCAAGTTTTCTCTTTTAGACAAATTCAAGCCATTTGCTAACCTGCTCATGCTACATGTCACCCTGTAAAATAAGTAGTTTTGACAAATCTGCCTCCAGTCTGCTACCCCAGCATGTTAAAATTATCACTGTCACATTCCTGGGTTTTGATATTAAAAAGGTGACTGTTATTTGTCATTTCTGCCAAAAATGCCATTATGTTTCTCATAGAAACTCTGGAGAAGATCTGAGTTTTAGTTTATAACTTAAACAAAACCAAACCCTGTTGTGGAGTAAGTTCTCATAGAATATCTGAGAATTATGTGCAGGTAACCAGAGCACAGATTCTAAATCTGTTTAAAACTGCTGTGAGATCCCAATAGCAATCACTTGTCTACTGGGCAGCTTTTCCAGAAAAGGATGAACTCTGGAACAAACCCCACATACCTGCTGACAGACTGGGTGGTCCATAAGGGTTAGACCATTAAAAACTAGTGCTACTTTTTATTAAATACAACAGAGATGGTAATATTTTTTTGAGAATTTAGGTACCTAGTAGTTACCTAAAGCAATTTGTGGTATTACAGATAAGGACACCCAAGTCTTCCAGGCAATCCAGTCTGAGATGCCACTATTGAAACCTGAAAAACCCAGGGTCACCAAAAAGTAAAAACTACACCGGCAACTTCTGCCACTTCTGCCCACTTCTTTTCTACCACTGGCAGAAAAGAACATACGTATTTTGCTTTTTAGCCTGATGTTGAATTATTCATCTGGAAACAGGAGTGGAATCCTCACCTGCCAGCTCCCTCACCTGGGGAGGTCCAAGTCTATCTCACAGTCTTCGAAGAAGAAAAGCCAGGACAGAAGACACGGAATGCATAGTCTAGAGGAGTGCACCATCCCCTAGACTGTTGAAGCACACAAACAAGCCAACAAATTGGGGTTCAGTTTCAGAGGGAGAGAGAGTGAGTGAGGGTTTGTGTGAGAGAGAGAGGAGACAGAGCAACCATTTAAGTTTAGAGGGATGGGAAGAGGCATTTTGTGGATACTAGCTAAAATTACTAATTCTTAAAGAAAAAATAAATACAGAAATAAAGCAATAGCTGTCCAGAGTGTAACACTGGTTTATGAGTGAATAATACAATGATTATTTCTCCATAATATTAAACTATAATGAGACAATTGCATGGCCTCCAGCACTACAGAATTCAAACATTTCATTATATTTAATACTTCTATGTTGACAGAACTCCTAGAAAGCAGGAAAATGTATGACTTCCAATTCCCAGTTGTAAAATGTTTACCCAGTTATTATACAGCCTTTAAAATACCCCAAACACATATCCATTTGCATAGAGCATAAAAATATTAGTCACATGCACAAAATTGCAATGAGGTCCCTTTTTGCTTTCTTGATTTTAGCTTCTTGTATAAGTCTGTTCTTCAGTCCTCAACTTATTTTACAGCTCAGCTCTCTGCCCTGAACACTGCATTAGCCATATAATGGGTGCCTGGGTTTATTTCCAGCCTTACAGCTGAGCTGGCAGACCACCTGTGTGTGCCCTGTGCTGTTGTTTGAAATGAGCTGCAGCCTGTGGCTCCTCCAGGTAGATTCAGTCAATTTGAGTGTGAAAAATTACAAGCAATGAGCTCTGTCTTCTGAAGTACTGATGCAAAAGGTAGCAATATTGCATGACCCATGGGATGGTTGGATGGCTGCTTTGTGCTGCAAAAGAGCTGGAAGAAATAGTTTTGCTTTTGGAAGTTTTATGTCTCTGAGGTGGAATATGAAGTACCTGATGAGGATGTTATGGTTCAAAGGAAGGTTACAAAAATAACAGCAGCCATCCTAAACTTATCTAAAAGATTTACAAGAAGTCTGCTACAATGTGTGGGTTTTGACCTCCAGGAACACTAAATTTTATTCATCTTGTGCTGGGGAACAAAAATCATTTGGTGCACTAAATCAGCTTCATTTTTGTGTTTTTGCTTATGGGATTTGGAGCAGAGGTTTAGATTATAAGGAAATAGTTGTCAAGTATAAAGTATAATTAAGATAATTTTGGTGCCAAAACCAAGATTTTATTTTTCCTGTGGAACAGGCATTTTAGAGTTTTTTCAACTCTTTACATAGAGAGGATGAAGCAGGGGATGTTTTTTCTCTTTTATTTGAACAGTCAAAAATGCACCAGTATGACATTTGTGTTGCATAAGCAGATAGCTTTGAGATGTTCACAGTGTACCATAAATTTGTGTCCTGTATAGGACTTAATTTCATACTTCAAACTCTTGGAGAGAAATGAAAGTATTCATTAGTATCACTGCAAATTTAACCAACCTCTGTGTTACACTTCAGGCACTATGTGTAGAGCAAAGCCCACTAAATATTTACATTTCCTGGCAAAATCTCTAACCACTGCAGCTTTGGAAGGAGTTTTATAACAGATCTTGTCTCTTTCCCTCTACCAAATCTATGACTGTGATACTCATGTAGTTATTTTGCCAGGTTGTATATGAAAGTATGCACAAGAGTGCCTTTGGCCAAGCCTTGGACTTCATGTGCTCTCTGATCACTCCATCTATGCTCTAATAGCTGTGGTCTCCATACAAAACCAGTGACAAGTAAATAGAAGTGGAGGGGATGGCCGAGTCAATGATGATGAACCTGTGAAGAAGGAGACACATAATATTCTTTGGCAGTTTAGTGACCTATACAGACCTGCAGTCTGTTGCATATAGGTAAAGCCCTACAAAAGGAAGGCCCTCTAAAACCTTGGCCCAGGTCTGTTCCTTCAGCCAAGTGGAAACAGACTACGGGAAAGTGACTCAGCTGAATTGGAGGTAAGAAAACAAGTTCTATAACCATTACCTGCTCACATTGTGGTTTATGATGGCTGGTTGAATTATATTTGTTGTGCTTAAGTGGAATGCTCCTGATAATGGGTCTAACTGCTTTAAAAGGCCTGGTTTTGCAGTAAGGCAGCTCTCCTTTGCACCTGCATGGGGATCCTGCACCACTGCAGATCCTCACCTCACAGCAGTCAAGTAGCAGGCCTTGAATTTAAGAGTCACTGGGAGAAATCAATAGGCAACAAAATTTACATTATGTGACTGAGGTAAAAAAATTCCTCAGGCTATTCCATCAGGACTGAGCACTGAAATAACAAACCAGCAACTTTAGATCTCACATGTTCACCTCTCTCAGACGACTTCTATCTTGGACAGAAAAAATATCTGAGCAAACCCTGTGTCAGACAGACAAATACCTGAGACTATCTATGGGGTGGCCTGATGGATGTAGAGGAATATGATTTTTTTCTGTCCCATGTTAGCAATTAGCAGACATAATTACTCAGCAGCACTTTCAAACCTGCTGAAATCCCTGACAGCTGGATTACTCTCATCTCACACCTTCAGAGGATCTCTTGATAGGACCACAGCCTAGATGACAAGTGAATCCAGCCTAGGATTTCAAATATTGGCATATATCCAATATCCAAAATATTGCATGATACCTTAAGTCAATCTGGCCTCAGCTTACCTTCCAAGAGGGTTCATTTTTCTTTTGTAATCAGAAGAAGATCTTTAGATCTTTAAAAAATCTTTAGGCTTTCTCTCTCTAATGAAAAATAATTTCACTTTGATAGAGGTGCAATATAAACACTGGAACTAACAGAAAAAAATCCTCTACTGATCTGAAAAATAACTGGAATTTGGTAACTCAGCTCCAGCCCTTATCTGCTCTCTTCCAGTATCCTTGTCCGTGGGTTGGACATGACATATCTGTGCTAAGGAAGAGACCAAAACATTGGAATGATGAAACACTATGAAAATGAGTATTGTTAAACTAGGTGTTGGAAGTCTGTTCTGAATATACTGAACCCAAAATGTTGCAACAGTTATTTATTTATTTTTCTATTTAATCCATGTAATGATGTAATTGAGCTTGTATTGTTTTGTGGGACAGAAGGACTGTGGGCGACTGTGGGAGGAAATTTATTTCCTGTAGGAACTGCAGTAGGTGAAGAAAAAGATATGTAAGGCAAGGAGGCTCGATGTAAAAAAGGAAATTTATGGTATCACTTCTCTATTTATATCAATGTATATACAGAGAAATATTAAATATGTGTGTCTTAAATATAAAGAAAAAAAAACAACTTTATACTACGTCACCAGGAAAAAATATGTGTTGGCTGGTACAGGCATGTGGGAAATGAGGTAATTATTGCATGATGATTTACTCCAGCTCTACTGAATCACTAGCTCTGCCATTGTCACTAAGAGAACAGTCTTCAAAAGCTTGAAGTCAGAAGACTAGGAACATTTTGATACCAAAATATTTTGAAAGGTGTCTGGAGGCTTGCAAAAAGCAACCACCCTGAGAGGAAGAGGATCTCACTATACAAAACCCCAATATGAAAAGAGAAAGAGACAAGAAGAAAGGAGAGTGATGGTTGTGTACCAGTTCTCTAAGTCAGGAGTAATACAACTAATGAGTTGAATTTTAATAAGCTCTTTCTTCTTTAGAAGGGACATAGCATAATGACAGAATCTCCTTGCCCAGATTGTTGGTGTTAAAATAGGAAGCCTAGAAACCAAATCAGAAGATCAAAAAAATAAAATAAAAATGTTAGTTCACTGAGGTTACATAGTCTAAAAACTGAGAAGAACATACCCATAAAGTCAAAAAGAGAGCTACCACTCTCCACACTCTAATAGAGAAAGAAAACAGATCACAGAATCACAGAATCAGCTAGGTTGGAAAAAACCTTTGAGATCATCAAGTACTATGACTTAGCCCATGTATGACAGATTCTGTAACAAGGGAGCTAGAGAATGGCATTAGGAAACTATTTTGCAATGGGCAGAACATTGAAGGAACATCCTGCCTAGGGACTCCACAGTCTCCCCAGGCAAGATCTTTGCACTTAAGAGTGGTTTTCAGGTTTAGGACAATTTAAGTTTACATCGCCCTGAGGTCTCTGCCATCCCTATGCTTTATAACTTGCTTTCTTGACATTTCAGCTGGGTAGCATTTCCTTAACTTCTTTCCTTTTTTTATTGTCCTTCAATTTTCCTTTTAGTACTACTATAATATCATTGTATTGCTGGGATAATTCAGGCCAATCAATTAAAAGTTGAATTAAGAGTGTTGGGTTTTTTCAGTTATATATTGGTTTACAAAGCTTTTTTCTGGTGGTGGTTTTTGTTGGTTTTTTTTAGTTGTTGTTGTTGGTGCTGGTGGTTGGTTGGTTGGTTTTTGTTTTGTTTTGGTTATTTTTGTTTGGTTTGGAGTTTTTTTTAGGTTGAATGTAGTTGATCAGAAGGCTGGAGAAACTACCATGAGATAAAAATTTTTTTGAGATCAGATAATTTCTGCAGTGGAGATCAGCCCAAAGAATTTAAGTCACTAACCTATGAAATTATTCTTTGAATGCTTACAGGGATGGAGCATCCACAATTTCTCTGGGCAACCTGTTCCATGCCTCACCACCCTTACATTAAAAAATTTCTTCCTAATATCTAATCTAAACCCTCTTTTGGTTTTAAGCCATTCTCTCATGTCCTGTCACTACCTGCCCTTGTAAAAAGTCCCTCTCCAGCTCTCTTATAGCCCCTGCAGGTACTGGAAGGTTGTGCTGTGTTCAACCTGGAGCCTTTTCCTCTCCAGGCTGCACAACCGCAGCTCTCAGCTGTCTTCACAGGTGAGATGCACTGGGCAGCCTGGTCTAGTGGTGGGTGTCTCTGCCCATGGCAGGAGGGTTGGAACAGGATAATCCTTAAGCTCCCTTCCAACTTAATGCCATTCTATGATTCTGATGGTCTTGTGTTACAAAATGTTTTCTTTTATGGACATTATTTTAATCCCAGGATAAACCTCAGGTCACCGTTCCTGTTTCTTTGCACCAGTAGAGATCTGTGTCTGTGGAACAGGATAGATACTTTAGAAAAGAAAAATAATTCTGCTGAGGAACTTCATCTTGTAAAATGATGCAATTCAGAAATTCCTAAGAAATATGCCAGTATTACTTTATGAGTAACATATAATGACAATTTTCTTAGGATCTCACAGAAAAATACTTAACAAAATAGCTTCTGCAAAATCTTCATGTTCTGAGACTAAGAAAGTGAAAGACTTGTCTCTTTAACAAGTAAGACTGATTGCAAGGCACATATACTGTATCTTAGTAACTAAGCAACAATTTTTGTACCAGACTTAAACATTTATCTCCAATTGAAGTTAAATAAGATTAGTTGATTAGGCATCCAAGAGAATAATTTCATTCTATATTTTTCTGTCTATGAATCTGTTTCTCATCTTTTATCTAAAGTTAATATCCATGTGAGAAATGATGTAACTATTTGAATAAAATGTAGCTACAGAAACCTGTAGTGATATCATCTGAACACTTCATATTTATCACTGTAGAATTATCATTGATGGAAGTTGCAAAACAATGGAAAATCTGTGTCAAAGGAAAACTTCCTGCTAGAACACTTCAGTATAGCCCTGGAAAAAACTATAGCAATGGACTCTCAGGGTGTACAGTGATATTATTGCAGAAAACCCATTAATTTTAAAGATTCATTGCTATCTTTAAATAAATGAATAAAGTGGTAAAAACACTTAAATGCGTGTTTATTTTTAATTACATAAATAGCCAGAATTTATTTTATGGTTGTTTGGTTTCTTTGTATGATGACTTCGGAAATAGTTGATATTTTATTGCTATTTCAATACAAAACTTTTTGCAAACTTCAAATGCAAATGAAGAAATAGCTGTTGGATTCTGCCTTATTCAGTCTCTCCACAGGAGTGGAAGTATCTTGATGAAAAGTGCTGAAGTGCCTGAGACTGCTCTCAAAGGAAATCTTTGGTTATTGCCCAGATAAAATTCACCTCATCTCAGTCCATAGTGCAAAGAAAATTACTTTCGTTACAGATTTTTTCTAGGTGTAAAATAACTTTTTGAATAGAAATAGAGACCTTTTCTGTATCTTTCATAAATATTTTCTTACATTAGTCCACAAAAGTTTGTCAACCAAGGATGGTGCTTAGGGTCTATGGAGATAATTCAGTGTCCTTGAGCACATTTGAAAAGATCCTGAACCAAGAGATGAAAATATGCTCAAAGTGATAGAACTTCTAAAAGAATCTTACCTAGTGAAATTACTATCTCAGGGAAGTACCTCTGACTGGTGAGATAAGCATCTTAAAATAAATCAGTGCAATTAATTTATGGCTATAAGCAATATCAAACATGTTACACCTCCCAATAACCAGCATTCACAGTTTCACTTTGATGCCTTCTTCATCTTATCCCTATTAAAGTAGTAAACTGTTTATACATTTTATTGATATTTTCATTTGTATCCCAGGAAAGTTCAGGGAGGACAGACTTGCACTAAAGAAAAACCTAGAGAACAGAGCCATGATTTTCTCTAGTCACTGAACATCCACAGGGAAGAATAATTTGTGGAAACATGGAGATGGAGGAGTAATGGATTCCTCTGTCAAAATGATGAGTGAAAGAAAGATGTAATTACCATTAATGCACTTCAATTATGGCTCAACGGTTTTTTAGCTGTAGGTTCCCATTTAATTTTCACTTAAAACAAAACAGTTGCCACAGACCCAGAGCTAAAAACAGCAATCCCTTTCAGCTACTGGCAAATTAGCGACTAATGCTCTTATTATATAAGCACAGGGAAGTTTGGTTCTTCCAGGCAAACACGGGAAGTGCTTGTTTGTTCCAGGCACCACTCCTTCTCCCCCCAAACTCACAGCTGAACTTTCTTTTCAATGTTATAACCAGCTAAGCATGATAATACTTTTTTTCTGGTTCCTATTTAGCTTTCAAAGCCCTCACAGGATTTCTGTCATGGATCAGTGGCACCTTCCAGGAGGGAGTGAGGTCAGTGGATATCCTTGGTATACAGGAAGGCATGTTCTATTAGAAAAGGGAAATGTTTTCAAATCCCTCAGATCTTAAGCTACTAAAAATAAACTAATGAGCCTTAAATTAACTTTTTTTTTCCACATCTTTTCAAAGCCTAAAGAAAAGTATTTATTATCTGGGAGTGACATGCAGGAAATTAGTCTTATAAGTCATGATTAAATGATTATAGTTTCCAAATTTCTTAATTCTAATCTTAATATTAATCTATTGTAGAGTGCATGTTTCAACTTCAGTATTTGGTTTTGTTTTTTTTTAATTGGTTTTCATTTTATCATGTGACATTTTTATAATGAAGAAGCTAAAAAAGCATGTGATGTAGGAATCACCTTGGTATCACTGTTTGACTGTCTGCCTGGAACAGTTTTGAACTGGTGTCCACATTCAGTGCCACCTCTCTACATCACTCCAATAACCAAAGCAAACTTGATAAATTTCCTCTATATTTTAAATTCCCCAGAGTCAGAATTGGATTACCAGCAAGGAATTTTTTGTGAAGAGTGTGAATGGATGTGAATTTATTTGGTGAAACTCATCCTTACTGGGTCTCCTCTGAAACCAGTAGAGTCATTTCTAGGGGAAAAGCAGCCTTGAGAGTGCACTAATTCACACTGGTCCCTCAGACCCAGTGAATTCCTTCCCAGGTTTCAGGCTGGAGGGCAGGCTTAGGACAATTCTGGTGCACTCACCAGAGCTGCATTAGCTCTGTCTGCTGCCTGTTAGGGCTGAGGGTGATGTAAGTTTGTCCATGTTCGACCAGCTCACACCAAACAGAGAGCTTCTGGCAGAGTTTGGAGTAAACCAGAAAGGATGCCTTGGTTTGTGCCTTGCCTGCCCCAACACATTTTTTTGCAGAGAGGGTGAAAGAATTTGTGTTATGCCATGTCAGCTGGCTACAGAGAGTGGGACCTTGCCCATTTTATTTAGCACTATAAAGAACCTGAGCACAGAAGAGGTTAAAGACCATCAGAAAATTTTTCAACATGCTCCCTTATGACAAATGTGCTGTAAAACTTCATTGGGAGCCTTTTACTTGTTGAGTTACCCACAGAGAGTGCCACTGCAGCCAGGGCTGAGTGCCACTGCAGCCCTGGCCTGAGCTGCAGTGGCACTCAGGGGGGGTTTACAAACAGGCCATGTGTCAGTAAGTTCATCACAGGCACAAAACCCCACATGGGGTGATATCTGGGGCTGGCTGTTACCAGGTTGTGTATCTCAAACCAGCCTGCCAAATCAAAAGGGAGTCAGAGATGTGAGCCACAGGCAGAGGAGGACTATAGAGCAAGATCATCCACTCCTAGGGAAAAGTTACAAAGTTAGGCAAGTTGCAGACTACTGCATCCAAAAGAATTACTACTACTAGCTATAACTGGCAACTACAAAGATCACTGTGTAGTCAGGCAAGATTTTAAAAAATCAGAATTTTTACACTTGCAGAACTTACAGTTTCTTCCAGAAGTTTAGATAGTGTGAGTATGGCAGCCACAAGATGTCAGAGAGCATTTGGAATACCTGGTAAATCTGGACCAAATCATGGTGAACAGCAACAGTTCATGCCTTGGGTTGAGGACCCAGTCTCTTGAAAAGTCTTTCCCTTTAAAATGTAGTCACTAATGACAGAGTCCCAGTCTCATCATGAGGACATTCAAATGAAATAACTGCAAAGGGCTGTCTGCAGTTATTGTCTGCATGTGCTGTCCCTTGAAATCATTTTAGTTGCCAGCACAGAAGAGTCTGTAGCTCTGAAATGCCAGAACACATTTGCAATGACCTGAGCTTGATAGAGTGGGTGAGGCAATCCCATTGTTTTCCTGTGGAGATTTTCCTTTTCCCACTTCCCCAGAGAAGATCTCCAAGCTTCTTCCTCCACCTGCAGAGTTCCTGGAGGAAACTGTCTATATTTCATACAAAGTTCAAACATACCATGTTTTCATCCTAAAGTTTATTTACATTTCTTGATTACACTTGCTCTGGCTCATTTCCTTTGTTTCATTTTTGCCAGAAAACCTTGCTAGAGTGCTTGTCAGTTATTAATAAATTGCGTCAAACAGTAGCAAGTGTGGTTCAACAATTTGGCAAATATTTATGAATGCCATTTTCATTGTTAGGAGAATTTTTGGCCCATTTTCAGATCAAACACAAATTCCAGCCCTTCAACATCTGTTTTTGCTATATTCAGATTGTTAAGAAAAAAAAAAAATAAAAATAAAAGGAGACTTAAAGAACAATCTCAGCAAAAGATGCAGGTATTACATCACTAAATGGACTTTTAGAACTTTAAAAAAATGAGAAGAATGAGTTTTGTTTGACTGTTAAATGATTCTTAATAAAGTTATGAATTATGAAATCAGAAAAAAAACAGTGTAAGGCATTCTTAAATAGATTCTTAAATAGATTCTGTGAGAAACTTCATAAAAATAAATACATGCTTACTGAAGAAATTCTAGTGATGGGCACTCCATTGCTGCCATTGATGAATTATTCCATCTAATTAAGGCGTTCTTCTTTATTGTTAAAAAGAAATATTTCTGTTCTGAATGGCCCCTGCATCAACTTCAAATCTCTGTGTTGTTTTTAGATTATGTTTATAGCTCTCATTATCAGCTAGGTGCTTGCCATGATTTGACCATGACTACTTTTCTGAGACTTAAAGAGATTTTTTTTCTAAAACACTATGCTACTAATTTATCTTTGCCTAGGTAGATTTTCCTAAGGATCCATCTCCCATCTCCAAAGAAAAGAAGGGAAAAAAGTAGAACATTTTTCATTGGCAATTTAACTGCTTTTAGAAGCTTTTACTGAAATGCTTATAACCTTTTAAATATATTTAGCTGAATCAAAGGCTCCCTTTTATTATATCTCCATAACCTTCATTTTCTCTGGAAGACGTTATCCATTACTGATACACTGAGAACATGTTGGGTCTTAATTTACTCAGTGTATTCACAGTCTTGTTAAATCCACAGATATTATTCCTACTAGTAAGGAAGATTTCAAGCCTCCCTTTAAATATGAAACTGTGCAGCTAGGAAATAAGGTCAGGCTGTCCCCAGCTCTTCCCAAGAGGGATCTCTGGCTATGTCTTTAACAACAAGTTAAACATTTATTTATGGGTGGGTTTGCAGATACTGAAATGTGTTGCAGCCTGTCTAAGAACAATCAGAGGTTTTTTCTGGGCAGACTAGGCATGTTCTGAGAGGTAGAATAGGCCCAGAGAAGGTATGCAGAAATATAATAGAGCTCACAGCAGAATTTAAAAGGGCAGGAGGTGTTAATCCTCCGGGCACCGACCCTTCCTGTCATTTGGCCTCAGGACCAGATAATGGTACCAGGCACTCAATTTGCTTACTTAGATGTACTTTCACCCCACTGAAGGCTGACCCTTGGTATTGTTTTAGCAGATTCGAAATTCATAGACCTACCCAAGTGAGTATTCCTTAGAAATCGCTAAATGTTCTCAATTGCCAGTGTTATGTCAGGAATGCATTTGAACATCTGAGACTGTTTGTTCTTTGGGCCCACTGACACAGCCTAAGTATACATTTGAGTATCCTTTCAAGGAAAAACTTCTCAAATTACATTTCTAACTTTTTCAGTGTCAGCTATACACTTGGAGAAAAAGACTGCTCAGTGCCTTTTTGAGTAATCTCTTAAACCTTCAAGTGCTCTTAAGTAGCATTAGCTGACAGTTCCAAATGCACTTTCTAGACCTGAACCTGATGACTTATTACAGTAGTATTTAGTTACAAAAATTGAGTTACTTTTCTGTGAATTAGCAAACCATTTAGTTGGTGTAAGTAAAGTTTCCAAAGCTAACCTCCATAGCTGGTCTTTGACTTCACATTTCATAAGATGGAATAGGTGGCAATACATGACTGGTGGCAAAATATTGAATAGGTGGCAAAACATGATGCTTTGTGGGAGAAAAATAAGTTCTAATAAATATAGGATAGGTTGTTTATTCAGATGCTTTTTTGCAGTGAATGGGCTTAATCTAATGAATGAAGATCTTGTAGGAATAAACCTAAAAATCCCAGGTCTGCCTGTTCTAAGGGAGTGAATTTAAGAGAATGGGCCAAGTCTTTTCCAAGGTGAGTGAAAATTTTCTGTTATTAGTAACATCTACCAGGATCTCCTTAGACCCTCACATTCTCAGTAGTTTGGCTTTTAAAGTTGTTCAGGCAGTGTCTCTGAAAGCTGTGACTAATACTGGATCATCCTTCCTGACTGCACATCAAGTCTGACGGAATTTAATTTGCCCGCAGGAGAAACCTTATTTTTCAGGTAGGAGATATCACATTCCCATCAAAATCTTTGTGGAAACGAGGGAAACAATTACATTCTGCCTAGCCCAACATTAAGAAACATTAAAGAGCAATTTCTGCTTTGTCTTCAGAAGTCCTTATATCCACAGAGAACTTCCACAGATGTCGAAGAGAAGAGGTGGATCAGCAAGGCTGTGAAACAGCTTCTCCTAATGCTCCTAATGTCCATGTTCTTCGTAAGGCAGAGCAGATAATGTCCCTTACAGATTGCATCCCTTACACAGATGTGTGTCTTGAGAGGGCTCTTGATTACTCAAATGTAAAACTGCCTGGGGTAAGACATTCACATCTGAGAACATCATCTGGCCTCCCTTCTTAGTCATTGGTAATACACAGATATCAAATAATAGATTTTAACAAAGACCTCTGGTTAATAAATTAGAAATATGAATCACACCACATGCTTCTTTTTCTTAGTAAGTGTCAAAATGCTGATCTTGAATATATGTGGATGTCTATACAGGAGGTCCCTACAAATAGGTGAGGTGAAATGGAATCCCATCATTTACACAGAGATTGTGGAATTATAATCTGAACAATATTTTTCCCCCTCAAAGAACTCTTGAAGCTGTGGTGTTATGCAGTTTTTACAAAACTTGGAATATTGAGGATGTAACTGATCACATTTTCATCATAGTTTTGATCACAGTTTATTCTGATAAATAGTTCCAAAACAAAACAGTTTTCTGAATACTGAAGATAATGAAGTTTGGTTTCTAGTTATTTTATGTCACCTGATGAAGTGATTTTGAAAGGACTTCACTGAAGCTTTAGGGTGACTTTACCCTTGAGTAGAAATTGGAGAAATGAAATTAGCTCAAGGATAGACAAGAAATGAGGGATGAAAAAGAAGAAAGAATGTTTTTCCTGACAGCAGGAAAAGCATCACTTTAGCTCACACCTTGTTATCTGCCTGAGGTAAGAAGAAATCTTTACTCAGGAATGACAATTGTAATGTGTGATAAGGGACAAACTCAAAATGGAAATTTTCTTGGAGTTAAATCTTTCACCAACCATCAACTTCTTTCCCTCGAGGTGGAATTAGTTGGATGTCTATCCAGGTACACATTTTCATTATTTTTATGGGAGCTTTAGAATTTTTAGATATTTTCTTAGTTGATAGGTTTGCTTCAAAATCACCTTCAATTTTAAATGTTTAGAGGAATAATGGGAGATAAAGAAAACAATAGACAAGCAGGCACATGTAGCCCTTGGCATTATCTAAGGCTTATTCCACAGGTAAACAAGCTTCAAATTCCTAAAGAAAAGGGGGGAAAATATGTAGAATTGACTAATGTTGAAGAAATATGAGAAAAATATCTACTTTTTATGTCTCAGAAATCCAAAGCAAAATAGAGTCTATACAGGGCTGTGTTTTTAACACTGTAGATTAAATGATGCATAAATCCATGGCTTTTCTATGAGAACATCTTCATAGTCTGGACTTTGCCATTGATTCCCAATGGGACAGATCAATCCAAAATCCAGGACGCAAATATCCAAGATCTTACAAAAAGTTTCTGCCAGCTGCTGTTCTCCTATCAATATTTGGGGACATCTGTCAAGATTACATTGAAAACAGACTGCTCTCTTTGTCCCATGTGTGGGGTCCATTGCACTGAAGGCCTTTGCTGTTTAGGAGCTGAACAAGCCTGAGGCACTGCAGTCTATTCTGGAACAGGGAGGTTATTTTCTCTGTTTTCCCTTCTTTTCCTGGCTTCCTAATTCCCCCCACAAAACATAAGGAAGGGAAATCAAGCAAATTCACAAACCATGATAAATATTGGCTTCTTCAAGAAACATGGGCCCAGTGAAATTTCAAATCCTTGATTAAATCAAGGAGTTTCCCTTTAATCTTCCTTTATGCCACACTCCAGAATCCTGCACCAGTTTGCTAGGCTGTAGCCCTTGGAACTGCAAGGAAGATTAAGGAGGAAAATTATTTGCCTATTTTGAAAATAATCTATAGAGGGATAAATGAAGAAGAGAATAGGTTCAACATATACATCTTTATTAAATATTATTTTGCACAGTTAGAGCCCATAATTTTTTCCCCCACATTTACTTATGGACTGGCAAATGTTAATGTCATTTAGAGCCATAGAATGCTGAAACCCCAGTTACTATAGTGCAAACACAGGAATGGAATACTGAACAAGTATTCTTGGAGAGGAAAAAGCATAACAAATATTTGGATAAAAGTTTATGTCCACTGAGGATATAAAAGGAACAGAATAAACTACTTCCCTTTCCTTTCAGCTGGCCAAGAGAATCTTTTCTGTAAATGTGTCATTTTTCCTATGTGGACCCATATTCCCTTTGTTTATCTTTTCTCACCTGATCATGTCCCATATAAGTTAAATGAAAGGAAATGTTTGTTCTTCTTTAGAATTTACAGTCCTGCTGTATTTATTACAATGGTATTGTAAGCAAATAAAAGTACTTTGCAAGGAGATATTAATTTAAAATATAAAACAGAAAAATCAAGTCAAATCTCGTGCTTTACCCCATCAAATTAATTGTCATTGAACTGTTTTGGAAGGGAACTCTTTAATCACACTGATAAATGCACTGAGATCGTGGTGCACTCCTATGCATGCTCTTGAGCACAATGCTGTGACATTCCATGTGCCGTGGAGTTACCGAAATTTCCCCTGGTTTTGTTCGCCCGTGTGTATTCTGTCCAAACCCTGATGGACAGCTGTCTCACACAGTGCTGTTCAGCACAGCTACCTCCAGTACTACTGCTGGGCCTCCCCAGTATAATTCACCTTAAAGGAGTCAGATGGTAGAATTGCCAGGAATGGGGAATGTATGTTTTGTAATGGAACACTTTGTTTTGCAAACTTACCCAGATGGTCTCTGTAGATTGCAGTTTGAGAGCTTAGTGCTGAATCAACAGGATGTCCAGCTCCTCACCTTCTCCTCTTGTTCTGTAGGAAAAGGTGCTCATCCTACCCTAGGGAAATAAGTAAGGAGTAAGTTCAATAGGAAAAGCAGATAAAGGAAAGAAAAGAGAGATTTCCTTTCCCTGAAAAAATACAAAACCAAACCAAGCCAGAACAACAAAAGCAAAAACCCAACCCAAAACTGTAGCAGTCATACAGGTTAGAAAGTGTTTGAGTGTATTTGGGCCATGTATAGCAGCAGAAAAGACTGGAATGCAATTAAGTATTATAATTAAGTATTACAAGTCTTCTTTTCTCCTGTTTAAATCTCTGCACGAGTGCTTTAAGGTCATTATTCTCACACTGGTTAAATAAGGCACCTGTAAAGTTTCATTAGCAGAAATATTACCTTTAATTTAGCTGGGAAGAAAGTGATTTGTTATAATGTGTGCAAAGATATCATTTTATTAATTGCCAACTCAGTGGCAAGCATAAAATAATGGAACTCCTGAGCTCTAAGTGTGAGTCTAGTTCCTTTCCTGGGAGGTATTAACTCCTTTTTAGGATGAACACATTTTAAATTTTGCCACTTATCTGGTAACTGGAGTCAGAGGTAGTGGTAGTCATGCAAAAGTCTTCCTCTTGGCTGTCTAAAGACTCAGAGATGTTCTGGGGCCTCTTTTCTTGCTGCATAGATCTTTCATCCTTCAGGAAGAAAGCGAGGTGTCTAGATAAAAATTGTCTTCCAGCATCTTTTTCCATGGTGAGCTCTGCAGAGCTTGCTCTTGGAATAGTTTTCTCTCATCCTCACTTGACTTGTTCTGCTTTAAAAGAGTAACTCAGCTTTTACCCTGCTATTGTGACTTGTGTTTCTACCATCAATATGTGCCAGCATATATCTCCTTGGGTCACTGCAGTCTCCTTTCTGCTAAGAGGAGTCTATCATTATTGCAGCCAAAGGTATAAAAAAATACTTCTCTTGGATCTCAGTTATTTTTGGTATATGATAAGGTCTCATTCTGGTTATCCCTAATGTGCAACATAGGCACAATCTGAGTCAGTGTTACAAGCTTAGAAATAGCAAACCAGGCTTATTTTTAAACGCATTGCTTCATTAGTGATTCCCAAAGATAAATACTGCTCCACCATTGTAAAAGGCTTGGCTCAGATCAAGGCAGATGTAGACATTAAAAAGAAGCTTGTGCTGTACACAGTACCAAGATTTAATTTCTGTTGATCTTTTCTTCCTCTCTGTTTAAGAAATTTGTGTTATTCTTTGTATGTTTTTCCCAAAAAGAAATAATTCAGAGCTTCCTTCTTCTACAAAACAAAAACAGACAGTGTCAACCCACAGCCCAGCATGTGAGCAACCCAAAAATAATAACATAAAATGTGCATGTGATGGAGCAAAACTGCTGATAAGAAAAATATTTTCAGTGTCTAGTTTGAATTTGTGAAGTCAATCCTGTTTCCATTAAAGTCAGTATTGACACACCCATTATTAAAAAGAAGACTAAGTTGTGGTTTGATCACAATGGAAAGCCAAAAAAACTAAGCTTGAAAGGCTGTTTGTCCCTAGGGGAGAAACCACAATGGCCTTTCTGGAAGTTAACAGCTGGAAGTTGAATGTTGTTAAATTCAAATGAAGACCATTTTCCTTGCAGTGAGAACAGTTAGAAGCCAGGACAGACTTCCAGTTACATTCTGTAATTTTTGAAGTTTTTAGCCTGAACTTGGCTATTCTTCTCAGTGCTGTGATTTAGCCAGTATAGTTTCGTGACCAAATTTGTGGTTTAAGTGGTCTTAAACTTATTACATGATGCTGAGGTATTTTGTGGTTTAGAAGGAAGATGAAATAGAAGGTATGTGGACTCCTCTGGTTCAGATAAGTTGTTCCTGTCTGGGGAAAGAAGGAAAGGGTCCATTCCTGCCTTCTGCTCCTCAGTTCTAGTCTCTGTTTTATGCGGGAGATAAAGCCAGGGAGATAAGGGTTCCTTTTGAAATTCATGCCTACGATTCAGCAAAGTGGAGATAAGGACCATCTGTATTAATTCCTACAGTAACACTTGAATAACGCTCTTTTGACCCTATACCAGGTGTTTATGCGTGTGTCACACCACTGAGGGCAGGGTAAGCATTGTGTTTGCTGGCCCCCAGCTGCAGGCACAGCTGGCAGCCGCGGGGATTTGCTGATGCTGAGCCATTAGGGAGTTCCTGCGCGCTGGCGAGCCGGGAGCCGTGCCCGGCGGGCAGCGCATCCCGCGGCCCGCATTCCGATCTTGATGGGCAGCATCAGTCCCTGAACTCGCTGCTCTTCTCCGCTGACTGTAGGAGAAGCTCAAACAAACAGCTATGAAAAGCTGCCTACGTTTCAAATTTTAAATTTCTAATGTCAAGTGAGACACATCTTGCTGTGGGATTAATTTCTTTAGGTGCACACGGTTGATTCTGCCAAATGCTGGCAGTGCCTCCAAAGCCACGATAAGAGCAAAGGAAATCCTTAGGAAATAGTTTGGGATCTAAGGCTGTATTTAAACTAATAATATAAATACTCTCATTGAAGTAAAGAGAACTATATGTGTGAGGAAGGAAGCCACGTTTTTTTTCTTGAATTAGTAGTATCCCACCGCAAGTGTCTCAGAGGAACAAAAGAAATATACTTACATGATATACTACCACAAGCAAAATATTCCTTCTTGAGTTTATTAAAAATCAGTTTAAGCCACAAAGACAATATTGCTTTATCTTCATTATTATCTTGTAGTGTATATGAAAATACAAATAATACGATGGGTAATTAAATTCTGGAGATGTTTCTAAAAAATATAGATTTTTCAGCAGAAGTATTTGTTTTGATTCTCTGGGGCAAAGAATAAACTACTTGCCTACATGTTTCATTAAAAAAGCAAAAATTTGAAATTAATTTTGATGCTGTTTGCATTTTTTCAAATTACTCTGCTCAGGTAATGTTTTCAAGTTTTACACATTAGAAAATCTAGCTGCTATGAGAGTTTTTGACATAAACTCTCATAAAATAAAACCTTCTTACGTAGTCCTAGTAATATAATCCTAGTCATTGTCATTTCTTTATTGAATACCATCACATTTCCATTTCCTTCTCGTTCTTCTATTATTTTTATAGTATATGATTGTTTTCTTTTCTAAAAAATATAATTTGAGCTTGCAAAGGTGTGTGAAGCCATTTCAGAAGTCATGCTAATATTTTCTTGTGTATTTCCGTATTTTGAAGCAGATAATTTTGTGATGCTAGCCATACTTACTTACTACATACTTATGGACCTGCCTCCTATCTCAAAAGCAACAAGGCTTTTTAATAGTTGCCAGAACAGATAAAGTCTTGTTGTTTTAGTTGTAATAGCTACGTCAACAATAGCAACTGCAACAAATAAATCATGAGCAACAACTTGCTAATTATTTCTTGGTGGTTACATGAGTTAGATTTTTCTGTAAGTGCTGCTCTAAGGTATTGTATTTGTTTAAATATTATATATTGATAAATTATTAAATTTACTTTCTTAAACAACAGAAATGTTGGAAAAATCTAGTTGGTAAAGCTAGTTTTTCCCACCTTTAAATTAACCTGGAATATTAATGTTATGTACCTGGAACGATTTCCAAAATCTGTCTAAATTAAACCAATTTTTTGTTTTGTTTTGTTGTGTTAAAAAACAGGAGGAGTATGTTCAGATGTATCTTTTTTGGAAAGGATTGGCCCCTCATCTTCTGTCCCACTGAAGGCTGATTTAGCCTTATTGGCTGGGAGTTACTCAGGTGAGCTCTCATTCCTTCTTGGTTAGAATTCTTGTTCATATTGAAGATTTTTTGGAGAAGAGCAGCTTTCATCCTTGACAGGAATTTGAACAAGCACCAACCTGTTTTGTGGGAAGTCAGTCAGGCTATGGAGTCATTATCTCTTTGATGCCTGGCACAATAATGTTTTGCTGTTCCATGCAAAAAGTAGCATGTCCAGCAAAAGGAATTGAAGCTGTAAGGCTTGTAGTTTGCAGGATGGAGGGATGCCACACATCCCAGCAAATGCTCTAATTGCTCATCCATGAGATAAGAGGGATAAGCAGGCTCTCTCAGAAATCCATGCCCTTTCCTTAATTTTTTCCCCACAAATAGTTCAGTGGATATGGATGAAGCATTCTATATTACATGAAAGAATGTGTGTTTAGTGTTTCCTTTTTGTAAAAAGAAATTTTAAAATCTCTTTGGTTTAAACTGAATTTGTTCATTTTTTTTCCAGAATAATTAGAAACATAAAAGTTGGGGTGTTTTTTTACAGATGGGTTCACCTTAAAATATACTGCTTAGAGACTTGACCACTTATCCTCCCAATTCCTCTTTCTTAGGTCTGACATACAAATTAAACAAGAAGCTTGATCTCCAAAATGTCAAAGGCTTTGGTTTATTCTTTGCTTCTGAAAACAACCACTGTTTAGTTTCTTCAGGCACACTTTTATTGCAAGCTGTCTATGGGACATGATCCACTTTGGAATCATTCACATGTGCACAGTCTCTTGGAGAATATTTTCAGGATGGAGAGAAGATGTCCTTACGCAAGCAAGGGGAATCTCTTTGATTTTGACTGGCCCTCCAGCTAACTGATGAATTTCATATGATAAACACTATTCAGCTCACAGCATTCCAGATCAAGATTATAAAACCAAAATATGGTCAGGGTCCAGAAGCCTGGGCACAACTAAAAGGCCTACAACTTCAGATTAAACTCTTCTTACTAAGCTCCCTGAGTGTTATCAAGGAGAGAATTACTGTTTTTAAAACCAAAGAGCCTGTCTAAAATTTTAGCATGGCTGTGTAAATTTGTATGTCAGTGTGATGATCATGATATGAAACCAACAATAGTGCTTCTGTATTTGACCACATGAATTGTTTTGCTCCAGAAAACTGAGAAGTACCCTTTACCTACTTCAGTAAGGCACAGGGGAGTGATTTTGGCTCTGTTGTCCTTTGTTATGAATGTCCCAAAACAGGGATTCTCTTTGGTCATACACAAAAGGAAATAATTATCACTACTGTTCTCTAAAAGAAAATAATTTTCCAAATGCCAAATTAAAGAAATGATCAAACTATCCACTTGTTTTTCTTAAGTGCTTTAGAAAATCCTGTTTTTCAAAAACTATGCTGGAAATATGTTGAAAAAAGACAGTTTCAGTCTGAAGCTTCTATTCCACATTGCACTCACTCAATCTGGTTTGAGCAGCCTACCTGACTTGCTTTATTATTAGTAAATGCAGCTTTGGCTAGGAGCTCTCAAACCCCAATATACCCAGGGGAAAAAAAGGATATTAATAACATGCTTCATGAGCAATTTGCATATTGGTTTATAAATTGCTTACAATCCTTACATTTAGATGATGAATGAACATTGGATTTAGTATTGAAGAGAATGGCAAAACTGCCTTCAATTTCAATTGGGTCGTCCTCTGTCGAGTTAGATGTAAAGGAAAAGGAGAGTAGACTGGGAGGGGACAGAAATGTTGGGCTGATTAAATACAGATATCTTAATCTGAAACTACAAAACCTCCTTCCCATCCATCTTGTCTGTCTTTCCTTTTTAACTGCTGCAGCCATGTATAGTTATTAAACACTTTCGGATCAGCAATTAACACATACAGTGTATCAGAGGTCCATAGAAGTCACTGAAAGCTGACCTCCAAAAACGTTGGAATAGACCCAGAATACTTAAGGAAAAGTGTTATTAAAGAAGGGGATTCAGTAAACATTTTTTATCAAGGTAAGGAAAGGAAAGAGGAAAAGAAAAGAGAAAAGGTGGTTGTTGTACAGAGCTTGATGCTGGTTTTCTTTTACAAATAGTCCCACACAATAGAAATGCTTCATGGAGCACTAGGGTACTTCAACATCTGCTGACATTCAAATAGAGTAGAAGAGGAGAAGGCTCCTGCATGCATTATTCCTGCTGACCATTTAAAGCTTCAGACCAGAAGACATAAATATTTCAGTAAATGACAGGATCAGAGTAAAGAAAATCAACAGATCAAAGAGAGACCATATGGTCAAAGACACTCTTTTGTGTAAAGTTGTGTCATGGAGAGATATTTTAATGTGCAAGGAGGTGTTGAATGCTGTGCTTCAGGCAACAATGTGATACAGAAGCTGTTTCTATTTATATGGAACTATTTCAGTGCCTCCAGGACTGGAATAGTCATACTGGGTACCAAGGGCTGCTGACCCGGAAATTTATGAAAGACATTTCTGTTTGGAGAGTTCTTTGGAGAGGTTGCTCAAATTAGTTGACATCTCTCTGAAACAAGCAGCAGTTGTGTGTGCAAGTTGGGAGAAAATGCCACGTTTCAATCACTGCTTACTTTCTCATGGGAAGAAAGTGTGTGAACAGCTCAGAAAGGCAGCAGAGCCTTTGCATCTGGGTCAGGGCAAACGAAAGCTGGCAGTCAGGTGGTTCCCCGTCTCACAAAAGGAACGACTTGAGTAAGGTAATTACTGTTTAATATTTCCACCAGGATGTTTGAAGGGAGCATTTAATTATCCTGCCAACATCTATTCAAATAAACATGAGGGGTTTAGAACTTTTTTTTTTCCCTGAGTTGCGGGCTTAAAAGGAATACCAAACATTCTGGGGCACTAAACCTCTTAGATCTGCTCTGCAATGTGGAGTAGTAACATGTTTCTATTGACATTTTGCCTTTTACATGAAATGATGCCTACCCTAGAGAACAAGCAGTGGTGTATCCTGCCTCTTCTCTCACCTTGTTAAATCCTGTCTTGAAGCTTTACCAAAGCAATATTTTCAGTAGAGCACACTTGGACAGTAGCTGAGTGCATTTTTTTTTTTTTCAGTGAATATTCTTTTAGGGCAAAGCCATTGTTGAGAAATACTCTGAGCATTCTTTTCATGGGTCAAATCATGCTGCTAAATGCCCTAGTGCTGCCGACTGAATGTGGCCATATGAGCACTTGTTGGAGAAAAATTTATACTTGTCTCCTCTGCACATGTAGTCACATATATCAACACACATATGGGTTTAGAGATTGTAAATTTTTGTATTTAACAAACCCCAAACACATAATGAATCTGTGACTGACATTGTTCTATCTGCCCATATGTAATATTTCTTTCTAAAAGTTTTTGCAGAAAGCCTTTTTCTGGTTCCTTCAACTGTCAAATCTTCAGAGTTTAGAAGGCTGCCCAACAAGGCAAGTGTTACAAAACCAGTTCATCCTTCTTAAATCAGCTAAAGGCTCTTGCAGAAAGTGTCTCATGAAACATCTCAACCCTAAAATGCAGACATCAGTCACAATCCAGTGAACACACATTGGGTGAACAAGCTCTGCAAGAAGAAAATGTTTAGAATTGAGTTGAGAGTCTGACACTCTCTGGCAGCAGAAGAAGTCAATACAGAAAAAGTTGCAAAGTCAATGTGTGAGCAGGTAGGAAAGCTGGCTGAGACACTTGGAAAAGAGTATTAACTCTTTCCAAGGAGTGGGGAATAGTGGCTGGGGATATGATCTGCTGGGCACTATTTTGATTTTTACACCTTAAAACAAAAGAATTGTTGGACATATATCTTTAACTTATTTTCACAATTGGAACAATTATCAGACATCTGATATTTTTCTGTAACTACTCAGAAGTAATAAATTAACAATTTTATTTTTGTTACACCTAAAATGATATTGAAAGTTCAGTAATCTAAGTCTTGATAATAAAAATAAAAATATACTGAAAATCAGTGTGATCCTTTTTCATCTCCAGCCAAAGCATGAACTCATCTAGAGCTAGTATTTTTATTTAGAAATTTATATTAAAATACTACACTTCATAGTGTCTAAATTTTTTAAAAAATAGAAATTAGAAGGATTAATATGTCATTGATATTTGACATTACTTGGGCTCTGATTTGCCAGATCTTTTTATGGATGAGAAATGACTTTACAAGTTAGGCACATTCAAAGGGACCTTGCTTAATAGTCAATGGAGATCTAAAAGATAATTTCACCTCCTCCAGAAATTAAGTGAATATAAAATTTGAGAATATGGTTAATCTCAATGCAAGAGTGGAAAAAGAGGGGTAAGGAGAGTAGAACACTGAAGATCAGAAAAATATTCGGAAATGGGACAATTCCAGTGTCTTCTGTGTTTGTGTTTGCCTCTCAGTATGTAAGCAAATAGAACATGTATCTACATCTGGTGGTGTCCAAATACACCCCCTCTGATATCAGCTCTCTGACAGTCAGGTAAGCATCCAGGATTTTTTTTCTAGAAATTGAGTAGCCTGGAGCTGCCTTATGGTTGTTCACTGCAGTTCCATAAAAAAGAGATGTGATGTGAAAAATAAAAGACAACCAAGGAAAAATGCATTAAAGGAACTACAAGGCAATGGAGATCTCTGTAAAATTTCATGGCTTAAGCATGCCTCAAATCTGGGCACTCATTTAATTATTCCTCTGAATTTTGTACATTTTTGCCTGGGTATAGAGTTTAAGATGTGATGTTCTATGAGTTGCCTGTATATTTCTGTAAGAAGAAAGTTTATTCATGCATCATATTGGTGGGTCATGCATGCCCCAATAATCTAAGACTTACTCACCTCTCTAAACTTTTAAAATTAATTTTAATTATTCTATTTACCTTTGTAGAATGAAGGATACATGATTTTGCTTATTGTGGGAAGTCAATGTAGGATTTATATTAATTTCAAAAGATTACAAGTAGCAGAAACTCATTATTAGTGAAGTGGAAGTCCTTGTAAGGCAAGAATTCACTTGTGCAGTGTCCTTGAAAACTCCCATTATGTGTGGGTTAATAGGAACCATAACCTTGAAATCATATGCATTTTCCCATTTGAAAAGGGTATTTCTAACACCTTTTTAACTCCTTTATTATTGAGATAGCATACAATGTTGAAACTAATGACACAGTCTGTAATTTTTCTTGTTGTTGTTTTGTTCTTTATATGTGACATGTGGTTTGAGTTTTAAAGCTTATTTCCTTTTGGTCTAATGAGCCTCTGAAAGTGATTAAATAGAAGAAAGACGGGTTAAACCAATGACATTTTATCAGAGGAAACACTATCAAATCTAGTGCATGAAAAGCTTTCTGTAGGTTCCCAAGATTTCTTGCAATAAATACTTTCTTATGACTAGAGTAGTAATTAGAAACTTAAGGCATTAAATGTTTGTCAGACAAAATGCAAGCAAGAATCATAAAAAATGTTTGTATGTGCTGTACTCAGTTATCTTTTTTTTTTTTTTTTTTTTTTTTTTACATCTGGCACTCCATTCTAGCTGCCTGCTCTTTTTCTTATGCTGAATTTAATGAACCTTCTTCATGCATGGAGAAATGCGACTTGAATTAATCTCTCAAACTATTGTTTTGAAGAACCTTTGGAGATAAATGGATTAATCTTGGTCAGGATACTTTAGCATAGATTCAGGATTAGGTCCACAGGTAAAATTAATTTTACAATCAATTCACACATTATGGAGATGTAGAGAGAGTGATGGGTGAACAGCCAAGTCTGAGTAAATCATCTCTCAGCATGCTGTTTGTGCCACCTACATCTTGGCAGGTAAACAGTGGTTACTGGAGTTGAATGGGAAATTACTAAAATGATGGATAATGTACATTTACCATTGTTTTGTACAGAGGCCTTGGTCATCACCAGAGGCATTTCCCATGACTCTGTCGGAGGGTGGCTCAATGGAAGAGCTCCAGATGGGCTGCAGAAGTGAAGTTCAGTCCAGTGGCATTGACCAGGACAAGCCATCCTCTTAACCACTGTCTACTCCCTGGGTATTCTGAAAACACATTCCTCTCCTGGAGTTATGCCCATTGAGTGATTTTTTTCATTTAGAAGTTTATAGTAAAACCTATTAGTTTAGAGTAAAACCTGTGCCCTAACACAGAGAGGTGATAAAATAGTGAGAAATGTAGGCAGCAAGGGAACTAGATAAACAAGCATCTGACACATAAAACATTATTCCACTCCCCCTCTCCCCCCCAGTCACCTTTAATGCTTTAATGTGAATATCTTGGAAAAAGGACGTGAGCTTCCAAGACCTTGTTCACAGTAGCCCCTTTGGTGTCTCTCTGTGGGATGTGTAGCTGAGTATCATCTGTCTGAGTTGGAAACTCTGGGGAAAGGTGCACAGCTGTACTGTCCTTGAGCTTGCTGGAGACCACCATGCTCTGGTTTAGACACTGGCAGTAATGTTCATCTCATTTATCTTTGCCATCTAATAGACAGACATCGGGTTTAAGAGGTTGTTTGGAAGTTTTCAGTGGAGAAAGACAGATACCTCTTGTGGAAGTTTCACCCTATTTTAAGAAAGCTGTCTAAAAGACAAGACCTAAATTGCCCTTTACAAGTCAATTTGTCTCTAATACAAGAGTAGAATTCATTTAAGTAATCTGTATTTTATTTCACATGCCAAAAATTAAGGAAGATGAATCTCACACTTACTAACAAATTATTTTTAATGTTTCAAGTAATATTTCTAATATAAACTTCTAAATTAGAATAAGCACCTTTAAATTTTCACTGTTTCATGTCATGGACCATTTATACACAGTAATGTAGCTTTTACAATTTTTTTCTCTTCAATTATCCTATAATGATAAATATTTTTTTTTTTGCATAACTACAGCAAGTTGCATAAAATGAAAAGCATGACAAGTAAATCACTTATGTAATAACTAAATAAGCACAGACTCTTGCACAATACCAAGTGGAGTGTTTGCTAAGGACGTGGATATTGAGGTGTATTGCTTTAATGTGATTTTATACCCATTGTATTTGTTTGGTCATTCATACTAGATCTGCTATTAGATGTTAGTATATATGAACACAGGAAAAATTATCTGGAATAAGAGACACAGGCCACTGCAGAGGTGGAATGCCCAGCTCCCCATTTGGAACTCAGATTTTTCTTTTTTGAATCAAAGGTATTCATATAATCTCTAGCTTGTACGCTTTCTAAAAATAAACTTGAAACTTTTCTATAAAAATAAATCCCTTAGCTCTAAATGTAATAAAGTAAATCTTATTTCTTGATTCTTGTTTCCAATTTGCTTGAGGAGGAAAGTTCGAAGTATATCGTTGTTTCTTTAGCTTAAAATCAACTCAACGTGAAATAATTAACAAATCTGTTGCCATTTCCTTATGTTAAACCCAAAATTAACTATATGATTGTAACCAAAAAAATACACAGCACTTAGCTGAATTCTCTCTTTCTCACAAACATGTGGTAGTATCCTAATCTAGGGTTTATCTACAACTTGAGTAAGACACTTGCTCTTCATCAACATTTCTCTGTGAACTAAGACATGCATAAAAATATTGACAGTCACCTGTCAGTAATGAAACCTGTGTGCTGCTGTTAACAAACCTGTCCTTATGCATTAATTGTGGCTTTTATTGCACACATTGATTTTCAAAGTATAATTATTTCCCTTGATGAATTAATTCTTTTAGCAGTTACTTCTCTTGATACAGAAAGAAAGAAAGAATCACCTTGAGGAGAAAATTGCCTCTAGGACAGATTAAATATGATAAAGAAAAAATCAACCTTAAACCAATGGTGACTTAACAAAATTATGTCAAGTGTCAGTTTGTTGGTAGTTGGACAAGGCAATGTAATCATAGATGATATGCTTTAGATGTGTGCCAAAAACAATCATAAAAACTGTTTGCAGATAAATGTCAAAGAGCAAATAAATCTAAAGTTAATTAGTAGGAGACTTGAAACAAACTGACTACACCTTATTTTAAGCTTTGATTTGACAGCAACTTAGAAGCAATGGAAGGCAATCATTCATTTATGTGACATGTCAAAAGTCTGGACAGCTTATAGATCTAAAATATATTTAAAATCCGGGGTGAAGAAAGGGTTAAATTATTCAGAAAATTCAATAATAGATAAGAGTTATTAGGATTCTGGCAAGGCTGAAAGCCCTGAAGATTATACAAGAAACTAAAGTCCATATTTTAAGTATTGGGGGAAAAAAAGAGGAAAATTTGTAGGCACCTTATTCAATGACAGCTGTTGAAGAAGTTTTTATACCTTCCTCTGAGGTAACAGTTTATGTCACTGTCATCTGAAGAATGACTCAGGATAACCAAGATGAACTATTGGTCTACCAGAAGTGAATGCTTCCTGATGATCATTCTGAGGAGGGTTGTAAGGGCTTACCACAGCTGGAGAAGCTGTAGTGCATTTCTAGCCTGTTGCTCAAGCTGTGCTTTTGTGAATAGGGAAGATCAAATCCTTTGTGGCTTGTGATGGCACCCATGGACTCAGCAACTGAGGGTGAAATCCTGGCCTGGACATGCTCAGGTCAGTCAATGGGATAACATTTACTGCCTCTAGTGCAGTTCTGATATCACACATGGTGTTAATGATTGTGTACACCTGATAGCATGGGTATCCAGAACAGTCTTGCACAATTACTATCTCAACAGTCAAAAAGCTGTAAAATTTCATGGCTCTATTATTTTATCTATTGAAATAAAATTCCCTTTAGATAGCTCACAGGGGTTTGTCCACCAGTCCCTCTTCCTCCTACTTTGTAAGAGAAGACAAATTGCCCAAATATCTCCTGATCACATTCCACATACTTCTGTCAGCAGGAAAAGTAGAATTTAAGAGAGAGCCTGGATACCCAGGGTGGTCAACTCTGCCATTTCCAGGATTCAGGGATGATGGAAAAGAACTCCCTGCTTGTCCTCTGGAGTGACCTTCCATCTGAGCTGTCGGGTTATCACAGATCCATCTGTAAACAAAGGATAGCAGGTTCCCTGGGCAGTGTCAGGATCACACTCAGTGTGACACTGTGTTTGGATGTCCAAAGAATCCCCCTCTCCTTGCTTTCTTTTCCAGGCTTAATAAAGGAACTGCTAAAACCAATGTAGCCTGATAAGATGACAAGACAGTCTTTTAGTGTTATTGATTGTATACAAGAGGTGGAATGATGAATGATTTCCTATAATGCGTCCTGAGTGGGTTTCATCTTTTTGAGACATGTTCTTAAAATCCTTCATATGAATTCAGTTCTTAAACTTCCTGCAGGAAAGAAAAGGGTCTTCATAAGGCCAAAGGGCTGAGGTAAGACAAATATCTTCTACCTGATAAGAGGGGGAACTTTCAGAGTGTGTGATCTAAGAGGAGCAAATGTGTATAGCATATAAAATAAACTCTGGAATGCTATCCTGAGAATGCTGTTAAAATGAACTTGGGGGACAAACTGTATGCCCCAAAGGCATTCCACATATAATAAACTTCAACCTTTCACCACCTTCCTTTATGTGTGGTGGAACAGCTGAATGGCTGTGGATTTTATTTCCTCACTTCAGTGAAAAAGAGTTTTATTACTCAACAAAAGAAGTTCCTCTATCAGGCCACAAGTATTAGTACCAATCATATGCCATTCCCATTTTGTGATTCTGTGTGACTCTGCAGTCACGTGCAATAAAGGATATCGTGTGTGTTAGCTGATGAAAGCTGCCTTTCCTATGCTTGTTCCTGCATTTGCCATATTCAGTCTTAGCTAAATGGCTTAGAGCCCTAAGGTTCCTTATCAAGATACTGTCTTCTGTACTTATTCTGTGTGATATAAACTAAGTTTACGCCTAGAACACAAACCTCAGGTTTTGTGACAAAACATTTGAGAATGGGATCTGAAGAGAAGGTCACTTTTATGGTATTGTTTCCTGTGCTTCAATCATCACCCAAAGATTGCTGCTGGTTTGGCTGATGTGAAAAGCATCAGATATCAATGGATGACCTTGCAGAGCTACAAATAATTCTACAAGCTACAAATAATTCTACAATTTAAATTTAAATAAATTTAAGGCTTGGAACTTGGAACGGTGTTGTTGATGTAGGTGATTTCTGTACAGGTATTGCAAAGGGAGAGAATTGCCTATTTTCTTTTAAGGAAACTTGTCCTCTTGCCATTACTATTTCAGTCTGAAACCAGTTTTGAACTTTCTAGTTTGATTGAAAACCTCTGAGGGTCAGATATGCTGTAAACAAAAACAGTTAGATGTTGTCCCCTCCTTGGCTGCTGCTATGATTTTGAATTTTATAGGATCTTTTTTATTATTCCCTCTTTAAAACAAATTTAAGGGAGCTTTTAGCAGGTTTGGAAGAGAGCAGCAGGATAAACTGAAAAGTTATCAATATTCCCAAAGAGCAGCAAGAAAACCAGGGAAGAGGGAAGGCTGCATATGGGTCCAATTTGAAATGTCATTGAGCTTAGGATCACTGAAGAGGCGCCAGAAACATATTTGGGAATACAGCTATAAAACATTTTTCCTTAGTTAGAAACAAGCACCAGCACTGCAAATGTCAATTTTCTTGAGGGCTTCTTCTCTCCTATATCTACAGGCTATTTTTCCTAACAAAGAAGTCTCGGTGCAAATGTAGGATATCTTTACACAGACAGAAAGAGGTTCTCAGTTATGTCCAAAGGTGCCTTTGGTGGGTTGTGCTCACTAACATATTAGCATGTAATATTATATATTTGTAATTGATATGTAATTATTGCTTATTCAAATTTAACTGTGTGATGAAAGCTTTATTTACATATTGTTCTGTTGCTCAGATGTCAAGGAGGTTATCTGGGACCTTCATTTGATCAGAGTTAACTGATGAAAGCCTAGCCCTGTTGTCTAAATCTGTCACCTCTCTGACTTTACCACCGTGGTTGAGACTGCCAGCAAAGCTTTGTCCATGCTGGGAGTGCTCCGTGCTTCCTTTGTCAAACTTGTTTCTACTGACCCGCCCAATGCAAGGCACCATCTCTCACTGCCAGGTCAGCCCAAGGTATTGTATACCAGGGAATATACCATGACAGAAGAAAATAAACACTGGGGGAGGAGGAAGTTCTGAGAGCTTTCACAGCCCAGATGGGAGCCCTGGCTCTTTGTACTCTGAGCATGAAACATGGGCAGTATGAGGAGCAGGGATGTGAGCACTGAGCTGTGGGAAGAGCTGTATCCCACCCTTCCAGGAATCCTCTCCCACTCTTGTGATACAACCCAGACTAATGTAGCCATAGACACAGATCTGTCTGAAATGGAGCCTGGCACAACTCATTATCAAAACATCACGTTTGGTAATTTCTCTATTGTTTTTAGTTGTCTATGTTACTTTAATATTTTTTATCATCTTGAATTCTGTGAATTTATGTTTGTTTTCCACTTAATGAAGAAGAAAACTGTAAGACTTTTTGACCAACTGAAGTGTGAGATGTTCTAGACCCTACAGCATGTCTTTCTCAATATAAAACTAAAACCCTAAAAAGCATAATGTTTTCCAGGTATTGATCCTTGGTGGCATATGAAAGGTCCAATAATGCATGTCTGGAGCACTGGACTAAAAACTGCTTTTGGTCAGTATGAACTTCCTTTAAATGGAAAATTAAATTTCAAACATCTTAATAATCCTGCAGACATTCTTCACATTTATTTTATCTCTCATGGGAGGGATCAACTAATTTCAGTGGCCCCTGCAATTGTGAAGAGAGGTGCAGTTGCCACAACAGGAGGAAGAAATGATATCTGGGGAGAACTGGAAAAGCTTGAGAATGTGAAGACGTGTTAGGAGGAAATTCTTTACTCAGAGGGTGGTGAGGCACTGGAACAGGTTTCCCAGAGAGGGTGTGGATGCCCCATCTCTGGAAGTGTTCATGGTTGGATGGGGCCCTGAGCAACCTGGTGAACTGGGTGGTATCCCTGTCCATTGTGGGAGAATTGAAACTAAATGATCTTTGAGATCCCTTCTAACCAAAACCATTCTATAATTGTATTACATTATTGCTGCTGTGCAAATTATATATATATATATATATATATAAATTACAAGGATGATCGAAAGGAACAGCTAGAATTAATAGAAATTTGAGGAAAATAAAAGAAGATATATTCTCTCCATCATCCTCACACAGTGAAGGAGAATCAAAAAATATCATTATTATTCTTTAAACAAGTGTTTTGATTTATTGGGGTATCTCTGTGCCAAGGGAAGTAATCATAATGCCCTGCATAAATGTACACACACACACACACACACACACATATATATATATATATAAAATTTTCTGAATGGACTTTTCTGTCTCCTCCCATTTCTGTGTAGGATACACATGCAAATTTCCTGTGGTTGTGTCTGAATGCTCAGTAACTCAGTCACTGTCTCAAAGTAATGAAATACATTTTTCAACCAGGGCCTTTAGCATTAATAAAATAAAATGCATAAATATCACAATGAAAATATGCCAAATTTCAAACTTCTTTAAACCTGAAATTTATTTGGCTTGCCTTTATTATTGAGATCAATTCAAACAAATTATGGGGTTTTTTTCCATTTATATATTTTAAGAACAGAATATTACTGTAAAAGCAACCTAGCTGAGTTGTACTTACACTGGAATGAAAGCATCATGACATTTATATCAGTCACAGGATTGTATATCTCTTCTTACCTCTCTAAAGAAAGTATTTTGGTTAACCAGAAAAATCTCTTTAGAGTTTTGAGGTCTTTTTTTAATCCAGACATGTGCCAGTTTGTTTTTCACTAAATGTTTCACAACTCAGGTGAACTGAAACAGATCATCAGAAGTTTACATCACTAATGAAATATTAGTAAGGTATAAACAAAACAATTTTTAATAACATTTAAAAAAAAATCTGCATTCATTTACCTGGCAACACATAGGGATCACACCAGACACTCCACTAAGCCCTCAAGCACTGTACTGAGGTGTATTTTCAATGTGGAGAACCAGTTTCATTACACACAGAGTAGCTAAATTTCCAAGTATAATGCATGTATTTCCAAGGATTTTTTACCTGCCTTACTTTGCATGAATAAGGAATAAAAATATTAAACATTTATCTGTGTGATCTGAATCAAATTCGTGTGTAAAATAGAATTTCTATAATAATGCATATCTTTTTTTTTCTTATCTAAAGCTATTTCACTTAGCTCCAAACAATATCACATTTGAGTAAAGGATTTTTGTAAATATTGTCAGATCACCCAATGGGAATCATAGTAGCCTAAAATGGAAATCTTTGTTCATTAGTGAAAAAAATGCCATTTTATGGGGAAATGTTAAAACAATAGCCATTTAATTTTTGTTTCTGAGAGAAGAATGGTATTTTTAAGAGCAGAGCAGTTGAGAAGAGTCATGGTTTTGATAAGATCTGTACTCACGACCTAAACTATTAAAAAGTGCTTTTGGAATCAGGGTAAGTGACTCATCTTCACAGCCTGGAAGTGAAGGTACTGAGTCAGCTGCTGGCTGGGAGTGCTGTTGCTGACCAAAAAGAGCCAGACAGGATTTCTCCCTTTCATGCCAAAGCCAAAGCATTTGGATGCAGCCTGAGCAACACCTCAGGGACTATGGAGCAGCTTCAGTGACAAACTGACATTTTGATCTGTGCAAAAATAACACAGTTGACCCTGAAAATGATCAGAAGAAGAAGAGTAGGTATGGGAGTGCAAGGAAATGGAAAGAGGTGGATGTTATTGCCCTTGCTCAAAGTGTTGTAGGGGAGTCACAACTCACATGGAGGAGTAAGTGTGAGCAGCAAGGGTGGCATCCTGTGCAGTGATGATATATTTGTGGTTTGTGTATAAATTAGACAGCACCCATATGTCCCAGAACCTCACTTTGGTTCTGATCCCTGTTGTGAGCTGTGTAAGGCATGTCCTTGTGACACTCCTGACAAAGGAGATGAGAAACTACACCAGTACATGGAAAACACTGAAATGTGTCTGGTCCCTGAGAGGCTCTAACAAACTGTCTATCAGAGAGGAACACTCACATTCACACTTGGCTTTCTGACTTTATAGGACACAGCTGATTTCTTCTGGCTGCACCCATAATCTTTGAACTTACTCTATCTCCTTTACCACAAGCTGCTTCTTGCATGTTCAGTGTGGAGTACTGAGCTAGTAACCAGTGCCTTCCAGCCCATCAGTGAAGCTCCCACTAGGTGTTACAATGGAAACTAACACATCAAATGTGTTACTAACTTCCCATCACATAACATTTCCCTGCTAAAAACAAATCAATATGAAATGGCTTACACTAGAAATATGAAACTTTATGTTATATGTTTCATTGATAGTTTTCAAATAAAAGTTTGGATTTCATGATTGTGTTTGCAACTTCAGCCCAGAAGCAGGTTAATTTTTTTCAGTGAAGGAAAGGAAGACTTGGAGTATAATTAAATCAAAAAAGTTTCATTCAACTAGTCTGCTTTTATTTCCAACAACCGACTTTCTTAACAACCCTTCTTCTATCTTGCAGCAGCAGTATTACTGAAAACATTGATGAATCAACATTTGGGTGGCACATTCAATAGCTGTTGACAGGTGGAGGGAAACACAACATGCCATAATTCAAAAGAGGCAGAAAGTTATGGAAGACAGGAAAATAACCAGATTCTTAGTATTACCTCAGTATCTTGCATGTCCTAACTTTTTTATTCTGTTAATCTTTATACACAGAATGAGACAACAGAAAGTGGTTGTCTGATTTACATACTCTTCCCCCTTGTACAATTTTATGATATTAGGGACTTTTCAGAAATTAATATTTCGATCAATGAACTAACTCGTCTGAGGTTCCTTGTCTCAGTCTGTAGAACAAAAACACATCCACTACCAAAACCACTTGTAGAAAAAATATATATCCCTTATATTTTTTTCCAATTACTCCTAAACTAGTAATAAAAAATATCACAAAAATGCACAGAATATATTCATGAAAATTATTGCTTGTACTAATTATACACAGTTTTGGATGTTTTGGGGCTGGAACCTCTACTTTCAAAATCTGGTGAATTAATAAGTCTTCCCTGTAGATACCACACCTTTCAGGTGCAGCACAGTTGAACAATATATGAAGAAAAGGTAAGAAGAAGAAAATTTGAAAAAAATAGACGTCTTTCTGCTTCTCAAAAGAAGTGGAATACCTGTGTGACTGCACAATCAGAAGATGTCCCCATTACCTTTGGATTTGTTTTGTCAAGAAAAATACATTCATCTTTTGTTCACAAGAATTTTATATTTTATATATGGAGTTCTTAGAACCAATACATGAAATAGCTGTATTCAGAAGTCCTAATTATTTATTCCAGGCAAAATCCAAAACAAAAAACAGCATCAGGCAAGAGCAAACAATTTGCTTTGGAAACAGTGACCCTGAGTGGCCCGAACATTTTTGTATTTTTTCTTTCCTGGAGATCAGTCAGGTGAGTGACCCAACAAGGGCTGGAACAGCCTTGAGAGAAAACAGCATTTTCTACAGGAACAAGGTAATAGAATAACAGTGTTTCATTGGGTGTTGAGGGTAACATGCTCCTTGATGTCACCCAGATTCTTTGAAAATTGTGTCTTAAGATCCTGAGTCAGTCATTGTGACCCTGTCAGAGTTTTAGAAGAAATGAAAATCTTCCCTACACTAAGAACAGGGCAATTTTCAACATATTGTTTCTTCTTGCCCATTCTTCAGGCTTACGCTGCTTTTAGCAGCATGTTGGTATTTTTATTGGTGGCCTTGGGTTATACTCTTGGCGACTTATCAATGCATCAAAGCATTCCCATATTTGGTTTTGCCATCTAAAAAATGACAGAAATAACTATTTTTCTATGTAATGATTTTATCTCTAGTGTGGGAGATCAAGAAATAACTATGTAATAGTAACTGATAACAGTTTCTTTAAATTAATGAATCTGCAAGGAACCCAGATGCCTGAAATTTAAGCATTAATTCTGCATACAAATTTTTGTAGGCTCAAGAAGCCTGCAGCCATTTCTCAGGCTCAAGGCTGTCTCACAGGATCTCTTTGTCCTCATTACTGGTATAGAACTCCAGTTCAAATTGGAAAAGTGATAAGTCAGTTCAAGATATCTCCCATTTTTTCTGTGCTATTTATTAGGAGTTCTCCCCAGTATCCTATTTTACAAAAAAAAAAAAACCAGGAGAAACTTTCTTGCACTAGAAATGGAATGCCAAAATATAATGCAGATGTGGCAAGAACAGGTCTCTGTATTTACCCTAATAAAACAGAGTAAATGCCAGTCCCCAGTGTTCTGGAGCATTTACTAACAAGTTATCCCGTTCCTGTAGCAATTTATTTCAAATTTATGACTGTGACAGATTTCCAATGTGCATAATAATCATGGTTCATGTCTTTTCCTCTCCTCCTTGCAAATTTTTTGAAGCGGGAGTGCCCTAATTGGCTTCTGCTGATTTAAGTGCTACTTTGTTCTTTATCTGCTTGCACCTCGCCGGTAGATCTTGCTATCATTTCTAGGGTTCACAGGACCCTGTCAGCACTTAGCAGTCAAAGGTCAACCAACCTCACAACACATGGTTAAATAGGCTGAAAAATCTCACCTAGTGTTAACCCCCAGTACCTCAAATGAAGAAAAATGGTGCTGGCATCAGCAGCAAAGCAGCATTACCAAACAGCAGGGGATTTCTGTGCACTGGCAACACAAATATTGAGACATGCCCATCCTTGGGAATCCCGGTTCTGGGAGCGGACAGTGAAACCTGTGTACCTGATTGTCACTGATTTATGTTTTACTTTGTTCTTTATCAGTTTGGAAGTATCCAGGAGAGCCATACACATGTTGCTATCTTTCTTTCATCTTTCAAGCTGTCTGTGACCTGTTCATCTTTCCCTGATGCTCCCCCTCTGCCCTGGAAGCCCTTCAGTGTGTGCTTCCTACACTCAGTTGCAAGTTTGCAGAACTCTGACAATACTTAACACCTAAGCAGCAGCAAACTTGCCTGAAAAAAAATAAAAATAAGTCCACCTGAATTCCCGTGTGAGTACTTTTATTTTTGTGTAACAGACCTACACATAGATGATAAATGCTTGGCTGCCTTGAAGACTAACTTCATCAGGGATGTAATTTTCAAGTATTTGTACAGTTCTTTTCCAAAGTTTCATGGCTTCTCCAAAGAGATGAAAAAATTATTTCAAATGTAAAATATTACATGTGGAAGTATAGATGCTATGTTATACAAAGCCTCTTTTCCTTTCATTCAGATCACTGAAAGAATTTTGAAGATTTTTATGTAAGAAATATATATATGTAGATTTTTTGTTTTAGCTCTTTCCATTTTCATTTTTACTCTTTCCTTTCACATTATGTATCTTTTAATCTGGAAAATCTTGGAAAGGATGGGACAAAGTAAAAAAAGTGGGAAACAATGAAAAAATTACTACATATTCATCTATATCGTGAAGTGGGTTTAAATTTTCATTTAGTGTACTTAAAGTATTATTAGAAAATAGATCACTTTCAATGAAAAGTGCATTTTGATAGAAACATTTAATACAGTCCAGATCAAAAAAAACTGGCCTTCATTCAGCTGTCCCGAGAAAGCTTTAATAATCCCTACTGACCAAGGGTGTTGTCTTCCATGTGTGGGCATTTTTAACCAGAAGCCTAAAGAACTGCTCTGGGGGAGGGAAAGGCTGAGTGGGCTGAAGAGAGCCCAGCCCTGTGACAGCTGCCTGGCAGCTCTGAGCTGTCCCTGAGATCAATAACCTTCGAAAGCTGATGGTCCCTGAACTCAGTGTGCACTCCATGGGGCTGCAGTGCTGCTGGGAGCTGAGGGCTGTGCACGGTGACATCCTGGGATGATACTCCAGAGGACAGGTCACTAGGCCAGGATAACCCACCCTGAAGAGGGAAGGGTATTTTTCATAAAGGAAAGAGAAATATTTGAAGGACTTTCCAACACTAAAATTCCTTGTCAATTCAAGATTAAGTGTGGCAAAGTAAGCACCTTTAGCTGCTCTTTCTGACACTGCTTAAAAATTACGGTACAAAAATCTCAGTCAAGTAACTCACAACTACAAAATCATGCTTGATCCTTTAAAATGTCCTAATTTCCAGAATGAGACACTTTGCTCTGAATGACTTATTTATTCTGTGCTGCCTCATATCACACTTGACTACAATGACCTGTCTTGTAATTTTTGTTTTGATTGTGCTCCCAGTTCTTCCCCACACTCTCGCATTTGTATGCTCAGCAACATGTGAGCCATACTTGAATACTAAGGCTTTGGAATATTAAGGACATGCAAAAATGTAGTGAATCTGTCTCTTTGGATTTGCATGCATGGGTTGAGTAGGCCAATAAGCCAATAAGTCATTCTTTAAAACTCCCACAGTGTGGGAAATTCATTGCTGACAAACGTCAGCATGATATTTGAGACACAGTCAGACTCTGTTATGAAACTCTCATTCCTCTAAGGACTGTTTGAGACTTCTTAGCATTGCTAATGCTCTGTAGCCTTCACTATCTGCCCAGTCATTCCCTGAGTGAATATCTGTTGCTGCTGTCTTCTTTTACATAAAATTAAATACAGTCACTACAAAATAAAAGCACTGCCAGTCAGTCTGGCACAGCACGGTTTATCTGTAAGACACAGCAGCAGGTATTTATAATAATTTAGTCTGTGATGCCCTTCACCTTTCAGTGCATTTGTACACTCCTACTTGCATGACATGTTCCATGAACCAACTGGGTTATTTTGCCAGTGGAACAGGGAATTGCTATGTACATAGAAGGAATTCTGGGCACCTACTTCAGCTACTTTGGATGGAGCAAATCCTTTGGTTTGACACTGCTATAAATGGTCTCGATTTCAGCAGCAAATGTTAAGCACCTACTCAAGCAGTGTCATAAGTATTTTATATAGATTTAGACAATATTTGAATTATCTGTGTTCACTTCTTACCACATGAATGAGCAATTGAGGCTTAAATTTTAACATTCAATAGCTGTCCTAGACCTATAAATCTTGTCCTTATTGCAACTTCTGCTTATATTTCTTTTGCCCAACAGGTCAAGATTTCAGCCGGGGAATTTTCTTCTTGTAACTGAATCTTGTCATGACTTGTTGCTAACCATATAAAATTATGAGACCCAAAAAAATGGCAGGACCAAAAGCAGGCATGATGTATATGCATGCAGTATACTGCAAATTCTGAGAACATGTAAAATATATTCAGTAAGACAGGTAAATACTATACTGATGGTAGATATATGGAATCCTCATTAAATAAAAATAGAACATTATCAGTATCCCATAGAACTACATTTCAATTATATTTAAAATGCAACGTTAAAGCAAGAAATCTATGTTTAATATTAATATTGTTCATTAATATTAATGAATATTTAGGGCTTGTTGCAGTGATTTGTTTATATATAAAATTTTTCTTTGCAGTGAAATCATAAAGTCTCTTGATATTCAAGTAAAACTACTTTCTGCAGCCTAAATCTACTAACCAATGATCAAAGCCATGCTTTATATAGCCAGCCATGTAGGATGGAGATTCAGTACTTACTCTGATATCTTGCAAACAATGTGTATAGCAGATTTGTTTGCATAACAGAATCCTTAAACAATTCTCAACTTTGAGTGAATTTACATGAATCAATCTGTTCATAAACAAGATCATAGCCTTTAGATAATTTTTTTGTTCTCAGACTGACCTCCTCCCTCTGTACTGTTTATGCAGCTATGCCATTATACAGCTATGTCATTAATTGGTGGCCAAGAACACATATGGTGTGCTTGGGTATTTGCTTCATTCTCTGAAAACCTGAGGTAATTTTTGCTTGAATAACATCAAAAATAATAATTAAAAACTAATATGAGAATTTTCCAAAGTGTGGGAAGCAGAATTATTAAATGCAATATTTTATATCTAGACAGGAAGGCAATGCTCAGTAAAAAGCCTCACAGTTGCCTTTTGAACTGCAATCCTTAACCCCTCAAAGGCTCTGAAATTCAGAACGACCCAAGATACAAAGTCATATATGATTGAGGGTTCCATGCAATGCAGCTTAGAGGGCAGAGAAATGTTTATGTTTGCCACACCCATTTTCTGTTCTCCATTTATACCAAGGAAGCAGTGGCAAAGGACTATTTAAAAAGGCACTAAAATTAAATTACATGAATCATTAAAAAGTGGACAGCTATCATTCCTGAAACAAGTCTGTCAGGTTATGGATGTTTTATCTGTAATCCTTGCTACAAAACCATAAGACAGCTCCTTCTTACTGCCAATACCTATAGAAATACCTCTGTGACTTTATGGTTTAGTCTAGTTTTATGATTTTCAACATCCTAAGGCTAGTGGTGGCCACACACTATTTTTTGAATTGTTCTACATTTTTAAGCTGCAGATTACTTTTGGCCAAATGCACAGATGAAACTTTCTAATAGATATAGATGCTCCAACCAGAAAAAGACCTTAAACTAACCTGAGCTTTGCCAGGATTGCATATGAAAAAGACTGTTGATGATTTCCTAAGTTTTCAGAAAAGAGGAAGATCTTGATACAAATGTATATATCAATTTAATGTGCAGAACTTGCATAGTGGAACTATTGCTCCTGTTTCTTATTGAGAACAGATAAATGTCCTGTAGGGACGTTGGTTGCAACATTATTTAGGTAGTTTCCTGGTGGGCAATATATATCCCTGATAGTTCAATATTGCTTAAAAAGAGCTATAACAAGGCCCATTATTCAGATGAAAGCAATCATGACTTAGAAATTTATGATGACGTCTGAGTAACTTTGTGGGAAATGCTGTGTAGCTGCATTGGATGAAACAGTAGGAGCAACAAAACATTAGAGAGTGCTGGGTCCCATGATATAGAAATTATGTTGTGCAACCTCATGAAGAGCTCATTGTGCAGTGTAACTGCAATGCTGACAGAGGAAATTGAAGTTTGACCAGTGCATCAAGACTTGGTGATCAACAAGGAGTGCAAAGAAAGCTCTGATGGAATCACAACTAAGTTGGACCTTAAGTCAGACACAGGAAACTCAATAACTTTGAAATGTTCTTTCAAGCATACTTAGATATTAACCTTCCAGTTAAAATAATGTTCCTCTTTTTTTTCTTCTAGAATTCCTTTGACCTGTATAAGAATTCAATAATTAATAAAAATTACAAATTTGTTTAAAAAAATTTTAAAAAGTAATAGTTTTCAGGCAGAGGCATGTACTCTCCATTTCTAAGAAAAACCCTTTACATATTTGCTACCTGAAGGATGGCAGATGATAAAATTATCTTTCTTGAAATGAAAGCTTGCTTGGTGGTTTAGCAGAATAGAAATACTCTACTGTTTTCATGGAAGAAAAATAGTTCAAACAAGGCAAAAATCACAACTGATATTTCATTAAGGAAAGAAAATGAAAATTAAATAATTCACTTCTATGTATTTAATTACAGAAAGCTATGAAAGCTCTTGGTAAATAAATTTATCAGAAAAGTGTAATCAGAAGGTTTAATCAGAATGTCCTAATTTCCACAAAAAAGCCCCCCTGGGTCCAGCACACCAAATATGCAGCATGTTAGACCCTGATATTTTAAAACTCCATTTATTTCAAAATCAAAAGTGCCTAGCTCCAAATTTTTGTGTGAATAAAAAACCCTAGAAAAGTATTGACACTGTGAAAGCTTCTGCTGCCATTCAGAAAAGCAGTGGTACATGTGGTTTGGTGCACAGCACCCACTTGAGCCACAAACATTTTCATCTGGTGCAAAGCCGTTGTCAGCCCGTTGACGTCAGATCAGGAGTTTTGTGGTTCATTTAGCCAAAAGAAATGTCAGCTGTTTGCTGAAGCAGGGAAGTTGATAAAATTTATTTTGGTGGCATTAGCAGTGAGGCTGTAAGTGAGCATAGCTTCAGCATGGTGTGTTTTTGCAAAGCATGGCTTTGATCCACAATAGGACAATCAAGACTGAACTGGAGTATGATTTGACATGTACACAAGGACAAAACAGATGCCTAACAGCTTACATATGGTGCAGAATTCTTTCAAGAAAATCAGAGTGTGGCTGTTGTTTGCAACTTTTCAGATTTAGAAAGTGAGTGTTTTAAATCAATTAGGGAAAAAATAAACCACTTTCAGAATATTTTGTGACTGAGATTTCATTTTCCACTTCAAAAAGAAGACAAATGAAAGAGGCATTTGTTCATTTGATAGGTTCATCGCTCGTGCTTTAAGAAGCAGGGAACTAAAAGTGATACATTTTATAGTTTATTCTTATATTTTCTCCCCTATAATATATTTACATGATCCCATAGCTGCCACATCTGAAAACAGAACATTTCAGTAATAAATTTAGTTTTAGAAAGTCTCACAGCATTAAGTTGTCCCATCTCTATTTGATAGCTGAAGAGCACTGCATAATGTAAGTTTGAGAGCTTACTTTCAGCCAAATAATGCTGCCCACAAATGGAGCAGGAACTGAATATAAATTTCTCTTGCTACAGTTCTGTTCATGCCACAAGACTAAAGTCTCTAAAGTCCTTAGCCTTCATATTCCTATTCTTCAGCATTTTACTGACTTGCAAAAATGCCTGCTGAGCTCCACTGTGTAGTTTTACATGGTGTCTATCAGGGTTACATCCTGATCTCAGATTTATTACAGCTGTCACTCCTCTCCTGTGGGGTAACTGTTGTGTTCTCCCAGTAACAGGACCGTCTCCCACCTACACAGCCCATCCTACAGGTATGCCTTCTGCACGATCCAAAAGTAATTTTGTTCAAGGTCCAGCCTTGGCACAGGCATCATTTGAGTCCCATGCAGCATCAATCTTCTCATAGAAACAGATATTTCATTTTGTGGGTTTTTTTGGGGGGGGGATATTAATTTCAAAGATGTGTACAAACTGATGGTAGAAAGGTGATTGGCCGTGCTCCCTTCTGAAAACCACACTGTAAAGACTCTCAGATAGAAGAGAGCCCATGTGAAGTTAAAATAAACTTGTAACGAGTGCACACATTGAGATTGAATGCTTAAGAAGAAATCAGAAATTATAACAGTAGATTAATAATAGTTTTACTAACAAAAAACAGACTTGCTAGGCCTGATTTCAGTTTGGCATTATTGAGTCACTGTTACTAGGAATAATCCCTTTTCTTAAACAATCTTTACACTATACCAACTAACAAATGACTTACTCATCAATACTGAAAGCACTGTTTCCTTAGAAGTTGTGTGATTTGCATACATACATCTTACATCTTGTCTGTTTAGCTAAATCTCTGTGGCCTGAGGATTTCCAACATATGATTTACCTCTTTGCTGATCATTGATTTATTACAGTGTAGAGATGTCTACAGTGCCATTAATGCAGGACAATCCTGGCAAACCTCCTTCTGGACATATCAGGGCAACCAATACTATATCTATTATTACAGCCATGTGAGCAGCCTTTCTCAAGGCACACATCACACTGATGTACCTCCCAGCAAACTGCAGGGAGAAGTTAATTTATGATATATTTAGAAAATCACTTAAGTTCTTGAATGTCAGAAGATGTTCGCTGGCTTACATATGGGATTTGGGACTTATTTATAAGATGTTAGAAGATTTTTCGTAAACATAGCTACATAACCTTAATATGCTATGCTATAGTTCCCAGAATATGTGAAACATGAATGAGAAGGAGACAGGAACTGGATAGGCTAGACAACATCTTTAGTTTAGATGTATATTCCAGTTAAAATCAGTGAATCATTTTTAAAGTAACAGCTATTGATACTATGCATTATTTATTACTGACCCCTTTGAAATCATCTCTCCTGAGTTTTATGCCATGTTAAATTATTTCTCTTTTTCAGAATCATCTAAAAAGACATTTAAAGATGTCTGGCTGGAAGTAAGGGCATGGAAAAGAGAACAGAACATATTTTATAAGTTTTATGCAAAAACCAAGGCTCATTTTCTTTTCAGTGCATATCAGAAGCACAAAGTACATCTAGTTTCCCTGCATTTGATCATAATTTAGCCCTTGCGGACTATTTGCCTTATAAATTCATGTTTCTACAAATGCTTGTGGGAAAAGTCCTTATTCTTTCCATCTGCTTTCCACTTTCTACCATTTATATTAAGTTATTCCCATCAGGAAATTCTCATTTTGTACTACATAATCCATATGAAGGCAAGCCAATGTAAAATAAGAGAACACAGCAATAGCACCTTTGCTTTCAATGAAGGAGGAAAATCCTCAGATTACTTTCCACAGTATACTGATGTATTTACCTGTTGTCTTTCTAGTTAATTTTTACTGACAATTGCTCAGCTATCAGGCTGCACCACTGCATCTCTTCACTTGCATTTAATTTTAACAAAATATTCTTTATTTTCCTAAATACTTTTATTCAAAGTCTATTGTTTAAATTAATAAACTTTAAGATCAGCAATCAGTGGAACCATTACCAACAAGGCATTCCAGTGAAGTGAGAAATTTAACATATTTCTTAGTAAATATCCTAATAATTAATTATTCTCATGGTTTAAAGGCTTGTTGCTTGTCTTGTCAGGTTTTATCAGATTTTCCTAGTTCTGTATAGTGTTCTTGTCATGCCTGCCTTTAGCTGCCATTTCCCTCTCTGTCAATCCTACAACACAGTTAACTATTGAATTAATCTGTTAGGTGTTTGTCACAAGGTGTGACCTACCAACTGTGGGCTTCTACATGTATTCAAGAATTTGTGCACATAAATACATACCTGTATGCAGGGAAATCTTCAGGTGTATATTCAAAGAAGGGAAGAGACCAGCCTCATGTCAGTGCCAGCAGCTCCAATAGTTAGAGACAAAAGGCCAGAGAATTGCCTCCAGGACTGAAAATTAACTAGGTGGGGATATGATTAAAATAAGTACCTCAGTGATTGAAAATTGTATGACTACATGAATATGATATTTTTTCATTATATAGGTATGGAATACAGAATATTCCCAAGTCTCTTGGATTTTTTTGGTGCTGCCACATAATCTATTCGTGTTGGTTTCACACTGTTGAAGCTTCAATCTTGTTTTGTTGTTCTGGAGAGGCCATGAAGAAAGCTCAATAATGCAGAAAATGTAGAGCATATTGTCCTAAAATCTCCCTCATTATTAAAACTACGGAGAGAAACATAGGAAATCAGAGGCTGAAAACACAGCTGAAAGAACTGAGAGTTGAATTCAACCACCAGTGAATTGCACTCCCACACACGTACAGCCCCAGACAATAGGCTGATTCAAGACAATGAATGCAGAAGAAAAAAGTCACTATTCTCTCTTTTCTCTTTGCAATGCTAATTCTTTTCCTCAAATTGAATGCCTTAGAAACAGATCCAGTGTTTAAATCCTTTCTTTCATAGTTGATAACATGAAATATGGTATGATATCACTTTGATTCCATCTTGACTCTGAACAGAAACTTTTTCCTAAGAGACATGTGCATGTTGAATTGGTGTCCTGAATGTATCACCATACCAAGGCAAAGCCTCCTGAGAGATAAGAAACACACCTTCCTGATGATGCCACTATCTTATAATAACTAATGTGTGAAGGATCTGTTAGAAAGGAGTGTGGCGAGGCACTAACATTTTTCAAAAAGGTACCTAAAGATTTTTAATGCACAAGATAAAGGAGTCAGCTGTTAGTCCATTATTTTTAAAAATGTACACCCATAATAATTGAGGGTAGACAGTGCTACATTGGCAGCACCAACAGCATCCATATTGGCCATGAAGTCTGATCTTTATCCTGCATCCATCACTGCATGGTGTGCTATGTTATATACAATTTAAGCCATAGGTATTTTCTCAGAATACATGCCTTTACATTTTGTCCTTATTTCTGACTGTCTGGGATCAAATTTTTATTCCTTCCACACCTGGGAGTGTGGTCTATCTAACCATCAAAGCTCCTTCTTGAGGAAATAGGGAGAGATGAGCACCCTGGATGATGTCTCATCTCAGATCACCACATTAGGTGTGTAAAATATGTTGAACAGTTTGCCTTTGGAGATGCTTATCTCTTCTCACTGACTAGAAAAGGAGCTTTGCTTGACAAAGCAGCCCTTTTATCTGACAGAAGTTAGATGAAAGGAATCTCAGGCATATGGGCCTAATTGGCCTCTCCCTGTTTATTATAAAGTGTCATATTGGCCAGGTCTCAGTCAATGCTCTTTGTCTGAAGCTCGCCACAAACATAGAGGTCCCTTTTCTCAGAGCTTGCATTAGGAGATTCCATCATGTGTGTGCAGTTCTGGTATGCAGAGTGATGTTAGCCTGGCTTGGCAGAATCTTCATAGTTCTCCCCTTGGGAGACTTAATTTAGTGTCATTTTACTTGGCTTCCTGACATAAAAGGGGACTCAAGAAAGACAGCAACACCTCTCAAGTAATTAAGCAAGCATTGCCTCCAATCTGATGAAGTGACAGCCTATTCTTCTCTTCAGTTTCTCAGTTTAAGCATAAAACATGGGTACAATCTAGCAGCAGGAAGGCAAACAGCTGTAAATTACAGAAGTGAAGGATAAATATGTAAAGATTTATGTAACTTACTCATGTTTACACGTGTGTTTCCTTACTGTTATTATTTTTGAGATTATGAATGGGAACAGATTTTGTAGCTGCTCAAATTAATAATGCAAGGACAAAATTTTGTCCAGAAAGGGAAAAATGATACAGTTTTCATGGAAAGTGATTATTGAGTGAACAATAATAAAAGCAAATGGAAATCAGCCATAAATTGATGCATTGCTGTGTTCCTCGTCCCCCAACTCAAAGAACAAATATAACATATGGTCTTTTTATAAATATTTCGGAAGTAAAGTGACTTCTGGAAAGGATTGTAGTCTGAGATATGCACAGTTATCAGCATTTTAGAAGATCCAATTTGAAACATCTGCTAACTCTTGAAAGAGCTATGTTTAAACAAAAACCAGTCCTTATTTAGGAAGGTTGTATGCTCAGAGTTTTACATTTGCCCGTCTTTTCTGCAAGGATAGCAGGAAGAGGAGAGAGTTGCACCAGCATTTTGCTCCACCTTTTCCAGGTCCAAGATTTAAAGCTTTATGGTGAAGAAAATCAAGGTGACAGATGCAAAGAGACAGTAAATTACTGACACACTCTTCTTCAGTCATGCTTTGAAGTGCTAAAGAATTCAGACCAAATCTCAGGCATGAAAGCTTTGTGAGAGGCAAGCTGCAATTTGCTAGGCCAGTGGAATGTAACAGATATATTTTAAAAGAATGGATTTTTTCAAATCTTGGGATTTGGGAAAAGAAAGAAATTTTGAAAACAGTAAATGTTTTTGACCTTTGCAATGTTTATGTTTTTGGTTTTACTGTTGTTATCAGCAGGCAGTTGCAATCCCTACAACTTGCACTTCTTCTAACCTTCCAGACAGACTATAAATATTTAACAGTTCTTGCAAGTTGATTTACATAGTACTTACAGGGTAAATAATACCTTACTTTTGAAAAATGTGTGCACAAATATAGTGCAGTGTAAATAATTAATCAAACATAACAACAGCAAAATAATAACAAGGAGAAAATGCTAGTTTTCAGAAGACATACTGTCACCTTTATATAGATTTTTGGAAACACTTGTCTTTTACTTTCTATCATTATTTCTTTCTCTCTTCCTTCCTGTATGCTTCCTCTAATGAATTTGTGATTGCTATCATCATTGCATGAATTTCAATCAGAATTTTTTTTTCTGAAATGTTTTGCACACTATAAGTAAAAATCAGATCCATTTAGAATACTTGCTGATGTTTCATGTGTCAGTCTGAGTGATTAATTCTAATATGAACTTGGATCATGCAATAGGATCACAGATGGAAGCAACTTCTTTCCTTTTTGGCGTGGCACCAAAGTCAGCATAGATTGTCGCTAGTTCATGGATCTGTACAATTTGATCCAGGTTGTGAAGCCACCAGAAAATTTTTCAGAGGAGTCATCTAGCTCTGAGAAAAGCACAGAAATTCAAAATTAATGATTTACTTCACCAAACAATATTAACACTTAGATCTTCAGAAATGTCTGGGGCAGTCCATGTTGCAGGAGCTGCCGCATCCCTCTGTCTCCCACTACAAGCAGCATCATAGGAATTTCTGTCTTTGTTTATGATGCTTGCAGAGCTCTTGTTTGAAAGTCCAGCAAGTGGTGCATTAGAACCATACAGTTTGATAGATAAGGGTAAAATAGAATTGTCATGAAAAGAAAATAACCAGAAGGAAAGGAGAGTCACTAGGGCTCTGACAGGGCCCAGGCCATGTTCTGCTTAAAATGCCTTTCTGACAACCTTCTAAATGAATAGATGAGAGAGACAACTGTGTCCATCAAAGAAAGGATAGAGTAGCTCTCAACAAAGTAAAAAGGGAGTCTGAAGTATCTTCAGCCATATTGCTAGGTAAGAACACATTTTAGGAAAGTTATATAACTGCTCCTAGAGAGAAGATCACAGAAGCCTAAGCTAACTTAAATATGAATTCAGGGAGGAACTCTGCTAAGGAGTGTGACTGTCTCTATATTTCAGCTTCTAGGTTTTATGGGTATTAGTATTTTTTTCAGCTAGCTAATGCTTCTCTTTTGCTCTTAGAAATCCATTTAGACTCTTTCCTGTGAAACTTGCTGAACAACTTGGATGAAAAAAAAAAATTTTTAAATAGGACACTATCCTACACATCTTGGTAGAAGCTACTAAAGAATTAACAATTAGTTTTCCAAAATAAATCTCCAGGAATATGTAAAGGAATAGATTTCTCCTTTGTCTAGTTTGCATCAGAGAATTTACCCTCATCTAAGTCAAGTTTCATATACTTCTCTTGAGGAGATGCATCAAATCCTGTGCTGTTCATAGGAAGTTCATAGGATAGAATCATTGAGTATCCTGAATTGGGAAGGGCCCATAAGGACCACCAAAGTTCTTCTTCCACTTTGCTATCTTCTATTTTCATGAAAAAAAGAACTAAACCCCCTTCTTTTTTGAGGCTTTTTATTTTTTCTGGTGCAAAACAAAGCACTTTGAAAAATCACAAACCATTTTCTCTGTGATACTTTCTTTCCCATCTGATTATTATGGTACTCCTAATAATGACCAAGTGAAAGTCATAACCTCACTGTTACCTCAACTGAAAGATGAAACCTTCAAGGTAGGACAGATCCATCTGACTTGGCAGCAGGAATCACAACTGCCTTACTATTTCTGTTCAAGAACTGACAGCCAGAGGACACAGCTGTAGCAAGGGAAATTTAGGTTGGATGTTAGGAAAAAGTTTTTTACAGAAAGGGTGGTAAAGTACTGGAATTATCTGCTCAGAGAGGTGGTGGAGTCACCGTTCCTGGCTGTGTTTAAAAAAAGATTGGATGTGGCACTCAGTGCCATGGTTTACTTGAGGTGTAAGGAGTGGGTTGGACTTGATGATCTTAAAGGTCTCTTCCAGCCTATTGGTTTTGTGATTCTGTGATCCATGTCCCTGCACAATTTTTCTGAATAGAGCATCTATTTAATTAAATTAAAGAATATCCTCAAACAACAGATGAAAATTTGCAGTTTTATATTGTAAGACGAAAGAGTGTTTGAACAACACTCAAAAGGTGTGTGATCGGGATCCACATTTTGCAGTCAGAATTAAAACTCCCCTACCTTCCTTCTTTCAGGAATTGATATGGCCCCAGACAAGCTCTCTATCAGTTTCCGAAAAAATATTTTCAATAATGGAACATTGTGCTGTGTCTGCCAAAGACCCACAAAATTTTCAGACAGAAAATTTTCTGTGGAGTGGTGTTGGACAGCAAATATCTTAGGTACCAGTGCTCTACTAGTAAACTAAATAATGGCAGGCAACATTCCCATTCAGCAACATTCAGTCATCCAAACTAGTAAATTGATAGAACAATCCTTATTTTGATCCAGGTCAATTAGAAACAAATCAAAAGTCTCCTGAGCATTCGTAAGGATGTAGTATAGGTAAACATATCCCAGAAATGTATGGAACTATTTCCAGGATTTCCAAGGCAACCCAGAAATCTTTGTATCATACTTTCAAGCCTCCTTGAAAATCTTAGAGAGTTTATTTGTTGGAGGGGGTTGTGTTTTGTTTTCTTTTTTCTTTGTTTGGTTTTTGATATTGTTGTTTGGTTGTTGTTGTTTTGGTTGGTTGGTTGGTTTTTTTTGAAAGAATAATTTGGTGCAATAACATGCCTCCAGAAACTATGAAATAGACATAGATTTATAAACTCTATAAATTTCAATCTCATCTTCTTGGCTTCCTGATCTTGTGCTCTCAAAAAACTCTAGATACAGCCTTGCCTAAATTTTGTACTTAAAATTTCTCTCCATAACAAGTCTTTCCATTTGCATCTGAACTTAGATTACAATGACCACACTCATTATCTGTAATATCAGCAGAATGGAATGAGAAAATATGTTTACAGTTAACAATTAAAAGGGAAGGTTTCAAATCTCATTGCATTATGATGTCTTATTGCAATACCTTCATTCCAATGGCATGTGCTAAAAGACAAGCCTAAATTGTTTCAGTGTATGGTTAGAGAATCTGAATTTTTCTGCCTAGAAGAAGGAAATCATATGGATATAATCATAATCTAAAGTCAGGGTATTCATATCTGGGTCCGTATCAAAAACCTTTTCCTTATTTTTCATAGTATTTTTCACTACATTGTTGCTATATAAAAGATCTAAACAAACAATAAGGAAACCAAGCAATAGTTGTAACTATGTACATATTACTCTAATATGAACCAAGTGATGACAGCTGAAATAATGCTTTCCCATGGCTTTGTTTTTCATTTTTAGTAACATGGCACTTGTGCTCTTCATAGAAATATGGCACAGACAGTTATTGTCAGGGGGGCCTCCTTTCTAACCAGTGTTTTAAAGTGTACATATTAGGGGTTTTTCTGTTTTAGTGACATGTTTTCCCAAATGGTATCTTATATGCTATGTTTTAGTTATGCTTTTGTAAAACATTTGTTTGCAAATGACTGTAGAGAAAGTGAAGCATACCCATAATGCTACAAACCTCAGCACAGACACACCACTTAGACTTTGAAGACTTGAGATTCAAAATGCAGTGGTTTTGAAATACTGATATTTCAGAGATAAATGCTTAAGGCCTATAGACACACTAACTATGTGGTGTTTTCACACCTGCAACGTTCTCACACGTCAGAGAAGTCTTATCAAATAAGAAATACTCAAGTGTAGCATGAATTGAGACATCTGAGCCGTACGAGCTTTATCCCTGTGCTTCCTGGGTGAAATACTAACACTTCTGAACTTAGCTTTTAATCAAGAATTTTGCCCTTGTTTTCAACAGAGTTTGAGCTTGAGTCACCCATTTTTACTCCCTGTGGAAAAAAAAAAAAAAGCAGAATGAAAGGTTGATGAGGGAGAGGAAATTAGCTTGCTTAGCAAGGCGTGAGGTATTCTCTGCCCACAGAGGAGGTTATTGCAGGGTAGTGAACTAAGTCTGTGTGGAAGGTTCCAGTGTGGTTCTGTAAGAGTTCCCTAAGGATGGTAATATAAGCCTGCACTGAATTGCACCACCTTTCAGATGAGCTGTGCTGAAGCTCCCAATGGGAAGGACCTCAATTACAAGGTCATGCTGCAAAGCTGAGCCACCAAAAATGACACCAAACTCTGTGGCTCCCTGCCAGTCTTTAGAAATCAGAAGGGAAGCAAACTTGTCTGATGTTCCAAAGATCATGATCCTGACCAATATTGGAATAAATTTATTACACATATAATGAATGCATGAATTTATAACATCTTTTAAATTCAGCTAGTGTATTCCACTTGAGTACCAGAGTTTTAAAATTTACCATGATGAGAACAAAGACTATTCAAGAAAAATATATAGATATATAAATTTAGCCCTAGTAAATAAACAAATTACTGGGCTTTCAGTTACTAATCAGTTTAACTGCACTTCTCTAATTCATTTGGCTGGATCAACTCTAGGGAACTGCCAAACAAAGACAGAGAGAGGAAAATGTTATTTCACAGAGTGCCTTGTGATGTACCTAATAAATCCAGTCCTGCAGCTTGACTGCTCGCTGATGATAACAGACCAGGCCTTCGATGTCATGACCCCTGATGGGCTAAGGGGCATGACTCTCAAAGGGTTAATCTTTTCCACCTGTTGCTGACCACAGAGCAAGCTCTCTTGGCAGGTCTCCTACCAGGAGAATGTGGCCCCTGACCTTTGTGGGAGTGGGATGCTGCAGTAGAGGCTCTCCCTAACAAGCACTGCAATCTGGCACACTCGCCCCAGCTCTCCAGTGGCTGACTCCGGTGGTAAAACAAGCTGTGAATCAGCAGTTTGTGAAGTGAAAGGCAAGGGTAAAGATGGGGCACAACCCCCAAAATATCTCAGTCAGCTCACTGTGAGGGTTATCATGAGCTGCATGTGCTGTGTTGCTGGTTTGAGCTCTTCCTTATGAAAATATTAGAACAACTCATTCTGAAACAGGCAAATATAATGACTAGAAAAGTCAAGAATATTGAAATTGAGATGAAATTTCAGTCAAAAGCAAGCTTTGGATGTCAAAGCTGTTGGTCTTCAGAGTCAGTACAACTGTTCTGATCTACTGGATGCAAGCACTCAAAAAGCAAAGGCATAAGACCATTCTCACAATGTAGCCACTATAAATATAGGGAATGTATTCTGAAGATTCAAGGCACATTTATGAAAGCTAAATTCTTTTTGTTCCCTTGTGATTAATTTGGATCTGAATCCTCCCCACCTGGGAAAGGAGTTCCTCAAACACCATAAATGTTTTTCTTGTAGAGTAACAGATGCAAGAGCATCTCTGACATCTGCTGTTTTTCTGCTTATGCCCTTTGCTGCTTTTCTACTCTACCGCTTCACTTATTTGTGCTTTTTCTTCCTGTGAAGACATTTTTGTCAAGTTTTCTTGTTGACCACAAGAATGATCCACAGAAAAACCTCTGTAAAAGGCCTTTCATCAAACTGCCTACCCAGACAAAGCTTGTACCTGTATTTATAGCACAAGCCTAGGACGTCTTAAGCTTTCCAGGCACTGAAGCTTGCAAGAAACCTTGAACAAAACACTCCAGCTACAGCCTTAAAAGTGCTTTAGTGTTCTAAAGCCTCCTCTATGTTGCCATGTGGTAGAAGTCTCATCTCTGAGGCAGAACTATATATATATATGAATTGTGATACCAATGTCAACGCAGTTGGGGAATTTGAATCTTGAATTAGGAAGTTGTGAAATGCAAAGGGAATGATGTGTAAAATAACCTTCTGATCAGATACAGGCCACGCTCTCTATGGTGAGATGGGCCAGACTGTGGGAACTTTACCCATGAATTAGCCTTCAAAGGCAGCTTCCTGATTCCAATATGTAGGAAACAGCAGTAATATCACAGAAAAGTACATATCCCCAACAAGCTGGGTTCAAGCTCACAATATTTGAATCAAGATGTGCAGCATTAAGAAACACATATTTGAACATTGATACTCTCTCTAAAGATCTTTGAACATTCATTGTAGTAGTGATGTTGTTTGGGTTTTGCCTTTTTTTTTTTTATAAATTCTCTGTGTTCTTCACGCATATATTTATAACTCTGCCACCTATTGCATTAGTAGCTAGTTTTCCCAGTACTTTTCCGTGGCCTTTCCCTAAGCAGAAAGACAAAATAAATCCCAGCGCTCCCAAGCCCTGGGAGGTACAAGGCCCCTATCCTATTTTGGTTCTTCCTGGAAAGCAAAGCCGAGAACAACTCTTTGACATACCTTTCATGGACAAACTACAACTAGTGCTGAAGGGGAGGCTCCAGAGAAAGAACTTGTCCTGGGGGAGAATTGCATCACCACTCATCCTCCTAACAGGTGCTTTTTATCAATTATGCTAATTTCCTAAAACACATAAAAATGTATCCACCCTTGAGGGGGGGTGGGCTTTTGTGGACACATTTCCATTACTGCTCCTAAAAGCCTTCAAACAAAGATCCCCTTTTATATTACCTCCTTACTAAAATGATCTCGAGTTTCATTTCCAGGTTGATAAAAAAGACACAGTAGGGGCCTGAATGTCCATCTGCTGGTGAGCCACCATACTGATGAGCTGTGTACTGCAACCCAGAAGCTCACTTTCTCTGCAGCCTAAATGTAAGACACTTCACTGAATGTTGTAGCTCAGTCTATATTACCTTTCTGACAGATGCCAAAAAAGGCAAGAGAAAAATCCCTAACACATGTACTTGTTCATCTTCCCTGTCCTTCCCTCCCTCAGTACTTGTGTATATGCATAAATGCTAAATCCACAAATTGCTTATGGAAATCCCATCACCAAAGGAACTTAGAAAAGAATATGAGGGTACAAGGCAATGAACCATTGGAGATTTGTCATTTACTGCCAACTAGCTGCCCTTATGCCATGCTCTGCTTTCTTGCATGCACAGGACTTCTCTGATTCTGGCAGCCTGGCTGCTCATGGAAGAAGCACAGGTGTCCCCCAGTGGAGATCTACCTGGGAATGTGATGGAAACAAGATCAGGATCAGATACAGAAAAACATGTCCATTAACACTCAAGTGAGGAAATTAACTATTCAATTAATATGTTAATATGACAAATTCTATATTTCAAAGTACACTTTAGTCATAATAATATTCTTTGTTTCTTGTTCTTCATCCAGACTTTCAAAGAGAGAATTAGATTTCTTTCCTTTTGTATCTTGTGGGGTTTTACTGTAAGGTACTGATTCAAATTCCAAAACTGACCAAACAGTAGTGACACACTAGCAAAAAGTTCTTCTTGGAGAATATTAATTGACATTTAGTTTAGCAAAGAAAATAATCACCTATGAAAAATTCCCTACACATTCCTTTAGAAGCCTTCGAATATTTCCTACTTCAGACAGCATTTTCTTTACATCTGTTGAGGGCCCCATAAAACTTGCTCATGTACATATTTCTATAGAGATCAAGTGACCATTCTTTCCTTATGTCTGGTGTTCCAAGGAAAAGAGGAAGCTTTCTTTCTGGTTAGCTCTGTCAGGTTGGTCTTTTCTTCTTTAGGTTGGTGATCAATTGAGCCAATGTCTCTCTAAGTAGAGGTGGTGTTAAATAATCGACTGGTCAGCTATAAATTATCTGGAGCCCTACAGGACTTCCTGAAAGGCACATGAAGAAATAATTGGGCTTCATGTTGTCCTGTGTGGCTTTCATTACTAATGGACCATGCAAAAGGGTTAAGGCTGTGATTTGCTGGAACCCACCTCAGAATGAACACTGAAGACCTAGAGAGAGTGAAGGGCAGAATAATGTGGAAAGGATCTGTTTCAGTTCTGTTAAAGCCTGATTATTCTGCAGAGTACTCATTCTGAAGAGAGAAGAGGAGAGCAGAACAGCATTGGTGGGTACAAGGAAAAGAAAGTTAGGCTTTTCAGTGAAAAATGTTGTGGATTTTGCTGTGATGACTGCAGTCTAGCTGAAAACATTAAAGTAATGAAGAGGCAGAAAAATGTACTTTCGAAGAGGACAAACTATGTCTTACACTTTAAATGTACAAACATTTTCAACCTTTGACATTCAGATTTATGTATTTAGTTATGATTGCAAATCCACACTGGAGCTTTCTCGCTTGTGTTAGAACCATTTTAACAAAATGCTAACTGCGCTGATGAATCCAGTTGCAGAGATATACAAGATAACACAAATGTATGTTGGGAAGGCAAGTATCAGGTATAGTCACCAGCTCTAACTAAAAGCAGTGTAGTCATTTGGCTGCAACAGCTCCTAGCCTTGTCTTTGAAAATAAACAAAGATATACTGCTTCCACATGTGGGATGTTTCACTGCAGGAGGGATGGCTCTATGCTTTATCACCTATACATCACAATTGGGAGTTGGATGTGTGGAGACTTTTCTGATAATCTCTCAAGCTGTTTATATCCACTGAAGGTTCTGAAGTAGCTGCCCATACAGATTTGAACACAACAGTGAGTAGAGTAATTCCTAAACAAGTTTCTGTGACAGAGTTTAAACCCCACCATAGCATATGGTGACCAAGGACTTCCAACATGCTATACACAGATGTTTCCAGCTCTGGTAAAGAAAGGGCCTTTGGTTTATGAAAAACAAGGTTTTTCTGCATCATTTGTAAAATGTGTCAAAAATGTCTCTGAAATATAGAAATTCTATGTCACATTAAAAAAAAGAAGAATGTTTCCATGTCTTTCTTTTCAAAGACTTGTAAAATTTTACATTTGAAGGAGAAAAATAAACTGTTATGCCTTAGGGAAGGAAATATTAATTTCAAACAATATTTATAATACTTCCTGGTAGTCAATACTCTCTCACATATATGCACACTAAATCCATCTCAAGTTTTTAGGAAATGCATGTTAGCCTAGGATGGGGAAATGTGAAATCAGGACACTCATGGTATCAAATGCAAGACATGGATCAATTGCTAGCTTCACACTCAGGTTTGCAGATAATTAGCAGTTTGGTATGAAATGATGAAAGGTCCCTCTGGAGGTTTCTAGATTGTATAGATTTACAGCATCTGGATCGCTCTTCAGTCCAATGACTCTGAAATGCTCTGTGTGCAGAAAGTATGCCTGTGATGAAAGGGGAAAGTGTTAAGTAAAAGGATCTTGTTATCATGGTAAAATTCTGGTATACAGGCAAATACTTTTTCTAAAATTATATACTCTTCTCAAATTGCATTATAATACTACAAAAAACAAACAACAAAACAACAAAACAAACAAAACAGCCATTTTGATAGTTTCCTTCTTAAAACCCTCAAACAACTAATTGTAATTGAGGCCAATTAGATCTTATGTCAGCCTTCTGACATATTCTAATTCCACTAATTTCATATATTGCAGAGAATAAACAGGATTTACTGTAAATCTCCTCTGCAATTGTGTATTTTTTTTAACTTATCTGGCGATAAGACTTTTGGAAGACATTTTATGTACTATTGCTTCTGATAGGAAGCATTTTATTGTTACTGGTATCTTCATTTTTACAGTACCATTTAGATAATGTAATGTGAGGTACATTAAAGTAGGTTATGGGAAAAGAACTAGCTCTGAACTGTGCTGTAATTGCAGTGTTCTTACGACCTTGCTTTTCTGAGGCCAGCCAGAGGTAATCTTTTCCTTGACAGCTCAGCTCAAAGCCTACTGATTTTGGGTGTGCCTTGAGGTGTGAGGCAGCTTGTGGGCTACTGGGTTTGTCCTCACTTTTCTGCTGCCTGCAGCCAACATTCATACAGGGTGACAAGGACACCCTGTATGAAATATTTTGGTTTTTTAATCTTGTGTTCTGTTTCCTTGCCTTATAGCACTGGGTGAGAACATCGTGGCAACAACTGCTTGTGTTATTTTTCTGCTCTGAAATGTCAGTTAATCTCATAAATCTCAGTCTACCTTGACACTGTCACATTTTCTTCTCAGTCCCACTGATCTTTGTCATCATACTGCGTACTTCTAAGGGATAGACACATCCAAGGCTGACATAGAAGGGATGCTTCAAAGCACCATGGACTCTAGAAAACTATAACACATGTTGCTGTGGAAAATGCACAAGGGGGGCTGTGTCCTGTGCCCAGGAGTCTGATGGTACACATAAGGAAATCTCTTCAAAATTAGAGGTAAACTGGTTGAGTTTTTCATTGCCTAATATAATGAGTCCCTTATCTTGATGTCTCAACATCTATTCCAACACCAAGAAATGGCAAAAATAAAACAAGTTTATTAATAATAATTATAAAGATTAAAATATTAAATATTAAGACAAAGATGAACACTGATGTGAAATGGACTGATAGGGCAGGAAGAGTTGAGCAACTGGGTAGTCTCATCCAAGGCACATGACTGGGAGCCCACAAACACTGCACCATGATACTCATGGAATAGGACATGTTTTCTGTCAAGAAAAGCTCATTTTCTGAGCATTTTTTACTCTGATTTTCAGTGTCCACATAACCAGAGATATGCCTGCAACACTGATCTTCTTGGTATTACTGATACATCACTGTCTCTGACAGAATTAAAGATTTATAAAGATCATCCACATAAAATCTGAGGACTTTCTGTCCATGAAAGATGAGACCACAGACCATCATTTCTCTTTCCCTTCTCTTGAGTTATTCACCTGTTTCCCTTCTCTTGAGTTATTCACCTAGTTCTGCAAACTACTGAAAATACTACAAATGTAGCCAAGCTGAGAACTGTATTCTCAGAATTGTTGATGTTTCAGTGAGCTAGAAAAAAAAATGCTTCTCATTTGAGCTAAAATGTAACAAAATAGTATTGGGATATTAGCCTGGCTGCAGAAGAGAAAGTAAATATTGACAATATGCTCAGTAAGAACAAAACAAGCAAATAAATAACCTCAAGCAAATAGAACTCAAAAGCCTTATGAAGTAATAAATCGATTGGAGGGATTTTGATATATTTATGGTAAGAGTATTTCTTTCTAGTAATTCAGAATACTTTTCAGCTGCAGAATGACCAAGATTTCAAGACGTACATGAAAATAAAGTGACATATACCTGGGATTTTTTGCAACAAAGTTTTAGATAGTTCAAAGAAATTAAGACAGACTTTGTAAATGCAATGTACATTTGTGCTTTTTAGGTATGAAATGCCACAGCTACCTGTGGCAGTTCAAATCTTTCTGAGTTAAAAAAAAACAAAACCAAATTCTGCTGACTTCTGTCAGTCTCTCAGATGATATATTTTACAAGTGTTATCAATGAAATCTGATTCAACATTCTGCTATCCAATATTTGTTAAAGTTGCAGGCTGATCCTATCCCCCTGTTTGGGTGAGTAATCCTAATTCCTCCAAGAACTTCTACTGATATCTTGTAAATAGGATTTAAACCCCAGGGCTTGGTAAGAAGACTGATAATATGGTTGCCTGTAAAAGAAGAATTAAAAACATTATCAACAGTAGACTTGTGTGTCTTTCTGCTTTCCTTGCAATGGGAAATGAAGAAGAAAATATGTTCTTTTCTTAAGGGGTTATTTTTGCCTCACAATGTGCAGAACATGGACACTTAGAAACTGCTTTGAACATCAATGAGAGAGAATAGACAACAGAACCAAACCACTTCATGTACACATTTCTGTCTAGCATCCACCAAATGTTTTACCATGTGCTACTGTATTACAATTTCACAGGTGATTATCCATCTTCATATTACATTCTTAAAGTGGATACAGACCAAGATCTCATCACAGATCAGGGAAAATGAAGGCTTGAAGGAGAAGATACCTTTAATCAAATCTATCCTTTAAAGATCTTCCTGATCATATATGGTTCCACTGAAAACAAAAGCAGATTAATTATATTTAAAATACGACAAAAGAATTTTCAAAAACTCTAAATTGGAAAAAAAATAAGCAAATTTTGTTTCTCTAAATAAATTCCATATCTATTAGATACCTAATGGTCTAGGTACTGATTACAAACCTATAGATGAGTTTTTAAAAATGTGGTAGTTTATTCCAGTTCTAGTTCTCTACCATGTGGGACTTATATCTGAGAGCCTGTGCCTTCAAAGCTGCCTATTTGCTATGCATTGGAAACAAAAGGAGTTTAGCATGTCAGTCTTGCTTAAATTTAGAAGTTAAGTATCTCAAATCATCCCCCTGAATCCAATTTTCAATCTCTCTGTTCTTTTGTTCCTTTTCAAAAATAAAGCTAATACGGTCCCTATCTTCTATCGACATACAATTCTCCAAAGGAATTGGGATTTTTTTTGCATCTCCCATCTCACCTGGGACATCTAGATATGATCAAAACATTAATGTCATGGGGTAAGCTTTTAACAGCTTCCTTACATCCCATAAAATCATTCTTTTTTTTTTTGTAAGCACTCATTTCAGTGCCAAAATGTATAAATAGGTAAGAGAGATGATTCAGTTAAGCAAGTTTATAATACTCTGTGGTATAGGGCATTGAAAAAGGAAGGGGAAGGGGAAGGGGAAGGGGAAGGGGAAGGGGAAGGGGAAGGGGAAGGGGAAGGGGAAGGGGAAGGGGAAGGGGAAGGGGAAGGGGAAGGGGAAGGAATCCCCAAGTCTATCACCCCTTTTTTAACATTAATTTTCCATGTAACAGAAGGAAAAGGAGAGTTACCACTTTGCATGCATTACCATCTACAAAATGCTTTGGGAAAACATTTCTGTCATCTGTAAACAAGGTGAATGAGCTACATTAGCAATGTAATTGAGACAAAAGAAGACTGTACAACTGTACAACAGTTTTCTAATTAATGAAACATAAAACTCCAGAGCGTTAGCAGCTGATCCAATTACAAAATATTAGCTGCTGTGGAAGGGACTCATGAACAGCAAGGTCACAGCACAAACTCCTTGCAGATGTTAGATAAGTTGACACCTGCAAATCATTTGGAAGCAAGTATTTATTTCAATATCTTATTGTGCTACCAGTTTCTCTGTTTTGTTTCATGCTAAAGCTTTGCTCCCCTGGGAATTAGAAAGAATTAGAAGAAAGTAAATGTAACTTTTTTTGCTATGTACAGTTCTAATTAGCATAATTTTCATTTTATGTTCTTGTCTCAGCAGACAGGTCAATAAACAAATCCAAAAAATTAGCAGTGGATTTATTCCCCAGTCTGATTCTCATTGCTTCAGCAAAAGAACTTTCTCTAATGCCTCTCACATTTCAATTTTATATTACAGCATGGGGTGTAAAATACTGATAAGCCCTTGAAAAATTCATGATTTGTCTACATTCATGCCAACCTCCTATCCATATATTCATCTTCTTGTTGATGTATTTTCAGAACTCCTCAGAGGCAGGAATAGTAAACAGAGACACAAAGGACAAGGTGTCTTCAGAAAATGTTGTTGCAGGAGCCCTGGGAGTTTCATAATTCCTAGGTAGGAATTGGCATACCAGGGCAATGCTACAAGCAGGATTCCTCTTTGAAGTGTTCATAGCCTGGGCTGGTAGTACTCTGACACTATTCCTGCAAAAAGTCCTGGGTTTCTTGCAGTCACTTCCAGCTCTGTGCTGTCCTTGATTGTGTGTTGTGGTCATGCTCAAACATGTTTTTTGGTACAAGGATTTAAACCTAGTTTTCCCATTTTTGACTTTATTTCTTACCAACAGAAAGATAAAATCAAGTCTGATCTTCACCCAGAGGGTGGTGGGCACTGGAACAGGCTCCCCAGGGAAGTGGTCACAGCACCAAGCTTGACAGAATTTAAACCTGTGTGTGTTCAGGCACATGGTGTGACTCTTGTGGTGCCCTGGGCAGAGCCAGGATTTAGACTCGATGATCCTGCTGGGTCTCTTCCAACTCAGAACATTCTGTGTTTCTGTAACCCTGTATAAGAACCAAGCAGAGTCTTCTTTTTCTGGCAATAATGTTACTTTTACCTGTCCATTATCAGGAAGTCTGTTTGAAGAAATGTAAGCCTGACCTCACTTGCTGCCCTCAGTAGCAGTGATCCTTTTCACCCTGCCAGCTGGATTACTCCAAAGTGGCATTATACACACAAAGGCAGCAAAAACCATCCTGGCAGTCAGTCTGTGTAACCAACCATCAGAGGACTAAAGATCCAAAGCAGTTTCTAGAGCTCACTTCAGTCAGCTGCTAAGGCACCCACAAAATGTTTTAATCCAAGTGCCCTAAAATGATCAGTGACAGTGGCTGCACTGTATGGATTTATTTATTCTGTATGGATAAATAAGCAGCAATAAATGAAAAAAAAACCCTCCAGTATAAAAATTCCTACTGTACTCTCTGCTCCAATGCCTAAGGCTAATATTGTTAGTAGTCATGACTGTGTTTGATCAGGGCTATAATCTCACTTTTACAGAATTTAAAAAGTTGTAAGTTTGTTCAGAGACAAACATCTGCCCAAATAAAAAAGTGCCCAAATAAAAAAGACTTAACTTTCTATATGTGTTGAGTTTATCTGATATACCATCTTTTCCTAGTTACGATTTGAACATTTTGAAATGTGTGTTGCCATGACTGCAGCAAACATTCTAATTTTAGATTCTGTTAATCTCTCATCTTAAAATATAGCAAGGCATCTAATAACAGCACTACGTATCCTTCTCTTCTCATGATTCAGCTATATTATTAAAGAATTAGTGTCCATTCAGATGCACAACAGTGTTTTTAGACACATCTTCCTGAAATTTTATGCCAAGGAAAACCCTTTAACATGAAACTAATTTTCTGCACTGTTTACTAACAAGACATAGACTTAGAAATCATTTTAGAGGTAAAATTAATAGATGCTATTAACATTCCATTTGTAAGTATCTCATTATGCAATGGTAGATGTGCTAATCTGTTACATAGGCAATAAACTGGGATTTAACTAAATACATTAAAAAGTATACATTTAATGAAGAACCAAGATTTTGACATTCCTGTCCATATTAAACATGCATACATGAATGTACATAAATATCTGCCACAGAAATTATTGCAAACAACCATCACAATTCACTTCATCAAAATAAAGACAAATCCCAGAAAGAGAGAGCTTTGCTGTCCTTTGATGCATTCTGCTCTAATACTTAGCAATCTCAAAGTGATTCACAAAACACAGCAAAATTTACATGGAATTAATGTGGAAGCAGGTTATTGTGTATTTGGAATGCGGACATTGACTGTGATACAGTACTCACAAGCATATTTCCATTTTAGTTCCAGCATGGCATGATTAGGATTTTACCATTTTGGTAGGTTTTGGATAGAAGTCCAAATCTTTATCCCATGACAATATCAGAAAACACCAAAATAACCACATAATTTAACTACTGAATGCAACTTGGACTTTCAGTAGTCCTCTGTTGAAAATCTTCTGATTTGTATAAACTTACACACATAAACAAATTTCTGCTTTCAGATTAACCTGTAATAACATTTTAGTCAGAATAAGTTGAATACATTTGATGTGAATGCCTTGGTTGTTGTACATTACTTTAATTGGCTTCATCGAGTAGTTTCAAAGCCCCTGAACAGGGATAATTTCAGCTGCAATTAACCCAGGAGATGCACTACAGAATTGCAGTTTCACCTAGTAATGAAAATAACATTCACAGGACCATATTTTGGGACCTTGGCATTAACTATTTCACTGTGAAATCTTCCTCCTATGGGTCCAAAACCTTTGATAGGACATATCCTGTAAAGACTATGTGCATGCACATCTTTACAGAGTGAAACTCACATCAAAAACACACACAAACATATTTTAAGTCTCAATATTGACAGGAAAATAAACTATACAGAAATGTGAAATTTGTCTAGGACATATCCCAATCCCTCTGCTTTGGAGACTATGATATAACCTTGAATTATGTGTTAACATTCTTTCTCTGTGGGACCTCTACCTCATTACACATGACAGATGATGATTGCTTGTAGAAGAGATCTACACACTACTTTATTTTATTCCCTCCTTTCAGTGTATGTATGCACATTTATTTTCTGTATATTATTCAAATCCTGCTCTGAAGACAGATATATTATCTATTAGACTTTCTTACAGCACTCATCTTCATAGGTTATATACACCCTAGTAAATAAAAGAAGCCAGGGTCTGTTTTCTGAAGCTGAGAGCAAGTAGAATGGGACAACTGCATCCAGAAAACTGAACTTTCCTTCTGGCAGAGCAGAATCACCTCATCCTTAAAGTTTCTTGGAAACAGACACAATCACATGCAACATTTGCTGTCCTGCAAGGGTGTCCTGGGCATTTGTGACAAGAGTTCTGTGTGTTCTGTCAAAAGCATGGCCAGGAGCATGTTAACTATTAAATGAGAGTGTGGCTGGTGAGCAAGCATGAAAGTCTATGTCTTGATCTTCCTTAACTTACCTGCATAAAATACACAGCTACTGCACAGTCTGTGGCTTGTGTTTCTAGTTCTGAGTGAACTGAAGGAGGGCTCATGCCGATTTTACTGATGTGATCATTAGACATGAACATCCACATTTTCCAGTAATGTTTAGTTAGCTGCCAGTCTGATATATCCAATACCAGAGTTTTTAGAGATTTTTCTAAAATACTTAAGAAATGGCTGTATGGTGTCAGACCAAAAATCCCTTTGGTGTTCAAAATAGTATTCAAAATGCAAGAGTGTATTTTCAGCTCAGATTCAGTTTGTGATGCTTCAGTATTTTTTCTTAGGTTTTTTCTTCCCATTTTCTCTCATGTCTTTTGACTTCTACAGAGAATCAAATTGCTCCAGAGCAACATTTTAGTGTATTTAGTGACATTTTCCAGAGTTATTTTCTAAGTAGTAATAATTAATTTAGAATTTTTTATTTTATGCACATGATTAGACTACCTGTTTTCTTTTTCTTTTTCCTGTTTGCATCATTTCCCATCCATTGACATTTCCCCTGTGGTTTTGTTACCTTGTCATTCTGTTTTGCCTCTGCAACATGGTGCCAGTTTTGGCTGTGCTGTATTATTTTTCATCAACACTCATTTCATATGTTCAGAATACAATGGCTTCAGCAGCAGCTGTGAGTACTCAGCAGTTCTGCAAACAAGGCATAAAAGTCTAAAAATGTACATTCTAAAAAAGGAGGGCTGTGTAATTAATGAACAAAAAGGAAAAGTTCATCTTGGGTAACTTGCTAGCTAAACTCTGTGGCAGGGATAAAAATTAGTAGGAATACTTCAAGTAAAGAAGATCTGTTGAAAATTATTATTTTGTTCAGACATCTTCTGTTCCAACAACTTAGAGCAGAGGTCTGAGAAACCCCTACCTATATTCCTGTCATCTGTAGAAGCTGCATGGTCTAGTTTTGGATGGGAGAGTTAATTCTCTTCATGGGGTGATATTTTGGGTTTGTGATGAAAACAGTCTTGAAAACAGAGGGGTTTTTATGTTATTGCTAAGTAGGGCTTACACAGCATCAAGGCCTTTTCTGTTCTTCAACCATCCCATCAGAGAGGAGGCTGGGGGCGCACAAGGAGGTGGGGGGCAGACACAGCCAGGACAGTGACTTCAACTGATCATGGGGACACCCCAGACCATGTGATGTCATGCTCAGCATATAAAGTTGGGAAAAGAAGAAGGAAGGGAGGACATTCTCAGTGATGATGTTTGTCATCCCAAGTCACTGCAGGCATGATGCCTCTCTGCTTTCCTGGGCATGGCTGAACACCTTCCTGCTCATGGAAAATCATGAATCAATGATTCATGATTTTTTTGCTTTAATTTTTTCTTTTTTTTGCTTTGATGGCATGCAAAAATTTTGCTTTAACATTCAACTGTCTTAATCTCAAGCCATGAATTTTCTCACTTTTACCCCTCAGATTCTCTCCCTCATCTCACTGCAGGGTAGTGAGTGAGAGGCTGCATGGGGCTGAGCTGCTGGCCAGGGTAAAATCATGATGCTGGAGGATACTGATTTGTTCTAAAATGGTGCAATCCTATTAGCACAGGAGCAAAATGTTTCAAATTTCTTTAAACTCTAATTCTAATACTCTGGCCCTCAATTCCGTGTGAAGTTCTGGGATATCTGATTTATTATTTACCACAATTGCATTCTTGCACAATTCATGAAATATGCCTCAACTAGCACACTAACAATACAATAGTCCTTATGTCAGAGGAGAAAGGCTAATCAGTAAATAAAAACAAATAAGGAGAGAGTTACTATTTGTAATCTACACTAATTTCTAAATTAATTATTTCTACAGAAAAGTTATGGAAGCTGACTTTACTGACAACATATCTCTCTTCACTCATGTATTATGAAAAGGGTAGCATCTTCTGTCTCACCTTAGACACTGCTTGAAAAATCCCAACATACACAAAAAAAAAAAATTGAAAATGTATGTTTCTCCTTTGTTCCTTAAAACACTGTAGCTGGTTATGTCCACTGCTTATGCCAACTCTACTTCATTTTTCCCTATGTCTGTGCCACATGGAGCAGTGCATCAACAGCTTTTTCTCTCTTTTTTCATAAAGATTTAAGACACAAATCTCTCCAGGAGTATTTTGGAGTGCGACACTGCATGGAATCTCCAAGAGCTGCCAGAGTTGTGAAGGTATGAGTCCTTCCTCTAATTTAGCAAAGTCTTTCAAGCTGTTGGAGACACAGAACAAGTGACCACCTTAAAAAATTTTCCAAGAGCTCAGGAAAGCAATGTTAATGGCAAAAGGTACAGAGTTATAAACACCTATTAATTTGTCTAAGCGCAAGAGAAGGAAATAAAATATTATCAAACATTAGAGCTTTACAAAGGTCTCATTCAAAATTCTTGATGGGATACTGGCAAGGAGGGAAATTAGTTTAATAAAAATGTCGTATATTATTGGAGGCTTAAGTGGTAATATTTTTTCTTCTTTAATTGAAGAGATTAAATACTTGAAGAATTCAGAAATAATGCCAAATCTCTAAACTTTAGATCTAAAGTTTCTTCCCTGAGCACTTCCAAAGTATACAAGGAATGTGCATCACTATTCTCAGTTAAATAAATGTCAGGTCTGGGCTTCCATGTGGATAAAGCACTAAGAGCTATATCAAGCAGAGCAGACAGGCTTTCTCCAGGAAATATCACACAGGGGAAGGAGGAGCAGACTTCCTCTGAAGTGCAATACTTAAGGGAAATATCTCTTTATGATTCTTAAGACATAGCCTTTTTGCTGGGACTGTGGAATATGAAACTTTACGGATAACTGAGCTGTTGTCTTTTAATTTTTTTTTTTAATTTAAGCACCTCTTTTAATTTTAGTTCTAAGTCATATTAAAACCCTTTAATGTGTTGTTCCTTTAAGGTCAGCATCATAGTCCTCCAGGAGCTACAAAGATCCAGTGGGATGTTTGGCTTATATAAATTTATAGCTGCTCAACTGGATTTGAAAGCCTTCATAATCATGACCTCTAAGAAGATGCTTCTTCAGGAAAAATAGTTGCATTATCTATGCTTAACTACCTTTCTGGATTTGTCTTTAACTATTGTAATGTTTGAATGATCCCTTGCAAAATTGGCCCAAGTCAGCACTCAGTGTGTATGAGTCATTGTAGGTGAGGGATCACTCAGACAATCTGGATATGAACACGTGCTTTCAAAGGCCCAAATTGCTCAGTTATATGGAAGCTGCCAGGCTGGAGCTGTTGACCACAGGTCCAGAGAATGGTTCCAGTAATTATAATTGATTTGCATGAAGGTAGTCTGACTGTCTCTGGAGTCATGCAGCACCATGCAGAGTGTGGAAAACCAGATGTTTTCCAGTCCTACAGAATGTCATTTGAAGTCAAGGTTGAGAGGATAAAGGAAGTAGGGAAATAAGGGAAATAGAGAACAGTGGAGAAATAATAAGGGAAATAGAGAACATGATCTAGTACAGGGAATGGTTTATGGTCATACAGCCTGAGGAATGTTTGTCCTTAAACCCCACTACCAGACTTTCCCCTGCTTGCATACCTCACTGTTTTTACATATGATTCCCTGCAACATGAGTGTGCTCCAGGCAGGGGCACATAGCCAAAATGCTCACTGGGCTCTGCTCCTGCATCTCTTGTGGCTGTGGGGGCCTTTGCAGAACTCAGCAGGGCAGTGAGGTACACTGCAACAACACTTGGGAGTACATGGGAATGCATTCAGAATCTAAAAACAACACAGCATATCTACGTGTCTGCCTCCTTTAAGAGCCTGAGGTTGCAGTCATGGTGAGAAAAAGCTGAGTTTCTGAGGCAACAGTTTCATCAGTGCTCCCAGTGCTGGAGCTGTGTATGGAGGTGTAGGTGTGCAGACTGGACTCACCTGGGTGCACAGAGTCAAATCACATTGCCAGAGCTTTTCACCAACCTTCAGGGTACCTAGCACCATGAAGCCCTGATTTTGGCCTCAAGAGTGCAATTAGCAATGGCAATGGATGATGAATTTAGTCTCACACTTGCTCCCACATGTAGTACTGCCTGGGTTTCCTTGAACCCTTCCCAAGCTTGTCTTATTTTGACCAGCTTTGAAAGAGGACTCTCCAGGCAAGGGTCGACAGTTTCTGCTGTAAAAACTCCTTGTTAAGGAAGATGTGGATCTTCCAGGAGGAAGGTCATCAGATATCTGGTTATCAGAAATAAAGGAGCCAGAGGAGAACAGTGTGTCATGCTTCATCTCTTGACAACTCTGCACTTCTCAAGGTTTCTGACACGGAGTATCAGAGAACATTATACCATAATGTAAAGAGGGTGCAGGCTCCCACGAACTTTTGTTGCCATAATTTTTTAATGTCTTATATATTCTGCAGCCAAGCAAAGGGATAGAGTCAACACTGAAATGAGAACCATAGACAAATCCTGAGACTGTTTTTGTACTCTACTTCCTTTCCTGGTACACAGAATAACAGTTACAAACCAGCAAGACAAAGAGTTGATGTGATTACCATTGTAACAATACACTTCAGAGTGTCTGTGTTCCCCTCATCTTGTCTCTCTGGGATTGTCTTGACTGGAAAGTGCCTCTATTTCTTATAAATCATCAGTTGCTGCTTTTTCAGTATGGCTATTTATGGATAACTTATTTTCTTCCAGACAATCATCCAGTTTATGGGGACTGATTTTGACATAAAAATGCTGTACAGGTTTTCTAAACATGTTTTTTTTTTACGGGGATTTGTAACTTAATAAAAAATTCTGAGCACGAAATCTTTTTTTCTGTATGATATCCTGTAACATATTTCAGTCTAAGTGTAATTAATAATTACTCTTTAGAAAATGAAAGTGTAGTGACGAAGGAATTTCATTTAGCTGTTGTATTTTGGACAACTAATTTATGTACCTCTGAGTGTAGCTTCAAAAGATTCTCATTTTTGAGTCAAAGACAGCGTAAAAAACGTTGCAGTACTTCATAGCTCCTGATCTGTGGTGATCCAACCCTTTGTGAAACCATGGTGTAAAATAGATCACAGGTCAATCTGTGAAAAAAGGGGGAGTAGATATATTTGACTGGATCATTTCACCTGTTCACTTGCTGCATAACTTTATACATGGGAGTAGTAAATGTTGGTTCAGCTGGTGCAGGAGTAGGGCATGATGTTTAGGAACATATTAATCCAGGTTTCTTCCAAAATATGTGTCTTTTAAAGAGCTACAAAAGACTGTAGCCTCCTTCTGTCAATTCCCACATTTTTTAGATTACCATTAACATCATTATTGGAGATTAAGACCACAACTAAAACTTGAGTACTTTATAAGGAAAAGTTCACGGGTGATTTGGGAAGCCTAGGAAGAAAGGCATACTACTAAATCACCTGGCTGAAACACCAGTAACACACCTGAATTTAAGGCCGCTAGTGAACACTTTAAAATAGATACATATATTCCTTGTGCTGTCAATCCAGAAAGCCAAACAATAGCTATTATCCATGTTTAAAGAGAAAGAGGTCATTGTGAGGGCTGCAGAAAGCTGTGTCTCTTTCCACTTGTTGGTCAGAGAAATAATATTTTCCCTAAGTTACTGTTTAAGCACCTTCAATTCTCATACAAATGACTGACTATGTGTCCCCACTATAATCTTACTTCATTGACTAAACTGGGTGCTGACAGTAAGACTATCTCCTGTGAATGCCGCTGAGGACATTATCTGGGAATCATACAGCAGCATCCTGAAATCACTTATGCTTCTCATTTTTTGTCAGATAAGTAACACCACAACTTCAGGAGTCTTTCACTCTTCATTTTGCTGCAGCTTTCTGTTCCCTTTTTCCCCCAAAGGAACAGTGTAAAAGGATTTAGCGTGGTAGACTGCCTGGCCCCAGAGAGCAATACTCTGTATAGCTGATGTGACAGCCATGCTGTGTAAAATAAAGAAATAATCATTTTTCCTCTGGTCATCTGAAACATTCGCTGAAAACACAGATAAAAGCCTACAGAATTAAACCCTAATGAGTTCATGCAATGGAACTAAAAAGAATATTATCACAACATATTTTTAAGCAGTCTAAATATTTTTTTTCTCAAGTGGAACATGCTGTTGAACCTATGTGCAAATCATCCCCCGTCATCTCTGTACACAGTCCATCACAGAAATCTATGAAATGCAATACAGCTCTTTTTGGGCAATTTCACTGTCAGGGAAGAATGCAGGAAGGGTGGAACACCAGCTCTCTGATGGAGTAATTTTAGATTTTATTGTAATGCCTGACAGTGAATATTCCACATGCAGAGATTTCTAAAGCAAACTGTGAAAGGCCACAGCCTGCCCTGTAACCCTAAAAGGATGTTGAGCTTGGCAGTCTTCCAGGGCAGCAGGATGTGTGGCCTGGATTAGAACAGGAATATTCCTAACATTCATTGCTTTTTAATGATGTCATGCTTGCTAGCTATGGCAAGTCCTTTATGCTTTCCTCTGTAAAAGCTTTTCTAATACTACTGAAACTTCCTGATGAGAAAACATTTCAAAATAAGGCTATAAGCTTCACATACATGCAATGATAAAAGTGCAGAGCTGCTAAAATACATAGTTTATGGAAAGAGTAACTCAGTCTTGATGATTGTATTGTTACTATGTAGTGTGTCAAATACTGTAAAATGCAGTCAACAATACACGTTAAGTGGTTATTTTACTGTTCCTGATTTTATCAGTAGAAAACTTCCCATTTGTTTTGATTTACTTTATATTGTATCTAAGCACACAAACTAATGTTGAAAAAAGTGAAAGTTTTATTTACTATTGCAATAATTTCTTTTTTCAGGAATATGTAATCATTAGATTACAAAATAAATTATTCACAGTTTGTGAATGAAAAACATGACCACTTCTAACAGGATATATGAATTCTGGGAATCAACACAATTATTTATTGTGTTACAGATTATAATTGTGTTGATTAATTATAAATTGCTTTTACCCAATTACAGCCACCAGCTACACAGAAGAAAACAGAGGTGGAAACATGTCCCTGTCTGCCACCTCCCTAAAATCTGAACAAGCTCGGTTCCAGCTGATTGTAATCAGGTAGCTCTTTCTTGGTAAAATGAGAGCCTTTTAATAAATCAATACATTAACACTGCTTTTATTTCTCTGGAAATTTGAACAATATAAATCTGATATGTATTTTTTAGTCTAATGTGACACAAAGACGCTTACTTTCTTCAAACCAAATTCTCTCTTAAGAAGTTTGACAACATCAAAAGATTTTAAAAGAATCCACAAAAATGTCATAGTAGCAAATACCTATTTTGTGTGAAAAATAAAAATAGATTAAGGAAATATTCCTTGGTCAGAGCACAGAAATAAGTCAGGACAATCAACAAAGAGCAGGATAACCACCTGCATCAGTGCAGGCCAGAAATATTGGCCCTCCTGAGAAAATCACTTGCCACTCCAATGGCAAGTGGCATACTGGAAATAGCCAAGAATGTGCTCTATCATAAAACTGCTTATTTGGCTACATCTGGAGGAGTGGCTAGGTAATAAGGAGAAGGTGGTAGCCTCACTAGCCAGTGGTGCTGATGCTGCTCTTGGAATGTGTTTTATGGGGCACCTAGTTCATAAAGGGTGTTCAGAAATTACATGGTCCAGCAGACAAATGACAACTGCTATGATTGAGGACCTGTGAGCAAAATTTGAAGATGTTTGGCTCCTTAAGTCTGTCAAAAATGGAAACTGAGACAACCTAATCCAAGCCAACAATCTGGAGCTGCAAATGTGATGGAGCTGAACTTTTCTTGGTGGCAGGGGTTTATAAGGCACAAGATCTACACACTGCAGTTTGGGAGGGTTGGGCTGTGCATCAGGAAAACCACATACTCTTCACTTGGAGAGTATGGCAGCAAGGGAACAGATTACCCAGAGAGTAGCTTCCCTGTCTTTAGAGTTTTCCAAGACTCAGCTGGACAAATCCAGGGCTAACCTGACCCAGTGTGGTGACTAATTCTGCTGTGAGAGAGGGAGGGAGGCTGGAGCAGACCTTCAGCGGCTGTTACCCAGCTGGCTGGCTATCCCAGGAGTTGCATCCAGGATCAGATCTGCAGTCCTTAACAGCATCGCCTTGGGTAATTCCCAGGAACAGATGCTTTGGAGGACAACACACACACCCTGATGCACATAATTATAGAACAATTTGCTTCAGGCTAAAAGTTTATTGTAAGAATAATTAATTTCTAAGAATTTATTGTAAATGCAGTTTGTAAGAGGAATGTTAAGACTTTGAAAACGCTTTTAGCAGCCTCCTTTCATTTTAAACACACAAGCATTCCAGACCAAGCATTTCCAGGAAAAAAGGTCTTTAAACCTGAAATCCTGGTCTTAAACTCCCCACCAGGAGTAAAAGTTCTAATTCAGCTGATTCATGTTAAAGCAAAGGCAAAGGCTTCCATTACAATCCAGCCCTTAAGGAGCAGTTAGTAGCAATTAGAAAATTATTGCCACATCACAATCCTAGGACTATGCCCTGAGGGAAAAGCTTTTGACAGAAGACCACCTTCCTCTGATCTTGCAGCCAAAAGGGGTAAGCACTGCTTTCTTATTCATGGGGAAGAAAATTGGTCTGGCCTATGGTTGACAATCTTTTTTTACTTATCCGTCTAATCAGATATTTAAAAATCCATTCATGTAATGCCACTCTGGAAGATTTTGATTTCAGGAAAGTTATTGGAACAACTAGAACTTTCCTCCATTTGTACTTTTCATTGCTTGTAGAGATTTAGGAAATGGTTTAGTAAATATCTCAGCCAAATTCTATCACTGTTTCTAGATATACAGTTCTAAAAACTCCATATGCAAGTAGACTTGGCAACTACACTGGGTAACATAGACATTAGTAATTCTAGCTCAGAGAAACACAGATATAAACCAAATTTCTCACATTTCAATATCCCACAGTCACAAATCTCTTAGTCTGGTTCATGACTATGGTTCATGACAATCTAGTATTTCTCATTTTAAAACCTTTCTAAATGATGAACACCATTCTGGTTTGGTTTGGAGAGGTGGGGGGCAGGTTCTTTTATTTTATTAACATTTATGTTGATCTAGTTGCAACTAAAGTGTATTCAAGGTTAAACATTAACCATTTTAATGTTTAGTTGCTTCTGGAACAAAGAACAAAAATATCTTCACAGTCTAATGTGCCTTCATCCCCCTTACTTGTATATTGGGAAGTATATCTGCACTTAAAATACTACTTCAAAACCAGATATGACTGAATTATTATCATTTTGTTCCACACAGCATTTTATCCTATTCACAAGGTGATCAAGGTCTCACAGCTCAGATTTATAGGGGAACTTCTGACAAGTGCAGTGACGCTAATTTTGCAAGCAGTGAAGCTGTGTCAGGAGTTTCTTTCCAAAATAACATCTTGACATATTTTCAGCTGAAAGAAATAGCTGTATTTCTCTTGAGCTGAATAGTCATTTAGGAGAAACTTTCAATGACCAGTGCTGCCAGTACATTGATGAAATTAACTTCCATACGCACACTCCCGGTAACTCCTGCTTTGTGAGTCATTTAACTCCACATTGCTGAAGTGGAATGACATCTTCGGCCAAAGTCAAGTATTCTTCTACAGTATTACCAGTAAAACTTGAAGTAAGTGCATCACAACCAGATGCTTAATAGGATAGAAGACATTATGAAAGCAAAATTTGTGCTTTAGTGCAAGATTTGGCTGCTTTAGCAACACTTTTTTGTATTTTGAATGGAAGAAGAAGGGCAGAGCAATTGAGAAATGAAAAATATATTTTACGGTAATGCAGAAGAAAAGCTCGATGAAGCTTTTCTGTAGTTTAAGTCACAAATACATTTTAAAAGTTTCAATTACAAAATTGTGTTGGTAAAGAAGCTGGCACACATAACAAGCAGAATAAGTATTTTTGTATGTTTTTTTGCTTTCTGGCTGTTTGCAGGGTCAGTAAGATGTATTGTCATGCTCTTGTACCTAGCACCCATTCAAAGCAGAAAAATAAATGCTGCAAGTGGAAGTGGAGCGCTATTCTCTGCAATCCCAGGGACAAATGTTCACTAAGGTATTCTTCGCTTTATTGCTCTCATTGCAAACTAACTAAAAATTTAGCACAGGTGACTGTTTCCAGAACTAGAAGAGCTTAAGATTGGAGCAGAAAAAGTGGAAGATATAATTTTTAAAGGCCGTTGGACCTGCATGGTTGGGTCAGTGTCTGTCTGTGTTATGTCTGGCACTAATACATGATATTAATAATTCACCTTCATATCACCAAATTCACATCCTTTGTTTCATCTCTGTGCTTCTAATGGACTCTTTTTCAATTATGCATATCCTTCTTATCCATATGAACAAATAGGCTTTGAATTTAAATGTATGAACTTAAAGGGAAATAGACGTTTATTCAGATATACAGGTTTTTATCAGGAAACAGACTTGACTACAATTGGGATTAGTTTAGGCCAGACAGCTGGTTTTATGCATATCTAACAGTGTGAGAACAGCAAAACCAGCTCCAAACTCAGTGGAACCTTAAACCTTTCTTCAGCTTTACTTGTGCACCAAACCCCAGGAGCATTGCTGTATGTAAGAGCCTGTGTCAGGCAGTTGTGAACAATCTGTTCAGTTGATGTTGCTATAGATTAATGCAAAACAGTTTCTTTCTTGTCATTCATTCCTCACCTCTGCTCTTCTGGCCTCTCTTTATCCCAGTCTGAGCATCTGGTACACAAGCCAATGCTGTGAGGCTCTATAACTGCTTCCTGTAGCCTGTGGCATTCACGTGCACATCTGGATATGCATCTCTATATTTTTCACATTTGTCTTTCTCTTCTCTGTCATCTTTATGTTTTCTGTGGGTAGATGAGAGGTAGACACCTTGCATGTGGAAATCAGAAGTTCATTCAGTAGCAGTAATGTAGCCATCTTCTCCATAGTCACACTATGAATGAACTGACCCAGGATACAAATATCTGTCCAGCTTCATTTGCATGGAATTAAATTATTCAGTCACGTCTCCGAGTCAGCATTGGTTAAACAGTGGGAAAATGGTAATGAAGAAAGAAATCAGTGCAACATTCCACAGACCCTTTCTAGGTTCCCCTTTGTACACACAGCACCTCTAGAACTGTTCAGTAACTGCCATCAGGGGGTACTACTGACCTGGGATCCTTGTGGCAGAGGAATTTCATTTTGCCAAATATTCTGAGAAGTGTGACTGTCTTTGAGGTTTCACAACCATTATCCATTACAGTCTGGATATGGACACTCGTGTCTAGATTCAGATCATGAAGTCACTTTCATTTTGCAATTAACCATTTTTAAAGGAAAATAAATAAATAAATAAAAGGAAAAAAGACAAATCTTTAAACACAGCTTGGCAATGAACTCATGACCCACAAGAATCTGTAGTCCATTAGCAATCAGTGACCCATCAAGGTCTCTGCTCTGCAGTCCTCATTATCTCACAATTAATTGAACTCATGAAACATGGCATTTATTTATTAATTTACTTGAAAAGGAAAGGGCATTAGGACTATTTTAAAATGTGACTAAGTTGGTTATTCTAAGACCCTCATCTTTCAAAGCCTGTCATTTAAGACCGAATAATATAATTATTTGTCATTTTGTTTATGATTTGGTATTCCTTAAAGGAAATATCAATGATTGCCTTTACATGTCTTATAAGAAGTTTTTCCACCTGTTGTGACATTTAAAGTCTTTCTCTGGTCACAGAGAAAGCACCCAAGAAGATTCACTTAAAAGGAAAAGTGGACTACACAGGGAACTGTTCCATGCCTCTATGGTCTCCAGCTCAAACTTCTTCCCAAATGTAAAGATTATTCTTAAAGCTACAGCTTAGCTCTTTGCCCTCTTCCCTCCCTGAAAAGGAAACTGTCACTTCCAACTGTTTCAGAATGTTAATTCTGTAAAACAGCCATGCTGCAATCCTGCAACAATGCACAGTTTATTCTGGGTGGCTCTGGAATTGCCTCTGACTCCTGCTCATTTCCCAATAATTACTGATAATTACACCACTCATAACAGAGTGAAACACAACAGACTCTTTCAAAGCTGTAGAAACAAAGTTTGTCCAGAAACTGACCTTCCCGTTTAGAGGTGAGAGGAAGTGTGCATGGAATTATATAGGCAAGATGAGTTGCTTTCTAACTCATTTTGATAGAAATCAACAAGCATAGGCAGGAGGAAAACCAAGGCAGTAGTTTTAAGGAGCCCCAGGCAGCAACTTACGTGCAGGCTTAGGTTTATTCAGTGGCTTTAGAAGCTGTCAATGTTTCGTCTCGCCTGTTATCTTAATATACTGCAACAATGGCAATGATAAACAACATACATTTAATATAAACCCTTCTTTGCTTGTTTATAGAAAGAGTTTCTTTGGTCAGCATATAAATGTCTTTGAGATCTTTTTAAGGCTTATTGCCAAAGGAAAAAAGGGGGGGAAAAGGGCTGCTGGGGGAGCTGAGGAAAAGTTGCCAAGTCTTATATAGCAAAACATTTTTTATGGCATTTCTACTTTTTCTGAAGAACTGGTTTTACAGCATATTTGAGCAAGATACTCAAAATCACACCCTTCCTAAATTTCTTCACTCATCCTTGTTTAAAATCTCCTTGGCAGAAGTGAGGGCCTTGTAACTGCTTTTGAACTGCAGTGTAAGAGTTTTGGCAGAAGGAGGCCTTGGACTCCTGGTGCTGTGTTCACAGCCAGTGAAGAGCTGGGCACAAGGCAGCCTTCGAGTAGCGATGACACTGTGCCCATGGCGGGGTGTGCGTGTGGCAGCCACGGGCCTTGCCCTGTGACACTGGGGCACAGCTCTGGCACTGGGCCTTGCCCTGTGACACTTTGGCACAGCTCTGGCACTGGGCCTTGCCCTGTGACACTGGGGCACAGCTCTGGCACTGGGCCTTGCCCTGTGACACTTTGGCACAGCTCTGGCACTGGGCCTTGCCCTGTGACACTTTGGCACAGCTCTGGCACCGGGCCTTGCCCTGTGACACTGGGGCTCAACTCTGGCACTGGGCCTTGCCCTGTGACACTTTGGCACTGCTCTGGCACTGGGCCTTGCCCTGTGACACTGGGGCACAGCTCTGGCACTGGGCCTTGCACTGTGACACTTTGGCACAGCTCTGGCACTGGGCCTTGCCCTGTGACACTGGGGCACAGCTCTGGCACTGGGCCTTGCCCTGTGACACTGGGGCACAGCTCTGGCACTGGGCCTTGCACTGTGACACTTTGGCACAGCTCTGGCACTGGGCCTTGCCCCGTGACACTGGGGCACAGCTCTGGCACTGGGCCTTGCCCTGTGACACTGGGACACAGCTCTGGCACCGGGCCTTGCCCTGTGACACTTTGGCACAGCTCTGGCACTGGGCCTTGCACTGTGACACTTTGGCACAGCTCTGGCACTGGGCCTTGCACTGTGACACTTTGGCACAGCTCTGGCACCGGGCCTTGCCCTGTGACACTTTGGCACAGCTCTGGCACCGGGCCTTGCCCTGTGACACTGGGGCACAGCTCTGGCACTGGGCCTTGCCCTGTGACACTGGGGCTCAACTCTGGCACTGGGCCTTGCCCTGTGACACTGGGGCTCAACTCTGGCACTGGGCCTTGCCCTGTGACACTGGGGCACAGCTCTGGCACTGGGCCTTGCCCTGTGACACTTTGGCACAGCTCTGGCACTGGGCCTTGCCCTGTGACACTTTGGCACAGCTCTGGCACTGGGCCTTGCACTGTGACACTGGGGCTCAACTCTGGCACTGGGCCTTGCCCTGTGACACTGGGACACAGCTCTGGCACTGTGATTTCCTTCAGCAAGAGAAGTGACGGGCAGAGGGGCCTTGGATTGCAGACAGCAGACACGGAGCAGTGTTCATGTGCATCATACATGTGCACGAGTATTCTGTGCAATACTGTGCTCCTGCACTTCCCTCAAGCATTTATAAAGCAAATCAAAACCCCTTTTTGCATGAAAGCTGTATGGATAGCTTTGAGATACTGCTTTACCACCTTTAAAGGGAATAGAGAACAATGAACTGAACTCCTTAGCTTTTCAAAAATAGCCCCACAGCTGGTTAGATTCATTTGTTTCTTTTCGGCATTCCTTCCCCCAAGGCACTAAGCATGATCAGCTGCTATGCACTGGAAGCACTATAAAATAGATTTTTTTATTGCTATTATTATTTTTTACTATTATTATTACTATTATTACTAATAATAATAACAACTGCTGTTATTACACTGCTGTTTGTCATACTCAGAGCAGATGGTTCATTATGAGATTACATTCTGGACCTCCAGAGATGCTGCATCCAATTTACCAATCCCATCATTCCCACAAATGCTATGGATGATTTGATGAATATTGGTTTCAGTATTGTCAGTATACTTACAATTTTATTGTGTCCCACAGTGGCTGAACAATGTTTTAATATTTCTGTGGAAGCTATGCTACACCTCAATCAGAAGACATGGGCTTGATGAAGAAATGATTGAATGTAGATTTTTGCTTTGTCTGATACAAAAGCTCAGAGAAGATTACTGTCACAATCTTCTCTGGTTCTAAATGCACAATCATGTGGTTTTTTTCTGATTCTAAGAATTCTATAAGCCTGAGTAGGGATTTTTTAATGTAGATATGTCTAGCTATTCCACTTGTAGGCCAAATGTGGCTTACTTCCACATGTGGAAGTAAGAATTTCAGCACCACTGAAGTACCCTAACATACCTGTGACATTCTTCCCTCTTCCCACCAACACACACAGACAAAATTACTTTTGATATAACTATTGTAAAAACTAAAAATAAGATAGAGAAGGCTGTCGCTCATAGTTCTGCCTGATCACATAATTGTGTTTTAGGTATTAATTTAATTTTAGCCAAAATAATTCAATATCTGAAACAAGAAATATATAAGCCTGACTAAGAGACTCAACTGTCATAATTGAAAAAAAAAATCTGACAATTAGCAGACCAATAACCTTAGGCAGGATCAAGTCAGTGTGCCAGCCTACTAGATTTTAGCTCAAATTTCACATTCAATTGGTGGTAGAAGACCAAATGAGTCTGAAATTGATGCTGAGATCTGTTATTAGTGATCCACTAAAGAAAGGCAAAATTGCCACCAGGAATCACATTTCATCTGTCAGCACTGTCCACCAAAAAGAACAACAAAACCATTAGAAATATATCAGTAAAAATTAGCCAAGATATAGTGTTAGTCAAACCATGACAGATATCTTCCCCACAAAGCATATTTACTGAGTATGACACGCATGACATAGGTTTCCAAAAATATCACTTATGAACCAGGACCAGGAGCTGGGCTTCTCCTACCTAATTTGAATAGATTCACTCTTCTTGCATAGACAATAGCTAGCAATAGGCATCTCAATCTGTCAGGTATTTGGGCTGAATTTTGGAGTAATGTATTTTCTGTAACTTGACTATATGAATCCACTTGTACATTCTCATGGTTCAGAATCTGAAATTCTGAAATATGAAATCCTCTGACACTGTTAAACTTCATTTTAGGTGGCATCTAGTGCTCTCAGAGAAGATCTGGAGGATAACAACAGTGGCAGAAGCAAGCTTAAGCATTGAAGGCATATTGGAGAACAAGTCAGACACATTCCCTGTGAAAGGTTCATGGAAATTTGAGCTGCTGGAGTCACTTGTGACCAGATGTATTTGGGGCCCAGAGTAAAAGAGTGAAGTGATACAAGGTTGGACTGAAGGCTGCTTGAGAGGTCTCTATTACTTAGTTGTTGTGCTGGTTTCTCGTTTCTAATTTTCTTTCTGTCTTCTGGCTTTAGGTTAGGAAACTTAAACAAGAGGGGGACAATTTGTGTAACTGCATTCAAAGGGTTCCAAATTCAAGGTGAAACAGATAAACCGTGTACAAAGAAATACCTGCGGTTAAAAAATTAAAACAATGAAAACCACACAGTTATGTGTAGAATATTAGCCATAATTAACTTCAATGCAGAATTAATGATTTTGACATTCTTGTGAAACAACCTGACATGCTGTGATTCTATGTTATAATTTTAATGATTTTTTAAATTGACTGCTTAAACTGGAAAAATGGATTTTTCAGTCTTTATCAATTTTCCTCAAGACTGAGTTGCTGTTCACGATGAGGACTTGACAAAAAAAAATGTTTAAAATATACAAAACTTGCTATTTTATCTAAGATTGCTTCCACTTCTCAGGGACAAAATAAAAGGACTTCTCACTTTCAAGGTTGTCAAAAAATAAAGGCCAGGAAAGTAAGAGACAAGAGGTCAGCCTATTTAGGCAGACAGCAGTGAGTTGTCCTGCATTTGGTAGTACCATGTTCACACGGACAACATACTTCTGATTAAACTGAAGAATATGGCTTTTTAGGAAGCAATAATTAGATGGATTTGCCATTGGCTATAATGAAAAAGTAACCACAGAAAAATATCATCGTGCATGGATCAGTGCTATAGCTAAAACAAGATTTTATTAATGCTGTGCTTTTCCACCATTAATTGACTCCTGGTTTTGATTGCTTGAAACAGCTTGAAACAGCAGTGGAACACTTTAGGCTGAACTAACAGCAATATAAATATCGTATATAATTATGTAAAATGACACAAATAGCACAGTACACTTGCTTCCTTAGACAAGAAGTAAGCTATGTTTCCCACAATGAGTTTGGCAGTGGGGAGGTACAACTCTACAACAGAGAAAGGGGCAGACATGAAGTCACTCTGGTGAAAATGGCACAGCAGCTACACTGAAGCCTCCTGCACAGCTGCTGAGGGAAATGCCCAGTCAGTGGGTGCCAGTGATGAGGCAAGCAGGCAGGATGTTTCTAGAGAAAGGGGGTCTCAGCATGGGAAGCCATGTGACAGGGGAACACTTTCATGCAGCAGAGAAGCAGGAAATAGGATGTTTTGAGGGGAACAGAGGAAGGAAACTGGCAGGCAGAGTAACAAGTGAAGGGGAAGAAAGGAAGAAAGCAGATGAGGAAGAGATGAAATGAGGAAACAGTGTTATTAACTATTATAAGATCTGTTTTTTCGACAGCTGAAAAAAGGTGGGTGGATTTTTGTTTTTCTTATTCTTACAGTTTCTTTTAAGTCATTGCTAAAATTACCACAGGAATGTAAAAATGGCAGTTTCCCAAGACATTCTTTTTAATAATTAGTAATTGAATATGAGAAACCATTGTGAAACTCTTTTATTCAATGTTATGAGGAGGGTTTCTGAAGTCATTTAAGATACCTAAAGTAGGCTTATGCTTGTGTTTCATACTAAGGCATTATTTCCTTGCAGTTACTGTTACTCTACACTACACCTAGAGACACATACCTTTATGATAATGTCAGATATTCCAAATAACTAAATAGGATGTAAATTTTGGAGTTTGGAGGTTTTTGGAGTTTTGTTTGGTGGTTTTTTGGTTTTTTTTTTAATGGAATTTGTCACCAAAGAGTAGTTAAAAAAATTAGACCATGACCAGAATAATGCACTGGGTTTAACTGGAAGTAGTTTAAAAATTCAAAAACCCCTTAGTCAGTAATTTTCATTAAGGAATCTAAGGAAAGATGATATGTCTGTGGCATACACATAGAGATCAGTGATGTCAACCTATAACATTTTGACATCACTCACCTATCCAGGCCACAACATCCAGCCCACCAGTGCCATGCAGCGACTCATAGAACATGTGCTCCTCTGGCTGAAATGCAATGGCTCAGATACCATATCTGCTTCACAGCTCCTCTGCCTCCTCCAGGCTGTGTGTTTATGTGTATATGAAAAACACACCAGGAAAAAAATATCATACTGTCATATTGAATCACTCCTGCTCTTTTCTCACACAGCTGAACATCCTGACACACTGCAAACTCAGCTGAAAGTGTGTCAGGGCACTGCAATCTGCTTCTCCTGAGGCACTGACATTTTGCCATGAACTCCACAACCATTGCAGCAGAGACTGGAAAAGGGTTTTCAGGATGTTTCCATACTTTTTCTGATCACTTAGAATAACTTAACTTGGTTTTCTTATTAGCTATTGATGAAAGGGGAGTCATACTGACTTCACACATATGTCAGGCTTAAAAGTGTTAGTCTTTAGTCTTCTAAGTTAGGAGTTTACTACACATATTTACCCATAAAAAAATTAATAAATGTGACAGTGAAACACAAGATGGGATAAATTTGCTCTCAGTGGTACTAGTATCACTTTATTATTGCAAAGACTTAGAACAAAATTATTCCCCATAGTGCAGATTGGTTTTGTTAGCCCAAAACCACATGCAAAGGGTGAGAGAAACTTTTAGGTATCATAAATATCCTTCCTCTGTTTTGTGGTAATAATGCATCATAAAAATAGTTATGACTTTGCCATCTCAGCTTCCCTCCAGTTTTATTAGCTTTCTTTTAACCATTAAATGTTAATACAACTTCAAGGTGAAGCTTAAAGCAACTGAGCTCAGCTTCGTGCACACAGCTCTGTATTTCAATTAGTGACGGGCTGTCTCAAAAGTTTCAGGTTTCTGTTTAGGACACAGGACTAGAAAAACCTTGTTGTGAATCACCACCATCATAGGAAAACATGTTACTATAGTCTATTCATAAATACTTTATTTTTTTCATTTTGAACCAAATTGAGAAATTCTCTCTCTCTATTCCACCCTGAAAACATCCTAGAATTTTATTCTTCTGCTCATTCATCAGTTTTCTGTTCTTATTCTGCCTAATCATACTTTGTGCTTGCTGCTCAATGCTGCTCAGTTTTTTGTAGAATTAGCTAAACCTTGGCTTTGGAAGTCTTCTTTCTTCACAGTTTAATCTACTAAAACATGAAATCCAGGAAATATTCACACTGGTCCAAGGAAAATATAAAAGATATAAAAACATCTTCTTTTTGATGAGATGAACAAAAGATGCCCAGAGAGAGGGGATGTAGAGAGACAATGTAAGGGGCAAGTATAGACTGATCCTCCTTCTCAAATATTTCTGTTTCTGGCAACCAGCATTTTAAGTTTGAATTGGAAGCAACATACAGACCACTGTGATTAATAGCCCCTTTGCTATGAATCCATTTAGTGCTTTGTGAACCCAGTGATAATTTTAGCTTCCACAACATCCTGTAGCAATGAATTCCACAAAGTAATTAGGTACTGTAAGGAAAACTACTTCTTTTGTTTGTTTTAAAGGTCCTGGTCACCTCTATTCTTCTTTTTAAAATTGCAGTGGACAGTAATTCCCTAGAACCCTCTTACATATATTTTCCTATTTCATAGAAGCCAATCAAATAGACACTAACTTGTAGATAGTAGATAGAGCCCATCTATGGACAGACAGCAGGATATACCCCCTTACCAAGCATTTATTTTCCAAGCAGATCAGTTTCAGTCTTCCCTCCAATAGATGCCAAAGAAAGTGCAACCCACTTTGTCATCTTACAGATAGGATCACTGTAACTACACATTGGATCCAAAATAAATCATTACAATCCCCATCAGCATGTAATAGAGATTTATCCAGTTTCTTTCTTGTTCTTAGTATTTTTTTAATAATCCTAACATTTTGCCATTGTCACATGCTACTAAACAGATTTCAGGGAACCATGGACATGCAGTTATTAAGATCTCTTTCTTGCATAGCAATGGCTACCTTCGATTCCAATATTCTGCACACATAATAAAATGTCAGGGGAGAGCCACCATGTGCCCTGCTTTGACTTTACTGGCAATTAATTTCATATGCTTTTTTATTGTTCAGTTATTTAGCATCATTAGATCATTCTGCAATTCTTCATTGTCAGGAATAATTGTGATTTATAAGGAATATTTGTCACTTCATTATTTCACATAGTTTTCAGGTAATTTTGAAGATGTTGAACACTTCATATCCCATCAGGGATCCAAAGAGACTTACTTGATAATCTCCCTCCATTTTTGTTTCCTAATTTTTAATCGGGTAATAATTGTGCAAGAACACCTTTCCTCTGATCCCACAACAGCTTAAATTTTTAAAAGATTCTTCAGTGCGGTCAATGGCAAAATCTTTTAGGAATTTTAAGAATTCTCTGTCAGGGTCTTCATATGTACATTGACTTCCTTCTACAAAAATCCTTCTGAAGCTTTCTGTTTTTATAGGAGTGAGATCCAACAGTCTTAAACACTATGTTTAAAACATAAGTCTCAAAAGGCAAGTCAGTTTTTAACTTTCCACCTAATGCTAAAGAATTATTCTGACTTACCAGGCAAGTTCCTTTGGTGCTGCACTTCGGCCACATTTGCAGGGCCAGAAAGGCATGTTCCAGCTGGGTGTGCCCCTGCCAAATGGATGGAACCTTTCACATAGGCTAGGCAGCAATTACTCACCCAAGGTGAGTAGAAACTGGGTATGGGCCATCCTGTGGCCTTGGGAGGGACAGAGCCTGTGCTCCTGGGTCATGCAACAACCACTAGATGATGCCATGTCCTGGGCACAAACACACATCCATCCTCTCATCCTTTTAAACCCCCTTTTAAACTGAATAAACATGTATACAAGAATCTTGGGTTGAAGAGAGTCAGAAAGAAGGAAAACAGTTTGTGCTAATGCTAAGTAAAGACAGGAGAAAACTTGGGATTCCCAGTGACCTTTTGAAGATCTCAGTCTTCCCTTACTTTTAAAATAAATCCAAGGTCTTTAGTGTCTTCTGTAAAATAGGTTTTCTGATTTCTCAGTCATTGTCCTCTGCTCTTTCTACCTACCAAGTATGAGAGACCAGTTCTTTCTGGATGAAATCATACCAGGGCTTTATGCAAGGGTATTTACAGCTTCTTTATCTATACTGGGAGTAGCCACCCTCCTACAAGCAAGACAATCCACGCAGCCTGGACATCTGCATTACCATACCTTTATGTCAATCAACCATCTTAGTCTAAAAACTGAGGGGAAAAAAACCAATCTGTGTTTTCATTTGAACCTAATTTCTTTCCCTGCTTCCTAGAAAGTTTGTTTCTTTCTTTTTTCTGCTTATAAGGCTGAGAAGCGTTATTTGGTTTGACTTCCTTTGCAATGACAAAGTGAATTAGAGTTCTAGCAAGAGTTTTGGACTTTATTCTTAAATTTCCTGTTCTCCAAGATGTATCTTTCATGATTTTTCCACTACTTATCGAGTCTTACTATTCCTAAATGAGTGTTATTAATCCTAAATGAGTTTTATTATTCCTATGTGATTTTTCATTTCAGTTATAAATGGAGACTGTCCCATTGGTTTTGAATCTTATTTAGAATTACTCCCATCCTTAAAAATTTCTGAAGTTTAGATAAATCATACTGAAAGAAATTTCAGTTACCTTCACATTTCAGTTTCTAATTTTTGCACATGTTGACTTAACTCATTAGATCTCTTAATTTCTCCTACTTGTCTTTTCATATAGGAACCCTGACACTTTTTGGTTTATTTTTGAATGTAATTTAATTGGAATGGTCTTGATGTCACTTCAGTCAAGTTATTTTCTTTAGTTCTTCTACAACATCCTTAATTTAGAAAAGGAGATTCAAAAAGAAATTTAATCCCTATACAGTCATGAAATCAGTAATATGTAAACCTATCTACTATTACATCCAGACATAACTGAATTCTATCAATATTAGTTACTCAATATTTTTAGTTAGTTGAATTGTTGAGAAATTGCTCATTTATAACTGATTTTATAGCTGGGAAATTTTCCCACAATGACACAATTTCCAGTAGTATTCATCACAGTAACAAGTACGGATATATTTCTATATCCGTATCCAATTTTGATCCTGGGATCTATGGAAGGTTCTTAATACTACCTCTAGAGGAGCTAGTATAGAGCAATGAAAACAATTTTGATCCAGATCTAGTATTTGTGAGTTATTCTTTAGCTATACTGCTTCATTCTGATAGAACACCAATCCACTGCTTTTAACTTTATTTCTGTCCTTCCTGAAGAAATTACATGCTATTTTTTCTCAGAATCATTTCTTTCTCGATCAAAGGCCCAAGATAAGATTATGCATGAAGCTAAAATGTTATATTTTTGTTAAGACTTTTCTTTACATTTTGTATCTAATTTTCAGAAAGGTAAAGAAAAAAAAAAAGAATCAATAAAATTAAATGTTAAAATTAGGTTTTAAACTGATTGGCAAAATATTCAGTTTATTTAATGAGAACTGCCTAAATGCAAGTAGTGTAGTCTCAGGTAGTTGTATTGGCTCACTCAGGTGCAGGCACTTCTAGAAAGCTTGTCTTCACCTTAAGAAAAACATCAAGCATCACAAGTTGAAGCTTTCTAGAGATGTTGATTTCTCTCTGCTAAGTGTTGAAGGAACACAAGTGATTAGGGTTAGATCACATCCACGCCTTTTAGAGAGAAATATAGCTCAACAGTTTCTCCCTTTGTGTTTTTATATATTCACCAAAGGAAAGGTATTTTTACACCCTAAATTATGGTTTAAGACTTTAATATACTGTGATCTATCACAGGCTACTGATTTGAATCATATGTATGATAGTATCATAATCAATTTCTTCATTTTTCAGATAAAATATAATTGTAACAGAATCAGAGAATCAAAAGGACTAAAACTACAAAATAAAACATATTTTTCTGGAGGTAAATCCAAATGTCTTTCTCTCATGAGTATTTGACAGCCATTGTTTTCTCCATATGCACTTCCCTCTTTTTCATTTTGATTCATCAGAAACTAATGGCAGTGAGGAGCTCAACTAAGCAGCGATGACTGGTCAGAAGTGAGTGTGTTACAGGACCTATGTTTTATTACAGAGAGCTTACAATAAAAGAAAAATCCCTTGCTTCAGGTAGTTACAGCCTCTCTGTTTTTAACAGTTTGTTATCACATTGCTTCATACAAACAAGATTTTCTGACATAATTTTCTATTCTTTCATGTCCTTCTCCCTTTTTATGCCTCGCATCTTCATCTGCTGCTTGCTAATTGCTAGGGAAGGCAGACAAGATGCTCCATTGGGAACAGATGGCTTTCTGGAAATCTCCCAACAAGGACTACTCCTGGAATAGATTTCATCTGCAGGCCCCACGCAGAGGTAATATATGATACCTACAAATAGATAGTGCTCCAAAGACTTAGGAAGGAAAAAATATATCCTGCTGGAGTTCTTAAGCCTGTTATGACCATAATTGCTGACAGAAGAGCAAGCATAAAAATGAATCCTATATATAGCATTCAATTTTTGAAGTTAATTTTCTTTACTTCCATATAATCTCTACAACAGGGACAGCTATCATAAAATGGTTTCTGAAGGGCTGTGTTTTACTTCTCAAGGGTGAATTAAAAACAAAGTTTGAAATCAGCTATAATGCTATCCAACTGTACAAAATAGTGTGAGATGGCACACAATATATGAAATAAATGTTAAAGCCTTCACAAGAGTAAGAGTAAATACTACAGAAACAAATATGTTGGAGCACAGTGAGTTTGAAGAATTGTCTTTGTCAATGCTGCCTTGCTCTTCTGTGTTTTGCACCTTTACTTACTTCCATCACAGAGCGGAGAGATACTATTTGTAGCATTTTATAAAATACATATTTATTTTGTTTGTTTTGGTTCACTTTTTCTTAATCTAAAATAAAATTGATGATAACCATGTTGTATATGGTTGCTCTGTGTGTCTGGAAAATATTATTCTGAGATTATGGATGGGGTTATAAATCTGGGAGATCAGAGATATACTGTTTATGGTAAAAAAATACAAACTGCGAATAATAAAGTGACAGCAGTACTCTGTATCCTCAGTATTCTAACCTCAGCCTCGAAATAATGTGTGGGTTACTTATTGTTCCTGTTCACAAAGCAAAATGAATATTAGGGAACATCATTTTTCATTATTTATGAAACAAAAATACTATGTTCTGGTTTTGTTTGGTTATAAATAAGAGTCAGTGAAAAGGTATCCTAAAAGTTCAAATACTAGAATGCAAGTACCATAAAGAAATTATCAAGGCATTACAGGTTTCAAAAATTTGGACATGCTACCTTTTTGTGGAGGAAAAAGGAAATATGGCTTGAGTGTCTTTTTGAAAGTAAGGATTAACAATGTTATGATGACTTTGGGTACTTGAAAGGATTTATTTTTTTTATGAAGAGAAATGGGAGCACAGAGTCATGCTGAATAACTTCAGTCTGAATCTGAATGTAGATTGTGTCATTCTGCTTACCCTACATGTGTATAAGTGGAGCCTTTACAGTCTTGGAATAAGTTAATGAACACTGCAGTGCATAACTTAGAAGAAAATAAAGGCATTCCAGTGAGATCTGATCACAATGAACTGTGTAGAGCCATTACAGGTCACCAGCAACTTTTACATAGTCAAGACTGTTACTGCAGAGATGAAGGAAGGGCTTGAAGGCAGATGTTGAAATGTTTTTGCAAAAATGCTGAGGCAGAGATTGTAAGAATGACTTTTCCATTGATGCCACTAAGTGAAAAAAAATCTGTAAATGCAGTTCCTTTGCTCTACACTTCAGAAAAATGTACAGACTGCACTAATAATTTAACTAAAAGATCTAAAATTCTCTTGAGATCTGAAATCCTCCTGTGAATGTTTTATTGACAAAATGTACTAGATCAGAAGGTAAGGAGGTATATCATAAGCAGCAGAAGTTTAATTCCTCATGGATCATTGGATTGCACAAAGCCATCAGAGACATTAGAGATCCCCCACTAAGAGAAGGGCTGTCCATGTTCTTGGTCATTCCACTGCTTTTTCCAATGGTAGTAAGGTCTGGAGGTGGAAAGTGTAAGTCATTTTCCACAGACAGCTTTCTCTACAAAAGCTGATTCTGCTAAGGGTTTGATCAGAGAAATGCTCTTGGTCGGCTGTGACTGTTGACTTTGGCTTTGTTTGAGTTACCAACCTAGAGGTAAAATTCCTAGCAATTAATTTCTCCAACAAGATTATAATCTTGAAACTGAAGTGAGGCTATGTTGCTGCATTTACCAGATGCTTAACAATCTCTGTCAGGAAAAGTAGATTGATGTTGTTCCATTTCCTTTTATTATAGCTTGTGACATGAGAGGAAGTGGAATCTCTGCTCTTAACTTTTGGCCAGCAATCATAGCTGGGAGGAACACAGCCTTGAATACAGTCATTAAAATTCAATGCAACAATTGCAGTTAATGTGCATTAATTTGGGCATGTTAAGCTACTTAGTACATGCCGGATATATTCTTGGAACTGGCAATAACAAGGACTTCATGTTTAGCAGTGTCACTGATTCTGTTAAGCAGAAACTGTGATCTAAGTAGCTTGCTAATAAACAGAATTGTGTAGTAATTTTGTCAGTGAGAGTGAATATTTTCTTGGTAATGTCGTATTTTTAAAGTTTTTACACTTCAAATCTAGGTTATGAATTCTGATTTCCAGCTACTCAGAGCTGCTAATTCTGAGTCCAAGCCACTGGCTGCTAAGGAAGTGCTAGAGATAGAAGTGATCAGAAGAAGATCTTAAAAGTTTTCCAGATTTTTAGCTTTTATGCACCAAAAATTTTAAGTTCCTGTTCAATAATTTCTGTAATTTTGACATCTCAGCTCAGATTAGCCTAAAATATTAGTCTGACACTCATGTAGAAGAACTCCAGAAGAGCTTTTGTTTTCTAGTAACACATGGTTCAGGCTTTGAATTGTGAGCATTTATCAACAGTATTTATTTATATTCCTCTGTATTCACTATGAAAAATACCTGATGTATTGCAATTGCTGGAATGACGTTCTGGCACATACATGCAGTCATTAGAGCATTTGAAAGTTTTTAGTGACCATTGTAAGGCACTGTAATAGAAAAACAAAAACACTGTCTAATTAATCACTCAATATTGATGGAATAACTAATAGGTAAGTTAACAGTGAAAAATCAACCTTCCTGAACCTGGTTACCTTCATGTATATGGTAGATTTTATCTATTCTCCATCTATTACAACAGATAATTGTTGAAAGCTACAGCCTTTAAATGTAAATGGTTACACTAATTTGAAACAACTTTTTGTAGTTTACAGTGTAGTTTACATCTACTGTGTAAAATCTAGGACTGAATATGCACATAGCTAATCAAATGTTCTGTAGTCAAACAGGTCAAGTAGTTCTGTACCTTTCAGAAAATAAACAAAAAATGAAAACTGCTTTTTTTTTTTCTCCCACAGAATCATTCAAATGAGGATAAACATGATCTATTATGTTAACTTGTCTGGTAAGAGTACTTCAAAATTATTTTCAAGTATGGATTTAAGTTAACTGAAGCCAGATTGTTCTTCACATACCTGAGAGGTCCACAGCATGCTTCCAACAATTCATACAGCCAATAGCCCATTCCTTGATTCATGGTGAATCTTTTTCCCTGTCATGGAACTATTTTTTATTTCATTACAAAATGTAGGTTTTTCATATCAGGTCATGGGTAGAAATCTGGTCACACAAAGATAGGGTACATTCATATTAGTATTTTTGACCCAGATATTATCTGCACACCACAACATATGACTGACAATGTGAGACATGATTCAAATTTTCTCCAATTTATTAAATCTTGCTAAATAAAGTGATATTTCTGTCATGTGATGAGGGGCAGAGGTGGCATCATATACTTTAATTGCTCTGAAATAATCTATCTTAAGATACAGCATTGCAATTTTATCTCTTCATTTTATAGAAAATTAATCTTTGCTATTAGATTAGCCTTTTTCAAAATTGATCCAAGATTTGCCTTTTTCCACGTCCACTGGAAGTGTTATTCTCTTTGGGTATTTCTGGTGTTTAGCAATCTCTTCAGTATTTACTCCTCAGTTACATTTGGGGAACTAGCAAATACTATTCTGGTTACCTTGTGCCAAACAGCTATATTCCACTTTTAAGAGCTTTGCAACTGAAATAACACTTTAATCTGCACACTTGTTTATACTTTTCCTCTTTGATCTTCCTTTGTTTGTTTACATCTTTCTTTTATTTTAGATCACATATTATACATTCCTTACTACCCTAGAGAAACATGTTATCTCCAATTTCGATTACGCACTATTTAAATCATGCTGAATTATTTTGATGTAAGAAATATGAATATAAATATCCTAATATAATTTAGCAATTTACAGATCTATAGGTCTACAAATATAAGCCCTAAAAATAGCTAAGCTAACTTCAAGTAGACAACAGGACTCTGTATTTAGTAGAAATTTGAGTAAAAGGGAAAGCTGTCAGCTAAAGTTTGTGTGCTAAATCATTCTTACACATAATCATCCCTATATATGCTCTAGTCTCCAGTCAAATTTGGAAAGTATTCAAAAAAAAATTTACCCATGGAATAAAAGCAAATGTGCAGGCTTTTTTTTTTTTCATCACTAGTCTACAACAAGCTAATGTAAGCCACCAACAAAAAGGATGAAGCTGACTGCTTGAATTCCTAAATGTCCTTCAGCAAGATGATTTTCAGAATTTACAAATAAATTCATGGTTTCTGCAAAGGACAGTTGAAATTGGCATATATTGTGTTTCTGGTAAGAATTCCTCACAATCCTTTATCTCAGTACAGGATGAAATAATTATTTATAGTGGCTACAAAATGCAGTTTCCATATGTTTTCTTTCTAATCAAGTAATCTGTAGACTGCACTCTCCTATTATTTTGGGTTTCAGTTTTATTCCCTAAGAATTCAAACATAAACAGTCTAATGAACTGTTAGTTTTAAAACATGTTAACACTATTTATCAAGCATGATTTAAAAAATAACATAAAGAAAAACTGTATTGCAACAGTTTTTAAAATTTAAAGAAGATGTTCACAATACCAAAAGACAAAGTTCTACTAGATATTAAATAGCTTTGTTCTCAGTCTCATGTGAGCAAGTGCACTGTTACTTCATTTGGCACTTTATAACTATTGTCAACAAGAAGTCATTAGCAGTCTTTCATCTACAGAAAATTAAACAAGGTTGGATGAATGGAATAATATTTTTCATGAAAATATATCAACTCCTTTTCTATCTAAAAACATAATTTATTGATTTATAAACAATATTAATGTCTTAAAAATTCATATCCTGAAATGGAGTAAATAAATCGTTTTTGAAAAGGGAATGTGACAAAATGAAAATGGGGCTGTGAACTATTTAAATACAGACTAGAAAAAATGTGATTTTAAAAAGGTTGAAGAAATAAATTTCTTGCAGTTAAGTTGAAATTATTTGTCTTTCTTTTCTGGATCTAAATGTCATCACTTCTTATAATCTGAAAAATAATATTTTTTCTGCTTTTATGTTTATAATTACAGACAAGGTTTAAAAAAGAGTAGAAATTTTAAGAATATGTATTAAAAAAAAGAACCTAAAAAATGAAATTGAAGTTAAACAAACAAAACAAAACAAAACAACCAACCATGACCAACAAAAAAAAAAAAAGTTAAAAAAACCCTTATGAGAAGTGCAATGTCCTGGTCAATTTTTTGATTTCCTGTGTCAGGAATCCCTCTTTTTAAAAGTATCACAGAATATGCTGAGTTAGAAGCCTCCCACTCTGATCATCAAAGTTCAACACCTGGCCCTGTGCAGGTGTGCCCAAGAATCACACCATGTTCTTAGAGCAATGTGCAAATTCTGCTTGAGCTCTGAAGGGCTCAAGTGCTGTGACCACTTTCCTGGAGAGCTGTTCCAGTGCCCAACCACCCTCTGAAGGAATGAAGAACCATCTTCTAATATCCATCCTAAACCTCCCCTGACATTTCAGGCCATTCCCTCAGGTGCTGTCACTGTCACCACAGAGCAGAGATCGGGATCTGCCCCTCCTCATCCCCTCCCAAGGAAGCTGTAACTGCAGTGAGGTCTGCCCTCAGTCTCCTCCAGGCTGGACAGACCAAGTGACCTCAGTCACTCCTCACACGGCTTCTCCTCAGGGCCCTTCATTACCTTTGTTGCCCCACTTTGGATGCCCTGCAATAGTTTAATGCCTTTCTTACATTGTGGCACCCAGAGGTGCCCCCAGCACTGGGGGTGAGGCTGCCCCAGTGCAGAGCAGAGAAGGACAATCCCCTCCCTTGCCCAGCTGGCCATGCTGTGCCTGATGCCCTCAGGACAGGGATGGCCCTCCTGGCTGCCAGGGCACTGCTGGCTCATGTTCAACTCTGTATCAACCAGGACCCACTAGTGCCTTTCCCCATGGCCCTGTGCTCTTTAACATCCCCAAGATGTTGAAGAGCACAAGGCCAAGTATGAACCAAACTACTGACAGGTGACCAGTCTGATGTCACCCCATGCACTGAAACCCTTTGTGCCCCATCCATGAACCAGTTTCTCACCTGTCCCATATCTAGTTGTGGGCTGGACATTTTGTCCAGAAGGATCCTGTGGGAGACTATTGAAAGATGTGATGAAATCCAAGAGGATTGCTTTCCTTGATCATCTGGATGGGCTACCTTGTCATAAAGGAAAATCAGGTTTGATAAGCAGGACTTTCCTCTCATAAAGCCATGCTGGCTGTGACCAAAGACTGCATTGTTTTTCAGGTGTTTTTCTATACCTTCCAGTATAATATTTGCTGTCATTTTACCAGGGAGAAAACTAAGATTGATAGGCCTGTAGTTTCTAGGGTCATCTTTTTTGCCCTTTTTGAAAACTGGGACAACAAGTAAGGGAACATTTACAGCTGCAAAAATCTTGGTGCACACTGAAAGAAAACAGTATGTCTTTTTCTGTCCTTAAAAAAAAAAAAAAAAACAACTCCCCTTTTTAGTCTGAAAGAGACTTTTCAGTCATTAGGGGACCCAACACCAGACTTTCTCAGGGAAACCCCTACAAAGGCTAACTGACAGAAAAGGATGACTCTAAGGAGTCACTCAGAGATACCTGCAATGCTGACTGACTGTCTTTTAAGGATTTTGAGAATCTAAGCTGTGCATTGATGGATCAGCAATGCCTGAACACCTGGGACTGAGCTCAGCACTATTTGCTCAGCACTATTTCTCATTCTCTGTGTCACTTTAGAACCAGAGAGAATTTCTCTCTGACTTACCTGTATCTGAAATCAAATCAATTAGCATCTGTAAAGTACTCTGAGAATATCAGCCAATAAATTACACAGGAAACAAAGTACCCACATTAAAATTGTCAAACATTTCATGTATCTGGAAGTCTCTTTGGAATTTGGTTAAATACATTGAAAGGAAGAATCTATATGGTAAAAGTCTACAATTGAAATAAACAGAAAACCTTTGTTACACAGCATTACCTAAATTTGGTTTACAGACATGTTCTGTTGTAGCTGATAATATGCCATGAAGTGTGAATGGAAATGGAAATGAAGTGCTAAATGATGAGTTACACTACTCCAATTACACATCAGAAACAACATCCTTTATCTGGGCTGTTAGTGCCAAGAATATTACTTAATGCAACAGGAAGGGTTGAAGGGAAATGGGGAAAAAATGCAGTGTAAGTACAGCATTATTCAATAGCAAATGAAATGTGTAGACAGGGTATTCTTTTGTATCAGTTGTTCAGAGTGCATATTTGCATTGTTGTCTAGGTTCTTTTAAGATATTTTTGCAGAAAAACTTTGATGAAAGATTGTGTTTCATTTATTCCATATTTCCCTTTAAATCATCAATAAAACCTTTAAACCAGATGGAACGAAGAGGTACCCAATACCATAGTCTCAAACTAAGTACTCAGATGCTGATCTAGTTAAAGACTTAACCATATGTTTAATTTCAAATATGTGTGTCCCAATTTGAGATTGTGTGTCTAAAGTTCAGCATGTATCCACATGTTTATCTTAGCTGAACTAAGCAATGCTGAGGCACAATTCACACATAAAACATGAACCTCTAAACCACTTAGCACAGTCCTAACCTATTTTTGGCTAATTAGTAGCAAATTAGCCAAGTACAGGGGGAAAAATCACTGCCCTGGTCCTGCTGGCCACATATTTGGTGATACAAGCCAGGACACCATTAGTCTCCTTGGCCACCTGGGCACTTCAGGCACATGTTCAGTTGCTGTTGACCAACACCTCCAAATTCTTTTCCAAATTATGTAGAGGAGGTCAGGTGTGCCAGCTAAACTGTGGATATCAGTCTAGCTGTTTCAAAGGGCTTTCCATGGTGCTACCAATTACCACTTTGAAAATAAATCTGTAAAAACCTAAAATATAATCTAATTCTAGGATCAGCTCCATCAAGCTCACAGGAGTATCATGGAATAAAAAACTTGGTTAGTCACATAAGCCACCAGGTATTAAAGGGAATACAGACAGGGAACAGATCTGGAGGAGTAAGTGCCTTTGTTACACTGCCACAGCTGAGGGTTGACCACTTTTCAAACCATCTTGTTTCTTTTGCTTTCCTTTCATCTGCGGCCCATAGCCAAGGCTTTTGAGGAACTCCAGCCGGGAACGTGGCCAACTGCTACAAAGGTTGCTACATGGTTTCCGAATTATGTTCTTGAGTAAGGCAGATGTTGTTTAAAATACAGAATGCAAAACACTAAAAAAAGAATGACCAGTAAAACGAGTAACTACAAGAGCACATTCCCCAGAATAGATTTTATACATCGTGTCTGCTTGGCAGCTGGTCTCAGAGTGTTGCACTGAGGAAAAAGAAAAAAAAAAAAAAGGAAAAACTAAGAAAGAAAAAGGAGCAGTTAAAAAAGAATCTGAAGCTCTGAAAGGCCAAGATAAAATGCTGTTTTTCCTCAAGAAAATGCCAGGAACTATTCTTCTTACTGTCCCATACATTTCTAATTGCTCATTATTTAATTACAGTAATTTTATGGCATCTATTGTTACATTTCCTTACAGGTAGAAAGAGAACATAAAGTCTTTATCTAAAATTGCATTTAATTTAAACCAAATCACAAAACAAGGAAGAACAAAAACTAAGAACTTGCATTATTTAATGTAACATGAGCGGGATGAAAGCAGAAAATAATTTATTGTTAATCTAGCTTTTTACAGAAGTTAAAAAATACACATAGCTGCTATTTCTTCAACTGAGGCATTTGTGCAGTGTCACACTTGCCTTAGGGAGACTTCTCCTAAATCTTCCTTCAGCCAATGCTATTTACCCCAAGCTTTATGAATGCTATCATAGTTGGAGGCAGCGTTGTGAGGATTACGTCCTTCGTACTGATATCAAGGAATCAGATATTTGCCTGACTTTCCACAGACAGAAATTTAATTTTTGGAGTTATTCTGGAGGCATTATGTTAGACTGTCAGGGACAGTTAGCCTCAAAGCACTTGTATCTAATGTTTGTGATGTACATACACATACAAAACTTTCACACAAACCCAGTATCCTATCAAGCAAAAGGAGAGCCTGAGAAATTACCTGCTCTATTTCCATCAGAATTGTGCATGGTTAAATGCAGTCACTATATTTTTTATGCCCCTTATAGCTGAGCTGACACCCAAGCAACCTGCTTCCATCTCATATTTTGCCTTGGAAACAAGAAACCCCTATGGCCACAGACAAAATAGCCAAAATCAGGGCAGAGACAGTGCAGAAACACAGAGTTCAGAGGCTGAGCAATTTTTCAACTTCTGCTCTGCAGATCCATGAGTTACTAAGAAAAAGAGAAACTCACTGCCCATAATCCCCATCTAGATCTTCTGAAGTTCCTGCAAAAAACCAAACTAGCTGGAAAATGAAAAGGAATGTTGCAGCAAGCTTCCCCTCATTTTACTCTCCCATCTAAATAACATGCCTTGCTGATAAGACAACCTGTATAACATGCCTGCTGATAAGACAACATGCCTACAGACAACCTGTAGGTTAAAAATAGGTAAACATAGTACTCCTGAGTCATGCTCCCAACTCCCTATCTCTAAATTTCTAACAGATAATAAAAAATGGAAATTGAAAAAAGAAAAAGCTTATTTTTCCCAAAGAAAATCTTGTTCACAGAAACAAATAAAAATGTTGGATATCCTCTAGTGTCATTTGTATATGTCATGTTATCCCCTGGCGTTTGGTGGCTCAGGGCAAAACACTCCATGTGTCACCTTCAGCAGAATTGCTTTGAATTCTTCAGGGCCAGGAAGCAGACAAAATGTCCATCCAGATCCGGGTGTTGGGCATTACTTCTGTGTCCAACAGTTACACCATAATATTGAGAATCTACTAAATATTCTTATATTGTTTTAGATTTTATCTGCAAAATGTCTAGAGATGATGGCTCTGGTATGCAAAGATGTATTGTCATCAGAGACAAGTGTGCAATATTTGGTTTATGCAGTCACAAAAGCATTTACTGAAATAGAAAGGAAAAAATGCTACTATTCTTGCTAACAGATTGTTGGCTTGCTGCTTACAATGAGCAATACAGAAAGATAACCTTGAAAAGGACAATACCATCTACAGACCCTGAAGGCAATTAAGGATAAGAATTTGTCTCCCATGAAAGTAGTGACATCTCAGTATTTTTCCTTTTTTTCCATCTTCAAAATGTTTTGGCAAATTGCACATTCCCTGCTGTATCTTCTGCTGTCATCTCCTTTTCCTTGAAATTCCATGCCAAACAGGCCACTGTAGTTCTGATATACTGTACTTTTCAGTTTTGTTGATGTGCCTCATGAAGAGATAATGAAATTATTTCTTCCTGTTCACTTTCCTCCTGAAAAGAGTGTATCAGCTCCATAATTTTGTTCTTTTTTCACTCCAATATTATTAGTGCTCAACCTTGTCTTCCTTTCACACCAACTACTCTGCAGTGATGATTTCTAAACTCAACTTCAAAATTATACAGCAAAATGATGAACCTTGAGACAAAAGGGAACAATTTCAGTCAGTCTCTACAGCTTAGACAGCATATCTCCAGAATATTTTCTTTTAGGTTTTCAGGGGCAAGAGAACATCTTTACACCAGTCTACTTGTACAGATGGAAACCAAGAAAGGTTTCTGTAACTCCAATGACAAACCCTGAGGCTGCAAAAGTTTGTGTTTGTAAAATCAGTCTTTGACTTAGATGTGGTAAAGTGAGACAGAAGTACAAGTAAGAATCACAGAATAGCTGAGGTTAGAAGGGATTTTTGGAGGTTGTCTTGTCCAATGTCCATGCTCAAAGCCAGCTGATCTCCTGCAAGGTACCCAGGGCTGTATGTGATTGGTTCTTTAATATCCCAGATGGAGACTGCTCTACCTTGCTGAGCAATCTGTTGCAGTATCTGACCACTTATAGGAAAGAGTTTAAACAGGATTTTGTATATTTCAACAGCCTTGAAGTCTGTCCCAGTCTTTATACCTTCCCATCAGGCATTTTATGCATAGTGATAAAATCCCCCTGAGCATTGTGTTCTCCAGGCTGAACAGTCCCAGCACTGTCTCCTCATATGACAGAGACTTCATCCCTTCAGCATCTTTGTTGTTCTGCAACGCTGTCTCCAAAAAGTCCTTGTGTGTCTTGTCATCAAGGGCCCGGAATTGCAAGAGCCTGGATGTGTCTCGCCAGTCTGGAGCAGAGGGGAAAGGTGATCTGCCTTGACTTGCTCTCCTCATTCAGTTTGCAGTGCTGTTGGCAGTCCAGAGTGCAGCAAGAGCACATAATTGGCTCACACTCATCTTCTTGTCGGCCAGAAGTTCAAGGTCCTTCTTTGCAAACCTGCTTTCCAGCTAGACAGACCCTAGTCTAACACAGTGCATGGAGTTATTTGCACTTCCCTTTGTTGAACTCTCTGAGTTTCCTGTCAGCAGGTTTCTCAAGCCTGACAATGGTGCCTGATGGCAGCCTGCCCTTTTGGATATATCCAGCATTCCTCCACATTTTATATCATCTACTAATGATAAGCTCCAACCCATTGTCCAGCTCCATAATGAAGATGTTTAGCAACATTGCTCCCAGTATCCAGTCTCAGGGCAGCTGAATGTCTGTGTGTATCTGTTCATACATGAGCATATTTAAAATATATATTGAAACACAAAAAGGTGCAGAAAATACTGAAGACGCAAGTGAACTATATGTATCTCATTTTAGAAATCACTTTTTGTGGACTGTCCTGATAAGAAGGATGAGGACAGGATGCTCAGGAAATCTTCACCTCTGCCTTGGATAGATGTAATAGGCAGGCACCATCCCAGGGACAAGCTGCCAGTGGGATGATTTCTACAAAGTCACAGTTATGTCACACAATCATGACTTCGAGCAGAACACAGTGCCTTTGAATTCAAGAAAAAGCATCTTCTCACCTTTTGAAAGCAGCACAACTGATGTTACAGCATGGGATTTTTCCTGGGAGTAGGAACCACAGTCCTCATGTGGTTTCTCCGTGGGAAGGGAACTTCACTTCCCCAGCAGCCAGCCCTATACCACCAGGGCAGCTAAGTGTGGTCTTGCTACGTGTAGGTGGAACTAAACAACTGCATTATAACGTGAATCATTCTGTTCTCAAGGTAAGGATGTTTTAATCTTAAGAGTATTTACAATGGTAGAAAAGACTTTCTCAGAAATTAAATTTAATATCTAAATAATCAAGGTTAAGGAAAAAAAACCCCAAACATTGAAGAGGCACTCTAGTTAACTAAATAATCTTTACTTAGAGCCCTTCCAAACTGAGTCAGGTAGAACATTAGAGCATGAAATAAATACATCTGTACATAGTTTCAAACACCATAATTTTTAGTTCAACAGTGTAATTTCTGGAAGTCTCTCTAATGCATCCATAATTTAAAGCATTTCTGCTCATAATATGTGTTGTGTAGAGTGGAAGATGGAAAAGGAAAGGGTTAAACAGAGAGTATTGTGTGCCACAAGCAAATTCAGAATAAGGAGAGAAAGTGTGGAAGGAGGTGCAGAAAGACAAGTCTGTGTCTGTCAAAACATGAGAATCAGAAATGATTAGAGTCCAAATTACAAGTCTGTCTGTCATGAAGCATGATAGATTTAAAATACAGGAGAAGGCAAATGACAGTTAAAGAACAAGCTGGAAAAACTGTTGCCAAAAAAGAAATATCACAGAAGAGTAGCCTGACACAGCCAATCAAATTAAGAGCACTCTTCTTGATAGAAAATTGCTTATTGTAAATGAAGGTAAATAACTGTCTAGAGGAGCAACAGACAATGGTACTTAATGAATACTCTGAACATCACTATTTACTGTGTGAATCATTAACACTGAATCCATGGCCAACTAGACTGGGAAGAAGTTCAGAAATTGTCTGAAATGTTCTGTGCACCTGGACAAAAATTCATTTGACCCAGCATAGTTCATTCACGTCTGTGAAAGACAGACTTTTTCTGCTAATGCTCCTGAATATATCATAATTAGCTAATATTCCTTCAGTAAGAAAAATGTAGGATAGATCTTTAAAAAGATGGTGTATCTTAGAAGTCAATTTTCAGTGTGACTGGAAAGGATTCTTTCTGCATATTCATATTTTATTTATGGCCTGCCTTATAAAACACTAGGCTTGTCTTTCCTCCGGGTTTGTATGTAAAATAATATTGGCTTTACAAATAAGTTTGTGGAACAAATACAGAAAAATGAGGCTGAATGTCAAAACTCTATGTCCAATTTAGAATTCCAAAACTGTCAGAATATTTGTTGTTTTCCTTAAAACCTCAGCTGTTAAAATCAAAAGAAAGTAAAAGAGTTGAAATTTTTATTTAAAAGAATGATTTATACACATCAGAGTATGAATTGGCTGGAATGATGAAATAAGCAACACGTATTACTCAGAAAACAAAAAGATGAGAGGAAAAATGCAATATTAATTTAAATATATCTATATAAAATTAAAACTCAACAAAAACAAAAGCAAAAAAGACCTTATGCAAACAAAATCAACCTGAAATGATTTTTGGGGGCAAATCCATTACTTTCTAAATCTTAAATATTAATTTGGAAGCTCTTGACATAAAGGGCACTTCAGCAACCAGGGAGTAGATAGAAGTGTTGCATAATTTTTAAAGAAATATGAGCTAGCTCATAAATTTGAATTTGTGTTCCAGCTCAGAATCTAAATCTGGAGGTTTCCAGATCATAGCTTTTGCTTTTCACTCACCTCTAATTTGTGTTGAAGCATAAATAAGACTGAGTGGGAGAGTGGGGTCACAGGGAAGCTAACCCCCTGGGTACAATGACAAGTTTTCTATGATCCATTTTTCTCAGTAGTCAACAACTATCTTCTATACATATAGATTGCTGAGAAGAGGTAGCAAGGTGACTCCTTGGGAACATGATGAACCAGCTTTTAGGCAATGTGTTTAAGTATACTTTTTCTTGCAACCTCCCTTGCCCCCAAATGTGACTGGGTGTCTAACTTTAACCCCAAAGGATGTGTTTCTATTCTACCTGAACCTCCTGAAATACTGAGTATACTTCAGAAACAGAGCTTCCAGAATTCATAGCTCTCTGCTAAGCCTTACCTATGTTTGTAGCTGACAGTCCGTAGATAATAATATTTGCTGAGGTTATATCATAGAGTAAGCAATAAGTTCCCAGTTTGCCCTCAGCTAAACAAAGCTGAATAAGCTAGCCTGCTTTTGCACTTGCTGAAAACTAGAGCAATTTAAGAGATGTTCTATTTATCTTCATTAGTAATGGCTTTCCTTTATCCCTGTAACCAGTTCTCCTTTAAAGCACTGGAAGAGCTGGTATCCTTTGCAGATGATTTTAAAGTTATACAGATAGTTATCTCATATTTACTCACAGCATAAAATGAAATACTTGTGCCTAGAATGGCTTCAACTTGCCAATCTCTAACACCTTGCACATAAGGAAATCCTTTAACAATGGAATGAAGTTCAAACTAAACAGAGCGGAATTGTTTTGAAGGATGGTTCATTTCCTACTTCTGGCTTTTTACTGTTGATTATTTAGGCACTCATTTCACTTTATAAATGGAAACTGAATCATAGTTTACCACTGGAAAATGATTGGAAATCAGAGTCCATTTGAGTCACAGACACAGCTATTTCCTCTCTGAACAGGAAGAGTATGCTCAAATGGTCCTTTCGGGAGCTCTGAATGATAAAAAACCTGTTTCTTGCCTCCTTCAAAAAGATCTGTGTTGTGTTTTCATACTTCACTTAGGAAAAAAAGTCAGGATGTCCCTATTCAAACATGGATGCTAGAGCAGGAAAAAGGAAAGGTGATATACATTCTCTACTTATCTAGACAGCATAAAGTCTGTTTGAAAACCTGGAATAAGACAGACCACCTAGCTTCTAGCTTCTCTTTTTATAAATTATAAATCTTTATTTATTTTCATATATATATATATATATATATATATATATATATATATATACACACACACACAAAAGAAGGCTGGAAAAGGCAGGTCCATGATGGTAGACACCAGCTAGAGTATTTTTGTAAAAAAAATTTATTATAATATGCGATTCCTTTCTGCTCATCTAAAAATTGTGACAATTTTGAAACAATGAAAGCACTCGACCCTTTCCTTCTGGCATTAGCATCTGTCCTTTTCTAAGAGATGAAGAAAGTAGGAGAATTTTGAAGTTTGTCTTAAAAAACAGGTTCAGGGTATTTTTGATAAGTTCTAAACTCCAGAGACTGTAGAGAAATATTTATGTCTGGTTATCTCAGTGAGTCTGAGAGCAGAGGCAGCAGGGTTGGATTGGGAATACTGTGGTTCCTGATGGGATGGAGAATGCAGTTACTAGCCGTTTCACAAGTGCTACAGGGCTGCAGTTCAGACCATTCAATCCCCAGCCATGATCCCCATATGATCCCCATCATATGCACAGAGAAGCCGTTTTCTGTCATGAGGCACTTGATCAAATACCCATTTGTGTCCCAGATGCCTTCAATTGTCTTGACTTCTTTTGAGTGAAGAAACACGGGCACCTCCTACAACACAGTTTAGTTCCTCTTCAATTAGATATCCCTAATGGTTCAACTGAATCACATTTTAAAAACACTTTTTTTTCTTTTTTTTTTCCTATACAGGGACTACAGGTTGACTGGCTTAGACATAAACACCCACACTGAAGACCACTGAAGTTTTTGTCTTTATGGCAAATATTTGTCACAGCACTCCAGAATCCCTTTCACAAATGTTGAATAGGGTGAAGTGCTCTCTCAGGTCCTTTCCTTCAAGCAACTTCCCAGTCAGCTGGTTCCAGCCTGCACTGTTGCACAGGGCTACTCTATCCCAGATGAAGGATTTTGCAGTTACCTTGGTTGACCTTTATGAGGTTCATGTCATCCCATTCCTCCACCTTCTGAGGACCCTCTGAACTGCAGCTCTACTTTGCAGAATATCAGCTGTTTCTCCCACACCACCCATTTTGTTCAGGGTGCACCCCACTCCATCTCCCAAGTCACCAGGGAGAATGGTAAAACGTACTGGCTGATCTCAGTATTGAGCCCTGAGGAAACTGAATGCTGCTGGAGCTTCATAGCACTGAACAAAAACATTTGAGGTTGGCCATCCAGGGAGTTTTCTGTGTACTCACAAGTCCAAACACCCTGATTGTATCTTGTCCTCCTAGATATGGAAAAATCCCTGTTGGTCTCCCCTCACCCACAGAGCCATCTGTCTCTTTAGAGAAGCCAATTAAACTGGTCAAGCACAATTTGTAAATTTGTGCTGGCTGTTTCCAGTCTTCTTGTGTCTCCCATGCCTGGACATGGTTCCCAGGAGGATATGTTTCATTGTGTTTCATCATTCTCCCCTGCCCAGCTCCAGCCCTGGGCACTGGACGCCTCTGCCCAGGGTTGGAGACAGACAAGGACATGGACTTGTGGGTGGACCAGGCCAGGAGGACATGTGGCCAGGCAGGGCTGGGTCTTGAAAAGCTGGAGACCAGCCCTGCTGTGTCATTGTTGAGCCAGGGGCTGGTGGCCAGAGTAGGGTCTTGTGAGCAAGATGGAAGGAGCCCAAGGGAGGGTGTTGAGGGGTGGTGGATGAGAGGTATCTGCACAGGCTTCAAGATATGGAGGAAATCATGACCAGGAGAGAAAATTACAGCTGTATAAGGCCACAGAAAGGAAGGGAATGAAGATCACCACTTTCAGTGCTTCATAGGAGAGAAGGCTGGGTATACTTTGCAGAGCAGATCCAAGTAATATCTGTTTGAAGCCACCCTGCCACAGAGGACTTGAGCACTCATCTGGTCCTGCTGCAACTGATCCCTCCACAGTCTGGATGGTCAGAGAGGAGAGCCACAGTGAAAGCTGATGTGCTGCTCATCAGTGTTCACCTGCCCCCAAAGAGATTGCCATCACACTTTCCACACTTGCTCACACCTCGGTAAAAAAAAGCAAATCATTCTAGTTTCCACATCTTTTTTATTCTGTTCCCTACTTACGATGCATTTCTGTAGAAATGCTTCTATAAAGAAGCCTCTGCTATTCTGACGACATTATTCTGACAAGCACCTCAAACTAAGCAATCTGAGCAGCCATTTGCCTGATTTCCTGACCTTTATGCTTCCAAGAAAGGCTGTACGTTCCTGTGTGGCCAGTAGAATTCACTCCTTGGTGTAGAAATAATGGCTTTGATGTAGGAGATAGCAGAATGCCACAAGAATTAATTTTAAAAATGCCTATGGCTCAGGATAAGGCAAGAAAAATAGCTAGGAAAAGAGTCTTTAGCTAGAATGATGAATCCTCCAAAGGGAGCATTGTGGCCTTTGATAAAACAGAATCAGACAATGGGATGTGCTATTGTAAACACAAGTTTGGTCCTATGCATTACTGTGCAGGTTTTTTCTCAGAGTTAAGTTTCTTCGTAGTAGCTGGTGTGGGGTTTTATTTTGGATTTGTCATGAAACATGTGTTGATAAAACAGGGGTGTTTAATTATTGCTGAGCAGGGCTAATATAGCATCAATGCATTTTCTGTTTCTCACCCCACCCCACCAGTGAGGAGATTGGAAGGAGCCACCCAGCAAGGAGTTGGGAAGGAACACAGCCAGGACAATGACCCCAACTGATCCAATGGATATTCCATAACATGTGGTGTCAAGCTCAGCATGTAGAGCTGGGGGATGAAGGGGGAAGGGGGGTAATTTCAGAGGAATAACATTTGTCTTCCCAAGTCACTGTTAAAAATGAAGGTTCTCTGCTTTCCTGGAAATGGCTGAACACCTGCCTGCCTGTGGAAAGTAGTGAATGAACTCCTTGTTTTTCTTTGCTCCAGTGTGCTCTTTCTGCTCTACCTATAACTGTCTTTATCTCTACCCATGAGTTTTCTCACTTTTACCCTTCAGATTCTCTCTTCCATCCATCCCACCAGGGGAAGAATGACTGAGTGTCTGTGTGGGGCTGATCTATCGACTAGGGTTAAACCACCACAGTTACTAATATCCTGCATTTCCATACCTTCAGCACAGTGTTCAGAGATCCTGTGTGACATGAGATACTTGCTATAACATGTGCAGAAGCACTTTCATCATCTCCTTCCTCCACATCTCCAGTTTAGAATTTGTTGTCAAATATCAAGGGGATTAGTTTCAAATGTCAAAAGCAGATGTGAATTTATGAGCAAAGCCTTTTTTTTTTTTTTAGAATATATATAAACCTGCATTTCAAAGACCTTAGATAAAGAAATATGAATCAGTTCAGACCATTCCTGTTTGGCAAAGCTATTTAATATTCTAGACTGCTGGTCTGCAGGCATCCAAATGGAATGCTAATTATCCACTTTCTTCCCCAGCTAAAAGCTTCACTGAGGTTGACAGAAGGAAAGGCACTAGACTGTTGAACAACAATACCATGCTTTCAGTGAGAAAGACAACTATAAAATGTTTCCTGCAGCCTAATTCTTCCAGCATCAGCTGATCCTTTTTCTAGTCCCTACTTGACACCAATTAATCTCTCCTCTATGGCTTACTATTTCCTAGGGCCTTAGCTCTTATTCCTTTACTTTATGCTGGATTTAAAATGGAGGTTGGGAAGAACACATAGAGTCTCAATCACAGCAGACTAATGCATTAAAATTCCTCCTAATCAGATGAGATGTCTTTCATTCCAGTCTTTCCTTGCCCAGCAAAGGTATTTCCAAGATTGCTAGTTACCTGGAAGGTCTCCATCTTCTTTTCCTTAAAACAAATAACCCATCTAAAAAGCAGAGGAAAGTTCACCATGTAATGCCAAAGTTCACATGTGCCAAGCCAAAGAAACACCAAGGTAATACAAAGCATAATTTTTACTGTGCTTCCCCACCAAGAATATTTAGGCTAGATTTTTGTAAGGCCAGAATATTTAGGCAAGGCTTGTCAGGAAGGATAATGTTACATGATACATTTGGAAATAGTCAAGCTTTGGACTTCCCCTATCCATAATGTACATGCATGAAAGGTTTTATTATTGTCTAAGAAAACATGTTAAATCTTTTGACAATTTCAATTAATTTCCTTTGAACCATGGTAATCAAAATATATTTTTATTATGCTTTTTGTTAACAGCTATCAATATCAACATGCAAGAGCAATTTATATATTGATGCCCTTGAATAACATGCAGGTTAACATATATAGCATAGTCTATTCATAATGATTTTTTTTTTTACAAAACGCTTTATTATTAAAATTTGCATTTGATGCTTTTGGAGATCAGTCCAAAGTAAAGTAAGCACAAGAGTAAACTAGGTACAAGTTAATAACTCAAAGATATCTTTAATCACTGGAAAGGTAAGTTATAATAGTTCATTCTCTAGGTTATAAGTACATGAAGTACACTCCAAGCCAAAGTACGGACCTCCTGTCAGTGTTATCCTCTCTCTGGAAAAGTAAGGATTAATTTGAAATCACTCTTTTAGGCTGCAGCTTCAAGAATTGCAAAACTGATGCAACAGCTTGATCTGTGAAATAAGGAATTCAGGCTTCAGTCTTCCTTTTTCCTCTTCTACCAGGTCCTGGCCACATGCTCCCATTTGGTTCCAATTCTCAGCTCAGAGAAGCTGTCAACCTATAAAAACAAACAAACAACCCCCCCCACCAAAACCCAAACAAACAAACAAACAGGAAAAACAAACAAAAACCCTAACAGGAAAAGATGAATAATTTTCTATTGGACCATAAAACAGAACTGTTTATATAAGAGTTCAAAAAGTATCGTGACCAATACGAAGAGGGACAGAGGGTTATGATTCCTGGAGCTGGGAAGAAGGTAAGAAAACTTCTGAGCTAAAGAAGGGAATGATAGACCTGGTCTTTTGGAGAGTACATTCAATTAGGACCACACAAGTGTCCATGAAAACACAGCCTGAGATTACACAGGGAAAAGTGGTTCTTCCCAGAGACTGTTAGGCAGTTCTCTGAAGTCCAGTGTCTCTTTTTATGTTTTATTTACGCTTTCTTTTAAATTTGCATCTCTTCTGAATATGTCCAGGAGAAAAGGTCTGAAGTGACACTGGCAGGAACCAGAGCACATCTTCCTTGTCTACCTCATTCTCACAGTTTCACAGCTCATTTCAATCTGGAGCATTTTTCTGTTTGAGTGCTTCACTCTCCTCTTCTGAATCTTTCTGAACTCTCTGGTTTCATCAACTCATGTCTGAGTTCCTAAGTACAGCAGAAGCATCCACAGATCACATTTTTTAAATAATTGTTCCCATATACAGTGTACAATGCAACATAAGCATCCATTAGGCTCCTCCTATCAACATTCCCACTTTCTTTGCACTTTCAGACCTAAGGGCCTTTTTCATCATTTGCACAGATTCAGCTCTGCTGATTCTGAAACATAAAAATATTATTTACACTTCATTTGTATGTGCTCAGTATGAAGAATTGGAACAACAGCTGATAAACCGTGTTTTGTTTCATGGCCAATATGGCACATGTAAAACTTGTGGAGCAGCAGCTGAAAACCTGTGTTTTTGGTTTTGAGACCAATTTGACATCTTTTAGCAATTTTTTTGGGCAGCAATTCAGAAGGCTCTGATACTTCCCCCTCCCCAGATACCAATCTGGTATCTTTCTATCTAAGTTTTTTTACACCTTTTGTCTGTGGAAATCAATAAACGAAGTCAGAAAATAATTTTGTTTGCAAAAATAAACTGTTATGGAAATTTCTAGTATCATTTTTGGCTAATGTACAACTTTAAATCCAGGGGTTTCATCTTTACTTGCCTATGTTATTTTATGTTTATTATATTTTATCTTAAAAATTTAATTAATTTTTCTTTTGAAATATGAATCTCAAGATGGATATGTTCCAGGCACATATTTAAGTGAATAATTAGCAAAATTTTACTACAGAATTTGAAGGGTGATTGCTGAGGCTATTGAATTTTTTTTATAAGGCCTCAGATATTTTTTATACACCTGTTTCATTTTATGTAGTTTTTATCAACCTGCCATTCATGAAAGGTGACAAACTGCTACCTTATGCCAGGAGTTCACTGTGAATTTAAAGCTAGTGCCAGTCGTGATAATCCTCTGAGCAGTTTTGTTCTCCCAGCCACATGTAACAGATTAACTGCATTGCAGCTTCCATATTTAAAAGCCTTTGTCAAGCAAGGAATCTAATTCTAGAGTAAGAGATATCACATGTACTTTTGCTAATCAGGGACAGATATGAAAATAACTTTAATTTTACATGGATATCAAACAGTGCTTTATATCGTGATAATAACACTTCATTTTATTTGATGTACCCTGTACTAAAACATAACTGAGAAGGTTGTAGGTATGATTTAAATATTTTGTTTCCCTTAGCTTTTAGTTATTGACATGTACTGTTCTGCATTGCTGCTCCCTGTTCTGTTTAATTGAATATCCTAAATAAAATAATGAAAAAAAATGAAACAAAAATTCTTTCCAGGATTGACACTTTGCTGGCAAACTTAATTTACTTCAGTATAACATATTTGTTAAAGTAGAATTTAGATTTCATTTTTGAAAGACAATGCCAAATACATTTTCCTGGAGAAAAAGACCATTCCACCATCTCAAATATATGGCAGTAGTATACCGCAGGAAGAGCATGGATGCTTATTACATCATTAGTTCCTACATTCATTATTTGCTCACTGTGATTATACAGAATGCTTTATAGGATGTAAAGATGTGATTTCCTCTGTCCTAGAAGAATCTTTGGTAAGTACAACCATATGAGTCTCTTAAAGTGGCACTATTTATAGATAGTGGAACTATACATGCCAATAAGTGAAATTAAATATAAGGGATATCCCAATATGGTGCTGAATTTTGGCCTTATGAAAAATTAAACACCCCTTGAGAATGTGGTAAATGCATAAGAAACAGAACAAAAAATAGCAAATATAGTATAATTGTTCTGCTGCTCCTTCTATGAACATGTTGAGTGTACATACTGGCTATTGTTCTTTTCCCTTTATAAGATAAAATTTCTATCAAGTTTGAACAAATTTAATGTTTCTGGTATGCCTCATGAGCAAAATCCTGTGAAGCAGTAGACACTATAGCATCCCAGAGATTGTTACTTCTCAGACAACATCTAAGTTTTCCGTGCCAACTCTGAGATAGATATCAAGATCTATTTTCAAGAAAAAATATTTATTTTTCCCTTCATAAAACTGTTTTCCAGGCAAGATATATGAGCTGCTTTGAAAAAGGGGTTGCTTTTTCTTTCCAGAGATTTTTCACAACAGCAGATCAGCCCCTGACATCTCGGGTTAAGCTATCTCAGCATAATCACTGATACCACAGGGTTTGCAGGAAGCAAAAGGAGCCCTGTGAAGGTTTCAGGTCAAATATTAATCTACCTGACAGGAACATGTCTGGAAAGTTTCATCTTCAGCATTCCAGTGATGCCTAAATCCTTCCCACCTGCTGGAATGACACTGACTTCCAAATTATAAGGTAATTTATAATTTAAAATTTACATTTAAAAGTCTGTTTGAAAAAGAGGTTTTATTTGTTTCCTATAACTCTGTAAACTTACTAGCAAGCAAGGGCTGGAAACTGAGATTTTTTTCAACTGTTTCTTAGTTTCTTTTTCCTGCTTCAGAGAGAAGCTCGGTCTCAGATGCAAACTTCTAAAGTCCCTAAAAGATACCATTTCTCTGTTCTGTGGCTGGGAATGGATAACACTGATTTAATCTATGTACATGGCATTTTTTCTACATTGGGGTAAAAAACCACAGCAGTAGCTTTACTGTTCCAAAAAGCACTTCCTTTTTTACAAAAAAATCAGGCAGAATCAGGAATATTAATACTGTGTTGCATAACAGATGCACTATGTCAAATGAGTAAAATATTTCTGCCTTAAGAAAGTTTCCATGCAAAAAACACTTTAAGAACTTTACCTATTTTACTTCTGTACAATTCAAGGTAAGATGATTTTTTTATTATTTTTATTTTTACTATTATTTCCTTGCTGCAGCACAAAAGGATAGAGTATGCTTAGATTACAAAGCTGAAGTATGTTACGGGAAGTGGAAAAGACAATTTTCCTGGAACACAGAAATCCAGAGCAGATGGAGCTCTCATGAATACAGTGTCAGACATTTCAATAATGGTTGAAAAATGGATCAGCTAAAATTAATTCCTACAAAGCATAATGGAAAAGGTCTTATTCCCATGATCCATACTCACAGGTGTATGTGCAGTCCTCAGTATATCTCTTTCAGTCTGATTCCCATATTATCTCATCATCTTACAAGAACATACAAAAATATATCTCCAGAATATCAGCCAGTGTAAGTTCTAAAATGTGTGAAATCAAGGAAAGTCTCCCCTAGGAAAGTCTTTGCCTAACATATAGGAAAGCCTTTGCCTAATTTTGTATATTTGCAAAATTCAATTTAGAATTATTTCTTATTTAATTCATTTTTGAATCTTTGAAATACCACAGCTTTTTGTATACATATCCTCAATTGCTCTTCACAATTCCCAAACTTCCTCTCATTTACTTGTAACTACTTAGTACAAACTGATGATGAATTATCTGATAGTCATCACAGAATATGCTATTATTGACAAAAGAACTATTCTGATCTGCTACACCCCTTTTATGTTAATGTAAATCTGTAAATTTCAGGAAAGTCACAGGACTCATTTATGCATGAGGTCTGATCTCTTTCATCTTCATTAATTAGGAGACACCAACTAATACCCTCTTATTTGATATACTTATAAACCTATTAATTGCTAAAAGGTCAATTGAGCAGATATGTCAGCTGAGTTGTGTGCAAAGGCAGTTGATTTTACCCTTAAATGAAGGATAGAATCAATTGCGGAAATAATTTTGTACTCCATGATCACATTGAATTTATCCAAGAATTTTTGTTAAACATTGGCTCCAGTAGAACTGTTTCCCAGTATTCTAAAACTATCTTTGAGGCATTGCTCTGGAGGAAATTGTGGGATTCTTCAGAAGACAAATTTGAGTAAACCCAGCCTGTTTAGAAAACTGAGATATCCTAAAAGTGTACAGTAAGAATTTTCTCCACTAGCTTAAAATATAAACTGAAGACACCTACACCTGAGGTAATCATTCTCTTTTGAGCTTGTCATTACAGGGATGTAAGGGCAAGACTCATCTGGTCTAGCTTACACTGAAATTAAATGCATTAACTGTGCTAATTTTTTTCTCCAGTAACTATGAAGGGAGTAAGGATGACTAGATAACACATAAATGTCTATATCCTAGGTAACTAAAACTAGCTGCTATGTCTCCCACACCACAGATCTCAAAGAATTACCCTTGTACTCAAGCAACAAAAAGAACCCAATTTTCAGGTTATTTCTAAAATTAAGAGGGAAATCATATGTACACCTAGTACTTGAAACTACAATAGGAGAACAGTTAGAGGAATTGAATGTGAACAAAGCTGGACAGACAGAGAAAGAAGCACTGGTTAAAAATTTGGGATTAAACGAGATTTGTAACAGAATTTCTCCAGGTCCTATTCTGTGCTGATTTTATTCATTTTTTTGTAAAAATAATTTGTGCACATGATTAAGCGACTAACAAGACCTCTCCATGAAAATCATACTGTAGTGCAGGTGGTTCTTTATGACACAGCAAGGAGGAAATCTGTGTCACATTGGCCAACACAGTTATCTAAGGCACTTCCATCACATTCTGAGAAGTCCAGGAGTTGGACTTTGATGATCCTTGTGGTCCCTTCCAGCTCCAGACAGTCTGAGTTAATGTCCATCCATCACCACTGTCATTCTATTAGTCACCTCAAAAGGCCCAGAGAAGAACAAGTAGGGGATGTAATTTTATCATCAAAAGTTACATTCTAAATAGAATTTTCTATAAAATAAGTTTTCATCATCTTGAAATAGCAGAAGGCAAGAAAGACCTGAATATCCTTATTCTGTCAAATAGTGTCATGTGACTCTAAGCAGGCAAAAATAATCCTAGTGTGCTTCAGGCAAAGTGATAGAAATAGAGATGTGTTGATGTCATTATATAAGGTGCTAGAAAATTCTCCTCTAAAATACTGGATCCAGTCCATGTTCAAAGACTGTGAATTTAAACTAGAACAAACTTGGAGAATAACCACTATACAGATCTGTAAAATAAGAGTGGAGATAATATATATGAAATATCATAAATATCTGTAAGCAAACTTGGTGCAAACCACCAGAGAGAAAAAAAGAGCTATTAAGTTAATAGATACTGTTGGCACAGTAGCAAAATGGTGTGAAGCAATAATGAACACGTTTAAACTGCAAGTTAGGAAATTTCTAATACCAGGAACAGCTTTCAACCAGAAGCTGGAGGGTGAGAAATCTTAGCCAGTTTTATAATGAGTCTTGCAGAATTTCTAAACAGGTTTCAGTTGCCTATAACAGGGAGCAGGGCTTTATGACCCACTAAGTTTTTCTGGCCTTATGCCAAAAGATGCAGAAAGCACTGGTCAAAGAAATTCTGCTTGTTCATTTAAATGGGAAGTTTTCACATAAGTTTTATAGGTATGAACACTGGTTATATGTTTACTTTCATGGTATTAAATGAATGCACTCATTGGTGACTGTTATTTTGAAAATTTCTTATTGTACTTCAGCATTATCTTTAATTGTACCAGTAAAATTAGTTGTTTTCATTTATAGTTGGGCTATAAGTGGCATGGGTGTGAGATGTGCTTTTTATTATTCATATATGTATTCATAATAAGACAAAAGAGAAAGGAGACATGCTTAGGTTGGGTTTGGTTTTATTTTTTTTTTGCTTGCCCTTTGGCTTTTCCTATGTTGCTATATGTTGAAATACACTTTTATTCATTGCATGATAATGTTCCACCTTTGTTCCTGAAAAAAATAGAATTCAAGCCTTCCAAAGCTGAATAAGCTACATTTGTAATTATTAAACATCTGCAGTATGTCATGTAATTGTTTCTGTGCATTTTGTTTAAGGTAATTGTTTTGCTTATTTATGTTTATTGAGGAATGAAGATAATTTTTATAAAAATTAATAAAATCAGGAAACTCAGTTATTTATTACTATAGAAGCCATTTTAACAGTCTTTTCAAAAAGACATAAGTAAAAATCCTTTAATTGCTACTGTCAGACAATATGCTTTTCAGGTCTGGTTACATATGCTAAGAGTAATGGCCATTAAGTGTTATTAATTACTTCCATATGAACAAAAATAATATAATAATAACTATAAAATAGTAATTAGTGGTATAAATAGTAATTAGTAATATCTATTAGCACAGATTTATATTTATTTATATCACTGCCTCCTACTCTGATTTTCTCTTTCTTTTTCTTTTCAGTTTTCTTTTGTTTCCCTAAGTGTATTCCAAATTCAGTCTATACAAACCTGGCTTGGGGTCACAGAAATTAAATGGTGAAAAAGCTGAAATCAGTGGAACAAAGATGAATTTCATTTATATTCATCTTGTTGAGAACAAGGTTCTACACAAATAATAAAATTGTTTTTGTCATGATCCAGAAGACTGGGCTAGCAGTATGGCTGGAGATGGAGTACATCATTAACTAAAATTGGGATTTTAATAAGCAGTAGGGCTTACTTCTGTGTTTGAGCAGAAAAATACCACAAGCAACATCTGCTGTCTCAGATAACTTCTATCATTTTTTCCCTGAAAGAATAAAGGCTACTGAAGATTTAAAAGCTGTGAAAAAAGCAAAATGATATTAGGTCACTTGGCCCAAATCCCAGATTAAGTCAACCACTGCCCCTAGAAGAGAAACTTGAATTCCCAGCTCTCAAGGAGACATGCCAGCCACTGGGAAACATCATTTCTTCAGAGTTGATTTAAAAGAAAATAACCCAGAAAAAGAACCCAAGATTCCAAATTCCAGAAAGAAAACTTTACTTTGTCTTCTAAATCTGAGGAGGTGTGCTGCAATTTTTACATTTTTAATTCTAGTTTTTAGGCAGTGAATGTTATAATACTTAAGAGCTGTTGGATTTTTAGTGAATAAAAAAGGGCCCACTATTGCAAAAGGATGAGTACTTTCTCCATTACAGGATACCAAATTGCTTTGTACCAGTGTGCTAAAGTGTACATAAAATCTGCAAGCCATCATTAAGAGTGTGTGCAGATGTGTACTACTCAAACAGGTATGCCCATAAAAAAGGTTGCCATTTATTCACATCCAGCTGGTCATTACTGCATCTTTGGCAGAATTTATTACCCCCATTTAAATTTGCTTACAGAGATGGTCGCACGAGCACTTTGAATCTTCTGAAGTAAGTGAGCTGAAATATTTTGGCTAATGGATCTCATCATTAGTACTGAAGCAAATCAGGCACCAGACACTATGAACAACAACTGGATCCAGACCAGAAAGAAATAACCTGGTTGTTGTTTCCAAGTGATATACCTTTACAACATATTGTCACAGAGTTTAATTCTTCACCAAATCTGAATGACAAATTTAGAAATTACAGATAGAAGGAGGCCAGAAAGAGACCTTAAGAGGGCATCTCATCCCTTTCTATCTCCATATTTCTGTGTCATTCCTGACAAGTTCTCGTCCACCTTGTTTTTCGATAACCTCCAGTGATGGAAACTTCACTGCCCAGGCAATGCATTCCAGTGCTGCACTAGCCTTTCTGTTAGGAGTTTTTTTCTGTCATCTGATCTAATCTCCCTTGTGCTAATTAGAAACCCTTGCTGAAATCACAATATATTGCTCAGTAGGCCCACATCCCTCCTGAGCTGTGCCCAAAATCAGACATTAGTGCTCCAGCTGACACATTACTAGTGCCAAATACAGCAAATATTTCAGCTGAATTAGAGATAACACTCCTGTTTACTTTTTTCTTTTTTCAGAAAGGCATAACATTCTTGACTCTTGTCCAGCTTGTGAGCCACAGTAACTCTCAGAACTTTTTGTTAAGCCAGACATATTTAGCTTTTACCCACAGAGAAGAATTCTCTGTGTGTCATTTTATAACTGTGTCTATTTTCTCTGTGGAGCTTTTGAAAGACTGTGATCCTACCTAATAACACAATCTGCAATGAGCCAGAGACTGGATAGGTAACACCCTTAAAACCCTCGCAACTTGAAAAATTCTACAATTCTCTGACTTTCTGAGATAATTTTGAACTCGGATTCTATCCTACTATGTACTCAAAGGTTGTCCATCTGGTATCATTTGCAACTTTAATAAAATGATGATATCCTTGCCTTTCGATTATCACAAAAACTTGGCACAGTTTTTATTTCAGGACACACCCTTTATTCCAAAATTGGATATATTCCTCCAGATTAACTAGGAACCACTAAAATAGTCATGAAATGTGGTAACTGCCATGTAACTGTAATGATTTTCCTTGCTCAAATAAGTGTATGAGGTCTGAAACCCGCCCAATGGCACCATATGTTAACCAGTGGCTTCTTCTTCAGGATGGATCTGTGCTGTCCCCAGAGTTTTACTCACTCCCAGAAGATCTAACATAAATACCACCCAAGTCCAGGTCTTTCACCCTCCTTCCCAGAGATGTATGGTGTCTCATCTCTTCAGTGTTATTCCCAGCACTATTACAAGTTCCTACGTGGAAGAACATCAGCATGAAGCAGCATCCTCTGGGGCAGATGAGCCTCAGCAAATTCTTCATAGCATCCTGGATTAAGAGTACTGTCAGGGTATACAGCTCATGGGATGTCAAGGCCAGTACTCACAGGCATCACTTCCACTCTCTTAGGACTCAACTGTTAAATAATTCTGTCTTTCACTTAGTTTTTACAGTTCTGCACTGCAACTCACGGCCTCTTGCCTCTTTACTACGGGAATGATAAACCATATGCTCTCTATAATACCATCCTGGTACTATGGAGGTAGATTCTGCCTTAAATGGAGAACATCAGACTCTAAAGAGCAACCAGCTGTAGTCAGCTTCAAAAACTCCTTTCCTCTTTTCCATTCTGCCTAGCTTCCTATGGGACCATGCTTCTTCTAATTAGATCTGACAGTCAGTGATTGCAATTAAAGCCTCCAGATTGGTGTACAGCACCTCCTGTTCTCTAAATCTCCTTGTGGAAATAATGTATGGACTCTTGCAGCTTTAAACAGTAGCCTGCTTTTTTTTCATGACTCAGCTGCTACAGTTTCATGCAAGCTCACCAGCTCCTAGGTTTCACACCAAAATGATGGCCTTGGTCCTCAAAGTGGGTCATTTCTTTGCTCCTGTACCCCAGCAGCAGAGTTCTGAGAATAACAAAGCAATTTCTTTGACATCTCTGGTTTTGCTGGGAGATGAAGAGCTGAAAATGCATCCAAGACTTCATTTCTTAACATCTTTTATTTGACAGAAAAAGTAACTAGTGAATTTTCTCTCCCCACAAAGTCCATCTCTTGGGTTTGAACATGGTCTCTAAAAACGGAAGTAATCATTTCAAGATTGTTCTTTGTTTAGGTGTTTGAGTAGTGAAAGACAACTCAACTATATGAATGTGTAGATACACAGTTGGTAAAAAACAGAAACAGTGTAAGAAAAAGGGTGGAGAGGAAAAAAATTAACAGCTTTGTTACTGTGTGTAAATCCAGTCCAAAGCTCCACAGACAAATTAAGTGAAGAAACAATAGTTTTAACTGTGCCAGTGTGGCTTTGTAGCCACTGCTCAGGTGATGTCAGGAATACCTGTGATACTGGACTAACAGAAGATGCACAAAAGGTGTATCAAAGTGGCAGAATGGGTACCTCCTTGTACATGTAGTTTTTTTCCTAGAGGCATTGATGTCTGTTCAAGCACTTTGTAGAATTTAGGGAACACTGTTAACACTTCTCTCTTTCCTGCAGCCCCATTAGATAATTTAATCTGGAAAAGGTGATGTGATGGTTCAGTTGTCTTCTTTTCTTTGCAACTTCCTTCCATTAGCTGAAACGACTTTACAAATGACATGAGATTGTCTTCACTGAGATCTGTTTAAGAAGTTGAATGTAGGAAGCAGAATTTGAAGACTATGATCTTTAAAATTTGAAGACTTAAATCTTTTGGGAATTATATAAGTACCTGTTATTTCCATAAATTACAATATGGGACATTTTGAGACAAACGTTCTCAAGAAAACTTGTAAAACTACTCTAAAACTTAGTAAAATTCAACTAGCTGTGCATGCGGGACAAGGCGTTTATTTGCTAGGGGGAAAAAACCTCCAAAAAACTCTTGGAGGTTAAAACCATCACTAGAAGGTTTTAAATTTTTGTTTTTCTTCCCTCCCTTACTAAATCCTGGATCAGCCAAACATCTATGTGTTTTTATCTAAGTCAAGTGACAGCATTGTAAACCTAACCTCATCAACATGCTGTAAATGGTTTGAATTAATTAATTTCCTCTGGAAATCTGTTGTATCCTGCATTTCACTTTAACCCCCTATGAAGAAGGCCCAGTGTGGAAGTATCAGTTAGCACCAAAAGCACAGCTCAGTGACAACTTTGTTGTTAATGAAAAATGGTTACTGCTGCACACGGAAGCCCATTGATGTTGATACGGTCAATGCTCCTGTGAGCAAACATCTGCTCTGTGTTAGATGCTGATTCTAATTCTCAGTCAATATTTTTGGACACTGCTATTGTTGATAATTTATTGATACCCAGAACCTGGGTGTTCTGCAAAGCTGTTTTGATGTATGTAAAGCAACATTTATTTCATAATAATTTATTAATATTACTTCAACGTATATTGTCATGTTGGTTTGGTTTGTATAGACCCATGTCATTAATACCTACACACTTGTTTAGGTCCCATTTGGCTCTCTTAAATGTTCCCATTTGAAGAACACTACCACTGTTCACTTGTGTGTTCTCTGTTCAAATCTGCCAAGATGTGGTAATAGAAGTACATGCAAAGAAGACTTTTCCATATCCAAAATAACATTATAAAATTAAGCCTCAGTAATCCACATCATAGGAGTAAGGGGACTGGAGACAAGAAATATCCACACTGTCAAAGTTTAAATACTTTCCTGCAATGCCTGTATTTGGAAGATTTTTTTAATAAAATGGCAAAATACATTTTATACTTATTTGATAGTAAGGAAGGAGCTGCCATCTACCAGACATTTGTAAGAAAAACTATATTGGAACCCATGCTGGTAATGTTACAAATGATAAAAGTTAACAAGAGTGTTCTGGCAGTTCAAGCAACAGTGAGCTTAATTGATTAAACTGAGGAATTGCACTGCTTGAGAAAAAGGGTGTCAGCATGAAGAGGCTGTTAGAACAAGCAGAACACTTAGACAGGGCAACAAGGGAAGAAAAACCCAGGTTAAGAATAATTACACTAGTACAATTTTCCATCTGGACATTTGGATTTTAATGGATAGGGAGGCAAAAAAGCTCATGAAGCCGGACAAGTGAAGACAGAGAATGGCAACAAGAGTCAGGGAGTGGGGGCCAGAGAAACAGTGGATATGAGAAGTCAGACAAGGGGCAAAGTAAGCAACTAAACTGTGAGTGGAGGAAGGAGTAGAACCAGGCTTGAATCCCAGGTCAGGTGGGGAACCAGGTGAGAGAAGACTTCCAGACTGGGCTGACATTAGGCAAAGACTTTGTGAGCAGAAGGCAAGAACCAAATGTACTCTGACCCTGAGAATGGCTGGACTAAGGGATTTAAAAGAGGTACACTAGGGAGAAATAATTCATACTGGTGCCACTGAAAAGAGGGTAAAGGTGTGGGGGCAGAATAAAAGGTTCTTAGTAAAAATCCCTAATTATTTCCATCTTAATTTTAGAGTGCATTACTTTGTATCTTTAAATGTGGGGGTATAGCTGTGCACTGTATATAGTATATGCACTGTAAATCTAGTTGATCAGAAGGAGGCTGTGGTTTGAAAATTTGTTAAGCAATGAGAAGATCTTGAACATCCTCTTTTATAAAGAATCCTTAGTTGCTATGGAAGCAGTTTCAAAAGTCCTTTGTTACAATATGTGTTTTCTGCTAATAAAGAAAAAGGAGGTCATACATTTTTGGCTCAAAGTCAATAACCCAGAAATAAAAAAAAATAAAATTTATCACTGAAGGGGGGGAGAATCAGAGAGTTAGGCAAAAACATGCTGCCCATAGGGAAAAGACAGTCTGCCACTACGGAAAGAGGAGACAGGTAGGAAAAAAAGAATGTACATTTTAAGAATAGTTTTCACTTTCTACTAGTTATCTATTTGCAGAAGAACAAACTTCATGGGGAGGGGAAGGGCAAGCCTGGTCTGCAGTCAGAAAATCAGAGCTATGCAAACTAAGGATGCACTGAAAAATTCGGAAAAATCCATCTATCTGTTCCAGAGGGCACTTTTCTTACACTGCTCAGAAAGGTGTCTGAGCAGTTTTCAAGAAAAGAGAAAGAGGCAGTTCATCCCAGGATGAACTTTCTCTTTTCTTACTCCACAATACCAAGGGACTGTGTTTAGCATCAGTCTACAGTTCAGACTCTGTGGCTTCAAGAAAAGGAGAGTGGAAGGTGTGGGCTTGCTTTTTAAACTTCTTTTTAATTAGTTAGAAACTCCTGGTTGTGGGTCACCAGAGAAAAATCTGCCTTGGCAGTTCTATGCTGGAGAAGCTGCATTGACCCTGGGGAGAGAGGACCCTGCACAGCTGGCATGAGCCAGGGAGACTCTGGGACAGCAGAGCAGGGACACCAGAGCAGGGGTGGCATCTTCCAAGGCAGCCAGGGCCCATCTGAGCTGCCTGCACTGCTGTGAGTGCTGCAGCCCCATTGTGCGCTTGCATCTGAGCCTGGGGAGGAGGGGCACACACTGCTGTGAGAGGGGCCCATGTGGGTGGACTGGGGCTGGAAAGCATATGTGAAAAGCAGATGTGGTGTGTGTTCCTGAGCAGAGCAGAGTGTGACAGCAGGGGCTTGGGAAAGAAGTCTCAGTAATGACTGTGTTAAGATATTTAATAAAGAAGTTACCTAGTGTAAATAAATCCATATGTTTTGTAATCCATAGTCCCATTCTGCTTCAGCATCTGGCAATGTGGGGATTTAGCAGTGATAGAATTAATGGTATAGCTCCCTATGATATTTAATGAGGAGTAGAAAACAATTAATGACTTATTTAAAATGACAGTTTCAAGAATAGTCTTCATTAAGGAAGGCTCACAATTAAAGGAGATGATGGTTGCTAAAAGCCAGGAAGAATTAAACTAAACAAGAACAACTTGGAAGAAGGATGCACATGCATAAGTATGTGCCTTTGTCTTTATGTACTATTATAACTAGGAAGGCTCAAAACTTGTCAGAGAAGTGATTTGGGGAAGAAAAGAAACATTTTGGCTGTATCGTGCTTTCTGTGCTAGAAGTACCCATTTTATCTGACTTTTATTTAGTTTTGCCAATCTTTTTCTGCCCTCTTAATTCCCTTTCTCACAACCAAGCAGCAACTTTGTCAAAAAAGAGCAAGAATGGACATGGAACAGGTGGTGTGGGGGCTTTTTGCTAGAAAATACTGACAAAAAGTGTTTCTAATTTGCTTGCTTTGCCAGTGAACTTTTCAGGAGAAATAAATAACCAGCTATGTCCTCAGTCTCTATGGATATACTAGGTCAAGTAGCTTATACACAGAGTTCCTGTTTGCCCCTAGTTCTAACCCTGTAAAACCACAGAATCATAAAATGTTAAGGGGTTGGAATGGATCTTAAAGATAGGCTGAAGTCTTATTTCAAGAAAATAAGGAACAGCTTCTAGGATAGCATTGTCAAGCTATTGCTTCTTTTTATTTATTTATTTTTTTAAGTAGAAAGTTCTTTAAAACACTCACCAAAGAAACCACTGGAAAGAAAACTGAAAATTACCCCTTTAATCATTAGGAGTCTGGCCATGAATATTCAACTCTGCTCTTTTCCCCTGACTCTTTTCTTTCTCTGGAATTGTGGTCAGTACTATTCATCATTTTCTTAAGGTTGACCACATCTTAGATTATGTGGGATGCCTCTGAGATTGTTTTGAAAGCATGCAAGTTCATAAGAAGAGTGATAGTTGCAGTAATACTTCAGCACACTCAAGGAAGCCTGTGACCCCTCTTCAAAAGGGATGAGACACTGCCAAAGTAATTTAAATAATGTTGTCCAGAAAGCTGTTTATTATTTCTGCAGTTATCTGAATGTCCTTGTTGATGAAAGTGTTCTGCAATTTTCAGTGTTTCTTCACAATTTCACACATCTCTGACTTTCCCAAGGGAGGAAAATATCTACAAACTTAATACAAAGTAAAAATGTGAAATAGGAACATTCATAGTTTGCTAATCATCATTATAATAACCAGGTGTGTTCTGGGGAATTACAGTTGCCTGCGGGCCACAGAGTTGCTCAGCTATTTCCTACTGGTTTTGCCCCTTCAGGAAAAGGAGTGTCAGGACCTTCCTCTCCCCGCTGGCTGGTTTGTGGGAGGGTGGTTTAGGGAAATGACAAAAGAGAGTGAAATGGGTTTGCTGCCAGTAGCTAGCCCTAGGGGACACAGGCATATTGGTAGTTAGAGCTTTGCCACGGCAGAGATTTCTGAATTTAAAGAAAAGTGCTAGTTCTTCATTCAGCCAGGCACCCCAGAGGCTTCAGTGGATACAAAACAAACGTGCTACATGCCGCTACAAATTTTTACATTCACGCTAGCTTGAACTTCCCCTGAAAAAAAATGCAGTCCTACAGGATTTCTTATAAAACCATTATTCCTGTCCCAGTGCAGCGGGTGGCGGGGGAGGGCGGGCTCCCTCTGCTCCTGCGGGCCGGAGGGGCCGGAGGTGCCGGAGGTGCCGGAGGTGCGGCTCAGCTGCCCCGGGCTGGAGCCCGCCGGGGAGAGGAGCCCGGGGGCCTCGGGAGCAGCTGCCAGCCGCAGCCGAGCGGCACAGGCTCCTTGATGGACACTGCCCTGTTGGGAGATTAGTGCGGCAGAACGCTGCCATATGCTCCCTGCTCCACCGAATCCCCTGCACTCCCCTGGCACACGGACACAAAACCTTCCCAAGCAGCCCCCAGAGCAGGAAAGCATCCGCCTTTGGGCTGGCTCCTGGAATGAAACCTGGTCTCTCTGGTCTTTTGCTGTATGCACAGGAGTCTGCAAACAGGTCTTGCTGTCTATTTATGATCCTCTCTTTCTGTTCCTGTGAGTTCTGATGGTCTCCTGATTTGCCTTCAGAGACAGTGGTGAGTGGTGAGGATACACTCACCTTCTCCCAAGATGCAGAATATTGGCCAGAACTAGTCAAGTTGCTCTGATGTCCCTGGGATATTGCATTCTCTCCAGTGATTAATTTGTACGGGGAAAATTGTGCAGCTTGCTTACACACACACTCAGACCACCAGATCTGTCTGGGTATGGTAATCCCTGAATCATACTGGCAGGGATGTTTCTGTGCTTATTTTTCACCTCTTTGTGGCATGGGACATGGTCCCCTAAGATTATCTAGAGGGTTTAACGAGTCCCAGCACCTTCTCAGGCACTGTCAGTCTCTACTCAGTCTCCACTTTCTGTGCCACTTTGTCATTGCAGCTTTTGGTCTCATACTGCAAATTTTCAGTAACTTCATTTGGTGGTGGAGAGGGGTTTGCAGAGACATGTAGAATAAGACCTTCCTAACTAAGCCATTTCATGCATGGTTTCCTATAGTTCATAGAAACACAGAATCATAGAATGTTTTGGGGTTGGAAGGGACCTTAAAGATGATCTAATTGCAAACCCCCTTACACAGGCAGGGATGCCAGTAGTTTATATGGCTTGGCCTTGCTGGCATAGATGGTGTTTTCTAGCCCTAGTTTGATTAAAGTAACAAAACAGGGCCAAAATTGGAATATTAGTGATACCAATAAAGTGTTGTGATAAAGTAGCAGACATACTACAGAGAGACACACTATACATTGTTAATGGCTTTTAAGACATTCCCACTCCAAGAGATTTCTTCTCACCTGGGATCCTGTGAAGTCATTGAAGTCACTGTTATCTCATTCATCACTGATGACAGATGAAGCAAAAGTTGGCCATGCTCTTAATTTAGTCATCTCAGTAAGATTTTTGAATAAACATTTCTCTGTAAGCTGCCTCTTCCAGGCCTCCAATGAACAGCCTTTCTTTCTTTTAAGAAGTTGTCAAGTACACAAATGACACGTAGCCCTGCTAGGCAGAAATAAGCCATGTTCCTCAAACACAGTTGTTGGAGTAATACTAGAATATCTATTTTTTTTTTATGTGAACAAATTCATCTGAAGAGAATGAAAAGATACTTTCCTTTGCTTCTTTATCTCACTGCAGTGGGGAAAAGGAGACATCAAATTTACTTCTTCTGTGCTTCTGGTTCTTTTGCAGAAGTGTATTTTCCTAGAACCTTTTTACTCTTATGCCCTAGGGAAGAGTGTTAGCAGAATCCAAATATTTATATGTTTATTATTCTTTGCGCATGTATTTTTCATTAACATCAATGGAATTTAAATGAGTACACAGGGAAGGGAAAACAAACAGTTAATGATCTAAGTGAGAGAAAGGGAAACACAGGCCTCCCAGAAATCCAGTTAGCTGTGGGGGGAGGGGGGAAATGATTTTCCTGAATTAATTATATGAAATAGAAATGGAAAAGACCTGATGGGCTTGGATCATTTTCCTCTGCCCTCTGCAGGAAAGGGATTGTATCTCTGTTTGCCTCTCCCTCTTAGTACATTATCTACTCTTGGAGACCTTCAGTGACAGAGAATCAAATGCCTTCAGAGCCTTTTCAATGGCAACTAATTACGATGACTGTCAAGAAATGTTTTCCTGATGTGCAACTTTAGAAAGAGAATTGCTTCCTCAGCTTGGAAAATACATTCTGAGTTATTTGTGTAGCTAGCTGTGACAGAGAAAACAAAGAGGTAGCTGTAAGTGAGTATAGAATATCTCAAATAGGAAAGGACCCATAAGCATCATCAGGATGCTCCCAGTAGGAGAAATACTTCCTTGCAAGCCAGCCACCTTCAGAGTGGCCACAATGAGGAACCCTAAAGCATTACAAAAACACAGCTTTAGTTTAATTTATGTCCCTGTGAAAGGAGATAAAAAATAAAGTCCATCTCATAGTGAAAGAATATATGTTGCAAAGTTCATTGTCTCCAAAAATCCCAAATTAGCAAAGAAATTATGAATACTGAGTCACAGCAAGTTCACTGTTGGTGTAAGCAGTGGAACAATCAAGTCTGAGGTACTTAAGGATGTTTGGATCACTTCTACAGACAGAAAATTAGATGACAGAACAGCACAGCAGTACTTTTCCCTCCCATTCCAGCCCTTCTAACACACATTTCATTTGGTGACCCCTGATGTCTCATTTAACCCAGTGGCAGGACTCTTGAGCAGCTGGAGCACTGCAGCTGCTGGTGCCTTCCCAGCACTGTATCAGTGATGTTATCAGTGCAACCAAGCAGCCAATGGGCACCAACACATAGCATTGGGAATCTGGACACTGATGCAGATGACAGATTCTCAAGTGACCATGGAAAAGATACTTCTTCTCACAGAATATCTGAAAATATTTGTTTGTCTATTAATTGTGAACACCTTTCAGAGCAATGAACTAATCTATCTGGAGGCAGGCATTCCCAGAAAAGCAGAGGTGGAGGAGGTGCATGTGTCACTACCTCCATCTTTGGGAAGGGTTGTATCTTTTAGACAGAATTCTTTCTCTTCTTCAGCAGTGGTTAGTCAGGAATTTACTTTGAGCTGTGGTAAAAGCCAAGACAAGTTTTCCCCTCTGTAAATTTAGCTAAACTCATAATATCTTGGAATTGCACTATAGTGCCCAGCCAGTCTACTTTCCCATTTCATTAAACTATCAGTAACAATGTTAGAGGGGAACTCACAGGAGAGAGGCAACCAACTCATTTCTGGAATAGCAGCTGACCTATATGCTCAGAGGAATAAGAAAGCTTTGATGTCAGGTTAGGAACAGAGAAGTACATTTGACTGTCTAAGCTCAGAAGGACAGACAAAGTTAAAGAAGAGCCTTGGTGAATTAATACCATTAGGGATAGTCATGATGTGATAGTGACACTTTTATTAAAGGATAGAAAGTAATGCTGTACTTTGGAAATATAATTTTCCCTGATATTTTAACTGCTATATCTCTGGCATGATCATTATCCTTTATTCACTTCTTACATTCATTATTATTTTTCACAATGGAACCTATTGAGCTTTCCATGGTATATTTCTAAATTGTTCTAGAAGGAATGAAGCAGAATATAATCATTCAGAACAAATGAGAACTGATAATTAAGAAGAAATACTTCAGTAATTACAAGGTGGTTCAATTAAAGTAATAAAGAGAACCAGTTGTGATTGATTCATTCAAAGTCATGGTTAATTTTTACATGCTGGATTTGATTTCTGGCTAGCTGGATACAGGCAAGTGATCTCAAGGCTGCAAGAACAAGATAAGGAATCTGAAGAATGAATTACTTGCAGTCAACCTTGGTTTATTTGAAAGGGAGAGTTGTTAATGTAACAAGTTTGCACCAGTGATTTCACTAAGATTTCAACAGCTTTTTTTAAAATTTTTATTTCCACTGAATAATTTTATTGCCTATCAGTCAGACTCTATGCATAAATATATGCGGTGAAGCAAACAAAAATCTCACAAAGATGGAAGCCTGAGAAGGCAAAGGAAGAGAAGCCCCTGCTAGTTCCATGCTTAGAGAACAGTTACAAGTAAGACTGTTGGACACAGGGAGGCTGCTGTCAGAATTACAGACCCTGGAGCACTACAAACCTGAGATAATGATTATCTCATTCATGATCCAACAACTGCATAGAGTTTTTGTTCATAGATTTCATGTGTTGGTTTCTACACCTACAGAACAATTTGAATAAAAGAAACTCAGAATGATACAAACTAGGCATTACACCATCTCATTTGCTGAATTAAGGCCACAGGTCTAGATTTTCTGCCTTCTCTATTTGATGACTGAGAAGAGTCACAGAGTTCAGAAGAGCAGTGAGAAACCCCATACGCTGAGTAAGAAGCTACTTAGAATCCCCAATTTCTGAAATTGCAGCCTGCTTTGGGATCCTTAGGCCAGCTCCAAGAGACCTCTTGGTGTATCTGAATCCAAAGATAAGGATTCCCTAGATAAAAATGCCAAGTACCATCTAACATAACTGATCACAGAGACAGCTGGTCTTTAAACATCACCAGAATAGCTGTTGCTGCCCAGTTTTTCTGTAATGAAAAGGTGATTGCAGTATCCAGACCAGAGGAAGTGCAAGAGCCAGAATTTTTTCTTCTCTGTCTGATAATTTTTAAATTTATAATTTCCACCTCTCCAGGTGGAAGTTTCCTTCTGGAAAGAAACAGTTCTTCTAACACTTTCCTGAGTAACATTCTGCCGCTTTCTTGGTGAAGACAGGCCATTTTCTAGGAAAGAAGGAAAGTTTAGCAGTGTATATTTTTTGCCTTTGCAAAGGAAAAAAATATCTGCAAATGAACATCTTAAGAATTGATAAAACACCATTGCTATGATAGAGGTCAGAAAAAAAGGAAATATGTAGAAAAAACTCCCAGTTTTGAGCTATCACTTTCTCTTCTGCAAAGAATTTTCATTGTATTCTAATCAGTGGTAATAAATCTCCCTCTATATCCATGCAGAAGGACAAAGTTAAACATGTTTTCCTGCTTTCTCATATTTTTTAGGCCATTACCACTAAATTTGTGAAAAGAATTACTGAAAATTAATTGTCCATAATGGTATTAAGGGTCTGTACATGTAAGTTATCTTGGGAAATTTAATTATGTGTGACTTGTGGCATTTATATTTGTCCAGTCAATAAAACCTGATTTTTATACATCTTTACCTGTTACTCTTTCTTTTTAACATCCATCTCTTCTTTCATTAGAGATGGAACATGAGGAAAAGTGATCAAACACCATCTTCAGAAGCAGTTTTTGCAGGATGATTTGTCAAGCACAATGAATGGAACATTTCATTCCATTTAGTGAAAGGAAACTTAATTGATACTTGAGAGCAATTCCTTTGACAAGAAGAGGCTTTTGCAAAGTTCTCCTACCCTCCCCAGAATATTGTTCTGTTCAGTGATGCTAAATACCAGAGTGCAAATTGAATGTATTTTCTGATGGGTCTGAGACAGTAATAATTTCTGTACCTTGGTAGATGTGTTTCAAAACAGAAACATAAAGGAAACAACAGCTTGTAGAATATATAGGAAATATTACACTGCTGGTTCTACCTCCAGCCTCCCACCATGCTTCAGAGTCCATAAAATGACTTCAAATACACCATTATTTTTTCATATACAACGTGATAACTCCTATATTTCGTAGCATATTTGTCTTTCAGATTTGTTTAACTCCTATATTTCATAGTATATTTGTTTTTCTTTTCCCATAATGGAATTAGGTTTTAGGTCTGTATCTATAGTAGGATGAAAGAAAATTGTCTTTATTTTGAAATTAATTTTCTTGTAATAAAAAAGCTGACATTGTCAAGTTAGTTTAAATGAGAGAAATTAAAAATGCAAGACTTCAGAAGATGTTGAGAGACCACGTAGTCCTTCCTGTTTTCTTGGAAGCATAAGAAATTAGGCATAAGAGATTAAAATGATTGAAAAACCTTGCTGATTATCCCAAAATCTTTCTCATAGCAGAAGTCAACTTTGTGGTCATGTTGCTCCTACTAATTTCTTAGCATCAGGAGCTGAGTTAGCCATCTGTCCCCTTCTCTGGGGTCACTGCCATCCTTGGCAAGATTCCAAAACTCTTGCCAAGCTTTTTCCTCTTTCTTCCCTCATTGCTTCCTCTTCAGACTTAAGGATGTAATTTGTGTAGGCCTGGCAGAGCTCTATCCACTTAAAACAGCTATAATTGCCTTTCAATATTTTGCTGCCTCTGCCCTCAGGAAATTTCCTGTGGTCCCTTTTAGAATCCAGCACCTCCTGCAGCAAGCCGACCTCTGATCGCAGCTCTGGGCTCTGCCTTACCCTCTGATCCTTCTCTCACACACTTTTTGAGCAGACTCTCAGCAGAACTCTCTCCCTAGCCTTTCTCTTTACTTGTCTCCCTTTTTCATCTGTCTTTGTCATCCATAAAAAGTGTTTGAGGTGTTTAGTGGAATATTTCTCTTGGTTGACAGGTTTTTCTGGTCTCTTTTCACTGTGTCATGAAAATGTGATGCCAGAGGCAGATGGATGGTGGCAGTGGAATTGTTCAGCTTGCTAATCATTACTCTTGTTATGTTATTAGCACTCTTATCTACACTGGTTCTTTAATGGTAAAGAAAACAGAAAAGCAAACATTTTCAGAAGTATGAATATGTACTTGTATACCTAAATCCCACTGCCTATCATATTTTTACCCCAGTATCTTTAGTTTCTTCTTTTAACATTAGATTGAACTAGACAGAACTGGTTTAAATCATCTTTATTTTTTACACAAAAGGCAATTTTGGTTGTTATTTTTAAAAATTAAAGCAAGAAAATATATCCAAGCCAAGCTATTTTATATGAAATTGATGCTCTACATCAGGAGACATCTTAAAGATCATTGACATTTGATCCTCAAGCCTATAATATTACTTCCACTTCTCATTCACATCTGCAGTGTGCAAATGCCTGGTGAGTCAGTACAAAAAGCCAGCATGGCCTACCCTTTGCTATCTGTTTTTTCTTCAAGCACTCCTCACATACAAGAATCTTGACAAAATGCAGTCTTGAAACACCAAAAGCCTCAAGTCAACAAAAGCTCTGTTTCACCTGAGAATCCTGTTCAGCAGGGAGACATTTATCTGCCACTGGAATATTGTCACCACCTGCAGTACACTGCGCTGCTGCTACTCAAATTTACATGTTATTATGGAGCAGAGCAGGAAAAAGAACTTTCTGCACTTAGAGGGATTCTAAGATCTAAAACATATTTACCCCATTTAAACTTTACAAGTTTATTACAAATGAAATGCTCAGGGCTAATTAATGACAAGAGCTCAGAGTTTTCATTTTCTTGCACCAACAGCTGCCAATCAGCCCATATTAATTACCTTTTGCTCAGTTAATTCTGTTATTCTTACTTTGAGTGAAAATGCTAAGAATGTATCCAATTCTGATGCTCTCTGCATACCTATACAATCACAGACACCTTCATGTTCAAATGTTTCATGAGATATTTATTCATCTTAACTGAGAAAGACAGGACATCCCCAGAGATGATTAAGCTCAGCAGAAAATCAGTCAAAACCTAAAGCTTGATGATAGTTTCTAACCCTTTGCATAGTCTGGGTAAAACCACTGGGTGAAAAACCTTTTCCTGATATCCAGCCTAAGCCTCCCCTGACTCAGCTTGAATCATACATGGACAGAGAAGAACACTCCTGCTGAATAACATGGCATATATGATATAAAGTTATTGGTTTTGAGTTGGGTACATGAAAACAGGTGATACCTGCCATGGCTGGAGTAGGGGATGTTTGTAACTGCATTGCTGTCACAGAATACACACACGTGCTCAGAAATTGTTCAACACCTCTAAAGGTTTTATTTCAAGCGTTTCATGTTGTTACAGAAGATGCCTATCACATACTCTTTTTTCCTTTTCTTTTTTCACCTTCTGTTCTGGATTATGTCACATACTGGGGCCTTAGAGGTTTTGTAGTCTACAGAAACATTTAAGACATATTTGGATATATCTGATATATTTTTATGCTCCATATCACTACCCATTGCAGTTTAAACTCCTTTACTTAAAATCAGCAGAGTCCTTAGCAGACCCCATGGCACTCCCTGGTGCTCTGCAACTTGGAGCTCCTTTGATACTTGGGTTACTTGGGGCACTTCTTTCCTTGGTTTCAAGGCTTCCTGACAGTGTACACAACACTGACGTTTTGCTACAGAAATGAGGACAAGGCACTTTGGAGGTGAAGGAGCAGTGCCAGGCCAGAAAACGGCACAGAACCCAAGCAATTTAAGCTTCCTACTCCCACAGCTTCTTTCTTGTTGCTGCACAAACCCTATCCCTTGCTCAGTGACAGCAGCGAAAGAGCAGAAGGCTGTGCAGGTAGGAGGCAGAGACTGGCTACCCAAGCAGTGCACTCACTGCCTGTCCTCATCTGCCATCTCAGGCAGTCTGTCACTGCAGGCTACTGTTTGCTTTGCCTGTGACTAAATAAGCCCTGTTGGTTGGGCTTAAATTACTATTCTTTCCCAATGGAAAGGCTTTGTGAAAAATGCTACCTTTCTCACTGCAGGTTTCAAGGCTTAGTGTTTTCTGTAAGTACTTCCAAATCACTCATAAGCATTTTAAAGATCTGTGACATTGAGGACTGCTGATTCTAAAACAGGATGAGCTTTTTAATTCAAATAATGGTAAAGTCTTACAAAATGCTTATGCAACCTCACTCTATTTGACTTTTATTGTCTTTTCTACACAGATACCCCTGTCTGGGTGGTTAGTTATCATTATAGCTCAGGGAAACTGTCACTTCAGGTTAAAAAATGTATTTGCAGCTCTCCTTTCTGAACACAGAGATGTTCTACAGCATCCTAATACATGTACAAGAATTACACTGATGATATAAGCCCTGTTGCCAGGATACTTTTGCAAGACATTTTTCTTTACTTGTCAGTTGAAAATGGTGTGAAATAGCTGTTATTTAAAGTATTTCAAACTACTGTTCACCCATAATGTTTTAAGCAGCACAATAGCTAGAAAGCATGAAGTGGAACATCAAAATCTGTCTGAACAATGCTTACTATTAATATTATTCCTACAGGATGATTTCAAACCCCTCAGTGAGCTGAGAGAGAGGTATGACCCCCTGCAGTACAATCTCTTCCAAAACTCCTATGCACTAATTCTGTCTCCCACCATCTGCTTTATGGGAATGCACTTTCATATAAAAATGGAGTTGAGTCTTGTAGATTACAAAGAAGAAAGAGGATTCAGCTACAAGACCCATCATGTACCTCTTGTGTAAGTCAGGAGTAGATGCTGCATGCCAGTTTCCCCCAAAAATACATTTTTTAAGAGAATTTCAAAATTTCTGAAGCATTCTTTACACTCAGCTCTTCAGTGACCTGCCTGGAGTCACAGTGTTCAGCATCTCAGAAACTGTTTTATCGTCATGAGTCTCTAAAGCTCTGCTGCTGCCTGATATTATAAGCTAAAGTATTGAGACAGAAATTATACTTGCATCCCACAGGGCAAAAAGTGCTCTGTGCAAGGGACACCATAAGGGAAAGGCAGCTATGTGCCCTAGACTGAGCATCACTTTCCAATGAATTGCAAAGTGATTGCAACTCAAGGGAACTTGGCTGACAACAAAGTCTGACACTTAGACAGCAACAAAACCCAAAAGGGTATAATTTCTCTGCCTAATTTACCTTCAGCACATAAGAGAGTAATCCCTGCTGCATTGATCTCTCCTCAGCCTTTTTCACCCTGTTACTGCCAGCACCTGAAGAGATTAGGTTATGATGGGACAAACTGTGGGTTAAGGGGGGTAGTTGGCATTGTGTAACAGCTCAAGCTGCTTTACACAGCTTTAAAACATAGAAACAAATATTCTGTGTGAGCTATTATGGTCATTACCTACCTGAAAACTCACATTTGAGCATTCTGACTAGCTGAAAAAATGTGCCTTTTTCATCCTCCTTGGTGGCCTCAAAAGTGAAGAAAATCACTGCACCTTTACTTTTTGCCTGATAACTAAATTCCTGTTCTGCTGGCATGAGCCAAGTGATCACAACTCTGCTAACTTGGAGTAAAAGTGATTTGGAAAACTCTCTGTAAACAAGTTATTCTGTGTATACTAGAAAATCTGGGGAGCTTGTGTACACAACTGTGTGAGAGCTAATCCATAGAACGGTGACAAAAGGAAAGAACTAAAGCAAAAAGTAAACACAGGATTAAATTGAAATCTTTTCATATTAAAACAGGATACAATGTAAGGAGATGAATTATTGAAGTAATCCTGGCATTGCAGACACTGCACTGATACAGTTTTTAATGTAAATTCTCATCTCAAGAGTTTTAAAGACTGGTGGATGTTTGGGGGCTCTCAGTAGTTTCTGCTTAGCTGTAAAACACACCATGAAAGACAGGTCCTGCCTACCTTTGTGCTCTGCTCCAGTTTGGAGCACACAGACTTGACTTTATTTTCCTCTGAACCCTGTAATTTTCTGTCAGCAGATGATCCTTATTTGTGACAAAATATAAACAATGTCCACTGGAGGAGGCAAAATCCAGTGAGATTATGTACAGTATATGTGCAAGACTGGAAAGAGAACCCCGTCCCTCTGTTCTCACCAGGGGTGGCCCTTGACAGTGCAAGCAATTAGCAAAATTACCAAGGACACTGAGTAAAATTCCATCTCATGAGCCCTTTTATTTTACACAGAATTTCCTCCACTTTTGCCAGAATTCTTTATAATGTAAAGAATAATTATGAGCCCTTTTATTTTACTTTATATATAAAGAGAGGAGTGAAAATTGGCTTTGGAAGACACCAGACAGCCATTGCTGCTCTGATTTTCCTGTATTTCTTTTCTGCCAAACCTGTCCTGGAGTTGTAACCACAATGAGACAAAGCCACTTCTTGGTGAGAGGGGTGTGTGTGTTTACACTTCATTTATCAAGGACAGAATTCTGTCTGTACAACACAGTGAGGGTGAATAATCCACTGTAGGAAGCACAGAGTTCACATTTTTGTCTAAGGCGAGATCATAATATTTAATGCTAAGTTAATAAATAGATCTTTAGATCTTTCCTAAATCCTCGAATATAACAGGAGCAATTAGCATTGTACCATTTGTATATTCAAAACCCACACTTGCTTTCTTGACAGTTATGCTTCCTCTACCTTTTTTTTGCCAAGGAGAAAAAAAAAAATCTTCCTTGGATTCCTTGCACTTCCAGGTGTGCTGCCACAGGTGTGCTGTGACCCATGGCTCTGGTCACATCCTCCTGTCACAGGCAGCCATGCACAACTCCACCAATGTGTGTCCAGGAGTGATCAAGGATGCCTCCTCTGTCCTGTCCTGTTTTTTTCTCAGTCATAACTTCCCTTACAGTCCAATGCATATTTAATTTTGCTAGGATTTATTCCTACTTAGTGTGGTAAGCACACCCATTAACTCCAAAGATTTCTGTGATTGCCTATAGATCATGAACATGCTTTCAGGATGCTGTCAAAATATTTCAGCATCAGGCTGTCATTGCAGATAGGAAGGCTGGCGTTTTTAGCTCATCTTTCTCCCTTTTCTGTCTGTGCCCCTTGTACAAGGATTCTTTCATTCAAATTTGCTTATTGGAAACATGCCCTGCATGTTTCCAATACTGTTTAAAGTTGTGATCTGTGGTGCAATGTTGAGCTGGGGGCCAGTCACCAGTGGGGTGCTCTAGGGGAAAATACTGGGGTCAATATGGTCTAATATCCTCATTAATGATCTGGAGGGTGGGACAGATGATGCAGAACAGGGACCAATGCCTGACACACCCTGCGTTTCTCTGCATGGAGAAATGGGCAAACAGGAATGCTATGAAGTACAAAAAAAGGAAGTGTGAGTCCTACACCTGGAGAAGAATAATTGTGTTCAAAAAAGTGGGGGTGACTGCATGGAAAGCAGATTTACAGAGAAGGACAGGTGGGTCCTGGTGAACAATAAGCTGGAAATGTGCCCTTGCACTAGAACATCTTGGACTGCATGAAGTGTTGCCAGCAGGTTGAGGGGGGTGATCCTTCCTCTCTACTCCACACTGGTGAGACACACCTGGAGAGTGTCCAGTTCTGAGCTGTCCAGAACAAGAGAAGCATGAACTCAGTGGAGACAGTCAGGGAAAGGCCACTGAGATGCTGAAGGAATGACAGAATCTCTCCTGTGAGTAAAGGCTGGGACAGCTGGGACTGCTCAGCCTGGAGGACAGAGGGCTCTGGGGAAATCTCCCTGAGGTGTATGAATAGCTGATGAGGGGAGGAAGAAGGAGGCAGACTCTGAGTGGGACTCGGTGGGAGGACATGAAACAGCAGACATGCATGGTTTATACCTAAACATTAGTAAAACATTTTTATGATGAGGGTGTCAGGCAATGGAGCAGATTGGTTATGAAATCTTGGTTCTTGGAGGTATGCAGAAGCCAACAGGACATGGCCCTCAGCAAACTGCTCCAGCTCACCCTGATTTCAACAGAGAGCTTGATCTCCAGATGTCCCTTCTCATTTCAATTCTTTTTAGTCTCCTCCTACATTAGCCATCATGAGGCTTGTACTGCCTACCAGGGGCTCCAGCAAACTTCCAGTTTTCCTCCTCACCCTCCCAGCCACAGCTGCCCTTGAGCACAGCACCAGTGTACTCTGTAGTACAGCACTGTCCAGCACTGCAGTCACAAAGAGATGCATGACAGTGCTAGCAGCCCCTCAAACACCGAGGCAGACCATAAAGTGGTGTCATCTTTTAATGTCTGTTTCAATAGGGTTATGGAGGAAGGAGTTTATAAGTAAGAAACTTACAGATAAATGGAAGTAGTTTTAGTAGAACAACTTACTAGGTTTGGAAGCTGATGTTCTGAAAAACCTTTAATGTCCAAGTTCCTTCTTACTTTTTCCCATTTTTTCAGCCCGACAATGCTTATAAAAGGACAGTGTCCTCTAAAAAAATTTTAAAAAAATGTGGCTGGTTATTATTCACTAATCTCCAGAGTTTCCATTCTTTTAGCAAATGCATGCTTTCCAATCAAATTATTTCCTGAATTGTAGTTATTCACTGAAACAACTTCAGCAAGTTCAGAACAACACAACTTCAAGATCTTAACAGGGAATTGAGAGCTGTAAAAAACCATGGATTTAGACACACTACTACAATCCCCAGCAGTATGGAGGATCTAGTTTTTCTTGAAGTTCCTGCAATCCACAAATTTACTTTCCTGGTTGGCTGAAGGATAAGATCTGTGTAAGCTATTAGGTAGTAACGAAATACCATTTTTTTTCCTCATAGAAATGGTAATTGGCTGACCACTGTATAGGATTCTCCTCATGCAGATCCAGACACTTATCCCTATGTGTCTGCAGCTCAGATAAACTGTCTGGTCATGCTTCAGTGAAGGTTTCTGTTCCCTTAGGTGGAGAGAAGAACAACAGATGTTGTTTATGATTTTTTTCCTTGAAAAGCAAGTTGGGCTTTGCAAAGCAAGATCAACAATTTTATTTTTAACTGAAGTCCACAAATATCATAGGATTCTGGGAAACCCCAGAGTTTCTCAAGCAGTAAGAAAATATCTTTATTTTAATTATATTATAGCTTGAATGACATGGAGCTCTGACTCAAAAGGATAACATGATTAATGGGAATGTCTGATGCTTTCTCCTTGAAGTTATCAACAAAGCAAATCATGTTTGACTAATCTCTAACCCATGCCAGTATTTGAAGAGTTAATTAACAAACATGGTGCAAGGAAGAACTGTACTGGGATTTAATACCACTCAGGGGCACTAACAGAGAAAACAAAACAATTCTGCCTGTGTAAGGAGACTGTATGGAGCACAGGCACAGCTCATATGGATTCTTACCCAAACTCCTATCAAAAATCACATTCCATACACATGCAGGTAATTTTTCACTAAATTATAGTGCTGTGTTTATATATTTATGTATTTTTGTCATCTAAGGGTTTCTATTTTGTTTCGACATAACTCTTTTCTGTAATCACCCAAACTGTCCTGGTGTTTATAATAAGAAGTTCAGTGGAGTGTGAGGACAAATTGGTCAGGTAATCTTCATTTTACACTTTTTATGTCCTGCCCTGTCTCAGTCTCAATCTTATAAGTTTTTACTTTATTCCTCCAGCTCTCCCAACATATATGTGCTCTCTCCTGCCCCTGCCATCATCCTGACTTTCACCTCATGACTACTGTGATTATCCACTGGTCAGAGAATACCCACTTTAAATCTCAACAATCCATAGCTGGGCTTTTTGATGTTTCAAAGCTGATGGTTCATTTTTCTTTTCAAAATATGAACTAAACCAGACTATTTTTGAAAAATTACAATTTCTAAAAATGTGTGTCTTTTTATATATTTTTAAAGTTTTGAAATGAAGCAAAACATCTGATTGACTGGAGAGTAAAACCAGAACCACAGGATTTTCATTAACAAGACATACTTTAAATTATTTTAAAAATATTTCATAAGGACCTTCAAAATTTGAAAGATTTGTGTTCAAATTAAAAAACTAAAAGCGCTCAAATTTATATTTAAAAAATTTTAATACATCTCAACCAATTATAGTCAGTCCTCCATATGGTGAAATGGCCAAAATTCCTCCTAACTACTTGCAATATTTTAAACAAGAAATTAAAATTACATTAGAAAAATTAAATTTTCTGTGTTAGAAGACTGTTCTAAAAAAGTATTCTGGAAAGGGACACAGACAACTGAATTGACAAAAGTGCAAGACAATCACAGTGAGTGGTTAATATGTAGTAACTGAAAGGGGGGAAAAGAGATACAAATGCCCTTTTGTAATCTCTTAGTTTTCACTTACTTTGTTTCAAGTATGTTATTGCAGTCATGCCACCTGGTAAATTGTGTAACTGAGAACCAATTCTTCTCCCAGTATGACAGAAGCTGACATGTGGAAAATACTTTCCTTCCTGACTTTGAAGAGGATGGAATGGAAAGAAGCCTCATTTTAAATAACCTTCACTTTTGAAAGATTTAATTCATTCTTTACTTAAACTCATATTCACTTTAAGTTATTCTATCAGCTCCACTGTCCTGGTAAATTGAAAATCCATGGGCTACTTCTAGAGAATAATGGATTCACAGTTTGGGTTGTTTTGGGTTAGAATGGAAATTAAAGATCATCTAATTCCACTCCCTTCTGCCCTGGGCAGGGGCAGCTTCCACTTGGCCAGGTTGCTTAAAGCCCTCTCTGGCCTGGCCTTGATCCTGCTAAAATGTTCATGTTTGCATATAGCAAAACTTATTTTTATCCCTTGACTATTCATTTCCCCATGCTCTGTGTCATCTATTTCACCTCTGAATATACTCTTTGCGAATGACCTCCCATGTCTGGTTTGAAGAATATCTGCCACTCTTCCTATTGACAAAATTCTCAAATTATGGAAATGTAAAACATTTAGATAACAGCTCTTATGTTTTGAGTAGGCAGTCTAGGAAAAAAAAGACAAACATTTAAGTCAATTAATTCTATTAAGCTCAAGAAAATTAGCATTTCTTTAAATAGCCTTCATGGAAAGTTTAAGATTCATTTTCAATATCACAGTCATTTTACTCAAGGAAAGAGTAATGTTATATCAGAATATTACCCATTTTATAAGCATTATCATATAAATTAACTACATGTTTCTATGGAGAATACATCTGACCATAACATGGAATTTAAACAGATTCCAGTAGTACTGCTACCAAAATAATTCACTACAGCAATGGGAGGAAATGAGTCATAATCAAAGAGGGAACTGCAAGTAAAAATCCTTCAGATCCTGTTACTGGTGCTGATATTCTGTGTCCTTCTGGAAATTCACTGAACTGGTTTTCTTAATGATAAAGCAGAGATTGTGAGACTTTCTTCACAGGGGAGTTGTGAGGATGCTTATGAAGTGTTCTGTATCTCCAGGAAGAAAGTCACTGCACAAGTACAAAGTATCAACAATTTCTTATCATTTCTACTATAAACAGCTGATCTACTTGCTTATTCCTATAGGGTAGATGATTACTCATTCCTCCTTTACAGGATATAAAGTAGCTGCTCTGTTAAACAGTAAAATGTAAATTTTAGAGACATTTTGAAGAGTATCAATATGGAACAGGGAGGGGGCAGGGAGGGGACTGCCCCTGCCATCAAAGTATATCCTTTGCACATTCCTGGCACTACATCAAGGTTAAGTTAAAAGCAGCACTTGAAGGCAGTTGCATGTGGTAGATTGTACAACAAGGCTCATTAGCCAATGGTGAGTCTTATGTAAAAGTCTTTAATGTGGTACAATGGTATTTTTCAGCCTCTTTTAAAAGGGAAAAAATTAATAATGTGAAAGTTTTATTACTTTTATTCTTTTAAAGAAGTGCCTTTTTGTAGGGAAACTTTGAGGCTAGTTAGAGCAAGAGCTCAGGGAATTTCCTTCACTCTGGGAAGGACTGCAATTATAGAAGGGGAAGGGACCACAGCAGTAAACTGGCAACATACCAAGGTCTTAACCCCTGAGACAGGAGGTGGAGGAATAGGTGTTAGCAGTCTTACACAAGTCCTTAAAGCATAAACATATGGTAAATCCATTACCTAAACTACAAAGAATGGAACCTTGCTAATAAACCTATTTACTAGGTTAAATAAATACAGAAAGTGTTTAAAACAGGCGAGCTGTGTGTCATTTTAAAATCAGACATTTTTCACTTGTCAGAATTTGTTGTTGGGAATCTGTGAAACATGATGGCCCTTCCAACCCCCTGAACACACACAGTCCTGTTCTGCCCGCTCGGCCCCAGCTCGGCACTCGCTGCCACCACAGGAAACCAAGAGCATTTATTTCTGAGCTCCTGTGCCACAGCCTGCACAAGCACAGTTCATCACCCAGCTGGCTGCTGGCACTCGTGATGAACAATAAAATGTAGGTAGGATTCAAATGTATTTACCACCTTGTTGTGCAGTCCAGCGCCCCATGACATGTTTCATTTTATCCAGAAAAAAACCACTGGTCCAGAAGTAATAATATTGAGCTGGTAAAAATTCAAATCTTTAGAAGTGGCATGTTGCCAGTGGCTCTAGCAACAGCTCCACAGATCATTTTTGCACCACCCTTGGTACCAATATGTTATTAGATAGGTCATAAAGGGTAATAAAGCCAAGGAGAACTGTGTTTTACAGTTAGTTTACCAAATAATTGCCCTTCTTCGGGATGTGGGAATGGGATATCCAGGAACACATTTTAAAGCTTCTCATAGGGGCTTCATGGGTTTGTAGCAAAGAGGTGGCATTAATCCAAAGCCAGCTGAAGTCAGTGAGCTGATTCCCTGCCCAATTCCCTCCCTTTGAAAGTAGCTGGTGTGGACACACAGCTGAGGTGGCCGTGGTGGCTTTACAAGCAGGAGTCTCTGAGGTGGGGTGGCTGCTCAGGGGCACCTCCCTTCTACAGAATTCATGTGAATTTGCACTCTCATTTGCCAGCCTGTGACAGGCACTCCTTTTCTGCTGCTGGTAAGTGGCGTGCTTGGGATGAAATTTGTGTCGCATCAGGTTAAACAAAGTTTTATTCGGGGAAGAAAAAGGGCAAAAAAAGGTTTGAAATTTTCTCGTGCCTTTGGAAATTCTCTGATATTTGGTAATTAACTTGGCTGAAATCCATCTAAGTGTACAGTCAAACACAAGTCACTTGTTCTCAAGCAGTGTTTATGGAGGAGGAAGCAAGGTGGGAGATCTATTACTTTTGCTCATACTCCCCATCAAATCTCCCTCTGTAAATACACAGTCAAACATTAATGATGACCCTCATCTGCTTCAGGTTCATTAATGGAGATGCCTGTGCCTACATGGAATGCCACTGACATCTAGCATGGAGCTGTAGTGCTAACAGAGTGGAAAGTAACAGATTTATAAGGACTGAATTATTATCATTTAAAAACATTTTATTGTACAAGATAGGTAACAAGCTGCAATTTAAATAAAGTGCTTCAAATTATGTGGTTGTATTTCTGGTTAGATTTGAAAAAAAAAAAAGGTCAGTATGAAGTTGCAGTTGTAACCATTAGTTATGTGATTTTAAAGAGTGGCAACATATAAATAGTTCCCTTGTGGTAATTTTATGATAGGAGTATTCTATTGTTTAACAAATGCTGAGGGAAAATTACTTGGGTTTTCAATAAAAATATATAAAAGGGGAGAAAAAATCTATGTAGATTATGAGGGTCATTCTTTAACAATGCTGTTATTTGTGATGAACTCTTATCCAGCTGGTGATGTGACAATCTGTATTAAATCACAGCATCAATATTGCACTGCAATCAAAAAAACCCAGGCAAATAGAGAAATCAAGTGTTTTAACTAATGCCATTCCAGAACCATCTATATATTTTATGCATATGAGTACACCAGCTGGTATTGGATAAGATATTCCTCAGCATTTTAAAGTTATTTCAATACTGCAAAACAGAATAACATATTTAGATAAAACTTTGGAACCATTTGGTACCTCAGAAAGTTTTTATTTTATTTTCTCTCCATTTCTCTCCTTTTTTTTTGGGCAAAATTTGCCATATTTTTAGCCATCACAGATTTTTGATGAAAAAAAAATCACAAAAGCAACTCTGAAACTGGATACAGAATAAGGCAGATCTGTGAAGGGTGATCAGTGAACATCAGGAGTTCTAAACATGCAGAGGGCATAAAAGCTTCTAAAACAAAAAGGTATTATGCTTGGTTTTCATATGACATAGTAGCTGGCACAAGACATCAGCAAGATGTGGATCTTGCTGATATCTGTCTGGGATGGCAGCACAGCCTTTACTGTTTTCAGATGATCCTGAGCATACTTGTAGGAGCTTGGGGTGTTGATGGAGAGGAAAGGGCACACAACCCCTTCTTTTTATCGCCTCTCCCTACAAAAGTGCACTGGGTGATGGAGGCCATTTGCTCATTTAAAGCTGTCACTTTGATAGGCACAAAAGGGTGGGAGCCCTGTGGCCAAACACAGACATTTGCACCTGAGTGACTCAGGTGATAAAATGGGGTGTGAATGACCCAAAGGTTAGGGAGGGATGAATTACTGGTGGAAATGCCTGTCAGGGTGGACTACAAAAAGAGCCAGTGTGGGTAGCTCAGAGGTACCCACCTACATCAACGGCTATTAAAGGTGTTATGAATCTTTCCTGGAGTGCAGAAGAACAGATTGGGTTCTCCTCAAGTCCTGTGGAAGCCTGAGTGTTAGGAGAAATGAATGTCCTCTCTCTCAAGAGATGATCTGTCTGCAGCAAACAGATACAGCAGAATGCCCTGCTTGTCTCAAATCCTTGAAGCAAGCAGCAGAAGTTACACAGGTCTGGTGCTCACAGCCCAGGAAAGCCCTGCTGGGACAAACAGCCAAGCAAAAAAAGGACCTACTCGTGTATTTAGTATGGAGGTGGTTTGTTGGTTGTTACAAGCACACCTAAAATCACTGGTAGTACCTCTGAGCTAAATATCCCTTACAGAAGTGCTAGGAAGATTTTATTGTTCTCATGCACAGTAAGTTGGAGCCAGATGCACACTACAAGAGGTCTCTTTCAGGCTGTGAAACCTGAAAACAGTTTAGATGAGTGATCTGCAAAATCCCCCCATAACCACCTGATCGCACAGGAACTTGCAGTGTACATTAGGTGTTTTAAAACTGCACAATAAGCAAGTATTGGAATAGTTATCCCTTAATTTTGAGAGCTAATCATCTCATTATCCATCCATAACAACCAGAAATATTGAGGGAATGACTGGAACCCCAAAACTTTCTCCCCTCAGCAAAGTAACCTTATCCTTTGGTTGAAGAGCTAGCCCACTTCTATCTTCCTTTCCATACATAAGATGTAAAAGCCAGTCATCTCAGAGCCTCAGCCAGTTCTGCTGCCACTAAGCTCATGTGAAAGGCATGCAGCTCTGTTTCCTCTGGCTGTGCTTAAAATATCTATGAAACATCTAAGAGACATTTCTTGTAAGCCTTAGTTTGGTTTTTTTGAATTTAGCCTTCAGAGACATCCAAGTCAGAGCTGCAGGTAGGCATCTAAGCTCAAGATGAAACAGCAAACTTCACAGGCATCCCTCTTTCTTACAGTTCTTGGATGCCTTGTCAGAAATCCACTGCCAGCAGAACAGCTGTTTCACAGGACTCTGTCCAGTTTATTGTGCTGGATGTTCAAACCGATTTGTCTCCTCCTTTTCAATATACTTTGAGCTATGGTGTCTGAGTCTGGGTGGTCAATTATGCACCCAGACATCAGGAGTGACAGCAGTTGGCAGTGGCATGCCTGAAGGGATATTCTTAGGCTGATCACTCACTAGCTCTTTTCTTTCTCAAAGGCAAAAGTTCCACAGGACCTCTGCGAGGCAAACTGGGCAGCAGCAATAAGCCTACAGCCCACACAGACAGAACTCTGAGGAGCTTAAATGGGGTGAGCAAATTCTTTTTCTTTGCATCCACCTGGCTGCAATGTGTTCCAAGCCACCACTCACCCCTGGGGGCTTCCAGCAGCACAGGGAGCTGCAGGAAAGCCTCTTTCTTGTCAGGATTTTATACACAGCACTCTGAGGAACTGAGCTACCCAGGTGTCCAAATGTAGATATGAACCTGTCTATTCCTGGTGTCTCGACACAGGAGTGGGTGAAGGCAAAAATCACATGCATCCAAATGTGTTTGAGGTTAACCTTAAACTGTGCACTGCAGAAGGTGTTTGTTTATTTTTTCTCAGCCTGTTTTCATAAGCACTTTCTAGTTGATTACCACAGTCTCTTTTTTTTCCAGTTTCTAAGGAAAAACTCAAAGCTCTCATCTCTTTGAATGCCGTGGTTGACAAATCACTGGAACCATCAGCCCTTGCTGCATGTAATTTTCTGGGAAAGAAAATACTGTTTTCTAGAATAAACACTTTCAAAAGGATTATTTGTTTAAACAGTCCACATTTTTCACAAGGAATTATGGTATTCATAAATTCAAATGTAGTTGGTATTATGTTCTGAACAGTATATTCTCATTTTCTCAAGGCACCTGGGCTGCTATATGTACTCATTTACAGTGGTGCACAGCAGGTGCTAATGAAGCAGAAATGTTAATTTATTGTGAATTTAAGCAAAATAGCACAAGCACAAGATCAATTATATTGTTAGACATGTTTGGTAGATTTTAGGGGTTTAAGATTGCTTTTGTTTTCTGTAGTTACATCAGTCTAAAGTCCGATTACAAAGAAAATCTATACTCAGTTTTCCTCCTTGTTTAACTCTGTTAGGGACAGTGAAGCTAATGCATAGAATGTAATCATTCATTCCTTTTTTTTTTTTTTTCCAGTGAAAAAGAATATATGTAAATCATAAATGATGGCAAAGCTGACTGATTAGGACATATTTTAGATATTAAAAAAAAAGAGCAACAGCTACAAAACGTTGGTTCCCGCATTTTTTGCAAATACAAACTTGCTGTTTTCACTGGGCATTTCAGATCTGTGAGAAATGTACTATAGAATCCTTAAGACCAAGATTTCAATCATGCCAGTTTAAAACAAGGAGACACACTGTCAGTCTCAGGCTGTTGGAGGCACAGTCAGGCTAAGGACACACAGGTTTTCCAGCAGAGGCCTTGGTTTCTAATGGGCAGAATTTACTGCTCAATTACATTGTTATGCAACAGTGGCGAACCAGATTTAGCTGTTACTTTTTCAAAACAAATATAGCTCTACATTTTACACCTTAGTCTGCTCCTGTGCTTGATTAAACATTTATAAATAGCTCCCCCCCCATCCTACAAATGCTTGGGGTTCAGGGACAGTATCTGGTTCACAGCACAGGCTATTGGAGTGGAACCGAGAGACAAAATTCAAGTAGATTCTGCAACATGGAAAATTCAGAGAAACTGAGGTCAGGAGTTTGACTTCTAGGTTCATTGTTTCATTTTATCCCTCAAACACTGCACCAGACTGCTTTGTAATTCAGGCAGAAGAGGCTCTTGAGATTGATTTTGAGTTATAGCCTGTCTGAGAATTTCCTGAAAACCAAATCCTGCTCCTAGGAGGAACTGGATAGGGGATGTAGCAGGAACAGGTTTTAAGCTTCTAACTGGTATGAAAGAGAAAGTAATAACATGTACTACTCAGAGTTTTCTAACAAGAAGAATTAAAGCCATTGCATCTTCAGTACCTTTTTACAAATGATCATTGATCAAAATAGCAACAGTCAGTCTTCCAGAGAAACTGCTGACTCCAAAAAGAGAAGTTTGTGTTGCAATTTTACCTGTTTCAGCTTTTCATTGATGGTCATATCCACACAGCACAAATTATTTCCAAAGGCCTAGACTGCCAGATTTGGCAATCAAGTTTTTGCTGCCTCCTTACTAGAAATTTGGAAGAATCCATTCTTAGGGGTGCAGAACAGCTGCTGTTCCCCTTGATATTAATTTATTCAATAAAGTCTTTTTGATTCAACTGAAGATGAGGTGTTTTTTTTTTTTTTGTTCCCTTTCCCCAGGCGCAGCTCAGGAGAATGACCACCTTCTAACTTGGACATAAGTGAATCACAGCCTCACAGCTATGATTCCCCTTGAATTTTAGCATGAATCTTTCTCTTGCTGTTTCAGTTTGCTAAAACTGAGTCCAAGAACTGAATGTAATAAGATTAAGACTGTATAATAAATAATATACCAGAATTTTATGACACAAAACAGTATTACAAAAATAATCTACTCCAAGATGTGGAATTTGATATTACAAATAAATGTTCTTTGTGCATATTGGGATCTATTCTTTGTGCATATTGGGATCTGTGTGTATTCCTGATAAAATGCCAGCAATTAAAATGAAAAGACAACATGTATAGCAGCTTGATGGGTTTTTTTCCTAGTAAGTTGGATTGAAAGAAGTAGAATGTATTTGGCAAAGAAAAGCTAACCAGCTTTAGGAGACTGTGCAATCCAATTGCTAATAGATGATCTGCAGTTGTTTTCTTGGCATTCCAGAAAATACATAAACAGCCTCCTGTGTAGATTAGGAGTGAGAAGGAAAATTAATATATATTACAGCAATATGTGGATAACTACAAAGGGGAAAACCTTGGAACTACTCTGTTATTACTGAGGCTAGACTTCCATCCACTCCAGAATAAAGGTTTGACCCAGTGAGGATCACAGAAGATGACTCTAGAAAGCTCTGATATGATTAGGGATTGCTATTGCCCTGCTGTTAATTAAGGAGATGGATTTTTGCATCAGAAAGATGTTGTTGACATTTCCAAGTCCTTTTCTGATAAACTCTTCATAGAACCTTTTCTGCCTATGTAACAAGCAGTGATAAATTCACAAGTAAGAAAAACCTACCACCTACTGTTACAAAAGAAAAGTGGGACAGAGAATACGGGGTGACTGATGAAAAGAAGACAGGTGGACAGGGCTGATGTGCAGTATCCTATTCCCACTGTCAGAAGCAGAGTATGAGGTCGCGCCAGTCATAGGTCTGAGCAGTATGAGATTTCTTATATTCCTATGGAATATTTCAGATGTGATTGGTAGATAGCAAGAAGGTTTAACATAGCAAGGGACCATGTCAAGGATGAATGTGCAAAGTTCAATAAGCTATTTGTGTTACTAAGATCATTTGTTGTTTCAGGTTTTGTATGGAGCAATCTGTGCCTACAAAAACATGCAGACTGTGCATGAACAAGAAGCCTGTATTTGAGATATGGAAGACTACACTACTGGACAACCAACAATTTAAAACAGAGATCAATCTTCAGTGTTTCAGTCATCTGAATGGATTATTTTATTACTCTTCTAACAGGAGTTCATTATCTCAGAAAATCTGAAGTATCTGGAAAAGAGAAACAGCACATGGAGAAACTGCAAGGGAAACCTTTCTCAGCACCTTCCTCACAAGTCCTAGTTCTGTAACTATAGCCTCAAACTCTGTTAACAAGCTCATAATCGATTCATAATCTCATTGTGATATATCAGACTTAAGTGACAGTTTCTGGAAAGAACTGACTGTTTGAAAAACTTTTTCCTACAGAGTAATTCAGAGCCATTAGGTGATGATTTCAGTGGTTCCCTCTCAGAGTTTGAACCCACTGTTTGAACAGAAGTCACAGAAGCCTTGAAACACTCTGAAACACTCTTGAAACTGTCTGAACACTCTGAAAAGGGCTCTCCAGGTGCCAAGGTGTCCTCTAATGCATCATCTGGCATAGGAAGACACCTACATGTGTACATGTGGCAGCCAATAAACATCAGCAGTTACATTCTTGTTTCCACTTTCCCTGTTTTTTGGCATGTTCAGCATTCAAGTGCCATCTCTAATAAGCAACTTTCTGTGGCTCAGGGTCCTGAGAAGCAGTGAGGACCTTTGCTACAAGCTCATTACTACATTTCAACATCTTCATGTTTTTTGTCCAGATGGCAGTGCAGAAATAGATCCCACTGCACTTGATTCAATGTAATCTTTAGGAATCATGGGGACATGGAGTCCTGGGACAGCAGTGCTATTATTGTTCACTTGAGAGAATACAAAGTACTGGGACAGAAGCATCCTATACCTACACACAATACTGACTTCTTTCCATTGAAAGCCTCTCTTAATTTTCTCATTGAGGATATCTCAAAACCTCAAGTAAATTATTTTATATAAACAACGTACAGTTTCATTTTTTAAAAAATCTTTCTTTGACCTTTGTTTCTGGGCTTGGGGATAACACTAGGCCAAAGGAGGGTATTTTAGAAGCAGGGTTTTGTGTATAGGGTGAGCAGCTTTGTATTTTATAGGTGATATGCATTCCCACTATTGGATTTACATTGGAGGAGAAGAGAATATAAATGTATTTAATTTACAATAATCTGTGTAGAAACCATCTTCTTCCAGCCATAGCTATATTTATAAACAAAGTACATTTCCTAATTGCACATTTGTTCTTTCCATATCTATGAATTCCAAGAAATATATAGGGATTATATATTTTATATATAAATATATATTTATACATATAATGCATAGTCTACACTTCAAAAACATTCTCTGCTAAAGTTAGCAACAGCTACTCTGCAAAGGAATAGAAGACTAGAACATTTCTAAATAAATACAAAAATTAATCAGTGAAAGAGGTTAATATAATTTACACTCAGATAAGCTAACAAAATTAAATGTTCCTGTCCTGGTATCTAGACCAACCATGATTAATAGGCTTTAACCAACCCTTACCAGTGTTATCTAGTGCTTAAAATTTCAGCTTGTCTTCCATTGTAAGCATCAAATATTTTTTCTGTGATTACTCAGTTGTTATTAATTGTTTATGTAATTGCAATTGTAAATGGAATGCTTCACTGATTCAGTAATTAGGGAGTTTGATTTTGAAATAATTTATTAGGTCTTAATTTATGTGCTGTGAAATCTGTTAGATCATTTGCTAGTCAGTATGTTGTCTAGAATAAAGGCATTTCTACAAAGGGATTTTAGGGTGAGGGTCACCAGTATAATCAGAAACATACTCAGTCTGGCCTCCAGCTAAAGATTATATGCTTTTAAGTGTATTTCTGTTTTGCAAAATGGCCTTTTGAAGACTTAGCCATTTCAACAAAATTCCTTTTTTTCTATATAAAAAGAGAGAAAGCAATTATTTTGCACTGTTGTTTGACTTCCCACCACCACCACCACCCTGTCCCCTAGATAGATGACCCAGCTGATCAAGTGTGAGAAGAACATAGTTCTCTGCACTGACCTGCCTGAACCTCTGGAATGAAATCTTCAAAGAAGCAAAAGTTGGCATGAAGACTAAGCAGGGATTTGATTAAAGATATGGAGTTACCCACACAATAAATTGAACCAAACTGATTTTTGTCATGTACAAAGGCACACTTATGTTTTCCACAGTGTATGGAAGGAAATAACTGACATCAGTTGGCTTTCAGTGTTAATTTATTGTATTCATCCATACTCTTATTATAATAGAGGATTTGTCAGTATGTTCACTATTAAAAAAACCCAAAAAGCCAGCCAGGACTGGGGCTGGGGCCTTTTTGTTGTCAAGCTCAGCTGTAACAAATGATATTTGACTGAAGCCTCAAAGCTTGTCTGCTTGTTCATGACACTCTGAAATGGAAACCTTACACTTTGAATGTCTTTAGAATTGTACATGTAGAGGGGTTTAAGGAGAAACATGGGGCTGCTGAATATATTGCTTTGGGCAGGATTTATCTTACAAAATATATATGTCTATACCCCAATACAGACATATGCAGCTGTCTATATTGTAGACTTCTGTAGATGGCCATAGGTAGACGTCAGCATTTCAATTAATCACAGACTCTACATAATCAAAGAAGAGAGGTGGTATTCATTTTAATCCAAAGACAGCAACTATAAAGTCAGATGTCATAGGCACACCCAAGAGTACCTGTAAGAAGGGATTTAAAGGTGACTGAGTTGCAGTAATATAAAGTGAAGTGAAATGAATTTCACAGGAATGACCTGAAGTTTAATGCTTTGAAAGGGCTTCTTTTATCTAAGGGATTACCTCTTTAGATTTTTTTTTCCTCCACAGTTAATGATTTTTCATAGTCAAGGAACATATTTCGAGTAATCTCACATATAAATATTTTGTCTCTGGACAAAGATGTAAACTATCACAGTTGTATCTATGACCATGGCCAAGAAATGTGCATATTCTACTTCATTGTCATAGTGAAAATAAATTTAAAATACAAAGCAGGCAAAAGTCTGAGCCTTTCACTCCTCTTTTATTTTTCTTTCCAAACCTAACTCTTCATATAGTTACAATCATGACCTATTCAACCTTCCTTTGCTCTATAGTGTGTATTCAGCAGAAACTCCTAATTAACAACTCTCCACGAATATCAATGGTTCAATAAACAGAAGTGATAAGCAGATTTTTTTTCTCTCAGAAGTATTTTTTTCTGGAGCCTGGAGAAAGCTAAAAATAAGTGGAGTGGGTTATTAGAAAAAGGAAGAAAATGCACATTGGAAAGAGAGCAGGGTAAAACACAGAGGGAGAAACACAAGCAAACATATGAAGAATAATTTTAAATGGGAAACAGAGAAGATGGAAACACATTTAAATGAATTTTATTTGTGCAATCATTTAAAATTTCTCTCAGATGCAATTCAGTTCTTGGATATATTAATAGGATCTGCTGAAACCAATGGGATAATAATGAAGGGCAGATTTTCTCTCTTAAACTAAATGCAATGGTTATAGTGTCAGCACAATCTGCAATCAGTGAACTTTTCTTATCTGGGAGCTTTAAGATTCGTTCCTAAAAAGACCTCTGAGAAGGCAGGCACAGGATAGACATTAATAAGTAAAAAGACAACTGTTCTTCATTTAGTCAGATTCCAAAAAATTGCTTTATAAGAAAAACTGAAGCAAACCAGAAAAAAATGTGTATTGAGAAGCAGTTGTCAGAAATTTCCTTTAGGAGCTTGTGATTTACTGCTGAATTTTATGCTATAATTTTATAAATAATTCCTTAAAGATTCATCCCTTGTTCTTCTGTCAATACATCTCATTTAATGTTACCTTCTTTAAGAACATCTAAGCAAAGTTATCTGCACAATATCAAAAGTCAAAGTAACAGTACGGACATTGTCAGGATCAACAAAATGCTTATCAGGACAAAAAAAATCATGATTATTTCTCTCACATGCTTGCTTTTACTCCCTGCTTGGCTTGCTGGTTCCTGCATTGCTGCTACATTACCTGGATTCCCAGGGGTTTTCTAACTCTCAGCCAATAATCCTCACCAAGGAGGAGGAGGAGGAGGAGGGAGGGAGTGTTACATTTCTGTGAGAATCTTTGCAGTTTGTTGCCACTGAATGAATTGGAACAATTTGGCTTTGAGGAAGTGATTTATACACACACATCCATCACATATAACCTGCTCTGCTCTGTTAACTCTCTGTTTGATCTCTGGAGGGTTCAGTAGATTAGGGAGGGTCTTCACACAGAAGTTTCATTAACAACCAATCGGTTAACCTGGCATGACTCCTGTTTGTGCATTTGGATCCTTTAAAGTGGGAAGAATAGGAGGAAAAAATTGTTAATGGGGACCATTATTTACCAGTCCAGGAAACACCAATCATGCTTTTAGAGAGAATATGCTTCCCATTTCCTTGATTTTATGTTTTAGACAGTGTAGAAAACAGAACTGAGGTTCACAAATTGAGCCATTCAAAAATGGAGATCACAATATGTGAATTCTGGCAGCACAAATTATATCAGTAACCAGAGAGCATGAACTTAATTAAATTCATTATTTGATTACATATCCAGCCGTAAGCTGGAAACTTGAACATTACAATCCAATTTAATGAGATAGTAAATGCAGGCCAAGCAGTCACACTTTTAAATATTCCAGATTAATGGGTCTCTGGTTACTGTCACCTGTTTGTCTGTTCAGGGTGGGGGGAGGCATTTGACCAAGTCAAAGAGTTGATATTATTAAACAAAGTTAAAGTTTATTATAAAACAAAGTTAAAGAACAAAGTCAGAATCATAGAACAATATGACTATTCTTGTTATTGGTGGGGAATTTTGAAATATTAGTCGCAGGCAAGTTTGGAAAACATCCTCCAGAGCTGCAGCATGGAGTTCCCATGCAAGCACAGTGCACTGTGTCTCTGCACTGTCTTACAGAAAAGGGAGATTCTGTGAGTGAAGGATTAAATTCAGTACTTTATGATATCTTTATAAACCAAATGACTGGTTTTAAACCAGCAAAGTGGTCACCATACTTTTACAGTTAACAAACTAGTGAAAGCAAGTGAAAATTGCTAATTTCTTGTTGAACTCAAGAACATGGAAGAAAATAGGTAAGTATTAGTAGTTTTTTGGAAATATGTGGGGAAAGTTAGCACAGCAACTGTCAGGATTTATTAGTGGCAACTATGGCAGCAAGACAAAAATTTGGCAACGATTATTAATATTTATTTCAAGAACAAAATATAAAGGACAGTGTTACATTCTGCCCTAATATTTGAATGCTTAAATATTATCTGTTATTAATGAATAACAGTGGTCCAATATATCCTAAATTCTGCCTATCCCCTGCTCTCTAATCCCTCCCCCTACAGATGTCCAGAAAAACAGATGTGCTCTGCAACATGCCCTGATATTTAAATGATAACAGACTATTGAGTACAAAGCTTTGGAAATTTACTCTCTTTCATATTAAGGTTTCAATTCAAGCCTCAGTGGCATTTGCAAATGTGGTGATAACACACAAGAAAGAGAGAGAGAGGGGGACTGGAGGGAAAGAGTGGATTTAGTACTTCATCGATAAAAAGCAGCAACCTTAAATGTATAAAGAATTTTATTGGTAGTCTGATGCTTTTCCTGGAGAATTGTTTCCTGTGTTTCCTTTACCTTTCATTACCTTTCCTTTTAAGCCTTCTCAAGAAACAGTCCCATGGTCAGTTTCCCAAAATGAGCAGTCTCATTCCCATGATGGTAAAGGTATGATCACAGCTAGAGTCTTATATATGAAACTTATCAAACTAAAGATTCTCTTAATCCAACAGAAAACAGAAAATTTTGTATCCATCACAATGTTTTTGTTAGCATTAACAATCACATCCTTGAAGATATGTTTATTATCTATATACAGATATCCATGCCCAGATATAACACTATATATCCTTATCTTCTTGATATAAGTTTGAATCTTCCTCTGTTTTCCATAATGATGAATTCTACAATGCCAGCAGCAACATCTAGAACCCCTCTTCACCTTTAACACCACAACATTCCACCACAGTTCCTCTGATTTTTATCTGTCACACATGTTATCTATTGTACTGTATTACAGTTAAATCAAAGCTCATGTAGCCAGGGCTGACTCTACCAGCCCACTACCTGGGACAAGAAGCTTTCTTTATCTGTTAGTACCACCCAGAATGACAAGCTGCAAGTTCATTTCATTTTTGGTGAAAATAATTTTATTCCTCTGTTAGAAGACATGGAAAGAAAAAAGTTGTGATCTATTACTTCTGTATTTAATTTATATGTCTTTTACATATTTGTGGGAGATGGAATAGCATGCAAGCTGTGGGGGATTAAAATCTTAAAAGTGGCTTTAATAGTTTTGTGAAAAGACTATATATATACTCATACAGGGTCTTTCCCTGGTAATATTCTTTGAGCTCGTGAAAATCACTGAATACAGTATTTGTTTGTCTATTTGCTTGTTTGCTGTACTGAAATCAAGCTTTCCATGATGATTAACATGAACAGAAGCCTTTAGAGATTTATTGCCAGAATAAGGAATGTCTCCTCTGATCTCTCCTGTAACAGATTTTAGATCTAGTCCCTCAGGAAACAGAAAGTACATAGTAATGAAATATTGGAGATTATTTTCAGTATGAAGTTACCAAAACCAGATACTGATTTCTGCATTTTCTGGTCATGCATTTCTGGTTAAACATGAACCTTTTATTACCAGTTTTATCCTGACATTTCATAGTGGCTTATACAAGGATTACCATCAGATGTTGAGCATTAGGATGCATTGGCCTCTTAGGTTTACCTTCAACTGACTGTGCCACCAGCCTCAACAAAAAGGGACTGGGGTGAAATACAGAAAAGAAGCTGTTAATCCAGCTGGGCAGATGTACCCAGCAGAGAGAGAAATGTGCTGCCACAAAGAGATAAAGGATGCACATAATCTTCTGTCTGCAGCTAGCTACACTCACCATGGACTTTTGCTTTAGAAATTAAGATACAGACAGCATCTATTTTCTATAAAAGATGGTATAAGATTTTCCTTTTGTTGTTTGCCAAATGGACACCCACCTTCACCCACAGCCAGCTCACGCTGTGTTGAATCAGGGATTGATGCAGAGATGGAAACAATCAAGGGGAGCTGCAAGCACAGCAGCCCATTTCAAAAGCATTCCTTTTCCAGGCCATCAGCTGCAGCAGCAGCACAGGAAGCCTTCCCTGATTTTACCACTACTGAGCAGCAATTTGATGGTGTTTATGCATGGCAGGACCCCACCAGTGAGGGGACCCACAGCTCTGGAGCACCAGAAGTGGTGTTCAGAGGAAGGGTACAATTGACAATGGATCTGTTCATGGCACCAGGGCTGTGAACCCATCAAGCATCCCCTCTATCACGTTTATTGCTCTTTATTTGGCTTCAAAGAGGCTTTTTTATCCTGCACAATTTAACTGATAAATATGCTTTTCTGCTATTTTTCTTGCTCAGCAAATGAACATCGGGTTTGACAGACATCAGTGGGTCTAAGGGCTCATGGGTTACATTTATCTTAAAACAATGCCACAAGGCTTCTCCCATGCTTCAGCACAGGCTGTCAAACATGTTTGTCCTCCCCATTACACTAACTAAAGCTGTTGTGTCACTGGGCTCTTCATGTCCCCTTTTCAGCCCTGCTAAAGGTCCCTTATCTTGTACTTTCATGGCATAATATCTGATGCTGAAACCATACAGAGAGAGAAATCTTATGTGTGGCCCCCAGGTGAGCCTGTAACACCATAAATATAATGTTTACCTCAAATCTCACCGTCTTTCACTTGTGCCCTCTGACAATGCAGCCTTAGTCCTGGATTTTGCAGTGAGTGGCATAGCAAATCAAACACAGGAACAGGATTTTGCTTGATCCTGTGAGAAAGCAAGGTGGTGAATCTGAAAATCATTATTAAAAGATTAAGATCTGCAAACAAAAAGTCTCAATAGCACTAGTGAAAATACAGAAGAATGTCCCAAGGACTTCCAAAATGCATTAATGAATAAAGTTTCCCCTGCATGTTCAGTTGATGATGACCTCAAAATATTTTCCATTTTAATAGTAACTCAGAAAGGTACTAAAAAATAGCTCCTAAATGTAGAGTTTGGAGTGTCCAAATAACTTTCTTTAAAGGTTTCAGGGACAGGTTGTGAAGAAACCCCTTGGACAATTCATGCTTTTTTTCAATACATCATGAAACAATAGAGAAACTGAGGATATTTTAAAAGAGCAAATAAGACAATTGGATAATTATAGCCCTGTCACACTGACATTGATCCTAAGCAAAAGAGTTGGCTGGTGCAGGATTTGATTAATAAATTAAAGGAGGAAAATGTAATTAATGTCAATCAACATGGGATTACATCAAGCTAAACTGGTAGGTTTTATGAGGAAATTACAAGTTTAGTTAAAAATAGAATTAAAGAGAAATAATATATTTAGATCTCTTTATGGTATTGATTTGGCATTGCCTTATTTACCTATTCCTTTATTAAATAAGAAACTGTGGTGACAAAAATGTAGCACAGCTCATATCAGCAAAATTCTGTGACTGACAGGTCTCCAAACACACTGCAATACATCATTGAGAATGTAGGGGGTTTTTGGATCCCCACAAGTTATTTGTATCAAAATCCAGAAAAAAACCCAAACCCAGAGGGGTACAAGCCACCTCACAACCCAATCATAAACAGGAACTTTGATCCTAAATATGGGCACATATATAGTATTACCTGTGAGAATAATCACTGCTCCTAGGTTGCAACCTCAGACAGACTCTGGAAGAAAAAAGAAAGGGGAAGAACAAGAGACAGAAGTATCAAGTTTTTGGCATGATTCCCTGCTTTAAAGGCCAAATACCATTACTGGGCACAGAAGGAAGGGAGGTTGCATTAACTCTGTGCTTGGAAATTCTGCTGGAGCACCCCTGGTGCTGGTACCCAGACAAAGAACAACCCTGGAGACTTAGAGTTTGACTAGAAGTCACAGGAATGATGTGAGGATTAGAAAATTTACTTCTTTGTGAGGTACTTGAGCACTCAGTAAAATAACTTTTGTCAAAGAACCAAAGACATGACTGTACCATGTTCCTTAGGTACTTATTTAAGGACAAAATTTCATTACAGACAGCTTTTCAGTCCAGATAAAAATGAAGTTTACATTTCTATGATCTTAGGTAGAAAGGTTAGACCAGCAATTAGATAAAACTCAAAAAATAACTTACAATAACTTACTCTTATAATGGATCCTTTTCTTTCCTCTCTGGCCTACCGCTAGACCAATGAACCTTTACTCTGCACAGCTGTGCTGGGAGGTGAACATGTTCTCTCCCAAAACTAGTTTAAAGCTGGTTGGGTGCTGTACTCTCCAGTGACATGGGAGAAAAGGATTTTAAAGCTCATAGGCAGAGAGAGAATGTGCTTTTCATTCTTCTGTACCTCGGGTAATGCTCTAACCACCCATCTATAGGGCAGAAGCCATCCCTGGTGATGAAACCACTTTTTTGATGAGAAAGGAAAGAATGTTGCTACATTTGATGTGGAACACAGCTATCTGAGAATACCCCCATGTTCTAAAAGTATTTGCAGGCAATTTAGACAGAGAAAGCAGAAATATTTAGTTTGTGGTCCTTGAATATGCATTGAACAGACCCCAGCCTCTCCCCTGTCTTATTGATCCACTTTTGATTACTTTCTCAAGGAAGACTTCAGGCCCCTGAAAACTGTGCAGTTCAGTAAGGAAATCATTTGCAGAACTGAGACAACTTTGAACTTAGGATCTGAAAAATAATCTTTGGGACATCAGGAATTCAACTCCAAAATCAACTTGGACTTCACTGCTGTTCTAGGTCTTGTTCAGAATCCCTTATTTTCCATCATGGGTGCAATTTTTACCTTGCAATCAATTAAAAAATGCACTTGGAAGAAAAAAACTTAGTAGAATAATCCCATGTGTCTTTTCATATAGATATTAACATTGTCCTCTCTGATCATCATGATTTTCAAAAAAAAGGGAACATATAATTTTGCATAATTTCATGAATATACTCATATCCTTACTTACCTACTTACGGGAGGTAGGTAAGTTCCCGTAAATCTGAAAATGAAAATGTTAAATTTATATTTTCACTTTTCTCTTTTAAAAAAGTTAAACTTCACAAACAGAACTTATATATAGTTCTTCCTACATCAGTGCAAGTTTAGACAGAGCAGACAATCCAGTAGCACTCAGCAGGGGTTCTCAAAATCCTGAATATCATATAGACCAGAATTTCCTACCTGAGCTTCACAATTCTTTGCTTTTATATTTTAGGTAGACCTTTAGCTTTATTTAAATTTTTTTTTTGATTGCATCTCTAAAATATTGAAGTTTAATATATACAGTATCATTATCTTACATTGTGAAAAGCACAAAAGCATATGAAAGTAATAGCTTTCTTGACACACAAGAGGATTAATGAGTATGAATTGAATTTTTCTGTGGTCTATGAACTCACATTTCATGGAGACACCAAATTTATAGGTGGAAAAAATCCTCATCCAGTTAGAAGTTCATAGAAGCTTAACATAGAAACATGAGAGATGTGTGCTCCTAGAATCTCCTCTGCAAATTAAATTTCCAGATGGAGCTCATTTGAGAGTATACTTGCAGGAGTAATTATTTTTTAAATAATGCTAAAATTTTATTTAGTACATGAGAGCTTGGTATTTTCTCTCTTGCTTAAGAAAGCTATTATCAAAATTGTTTATACACATAGAAAGCAATGTAAGCTAAAGGATGACCATTTTGTCATCAGCAAATCAGTATCTTTTAGACTTATATGACTCAAAAATGCCACAAAAAAAAAAAAAGTGCTGCTAAAGGCAAAAGCATTTTAAATCTATTATCATTAGCACTCTTCAGTAAATCCCTTGTTTTTGTAGAAAAAGCAACAGTGCATAGCACCATTACCACACAGCCCTTTTGGGGTACCTTCATGGTCCTGATGCTACCATCTATAAGGCACAGTGGCACACAAAGACTTCTTAAAACATGACCATCCAGACTGCTTCTCACTTTTAGAAGCAGATTTTTGAATAGTTATTTCTGAATTTTTCTCCAGTATTTATGTAGAAAGTCAGCTGGATTCCAATAGTCATGGTGCTCCACTGCTGTCTTTCAGCATGTCAGCAAGAGTAGGGTTTTATTTTGTCTACAAATCCTTAGCTAAGTACTCCTTAGTTGATTTTGATCAACTGAAATGGCAGCAAAGGGACGTTGAGGCAAACTAAACTATCCAAAGGCAATTTTTAAATTTTTCCATTTGGAAAACATTTGCAAATCTATATGGGTATAATTAAAACTCACATTCAGTACAACAGCAGAAAATTATGCCTAAAGAAGAGCAGGGGCTATAATTCTCTGTGACGGTCCCTCTCACAGACAGGCTGCAAGGTCATCCTCAGCTAACCATGGGAGCAGTCAAGCATGTGATCTGTCTGGGAGTCTTAGTGGCAATAAAACAGGCTGCATCCTCCCACTCTTCTTTAAGGGTGTATTAATGCACACCTTGTTAATAAAAATCAGCATTCCCACATATTCACCCCACCTGTCCAGGAGACTTTGTTTGCCATGAAGCATGATTGGTCCTGGTCAGACCCATCCAGGCTGACTTCTTATCCTGATCTGTCAGTCTGGATACACAATAACCACTTAATAATCACAAAACACTTGCTCACTTTCAGGAAAAAAAGGAATAGGAAAAGCTGGAAAGGGAGTGTTTACAAGGACGTGTACTGATAGGACAAAGGAGAATGGCCTTAAACGGAAAGAAGGAAGGTTTAGATGACACACCAGGAGGAAATTCTTCCCTGTGGGATTGGCAAGGCACTGGCACAGGTTGCTCAGAGAAGTTGTGAATGCCTCATCCCCGACAGTTTTCAAGGCCAGGCTGGATGTAGCTCTGAGCAACCTAGTGGAAGATGCCCTTCTAGTGGAAGGTGTCCCTTCCCAAGTCAGGACATTAGAACTAGATGATGTTTAAGGGCCCTTCCAACCCAAATCTTTCTATGAATCTGTGAAAGTATGCAAAACAGAAAATAAACAAATAAAAAAGGAAATCAACCTTGCAACCTTTTCCTAGACCTTTACAAAGTACAAACTGTGCCAATCTTTGCTGTAAGAGAAAGTATAAACCAAAATGTAGTCCCCAGCCTAGTCCTCGGCTGTGTGACAGACCACTCCTTAGCACAGAGGGAATTTAGCGAGTCTTTCAAACAGCAGAACCACACACAGAGCCAGCCAACTAACCTGCAATTTAGTTATTCCCATAAGTTCTTGTCAGTGTGCACAACTAGGGTTATCACCTATAATTGACTAGAGGACTTCAATTATGCTGGTAAATTTAGCAATAATTACACATCTTTGCCACCATTCAGGAATTACCTCTCAGGGCATGGAATCTGTTTACACTCACTTCCAACACATTCAGCCTTGACGTGTTTGCTCAGCTCCATGGGTTCAACCAACCATAATGATCCGTTCCTTACATGAAGGGCTGTGCTCCAGGAAACAGCATCTTGAACCACATTGTGGTTTCTGAAAGAAACCAGTGTAAATAAAGGACAATTTTTTTGGCATAGAAAGAAAAGCACCTTTCTCCTCTTGACACAGCAGAACTTATGAAAAAATTTCCACTGGCATAGGAAATGGGTTTTGTGGTGGATAGAGTGGATACTCCAAGAAATCCAGGGTCATCTTAAATATGCTCCTTTCTTCATTACGCTCATTATTTTTCAACCTCATCTTTCCTGTTTGTTCCTTCAAAAGAATGTTTTTGAGCCCAAGAGTTCATATCATTCCCTTCTGGGAGAGCAGTGAGGAAAATGAGCCACTCCCTTCAGGTATCAGAAGGCATCACTTCAGGAAAGCTCTCATCTACCACGGTGGCAAAACAAGGGCTTTAGAAAAATAAAGCAGATTGTGCCAGGTAATTCACCATTTTTTCCCCCCAGTCAAATGTAGAATGATTTACAGTACCATTCCATTACTACCCTTTATTTTGCCCCTTCTTAGGTCTCATGCTAACAAGTTTTCTGGGAGGAACGTTCTCCTGTTGTACCCTCCTTACCTGGCAGATAGCTTTGCTCTTCCCTTGAGCACATCCCCTAAACCAGAGGTAAGGGAAAGCAATACCAAGGCACCTGGCACAGGAAGGTGAACCAAGAATGCGATGCATCCTGCAAAGGGAAGTCTGAAATAGGGTCAGTTCATAAAGAAAGACAGTGCTTCCTCGTGACACACAGGAGGGTGCAAGCAGAACTCCAGGTAAAAACTTTCCACATCACTGTATCAAACTAAGGCTGTCCTTACCCACTGCTATCCCCCCCCTCCAGTTTTTTTTCTTGTTAAAGGAACAGATTAAATTAGTAAAATCAAGGCAAATTCCTGACATTGGGCCTATAAAATTATACATATATAAAACTTTTTAATACAAAATCTTTGCAGAATAAAACCTTATAAAGTCTGTATGGCAAACAAAACAAAGTTCTTGCTGCTGACACAATATAAAAAAAAATTAACAATATAACTAAGATAAGCCAAGCACACATGTAATACTGGAAATTGCTTCTGATAGAAGCAGCACCTCTGGAAATCAACACCTCCTTTAAGACTTTCTTTCTCCACATCAAACACTCGTCAGGAGTGCTGTGGCTGCTCTCTTAGGAAACAACCACCTCTGCAAGACCTAATTTCTGTCTGAAGGTTAATTAGTTTAATGCAGGAAATAGTCTAGTGGAGTTGGGGATTTCTTCTTCAAATAAATGAGTTAGAGGCTTGAGTTTGGTAAGTGTTGCCTGAGAAATTATGGCTGTTGGATGTGATACTTTGAACAACAGAGCATCACTACACAAAAGGAGAAACAATAGCACTCCACAAGTTCTACCTGAGTTGGCAATTTGTTAAGTTTTTTATTAAACACTTAAAAACACTGGAATAGCCTCATTTGGGGGTGGAATTGCTTCCTGCTTACTTTTGTTACACTCTATTTTGTTCAGCACAAACCTAATGTGAACCAGAACGTAGCCGAGGTTGGGATTTGTGAATGAGCTGCAGAGATTGACATCTTGCTGAAACACAGATGCTGCAGAGAGAGGATTTTCCATCATGGCATATCAAACCACATTATTTTAATTTGCCTTCAACAATAGCAGTATGCAGGAGAGTAAAGAGAATTTGTATTTGTTGTATATTGATTTGCACAGTCAAGATTATCACAAAGATTTAAGATTGTAAGACACTGATCTCTGAAGATCATAACCTTAAAACCAGAGCATGTTTGGGCACCACAAACCTAATTACCCCAAATCATGTAACTTATGGAAACAGTTATGTAGAAGATTATTTTCAAGCTTGCAATTTAGGTCTCAATCAGGATTTGATTTGCATTCCTTCTTTAATTTATGGAGTTTGCATTTCTTCCTTATCTTACCCTGATACATTTTCTCTCCAGCCCACGGTTGATTTTCAAGAGCTGTAAACTAAAAGCCACCATGGAAACAAATCCTGTTGATATAGGAATAAAAGTTAACTCACTTTTCATCAGTAGGGTAACAGGAGAGGCAACTGGATGCACACAGGGTCTAACAACTAGAAAGGTCACTTTATTGGATGCCTTACAAAAAAAGAGAAAACTTTAAGGGGGTATTATATAGGCTTGATGAAAATATTTTGTCAACAAACCCATATTTCTGATTGTTTCAGTAGCCTGTGTAGTGTTTACTTGGACAGTTTCCCAGGGATTTCCTGCTTTTTTAAGGAGACTGCATCCTGAAGCACAGCATTTACATAAGTTACCTACACGATAAATGAGATAAGTAAAACACATGGAGGAAGCCTCTGATACCATAGGCATTATTCAGGAGAAAACCCCAAGTTTAATATGGAAAGATTAACAACAAACTTTTTCCTCCTTTTCATATAAAGACTATTTTTAACCCATCAGGAAAAGCTGTTTGAACATACCATAGAAAAGTTAAATCTTAGCAAGAAAATACAGAAAAAATAGATATATTTACCATATACTAAGCACTACATAGTTTTAGAAACTTGGACTAAATGCAGTCCATAGTTAAAAGCATCACCTGGCAACAATGGCTGTTGGCAAAACTCCTAACCAAAGTTTTGGCTGCTGTCAGAAAACTACAGATGACTTCAGACTATTTTACAATTTTTAAACTGATTTTGAATTCTGTTCTCACTTTTTAGACCATTAGAAATACCACAAAAGATCAGTGCTTAGAGGTGAACAGACTATCTTTTGGTAAAACTTACTTATTTTTAACCATTTCAGCCAAACACAGCTTAAATTCTTGTTATAAGGAAGAGCAATGCAAGTTGGGTTTTTTTTAAAAAAAGGTTAAGACTCAATAAATAAAAACCCCTTAAACCTATTACTGCCTTTGGTACTGGGCTGGCGAAAGCATAACTGCATGTGCTGTATACTAACAACTCTCTACTTCCCATTTTGAATCACTTAATTAAAAATATCACTATTGTTCAGTGGAACTGCAATAATCAAAAAACAATTACAAAGGTTTTTTAGTAGAATAGAATAGAACAGAACACTTTGCTTAAAACCTAAATAACAGAGTGGCTATTCACCATACTGATATACACCAAAGAGTCAGAAATGCCACTGAAAGCAATTTGGATGAAATTTCTATTATTATTTTGTTATCCTACATGATATTCTTCATTACTCATACAAGAAGTTGAACTAATTCTAACATAATTACAGCTCTGGTTAAAAGGATTCTGGTTCCCAACAAGGCATCTGTGGAAGGATGGTTTTAATTGATACCATCCAAATTTTCTATGAGATTTGTGTATTGCAACAATCAACAAACAGAAGGAAGTTACCACTGGACAATCCACAACATTTTAGTGTTCTCCAAAGACAGCAAACTGAAGAGGCAACACAGTTTAGGAAATGTAAGTACTATGACGTTTCCATATGTGTTAGAGTTTTTAAATTCAGCTCTATTTCACAGAGGATGGTTTAAGTTGCCTAAGCACAAGCTCCTCATGCTGTTTAGACAGGGTGCCTGAATTTTCTGTCTAGCACTGGCAGGTCCAACATAACACCTACAGAAAGGAGACCTGTAATTTCTGGAGAGGTAAGATTATCCTGTCACCCACAACAGTGTTAGCTCAATGTTAGCTAGAATCTGAACTCCAGCAATCTATTCTCCATGTATTAAGCTAGCTGTTTGTATTTTTTATTTTTCTGCTAAATAATAAATCAAGAAAATCCCTTCATGACAAGAGAAATTTTCTGCCTCACACCCTAGGAACTCCAATAAGCAGCTGTACTCAGCAGTCATGGGATATGCTTCATGAATATACCTTTAAGTTCTCCCATAATAACAACCATTATGAAGAAGACTTATTAATTAATGTGCTGTCTTGAAACAGCATTTAACATATTACTGCTGCAAAGATATTATGACAATTCTTGCCAGTCTTGGCTGACATTCAGCAGATTGCTACATCTCTTTACCTCAGTTTTTCCATCTGTGGATCTGGACACATTTTTTAGAAATCAAGAGATATAGACAAAAATCACTGCAAGAAGCACAGTGAGTTTTAGACAAATTTTAATGAGAAATGATAAAGACCCTGCTCATCATTGACTAAATGCATTAGTTACTGCAACAAGTAGCAACTCTGAGAAGTAGCAACTTTTTGCTTTTAAACAATGCATAGAAAAAGCATAATTAGAGAATTCCTTACACAAGAGAGGTTTTGATCCCCCTCACCTCTTGTATAGCTTCATTTTGTCAGCAGGCAAGGGGTGGTGTAATTGCTGTGATAAAGGGTTTATCAAGTGTCCCTAGCTGTTACACTTTTCCCTAGCTACAGAGGTGCAAGGCAGCAGGCTCCACACTTCTTGGCAAAGTTCATCCTTTGAATCTTCTACCCATTTTCCCTCTTTCTTACGTGTACCTAACCTACTTGAGATGCAGCTATTTTGCTAACTGGCTTAAGCAGGAGCCCAGCTTACTGCATTATATGGATATTCACATCTGGTAGTGACCACAGGCCAATTACCCTTTCAAATAGACCAGGCACGTTTATTTGTGTGTGTGATTCCGTAAACATGAGAAGACTGAAGTACAAGTCTGTGTTGCCAGCAGCAATTTTGTCTGCTTTCACAGTAGCAAAACAGAACCATACTTAAAGCTAAGAGACCAGCAAACTCCTCCTGCCTTTGGAGCTTGCTAAAAGGGGGCCCCAGCTCAGCAGTTTGGACACTGAGTGGCAAACACCATCTGTATCCTTTTCCCTTCCATAAAAGGAACCTTTATAGGAGTGTAAAGGAAAACAAAGAAAGATTACTACTAGTAGTTATAAATGAATAGTTAATCATCCAATAAGAATGTGAGTTCTCTAAAAGACATTGTGCTAAAGCAAATTAGTCAAAAAATACAAAGCCATTGAACAAGGGTGCTCCAGTAAGCAAGTGATAAACCCAAGAAACCAAACAAAAATATCTCCCTAAGCTAACTTTATGGCTTTTGTTAAAATATAACTAGTAAAAAAAAAAGGTTAAAACTAGAATTTGTATTTTTTTTTCATTTTACTCAGGCTCCTCTTGAATTTCCCATTCCTTCCTTTTGGTCAGAAAAGCTGAAGCACAGCAAGAATGTCTACATGGGATTTGCTTAGACAATTTTAAGGCCAGTAAATTGCAACAAATTTTGCCAGAGGCATTGATGAAAACCTATTTTTTGTTTCTGTTTTCAGTTCGCAAGCCCTAGAAATCAGCACTGAGAAGAAAAATAAACACAGTTTTGACATGTACAGTAGCAAGAATTAGCTTTGTACCCAGACAAGGAACAAGCCTTTTAAAGCAGAATTAGTGGGTTAGCAATCCGAGCAGCTCACACTGCATGTTTATTCAAGCTGCGACAAGAAGTCAGGCAGGGAAGCAAGGGCCCTTCGTTGTGAGTTTGCGTTCCACACAAACAGCTCCAACAGCTTTAAGTTCTTTTTAGTTTAGGAGTTTGTTTGTTTCTAAAGAGAAAAAAAAAAAAAAAAAAAAAAAGATAGGGAGAATGTAATTGACCCAGTTGGAAGCAGCAGGCGGGCGTAGGAAGGGGCATACGCGAGCCGTGAGCACCACCACGAGGCGGGCAGGGCGGAGCGCAGGGCGAGCGACCGTCGGCAGCGACACCCCGGCCGGGCACGGAGCACACAGCCCAGCAGCCCTCCCGGGCAGCTACGCTTAGAGATGCAGACAAAAATTAGGGAATTTGATTTCTGCGAGAGATTTTTTTTTCTTCCCAATCACTTGGAGCATTGCCATGAGATGTACAACATCACCTGATGCTGAAAATTTTTTTCTCGGCTATCTGTTGACTTTTAACATCCAGTACAAAAACATCTTCATGGCTTTGACTGGTGTGAAAGCAAGGCAGTGCTTGGTTCAAGAGAGGCAGTTAAAGCTTTTAACTGGAATCATACCAGTCTATCTAGATATGGCTTATCACTTCCCGTAACCAGGTGTAAAGGCACATTCATTCCCAAATAAAAATTACAAGAGGCAGGGAAAATCATATCAAAATTGTCTGAACTTAATTCAGTGTAATTTCATTCAACTTTTATTTTGGGTTCTTTTTTTTTTTTTTAAATAGCCATACTTGCTTTCTGGAAAACAATGTCAAGTTTTCCAGAAAGTCCATCTTAGTGGTTTAAGACAGCAGTAATGAGAAGTAATATAAAAACCCCCAGGCCAGATACCTCCAAACAATTGCTAGCTTATATACCATCTGATCTAAATACTTTTCCTAGAGATTATTGATTACTGCAGTGGGGATTTTCTGCCATTTAGCACAAGATACAGTTAAGTTCTTGACATCTCACACAACCTTTGAAGTTGCCCAACCAGAAACTGCCCCGTATTTCTTTCATGCTACTGCATTTGAAGGCATATCAGCAAAATTCTTCTGAAAGCAAGTATATATCAGGCCACTGCAGTAATTTCAGCTCTAGCACCAAAACAAATTTAGGTAAGAATTAGCATGCCTAAATTATATGCCTAAAGTAATTTTCATTTTTAGCACCTTTTTTTTTAGCCCTAATTAATCATGATTTATAATTTGGATACCCAACAGCAAATCTTTAAAGATATCAGCACTTGGGGAACATGTAGCAAATTTAGAATGTCACATTTCAACAAAAAGATCGATGCTCCCAAGACTTTGATTCCATCTATCCACAATTTCCCTATGATTTAAAAATATTTCTCAAGATATATGTCTAAACTAGCTGAAACTGATTTTAATCTCAGCTTCAACTGGGAAACATGAATGATCTAATTCCTTCTGCACCTAAATGATTTTAGGCATTGCAATAAATTAATTTTGATTGACTTAGGATTGACAAATTTCATTACTTTATTCTGACAAGACCAACGCAAACACGATAGAACTTTTCTTCCTAAATTCTAATGATAAGCATCCCATATAACCTTCCCTCTCCTTGGGATCAAGTAATATCACAAATTGTAATACTTTGTTTAAATTAATGAGAAATCTATGTTTTTTATTACAATCCCTGGATCTCTCAGTCTGCCCTCTCCGGGTAACACTCCAAAAAATTTTTGCTCAACCTGAGTTTAAATTGATTGTCACTGCTTTTTCAAGCGGATGGAACATTCTGTGAAAAGATGACTTCACAAAGAAGCCAAAAGCTAACTTGCATTTGTGGGTGTCTGGCATTCCCAATGACCTGAGACATTTGGATGACAATTTGCAGGCAAAGTCACTGAAATTTCTGATTATCATTAGAAGAGTAACTAGAGAAAAAAAAAGCTAAAAAGAAATTCCAAGCCAGACTGCAGTAACTTCAACTGAACAAATTCAACCTGTCTGAAAGCAGCACAAGAGGCATTAAATACTTCAGCCTATACTGCTGCATGAAAAAGCTTTCCCTGCAGTTTTATGAAATGCTTTGATACTTGCATTGTATTCCCCTATGAACTCAAAAGTATTGTAGAAATCTTTGTAACAATATTGCTACAATACTGTACAACCCATTTCAGAAATTTAAGAACCATTAACTGAAAAGTCTAGAACTACAGAATCAGAATGCAGTTATCAGCCTGGATGTAGGGGTTTAGGATAACAAAGAGCTTCAAATACCTACTTGATATCTGGGGTTTTTTCTTATTTAGTATAAATATAAACAGCTGTCTGAATGAATATGAATCTATCTTTATTCAGCCCAGCATTAAAAATTTACAATACACAAATAATTAAATAATTTTAAATATAAATAAATAGAAATACAAAACTCTCCTCCCATATTTGCCTAACTACCCTTGTACTTTCAATAATTTAACAAACCATGCAAAGAATGATTCTGTAAATTAATCCTTTACGGCAAAAAAACAAACAAACAAACAAAACCATTTCATCTTTGACTTGTTTTATTTTATTAGGAGAACAGCTTACTCAAAGTTAACAGTGCTGAACACTCTGTTCCTCATGCAAGAAGTATATTTAGCTTTAATCACTTTCTAACTACCTCTACTCAGAGACAGTGTGGGATTTTTGTATTTGCAGGGCAGAGCATTTATTAACTCAAGCCTTCTCTCCAGTGTGGCACAATCAGAATGTTCTGAACAGCTGGTTAGGAAGATAGCCAAGATGCAAGAAAGATGTCTGAGCCTCCTTTTCAAGGGCAGCCAACTCTTGCACTGTAGGTGCCAGAATATCCACATGGCCTTTATACAGTCCACCTGCCAAAAGAGACACAATCTAAATTATGTGTTCAAAGCCAGTTTTCAGCAGAACTAACAATGCCCAACCACAGTCAGAGAGTTAATCACTTTATTTAAAAAAAAGGCACAAAAAACCAGAACAAGTATACACATACTCTTGTCACTTGCAACCCATAGGCTCCATGTAACAAATGCAGAAGACAGCAAAGAGCTAGCAGCTTTTTATGATCCATTTATTTGTAATCTATTGGGTTTTTTTATTTATAGTCTATAATTCTGTAGTGACACAGGAGACAACCAGGAAACTGAGCACTGCATAGCAAGGGAACTTGAGAGTAGCTCATTCTTACCGCCCAGAGCTCTCTTCTGCCCATATGTAACTTTCCCATCAAAATCATCCACTGGTACTTTTATGTCTGGTTCAACTTGGGCAATAGTGCAGTTTAAGTGTTCTTCAATCTCCCCCAGCAACTAAGAGAAAAAACCCAAGAAGTCTTCTGTTATAGTCCAAGACTAGTCAAACTAGTGCTCTGAACAGTCACATTAGAGTAGTCTGAACAGGAAATGGTACAGAAAACAATTTGGTCACAGATACAGAAGACTAAAACATTTTTATTAGCTCAGACTACATAAGTTCATTTCCATTTTTGGTATGGTTTTACACTACCTAGAAGTCTTCATTTCATACACTACCCTACTTGTATGAAAGAGGCTACTTTATAACTGAGCTCATAGTCCAAGCTTATTTTACCACAGATGAGGTGTATTTGCCCTTCTTTATTAGGGAAAGAAGCGAAATGTTGCTTTTTAACATGCATTCATACCCAGTATACAAATCCCAATGAAAACCTACTTAAGTGACAAACTATTTCCAGGTTAGAGAAACAACAGTTTTAAGTGACAGTTTTGCAACAAACCATCTAAACACAAGTGTATAATTAACATCCTCTAAATCTTAACAGACATTGATTAGGAAGACTCCAACAACATTGGCCGGGAAAATTAAAGTAAGTTTTTATAATTCAACAACTTAGAGAATATGTAACTTGAAAAGTCTTTTAATTTCTTCTTTAAATGGAATCAAAGGTTATAAACACCCTAAGACTACATTTTTACTTCAACTACACAGATGAAACAAGAACTTTATTCCTGAGTCTTTTAGAGGAATTGGGGAACATTTAAGCAAAATGCTTACCTGCATCTCATTGTACCATATGGTACAACCTCCTTCTTCCTTCAGCCTAGTGTTATAACACCCTTTTCCACGACTACTGCATACATGATACCAAACCTAGAAATAATGCAAAACGAGACCTCAAAACTTTGTGAAATAGTTTAGTACATTCATTTTGACTAATTACAGCACGAAAAAGAATTCAGGAATCTGAATCTCCTTCAGTTAAGTAGGGACAAAAAGGCAGTTTTTCAATGCAGGATAAGAAGGTCAGATAGTAGCTGGGGACAGAACCTCAGTAAGTAATGTCTGTTCATCTTTGCTTTGGAGTATAATTACCTTTTCTTTTTCTTTTGCCACAAGGGAGATTGCCAGACCCATCCTGAAATATTAGGAGACAAGGGAGGGAGAAATGCATTTCAGTAACTATTGCCAACTTGTGAAACAAAACGACAAATATCAAGAACACCTGGTGGCTGCTCTGAACACACACATACCTCTCAGCTCTGCCGACTCTCCCGATTCGATGAACATAGTTCTGTTTTTCATCAGGGAGCGTCACGTTGATAACTGTAACACAGACAGTTCAGAGAACACAAGTTTTTTTTTTTTTTTTTAAATGTATGAGCTAAGGTCAGAGATCAGACACCTAAAATATTATTTTGATTGCTGCAATTCCTCTCCTTAGTCTACGCACACACTTTATTAGTCTATTACAACAGTTACAGGTGTAACCTGCAATAAAGGCTCTCACTCTCAAACTGCTTTCTTCCTGATTACTTTTCGGCAAGAATGGAAAACCAAATTAACGATTTCCAAAAATGCAGAACATCATCAAGTATTTGAGAACGTATGGTGAACAACCAAATTAAATATTGCCTAGTGTCAGCCTTTAACATCTACACATCTTAAAATTATGCTATAGGTCATATATCTATTTTAACTACTGGACAGGGCCACAAATATATCGAAGCTCCAGTGCAATTCAACAGATTAAGTTTAAAAAAACTATGTCTTACCATATGGAACACCATGAATATCAATTCCTCTTGCAGCAACATCCGTGCAGATCAAGAAACGGACATCTCCCCTCTGCAAAAAGAGAGCTGTAATGAAGTGTTGTGCTACATACAGCAAGCAGAATCCCAAGCAATGAAATCATAGTCCTTTGCACTTCACCTTGAAGTGTCTCTGTACATTTAAGAACACTTCAAATAAAGCATGAATATTTTGGTGAATTTACATCCTTGTTTCTTTCCCCAGCACCATAAGGCACGCAAAAACCACAGACAGCTTAATCAAACTAAACTGTAAAATTTAAACTTTTTTTTCAGGTGACCAAGTACTAAAGACCTTAAAAACCAATGTAATTACTATAGAGTTTAGAGTTAGGTTTTTATTTCAAAGTAAGCCTACTATCAATTCAAACTCACAAACGTCATACTGATTACCAGTACAGACTTCCACCTACAGAAAATGTGCCTTACAATTTCAGGAAGAGGGACATGGAGCATTTGAATACAATTTAATTTAAATAGAGAACTAGGAACACAAATCAACATACGAATTCAGATATTGGAGGAAAAAGCCTTCAAGAATCTGCTGCATCACCTTAAATCTTTCCAGGTTTTGCTTTCTTTCTTGAGGTTTTCTATCACCATGCAGACAGACACATGAGAATTGATGTCCCTTCCTATCCGGGCCTGAAAGAATTTATATGCATTATTAACATCACATACAAGCTATGACACAGAACCATACAGAACTGGAAAAAAATTTCACAGGCATTGGGGTGGAAAAAAATACACAAGACAAGCAGTAAAACATAGCTTCTCCCTCCTCTCAAGAGGGCACCTGTGCAGGCATTTTTCCTTACTCCTTCCTGCTTTAAATTTCCTCATTTCTACAAATGCTCATCTTCACCTTTCTCCTCACACATCCCTTTCACTGTTCCTGTGTTTCTTTCACATTTTTCCTATGTCTTTTTAGGTGTGAACATCTCTTCCCATGTCTCTTCCCCTTATCAACTATCAATTTTACTAGCATGTTTCAGCAGAGGCACCATATATCTTCTCACTGGTTCAAATTTTGGTGCATGATAGGTTTCCATCCATTTCAGAACTATCTGGAACAGGTACAAGACAGTTCATTGTTTTCTTTCACAAATGGCACCCCTGCAGCTGCCTGCTACAAAACTCTGAATTTTATGCCCAATCAGTACGTCTAAAAACTGAAGCACGATTTTATTTGTGCTGTGTCTCAGTATTGGTGACCTCTATCATACAAATTTGGTGTTGAAAAAACAGAGAAGTGAGAAAAGTGAGCTGAGTAAAGCTGACATGAAAACATTACCTCCACCCTGCTGGATGAAGTATTGCTCCATATTATCACAGTCTATTTTAGTCCTGCAGAAGATAATGGCTTGATCCATCTTGTGCTCTTTGATTGCTCGAACAGTGTATTCTCCTTTTAGAATTTTAATAGCTTCAGACCACATTTCTAAATAAAAATAAAGAAGTTTATTTCACTCAAATTGTTTAAAAACATGGAGAACCTTTGAACTGCATATGTTTGGAAAGTTCTCTAGCCTTCAAGTCGACAGTTAAACTTTTACTATTAGAGCAAGTAAGCTAAACCTTCAGTATCTACCTCTCCCTTCCACGTTCCTGGGCTCCAAGGTGATACAACACAGGAAGAATAAAAGCACTCAGAAGTTTCAGGTTTCTTATACACACCAATAAACACTTGCCTAAAAATCTGTAAAATAATATACTCAACTCTCTTTCCCAATTCCCAGTTACAGAAACATTTCTCTTCAAGACTATGAAAATACAGAAATAAAATTTTGGAGGAACATGACTCAAGGCCAGTATCTACTACAATTCACCTTTAATTCAAGACATTTACAAAAATGTCATGATTTCTTAGTGTTGTTCTTTACCTGGAGTGTTAGCACCAGGTCGTGTATTGTCTTTTGCATGTACTTCATCAGTCTAGGAAAAACACAAACAAAAAAGCCCCCCAAGTCAGTAGTCCACTCTTCAAAGAGAAATACTTTAATCCATTAACTTGTAACTAGGAAGAAACAGAAGTTTAGAAGTAATCTTAACATTCTGATCTCCCACCAGTCAAGTTTATCTACCCTTAGCTAAAGGAAAGTCTTGTGTTTAAGCACACAAAATTTATTCATAAAAAAAGGGCAATAAAACTATTTATGTAGTCACTGGACAGGAAACACCTTTGAACCAAGTGAAGAATTGAAAACACCCAAACAAACCAGAACAAAAAGATTTGTAAAATATGGATAAATCACATGAATAGTAAGTAATTCCTTATCTTTTTCCCTCTGCTAGGCTGAATCAGATATAAACTTAAAATCCAAAAGAAATAAACTCACACTAAGACTTAATGAAAAGGTACTAATATATGACAAACAGACGTTCCAAAGATAAAGAAAGATTAAAAAAACAACAGATTTGTAATTGCATCAGAGTTGCCAAGAACAAAATACGGTTCCAGGTTATTCAGAACTCAAATACTAAAGACCAACCAACACCTTCTCACGTGAATAGGTGTCAGGTGAATGGAGAATCTGGACTCTCAAATGCAATCTGATAAGAAATCCATTCCTGTAAAAATTGCTCATCTCACATGGCTTGGAGACAGAGCTACCTTACAGAATGATCCATCTTGGCAGGTTTATTCCCTCCTGCCAAGTCAGAAAAGAGATACTAAGTACAGTTAGGCCACGGACCATTAGCTGTGAAATGAGTGAAAAAGCACAATGCCATTGCCCTCTAGTGAAAATCAGACTGTTACTCTATTAAGCTCTTCCTCAGCCATGTTTGCAACACTGAGCTGTCCAGAAAAAGTGTTATGACACCACTGATATGATGCTGACTACCATGGAACAAACCATTTCAGATTAAGCTGTTTCAATAGCCAGCAAAGATCCTTCAATATTAGGGCCCTGTTCTGAAGGTTAAATAAGTCAACATGGACAAATAACCTCAATTTTCACTTACTCTGATATGATTCTTGCCGAGCCTTTCCCAGAGTTTATCAGTTTTTGGATTTACAGGCACAACTACATGGTGTACAGTTTCAGGGACAGAATCTTCTCCTTTCAAATCAACCCAGGTAGGAAAATGCATGATTTTTTCAGATAGTTTTTTCACATCAAAAGAATGCAGTGTTGCAGAGCACACAATCACCTGAAAATAAGAGAGTCGTGTGGACACCACTGAAGATAACATCCTCCCAGTCCAAAAAGGTGGGAGCAGAACTGGATGAAGGTTATGTAGTTGAACAGCATAATGTAGCAAAACAAAGTGTTTGAATCTCCTCATCACAGGAACCACTCAGTTAGCAAGAGTCAGGACACTAAATAAGTTGCTTAACTATTTTGTTACAGCAACCCAAAAAATTAGTAGGAAAATGCAAAACTATTGAAAGCTGATGAATCAAGATTATTAGTATGTTAGAAATCAGAGTATGTGTTCACTCATGTTTGCTAGATTTATATATAAATAATCCAAAATAAATTAAAAACTGCTGAACACTAGGCTTCAACATCTAGAATGCTAAAAATATTTTCACAGGCAATTACTGAACTCACTGAACACATGTTAGTTTTGGACAAGAGCTTTTGGGAACTCCAAAGAAGCATGCTCTATGCCAAATAATAGTCAACAACTGAAAGCAGAGCACACCACACATCCCCAAAAATATTTAAGCAAACAAAACAAAAAAAAAAAACAACACAAATCACAGACATTTTATACCTGAAGTCTCTTTCCATCTGAGGTTATCTGAGGAATTTGACTATGGATCCTGTTTATGAAATCTGAATAACCTTGGAGGAGAAGGCCATCCTGTGTGGGGATGAAATAAAAGAGATGAAGCTGCAAATCTTCTCTCTCATTTCTCAGTCTTTACACTTCAGCTAGCTAAGCAATACATTCCTAGTCTCAGAAGTTCTTGCTTTTAATTAGCTGGACAGGTCAATGCATGGCACGGATATTATTACTAAGGAGAAAAAAACCCAGTAAAAATATGGAGCACTTTATAGCTGCTGAGAAGCTCAGCAGCTACTCCTAGCTAACACCTCAAGGCATTTGATCTTTGTGAATATTCAGATGTGCTACAACAGATCAGAGAGATGCCCTTATTTCACAGCATATTGAGTACAACATCCACTGGCTTCAAGACCTGCTGGGCTAACTAACACTTATATTTTGTCTTTGTCCTTTGAGCTCCCTGCCGTGGCAGGGACAGACTTCAGTACCTTGTAAATATAATTTGAAATAAATTTTCCTATCAGAAGAATTCCAAACAGATTTAAAAAAGAGAGGCTAGGAGGGTGGGGAAAAAAAAGAAAAAAAAAGTAGGTTACTATGGTTGCGAACAATGACAGGATTAAGGTGGAACAGTCTATAGGTATTCAACTGTTCCACTGAGTTATCAAATACTATAGAACAATTATGTTTCACTTTTTTGCAAATAGCATATTGCATTTAAGAACAGAATTTAAGTAGCACTTATTTCTCTACATACAGCTTCATCCAGAACCAGGAATCTAACTTGAGATAAATTAATCTTCCCTGTTGAGACCAGGTCATCCAGCCTTCCAGGAGTTCCAACAACAATATCCACCTATGAAGTACATAAAGAGTATGAGTTGGTCCTGTAACTAACTAGAGACATGAAAAGTTTTATATAAACTAAACATTATGAAACAATTATCAGCATAATGCTTTATCTTCTATTAATTATAATTTCATAAAATCCTGGAGTAATTTTAGTCTGAGGGATCTCATCAGATTATCTGGTCTCCACTCCCCACCTTCACGTGCAAATCAAGGACAATTTTTAAGTTACTTCAGGTAGCTGCCTAATACAATTTTCAGTATCCTTCTGGAAGGGGATCCTACAGCCTCCTCTCTGGGCAACCTGCATTTTGGTTCTACAGTAATTTCATTAGCAGAATCTACTGTAGGGAGGAAGCCTTCCCTTATTTAGGAAGTGCCATGCCCCTTTTTTCCTTCCCTGAACCCCAAGTTCTGTAATCTTGTTACTAAAAGCCAACAAATAAATTTGTTTTTCAAATTTTTTTTCCAAATTTTTCTCATGGTGGAAGGATACAAAGTCTATCAACCATAGAAATAACTTCAAATTTTGCCAGACAGAAAGGTTCACAATGAAGAACTTCGCATTCACATGGAAGTCACATAATCTTCCAGTTCAAGTAGGCTTACACAAAATTTTTATTTTGGCAGCTAAAACCACTAGAAAATTTATTAACAGTGATGTGCTTTCACTTCCAAAAGTGAGTCTTAAATAATAAACATGGCCCTATGCCTTTGTTCTCCCTACAGTGTGACTGAATCAATTGTACATTCCATGATGGTGAAGCCAGATCCCTTCCTTCTATATAGGACTGGTTTGTAGTGTAGGTTCATCTTGATAACTGCAGACTATTCTTATTCACAAAAACAGAAGTTAGCAGGAAAACTGTCTTGTTGGTTAAGGACAAATGGCAAACAATTACACCTTTATTTTAAGATCTTCAGGAGTACTCAGGCTTCAGCAGAACTTGACTAAGTAGCAGAGGTACTTGTATTGACATGGAAGTAAAGAAACAACTGCTAGACTGGTGCAACATTAGTTTTCAACCGACTGTACATTTTCTTTTTAACATGTTTACTAATCTAATTATATTAGTTGCCACCATTAATATCCTCTAGCAACATCATAAATTACTTGGAACCCAAACTAATACATCATATGAAAAAAATAAAACTTACACCTTGTTCCAGTACAGAGAGCTGATCTCTCGCAGCAACTCCACCAATAATAAGCAGTTCCCTAAAATAACATCAATATATTCAACATTTACCCATTTATTATATTTGAAGGTCTACTTAGAATCAGTCTGTTTTCAGACATGTTTTTCTTGATAGCTGACAATTAACAGCTCTGAACAGCAATTTCAAGAACAAAGTAACAGAAAAAATTAATTTTGAAACTCATCCTTTCACACAAAGTGTACTTCAATTGGAAACTTTGATACCAAATTGTATTTTAATGTGATTACTTTATCACTGTTGTACTAAGCAAATGAGCACCTTAACAAATTTAATCTTACAAAAAATGTTTCTTAAAAATCTCAAAATAATGTAATTTAGTTCAATAAAGTTTCCTGTGTCCTTGAAAGTCAGAAATGCAAACAGTAAACTAAATGAATCTTTCATTGTAACTTGCCCATTCCTATTGCTTAGTCCCAGCAATTCTAGCAAATGAACTCTTATAAACAGACTGCAGTTTAGAATTGGGAAATGTTTAAGTTTTAGAAGCACAGTCAAAGCAGAGACAGCTTAAACCCAAAGCAACTTATGGATGTTTCATTTTTCAGAATTGCACCTCTATGATAATTTGTCCGGTAAGCACATTAATTAAACAGAGCAGACCTCGTATATAACTATTTGATGGAGATGAAAAACAAAGAAAATGAGGGGGTAGAAGGAGATGGGGGCATAGGAAAATGTTTAGGAAAGAAGGGCAGTAAGCAGATAAGGTTTTTAGTCAAGAGAAGCATATGAAGTATCATACTAGTTATCAGTGATAATTAAAACAAAAAACCCTACCCACCAAATTTGTTGTATGAGAAAAAGGCAGTCCAGTGATAAAAGAAACCAAAAACCCTTAAGTGGTCTAACTGTAGTTGCACAGCCAGAAGTTTGGTTGGTAGTAGGTTATTACTGATATTATTATCAGCAGCACTGCAAATTATGTTTCACTTAGTTACAAAGTGGAACCCACCCCCCCCATCTCCCCATGAAATTACAACCATGAAAAATACCATAAATGCAACTAACAAATTCACTATTACCTTAATTTGGGATTATCAACATATTTTTTGAACTGCTTCACATTGTTCAAAGTCTGTTCTGCCAGCTCTCTTGATGGTTCTACAATCAATGCTTTTGGAGCATTTGGAAGGTTCTGTGCTTGAACCACTTGCGCACTTCCTAAGCGGCAAAAAAAGCACCATTAAGACAAACTACATTCCTATTCTGGAATTTTTTACTGGAAACAGATCTGGATTTTCTATTAGTAATTATAACCTAGCAACTCTAAATGCTCCATTGAAAGGTGATGTAATTGCTCTCTCAACTATGAGTAACTTCAGAATAATGATCAGAACTTAGAAATGGGTGTACTGGCCCATGCAGGATAACCCACTCCATTGTGGGGCATAAAGACCCACACATTTTTACAATAACACTGTTGAAAAACTTAGCTGGACTTCTTTTATCTGAGGTACTTCTAAATTCAAAATATTAAAGACTATTGGTGGTTTAACAGTAAGAAAATCTGGTAGAGTTTCAAAAAAAGCATCAGTATATGCTCATTATTGCTGTATTTAAGATGTTTCTGATTACAGTTAAAGGGATCCAAAAATACTCTGTAACACAGCCTGAATATAGAACAAGAAAAGTTTTTAAAAATCTAACCTACCTGAGTGTTGTGATTTTACAACACTACCCTCAGGAGCCTTGCAAAGGCCAACATAGCCATCTTTTGGTGGAAACTTGAAATCTTCTTCACCAAAATTGAATTTCAATTCGGCATTCTAGGTTTCAACAAAATTGTGTCATACACTCAGATTCAAGAGACCACATAAAATGAGAAACAACTCAGTAATGAAAAAAACACATCAACAAGGAGATAGGCAAGGTCTTTTCTTCTCCCATCTCACACATTCCTCTTCCCCAGGTTGCTGGAACTTAACCCCAACCAAACTCACAGAAAAAAGCCAACAAAAGAAACAAAGAATTTTTTCTGAAATTGTACACCTCTCTAACCAGTGAAAGTTTTTGCTAAAATCTCTACTGTTGAGAGATGGACTCAAGAAGACTAACTCAGAAAGACATAGTACTACCTTACAGTAATGTTACGAGTTCAGAATGAATGAAACAGGCTATTTGACTTCCAAGCTATTTGCTTGTATCGGTCGAATGGCAGTATTCCACAGTTCAATACACACAATATAGCACTGTTATTATGAATTAGTTATCTGTGCTATTCTACTTACAAATTCAATATTAAAATTTGAATTAAAACATTTAGCTTAACTGGTACTCAAAGCTAACACAAACATTATTACTTCAGTAGTGAATATTGGTAAACTGAAGAAAACTGATTTTACATGCTCAACTGCAGTAACTGTAAGTAGCTGTGTAAATTTTATACTTGAGTAGCTCATTAACAAACCCAGAAAAATTATAATAATCTTGGACATCTGCAATATTCCTGTTACCTTCAGTACACAAGCTGCAAAAAGCGCTTGGTTCCTTATATGTGGTGGGATTTCAAATGCAAGGCCAAGGTCCTTCCCTGCAAGTAGGGTTGGTTCAGTCAGACTCTGCAAGGGTGTGCATTCCTCTCCCTCCCTCCCCGCCAGTGAAAGCATCCAAATAAAATTCCAAAGAAAGAGAATAAAACCTACCATTTTTGGAAAATTTTATTTGTCCTTTTTCTGTGTCTAGATAACAGCCAATTGTATCATGCATAGTGAATTCCTGCCAAAAAAAAAAGGTTTGTGAAGATAAGACATTTTCAGTGTATTAAGATGACTTAGTGCTTATATTCTGTCAGCTTTTAGTTTTCTCACCTCTCCCTAACAAATGCTGAATTTTGAGAGAAGTCAAGCAAGTTCAATTTATTTCAGTCAGACCGTTGTAAAGAGAACACATTTTTATTTGATTTCAAGTCTTCAGTAAACTGCCCAATTGATCTCAGATATTTAAATATTTATTACTGCTTTAAATTTACTTCAAAAACCAAACACAATTACAATTATACACTTCGAGTCATTTACCTGGAAGTGTTCTGCATTATGGAAAAGCACATTAGTCACATATTTATTAGCCAATGTAAATCTAAGCTTAGAACACCAAACATGACATCAGAAAATTGTATTTTGACTATAATAAAAGACTAACTCTTGAAGATGACACTATATGCATGCTATGTATACTTAAGTGCTTTATTTTAGTATCTTGAGATCTGCTAATTTTAAAGGTATTCAATAATATTTATATATTAAGTGCTTCTAATCAACAGTTCAGGAGACACTATTAAACAAGCTACAGTAGTCATAAAAGTTGCAGGTTTTATGACATTGAGTTATTATTAGCACAAAAAGACTTGTGTCTCTGCTTCAGTGCTCATTTACTTATGTTTAAACATCTCAATTCTACTGCTACACTACACAAAAACCATTATAGATATTCCCAGCAGACACTTCAGATGTGTACATTAAGGTAATGGCAAACCCAACTCAATAGCCAGAAGTAGTGCACTCCAATTATGTCTTGGCAGCAATTAATAATGCATTTTGACAGATTACAGAGTTGTGAAATTACTTCTATTTTAAATTCTAGTAAACAGAGTACGATGCCCTCACTTGCATGTTCCCAGTGTATACATATGGGTTGATTTATTCAAGCTAAAGATGAGGTAAGTCAAGACAAATCTCAAGAGGCCAGTTAACTTTTAGCCTGTAACACAAAGCAAAATTTTAACTTCTAAATAAGAGTCAATATAATTGCAGCATAACTACTATCATGTCTCAAGCTTTTAACTGCTTTTGTTTAATCATTTAATAAGATTTTATGCAAAAATGCTTCAATGTTTCGTTGGCCTTTTACCCAGTGAGCCTCCATTTGCAGTGAGCACTATTTCAAAAGACAGTTGATTGTAACAGCACAAAATTAACATGCAGAACTTTTAACAATATTTCTACCAAATGCAATTCAAGCTTACCTCACCATAGCTGTCAAATTGTTTGTTGTGAGATTTCTTACCAGTGCCACCAAATCCAAAGCCAAATTTATCAGTGCCTGAAGACAAGACAATAGGCTTTTATCTTCTGGTTGACAGGTTATGCTTTTTCCTTTTGGTATTAGCAACGGAAATTCCCAACACTATCACATTAACAAATAATACACAGTGCTAACAACAGATTTCTGACCTGGATGTACACCAAACTAGTACTTTTGCAGCAGTACATTTATCAATTTTACCAGTCTCCAGTCATCTTCATTAAAAAAAAAAAAAAAAAAAAAAAAAAAAAAAAAAAAAAAAGACAAGGCAGAAAACACTGCCACCACCAAAGACTTCCCCATTCAGGAAGTAAAATACTTTTACAAAACATTTTCAACTCCCCAGTATTGGGATCCTTCCCGAGGAGTCCATTCTCTGCAACACTAGAACAGCACTCCACCCATTACATGTCAATGTAAAAACTACCTACAGGTTCTTCAGAAGGAAACTCACCCAGATCTAGTGAAGCCTGCATAGTCGACCAACCAACTCTGCACAAGCCTTGGTCATGACAGGAAACTTCATAGTAGTATTTCCCTTTAAAAGAAAAAGAAAGGATCTAATACAATACCCAAATTCATTAAGGTGGTTCAGTCTTGCTACTTCCAATCTAACATCCCAGGCCTGCTAAAAGTGCCATGAAATCCCCTACTCTGTGTTTGTGTGAAAAGGTTGTGTGTATACCTATGTGTGGAATGAAGAAAGAGCAGGCAAAAGAGACAAAGTACACACTGAGAGGTAGAGTGTGAAAGGCTCCAAAGGAGTGACAAGAGAGAAGTGGTCCTACTCAATGCACAGGAACTGATAAACTCAGGACACAAGGCTCTGCTGAATCAGTACCAGACCACCAGCATGCCCCAGCTTCAACAACTCCAACTTGAAGAACATCCAGCTGGCTGTTAGGCACACACAGACTTCAGAATTATCTGCACACCCCATAACAGGATACTGTTTAGGGTCTTTCTGAACACACTCCCAGAACCACTGGAGTATGAGGATGACTCTGCTTCTGAGTCAAGTGTTAGGGTTGGCGTTTCAACTACTACTACAGCCACAGAACCATGAAATTTTTGCACATCTGCATGAAGTCTGTGAGGAAACAAAGTACAGCGTGCATAGCCATTTCCTAAAAAAAAACGCATTCTGATGAATATTATTTATGATTCTGCCTCCTGCAACTCAGTCTCTTATTGATGCCTGAAGATTTTTAGCTTTCTATGTATACTTCATTAATTTGTAGCTTAGTAGACTATTAAATGCCTAGGTATAACTTCAAGTTAACTTCTATAACTTTTTCAGCTCTCCTTATCACAGTGAACAAACTCTTTGACACATTCTTCGAAGTTTTGTTTATTCTTGCTTGTTAGTTTACCAAGGACATTTTATTTTGTATCACATATTGTAGACATAATAAAGGTAGAGTCAGAGGACCTGGGGGAGGACTCCAATGGGGCAGAATATAGGGGTGAGGATTACCTAACCAACTGCTCCTCTAACTGTACAATATTGGTTGGATATTCTAACTGCCCAATCTTATAAAATTGTAGGAATCTAATTCGGGGCATGGTTTTCACCATATTGTGCACCTGAAGGCTTTCAACTAAATGTTTGCTTTTCTATTATAATTTTAAGGTTGTTTGGGAAGATGTTGTTCGACTTTCAGGCATTACTATCAGTTGCACATCAGTTGTACACCAGTTCTTCCCATGATTCCACCAGTAAATTTATATTCTCTGTTTAATAAAACACCGAATGATGATATTCTATTTACATTATCCCAAATTATGGAAAAAATACTTATCTAATGGCAGGTTAACTTTACTTTTAAAAGTGACAAAATCAACACAAGTTAGCAGAGTTTTGAATTTAAGGAGTGTGACATATAAAATTTACAACACAAGCAGAACAAAACAGAGGTATTTGTCATTTCCAAGTCTTAAGCTACTAAATTTGGTCAGATGGATAGAAAGTTTTTAATGCAACCACCTACATTAACAATGGCTGACAAGCAGGCATTTCAGCTGAAACTTTTCTGGAAGAGTATTCAAAACACATCACTTTATATTTGTACCTTTAGTCACTCCTCTGGTTGCTCTGCATCCATGCCATTCTTTTATCTCTCTGCTTTGACAACACAAACCATCCGATCCAATTGCTGAAAATTACAAGACACTTTTAGTTAAAGCAATTGCCTAACTGCTTTTAAAAGAAAACTTTATGCATTCTTTCCTCTAGTTTATTCTTTTTTACCAAGCAAGTCCTCAAGTGAACAGCAGGACAACTCACCAAAAGCTGATCCTCTGTCATAGGGGTTCATCTGCCATTTATTGAGCACTAAGTTTGAAAGACAGTAACAGAAAAAGGCAATCAACAAAGCAAGTCTGAAAAACTCCAATTAGAAATTCAAATTGTTTCTACAGTGTTAGGCTTAATTTTCTGGGGTAATAGCTTTGTTTCAATGAAATTCATATAAGCTCAAATGAAGGCCTACAATCCAAAGGAGGGGCAAAAATGCTTAATGCAAAGGGATCTTATGGATGTTTAGATTATTCCATTAAGAACACCGATTAAGTTACTTAAAAATGCAACTGCAAACAATGAAGACTTTTATAAAGTAAGGCAGTTTTGCACAATCACAATCAAATTCAGATAGAAAATACCCTAAACTATATTAAGAACAACAAATTTGAAATGCATTATTTGCCATTTCTGTTCCAAGCTTACATTAAGGTATTTTTCAGGCTGTAAGTTAAAATGTCATTACTAAGGAGCTAAGATACATGCACACAGAATTTCTGACTTTGTTTTTCATATGCCCAACAACATGCTGTAACAAAATCTATACATGATTAAAAAAAATAGATGTAATTTCAATTAGGTTTACTGAGTGTATTTGTGTATTCATACTACATTCTCTCAAGGAGGATTTAATTTTAACTTTTTTAAAGCTGATTTTACTGTCACCAATGTAGCAGTAGTTACAATGATGACAACTTCTATAACATCTTCAGAGCGTTGTTTGTGCAAATACTATTCACTTCTATAAGACCCAATCTTATCAGTACCACAGACTGGACATGGTTATTGGCTTTACAGTTCCAAGCCTAATTAAATGGATGCATAACAGACTCTCAAATACTGTGAGGATATTATCATGGTTACAATCCATTTTATATAGCTGAGTTCCAGCCCTATACATTTCCTGCTCAATTCAATGTTTACTAGAAGAAACAACATATCAATTATTCAATTCCAAACCTAGGCAGGTGCCAAAAGGAACACAACCGATCTACTCAGCACACCAGAATTGAAAGGTCCTACACTGTTACCCCAGCCACACAAAAATACGTTCAGCCTAGAAGAGCTTTCTGCTCAAGCTCAATTAAGAGGTCCAAACCAACTTCATGGTGTCATAGCTGGTCTCACCTATTCCTGTAACAGAAAGATATTTTTTATCTACTTTTTTTAAGGTGGACACCACCACCACTTCACATCTTGCAAGGCATTAACCTAGTACGGCTTTCAGAAGAACGCTGGAAAGCCAGGTGTGGATCACCCAGCCTCAAGCTGAAAACAAGAGCATTACTAAGAGTCTGCAGTCATAGGCACACCAGTTCTTCCCATGATTCCACCAGTAAACTTATATTCTCTGTTTAATAAAACACTGAATGATGGTATTTACATTATTCCAAATTATGAAAAAAATACTTATCTAATGGCAGGTTAAGTTTGCTTTCAAAAGTGACAACGACAAAATCAACACAAGTTAGCAGAGTTTTGAATTTAAGGAGTGTGACATGTAAAAACTTACCTGCCCCTCCAGTTTTAATAGTGGCTTTTCCTTTCTTGCCTTCCATTTGGTCCTTCAGTGTTTCATAAACAATCTGGATAACTGGAATGCTGAAAGCCTAAAATGAAAAGTCACTTTCATTCCACAAGCTATACACTTATTTCCAGCCTTGTTTTTGGGAGCAATACCCACAGCCATAAACACTGAAATAGATTCCTACATATATGTTGGTAAAGACTATTACCAATAATGCCTAACACATATAAACATTCTCTCTGCATATATGAGACCACTTAAAGACTTTTACTTTCTGCTAATATAAATTTGATTACTTACACCAGTTTTTCCACTCCCAGTTTCAGCAGCCTATAGGAAGAAAAATACAAGAGTTTTACCAAGACTGTAAGGACAGTTCTAGAATTCTGTTCTGATAAACTAATGAAGAACACAGAGATCCATAAACGACATGATGAACAAGGTATACTAATCTGATACTTTCAAGGTTATTGATACTGCAGTACTGGCTTGGGCAGTATCAGCCATGTTCTATACAGAGCTGTGTCAGGAATTTACAGCCAAAAGGAGAGGAGATGAGATCAGATAGCCCTTATTCACGGGGCAGTGCTTGTCAAGAAGTCAAAAAATAAGCCTAATACTCCCAGATTTCATCTGCAAGAACAGCTAGAAACACACTAGTAACTCAGAGAATATACTTTCTATTGAAGCAGGACAGGAGAGCTAGTCTAACTAGGGACCCGTCTGGAAAGAACAAAAGTCACCACACAAACAACAACCGAAAGACACAGGATTTCTAAGAATAGGGCTATCCTGCCTACATACCATAAGCACATCACCACCTCCTAAGATCAACGGGATGGATTCTGCTTGGATATCTGTAGGGAGACTACAGGAAAAAACATATTAACACAAGAACATTAACACAATGTTCTACATCGGTAGAAAAATAAATTTTTACTTATATAGAAATTCACAGAAACCATGGTCATCTGCAAGATAAAGCAGGTAACTGCTACTCCTCCTGGCTTGCAGTGGATTCAGCTGCACCTTGGTAAGAGTGCTACATTTCACACCATTATGCTAAACTATAAAAAAAAGCCATATTAACTATATATTCCTTGTCTTCATATGTGAAGAACAACATACGTTAAGTTTGTCTGTACTGACAACTTTCTGAATGACAATTCAAAACAAACTCTGAAGTAAAAACATATTGGCCAAACAAGTAACCAAAGACATGAATAACAACTTTTTTAGAAGACTGACACATGCACTAAGTTTGAAAAACACAATCATAGACGACAGTCTGGAAAACACGTACTACACTAGCATCAATTATGTGACAGTATTTCATCCAATAATCCCATGATACATATAAATAAACCAGAGGCACAGAGCCTTTTGTGAAACAGAAGAAGTTAAGCATAAGCAGTCATGCTCTGCCTGCCCAAGTTTAAATGTTACTGCTGCAGTCACAGCTCGTATTCTTCAGTCTTTCACACTACAGAGAAGCGCGTGAGATGCAACAACAGTTAAAGGACAACACACATCCACTTGGCTTTAATGTGACAGCAGAGGTGCTTTAAGAACCATGTCATACACTGCTGAAAGGCAAATTAGAATTTGTCACACTCCTACTTACAGCCAGTCCATCTCCTCCACTGCTTGAGCTATCTCAGGCATAACACCCATTTCTGTAAGACAAGCAAAGAAGGATCAAGCAAAGTTATTAACCTCACATTGCCCAAAGACTGCCAAGTGTCAATGCTTCCAGCTACACAGAACCATGGAAAACCACTCTTGGGCAACAGCATGTGCAGCCTTCGCTCCAGCACCCACTAATGGAGACATTCTCCCTTCCTCAAAGGAAGCTTTGAGAGTTGTCCCCACACAGAGCAGAGAAAGTCAGGCATAGACAGGGCACAGGGGCAGGTACAGACACAGCAGCAAAGTGAACACACTGGGAACAGAGCACCATTTCAAGGGCAAGGTACTTATCTTTGCACCTTTAAGGAAACTGCCTATGCAGACAACAGGACAGACTTTGTTAATCACAAATATCCAACTTTCTCTACAGTTGAGGAACAAACAGTAGAAAAAACCTGTATACGCTAAGGACTCTACTTCACCAAATCTTGCCTGACAATAAGAAAACGAGGCTTTGATTTTGATAAAGTTACTAATTACATCCACCTTCTAAAGTTTTTTTTCCTTGGATACCTCTTGTGGCAAACTCATCTCAAGGCCTGATGGTTGTACCCCAGACACAAGTTAAATCTGGAGCAACATGCTTGCATGTTGATAAACAAATCCTCTGTATTTAAAAAGGAAAACAAAAGACACCTGCAGCTATTTAATACGGGCAACAGGAAAGCGGATCCTAACCAACCCAAACACTGGTAGCACACCATCAAAATGACAATTTATCTGTTGGCCATCTCTTTGGGTACATAAGGTTACTCTAAATCAATTCCTTCAACTATAAACATGCTCCTTTCCAAGCAGAGGTTTCACACACTGGCCTCTGCACTGCCACATGCTGGGTTGCAGACACAGCACCACGTGCACACACACTGAGCTGGGCTGCTGCAGGTGGATGTGAGCAGCCAAAGACTATTCTTCCACTTGCTATAATACAAATGCTGTAAGAAACGTGTTTTATTTGTAATGCGATTGTGGGAAGCTTTATTATTTTCGAGTGCTGGACTCCAATCCTACAAAAGCAGACAATCCACACAAGCAACAAAATCAATAGCAATCAAAACCAATTCCTACTAATTCCAAGTTGGAAACAAATCCACACATATTTTTTCCCATATACTTCCAACTCACACAGTTTAATTCAATATAAAGTACAAGAATTTAATAAAATAATGACACCATGACATTTTCCTCAACTACATCCAAATTAATCCCGCTGCCTAGCATCCAAACTGATCTCTAGATCTTGGGAAGAAGCTTCAGCATTTTCCTCCCATGATAAGATGCAGAAAGTTCAGTTAAAAGGAACAAATTAAAAAACCCATATATATTAAATCTTTACAGAACTTTGATCTTGGCTGGCTGCCTAGTTCTACAAATATCTACCTGGGGAAGGGGACACAAAGAATGATACTTCCTCCTTTAATAGGAAGTTAAAGCTTTTGGATTACAGTTTACTACTATATGCACATACAGAGTTTATATAATATACGTAGTTTGCCAAACCGTATCACCAAGCAGAGCTTCTCTTACAAAAAGCCAGTTATTACCCTCTGCTATACAGAGAACAGTTATGATAAACCTTCTGTTACTAAAAGCAGTCAGCATGAGGAACGAGCCTAACTTTTAAGCAGCCCCTTTGCTAGATCCACATATGCAATAAAACCTGACAAATCATTCCGATAACCACTTCTCACAGCCTGCAGAAGCCCGAAGACACGGGGAGAGGCACCTACATCCCCCGCAGGCCTCGCAACCCCCGGCCTGATCTATGGTCAGCTACACACTACCGCGGGCCAGGCTGGAAGGGCGGCCGAGGAGCTTCCCCCGGCGCCGCAGGGAGCCCGGGAGCCGGCGGGCAGAGGCGAGAGGCTCTCTCAAGGCCGAGAGGCCGCGATCCCCGCGCCACGTACCCGAGAACGCCGCCATCTTCGCCCCGGGAGCGCCGCGAACAGCGCACGGCGCAAGCGCGCGGCCTGGCCGCCGCTTTATGGGGCCGGGTGGGCGCAGGAGCCGCCGCGCCGCGCGTTCCGCCCCGGCCCGTGAGCGCCCCCGGGTACTGACGGCCCAGGGCGCCTCAGAGACTCAAAGACACCGCGCTATGTGTCACATATACGCTAACAAGGATTCTTTATTCTCCAGGTTTTACAGAAGCTTCCTCAAAATCTGCACCACCTTGTTCTAGGGTGACTTCTAGTGACATTAAACGCAAGAACCTTCGGGGTTTCGTGAAAAACAAAATGAAATTGCAAGCGCAGAAGTGCAGCTTCTACAATTACATCAGGAGCCAACGATGCCTTCGTCTGCTAAGTGCAAGGCCCAGCATAACCCATTGCCTACTGCTTTCCATTGTGAAACACAGCCTCCGTCTTTCTGAAGGCAGCATGAGATAGAGACACATCTGGTTCAAAGGCCAAAAAAACCCAAAACAAGCATCTCTGACAAAGCAGTTCTCTTGAGTACTGTGTTGCAATTTGAATACTGGTTTTGTCCCGGTGGTTTGTTTCAAGATTTTTTTAAAACTTGCTGAGCCCTCCTAGCTGTTAACTTACAGTGTAGAATCTGGTGTCATGCAGAGAAAAATATAGCAGGGTATTTTATACCCTTCATACCAGGCTGTTTGCATTGCAATGGTTTCTCATGTATTAATAATTCCTTTGGGAGTATCTTCCTTTGATGTGCCTCTTTTCTTTCACTATTATTTGCTATATCTATCAATCATTAGTTCGCTTGTTTTCAGGTAAATGACAAAACTAGAGATTTTTTAGAGGCACAGATATGAATAATGTACAGATTCAACCACGACTCTAAGATAACCTGTTTGTAAGCAGACCTTGATATCAATATACAGTGCTGCTTGTTGGTGTGGAACGTGGAGTGTTATTTACTATACATCTCCCACAATTCTTTGAAACTTACAAACACGATGTTATACTATTTACTATTGCTTTACAAGTTACATTGTCAAATATAGTTAAAAAATGCAGACACAGTAAAAAGGCATTTTTTTCTCAGTAGTTGTTTCTTCTTGAAGTCTTTCCCAAGCATCCAACAGAGCTTTCATATTGCCCTGAATACCTAGTTTCAGAATTTGAATTTTTGTTTCACCTAATTCTAGGCTACACAGTTGCCTACAAGAGCTTACTAACACCTGCAAAAATTAAACTGCAGGAGCAGAAATGTCAGGGTGTGAAGTAATTTTATTTCTATTTTACAAATGCTTTATAAAGTCGCAGAAAAGAGGCTGAAACATCAGTTCTTTCCTAATTATTTCCCAAAACCAGGTTGAGAAAGTCATCTGAGATCACTGAGTGCAACCTGAGATGGAACATCACCTGGTGAACCAGACCACGGCACTGAGTGCCACATCCAGTCCTCCCTTAGCTCCATGGACAGTGACTCCACCATCTCTCTGGGCAGCCCATTCAACGTTTAATAACTCTTTTTTGTGAAGAAATCCTTCCTGGTGTCCAACCTGAATCTTCCCCTGGTGCAGCTTAACCCTGTCCTCTCATCCTACTGCTTCTTGCCTGGGAGAAGACTGACCGCCCCTGGCTCCAGCCGCCTTTCAGGTGGTTGCTCAGTGTTAATGTCTCCCCCGAGCCTCCTTTTCTCCAGGCCAAACACCCCCAGCTCCCTCAGCCGCTCCTCAGCAGAGTTGTGCCCCAGACCCTTCCCCCGCTCCCTGCCCTTCTCTGGACACACTGCAGCCCCTCCATGTCCTTCCGGATGTGAGGGGCCCAGAAGTTACAAACAAGCTCATTTTATCTGCTTGAGAGAGCTGAACGCTAGGAACTCAAACTCGTAGGACTGAAATATTTAGAAGTCCTACGTAGCACCATAAAAGTCGGAAGAACCACTTGCGAGAAATCCACCTTTTGCCTTTTTGCCCATTTTTTTGCCCCTATTCGTTACAGGCTCAATCCACACGCCGAGGTCTCGCCTGCACAGGGCGTTCCCGGCCCCGACCGCCCCCCGCTCCGGGCCGGCGCCTCACGAGTTAAAGGCGGAGCCGTTTGGCCCCCGCCGGGCGCCGTCACCGTGGCGGCGCGGGGAGGGCGGGACGGCCCGGCCCGGCATGGCCGCCACCGGCGGGGACAGCGGCGGGGCGCTCCGGGAGCGCGCCATGGCCGGCGCCGGCGAGCAGGCGGAGGACGGGGAGGAGAACATCCTGTACGACCTGCTGGTTAACACCGAATGGCCTCCGGAGACGGAGGTGCAGGTGCGTGTGGCCGCGGCACGGCCGCGGGCGGGGGAGGGGACCGGCCACGTTGGCGCGGGCGGGGACGCGGCGGCGCCCCGGGAGCTGCGGGGATGCGCTGGTGCCTCCGGAGAGGCTCCGCGGGATGCCCGCGCTGTTCCTGGCCGGCACACGGGGTGTCCGTGCGACCACTGTCCCCTTGTGCCTTCGTGTCACTTCATTCCCACCGTGGCTTGTGCCACCTGGGATGCCTTGAAGTGGTTCTTGCTTATTGGGCAATGTATATCGGGTTTTACTGTTGAGCTGGCACAACCGAAGCTACGGTGAATGATGTCCAGGTGTCATCTCTAGAAACTGCTGTACAGAGAGATGTGGAGTCTGTGCTGGTGAAAATAGGACCTTCGTTGAGTTTACCTTGTATGAGGAGAATTAGATCCTCTCTCTGGACTCCTGTATCAGTACAGTTGTGTCTGTATTTGCAGGAGTGGGGTAAAAGGGAAGAATACTTCACTTTATGTCCACACCGTGCACAGATAACCATTTCTGATTTCTTAAGCCAGCCCTACAAAAACACTGTTTTTGTTCTGCAGTATTTTAAGTATTTCTAGCTGTTCTCCTTCCCAGGTCACCAGAAAGGCTGAGAAGCTCTTTAATTGTTTCCTTTTCATGTTTTCCTCTGCCATGTGCTAAGTTTGCTGCTTCTATGTCTGCTTTTATCTGACTTGGATATAGAGGATGCAAACAATGTGTTTTTATTTCTTTCTTGTAGTAGCTTTTAAGTCCACTTAAGTTTTTAATGCATTTCCCACTGATAGTTGGTAATAGAAGCATTTTAACAAAGTTTTGTGCTTAATGAGAACAACTGAACAGAAAAGATGTAAAAACATCACAAGTCAAAGAATGTACCTGTTAAAAATTACTAGAGCCGTGCTCAAAAAATAGGTTTTCATTTATCAGAAAGATTTTTTTGTTGTTGTTGCTCTTGATCTGTAAATCCTCAGTTGCCACAACAGGTATGGGTGTTTGGAAAACATGATTGCAGTGTTGCCATTTATTAGCGTAATGGGTTATTTGTACACAATCCATAGTTGCACCTAGTTTAATTCAACTGTGTTTTGAGAAATGGTAAATAGTCTCTGCTTTTAGTAGCATATGGAAACAATTTTTCTGTTGCAAGCCACGAGGAGGTCTTAGGTACGAGGCTGTGGTTCTTCTACAGCTGTGTTAAGGGGGCACATTTCTGACAAGTGCCTTTTCTGCTCCCATAAGTGTTTTAGAGATTGTATGGCAAGTTGATTAAAGAACTGATTAGTCTGAGAAACAATTGGGTTGTTTCCTCTCCTTTTGCTAAGTCGTCCCTTTAATACCCCTGTAGGTACCAAGGGGGCTGTGAAAAGTATGTCAGTGAGGTGACACTTCCCTTCAGTGGCAGCATGTGGGGATGCCAGTTTAAAGTGACTGTGTAACCACAGTCTGAGGGTCCTCGTCTGCCCTGGTAGTCAGAATTTCTAAGCATTGTTGAATTCTGCTTGTCAGCTTAAGCAGATGGTGCTGGTTATTTTAAACTTGGTATTTCTTGCCTATTTATTTTAAAGATAATACCTGTTTTCAGTAGCAGAAGTTGGAAGGTTTGAAAATACTATGCTGTATAGTTTGCTTGGATTTACATTCTTCTTGGAAACTGTCAGTACTCAAGGACACTTCTGATAGTCTTTTTACCATTTTAGTTGGAAATTGATTTTACACTGACAACACAGGCAAACAGATTATTTTGTCAGTATGAGTCAGTTTTTGCCTTTAGGTGTCTTAACAGTGATATTACTTAGGTGATTGTCCTAAGTGACTAAGTGTTCTTAGGTGATTTTCCCTTTGGAACATCTGTCTCTTTTAATCCTGTTTTTAGCACACTCTTCGGAAAAAAACCCCACCCTACTTTCTTGTAGAACTGAATCTTTTGAAATAAGTGAGGTAAGGAATGGTAGAAAGGGAAAGAAAGTTGAATGCGGCACTGAGAAATAAAATTAGTTGTCTTATTATGCAGTAATTTAGGCTACAAAGCCAGAACTTTTACAGGTATTTATTGACTTTATTTTTCTGTTATTTCATTTGGGATGATTAATTTGTAATTGCAGAGTACTAGAATTTACAGCTCTAATTATTGGAAGATGAGTCTTGTGATGAACATGTAAAATCATGTTAAATTCAAGCTATTGATGGCATGGATCTCTTAGGTTGAATACCCAAATTTGCTTTAATTTAAATTCTTGTCAGTATTGTCATTCACCTGTACTGAACGCTCCAGTAAGAGCTTTTTGGGGGAAGAAGAGGAGAGGCAGGGGAAGTTATAGCAGGTATTTGTGAAGGAAGCACACAGGGAATTGACTACAGCAGTGAAGAGAGTGCTGTGGAAATCAAGCAGTCTGTGTTCAGGATAGTGATGCAATTCTGTTTAGTGCTCTGTTTGAGAACACTGAACTATATAATGAGAATAAAAGGAATTACTGAGTAGTAGATCCATGAAAGTAGTGAATGAGGCAGTGGCTGTGGGCAAGGTTGCAAGAGAAGCAATTTTTGAAATAATTTTTGAAATTATTTATGGAAATACAGGCCGATTGAACTCTCTTCTTTAATTTATTTTCCAAAACGTATCACCTGGTGTCCTCGGTTGACTATATGATGCTTTTATCCCCACTTGTCTTGTTCTGTTTAGTCAACCCAGGACATCTGGTCTTGTGGGTTTTTTTTTTTCATTACAGTCTGATGTTTTGATATTTCCACAACACCCACTGCTGTCTCCCCAGTAAGCTTGCACGGTATGCAGAAAAATCCAAAACTAAGTGGGTGTCTTGTCAGCAAGAAAGTTACTTAGATTTTATTTTCGGAATGCTGTAAGGAAGGAGAAGTTGTTTTCCCAAGAAGGAATGAATTAAAAAAGAACTGCATCATATAACCATTGCTATATCCAAAATGATAAGAATATATTATAAAAAATAAAATTCAAGTCTTCAGGATATAACAGTAAATCAGTTTTGCATAGTGTTGAAGGTGTGTGGAATAGCAGCCTGTAGTTTAGGCTCAGGAGCAGACACTTAAAATATTAAAAAATTCTAAAGAGATGTAAGCAGTTTTAGGAAATGTTTTTTACTGGGAACTTCCTCATAATCCAAAAACTTTTAACAAGCTCTGCTTTTAAGGTCCCTAGGAAATTGCAGCTCTCCCTGAGGTACTAGGGTAGCTGTAAGAAATAATTTTGCTCTGACTTATTTTACTGTAATGCTTTGTTATTTCCTGATCAACCTGAATGTGGAATGTTATCTATTAGTACAGCTGTGTTTGCTTCTTACATGCTGTGAGATGACAGCCTGGTTATTTGAAAGACTGTTTATAGATTGCCAGCTTTACCTGGAAAATTAATCTTTACTATAATAATTTAAATTTGGGAGCCCAAATATTATTTTTTAAGCATTGACATACTGCAAAATGTTGATAAATTTGTATGTCTTTCAGTGTTTACTGCTTTGTAACTTGGTGAGGTCTGAATATTTCAGTAAATGAGAAATTTGGTCTATGTATTTTATATTGAATGGAAGAGAAAATTCATTGCCTACTCTAATGCTCAGTTTGTGGTGCTCTAATATTCTCATTAGAAAGGTATAAGCACGATTGCTTATTTTTAGGATTTGTTTGTGGATCCTTCCTTATTGGTTATCCTTGTTTTCTTCTCAGTTTTATATCTTTTTTCTGCTTCTTACTGGCAAATAATTTTATCTCCTCTTATAGATAAGAATAAATATCCTCTGTTGTTTTGTATTCCTTTTTTCTGTGTTTGAAGAGTGCTTTCATTTGTGTGGTGACTGTAATTGCTCCCTCTGCCTGAAGTAGAGAAGGGCAGGTGGAAAAGCTGTGTGAGATGGTATGGAGTGTAGGTGGTTATCTGAGTGGCCATATTACATGGCACAAATTGATGTAAAATTGGGCTTTTCTCAGAAACAGTTTGTTCTTCTTGAAGTTTCTGAAACTTCATGAGCAATCTTTAGGTAGCTTAGCACTTAGATATTAGCATAATATGTTACACACCAAGTACTTTGACTGCTGGGCATTACAGATCATTGTGGCATTTATTTGGCATAAAAACAATGCTTTATAATAGCTTACTGGAGATCATAATCAGAAGGCATTGTCTTTTGTTACTACCCAAAGATTGAGGCAAAGCTGAATCAATAGACAGTCTGTGGCACGTTTTGTTTATTGCATCTTGGCATTTAAATTGTTTGGCATTATAACCTGTTTTAGCTTATGCAGTTAAAGTAGACATTAGATGAAGTGGTGAGTAATAGAAAATACAAAAAGAACTTAAAGGCTAGGAGCCAACTTAAACTTAATCAGTGAATATATGTATGAGTATTGTATTTAAGTTAAAATGTGTGACATGCTGTCTGATGATTATTATTGTAATTGCAGCCAAGAGGCAACAGAACACATGGTGCATCATTTATCATCACTAGAGCAATTGCAGGTAAATATAACTTGTTCCTACATTCATGACTCGTAAAACTCTGTGGATTGCTTGTAAATTTTACAATTTCTGCCCTTTAGAGTGCCTGATGATGAAAGTAATAATGGAAGTAGAGTACAGCATGTGTTTTCAGGAAGATGTTTTCTGATTATGAACATCGCTGTGTTATTTTTATGTCAATTTTGTGAGCATTCTTGTCTCCATTAGTTTGTTGGGACAAACTAATAAACCATACATCTTAGAAATTAACAAGCTCTGTGTTTTGCAGAGCTTGTTAATTTCTTGCAGAGCTTGTTTTGCAGAGCTTTTTTGTGTTTGTATTTGAGCCTTTTTTTTTCCCCGCTCTCTTAACATCTCTTGCACCAGGTTGTCTGCTAGTTAGTTCTATGAGGAAGTTAGTTCTATGAGGAAGTTTTAGATTCTGATGATATTACAGTGCATAAACCAAGTGTTAAATGGCAGTGACTGAATTGTATTTTCATCCAGTAGGAGTTTCTCTTAGAATTTGAAAAAATGTGCAGTACATTTTTTTTGTTTGTTTAGTTTGTTTTCTATTTGCTGTTTGCATTTATTCTAAGATAAGAATTAATTGTCAAAGTATAAAGGATTTTTGCCTCAATACCTTTTTCTTTAATGAGAATTTGAGATTCCCTGTGCAGTAACCTGGAATGGGTTTACATCTAGAGATGTAATTTTTACCTCTTTCCATTATAGGTCCTGCATTATTTTTGCTTCGGTACATCTGGTACAGGTAGGTTTTACAAGAATAATGCAAAAATATTGGGTAATATTTTTATAGCTTTTTGATTTGATGGAAAGTGGTTCCTAATGGGAGTAAAACTGAACACTTGTTTAGAGTATTGCCCAAGGAATGCTTAGAGTAGCCACTTTTCATAAACTGAGTTGCAGCTGAAGTCTAAATAGAAGATGACTGGTATGTACTAGTTTGATTTTCTGCTTTTATCAGAAGCTGAAGTAACATTGCCATTGGTACAAGTTTCTCCAAACACATATTTGTCTTTTCCACTCTCAGCTAAGATACTGCACAGGAAGCTGTTGTGAGGTTTTTTCTTAAGCCTCAGTGACAGATATGATGGCATGACAGGGTTTGCTTCCTTTGGAGTAATTTTGATTTTTTTTTTCTTTGACAATTCAAACTCAAATGAAAAGCTTGGTAACTATTTGAGCAGCACTCATGCCATTTATAAATTTAAGTTTTGATTGAAAAAGTTATGAAATGGTCCCAGAAATTTATTTGGGTAAGTACATTGTTTCTGGAAAATTTCAGCTCCGTCGTTATATGTCTCAGCAGGTTTGAAAATAACAGTTTCTCGTTTTAAAGGATAATCTGTTATGTGGAAGGGGACGTAAATGTGACTTCCTGTGAAACAGTACTGTCCTTGAATTTGGCAAGGAATGCTGTTTTCCCTATTGCTGGTGTTCTACTTTATTTTTGTTCACCTACTCTCCCCCACCCCTTTTCTCATGAGGAGGTGATGTTTATGGGCAACATATTGTCTTGTGAGTCTAGTTGTAAGAATTCAGTTGTAGGCAGAATTCACTTACTTTTCTTCCTTCACTCCAGTACTCATAGTTAAAAGCTAATTTCAACCTTTTATAGTTTATTCTAGTTGTTGTTTTCATGTATTTGATAAAAAAATTTTGGAGGGAGCTTGGGAGGCCTCTGGTTTAAAGTCCCACTAAAAGCAGGAGAACACTGAATTCCGACTGGGTTCCCTGGGGCTCCGTCCAGCTTGGTCTTGGAAGGGTTAAAGGAGGGAGAACCCAGAGAGTCTCTGGTCAGCCTGTTCAAGTGTCTGACTGTCTTCATGGTGAAAAAAATCTCTTCTTAATGTCATCTTGGAACCTCCTTGGTTTTGAAATTACAGAGACATTTGGGTTGGAAAGGACCTTTACAGTCATTGAGTCCAACCATTACCCCAGCACTTCCAAATCCTCCAGAGGGTTGATTATATTTTGTTGTGTTCCAGCCATGCATGTTTTACTCCCATCTTCATGGTATCAATGAGAACGCAGCTGTTTTGTCATCCCGAAGCTTTCCCTTCTTCAGGCTAAACAAGTACAATTCCCACAGCATCTGATTTATTGCAGGGCAAGTAGCCAGTGCTCTGATCATCTTGCTGCCTCTCCTGTTTGCTGGTGTTCTTCTTTCAGTGGGTGTACCAAAACTGGCTGGTGACCAGAGTGTAAAGAGTGATAAATGAATGATCAGTTCCCTTATTATGCAGTTTTGTTCTGTTAGTAAAAACAAGGCTGCTGTTAGCCTTTTTTGTTGGCAGGGTGCAGTGTTGATTCATGTTCAGTTGTAAATCCTCTCAGGTAACTGCTGGGTGCCTTGAAGCTGAGTTGTGTGGTGTGTGTATCTCAGGTGCTGCATTGGTTCTCTGTGTGCTCTGATGAGCCTGATGGTTTTGATATTTCAGCCCTGCAAAGTTTTCTCTGCCCGCTGGACTGGTTCGCCTGGTTAGTAAGCAGATCAACTGGCACCTCATACTTGCAAGGTAACCAGCCCCCATGCTTTGCCATTTCTGACAGGAGTGAATGTATTTATGCTTCCTCTGCTTCCCCACCATCCCCACTCAGCCATGCTGAGTTGGTATTGTGCTAAAGATGTGCTATTTTTTCTGGTCAAGAGAAATGCTGGAGGTTCTCACACGTGGCCTCAGTGTGCTGCCTAGGGGCTCCTACCTGCTTCCCTTCAGTTACTGCACCTCTCACTCAGGGCTCAATGTCTGTCTAGCTTTTGGGGCAAAGTGGCTTGCAGTGCAGTCATTTTCAAATTCAAGTCCTGAATTTGGTTGATTAAAGACTTACAACTTGGCAGGATATATAATTTTAAAATAAGCAATTTATATTTGTAGAAAGTGAATGCATACCCTCAAGACTTGTCTGCTATTGCATACATAGAGAAGTGAGAATTCCAAGGCTAGAACCAACTGTTCTACAGGAATTTTAGTAACATCAGTGAGATCACTGGCTTTTAAAAGTAAGCACAGAAAAATGGTTCAGTGACGTGGTTACATGAAGGTAGTAGGGAAGGTTTTAGTTTATGTTGTATGCAAAGACACATAACTTACTGAATTATGATAGTTGTTTATACCAGATAAAGCAATACATAGTTGTGTACATTACTTTGTAAAATTATCTATAAGCAACATCTGACTCTGACCACTCATGGAGTGGGATTTTAGACATTGTGCTGTTTTCTTAGTGCTGCTGGAAAGGAGTGGCAGATAGATTTCTCTGAAATAAAAGGAATATCATAACATGGGTATTTTATTTTCAATAAAAAGTGATATTTCCCATTTAAATTTTTTGTTAATTTTTCAGTGAGACAATTTATATTTAACCATAGAGGAAAGCACCTAGGATTCTGATGCACATTCTGTAAGGAGCGGACTTTAAATGAACTTTCACATCTGTTTTTTCTTTCAGCAATGGTAAATTGTTGGCAGTTGTTCAAGACCAATGTGTAGAAATCAGGTAACTTAGCATTATCTGTTACTCCAGCTCTGGAGTTCTGACATAGTGTTTCTGGTCATTTGCTAGCAATACTTATACAGATTTCTTTTTTTTTGTTTTGCAACGTTATATATTGTGAAATTTATCCATGGAATGATCATTAAAGCAGGAGCCTTCTGTTTCTTTTTAGTTCTCAGCCATCCCCCCATTGGAAAAAAACCCGAAACCCAAACCCAACATAAAACGTCCTTGGCCGCCCCCAGTTATAATAGATGTGTTGATATAAGTATATATCTGTATCTCTCTCTCTGTTTTCAAAATGTGAAAGAAAAACAATCAAGATCCTCAAAAACACTTGGCACAAATGATGGTCTTTCTAACCTTTGCCTTTCTGCCCCCCTCTAGAAATTCTCCCCTAACAAATGGGACAAGGAGCTAGTACTTACTGTTCTTCTCTGTGGAGTAGCTGGCATGTGTAATACTTCACCTTATTTTACAAGTGATGTGGATTGCTGTAAAGACTGATGCTTTCCCTTTTCTTGTGCTCTCTTAAGAACAAGCTCTCCTTTGCCAGTTCAAGAGCACATTTAGCTGTAGAACAGATCTTGATTGAGTGTGTTTACTTGCTTCACAAAAATCCATTTGCTAGAAGGTCAGACCTTCCATTTATATGTAAAAGAAGCAAGTGTATGAAAATTGTTCAATCAGAAGTGGTGTGAGCACCATAAACGTCAGCTTAAAGACTATAAAATAAATCTTGTGTTTCAGCTGTATTAATGTAACTATAATTCTTGCATTGTTTCTAAAATTGTGACCTAGAGAGTACTGACTAGGTTTTTTTTTCCCTAAAGTTATATGAAGCACTGAGATGATGCTGTCCTATTTTGTGCAGCAATACAAATAAATAAGGGATGTTGGTATTTATGCAGTTGGACAGTCTCTAAAATACTATTGTTAGTTACTGTAGCTGCCTAGAGAGTGAAAGTTACTATCTGCCTCTTTTGAACAAGTAGTTAGAGGCATGCAGGCCTCTGAATTGTGCATTTGGAATATTTTTATAGTGCTCTGTTTCAGAAAATTGAATAGTGGGTATTTTGTGTCTAAATTTATATGAGTCTTTTTTCTGCAGGTCTGCAAAAGATGACTTTGTATCCATAATTGGAAAATGTCAAGGTATGGCAACCTCTTCATTATTACTTGGTGTCATCATTGTTATTCATACATTGCTAAATGGCAGTGTTGGTTTACTTTGACTTCTTAAAATCATTGGAAAGAATCTCTTAATAGTTTTGCTTTGTGACTAGCTCTTTTACCCTCTTTCTGCCACTTCTTTCTATGAAAGGATGAATATATGAAACCTGAATTTGAAATGAAATGATAGAATTAATGGCTCTGGGATACATGGCTTTTCTTTCTTTACCCTCCTCTGAGATAAGCTTGTTATGCTGGAAGGCCCCCTGCATTTTTTTGATGCAGTTGTCTTTTTGTTCCATTTAAGGGATTATATTTATTTTTTTGCTTTTATTAATAATTTTATTATTTTTTCATAGTGCCAAAGGATCCTAACCCTCAGTGGAGGAGAGTGGCATGGAGTCATGATTGTACATTACTTGCTTATGCTGAAAGCAGTGGAACAGTCAGAGTGTTTGACCTGATGGGTAGTGAGCTTTTGGTCATTTCACCGGTATGTGCTCTCTTGGGTTAAATACGAATATAGTAGAACTTTTCTAAGGATCATGGATAATTTCCACTTTCTGACCTTTTTTGAATAATGGCTTAAATTCAGTGTAAGCTATAAATGCTTACACTGAATACCACACAGAAATGGACCGTAAAAAGTTCCACTATAATACATCCACCATAGGGTCAGCAAAAGGCATGTGTAGCCCTTCTAGCAGCATAAAAGGGTATGTTTTGCATCTGTTCTAAATTGTGGTACACATATAGGTGCATCAGACAGTGGAAGTATGGAATCACCACAATTTGTAGTAATAATAATAAATCTGCACTTTGTATGCAGAGTCAAATTGTAAACCCAAGAAATATTTCTGCCAGAGTACTTTGCTTGGTACGATATTAGATAATTGCTGTTGACAGGCCCCATACAATATATTTTCTATTTTGCATGTTCAAAGGGTGTATTGAACTAGTTTGTGAAGGTGGCTCAAGTGTATTTCCTCAGTATATTGTCTTTGCAGATATTGCAATAATATGATTTCCTGACGATCAAGATAAAAGAAAATGTATTTATTTTAACTGAAACTTTATTTTTTTAAATTCAATATAGTTAATTTAACTTTCTAGTTCTTTCAGTAACAAAGACTTTTTTAAAAATCTCCTTTCTCTCCCAATGTCTGCCCTTATTTTTGGGTAAAGACAGCAAGTTTTCCAGGTGATCTGAGTTACGCTATTGCTGGATTGATCTTTCTAGAATACAAAGCAAGTGCCCAGTGGTCAGCTGAGCTCCTTGTTGTTAATTACCGTGGAGAGTTGAGAAGTTACCTTGTAAGGTAAGCATAAATTTTGACTTGCTTTGAGATGCCACAGTGAACTTCAGAGAAATTCTTTCTACTCTTTAAAGAAAATAAATCTGAAGTAATGCATATATTTTTTTCCCCGGCATACTTAGTGTTGGAACAAATCAAAGCTTTCAAGAAAGTCATAGTTTCAGCTTTGGCAGCCACTACGCCCATGGGATAACAACTGTCATTTATCATCCTGGTCACAGGTAAGTGTTCTGTTTGCTACCTGGCATTGGTATATAAATGAAGAACAAAAAATGGCAAAATAAGCATTGAAATGTGTTGGATAGGGAGGGGGAGAAAAATCTGTTCTCCCTAAAATTGGTATTTAGTGCATCAGTAATAACAAGTCATGTCTCTTTCTACTATGAAAGAGGAATCTTAGTTCATCTCACTTAACTTTCAATATTCCATTAGTAAAGTAATGTCCTTTTCTGTTTGAGTACCTTGCATAAGCAGCATGCACTTTTTAGAATGTCAGGAATAGCTTCAAAAGAGGTTTCTGAATGTGATGAAGGATGGGTAATGTTGAAGGATAAATTTAGTTTGGGTTTTTTTTCCCCTTCTTTTTTTGGGGTGGTGGGGGGAGTTTTTCTTAGTGTTTGTTTTTTTTTTTTTTTTTTTTTTTTTTTTTGTTGTTGTGTTTTGTTTTGGTTTTTTGTCTGGAATTCATTACTGGACTTATTGGCGAGCCCATTTTCCCTAGTGCTCTGAGTGGAACTGCCAGGCTCTGGTATTGGGAGTTGTCTTGTGATGTGTTTGCTCTTTTAGTAACCTATTCAGTACAGAAACTGGACTTGAAATGTGGACTGACTGCCTGCATGCTCTTGAACCCAATGTAACTGAAAGAAGTCCTAGTTAGCCTGTTACTTAAGCTAAAAATGGGCCTACTTTTTTAGTAGCAATTTGTTATGTACCAGGATAAACGCAGCAACTCTATTTCTGTTTCTCTTCAATTGTAGGAACTAAACTTTGTTCTAGATATTTTTCTTGTATTAGATCTGCTGGATTGAATCTTTTAGTTCAGTGTTGCATCACTGTATTTTTTTAAACAGAAATTAGGCTTGGCTATAAAATACCAGAAGAAACTCACTGTTAAAAACTTCTCATTCTTCAGTATTAAGTGAGCTGTCATATCTATCTTAGGAAAACAAATTATTATTAATGAGATGTAATGTTCTTCTAGCTTATTCTTTTGAGAGATTAATTTCGTATATGGTTTTTTCTTTCCACCTAATTAATATTTAGTGATTTTACATAATGAATACTCAGTATACTAAATTTACAGTTTTGAGGTAATAGTTGTGGGCTATGGAGCTTTGGTAGCACTACATGACCAGACTGCAGAGACAACCCATTGTATCTTTTCGTCAGACCAGGGTTAATGGTTGTAGTTCCTGCTATGTGCAGCCTGTTGAGTGGCTTAGTAAAGTTGAAAAACTGACACTTGAAAGAATGGACAATTGGATGGAATGGATGGAAAACAAAAGAACCAGTGTTTTTTCCCCTGATGGATGCAAGACTTTTCTGTTTTTAAATTTAGTCTGTGGTAGAAAGCTTGTAAATTGGACATTGTTGAATTGTAAATTTGTGGATAAAGTCTCTTGCTGAAATTTTCATGTTATCCCAAAAAACCCTGGAAGTGCTTGAACACAAGTACTTGATAGTTGTGCATTAAAGAAAATTGTTGATAGGCCTCGAAGTTTTAATTTTCAATAATGTGTTTGATCACTTAACACATGTTCAACTTTGTCATTTTGTGCTTTCTTGCATTTCATTTAATCTCAGGTGGTGAAATTATACTGATCTCTCTTCATTGCTTGTAAGGCTTGACTTACTGCATTACTGTATTACTGTGTATTTACTCATGACCCATTACAGTGCAATAAAATAGCAGTTAAGAACTTAATTTACTTAATTTTTTAAACTAGATGTCTGATAATTGCAAAGAGAGTGTGTCAGTAGGGAATGTTTCTGAATCTGTAGGAAAACTTGAAACTATAGCTTTTGGAAAAAAATCCAATAACAACTTTTACTGTTTTGGAAAAGTATTATATACCTTAAAGTTAGTATCCTAGTGCTGGTGTTCTTTCATCTAGGATGGAATTATAGTGCATTTTAGTTGACAAAACTCAAATCCAAGGCTCAATAGCTGCTTGTTTTGGTATCTTAATCTGGAACTGAATGTGTCATTTCTGGGTTTATCTGCAATTGCTGCAGAATATGCTTGATACTAAAGTATAAAGATTGCAATGAAGGGCTTGTGATGAAGGAGTTAGAGGGTTTCAGATTTATTTAAAATTTTTGTACCAAAATTGCTAGGTAAAGAAGGGCATACCAGGTTTTTTTTGGATACCTCAACTGAGCTTGTTTTTGAGACAGGTATTACACTGGTTATCTTCAACCCAACTTTTTATAAACCTTTGGAGTGAAGTACAATTGAGGTACTGCAATAGTAGCCAGTTTCTGAGACTGGAGGAACCCTTGGAGATCATCTAATCCATTCCCCTTCACCTCAGGATCAGCTAGAGGATGTGGCTTGGAGCCATGTCACTGCAAGTCTGTGTCCTCCCTTAGGATCATGGTCTGTGTCAAGGCCTCTGAGGTGCTGGGGAACTGCTCCAGAGGGTGCTGGAGACTGAGCCTAGCAGCACATCACTGTGATTTTTTTAGATCATAGAAAAAGACAGATTCTGGCCATCTTTTTCTGCAAAATGCTGCACTCTAGGCCTGGCATTTCCCTAGGTCTTTTTCCAGGCTTTGTTGAAAGGGTTCCTGACCCCTGCTCATCAGGTGTCTATCTAGAACAAAAGCTCAAATCACCCTTTGATTAGGAACAGCTGGCGGAACTTGCTAAAAGCTTCTAAAGCATGTTGGCTAGCTTTTCCTGTCAATGACAGGCATTGTGAAGTTCCTCAGAGGCTTTCCAGGAATTCTCTAATGGTCTCAGGAGTATGTAGATGTTTAAGGATCTAGGAATGAAGCCTGGAAACTGCTGCATGTTGGCTGTGCTATGTGTAGAACACATGTGCAAGGAAAAAAAAAAATTAGGCTTCCTCAAGTTCATGTCTCCTGTTGCAGTTTTTGGTGAAAGGGACTTCTTTTTTACTGCTGTAGGCTATTCTTAACACCACAGAATAACCAAAACTCTTGAGAACTTTAAGCATCACTCTTCAGAGAGATCTTACCACTTTCTGCAACTACATGAAAACTGGTTGTAGCCAGGTGGGGCTCAACCTCCTCTCCCAAGGAGCCAGGAAGACATAGAAGAAGATGAGGCTTAAGCTGTTGCAGGGGAGTTTCAGATTGGAGATCAGGAGGAATTTCTTCACATTAAGGGTGATTAGACACTGGAATGGACTGCCCAGGGAAGTGGTGGAGTCACTATCCCTTGAGCTGGTCTAGTTGGCGTGGTAGTGTTTGGTCATAGGTTAGTCTTGATTATCTCAGAGGTTCTTTTCCAGCCTAATGATGTTATTCTGTCATTCATCCATGCTATAAAATCATCCTGCTGCATGTTTGTGACTATCAGGAGACCTGGAAATACTAAATAAGGTTTACTGATGTCTTAAAAAGGATTAAATGTGGAAGGATATTTTTTTCCTTTATTCTTTCTTTGGCTTTTGCAGTTGTAGTTTTGGCATCCCTGGCAGCCAGAGCTGCACTGTGTGAGCAGCAGCCGCTACTGGGGACAGAGCACTTTGGGAATGGTGTGGCCTTGGGAAAGGGATAATGCAGCATTCCCAGGGCAGAGTTTGGGCTCCTGCAGTTGTGCCTTTTATTGTGGATACTTTACCTTTTGATGGGTGATTCGGTACAATCATGCTTCCAAACAGACCTTTTCTCAAAGTAGTCATCAGTTTAGTATAGAAGTGTTTGTTAATAAGGTGAAAGGGCTTCAAGGCAAGTACTGTGATACAGTTTAGTGTCAAAATTACAAGTTCTGTGTAATAATTACAAGACTTCTATAAAAGTTTTTAAATGCCACCTATGGCATCAGTGTAATGATTGGAGTTTATTGTAACAATTACAAGACTTACATAAAAGTTTTTAAATGCCACCTATGGCATCAGTGTAATGATTGCAGTTTAGTGTAATAATTACAAGACTTACATATAAGTTTTTGAAATGCCACCTGTGGTGTGCAATGAAAGTATTACATGCACATGTATAATTGGTACAGTGGCTTTAGAAAACAGAAGTGACAAGCCTTAATGTGCTCAGTTTTTCAGTGAAAGAGAAGTAGCTTTTGTACCACATCTGAAAAAATGGGAATCTGATGGTTAAACAGAATGATCAGATCTTGTTATATGCTTAAGCAGTAATTTTTATCATTTTTGAGGGTAAGAAGGAAACTCAAATTTGTGGCCAGACTTATTTTTTTTCTGGATGATCAGAATTATGACTTACCTGGAACGCTAGGGATGAGAATGAATAGGTATACATGCTACAAATAACAAGTGTTACTTGAATGATATTGAAGTTTTTTTTGGATTTCAGAGTACTTATTCACAAAGTTTATTGGGCTGTTAAGTGTCTTGGTATATTTAGCCTTTTGTTACTCTAAGCAAACTGCTGTAGACTTAAGAAATTTAAAAAAAATGAAAAAAATGTAGCAGTATATGAAATCATAATGCATCTTTATATATATTACAGACTTCTCCTTGTAGGAGGCTGTGAAACAGATGAAGATGGAGTGTCTAAAGCAACTGGTTGTGGAATATCTGCTTGGAGAATTCTGTCAGGCTCTCCCCATTACAAACAGGTCACTAGTTATGAAGATGATGTTAGAACAGTAAGTTTGTCTCCTCATTTTACTGGATGAATATTGTCACTGGAAGCTCAATAAATATCTCTTTATGAAAGATTAATTTAATGGGATGTTTTGCTATTTTCTAAGCTACAATACATATGTCTAAACAGTTATCTTTTTCCCCACAGCATCTGTTTTTGCTTTTTCTATAGTATGATTTGAACTTTAAGTTCTTAATTATCACTTGTGGTTTTAAAACCAAAAACAAGAAGAGAGGAGTCTGTAAATTTCCAAGCTACAATATTTTTTGCTCTTAGTTGTACATTGGAATATGTTACCTGTCTCTGTTGGAAAAAAGTTACAGTTTGTTCTTCTATTACTACAGAACAAAAGGCAGCACGCCTGAAATATTTCAGTTTAGTTCTGCCTCCTGATTTCTTTTCCTTCTAGTACAAGTAAATGTTTGATTTGGTAACAGCTTGGTTATACTGAAATAAATTTGCAATATTCCAGGATAAATTCCAGTGTTTACTCTTATATAGGTATTGCTTAGTATTACAAGTGAGTTGTTAATTTAATTGCAAATGAGGAGGGCTTTTCTGTGACATGTATACCTACTGAAGTTGACAGAATTATACAAACTGGACTTTATTCTGCTTGCATTATTTTAAAGTAGGCAGTCTTATCGAAGTTTAAAAATAGTAACATCACAGAATAAGCTGAGTTGGAAGAGACCCATACAGATCATTGAGTCCAACTCCTGGCACAGGACGCCCAGATCACACCATGTGCCCAAGAGCATTGTCCATACATTACTTGAACTCTGTCAGGCTGGTGCTGTGGCCACTTCCCTGGGGAGCCTGTTCCAGTGCCCAATCACCCTTTGGGTGAAGAACCTTTTCCTGATATGCAATCTAAACCTCCCCTGACAATTCAGGCCATTCCCTCAGGTGCTGTCACTGTCACCACAGAGCAGAGATCAGTGCCTGCCCCTCCTCTCCCCCTCCCAAGGAAGCTGTAGCTGCAGTGAGGTCTGCCCTCAGTCTCCTCCAGGCTGGACAGACCAAGTGACCTCAGTCATTCCTCACACAGCTTCCCCTCAGGGCCTTTCACCACCCTCGTGGCTTTCTTTGGGCACACTGATGGCTTCATCTCTGTCATATATTTTAGCCCTGCTGACTCTTTCAACTCACTGTCAACCAGGACCCACAAGTCCCTCTCTGCAGCACTGCTCTCCAGCCTCATTCCCCAGTCTGTGCACACAGCCAGGGTTGCCCCAGATAGACAGTCTGGCACTTGGCCTTGTTAAACTTCATATGGTTGGTGATTGCCCATCTCTCTGATTTGTCAAGATCTTTCTGCAGAACCTCTAAAGAATCTTGCAAAGTTATTTTAGTATTTTAAATATGACTTCATTTTTAGTGCATAAAACCGTGTATGAGATTGTTTTTCATTGTATGATTTGTTTCTGTTCTTACAGGCACAGAGAAGAGGATTATTAAGGATTATGAATTTAAGATTTTACAGCAGGCGAGGAACAGAACAGGTATTAAGATCTAGGTCTACCTCAGAAATGTATTTTGCTAACATAATTGTCCACTAATGACTACCTGAGAGACTGACTGAAAGTAGATTTTAATTTATGCAATTTAGGAATTAACATTCGATTAAATTAATCAAAAAGCTTTAGCATTAAATGGAGTAGCTTGCCACTTATTTGGCTTTCTTAAAAATCCAGTTAGTTCCATTTGCTGGAGCTTGAATCACTGGGTTTCAGGAACAGGTGTAGAGATGTAGGGTTCAATATTAAATGTAAAAGAAGGTATAAGAAGCCACCTAACTATTTGTTAATGACTGTAATAATCAGACCATGTTAGATGTGTTATATATTCTTCAAGAATAAAATAGATTGTAATGATGTTTCTCAAATATATGCCCAAGAGATAAAGAATAAGACCAAAACTCAGCCTTCTGCACTACACGTATTTTGCTAGAAAACAACAAATAAGCCTCAGCCCACAATTTTTGCACCATGTGAGAAAGAAAGAAAAAATGGGTGGATTCAAACTAATCATTTATGGCCTAAATAGGGCAGACACAAGGACTTTATTTTTACAGTCTGAGATACTATGGAAACATTTTGCTAAATAGCTTCCAAAGTTTATTATGTGTTAGACTTCTATTCCCAGGATACATGTGAACCTAATGAAACTGCTGATCAGAATCAGCTTATTCTTAACAAACTCTGGGTATGGATCTTGTGTTCTCCTCTGCCATGAATGAGTGTCCTGCTGAAGTGTAGGTGTGTGCTTTCTGTATTCCTAAGGCGTTGTACATGGTGCTCATTCGTGGCTTCTGCATGCCTTAGGAACCTCCCATGCAGTACAGCTTTTCCTTTTCTTATCTCTTGTCTACTTGTCATGTGTAGCCTTGGTTTGATTCCTTTTTCTATCCCCCTTTCCCTTCTTGTAAAAAAAATTGTTTTCCCTTCTTTTGCTTTACAAGGAAGGAACAGTAAAGAATCTGTCTACCACCTTCACTCTGACCTCATGAGTGGAAAAATGGCTGATCTGAGATGGCAATGACCTTAATAGATTCTTGGGATGTTTTAGGTGGCTGGTTAAAAGAAGAAGTTGCCTGCTTAATTGGAAAGGGAAAATCTTTCTGAATCTTTCTCAAGGGTGGAAGAGGGAGAGATTTTATTTCCTTTACTGGAAATGCTAAAGATAAAGCTGACTTAAGCTTTTTTAGCTGGAAAGCTTGTATTGCATGTCGCTGTACTAAACTTCAACTTCATTGCACTTGCCAGTACTAAATTAATGAAGAAATACGGAAACTTATTTATCCTTGAATGTTTTGATCCAGTTTCAGAAATTATGGCTTAAATATATAAGGTACAGTTTTTATTCCTAGTGTGGAATTAACATCACGTTTAAAATACAATAGACACAGCAACTAGAGGACTTGTATATTAGAGATGGCTACATTGGGATTTGATTCTTACTGTTGTTAAATGATACTTAGAAAACGTGAAGTGCTGGCCTGCTGAGTTTCTCAACATCTTTTGCTGTTCCCTTAAGCTGATGAGCTGTTTATGGGGGCAGCATTTCCTGCTTTGGTAAAGGACTGATTAATTTTTATAGATAACAGGGGCTGGGTGATAAATATGAGTGTGTTAATGGCCACCCAATATCTAAATCTCACAGCCAGAGAATTATTACTGACTGCTGAGTAAACATTTACCTCCTTTCAAGATCTGTGATGTGTACCACTGATCAGTTATCTGAACAGGTTATATATTTTACTTCTGTGTTTCTGGGTCCTTTAATAGTCTTTTGTTCTTTGTCTGTTGTGCAGGCAAAATGACTTGTAAAGAGAGAAGTGCCATTAGAAGGCATGTACAATTCCTGGGCAAATTCCAGTTGAAAGTGCAGTACTGCAGCTGTGTAAGAATACAGACAGAGAATATGAATTTTTTCTAATATAAATAATTCTTAATGGGTTTTAAAAAAAACCTTAATGTTCTCCTTTTCAATTAAAAACACATTTTAGGAATGGATTTAAGGAGTGCTCTCAACAGCTGCAAATCACTGTACAACAGTAAACATTTCTTGATTGTCATTGCTTCTATGGCATACCTAGAACTTTAAAAAGGATAAGAAATAAAATAAAAATAATAGTAAAAAGCTTCTGAGTCCAAACAAACACTCTGACATGAAAAGAATATTTTTTATCTTCAAATAATACCTACCAGTAACATTCTATAGGAACACCACTTAAATTTCTTAATTGGTGGAGATCAGCTAACCTTTCTTTGCTTCATTTATGTTGGGGTATTTTCTGAGGGGTGGTGCTGGCCTAAAAAAATTGGTCAGCTGCATACTTAGAAAAATTTAACTGTGAATCTTTATTAAAAGGTTTTTTGAAGCAAGCTAACAAAATGGAATTTTATGAACAATGTAATTTTTGGGAATCTGTATCCTGCTGTCTTTCAGGGAAGATGAGATACTTTAAGAAATTAATGATCTTTCTGAAAATGTAGAATTTTGTGGGGAGAGGGGTGAATAAATGTAAAACATATTTTCAGAAATTGTCATTCATTGCCAGTGTCACCAAATTTGACTTCAAGTGTGTATTTAGAGTGTCTTGTGGAAATAGCATACAGATCCAGTTGTAAATGTGCTTGATTTTATGAATCCTTAAGAAGGTATTTTGTTAGAAGTGTATTTTGCCTCCTAAGGCGGTCAGAGCTGATGGAAAACTTAATCGAGGAGAATTTTTGTAGTCTTAAAGAAGTTAATGTACAAATGTTGAATTATTTTATCTGTATGGACTTAATCTGATATTTGTTATGTTGCTACTTGGTCTGTTGTCACTCAAGAGGTTCTTGGATTCTGATTCGGTGTCCTGAAATGAACAGTGTTCTCCTCCAAGATCTCTTAATCTCTGTATTTCTTGTATCCCTTTTTTTGTTTTCCTTTAATTTAAGAGTTTGATTTGTGATAAGGCCCAGCTATAAGTTTGCTCCCAGGGAGGAAGAGCTGTACTAAGCTGTGGTTTGGTAGTAGTCTTTCTTGAAGACTATTAAGGAGCAATCAGGACCAGAGAGTCAGGACAGTAGAAAACTGGGGCTGCTGGATGTTTTTTCTGTGCAGTTTTCCCTCTAAGCAGCTCTGTATTGCTGTCAGGGTGTTCTCTTAGGAATGCTGCACTTCCAGGTTTTATTTGCCATATAACAAGGTGATACAGAAGTTTACATTATTAAAGATTTGTTCATTCTAAGATAGTGTTCTTCCTTTATGCAGGTTGTATTTATTCTTCCATGTCACAACGGATCTCTTACCTTTCTCATTTAGAATAAGGGTTTTTTTGTTTGATTTTACTTTAAGGCATGTTAACTTTTCAGAGTGGAAGATTGTACAATTTGTTTCCCTAAAATAGGAAAAAAAAATGTATTTGGAGGAATTTTTTGGGGTATTCCTTGGTGTATATTGTTATTATGTTGTTTGTTTATTTGCTTGGCCATCGTGTTCGGCAGGATGGAGTTTTCAAGATGAATCTTTCTCCTGATGGCACTCTTTTGGCAGCTATTCATTTCTCAGGAAAACTGACGATCTGGTCTATTCCATCTCTCAGACAACAAGGAGAATGGGACCAAACTGCTCAGGTAAGAAGAATGTACATGTTTAGAAACTTGAATTATATATCTTACTCCTCTGGAATTGTGCTTTTGTAGGAGATGAGAGGAGTTTGGGTAACTGTGTGTTAGCTACACTCTAGCTTCCCCGTCAGCTTCATGTTTTTCAAGAGCCTTATACTTAGATTTATGATAATCTTTCTGTGTTATGCCCATAAACTGTGAACTTGAAAAATTAAGAGGAAGAACCAATTATGTTGCAATGAATTTTTCATGAGGCATTTTGGTACCAAGTAGGTAACACTGTTGGAATTAGGCTAGAATGCCATTAGACTGAAATGCAGTTACAGAAGAGAAGTAGAGACTTTGATGGCTAAATTTGTTTCACTGGTTGAAACTAAATTCTGGATTTCTTAGTGTATTTTGTTCCTCCCTCAAAATTTACCATACCTGGCTCCAGATGATGCTGTAGAATATTTTCCTAATTTGCTATTAAGTCCAATGTTTTCTGCTGGAATTGTTTGCAAAACTAAGTAGAGGAACTTAGATTAGGAATTGCTCAGACACTGGCAAACTTTTAGAGACTTGTGTGAATTTAAACACTGGGAATTTAAGGCTAATTAGTTTTCAAAGGAAAAAAATCCCAATTTTATTTTAATGAGGAAATGCATTCTGAAAAGTAAAAAATCTGAAATGATGCACACTAGTATGTGAAGTGTTCTGATTTTCCTTCCATTAATTTCTTGACTAATAGATAAAGAAAGGCTTTTCATTTGGAGTACTGTATGTTATGCTCTAAACCTATGAGAAATAAACCAATATCCATTCCAAGCAGGGTAAACAAATGGGATCAAAATGAAATTTCAAGCTTATTTAGAAAAGCATTTTTAAATAGCAACCAAAACAAACTAAAAAAAAAAAACTCAAAGAATTTCTGCTCTAGTGTTGGGATAAGTGTTGTGTCTATATATGCATATCTGTTTATCTCTATTTTTAATATACACTTCAGACAAATTTTGCTCTAGGATGCTTTCAGTGAGTTGTATTTTTTCTTTGTTTTTAGCAATAATGAATATGTATTCTGAAGGAGCATTCGAAACTTCATAATTCAGTGAGAGTGATATAAAAGAATATTTAGTGCTTGACTGTTCTCAAAATTTTTTTAATAGGTGAAACTGGTGTCCAGGTATAATGTGTATTTTCATAATGTGTGAAATTAAATTAGAGTGGCCTCATGTTTACTTTTAGTTAGTAGACTCTCCTCTTTCTACTGAAAAATCAAGTCTGGAAAACACCTTGTGCTTTATCCAAATGTGCTTCAGTTATTTCAGCTTCCTGTACTTCCACTGTGTTGCACTTGGGGGCAGGATTTCTGTTACTGCTAAAACACGTTTAAAATAACAGCACTGCAGCATAATTCTAAACCTTGCAGTGCCTCAGTTAATAATGCTGCTGCTTTTCTTGCACTAAAGGGGCTTTGTAATTCTGAAAATAGCTGGGGAAAATACTTAGAGGGCTGTGCTAGGCTGTCACACAGGACCACTACGCAGACTCTCTTGGAGATTATTTTATGTGCCAGCAGTCCTGTGTATAGACATGAAAAGCAAGCACTTGGCTTTTGATTGCTGGAGAACCTTTATTTCAGAAATCTTTAGGGTATGATAACTGTTTAAAGCTGGTCAGGCCATGACTTGTGGTTTTGTGGGGTTTTTTTTTCCTTTTAATTGTCTGTAGAAAAGTATAATGGTACTGCAGCAGTTGTATGTTTATGCTTGAGAAGAGTTTGAATTTATAGAGAGCATTTTAATTGAAAAATGAGTGGGTCAGCTACAGAGTAAATAAACGGATTCTGTGTTACAAAGATGTACTAGCATGTAATTTATTTTTTTTTTTTAGCCTGGCTATGATGAGCTTAACCCAGACTGGAGGCTCTCTAGTGAAAAAAGAAAGAAAATAAAAGGTATGCAGTACAGTTAGATCATTATTTTTTATCACTGTGCAGTTAAAAATAGTAATGCAAATACATGAGGACTGAAATAGCTGAATTAAATCTCAGGGTGCCAAAATTGCGTGATTTGAATTTGTAGCATGGTAGATCTAAATGAGTGTCACAATAGGGTTTTTTTCAGATTCTCTTTTAGGAATGCTTTTATAGGTGTAAAAAAGTTGATATTTCAGTTAGCACAGGATTTCATTTTTTCTTCCTGTGAATGTCTAATAAATCTGGAAAGCTACTGTAATTTAAAGATACCAGTTCAAAATTCTAAAAAGAATTCTAAAGCAGTTTCCTCTAACTGGATTTACCTCATCATACTCTATTATTTTCCGAAAGCTCAGGCCAATCTGAACAGCCATTTAGCACCTGGTTATTGCATGGCTGTTCCAAGAGTGCAGAGATCAATAGATATTCCATGATCCATTTGCTGCTGCTTATACACATCTATATTATTAAAAAATTCCTGCTTCATTGTAATATATTCCTTGGAGATTCTGTCTTCGGGTTAATTCATCTGACCTTCATAGGTAGGCACTGCTGGTTAAGCACTATTAAAAAAGGAATAATCTGACCTGCTTCTTCGTGCTGTTTGGGGAAAGGTTGTTTTCATCAGAGGAGAGGGAAGTGACATGTGGGGAGCAATATGAGCCCACTCTGTGGTGAACATTTTATCCCAACACCCAGTTACCATAATCAAGACAGTGACTGGAAATGCTATAGCTTCCATCCTCAGTCCTAGAGCCTTTCTTGTATATTTGGTTTTTTTAGTTTAGTATTCCTAACAACCTCTTGGAATATGTTGATATGTTTACTTGTCCTCAAAAGCAGTGTAGCCTTTTCTGATTTTCATTATCATCATTAGGTTTGTTGTCATGTTGAGGATGGCCTGATAGGTAATGAAGTAGATCTTTATCATAGATGAAAAATCTGTTACTTTTCATGCAAGTAAATCAGTTTACTGTGAATTTTTTCTAAATAATTTTATATGTATTATATTTGTAATTGTGACTTTTTTTGTTCTCAACAGCTCTATTTAATACAAAAATGGGTTAATAAAAGATAACTGGTATAAAATACATACTTAGTGAACCAAGGTTGCAAATATAACAATAAATATCTGTTAGATTACACCGTATTTCTTCATAATGGCAGTCTTCTCTGTTCTTACCTGAGGTTTAACATTATCTTTCTTTATATGGTGCATTCTTATTTTAGATAAAGAATCCTATTACCCATTGATAGATGTAAATTGGTGGGCAGATAATTCTGTCATCCTTGCTCGCTGCTCTGGTGCATTGACTGTGTCATCAGTCAAGACATTAAGAAACCTGCTGGGAAAGACTTGTGAATGGTTTGAGAGTTCTCCTCAGGTCACTTCAGCTCACGATGGAGGATTTCTAAGTCTGGAGGTGAGGAATGTGCACGAGCAGGTGTCCTTTTGCATTACAGTATAACAGTTTGCTTTTTTATATGTGATCCTTGGGTAGGGGGGTTAAAATAGAAGATGTTACTACTAACAGGAAAAGTGATTCTTCTTGCTTATCTGTAGAGAGGTATTGCAGGGTGATTCTGAACTTGCTGCAGCTTAACTGTTCTAAGAAAAACTTGATAAAAAAATACATAACTTGTGGAGAGTAAAACTCCTGGAACGTTGAGTCTCAATGAGAGGAAACTTGCAACAGAAAAGAATTTGTGTTGACAGTAACCTTGCCCTGTATGTTAGTGTTCTGAAGAGCACTGCAACCATCCCTCTTCCACTTTGAAATACATGGCTCATAAAGAAAGAGTTGAACACATTTCAGTTAGACATGAGGAACACAGCGAAGGCAGAGCCACATCAGAGATACATTTTTTGTTTATTTTTAGTAGGATTCCAGAGGGGAGTAGAATATAATAAAGTTAACCGGTAATTTTCTTTAAAACAGAGAAAATTACTCTTTTCTAAAGCTTATCTTGAGATATGTCTCCCCTGTTCTGCCCTGTCTTGGCTGGTGCAGGATATGTAGTGTAAAGGTTACTAAGAAGCCTTCGCTTTGGTAGGTGAGGGATGAAACCTCACATCCAGGAGACAGATGTAGTCAGGGTTTGTGGATCAGGTTAAGCAAACTGAGAAGTAAAGGGTTTAAAGGAGAGAGGGAGCAAGGATGTTGATTCTGAAATTTGAAGTGGAAGATGTACTCAGTTCTTACTAAACTAGTTAAGGTGTGCAAGGTGGATGCTTCTTGTTCGTGTTTTCTTGCAGTGCGAGATGAAACTCGTTCCAAAAAGACTGCGCTTGGAGAGCAGGCCTGGTGATGAAGATGAGGGAGATGATGACTCGGACTCAGATGAGGAAACTTCTGCTAAGGACAGATACTTCAGCTACCTAAAGCAAGGCCTGTACTTTGTTACAGAAATGGAACGATTTGCTCCCCCACGGAAACGACCGCGTACTATTACAAAGAATTTCCGCCTTGTCAGCTTAAGATCCACAACTCCAGAGGAACTGTACCAGAGAAAAGTAAGTCTCGAAGGAAAAGTCAAATCTCTTTTGATCAGCTTTATTTAGAAAGAGCTTTTTATTTTTCTTTTAATTCCTGCTGTGTTGACAAAAGGATTTAGGCACATATTTCTGAGTCTCTTAACTGACTGGTGTTGTGTCACCTGATCAAAGGGATCCTCTTTTAAAGCTAGCATTATACTAACTGAAATGATGTGATATTTCCACTGGGAGACACTGTGTATCATTAGCTTGACTAGTCTTGGACATGTACTCGTGTGTTTGCATGTAGTGCAAGATTTCGCAAATATATTGAATGAAATCAGTTTCACTTGTTGTTGGCCCAGGAGTGGGTTAACTTAGTCTTCTGTGAATGTTTTGCATGTTTTTTCAGATGTATGTACAGATTAGGCCTCTGAGTCATTCTTATCAAACGATACTGCTCTGTTTTTAGGGATGTTGGACAGACTGCTTTGTCTAGGCCATTCCAGTTCTGATGGTAAACCAGCCCACACTGTAACTGTTACAGTTCCCAGGGAATGCTGGTGTCAGACTAAATATGATGTATGACTAATATGATGTCACCTAAATAACATTTTCCTTTTATTTGAGGGGAAAATCTTTGATTTTTCAGAGGTGTCCATCAGATCTGAGTCTTACTTATCTGTATCTTGAATCAGTCTCTTTCCTACCTGCTTTTGCATGCCCACAGTAATTATCCCTCTGCCGCTTTCAACACACAGAATTAACAATTCATTGTTCAGTATGGAAAATCAGATGATTTTCATGTGTTTGCTTTTTAGATTGATAATGAAGAATATGGGGAAGCTTTGTCTTTAGCTCAGACATATGGCCTTGATTCTGATCTTGTATACCAAAGACAGTGGAGGAAGTCGGCTGTTAATGTCGCTTCAATTCAAGACTACTTGGTGCGTTTGTGTTTTGTGATTTTTTTATTTTTTAGGCTTTCTTATCAGACTGTCTGTGTTATCTTTACAGAAATGGAATTCTCAATTGTGTTCTAATTTATGCAATGTGAATTGGTGGCAGTTTGAAGAATTGCTCTGAAAATTCCATTTCATGTTATGTGTAAGAGAGCATTTTAACTGAAGGCCTGATCTAGAAACCTTGGCAGTAATGAAAGTCTTTTGGAATATCTTCTAACTTCTCTTAATAGCAACACGCTTCCTGTGTGTAATCTCTTCCCCCACATGCCCCAGTAGATTATTGCCTGGCAGATGAAGAATAATTGGAAATACCAACTGTTTATACTTCAAGTTATTATAGAAAATAAATTGAGAAGGTGAAGTTGGTACAGTAGGTGTATCACAAAGTTTGAATAACAAAATTTACAGTGAACTCTGCAAACTCTAACCTTTCAGTAGAATTCATCATGGGGTTTTTTTGGCTTGGAAGAAAGACTGCTAACTCAGCAGAAAAATGGTGTTGAAATTGTACAAACTCATGGTTGTGGTAAACTATTAGTAATAGAAATATACTATTACTATAGAACAGTAATATATAGTTTAGTATTAGAATAGCAGATAGAGTATAGTATTAGTAATATAGGTATATTAGTGTATATATAGTAGTGTAGATAGGTATGTTAGTCTAGGCTAAAGTATTATAAGAGAACAAGAGAAGTGTATTTTATTTTTTTTCAAGTCAGATATTGACTAAATATCAAAATTTAGCCATTCTGTTTGTGATCTGTAATGTCCAAACCAAAGATCAGCAGATAAGGCAAATATATTTTTTAATTCTGGTGCCTTTTCTGTCTCAGAATCTTAGTGCATGTGAAGAGGATGGTAGTGAAAATTACTCTAGTGCTGTTGTGGAATTTTATACACTTGCTTTATAAAACATGTATTTTACCCCCAAACCATCACATTTTATTTAGTGTAAAAAGGAGTAAAGTTAATTAGAAAGTACAAATAATAACTTCTGTTTAAGTCGTGGAAGTTCTCCTAAGTAATTTGGTATTTTCATGCCCTTTTCTGCCACATACATATTCCCCTCTGAGGGAATTGTGTTTATTGTGTTCTCATCTCTTTTGTTGGTTTGCATTGTCAGTCACCAGGGGAGCTTGACATTTTCTTAAGTGGAAGAAATACATGAGAAAACTTTAACCTAATCTCTGGTTCCATTGCTTTGGATTGGACCGCCTAACGTTGTGTCTTTGCTCTTGTTCTTGGGACAGAGCAAAATCAAGAAACGTGCATGGGTTCTTCATGAGTGCCTGGAAAGAGTTCCAGAAAATGCAGATGCTGCTAAGAAGCTGCTTCAGTATGGCTTGAAAGGCACAGACTTGGAGGCTCTTGTGGCCATAGGAAAAGGAGAGGATGGTGGCAGGTTTGGGAAGAGTTTTGATTTTTTTTTTTGTTTTTGTTTTCTTTTTAAAGAATGGTTTATAAAGTATTTTATAGTAATTTGGTAAATTTTTTTTCTTGTCAACCAACCACTAGTGAAAATATTAAGAAGCTTTTGGAGGACATAAAGAAAGGTCATGCTTTGACTCAGACTGTTCTATAGATGCCCCTAAAGTACCTATACATATTATCTCTGTAGGTATATAAAATACAGTGTTCATTGTAAATATATGCCCTGAAATTTCTTCATCAGAGGGAATTTATGATGTCAATATTTTACTGTGGGATTCTGTTTCTCTTGCTGCTTCTGAAAGCTGCAACTAACCCTATAAATGTGTTTGGTTATGTCTTAGTTGTATTGATCAAGCAGAAGCAAGACACAGTAGAGACAATTTTCCTCAGTGTTCAGTTTCTGGTGGTAGAAATAGAGAGAGGCTGTTCTTTCTTTGTGCAGTCTTCTATTACCATTGTGTGCTGGAGAGCTGCTGCCAATCCAGTTGCTGGCTGTAGAATTTAGAAACTTCTCTTTGTTTGCTTGGGAAGAATCCCTGCTTGTTTAAAACACAAAAATTCAGTATTTTTCTATAAATGTGCAGATTTTTAGTCAAAACGTAGATAAAAACCCATTTTAATGTCTCCTCAGAAATTATTTCAGTTCTTTTTTTCCCCCTTCATTGCTTACATTGTTGATTTTGTCTTCCAGATTTATCTTACCAGGGGAAGTGGACATTGAAATTCCCTATGAAGACCTTCTGTCACCAGATGAAGAAATGGATACTAGAAAGGAAAAGGAGGCCAAGAAGCGTCAAGAACTGCTATTATCAATAAACTTCTCAAAGTAAATGAAATGTTAAGCTATGTTTTATTCAGAATTATAGGTTTATAATAACTACACAGTTGCAAGAACATAATTACTGTTATATATATTATTCCTACCTAAAATTTAAGTGGTTTAAATTTTAATTGGCATTGTATGTGTCAAACTTCTCGGTTTACTTAATTTCTTGATATATCCCAGTGCACAAAGTCATTAAAATGTGTAACCTTTGTCTTCACATACATGTGACATAAAATATTAATGGCAAATGTGAAAATTCCTGTTCTGAACACAGGCTGACCCTGGAACAGAAGGAGCTCTGCCGTAGCAGGCTAAAGCTGTTAACTTACCTTGATCGCCTTGAGACCTATGAGGTGAGTTCTTCTGAGTTCTCACACCACAGGAATTCCTGCAACTTTTGCATCACATCATCTTACCATTTCTTGTTATTTATTGTGGTATTAATGTTTATAGCCTTGTTAAAAGGCTGGAGAAAAGATGTTTTCTGTTCCAGTGACTGTTTCTTCTGCTTCACCATTTCAAAAGGATGGCTTTTAGTCTTGAGAGGTGGAGTTGGGCAGAAGCCTGCTTTGAACATCCTGTGTCTGCAGGGAATTGAGTTAGGCAACTACATGGCATGTAGAGTTTAGGCAGGATTACTGTGATATCCCTGTCAGTCAAATTGACAAGTTCTGTGCAGGTTCTCTAACAAATCTTTTTCTTCCATGAGCTTATGAAGGTGAAAGTTTTTGAAATTTCAAACTGTATTTTCCCAAGTTTTTAAATTTAAAGTTTGCAGTTGGTAATGCACACACTCCCGTTACGGCTTTTACGACATCCCTATAATTAATGATGTCTAAACCTTAATTAAAATAAGGCAAAAAATTGTCTTAGCTTATCAACCAAAAATGCATCTGTTTTTTTCATACTGAAACAAAAAACCCAGCATATTTTTCAGCATATATCTCATACTTGCTCATCCTAGGATAAAAAGATGTGTGGACTTTTTGATGCTTCTGTAAATCTTGTATAAAAAGAAGTCTTTTTTTTTTTTTTTTTTTTAAGGAAATCCTTGGAGGGCCTCATGCAGCTGAGCATCATTATGATGGAGAATTCTTTAAGAAGTTCAGAAATCAGAATATTGTACTTTCAGCAAGAACTTATGCTCGGGTATTAATATTTATGTTGCTAGAATCCAATGTTGTTTTGATATTGCTCTTTGCACTAAAGTGCTTTTCCCTTCTCCCTTTGAACTTGGTTGAATCTCAATGGAAATTTAAGAGGTGTTGTCTTTGTTTGATTTTAAATAAATAAATGCTGTGACCCTGACCTTGTTATTTTTGTTGTGAAAGAAAATTTAAAAACTAACTGTTTGTTGTATGACCTAAACTTTCTTCCTCATTTTCAGTCTAAATCAGTCTTAAGCTGTGCAATTTACTGTTCTGTTCTTCAGGAAAGCAATGTCAGAGCCCTGGAAATTTTGTTCACTTTCCATGGATCAGCTTTACTTCCACACAGACAGGCGATTCTCTCCAATTTTCCAGAGACCACTTCACCACACGAGTATGCTTTGCTGTTACCTGAAGCTTGGTAAGGGTGCATCCATAGATACTAACTAAAAGAGGAGAAGATTTTTAGATTAATACATAAATTAGTTTCCATGTATGGCAGTCTGTCATTGGTGGTTATCTGGAATCAAGAGAACAGTTTTGTCTGTATGGGTCTTGACTTTGCCAGTCATCATTTCCTGCTTTACTTTGTGTCATTTGTGGAATCCTTTTGGTCATTAACAGGAAAGTAGGGATCTTAGAGGTTCTTTGCTCTGTTGCATATCTAAGAGGGAGCATAGACTTTTCTGACCTGAAAGTGCCCAGATTTTCACACGTGTAGTACAGGTCTTTAATTGGTTTGTGGTAACAGCCAGTGTTAGGAAATGAATAATACAAGTGTTTAGGTCCCTGGAAGCAAATGCATTTTTCTGTGATTGTTTTGTGAAGTAATTTAACACTTAAACAGTCAGTAACTTCAGAATGATTAATCTGCTTGATACTGATTCTTATGTAACTTGGTAAGGTAGAATTAAGAAGAGCTTTAAATATAGACTTTCCTACTGTTTCATTTCAGCATAAAAGTTATTTTACTGTAAATTTCATGTAAACTTTTCTAAGAGAGTCTTCCTTGAACATCATAATTAAGTTCTTTATATTAATTAGAAGAATTTTTTTCTTTTGGAGTGTTTCTTTTCGACTCCTCAATTATGATATTAGTTTTGAAGCATATTGTTCAGTGCTCATAAAGAGATAGATTTCATTATTTGGTATTTTATAATAGGACTTTGAAGTCTTACTTAAGAGGGAAAGTTTCTGGAGGAGCTAATAGAATTTTTTTTGTAGTCTTCCATTATTATAGTCAAGCTTTTCACTTCAAGGTTTTGCCAGTCCCATTTGGGCAATTCTCCTTTTACAGTAGGGTTTTTCAATTCACCAAGTTATTCCCCTGAAACTTTTCCTAACTCAAAATACTCACCAGTTTTGTTGTCCCTGAAGAGAAAGAAAAGTCTTTGTTTCATGATAGCTAATACTTCCCTTTTTATTTGTTGGTAGTATTAGGAACACATTTAATGATTTAGTTAAGGTATGAAAACACTTCTTTTATCCTTTTTTTTTTAAGGTAAAAGTTAGGACCATGGACAGAAATTATTGAAGTGTTTATAAAACTGGTAAAACATATTCCAGTTTTTCTCTTTTTTAAGGTTTAGAATGTGAGACATAGGGAAGAATGGTCATCTTAAATGTGATTATGATCCATTGTTGGTCATAAATAGGGTCCTTGTGTTTCTGAAGGGTTATTTGTTCTTGGTTTTGTTATTTTTCTTTTTTAATTTTTTTTTTTACTTTGTTGTTTGGTTTGTTTACAAAACTGACTTATGTGCCAAGAGACAAGATGACAGCTAAAATAAACATTTCACTAGTGATCTAGTAGTAAAGATGTGAAGTTATGGGGTAAGAACTTAGTTTTGTCTGCTACTGAAAAATGAAAGTATATATTTTCAGTCTTTATTGTCATAGCAGACGGAACTTTCCAGTGCTAGGATAAGGTATGTGCAGATGCACACTTTTTATCCCCCAGATTGCAGAATATGTAATGTGTGTCTTTTGTGTGTCTTTTGAACTTTTTTCTTTGGACAACTACAAATGAGGATGAGATTAACACAAATCCCAGACACTTATAAACCAAAAATATACTGTATATTTGATATAACCTTTTCCTAAAACTTTTTCTCTGCTACAAAACTGATTGCTCACATAATACTGTTAAATATACTCTCTAAACCAATATTTTAGTAATGTAATTAAATATGTACTGATGGCAGTATCTGTTAATGAGACTAATTATACCAATGAAACAGATTTAAGTTGTATAAAATAAAGTTTTCTTACTATTTTAAGTAGGCTTCTGGCAATTCTTGTTTCATGTAAATCAAAGTGAATTGAAGTTCTTAGTAATTTTTTGGTGACTTTATTGTCCTTGTAGCTCTCTCTGGTGGTTGTTTTTTAGGGAGTTTATTAGTATGGTAAATTACTGACATTCTGTAGATAGGTTGTCATTGTTAGGAAATGTCATTTAGATAAGTGTGCTATCTAGCTTTCTTTGTGTTAGAAGACAGTATGTAGATATAATTTTCTGTAAATTAACTTATTGAGCAAGATTATGATACAATTTATTAATTCCCACAGAGCATTAAAAAGTTTTGAGTAGTGACTGTAATTAATATGCTTCTGAAGAAAAGAAAAATACTTCAAAAATATAAACCCTATGTTTTAATTGGTAGAAGAAATGTTGCAGCATTACTACATAGTCTCTAGCTTATGTAGCTTGTAACTACAGGGGTCTCAGGACAAGCAGTGAATCAATCTGTATTGATGAACTTTGACTTTAGGCAAATAGATTCTGAATCAGGAAAGGACTGCCTGGTTTTCCTTTTGAAATTTCACACTGTTGCAGTTGGGAAATAGGGTGTATCCTTCAGGAGGTGAGTTTTTTTCCTTTCAGGTACAAAAAAGGCTGCTCTCTGGTGATTTCTTTTAGATCCTTGTTTTTTCTGAAAATTTTTGATCGCAATATTTGTACCAGCAGATTTCAGTAGGGTGTTTGGTGCATCTCATGAGACCGCTGACACAGATCAGCTGATGGCATTGCCCGTTCAGGAGTGCAGCCTGGTCCAGTGGCCTTGTTTAAAGAGCACCTTGTTCATGCCTTGTTCATGCCTTTGTTGCTCAGTTTCCTGCAGCTCAGACCCCCTGCCAAGCAGAAATTATTTTGGTGGAGGTGTCTTCTGTGCCTTCATATGTGGCTCTGTGTGTGTGTATGTGTGTAGGATGAAGTACTGTTTTGAATTTACCATATTGTGTCTGTGGACACTGCACACTTTGAACAATAAGGGGGTTGATTCTCAGCTGGAGCTCTGTGAGGTGACACTCATCCCTATGAGAATACATTGCTTTATGCTCACTTAGTTCTTCCATCTCTAGGGGAATCTGGCAGAAGCAACACATGAGATTGGCAGTTGGTGCTGCCTTGTTAGTGCATGGAACAGGTGAAATGGGTAAATGGGTAAGCAGGCACCTCCATTTACAGCCAGGGTAAGAGCACTGAAACAGTTGCTTGCTGTGCACCCCCACCAGCAGGAATGCACATTCAAGTGCTGTATATGAAGGACTTCCTAACCTGTAAGAAATGTTTTTGTAAAGGTTGTGTAACAACTGTTCATCTGCATCCTCCAGTTCAGCTGCCAATAGTAAATTCTAAGTACCTGCTGAAAGAAAGGCTCCTTTGGTTAGTGCATTCTATAGGCCTAAAGCAGGTGTTTTTCTTGTACTTGGACATGTAATTTACATTAGGATGGCATTTAAAGGGCAGTGTCACAAAAATTTGAAGTCTTATCAGTCAAGGAAGAGCTGGCATAACAAATGGGAAAAAAAAAGATTTTTTTTTTTCCCTTTTGTGACAGGTTATTAGGAAATACATACTTTTTTTTCTGTATCTGCTTGTAAAAAGTCTCAAATGGTAGATATCCTTTTGTTTATCATTTTGGCACATATTTTATAAATTAGCATCTTTTGGGGTTACTCAGAACAGTTCAGGAGTTCTGTGTCTAAGCAGGGAATTTATGTATTCATGAGACTTCTGCAAAAGTCTGTGATTTAAGTAAGTTCAACAGCTCCCTAGTTGAGAAGGCATCTGAAATACAAAGACACATTGGTGGCTGTAAATGGTATTGGCTTCAAATTGGTATTGTGATAGATGAACGTTACTAAGTAATGTGATTTTGCAGAATTCAGATTGTAATGATTTCCTACTTCTTTTCATATTATTTCTTCTTTTATGTTGATGGCTCCTGTGTCTCTGCTGTCTCTTATTGGGATTCATACTCCTTCTCAAAGATCCATCAGATGCACAGACTACATCTGTTAGGACAACTAGAATGAAGGTGGTAAAAGTTCAGGCATTGAAAGGAGCTGATAGCTCTTTTTAATCTCTGTTTTAATAGCTATAGCTAGTGTTCTTAATCTATAGTTAAGACTGTTGCCCTGAGGTTTTTAAATGTTGTCTCAGAAAACACTGTTTTACTGGCATTATAAATACATAACCAGAGTATTTTTCCATTTTTAAAAGTTTCTTTTCCTTTGTACTAGGCTTAACTGCTGTGTTATAACATTACTGCTCACATTTTCAACTCACAGAAGTCTGGAACTTCAAATGTATGGTTCCCTCAGCAGTCATAAGTCTGCTATATTGCACATTATGCTATAGTAAAAATCTTCCCCCTAAGATAACAACTTTTTATATGTTTCTGTGTTTTTGCTTCTTAACTTTTTCAAATACTGGTGTTCAATTGTGACATAAAGTGAATTTTTACTAGGAGAGTTCTGGATGAACTCTATTTACCTGATGAACTGGAATGGGAATGTGGAAGTATCTCCTAAAAACTTAGTGAAGGTTTTAAAACCTGAAAATTTCCATGTGATTGACTTTGACCTATGAATGAGTAAGTACTACTAAGAGTTCATAAGCAGTTAACTTTGCCTTTCCATAATGATATCTTCTCCTGAACTAGTTTTTTAGTTATTGCCTGTGGCACTGCAGTTTCAATAAAGCTCTTAGAGCTTCATCTCTTCCCTTCCTTATATGTGCGTGTAAATAGGTTTGATAGTGGAATGTCTGCAGAACTGTCTAATATATAGTCCCCTCTTTTTCATATTATTTTTTTTTCCGTGTGGAGCTAAACTGCCTTTGTTTTTAGTGTAATTCAGAGGTGTTCATGTTAAAAGAATTAATCTCATCATCAGTTCCCTTGAACTTGAATTGGCTTGAATTCGTTTGTATAGTGCTACAGTGAAAATAATAAGGGCCTGTGTTTTATATGCATGTCTTTTATCTTTGCACTAATAGGAAGAAAAAACAGTTTAGAGGAAGAAATGTAGTTAATTTCGAGGATGTATTTGGTAGGGAAAAAAACAGATCTTACCTTCTGCTATGAAGTAGAAAAAATAATTTTTGAGAGAAAGATTAATTTGTCACGATGCTCTTGTCTGGATTGACTTCTGGTAGGAGCAGGGAAGGCTCTTGTCCATTTAAAAATAAAGCAATGGTTTGGAGGAGGGGGACTCTTCTGCAAGCTGCTTGTGTGCTAATCTGTGATAACAGGAACAGCTTATTTGTAGCCAGGAGGCTGCTGCAGGTAGTGAGCTGGCAAAAGTACCATAGATGTTGGTTGTGAGGAGTTTTTGAAGAAGAGAATGAGAACTTGAAGCCATGATGGAACTGTGGGGAACATGAACTGTCAGGGAGGATGGAGGGAGGTTTCACAGAACCTGCTGTACTGGAGCTAAGGTGGCATTTAGCTGAGAGAGCTGAGTATGTTCAGCGTGGAGAAGGTTTCAGACAGGCCAGTAGCTGCCTTCACATAACTCCCTGTAGCATGTGAGTTGAACTGTGGCTGTGCTGTTTATCCACAGAACATCGACAGGATTTTCTTTGTATTTCTGGCTACTTAATGCTGGACTTGTCCTGGCTTCATCTACCATGTGTGTCTTTTGCCTGTGTAGTCCTGAACTGGAGTTTGGCTTGCCTTGTCCAATCTTCTAATGAGGTGTACTGCTGCCATTGTCTCATCTGTTCATTGTTCTTTTATGGGGTTTAGAATAAAATTTCTCCCAGGAACATTCATTATGACATGTTTTAGAAATGTACACCTCTGAAGTAGTATTTTCACTATTTGGTGGCAGACGGCTTTGATCTTACTTGGAGTTCAGCTTTTTCTTTAAAATAGCTTTCACAAAATCAAAATGGGCTATTGCCTCACAATTTTAATTCTATACATGAAGAAAAAACCCACAGTGAGCTTCTGAACTGTGCTTGTGTGGTGTTAGCTGACTTTTCTGATGTTTAGATTATTCATTCTAGGTTGTTTAGGAGAGAAGAAAGTTTCCCTCTCCCCAGATTTTATTAGAGGTTAACCATATCATTAAAACATAACTTGAATTGTTTATATGAAATCAGTTACAACATTCTCCTCTGGTGGCAGAGCTGCTGCAGAAGAGGTGTCACTGCGGTGTGCATGGCAGGCATTCTGAAGGTTAGCTAACTTTGGTGGCCAAAAGCTGTGGGATACCGTTTCCACTGGTTTATGCAGATCAGCTTTCCCAAAATACAGGATGTTTTAGGCAGCAGCTGCACTTCAGTCTTGATAAATTTGTCATGTCCTATGGATAATTCCGGAAAATGAAGCACTTCTCTCTCTGCCCACCACTTCTGTATCCCATAGTATATTGAGCAGTTGGAAACCTAAAAATACATATAATCCATTCTGTAGTTACATTTACTAATTCATTGTTCAAATACTATAATGAAAGAGAAGAATGTTTTCATGCAATATGAACAGTGCAATACATATCACAGCTGTTTGAGGCTGCATATCTGGGATGCATTTCTTATATTTCATCCTCAGCTATGGAATAATGGTGACATAACAAAACTGTTTTAGACACATAAGAATTGCAGAGCAACAGAAAGTGGCATGGATTTCCCCATTGCTATCTGAGAAGATACACACTTTGGAAAAATGAGTTTCTAAATTAAATATAAAAAGAATATTTTAGCAATTTTATGTATATAACACACAGACTTCCAAATGAGGAATAAATGAGTGTTTCTAACTATTTTTCAGACAGGGAGACATGATTAAAAAAGACAGCAAAGATTAATCTACTTCCAAAATGCCCCAAACCTACCTCTAAAAACATCAATGTCTTTCACCAAAAAGATACTGTTTCATAAATGTATTTGGGCAAACTGCACTTTGCATTCAGTGTGGATGAGTTTACAAAGGAAAAGATGTAAAGAAAAAATATTCTGAATTTCCAACTTGAAGAGTCCTGGAGACAGGCCTGTTGTATGAAATGCTTAAAAGTGAAAAAAAGAAAAGCAAACCCACACAGTTGGTATTGGTAACTGAGTGAATTGGAATCTGACCTTAAAACTGAGTTAGACCTTCCTCTTTTGAAAGCCTGTCCTTGGAGAGAAAATAATCTGCAGGTTTCAATAAATGCAGTTGGTATGATACAGAAACTACAATAGCATAGACTTCTTTTGTCAAAGAAAAGAATGGGAAGAATTGCCAAGCCAACATAAACAACAGAGTGAAAAGAGCAATATGGGAAAAATCAGCTCTTTTTGAAGAAACAGAGTTGAATACCTCCATAATCAGTCAATTTACTGGATTCCGATCATATTTATTCTACTGTTGAAAAGAGAGAAGGTTAAAAGGCAGGGGAGAAGCTGTGGTTCAGGAAAAATAAAAAATACCTCACAGCCATGCTAATATTTGCATACAGTTATAGGTATGGCACAGCTGATAGTTTTGTCAGCTGGGAAAGAAAGCCACCTGCCTTGGTGACTACAGGGGTCTGTCAGCAGCCATGTCTGGAATTCCAGGTGCACAGGAATGCAGGCTTAACCTGCACGTGTCTCTGACCTCTGTGGGGTTTCAGTTACAAGAACAAACCTGAAGAGTTGTGCAGCACAAGGGGAACGAGCTCTGGATACAGTGTGCAGTGCATATACAGCGGGCTGTCTGTGCATGCTGAATTCACCACTTCAGCCCTGCTAGATATCTCTTGGTTGTGCAGGGTGTGTGTGGAGGTTCTGATGTGCCCCCATTCAGCTGCATTTGCTGTACAGGTGTTGTAAACAAAACGTTGTAGAAAAATGTGAGTTTTGCCTCTTTTCAGATACGTGTTCACGTCTGTACCTCTTTGTCTCTTCTGTATGCATGAATTTTCAGACTGCAATGGTATTTTGACACCTGAAGACTTTTTCAACTGACTTGCTTCCATTTTAACAACTACTTTTCCAGAGTTTTGTTGCTCTCTGTTTCTGCATGACTCACTGAAATTACTGAGAATAGAAATCCAAGAGAAAAAAAATAGTCTGTGCTAAATCATAAGTGTCAGTTAAGAACAATCCTTGTGATAAATGTTGAGATAAATACAGCATTCTAATCTTTGCCTTTATAGAGGGCTTAGGTACAGGAATCCTTTGTTTGTGTCAAGACTGGTTTATTCCAGTCCTTGTAGGTAATTTCAAATACAAGAGTTTTCATTAACTCTTCAGAATGAGGAGAGATAGTAAGGACACTTGGATACAGTCACGTAGGGGGCAAGAGGAAGTTACATATTTTATTAGTATTGATGAGAAGGTGAATGGAGTTAGGAGTCATCTCTGAGTGCTGTGGGTTCTGCTAGGGTTTTTTTGTGTGTGTGTGTTCTGAGCTCATCAAGAAACTTACCTGTTAAGAGTGACTTTGCATAAATGCTGATTTATACTAGGATGAAAAATCAAAATATCTTGCAGCTATATCTTTATTGGTGGTGTTTTCATTAAGCATTTAGAGAAGATGGTTTCTGAATGCTGCTTGACTCTTGATGAGAATTTAAAAGTCTGAAATTCCTCTCAGCTTATTCCAGTGTTGAACCTGAATACTTTTAAAGAGGCAAATGGAGCCAGAGCAGAAAATACTTTAAAAAGTATTTTCCATGGCTTATCTATACACCTCACTTAAAATATTTAACTCTAACTTTTTCTGCTGTGAGAAGGGAAAAAAGATAAGAGGTAGACATTTTGCAGTCAAGATTGCACTGCATGACAATTCTTTCCCATGTAATGAAAAATCTTTTCCTCTTCAGTGTTTCATAGTGAGGTCTGTTAATAAGCTTTTATGAAAGATTTTTGAAGTATGCTTTTAGCACTTGTGGAACTGAGGTGTCTGGACAGCTGTGGGGTTCACTCCTGCAAAACCTTATGCTGAAACATGATATTGGTCTTGGTAGATTTGGCCAGAAGGCAAATGGCCAACGGTAGTTTTCGGGAGAGGAAAATAGGTACAGGCGAGCACACTGCAACTTGAAGTTTCTCAAGTGAGAAATAACATACATCTATAATATATGGCTCAAATATCCTCAACTAGATATTTTCTATTTTCTAGATGTAGTAAACTTTCACAAGACTTTATTCCAGGAATTCTTTCTATTTTTGAACCCAAGTACATGGTGGTTTATCTTCTATGCCATGCAGCAGGTAGTTAACAGCTCAGCTACCTGTTGTGTAAAACAGCATCTGCTGTTTATTGTAAATGAGGCCCAGTCTCACCAGTATTTACAGTATTGTAGGAAGTAAGTACAGTGAAATATCATTTCCTGTTTAAGTGAAATGATAACATGAACAACATCGAATCAGTCTTGGCATATTGTTTCTTTCTTCTAGGATTCTTCAGGCTGCTCTGGCATTTAGAAAAAGGACATCATACACTTCTTGCCTCTAGTCATTCATATTGCTTGTCTCTGTATTTTCACCTTTATTTTTATTGCACTCTTTTGAGAAAACAGCCAGAGAGAGAGCTGCACATTGCTTTGTTCCTTGATGGATTTTGGAGTTGCAGGGAATGGGGGAAGGAAAGGAACTTTCACAGTGGGCAAAGCCTAGGAACTTGAACTGAATGAGATCTTTCTTAACCTCTACTTTTTCTAAGTAGTAAACCTTCAGCTTCAGTTGACACTATGAACCTGGGATGTTAGAGAAGTTATTTTTAATGTAGTCTGTATGTAATTCATGACTTCTGCTGTTTGGAAAGGATTCTATTTTAAAGTCTATTTAAAAAAACATTTGAAACAATTGGAATTTAAGGGCAAACCCAAGTGGCTTTTGTGTTATAGGGAAGGGGAAGAAAGAGATAGGGAAGGAAGTAAAAATTTTTAGCTTGGAAGAGGGAAATGCACATTATTTTCTGAAAGTATTAGGGATATGGGGTAATTGCGTGTCTGCAAAAAGAAGCATTTGCTAAGAATTGTTGACTTTAGGCCGGGGTGAGTAACGCTTGCATAAAAATGAAACTTGTTAGTCTCTAATAATTGTATATCAGAGCGAGTAAAGTAACTTAACTGTGTTATGAATAGTTGGAGGTTAGAAACATGTAATTTGTATTGTTACATAATCCAGTTAAAAATATGCAAGTTTTGCCAAATTTAATGGTAAGCCTTTTGGGTTACTGAATCTGTAAAGAAATGACTTCTTATTTGGAACTAAATTACCTGGATGTAACTTCGTCACATCTATGGCAAGTATGCTGGATGTGACAGCAAAATTATGAAGAATGTGTTCAATGTGGTATTTGCCAGTGGACAGGTTTAGGTCACTAGAGTTTTCTTTAACTTTTTTTTTATGGGGTTTTTTTTTTTCCCTTTCCAGTCTCATGTGAAGGGATTGTAGCATTAGGGTTGTGTGTGTGCATTTTGAGATGTCCTGGTCCCTTGTCATTCAGATCTCATTCATGCTGGGGTGGTTTTAAATTTGATTTCTAAACATCTGTATTTGTTTATTTGTAGTTATTTTCTTTTTAAACAATTTTTTAGTCTAAAGAGGAAAATGTTGAATTTTAAATATCAATTAAATGTGTGCGCCTCCTACCTTACTATTTTACATTACTTCTTTCTCGCGATAACAACTAAAGCAACCACTGGAAGAACAGCCAAACTAAAGAAAATTTCCCCAAATTTTCTTCTGGGCTTCTGAGATTAGATGTGAAGATTTATTTAGCTGGGAAACTCTCTTACTTAAGAGGGTCATGAAAGTGCAGGTGACTACTGGGAACAAGACTTTGCTTAGAGAGTAAATACAATAAGTGACATAATGCTACAATTTTCTTAAAGGGTCTTGCTGTAATTATATACTTACTTGTCAAGTAATTGCTCTACTGTCATGTAAAGGCATCAGAGAGTCTTGCAAAAGCCAGATTTTGAAAGAGAGGGATAGGGGCACAGTTTGTGTTCTCTTTAGTAGAATAATAGAATAGTTTATGTTGAGATCAAGTCCAAGTCCTTAAGATCAAGTCCAAGTTCAAACCTAACACTGCCGAGTTCACCACTGAACCATGTCCTTAAGTGCACACCTCCATGTCTTCTAAATACCTTCTGGGGTGGAGACTCGGCCAAGAGGTGAGTGAGAGAAACTGACAGAGAGGGTCAGACCTTGTTTTCAGGTTCCTTGGTACTCTTTGGGCTGTTCTTAGTGGAGCTGTGGGTAGGAATGGGACTAAGGGAAGGGCAGGATCTAGTGCACATTCTTTGCTTTCTGATTGTTTGGCCTCTGAAGCTGTTCAGGCCCTCAGGCTGCTTTTAGAGCTTCTGTTGCCAGCTGGCCCTTGCCAACAGCTGAATATCTTCTTGCCCCTGTAGTTTATAAAAAAGCAATTGCTAGTTTATTGTTTTACTAATAAAGAAATAATCTCAAATGGGCCTGTAGGACTTGACTACATCAAATAATTTTAACAAAGTGCATTACAAATTTTGGGGACAGAATAATGGTTAAGACATTAGTATGTAAGCTAATATTGGAGGAAAAAGCTATCTGTAATGTGAAACTGGAATTGTTACCTGAAAATCTTCTCTTAATGTTATTTTGTCATAGTAGTTCTGCTACAATTTTGCAGACATTTGAAACAGCTTTTGAATGAAACCCTTGTCTATTGTTTGTTGTATAAAAGCACCTTTTTTCCCATTAAGAAGGTGCATTAATATTAAAAAAACCCCTCCTAATTCCTCGCAAAAGAACAACGTCAACAAAAAACCCCAAACCCAACCAGCCAGCTGAAAAAGCTAACAAGCCCCCTGTCACATGAAAACAAGAGGTCTTCTCAAACCCTTCATGTTTGATTAGTCTGAGACCCTCATGCCAGACCAGTCTGTCAGTGTCCCATTATGGGGACTCTTCATGGAGTAGTGCTAGGTTGGAGGGCAGTTCTTTGCCAAACCAGAGACCCCTCCTAGGTCTGCACACCTTTTTTCAAGTGAGTTCCCCACTGCCAATGGCTGCCAGCCTCCTTGAAGGACTCAGACTTCCAGTTTATGGAATACCACTCTTTATTAAAAAAATAAAACTGTGAACAGGTTAAGGTTCAAGGACTACTGGTGATAGCATCTGACTGCAAAAACGTGTTCAAAGCAATATGTATTACATAATGTAGCTCTACTCCCTAACAAAAGTTAGCTCGAAATTCTCATTCCATGTGCACAGAACATGGTTCTTACCCAGTGGACATCCCTGTGGGGGGAAGACAGGTTCAGCTGATCCCAGAAGTTGTGATGGAGTCTTTCCTGACTTCTCCTCATACTATTTTTTTACATTTAAGTGAAGAAATTAAAATTAGTATACAAGTATATACTTATATACCTCTTCAGTGAGGGTTGGAGGCATCTTGGAGGCAGGGAATATTGGTATAGTGTCTGATATAACACTGGGATGGGAATATGCACCAGTCCAAGGAGAGTGTTTTTGCTGTGGTTGATGATTCAACAGCAAGACATCTTCCTTTATCTCCTTTGGTTTTAGCTGCTTTGTGATTTATCAGCTAAAAAGTACTGCTGAATTCTGTCCTCTGCAAGGGTTTCAGCCGAGGACAGAATTCATGGTGTCTCCACTCTGCTCCACCCTTCCTTTGGGCCCCCTTGGCATTTATTGTGTGGGGGAAATCAGGAACACTGATCTCATTCCATGCAGGGAGGAGCAACTGCATTTTCCTCTCTAATTTCCATGCTGTTACAGCTGTGTCTATAACTTTCCACTTTTCTTTAATTTTACCTGCAGTCTTTTCCCCACCTTTACACCCCCTGCTTCCCCAAATAAAATAACCAGCCAACCAACAAATCTTCCCTTGAAATGTCTTTTTAAGCCTACTGGGAATGGGAAAAAATTTGCTAAGATATGAAATTATCTTAGACAAATTTTGTTCTGCTTTCTTTTCTGTTAAATAGAACACAGAAAAGGAGAGCGTTATCATTGAAATATCAAGTCCTGCTTGTACTATCTTGATTTTATATTTTGGAAGACATTATTAATCACAGTTTGGCTTTTCTAGTATTTGACATTTCAGCTGATAAAGAGAATTTTTTCACTACAAACTGGGCCTTCCATTATAACCTTCTCACGTATGACATTTGAAATATGACTGTATTAATTTAGTTTATGAAGTCAGTTTTAAACATTAAATTATTGGTAAATTATGTTATTTAAGATTTAAACGACTACAGCACCCCTTATCCCCAAAAGGTATGGGCTGATGATGAATCTTTCAAAAATAAGAAAGTGGCTTTATTCCTGTTTATACCACAAATGTTAGTTTGGAGTTTTCTTAATGAATTATTTTTTATTGTTGTTGCTGCATGGTGCAAAATTATAAAGACAGCCACAGAGTATCTTGTTCAGGTGAACTGGAATTGAAAGCGGGTGTTGCTATAGCTCTGACAGAGGAATTAGCAGTTTTCCATCCTCACTCCTTAGTTTGTTTGACTTCTATAATCTGCAAACCTGTCTCTACCATTTTACTGTTGGATTACTACAACATGTATAATTTGGAGGGTTGGAATAACTGTATTAAAGCACAAGGTATCCTTGCTAATGCACAGAGGAGGGAAAGAAAAGAGTGACCAGTGTTCTGGGTGAGATGTGTATGGAGCAGGGCAGTTTATGGGCATGCCTTGCTTTGTTCAGTGAGTTTAATGGCTGTTGCTAAATGAGGTGGAGTTACTGATTTTTAGCTTATTGTTTCTACTCTTCCTACATTGTGAAATTGATTTGTTGGTTGGAGTGTTGTTTATTTTAAGCTACTGAGTTAAAGGGCTGCTCTTCAAGGGATGAGAAGATTGTGTCAGTTGTTAGTTTATAAATAGAGATTGTCTATGTAGTATAGCTGCTGCTGTTTATTTTCAGGGTCAGGAGAAAATGAATTAAATTCAAAATAGCTTATTGTTTCTGTATACTGCACCTCTAATGTCTCTGCTTTGAAAATGGTTTGTTTCCTATTTCTACAAATGCCAGAGCCTATAAAGTTCTTCTCTTCCTCCTTGGTTTATGTTCTGCATAGCTTGACATGGTTTTCTAGTGTTTCATGCTGCATAAACAGCTAGCCTTCTACACCAAGCCATAACTAATCATTCTAGTTATAATCCATGATGTTCTTAACCTGCATCTTAAACAGGTTTTTTTTTTCTTCAACTTCAGTATCTAGAAGGTGTTTTGTTGTAGAAGATTGTAGCCAGAAACTCAGATTGAACTTAAGATCAGCACAGCAGGGCGTATGTAGTTTCAGTATGAAGATTTGTGCTAAAATCTGAATATTTTATTTTTCAAGTTGGGAATATCATAGGTTTTTACTCATTTCTGTCATTTGTGACAGCATATAAGTCAGAATACTTAGTGTGAAATGGTAAAAACTCTCAAAGTATATTATGAGTTTTTTCCTTTGTTTAAAGTGTGGTCAGTAAGAAAATTTATTAATCTCTTTCATTTGCTTGTTAATGGTATAGGTGGAATATGGGTTTATATGGATAACATGCAGGGAAAACCACACTTGTAAAGCTGCAGTAAGAAGTAAGGAATCTTAAATAATTGATACTGTAAGTGACTGACATGCCTATTATGAATTCACTGAAATATTTTTGTATGCTTTGTATTCCATTAATTGAGTGCCATAACAAATTAAAAAGACATAAAATTATGTAAAGCTTCTCTTTTTTGTCATACCAGCTACAAGAAGGGGACATTGAAAATTCTTCCTTGGAATGAGCAGAAACATCGTGAAGAAGACTGGTGTGAAAAGCAAGAATGCAGGTAAGTACATATAAAAGCAAAAAATATAAAGAATTTACTTACTAATTCTTAAAATGTGGGAATTGACCCAGAAAGACTCGGTTACTCTTTTTGTACACTATCTAACTTGTGTTTCAGCTTTCTTTGGGATACTGACTGAGCCGAATGGAAAGCAGAGGTTGTGCTAACCCGGATCTTCAATAGAAGATCTCTAGAGAGAGAGAGAAAGCTTTCTCTTTCATGATCTGTCACATGTTTGAAATCTCTTACTAGTTCAGTAGAGAGGATTCTTTCTTTCTTGATAGGTCTCCTGTTCAGAATCTTTTAGTAGCTCCTTTGCTGACAAAAACTAACACACACTGTGGTATGTTGATCGTATAATTTTCTTTCAGAAGTTTTAGGAAAAAGACTGATGTTAAAAAAAAATAGATGAATAAATATATACTTTAACATATACTTATTTTTTTTAAAAGGATGGTTGTCGAACCAACTTTGCAAGATGAAGGCCAGTTTCTGTATGAAAAACAACCTGAGTTACTGAAGTACAGGACTACTGACCTTTCTGTAGATCTCGTCACAGATTGGTATTTGAGCAGAGCACAGGAAATTGAAGAATATGCAATGCAGGTGAGAATAGCAGTGAGGAAATGATGGTGGCTGAACAGCCTTCTTCAACAGAATCCTTAATAGTCTTAATGCATATTAATAGCATACTTTCACCTCAGTAATGTACACTTTATCTCAACTTTATTATGGCTTTTGAAGAACTTGTTTTTTCTTCTGCAGTGTACTTAGGCTTGCTCTAAAGTTTATTCAGCCAAATAATTAATCCATAGAAATAAATAAGGAAGCCACTAGATTCTGGTTTCCCATAGCAGACAGTAGCTCTTTGTCATCCATGAAAAGTGTTTAGCATTGCATTTTATATTTGTATGGGAATGTGTTCTGTGACTTGTCACATGCTCCTGTGTTAGGTGTATTGATATGTGCCTGTCACACGTGGCACTGTCATGTCAGGAAATGGTACTGTCGTGATTTCTTCCTGGCAATTTTATTGTGAGTCTGTGGGACTACTATGCAGCTTATTTCTGCTTGATTTTCTTTACATGTTAAAAGTGTTTGAAGCTCTGTTGCACATAAGAACAGAGCTCATCACTCATGTGCTCTGGTGTTTTATTGCTTCTCAAGCCAATTTAGCTGCATGAAAAGGAGGGTGACTGGAAGTATCACTATAGATTAATTCTGATTATTGAGTTCTTCTATTCCACCAGTCTTCACTCCACCAGGGCTGTTTTTAACCATAGTTGCTTGTGATCTTAACAATCAATCAGTAGGTATGGAAATGAAAGCAACTTCCAAGGATCAATTAAATTATATAACATATAAATGAAGTTGCATTCTGCTCTTCAAGTCTTATGTCTGCCTTGCTGAATATTTACAGTCAGTAATGTGTTCTTTGAAATCAAAACAGAACCTTTCATTTAAAGGTAGTTTCAGTCACTGGAGAAAGACTGTCATTGGTTTTTGTGACATAAATGCAACAGTTAAAATGACTAAGTCATGGTCAGCTAGAAAAGTCATATTGCACGTCAGTTACCTGATTGTCTTAGTTTGAAGCAATCCTTCATATTCCATATACTGAGATGAGCTGTGTGTGATCTCCAGAAGGACTAATGTTCTGATTTACATGCCTATATGATGCATCTTGGTTAAAAGCATATAATGTTATCCCCCCCTAAGATTATGCATTTTGTGTGGTCTTCATAAAGCTGAGAAGGGCAATCCATTTAGGAATATTCAGTCCACAAAAACTTCTAGGAACTTTAAATTGCTTATTAAGCAACAGGGGAGTAAAATAGATACATGGACAGGACTCAGATTGAAGTTGGTGTTTGGCAAACACTTGTACAGCAGTGTTTTTTAAATTATTTTTCAGGTTGACTGTGCTCTGTCCCTTGTTCGTCTTGGCATGGAGAGGAACATTCCTGGTCTGCAGGTGCTTTGTGACAATCTGATCACTCTTGAGACAGTGGTTTATGAGACTGATGGTGATCGAACTTTGACTTTGAAGGAACTTTTAGAGATGAAGGACATTGAGAAGCTGAGACTGTTGATGAAGAATGTAAGTATTTTGAATAAATCAATAAGTATACCTTGAAATCCAGTAACTCAGATTACCCTGGATCCTGTGTATATAGAGATGCTCATTTTTCTGGTGAAAATGTAATTCAGAAAATTTTTCTGGTGGAAATGTAATTTCATCTGTAATTCAGTTAAAATTTTAAAATTCTACATTTTCACTATTCCTTTTTTTTTTTTTTTTTTTTTTTTGTGGTAGGGTTTATTTCTTCTTTCTTTCTAACAAAAGCTACATTTGCTCAGTTTTCTCAAAGACCCACTTTATCCCTGGCAAAGGACTCAATAAATCTTACTTTGAAAGCTGTGAATTGCCTTTCCATTGGCCTTTTTTTAAGGAACTTCAGTGTAGCTCTTGATGATGCTGCAGACGCAACAACATTGAATGTGTTCCTTGGATGTTTTTTGGTGTCTTTAAATATTGTCAAGCAATTTTTATATTTACCTCTGCACCAGGTGTGTGGTTTTGTCTCTGTATTGAGCTTAAGCATGGGATTTCAGAATAGAAAAAGATTTCTTGGAAGGGTTGAAAAATAGCTAGAGATGGAACAGGGATCTGAAATTCATTTGAAGAACGTGTAAACACCAGAGGAAAAAAGAAAAATACTCGGAAATTAACTGTTTGGGTTTTTTTTGGGGGGGGGGGGGGGGGTGGGTTGGTCTTTGTTTGTTTTTTGTTTTTGGATTTATGTAGCCACTCATCACTTGTTTTTTTATCTTGCTTTCTTGCTGAATTACAGAAAGCAGTGCTACTCTGACATGCTTGCATGGTCTTTCACTCATTCTGAAGCTGCAGGGGGAAGGCAGGCTTTCCACACTTAATGGCCTTTCCTCCTGTTCTGCTCAGTTTCCCCAAGCCATTGGGTAGCAGAATGATTGCTTCAGTGCTTCATGATGTAGTGGTCTCTTGGTGACAGGTGAAGATAACTGTTTCAGTTATATTGATCAAAAAAGATTCCATTTGTTTTTGCTTTTCCTGCTTGTTTTGGACCTGTTCTTATATTTCCTCTCTGTAACTCTTTGTGCATTCTAGTCCTCAGATGAAAAATACGTGAAGAATGTTTATCAGTGGATGATCCCTTTTCTCCACCGCTGTGAAAACCAGTCCCCTGGTCTTGCAAATGCCCTTTTTAAAGAATACTTAGTAACCTTGGCAAAGGAAGACTTGACTCTACCTCTGAAGATATTTCAGAATTCAAAACCTGATGTAAGTAAAGAGCTGTGTTGGTTCTACTGGTTTCTTTGGAAATTCTTGTCCTGAAGAGATGAATTCAGAAATAGTTAGTTCATCTAAGTCAGATCATCCTTCTAATCTTTCTTGTTTTCTTGACCCCAAGATTTGTTATGTTTTAGAAAACATTAATTAAAAAGTTTTTTACCATAAATTATAATGCAGCTGAACTGTCTTTGATGAGACTGTCAAACTAATGTAATAATGATTCTAGCCTAGTAGAATAAAAAATATTGAATTGATTCTTTTAAGTAATTTCCTGGTGACCTGTTTAAAGTAAATTCCTGGCATATTTCCTTTATAAAATTGGATATGAAAGAGTTTAATGATCTCACTTTTGTCTTGAGGAATTTTACTAGGAGTAGATTTCAAGTTACTTCCCCCTCTACTGCCTTCCACAGCAAATGTAAAGAATAAAGTGGGGGCCATTAGAATTGAGGTGAGAGTTGAATGAGTAAGGGTTGAAGTTGCCTTCTGTGTGACTGTTTCATGCTGCTTGTTTGGCTTAAATAATTATTCTGGAGCCCACATGCACATATTTGCATGCTATTGAATGTCTGAGTGTATGGACAGAAATCAACCAGCAAAGCACAACCACAGCTCTTTTATTTAGCTCTTCGTGTACTGTTTTACATATTAAGTAAGTCTGAAAAATGTTTGCTGCAGTTGCCTTCCTCTGTCCTGCACCCTTTCCACTTCTCAAATTCAGAAAGGGTATAATGGCATACCACTCTTCTTTCAAGTGTCTGCACTGCAGAAAACTAGCCAAGATAAGTTTCTGGTTGTGATTTTACCAGGTTGTTAGCAAGAGACCTTCTAACTGCACCTAAGACAATTTATTTACTTGGAGTACGCATATTTTTATATTGAAAAGAAAATTAACTGTTGAATTAGAAGCAAGAAATAAAAACCAGTTTACATTCTTTTCTTGTTAGTGTCAGCCAAAAATTATTCCTGATCAGGACCAGCTTATGATTACGGCGTTGGAGTGTATTTACAGCTGTGAGCGAGATGACCAGCTCTCTCTCTGTTATGATATTTTGGAGTGCCTTCCACAAAGAGGATATGGGTAAACATTTTCAGCTAGTTATTTGTAAATATTTTAGAAATATTAAATACAGTTGTTGATTAACACTTTAAAAAGGGTTGTTAAGTTACTAAGGGTGGACAGAGTTACTGGAATATTCCGTTCACCTCTGAGCTGCTGTGACTGTAATGTGTGTATCTATATACTTCTGCTGTGTGCATACTCTACCAGTTAATTCAGCAAAACAAGGGTTAACGTAGCAGCCTAGACCAAGTCTTCTGTATTGTTTCTTAGACTTTTACAGTCTGATAAATTGAGACCAAATGTTAGTGCTGTCTTACGGGTTTGTTACAATAGTGGCATCTTGCACTTAACTTAAAAGCAGCAATACGTCCCTGTGAGAGAGGGGAGATAGAAAAGCCTGTTGAGGGACAAGTAATGCTCAAGAAAGTGAAAGCTTGAAGAGGAGATATCCTGTGATCTGTGAGGTGCAAACTGTTCTTCCAGTATCTTTTACATGAAGGAAGGAGAGAGCCTGAGAAAAGTTTTTAGGAAGAAGGAAGACCTTTGCTCTTGGGAGACTGAGGGACCCTCTAAATTTTAATTGTCTTTACAGCAAGAAGCCCAACAGTTTCAATACTTGCAAGTAAATGTATATTTGATTTTAATCGAGTCTGTCAGACTGCTTATCATCATATCTTTGTAATATTAATTACAAGAGGAAATTATAAGTAGTATGTGTGTATGTATGTATTTAATTGTGTGATATCATTGCAGGCCTGAAACAGATAAAACTAAAACTCTTCATGATGAAATAGACGAACTGGAACAAATTCTTAGGTATTTAATTTTGCTAAAATAAATAGTGTATTTTTACAGAAATCACTAGGCCTAGCCAGGAACTCTTTGTGATAAGAAACCAGAAAAAATACTTTTTTTTTTTTTAATGCTGTCAACATGATTATCTGTATGTTTTTTATATTCAGAACATCGAAATTTTGATTGGTTGTATCTATTTGAATATTATAGATCTCTAGAGATACTTTTCTTAGAATAAAAGTTTGGGGGTTGTGTTTTGTTCTTTCCATTTTCTTTGGGGTTTTTTGTGGGGGGCTTTGTTGGGGATTTTTTAAAATTTGTTTGATTGGGGATTTTTTGTCTTACTTGTTTTATTTTTGGTGGGTTTTTTTTGGTGAGGAGGAAGAGGGTTAACCTGAGGAATTTGTTTTGAATTTAATACTCTATAATGCTTTGAGTGATTAAAGACTAAAACTGTGAAGGTGTGTCATCAATTATTGGTGGTATGTGTTTACCCTACAGTATTATAAATAAATTTTAAAAAATGTAGGTAATGTTACTCTGGCCAATCGATACTGTAAGGGATTTTTTTTGGGACTGTTTGCATTTGCAGTGCATATTTTGAGAGAGCTTTCAGAGTCCTGCTGCTGCAGCAGTAGCTGCTCAGCTGTGCAGGGCTCCGAAGGGCTGCCTCTGTTTGCAGTGTGGCGGAGCTGCTGGAGAAGCACGGCCTGCAGAAGCCGGTTTCCTTTGTGAAGGACACCAAGGGCAGTGCAGAGGAGGCTCGGAAGCTGATGGTCAGGCTGACCAGGCACACAGGTCGCAAGTTAGTATTCCAAGGGGAGTGGGGGAGAGCAGGGAACGAGGGCACTGAGGTAACAGAGCCTGGCAGCGGGGGGCTGTGGTGTTCACCCTGCAGACAGTGTACATAAACACTTTTGTTGAACTGCTGATTATTGTGATTAGTGTTTTGGCTGCATTCTCCACAGTCAAAAATCTCTGCCTGCCTTCAGACCTGCTTTTGTATCTTCATGTGCAAGTAAACAAGCTTAAAATGCATACTGGCTGCAAAATACTGCAGGATGATGAACTGTGAAAGTTAACATATTCTATAAAAGATCCTTGAAGACCTATTGAATTTTACAGAGTGTAGAATTTGTAAAATAATTCTTTGGTTTTTTCGGCATGTTTTCTTGGAGTCCTTGTAATATGGTAATTTATTGATTTTAGGCATTGATTCCACCAGTAGAATATATTCCCAGTATAATTTTTCAATTTTTCTGCTTTAATTCATCTTTCGTTTAACTTATCTTTCAAATGCATATGAATTATTAAATGGCTCTTGGTATAAGCAGATAAAAATTTTGAATCATGGAAAACCAGCCATAACTGTGGATGATTTGTCTTTCTTATTTAAAGTAAATATGCACAACAGTTTATCTGTGATGGTAGAATGGTGTTTATATTTTTAGTAATCTGAAAGCTTTTTAAGACTTTTAGAAATCTCTCTTTAGAAAGATCAAGACAATGCCTCTGTAGGAAAAATGTTGATTTTTTTTCCACCTCTGTTGGAGACCTTTTGTGCTAATGCCACATGAGAAATTCACTATTAGCTGGAGCTAGCTCATGCAATTTAAAAAGGTCTCTTTTTAATCTAAAAGGCTCAAAATAATATCAACAAACATTCATAGTGTTTTTACTGGTAAAAGTTTTGGTAGAGCACAAGAAGTTGAAACTTTGTGGATAAGCAGAGATCCATAGATCCAGAGGGTCAAGAATCTGAATACCACTCAATTTTAAGAAACAAAATCAAGTTGCAGCTTTGTTCTCCTGTGATTGCCGGCCATTGATTAGTCCTTTGAGATTGCCTGCAATGAACAGCAGTTTAATGATCCTCAGTTGCTGTTACAGACTTGGTTTTGCCCTGCAGTTCCCAGATCAGCAGGAAGATAGCACTTCCAACTTCCTGATGTATTGTGGAACATTATCAAAACCTACTTGGGGGATCTTGAGAAAGATTGCTTAAATCCCTGTCTTATCCCACAGAAAACAAAAACAGAACTTTGGGTACTGCATTGTTTTCAAACCATTTTATCCCACAGATACTATTTTAATGTCATTAATATTAAAAGCCTTCTGTCTTTGAATCACTTCTGGTTAAAACTCTAATTAAATATTGAAATAAAGTTTGAGAAAACGTATATTTTTGTTGATGGAAATCTACTGCTTTTCTTTAAAATTGTTAGAGAAGTGAGTATTTAATTTTAAAAAATGTTTGTAGGCAACCGTCCGTTAGTGAGACGCAGTGGAAGGAATTGCTCCAGGATATGTTGGACATGCAGCAGAAAGTGTATCGGTGCTTACATTCAGATACTTGCTATGAGGTGAGTTTTATGTCTTTTTACTGACTTATGTCCCAAGTAAGCTACACATTCTTACTTCATGTTGTTGTTCACAGGTGTAAATACATTTTTCTGTGTTGTTACTTGTTGTTTACTGCCTTTTTTTCACAGTATTTTATTTAAGTGAAAAATTTCTGATGTTTGTCTAAAGCTCCTCTAATAAATACAGTGTATATCTTTTATTAAAATTCAACTTTTGAGAAATTGGGTGAACTTTGTGAGATTTTCTTACATAGCCTGTAATTCTGTGTAGTAATGTGTTTAGCAATAAACACTCCAGACTAATGAAAATAAAATGTTACCTTCACTCAAGCATTTCTTAAACATGGAGTTCTGGTTTGATGATATTATCTAAGATCATTATAGGATTATGTACTTTCTGCTGCTTGCAATTGAAGTAAAATTATGTGAGATAAGAAATCTAATTTGAATGAGGGTAAAAACCCTTGCATGTGCATAAAGTCCAAACCCATGTCATTAGTATTTGCAAAAGACAGCTGTTAGACAGATGTAGAATTTGCTGTGACATATATTGTTTATTTACATTTTCACTTCAAAGTACTGCAATTTATTACAGATGAATTAGTATGTCACCTGTAATTAGTGTTTATATCTATACAGAAGCAGGTTTTATTGCAGTTTACAGAATTAATTGCTTATGTCTAGCCTTCTGATTAGCTCTTAGGAGGTTTTAAAAGCAAATTAGAAAAAAAGAACGAAAAAGACAATGCTATTCAACTTCTGTATGAGAAAAATCACTCTTTTTCTGTAGTTGTACAGCTAGAAAAACTGCAACATGTTTAATAGTCATGATTTTGTGGTAGGCTACAACTTAGTGTACTTGAAATTTTTTAAATTGCATGTTAAAAAATTGTAATATTAGAGCACTCTGCAAATAAGGCATTTGCTGTACTCAGATCTCAGTGTAAGTTTTCTATTAACTTTTTTTTTAAACTCTGAAACATATGATTAAAAAGAAACAATAAAGGGTTTTGGAAAAAAATTATGTAGGAGTGCTGAAAATGCTTTGAAATGTCATGCTGTCATATGCAATTATACTTTGATGACTTCAAAATCGATAAATGGATGAGACAGTAAGGATTTGCAATCCTACGTGAGGTTTGGGTATTTTTTAGCACGATGCTTACTCTCTTTTTTTCCCATGCATAGTGAATTCTGTCCTCTTGACTTCATAAATTTTAAGGGAGGTAAATATTCTGTGTGTGATCTTTGAGAAGGAAGGGTCAGCTATGATATTTTGCATCTCTTGCTGTTCCTTGAGGGTTGATTTGTTGTGAAATGGAAGAGAATCCATTTGTGTGATGTTCTTTAAGAAGCACTGAACTGTTTTCCTTTCCAGAGCATGAGATGGTTTGGAGAGGTTCTTCCTAGAAAAGAAGTATCTTGAAATGAAGTATGATTGAATAGAGTGCTAAATAGTCTCATTCATGCCCTCTTTTTCATGAAAGGTTGGACCAGATGATCTTTTGAGATCCCTTCCAACCTTGGCTCTATGATTCATTTATCCTCCTGAATTAGTTACGAACTTTTAAACCTTTGCTAAAGGCCATATTGTTGCAGCTGTGATATTTCTGAAATGATTACATTTTTTATGTTCCTTTTCATTAGCACAGTAATGACTATACTCAAGAAAAAAATAATTTTTTCAAGGAATTGAGGTTGAGTGTCTTAAATTGGGCAAAATTTCTACCTGGAAATAAATCGGGTGTTTTGTGGCAGATGCAGCATTATATGAGTTTGCATTCTTTGAAGATAGTCTTGATTGAAATTTAAAGAACATCTTAGATACTCAGTGCTAAGTAATTTTAGTTACTTTAAGAATGCAAAATTTCTTCTCTTACATTGTTGGCTTTAAGGTCTTAATAATGAGCTGCCCTTAGAAACTAGCTACTAGTTAATTTTAGCTTTACTTAAGCTAAAATTGTAGAAATACTTCCCTTGGTAGATGTTAGATTTTCTACTTGGACTGAATGAATTCTTTTGACTTCAGATATCCTTGTATTCAAAGGGGTTAAAGCCATACAATACAGACAAGCGTACTTGAAGCTTCTGCTCCTGCAGGTTATTAAATTACTGTTCTTTCTTTTAGATATTCACCGAAAGTCTCTTATGCTCAAGCAGTATAGACAATATCCACCTGGCTGGGCAAATGATGCACTGCAGTGTTTGGTCAGTGGATCTACCAAGTTCATCAAAAGGGAAGCCGCAGTACCGAGTCAGCTATGCCAGAAGCATTGAACTGGTTTTGGCTGCTGGTAGAGAATATTTCAATTCTTCCACCAGTTTGACTGATAGCTGTATGGAATTGGCCAGGTACATTTACAACTATCATATGCATAAACACAACTGATGTAATGTTGTCATGGCATTAGGGCTTATTCGCTATTATCACCACCCCACCACCCCCCAGTCTTCTGTTGAGAATCTTTTTCATAAACAGGCTCTGGAAATATGGAGTAGTGTTGCTTTTACTGCAAGGAGCTTAAAGACCCTTTTAATGCCTAAGTGTTCTCTGACCAGCTTTTCTCTCTTAAGATTTTATGGTGATATTTCAAAATGCATGGTTCATAGCTCAAATACTGGCTATGAATGTGTGACCCTGTGTTTATTCTGTTTAGTAACATGTTTTGGTTCTTCTCTGATTTACCTTCAGTCAGTTGTTTCATGGTAACTTGAGTTTCTGTGAGTGATTATTGTGTGTAGGTCTCCTAGTAGCCTTTGTGAATGAGTTGGTTTAGGTAGAATGTATTTACAGAATCACTAGGGTGGAAGAGACCTTTAAGATCATTGAGTCTAACCCATGCCCTAATACCTCAGCTAAACCATGGCACTGAGTGCCACGTCCAATTTTTATTTTAAACGTGTCCAGGGATGGTGACTCCACCACTTCCCCAGGGAGACACTTCCAGCTTATCTGTAGCTCCTTTCTTCCACTCCTATTTTAATCTTCACCCTGAAGTATTTGTTAATATGCCTGAAAAATCGGATGAGTTCAGATGGGATGTTCAGATAACGTAAAGTTTTGGTTTTGATTTAAAATGTATATTCTTAATTAACGAGTGGAGAAAAAATATGATAGACTGGACAAATCAAATACTTTCCTCATCTAATGTGTATGGTGATTTTAGCCATTTAAAATGAGGTGAGTTGCCATCTGGATGAGCTCAAGACATGAAGCTGATAATGCTCATGAAGTTCAGCAAGACCAAGTGCTGGTGCTGCAGCTGGATCTGGGCAACCCCCTCTATCAATCCAGGCTGGAGGATGAACAGATCCAGAGTAGTCTTACTAAGAAGGTCTTGGGGATACTGTGGGTGAGAGGCTGGACATGACCCAGCCATGTGCCCCTGCAGCGCAGAAAGACAAATGTGTCCTGGGCTGCATCCAAAACAGTGTGGACAGCAGGTGAGGAAGGGGATTCTGCCTCTCTCCTGTGTTCTACCCTGGTGAGACCCCATCTGCAGTGCTGCATCCAGCCCTGGGTCTCTAACACAGGAAGGACATGGACCTGTCCATGTGAGTGAGTTCAGAGGGATGAAGCACCTCTCCTGTGAGGAGAATCTGAGGGATTTGGGGTTGTTCAGCCTGGAAGAGAGAAGGCCCTGGGATGACCTAAATGTGTCCTTCCAGTACCTAAAGGAAGCCTGCAAGGAAGACAGAGAATGACTTTTTACTAGGGCATATAGTGGGACAAGCACTAATGGTTTCAAGCTGGAGAAGAGTAGGTTTAATTTAGATGTTTTTAAAAAAATCTTTACTGTGAGGGTGGTGAGGCACTGGAACAGGCTGTCCCCAGAAGCTGTGGATGCCCCATCTCTGGATGCGTTCAAGGCCAGGTTGGATGGGGCTCTTGAGCAACCCGGTCTAGTGGGAGGTGTCCCTGCCCATGGCGGGGGTGTTGGAACTAGATGATGTTTAAGGTCCCTTCAAACCTATGGCTGTTCTATGATTCTGTGATTTTGCATGTTGATTTTCTTTGTTCAATGTGTATTAGTAAAACTACGTATGCCTACACTGTACCAGAATGCAGCTTGTATTTAAAAAAAAACCTATCTAAAAGCTTATTACAGGAATGTATTATTTATATGATTAAAAATATATTTAGAATAATGTGCTCTTAATAATTCCATGCATTAATTAATCCTCAGAGGAATTTATTGGGATTTTTGTTATGTTTTAAATAAGCTTTGTTTTATTTTCTGTACCTAGTAGAGGAAACTGAATTTGTGACAATGACTCTTAGCGTTTCACTTCCAGTCAACTTCTTACAGTGTTTTGCTTTTATCTTCTACTCTATGGCAATACCAAAACATAATAGTGGTAGGAAAATATTTCCCAAAATAATAATGTATTTAAGTACAAATACCTTCAACATCATCTATAAATGCATTGCAGATCTAAATTCAGGAGGGTTTAGGTGATGTTCTTATAACAACCACTTGAAGGCCATGCCAGAATAGAAATTTGTTGAAATATTTAACCAGGTATAAGAGAGAGACTGTGACAAACACTTCCCATGTGCATTACAAAAGGAGTGAGTATTGTGACATTTCATAAGCACAGTTAATTACTGCTGGTGGTTGTTTTGTTTTGTTTTACTCAACAGATAACTTATTCCACAAGTTTTATTTTAAATGTTTTCATCAGACTTCAGAAAAATGTGTTTTGTTCTTATTTAGGTGCTGTCTACAACTTATTGAAGACAGTCCAAGTGCTGTTCAGGAGGAGCTGGACCTCATTCGTGCTCTGGGTTACCTGGAAGAGTTTGGTGTGAAAATATTACCACTGCAAGGTACTGCATAATTTTATTCTTTATATGATTACTTGAATCACAGGCATAAATATGCATGAGAAATAGTTACTATTACATAAGTGTGCTATGATTAAAATAAAGAGTCCATATACTGCCTCCAAGCAGTTTACAGGCACATAGAAAAAACTATATTTTTAATAGAATTTTTTAGCTTGTGAGGTAAGAATGATATTTGCATATTGTGTCTTTATTTTTTGACTTTTATCACAACTTTAAAATAGAATATTAAGTATATGAAACTCCTGGTGACTTGAACAGAAATTGAGCTCATCTTTTATTTGCCAAATAATCTGCACTTTACTATGTGCTTTAAAATAACAGGTAAGAGAGAGGTGCTTCATGTCAGGCAATTTTCATGTCTCCACTGGGCTCTTTCATTGTGAAGTATATAAAACCCAGTGACAGTGGAAGTGAACTTATAGAAGATATTTCTTCTGATGATGTGCTTAAAATGAAATCTTCTGTAGCTCCAACTCCAGTGGAACAGGAAGTTGTTGGACAAAGTTGGAAAGAAGTTATGATTATGTAGAATGAAATTACATGAACCCCACTCATGGAACTGGCAGAGATGAGCACTAAGCCATGAGATGTGCTGATGATAAAAGTTTTGCTTCTGGCATTGTGCAGAGAAATGCTGGGATTTATGGAAAGCATTTCTGGTGCTTTCCATTTCATGGAAAATGAAGTTCATGTTTTTAGCAGCTGTTGTTCCATTACTTTGGTGTTCTCCTTATGTTCTCCTTTTTTGTAAGTATTTATTCAAGTGAATTGATGCTCCAAATGTTATAATCAGAAATATTAAAATTAAAAATCAGACTGAGACTGTCTGATTTCTAGATCTTTCAATATTGGCCTGTTGGTTTCTAGTGTAAAATTATTTTTCAGTCCGTTTGTTCAGCCTGTAAAAAAGTGCATGTATTTTCTTCAACTTTTTTTGATGTGGACATGGAGATATCATTTTTAAAAAGTAGTGACATAATGCTGCATTAACAGAATATGTAATACAACTGAACTAGATTAATTAGAATATGTGAAATCATGCATGTAAATTTCATTAATGATCCTGACACCCTTGCTTCGGTATCTTTCATGTAAATCAAATTAATCTAATAAGATTAAAATGATGTTTTCAAGTTTTAATGAAAACCTTTAAATGATCTGTTAGTTTGATAGAATGTCATTAAAGTAGCACTAAGGATCAACTGTTCTTGCAGCAATAGTCTTTTAGCAATAGACTTTTATTTGCAGTTCTGTGTTTAGTTTTCTGTGGATCTTCCCCCACTTCTGTTTTAGCAAAGTTAACAGTTTAAGTTTATGATCTTCTATTATGCTATATTGTAATAAAATCTGGTTTGAAAACTCCTTATTAAAATAAAATGTGAAGACAAATCCATCTTTAAGTGTTTGACCCACAGTATTATATCAGATTACTTTTAGCTATATTATGTATTAAAAAATTGCTGCTTAAATAATCAGTGACTGAAAGCATTTTCTTGTTGAATACTAATATATGCCTGTGTTAGAATATTAAAAATGAAGCTAAAAATATGACCTTTTCCTGCTCTTCCATTCTTATTCATTTTAGTCTAATTTCCAGAATTAATAGTTTTCATTACACTCATATGTCTTTGCTCTTATTTAGAGGCCTAATATCCTGTTTTAAGCTCAATATGCTAATGCAGAGTTTATCCCCATGCAGCCATTCACTCTTACTGTGTGTTAAGTGGGATATCTGCATGCTGTTCTCTGTGCTCTGAGAACTTGCATAGTATGAAAGCATTACCTTTTAGAGCAGCAGCCTGAAGTTAGCCACCCACTAACGAGCTAAATAGAGCACTTGAATCAGTTCATGATACTAAATTATGCAGCTAAAATAGTTGTTTAATTCTTGGTAAATTTTGGTTTTTTTGAAACATGGCACTAATTATGAGCTGCTCAGGATATGGTTGGAAGAACCTGGTGATTTGCAGACTATCCTTCCACTTCCTCAGGACATTTTTAAGTAAATTAAAAAGAGCTGAAGCATTTGCTAATGATAGTCCTTTCAGTCTGTGTGATGTATCTTGTCCGTGCCAAATAAATGAAATCTTAGTTGCAACATTCTAAACAAAAGTTAATGCTTGTGTTTGCAGTCTTACGGGATGTTGCAAAAATTATAATTAAAAGAAATTGTATAAAGGTATATCAGTTAATTGTACACATTTTAAAAGAGTGAATGTGAAAACATGAAACAGAAAAGAGTTTTCATTCAGGTCAGTTTTCCTCTTTTTGCTCCGTTCACAGCCTGACTTGCTAATGATTGGAGATGGATATCCTGTGGTGTTATTTTAACTTTCTCTTTACAGGTATAATTGAGGATCTGCATGCAAGCAGCTTTGAGCTGTTTTTCAGATTGTGTTTGCATTCTTATATTCCCCAGCACTCCTTCTGTCCTGTGCTGTTTGAGCAGGAACACAGCAGTCAAGTTCATTTGAGCAGTCTCTAAACCACTTCTCCTTTCAACAGTGCGTTTGTGCTCTGATCGACTCAGTCTCATCAAGGACTGTCTGGCTCAGATGTCAACAAACTATAAACAGTCTGCTAAGCTCCTGGGACTGGCAAACCTGCTGAGGGTTGCAGGTAAGCTGTGCTAACAGGACACTGAACTGCAGTGCAGTGAGCATTCATGTTATGCTTTAGGACATTTGAGGTGATCGTTAGAATATGCATTCAAAGATACCACAAAAAAGTCACCTGGAAGAGCAGTCGTTGGGGGGGAATGAAGCTTTTCACATGAGTGGAATGTTTCATGTGTAAAACAGCTGAAATGGTCAGCTGCTACGCTCTGCTAATACCTGAAATAAAAATATGCCTTGTTCAGTCTAGAGTTGGAGTAAAGGCTGATTTCAGATAGGAGGAGTTGTGGCTGAGAATATCTTGTTTTACAGTTAATTGGTAGGGAACTTACTGAAATTACTGTGACTTATTACCTCTGTCAGATAAGGTAGCCTGATTTAATAACAGTTGCATTTAAGATACAGGGGGGAAAATAATCTGTAAAGCATGAATTTTAGCTGTTAGATTTCAGTCTATGCTGCATGCATCTCCTTTGGGCACTAAAAATAATGCATTGAGTATTCATTTGAGGAACTGAACATCTTCAGACATTGAATCCTGAGGATATTAGGGGGATTTTATTTTTTTTTATGGCCTACCTAAAGTATCTGCCCTTTGATTTTTTTTTTTTTTTAATTTTTGAAAAATACTTAATGCAGCTGTAAACACCATACTGCTGTATTTTTATGATGTAGAAATAGAATACAGAAATATAAAATATAAAATATTTTATGCAGGATGGCATATAAAAGCAATGCATTCCAGTTTTGTCACTAAAATATGCCTGGCTAATTCTTTTCTCCCTCTATATTTGTTAAATCATTTAAGATTTTTTTTCTCATATTTTCGTGAGGCTTAGCACTGGCAATTTTTTGCATGGTATCATGAATAAGAAGGGAGAGACAGTTATGTGAGGTTGAGAACGAAGGAAATTTGGCTGTTGACCTCCCAAGATACCTTGGTCCTAAGGAAGGGAGTCACAAGAAACATCCTCACTCTGGTCAGCACAGCGCTGCTATGTGAAAGGTGGAAGAGGGGATGGGATGGTACCATGATGAGTAGCTGGATCCAATCTGCATATTTAATATGTAATTCATAAAAAATTTTGAGGGACAGTTGTAACTTCTTTTTCTTTGCTTGTAAGGCTTTTGGGGGGAAAAAACCCCAAACTCTCCTTTATTGTTTCACATGACAAGATCACTGTACTGCTCTTTCTTTCTCCTCTCAGCTTTGCCCAACGCACATCAAGTTAAAATCCCTGAATTTTTCTTAATATTCTGGGTTCTTTGTGCTAATGCTGCTGGTTTTTGTTTTACCTTCTTTTTAAGTCTAAGCGATTCTCTTTGTGTGAAAGAAGGAAAACCAGTATCCAGAGAGATTCCATAAAGCTTTGTCCAGTACTGTTATCCTAGTGGCTCAGCTGTAGGTTTTACAATGCCCTGGTATGTACCTTAATGGTTAATTTTTAAAAAGGTGAATGATTTAAAAACTACTGCTTACTGTACTGGTGACATATTTATCTTGCAAGCGTTGGGCTCTCTGACTTTCGTGGTTAACCTTGGGAGTAATGCTGGTAGTTGCTCCTATAGTAAGGAGGGAATTTTAGTAGCAAAATTGTATTTCAAGAGTGAGTCTTGGTAAGGAATACACTATTTAGACATTTTTCTCTTATGCTAAATATACAAGTAACTTGGTCACTTTCAAAGTAATCTTTTGCTTATAGGATAACATTTATTTATCTGAAAGGAAAATACAGCAAGACAGCATTTTCAGTAGGGACTTTCTGTGGTGGGGGATGTGATGAGGTGTTTTTTAAATTTTGTTTTACATACATAGTTTTAAGATTTTGTGGTTAAAAACCATTTCACTGTCACTGAAGGATAATTAGTTGTATTGCTTATAATGGAAAGCTGTTATCTGTAGAGAACATTCATTTATGAGTAAGATCCAGATATGGTACGAGAATGCCATAATTGTGAATTTTATCTATACCTAATTGTTTTAGGAGATGGTCTATTGAAAACAGATTAATTTTAAGAAACTCAGTGTTTTTAAAATGTTATTGTTTGCTTGTTTTTCTGGGTTTGGAAGCTGTAAATGGCATACCACTGTTACTTCAAACTTTTTGTTCCTGATTTTCTAGCCCATTGACAAGTATCCACAAGATTACCTGGTAGCATAGAAAAGAAACATGATTGTCATCGTTTCAAAGCATGCATATAAATACAATATTTTCCCAGATTATGTAAGAGAGGTTGTAGAGCATTACTCTTTGGTCTTCTTTGTACCTCTGATGAGTGATAGAATAGGTAACCTTACACTGAATTTAGAGTCTTAGAATTTGAATAGCTAGGTTATTAATACCTTTTAAAACAGTTTTTAAGTGTAATGCTGGTATAGCCTTAATCCTAGTCTGTAATGAGGAGTGCTGTATAATTTGATGGTAGAGATTAAAAACATAAATTGAAACAAGACATGTGGAAAAGGTATTTATCTATCTGTCAACTTGTAATTTAAGTTACTGACTTAAAATGAATTATTAATATTAATGTTATTAATACTGTTTTTAATATGATGAAGAGTTATATTAGGACTTGGTAGTCCTGTTGTGTGATAACAAACACTAGTATTATTCCATAAATTACTTTATAGACAGTATAGATAGATCCTGCATACAGATTCTAAGATTTTTGAATTAGTATATATTATTTTAAATTTAATATTAGAAAAGGTAAACTTCTGCTCAGTTTTAGTATGGATAGTTTTTGTTTGCAGGTGTGAAATTACTGGGAAGGAGTATAGTGATTTCTAACAGCTTCTGATGAAAGCAAATGGTTTTATTGAGATATTTTGGGATGGGTCTGAATTTTGTAAAAGAGGATTGAACTTTATGGACTTAATGAAGAATTAGATAAAATGCTGCCAGGAGAGAGATTTGATTTTTGTTCTTAATTGGTTTTCACTGCTTACACAATTACCCTGATCTATGAGGGTAAGGAGTTCTGATTTTGCTAAGAAGTTCTGATTTTTGTCCTCTGGAACATACTTACTGGTATTGGTTGTGCAAGTTTGAAGTTGCAGTCCCTTCTCTTCCAAATCCACTTTGTAGAGTGTTGTCTTGTGTTTTGTCTGCTCAGTGCAGAAATTTGTTTCAGTATTTTCCCCTCTTTGCTTCCCTGCCACTCCACCCTGTATAATTACTGATTGGGAAGACCTGCTTGCTGCATCTGTCCATGTCTATATAAATTTTTTATGTGTGTGTCCATATAGAGCATAAAGCATATGCTGTGTTTTATTATATGTACTAGAAAGCTTATAAAATCATAGAACATACATATTTTAATTTAAATTCTAAAAGAATGCATTTCTTGTGGATGCAAGGCTAGATTGCACAGAGTCATTATTAAGGAGCTTTGTGAACGATGTATTCTGAATACAGTTTGCTTTGAGAGCAACACTGAAAGTGAGTAATAGAATTTATATTCATACTTATCAAAGTTAAAATCTTGCTTAGGTAATGATATATCAGCTAGCTTCTTAATTACTTTAAAGTATTTGATTAATTACAGTGAACTCTACTTAAGCCTCATGTCACTACCTCTGTAAAGTAAGCCCACAACTGTTATCTTAATTTCACAGATGGGTAAAATGAGTGAGGAGGAATGTGCTCAGCATGACAGCCAGAAAATCTGCACATGCTCAGGGGTCTGGAGCTGCGCTGTGTTCTGCAATCCTCACTTAATTTGTGCTCTTTGTTAAGAATGGGTGTGACAAATTCACTTTATGCAATTACTTGAGTAGATGTATGCAAAAAAAAAGAAGGAAAATGCTTCTGTATCAGAAATCAGGAGCATCTTCTCTACTCTTACTGTATGTCAAAAAGATCTACTGCGTGTTGGTCATTATTTCCTTTGTCAGGTTCTCTAGAAATGTTTCCATTATTTCCTTTTCTCACAACTTTCTATGGTAAATTTATTTAATTTTAATATCCTTAAGTTATATGGATATCCATATCTATTAACTTTAAACTTTGCTCAGATTCTTTAGTTAAAGCTTATTTCTGAAATCTGTCTTTCTTAACATTGACTTTCTTGCATTTGGAATTAACAATGTAGATGGCTTTTGATCTCCTAAATCACCTAAATCTAGGTGACGTGGAATATCTGAAGTACAGTGTTGATATCATTTGACTTCTAAGTTTTAATGGCATGGATTCATTCAGGCTTATGTTATTTTATCCACTCACAAGTAGCATGCATCTTATCCAAGGTATTTCAGTAAGCTTTTTTCTTTATATAATCCAGATTGGATCCAAGCTTTTAAAAAGTATTTCAATATTCTTTATTTCTCAAGAAAAAAAATTCTATTACTTCTGAGCTTTCTTGTTTTTTCTCTCATTATTGTTCTTATAACCCCAGAATCATTTAGATTATCTCCTTCCACTTTCCAGTTTCTGAATTTGATTTGAGTCTGTATGTCAGGTGTTATCATTAAGGCTTGAAGCAGAATTACTATGTAATAAAATCTGGTCACCATTTGAAGAATTTTGTCATTGTTATCTTGGCTTTAAGTCATGGATAGCTGTCAGAATGGCAAGGGACACAATTTAGACTTCAAAACTTTCCTTTTATGAGACTTTATTATAAAAATACCATCAAATGATGTGCTGACAAAGCTGAAGCAGTGAGTTTTTCTATGTCTGAATAGATGATGACTACTAAACTGCAGCAGTGAGCATTATCAGTCACTGCATGGTTAATGAAAGGTGTGTGGAAAAGGGCCTCACTCAGGGATTCATGAATAACGCTGGAGCCAGTGGTTTTCTCTGAAATAACAGTAAGTGCCAAGGTAATGGAAGTGTTACTGAGTTATCCTTTTATTTTTACACTTGTGATTTTGTAAGACATGCAGAGTTGTATTCTCCTGCACCAGAAGTCCTTGGCTGAAACATTGGGGATGGGGGACTTAATACCATACAGATGCTCAAGCACAGTTAAAGAAACTATTCCTTGGTCCAAATGTTCTTCCTTTCTTTCCCTCAGTCCCACTGATTTTTAAGTGGGCATAAATAGCAGTGATTATTTTGCCTGAAATCTGAGGGGTAATAGTTTGATTGTTTCTCTTGACTTTCCTTTGTGTCTGCTACTTAGTCAGATCTCTCTGTAAGAAGTCAAGCTGTCAGGGTGAAGTAGGCATCAGGAGGTGAGTGGCAAGTACGTGTCCCTCGCTTAGAGAAATGACAGTTCACATTTAGCTTGTGAGAACAGAAGCACCTCTTTGTCATCTGTAATTGCTTTTGCCCGAATGAGAGATTCCCAGGTTCCAGAGGGTATAAGTTTGCAACAGGAGATCCTTGAATGTGATTAATTTGCAGCATTGAGGGCTGGCAGTATATTGAGCAGGAGGCTGGAAGATAAAATGATGGAAAGCTAACCTGTTCTCCCAGCTGAGTTGGTCGTGATGTGCAGGGATTAGGGGAGCCTTGATTGAGTTCAGTAATTATGGTAACTTCACTTGCCTGAATGTCATTGTAGTGCAACTGCTACAGTTTTCCTTTTGAGAAAGCTTTAAAAAGAAACTTGCTTTATCCGTGCTGATGGGTCTGCAAAGTGGAGCTAAAAATAACAGCTATGCAATTTAAGAACATGTACTCTTTAAATGGTTTTTGAAACTGGATCTCTTTAACCTTCTGAAATATTTGCATTTCACAAGTTGTAGTAATACAGTTTCATAAACCAGTGCCCTTTTCAAATTACTGTAACAACACTGGCTGCATAAAATTGCTTTTAATAATAGAGGAGAAGCATGAACGAGAAGCTTGCACTTAAAAAATCCACTTGTTTTTATTCTAAAAATCCTTTCCTAAATTAATAGTTTATTTTTCCTGTGCATGTTTTGTCACCTTCTCATAGAGTGCATAGACATGCACAGTATTTTGAGCACAAGACTGGGCAAACTAATGCCGGCAAATTGTTCACATTAAATTGAAAAAAGCTTAAAAAAATATAGATGACTAGTAAAGGGTGACAGACATAAATGTTATTTGTATTGACTATAAGTGGCTTTGAGATGGAGATGAGCTGTCTCATTAGATTTTCATCTGTGAATGCTGATGTATTAAAATTGAGGTCAGGACGTTTTTCCACAAAGATTCTTAATGAAACTTTAGTCAGACGACTTCAATAGTATCTAAAGTGTTACTTTTGATTCATAACTAGTGGAAGAGGCATTGTCTAGAAGGTCTGGTGACTGAGATGGATGTGATAAGGGAAAAATTAGTTTCAGTTCTACTCACTCAATTTATGAGGTTACAGATTTTTAAATGCTTACATTTTCTGCGTCTCATGCATTATTTGGTGCCATGAAGTGGCAGTTTAAAATGGCTCTCTGTATATTATAAGAAAACAAACATTTCAATTCTTTTCTTCTGTTACAGTACATAGACTATTTTTTTCACTGTCAGGATTTTGATTTATATGTCACTTTGCTTAAATATCAGTTTTGATCCTTCGGCCAGCACATAAATGCAGTTTTCAAAACCTTATTTTTTTTTTAACCTTGACATAACATGCTAATTGGTTTGGGTTTTTTTGCAAGCTGTGGTTCCAGTGTTTTTTTTAAATACTAGCTCCTTTTATTGTTTCCCTCAGAAAACACAGGTAATTTTATTTTTGTTTCAGTTTCAAGAGGGGCTTTTCATGTTGTGGTATTTAGTTAATTCTTAAGAAATAAAGTGGCAAGCTTAAGTTGACCATGAATTCCAATTAACTAATAAAAAGTTTGATTTTTTTTATTCCAGGGGATGATCAGATGGAGAGAAAAGGTCAAGTTTTAATCCTTTTAGTGGAACAGGCTCTCAGTTTCCAGGACTACAAGGCAGCTAGCATGCATTGCCAGGAGCTCATGGCCACAGGTGAAGTGAATAAATAAGGGATGCATGAGGTGATGGAGGGGGAAATCTCAGTTCTGACTTTTGTCTTATTGTGAGGTGTGGTACTTCAGATTGTTCCATTTTATTAAAATAGCAGTTATATCTTGTTCGTGGAAGTGCACTGGCATGGAATAGAGACACCAATAGCAAATGCTGCATTGAAGTAGGATGTACTGAACTACTGGATGTGTTGTCTCAGGGAGCTTTTCTGAATGCCTCTGGGAACAAAAATTTCTACTTCTTTCTACACTGTAGCCTCCTCAGACAGGTAAAACCTTGTGACTGCAGCTAGCAGGAAAGTGCAGGTCTTTTAGAAGTCTACCTTTCTATCAAAAGTCTTAAGATATTTATATATTTGTGCTATATTGTGATTTGTGTATGTGACAGTATGAGTGGAGGTAAATGAAATACATTTGTCAAAATACTGAGGAAGATGGGATTTGTTTCTTTGGGTCTTGTTTTCTGCTTTGAGAATGAGGAGGGAAAATTCAAGATGTGTTGAGATTTTTTTACTATATCAAGTGATGTATTTTGTACTTCGGTTTTTACAGACACTCCAGTAAGGTGTTCAGTATCATGCACTGAAATAAATGAGGATTTTCTTATTGTAATACGTAAAAATACAGGATGTAAGCTTACAAATGCCTATTTTATTGTTATCTACAATATGATAAAAATTAGTCTTTTATGAATTTGGTCAGTCTAAAGTTGAGCTACATCTCTGTTTTATGGAGCCTTTATGGTTCCTTTTTCAGGGGATGTTAAGCCTTGACAGAAATACCACATGCCCTCCTTTATCTCATCCAATAAGAACTGGGCAGCATCCTCCTTTCAGTTGTGATAGGAAGTGTGTTTTGTGTTCCCTTGTAGGTTATTCTAAAAGCTGGGAGGTGTGCAGTCAGCTGGGGCAGTCAGAAGGCTACCAGGACCTGGGGATGCGCCAGGAGCTCATGGCCTTTGCCCTGACACACTGTCCCCCCTGCGCCATAGAGGCGCTGCTGGCCGTGAGCAGCTCTCTGCAAACACAGGTACCTGCCTCTGGAGCTTCTCTCATGAAAGTTCAGTGCCTACCAAAGTGAGGGGGACTTGGGCTCATTTTCAAGCTTGTTCCCTTAAGTTCTGCCCTTCAGTATATTTCTATTTGTTCTGCTCCGCTCTTCTGGTTTCACTGTTATATTTCAGTAAATGAGGTCTCTTTCTAAGCAGTTTTGTGTGATGAATTGGTTTCTGAAGTGGGAGTGCAGTTGTGTTTTCTATCTTTAGTTTTTTTTAATTTCTTTATTGATTGCCTGATTTAAACATTTTATTTAAAAATGCAGTTGATGATATTTTAAAATATTTTCCAGGTATTTATACTTTGTAGTGCATCTTCATTAAATGCCCACATAAATGTGTATTAAAGGCTTACTTGATGATTTTTATGATCTTTACCCAATATGCAATGAAATTATTTTCTCACAGATTTCAATGATGTAATGGTTTTAGCAACTACAAGAGGCTTTGTGTCTGAGCGATCTTTATTAACTCTGCAATGACTGACTTGATGGAATCACATGTTAGGTGTTGAGCTGATTGCAGTATATATGTGAGAACATGTCATTGTGGCATTTAAATACAACTTATGTCAAGGTGACATAGCAAAAGTTTTATTTGAAATTGAAGGGCAGTAATTTAGGTTGTCAAAATGTTAAATTTCTGTTCACTGTAATTGTGGCTTGGCCTACATACTATGACTTGTTTGAGTTCATAATTGTCTTAGTTGTCTAAGAATTCACAGTGTTCTTAGATTTATAATTGTGTAATAGAAACATCTTAGAGGTCTTTGGATGCAGAATGTAAGAATGGGGGAGAAGGGAGTCATAGCTACAGCACATGTGCAGCCTGATTAAGGCATCTGCAATTGTGTAGCCTATTCCTTAAAAAATCACCTGAAAAGAAGTGTCTGTGAGAATACAAGCAGTGTGTGAAGGTGGAAGTTCTGTGCAGAACTTCTGCTCACCAAACTGCTGTCCTGTAGAACACTTGTCTTTGTGGAGTTGCCCAATGCTTCAGAGTCTCAGTTCAGATAATGGATATTTTCAAGACATTTCTTTCCTCTACATTGTACAGCATGGTACATAAAGTTAAAAAAAAATATCTTAGATTGTGGGAAAAATATTGCACAAAATTCATGGCGAAGGGAAGGTCATTTTGTCTAGGGATTCCAACAGTGAGAGGATGTCAGGGATGCTGTGTTTTCTTCTTTGCATCTTCTCCTGCCCCCTTTTCTATCATGGAAGCCTTTACATCAGTTTCTTGGGTTTCCTGTGAAATCAGTCGTAATTCTTTTATTGCCTTATTTGACTGGCAAATGATAATATTTATTTCATGTTTATAGATTCTTTATCAGGCTGTGAATTACCAGTTTCTTCCTTCTGAGGGAGGTGAGAATTCAAGTATCTCTGGGCCTTCTTTGTTGATCAGTAAAGATACAGAGGTAAGTTTTAATGGGAATTTTAAAGGTAATAATGACTTTGTTCTAGATTACTCTGAAGAATGGAATTTGAGTTTTTAACAATATCTGTCTGCTTACTAGATGGAATGAGCAACATTAGACATATAGTACTTTCTGTTGTTAGATTAACTTCAAGGTTTTGCTTCTGTATTTATACTTCTTTCTGATTTTTAGTTGCTTCTTCCTACAGTCTTAGCATTGAAAAAAAAAACTATAAACCCAGAGGCAGGAAAAGTGCAAAAAAACTTACATTAAAATAAGACATTTATATTGGTTTAGTCTTTTTTTTCTAAAATCCGTCCCAGTTGCAAAACAGCAATTTTAAAACTTAAATACATATTTAACCAAAAAATGTTTTTAATTGAACTTATTTTTCCCCTTAGTTCTGTGCATCATTAAGTTTATGACGTGTTACTTTATAGTGTTCATACATTGCATGTGAAATTATTTTTATGTGTAGGATCAGAAGGAACATTGAGTGTTCCACAGGCAGGACAACAGGAAACAAGTCATCTGTTATACTTTCTACTTTTATGTCAATTATGTTGTTTTATTCTGTGTGTATAGAATTGCAAGTAATTTCTCTCTATAAAGATGGTGTAATTATTTATCTATTTGTGAAAACTGGAATATTTTTCACACTCTTTGAAGTGGAAATTTCTATATTTAATTTATTCTTTTCTCTGTGTTTTGTTTAATGAAATAGGTGAGTGATAAATAAATCTAGAGTTGAGGGGAGGGGATCAAAAGCCTTAAAGAAATACAAGAAAGAAGAGATTGAAAGGGGGTAGTGAAAGAGGGAAGGAAAGAAAGAAAGAGAAGGTTCATGTTACATAGGGTGACTTTTTGAGAAATTATGAGAGTTCCCGCCTCCTTGGAGAATATGTCCATATTTTGTGTATGGTTTTTATGTATGTACATGTGTATATGTGTGTATAAATACACATGTGTATTGTGTGTATATACGTGCATATGTGGACATACATGTAGATGTATGTATTTGCATATATATAAAATAAATGGCAGGAAGCTAAAATAGCACTACAAACAGTATTCAGAGGAAGAGGGCCAAACATTTTGTGTCTGCCAGAATCATCAATATGAAAAACAGGTCTGTCTCACTGGCAAAAATGCATTTTATTTTCTGGAAATCCATAGATGCATCTCTCTGAGTGGGAGGTTATTAAGTAGTTGTTAATAAAATTGATATGGGTGTGGATGCATATGTTTACAATATTTTAATGTCTATAAAAATTTGTCATGCATCACCTTTCATCTGCTGAAGTACTGTCTTGTGGCAGAACAATTAGACATGCATATAAATTATTCAAAAATTTATTCAAAGGTTTATCAGAGTTGAGTAAACTCACTAATTAACTTTGCTATTATTTCAGTTTGCATATTGGAAGCAATTTTCATTATGCTGGAGAATTGACATTCAAAAATTTCTCCAATACAGCTTTCATTTCCCCACCCCCCTCAGTTGTGCTTGATTGTCTCTTTAGAATTTGAAGTAGGTAGACAATTGACCTGGCAAGTTTGTGTGTTGCTGCACTGAGGTGTATTTTCTTTTTATTTAATAAGGCTCCTTGGCTTGTCGTGTTTCAGACTGTTACACTAGGAAATGAAGTTCTGTGTATTTGCTAATTTTTTCCTTTTGTTCTCTCCCAGTTGACTTAATAGGGATTTATGGTTTTTTTCATTTCTTGGAATGACACAGGGGGAAACATAGCCAAAAATTTACTCACTGTATAACTTTTCCTTTGTTACAGACATCTGCAGTGTTAGAAAAGCAATATATTCAATAACTGAGTTTTTCTGACTTCACTGAATCCCATAACTGCAAGCCTTGTAGTCACATTTCATCTAATTCCCTGTGCTTCACCTTCATTGTCTTGCACAGAATTTTTGTTTCTTAAAAAAAACCAACAAAAACCAACAAAAAACTGGAAGATTTTTCTCCCTTTTCTTGTACTCCTTTAATTTTCACTTACATCGTGATTAACTTACAGGATCCTTATTTCAGGGAAATGACAAATGTTTTTTCTCACTTAGTGATGCCTTTTCAAATTGGTGCTCTAAGTGTAAGTTTTCTTATCTTGACTTGATTAAGGTGTGGCATACATGTGTTTGCGCATCCTTTTTTCTATGGCATTCAAAATACCTATCTGTAAGTTTATCAACTTTTGCTTTTTAAACTTTTAGTGACTTAGTGACCTTTTTCTATCCCTCTTATTTTTATCTAGCATTGAGTTATTAGTCTCCACTACCATTTCTTCCTTTATGACAACCAACATCACCAGCTGGTCATACTTTTTCATCAGCTTTCTCTTGGTGAACTCTTCCCTAGAAATTGCTGATATAATTTCATTTTTATTCAATTTTTCCTCCAAATTTTCCCCCTAAAATTTGCAGAAATCTTGATAGGAGCTGGCTATATATATACATAGACTGCTTAGAAATGGATCATTTAATATTCCTCTCATGTTGACTTCAGCATGACTTTTCTCCAAGTTTTTGGTGGTCCTACTCTGAAAGAAATTAATCAATGCTGTGATAAAGCTGCATGTCATTATTCTGTAGGAGCTAATGCTTTTGCTCAAGCTTTGTGTCAACTTGTCACTGTTGTTTGAACTCATGGAATCTATTTGAGAAGTTATGCTGTGGAAGTTATGATGATTCCAATGTACCAGATTGTTTCTAAGAAAAATATTAAGTTTCACCAATCCTCATCCTTCTTACTTTGTCATCCTTTTTACTTGTGTGTGCTACAAATGCCTAAAAAACTAATCTTGTGCTTCTCAACCAAAATATCTTGGTGAGAAGATTAAGCTCTTGATTAATGAAAAGCCTTTCAGAATATTAATGGTAAAATTATTAAATTCAAACAAAATGCTTAGACATGAGATGCTGTGTTGTGTATAAGCACAAAACAATATTAATCAGTTGCCTTGTAAATGAGCTCTGAATTTATTAAATCATCATATTTAAATTATGTTTACATCTGTTATAAATCATTATTTTTTACATATCTGAATATGGAAGCATAATTACTGTTAAATGGCACATCAACCCAAGAGAAATTAAGTTCAAAGTTTTTTTTAATGAACTCTTGATAGAAAAGCAGATATATTTTCTAGACATTTTCTAGCGAAATTAATATATTCAAATTGTAAGAATAATTTTCTTATAATTTGAACATATGTTCAGATTATAAGAATTATTTTCTTAAAGGCAATTTAAAGAAAATTTTTGATTAACAGAGCATTAGTGTCTGCTTTTCCAGTTTTTCCAAGCACTATATCTGGGAAAAAAAAGGATCTTTTAGAACATTTGTTTACATTAAATTGGTAGGTCATACATTGTTATCACAGCTGGTTAGAAATTACTGGAGAGTCATGATCAGTTATACTCTTGTTCTTTAGCTGCTGCTCCAAAATATCTCTGTCAGATCTGCAGGTGTTAAGCAGCTGTCTTAATTACTGCTGTATATTTCAGGCACTCATCACAGCCTGTGTTTCAGCAGCTGAATCAAATGCATTGTGTCTGCTTAAGGCTGGGTTACTTCTTTTTTTCTATGATGTTATGGCCCTAGTAAGAGCCTGAACATTCAGGGACTCTTGAATATTAGTGTTGCCATCCTGAGCTGAATCTTTTCCATAGTCTCTCATTTAGGGTCTGGTTTATCATTGCAGGACTGGAGTTTTCACTTTGGGTGGTTTGTAGCTGTTACAGACATTGAAAAAAAAATTAAAATCCCTGATACAAAACCCTCCAAGGCACAAAAAAATACATGTAGGTTCTACATGAATACTTATGTAAAAGAGGGTATTTTAAATTCCTCTTTGGCAATGGAAGTACCAGAAAGGGAAAAGAAAGACCTAATATGTGATGCTCTGTTTTCAACAGACTCTGTTCTACCTCATTTCATTTCCTTCATAGTCTTGACATAAAATGATTCTTAACATAAAAAGTCTATGCAGTGTGTGGTTTTTGCAAGTTTTAATCCTTGCACCTTGACTAATTGTCATTAAAAACCAAAACCAATCCTAAAATCCATGCTGCTATTGTTCTGATTTATTACTGTCTCTTGTGTGGCTTGTTTCACAAACAGTTGGCTTTGTTATTTGTCCTCCCATTAGACTGTTTGGAGTTATATAAGTGTATGTAGGAGCAAAGGTGTATGTAAATATAAACATATGCTGTATATATTTATATAAATATTTTATCCATTATTTTAGAGTAACTTGATAATTCAGAATTTGTTGTCTTTTTTTATACCATTTATATTCAAGAATATTTTCAGTCTGCTAATTTGTTTAGTATTTAGTAAGTTGTTGCTGTTATTATTTTGAATTTAATCAGAAGTGCTTACTTTATAAAGGATGTCAGGAAGAATTAATAGAAGAAAATAATTTCTCCCAAACACTTCTCAGAACCCCCAAAATATAACTTCTCCCTAAAGATACAATTCAAGTTGTTTTCTTGAGATGAGATTGCCTGCCTTATTTAAGAAAGAACTTAGTTTGTGAGAGATTGATTTGAGGTAGCAAAAAGTTGTAACCTGTAAGTGTTGCTGCTCCAGGTACAGAGTAAAATGGCTTCTCAGAAAACAGAATTTCTATTTTTGCTGAAAAAACTGTAATTACTTGTAAGAGTGAAATTATTTTTAAACGAAAGTCAGCAGAGTTTATCTGATAGCAGTAGTGCCATAAGCGTTAACACCTGCATAAAGTTGGCTCATTAGTTTTCGTACTGCTGAAGGAGGCTGATTTAAAGAGAAGTGCTTTGCTCAAATGCAATTGACAGCTTGGGTGGGATGTTTTTTTCTCTTTCAGTTTGGTTTAGATTTGGTTTCTTTTTCCTCCATGCAAAATCAACTAGGTGTGTTGCAGCATTGCAAATGGTGGCAGACAGGAATTAATATTCTGTACGTAACATTCAAAATAAATTACAAAAAGTTGTCTTACTAAGTACTTAAGATGGTTTATTTAAAAAAAAAATGAAGAAGAAATGCCCCCCCAGGCCACCAGACCTAGGATTTTCAGTCGGTTTTAATTTTTCAGAAAAAAATTTTAATTTTTCAGCAAAAATTCTGACAGGTTGTACTTGGCCTGCACTTTCTTAATTTGGTGAAGCAAGAGCTGAAATTCCCAGTTTAGCCAGTTGATTCATTAGTGGTTCATCTGTGAAATGCACAATATGATTGCAGAAAATATTAAAAAAAATGCTGAAGGTTTTAAGATGAACCTGCTACTTCAATGGTCAGCTTGAGGCAGTAATTTACTGTACATTATAGTAAAAGGTATTAAAAAGGTTTTCTGCATGAAATTCTACCTTATTGAAGCTGATACATTTTTTTCTCTGAGGTTACAGGGATGTATTTCTCTTCAGCATAACTTGGCATCCTTTGGCTCTCATGTTTGAGGTTTTGTCATGAATTAGTAAGTTGTAAACTAATACTTCCCATGCTGTTATACAGGTAGATTTTTTCCAATATACTTCAGTGCACGGGGAAATTAATAGTAGGGTTGTTAGGGATAAACATATGGCTGTTAAAGTTTGCTATATGGAGGAAAATATTTATTTTTCTTTGTGAAAGCAGTGTGTTTACCTCAGTGTGCTAATTATATGTTTGTGATTAATGTGCACACACTGTAAAGCATGCAATTAACACAAACCTTTGAGAACTGGAATAGCACAGATCAGACAGCATGGATGTTCTGGGTATTATTTAAATGCTTGAAGAGCTGGTATAGAGAGCCCCATTTGTGGAGCATGTATCTGGTTTTAAGACTGGAATTATGTGTGTGTTCCTACTAAGTGAAGGTATATGTGCACGTATTGCAGAAGCGGTTTTTGATTCAGAAAAGGTTGGGTTTCTTGTAGTCTTTTAGGCTGGCTGGTTTTTCAGTATTTTGTGTGCCAGGTGCAAAATTTCAAACCTTGATGATACTTTATCACTTGGTCTAGAGATGTGTATTTACATCTCTACCATTTCCCCTATTGGGAATTCAACTTAATTAATGCTGCCTCTGTAAAAATACAATATTGTCTCTAGTATCAGCTTTCTTGAATTATCAAAGATTAACTTTAGTATACTCGATCCTCACATTTGTAGAGAGGTGATTATTTTAGTGGAAACATTCAGCATTTATGTAGAACATTGTCATTATAAACTTCAGAATTAAAACCAGTGCTGTATGTGGAAGCAGGGGGTGATAACTGAGTAAGGGACCAAATGTTGTGCTGATCACACCGCTTACTTCGCAGTAAAACTCCTAAATCACTTTTAGTTTGTCTTTTGGGTTTTTTTTGGCAGCTGCTGCCTGAATTAATGATAACTCAAATGTGTTATTAATACAGTGTGCTTGAACTCTAATGCATTTGTTTGGCTTTAGGTCACTAACCTAATTATAGCAGAAGTCTAACCCTTGCACTGTGTGTTGGATATGTCACAGGATGAAACCAGCATCTCCTCTGGCCAGTCCGCTGATTTGTTGTACTGGACGACATCCAAAACCATGAAGGTGTTGTCCAACACAACTCTGACTACCAAAGCCATGCTGCAGGCTGTCAGTGATGGGCAGTGGTGGAAGAGATCCTTAACTTATCTGCGACCATTACATGTAAGGGATTGCTGATGTGTCCCCAGATATTTACACATTTGTGGTAGATTAGTATAGAAACTCAGTTCCTTTGTAGGACCTGATAGCGGAACCCTCAAATCCATAAACAAACTACAGACATCATGGGACAGTTTGCTAAGAAATCCCAATGAAGGAAGGGGTCTGAAGCTGTTTTCTAGTCTGTTTTCTCCTGTTTTCTTAGCATAGCGTGAGAAGGCCTAATTGAAATTTGGCAGAATTTTAAAACTTTGGGGAGCAAAAGCACAGTAAAGCCCACTCTTTAAATACTGTCATCTGGTATTCAAAGCTGTTCCTTTGCAGTTTCTCCTTTCTACTTTCTCTGTTTCAGTGACTTTTCTATAATGTTTGTGCCACTATTTTCTGTGATATTACTTTTGAACACGATTCTCTTTCCTTTTTAAAGAATACTGGACTTCATTCAAAACTGGTTTATGTAAGATGCTGCTTCCCCCTGAATTCAATGATCTTTTCATTTACAGTTGTTTCCCTTCTGCATAGTGTTTACAGCATTTTTATGAGCTTTTTTACAACTAGGCTCAACTATACTTATTTTTCCCAGGGCCAAGAATTTGGAGATGTATTAAAAAGTGGGTCTGGAGAAAATGCTACTGTGGAAAAACAAGGCTGTCATCCATTTTATGAGTCTCTAATTGATGATCCATATATTGCAGAAGTAAGTTATGGTTATAGAAGTCTGCAGTTTTTTGTTGAGATCTTATAATCAAGTGAAAATACAGAGTTTTTGATTATATGTGTGACTTGAAATTCTGTACCATAGTAGGAAAAAAATCATTAAAATTAAAATCATTAGAATTAAACAAAGGAAGGAAGGCAAATAGAGGAACTGAGGTAAGCAGCTGCATGTGATGCAGGTGATCCAAATAAAAATGCAGGTGTAGAGTGCATATGTCAGTTGTCTTTTTACTTCCAGTCTGAAGTCAGCTATGGAACATACCAGAACAATTCTTTGGAAAGCTTTGCAGAAGTGTTGCTGAGAACAGGGAAGCTCGCAGAGACAAAGAGCGAAGGAAAAGACCTACTTCCAACCACAGAAGGTATGGACATGTTGTATATATTCACTCCATATATAGTAGATACAGAAGTATCTGTGGGTGGGTTTAAGTGTGGGGAATTGCACAGAACAATCTGAAGTATTTTCTGGGTGTTTTGCCTGAATTGTGATCTGGTACAGTGGCTCTTGTTGGTAAGAAGTCTTGTTAGAAGTAGCTGCAGAGTTTTCAAGGGAATTGTTGTCTTAAAGAGTATTTGCTCAGCAAAGACTAGAAAAATGAAAGTTCTCTTTAAATAAGCAGAAAATGTTATTTGGGGATTGGCAATGATAGGAGGAATTGTTGAAGGTTTCCTGAATATTACCATGTACAGGTAATGGGAATTTGCAAGCCAGTGTGAGTTACTTCTCTGTATGCCTGCATATTCAGTGGGTCAGATTCTGTGCCACTCTTTATCCAGGTTTCAGTATTGCAGGTTCACTGTAGTATTTTGTTTGCCAATTAAAATGCTTAACTACAGCTTCTGGAATCATCAGAACTTTGTCTTCTTCTGAAATGTCTACATGTTATCGGTTATATTTAATAATTTTTTAACTGAAACAATTTCACTTTTTAAAAAAAAAGATAACAAAAAGCCACCTGTGGTTGTATATCTTTCCTTCTGGATGTCTTCTGCTGGTTTAAGAAATTAACTGTTTAAATATTACATGCTGTTAATGTCTTTTGAAGGAAGATATATGTATTTTACTTGGCTTGTGGTAAATTCTGTCATGAAAAATGAGTATATTAAATCACTTGCTAGATGAGAAGTTTCAAGACAGGCTTTCTTCATAAGCCACACATTTACTCACTGTTTCATGAAAACCAGCATATTTGTCTTACAAGTATATGATTCAGTAATTTGAGATATGTGGTGTTTGTACAGATAACCTGTGTAGTTCTAATATAACAACACTGTGAATCAGAAAAGGTTGGCAACACCTTCTATAAATTGGGTGTGTATATGTTTTGTTCTTTACATGCTCTCTTAATGCAAAAAAATTCTTTAAAGTCAGTACTTAAAATCTCATTTGTTACATGCTGAATGCCCATAGGCCTTTAGCTTTGATTCCTGTGTCTTGAAGGAGGAGGGGGGCAAGGATTAAAAAGTAGTTACTACTTCCTTAGGGAAAATGATTTACTTGGCAGATCTGTGGTAATAGTTCCTGCTCGAACTTGAGTAATTGGAGCTGATTGTTTACAATTCAGTAGCTGCTTTTGAGATGGAAATTTCAGTGTTGGGATTTTGCTTGAACAAGAAAAGAAATTTTAAATTCTAGCTTCAGTTTTTGAGCATTTGTCTCCTTCCTCTTAAGTGTGCAGAATAAAATTTTTGCCATTTAATACTTCTCTTCCATCACTTTTATTCTATAGTCAGTTTCACTTAAGAGTCCCTCCAGCTGTGCTCTGAAACAGAGTTCTGTGTTTTCCTCCAGAAAAATGGGCTGTGTTTGTTCTGGACTCATCAGTCCTTCTGTGTATTACACTTTTTGGTAGTCAGTAAACTGTTCTTAAGCATAAGTGTAACATAGCTTTCTCTAAATAATTGGATTATTAATTTACTATTTGGGGTGTGTTTAGCCCTGTGTTAATGGTATTGGATCCCATCTCTTCCCCCTTAAAGCTTTGTTTTGTCAATGCTCATGGAAGTCTTTATGATGAGTTAACACATTCAAGATTGAAAATATACATCTTGATAGCACACTGCTGAAGTTTAGGGAATCACACAGATATGAATCCCACTTATTCTGCATTTTTATCATTTGCAGGCTTCCTGTACATTTTTGGGAGGATTTTGCCATACAAAACTTGAATGCTGATATGAGGTGTCAGCTACTGCACTGCTCCAGTAACTGCAAGTGTAGCAGGTTTCAGTTGATTTTGCTGACAAGTTTGAATCCCAGCTGTTTGCTTCTAGCTGTCTTCTAGGACAGCTACAGCAGCAGGTTTCAACTCCATCAAAAGAACTGAAGAACCTGGAGGGAGATGCAGTTTAGTGCAGAAGAGTTTGTCATACTTGGCACTTTGTCTTAGGAGAGGTTGGAGTAAGCATCAGACTTTGTTTGCTATAACACTGCCATGTGCAGAGTGAGAGACTGGCTAAACACTTTCCCACTGACAGTGTACATCATCATAGAATCATAGAATGGTTGGAAGGAATCTTCAAAATCATCTTGTTTCAACCCCTTGCTATGGGCAGGGATGCCTTCCACTAGACCAGGTTACTCAGGGCCCCATCCAGTCTGGCCTTGATAAAACTCTGTGATAAAACTCAAGATATCTTGCTGCTTTTATGGATTTGGTAGTGCTACAAGCCTTGTACCTTGACTTTTCTTGTCCTTGCTATCTGGATGTAGGTGGTAAATTGAGTATTTCCAAGTGGAATGGTAACTCTCATCTCCCCGAGTCCTGTAAAGTGCTCCTTCCTCAGCTGTGGGCTGATAGTGCCAGACTTGGTGTGACTGAGGCCATGTGTGTGGCCAAGGCTGTGTTGTGCATCTCTGTTTGATTGGGATTTTCTTTCTCCATAGGCCTTAGGGATTGATCAGGAGGTTGAAGATGAAATTTAAAAAGATGGCTGTATATTTTTCTAACCAGATTAGGCACTAAAGTCAGAGTAAACCCAAGACAGTCAGTCATACCTATTAGTCCTCAGGGGTTTTAGAGCAATTAATACCTTCATGTTCCCCATAATTTTGTGGTTGGTTTTCGATATAGCTGTTTAACTGCAGGATATGCTTCTAAGTCCATTGAGATTTTATCATGGGCTAAATGAACTATTGAAGACTCAAAGCAGTTTTTCCATTTTTTTTAGAGGAAAATCCATCAAATGTGAGTTGAAACTTTCTAGGTATGGAGAAATTCCAATTTTCACCATTTTTTCAATAATTAGCCTCTCAAACAGGCTGTGGCATAAAGACCTGCACAGGAAATGAAAATATTTATAAAATCAAACTATTGTGTTTCTCTGAGAAAGTTGTGCTTGTGGGACAGCAGCATTGGCATTTTGCTTGTCACTGCCTGCCCTCCCTGGTTTGCCAACCCTGTAATGTCTAATCCTTTTGGTAAATTCCAGATTTGGTAGTGGTCTGAAATGACATTACGTTCCTGTAAATTTTATGAAGCTACATGATAGGACAGAATGGCATCCTGCTAATGTCTGGAGCCTGTGACTTGAACTCAGCCCTGTTAGACTGCAGGGGATTCTCGTGTGGCTTCCCTGGGAGACAGAAAGCTGTATGAAATTATTTTTGCATACATGTATTTGTGTGTATGTAAAGTGCACATCTAAGTATGGATGCACGAAAACCTATCATGAACACACTAGCATGCAGAAAATTTATTGCATCAATACAGAGGAATTTTTTTTTTTCTTGGAAGGTATGACAGTAGAGGCAGTTCTTTCTTCCTACATACCTTCTGGCAGCTGGGATGCCGTTGTGTCACACTTCATGCAAAAGTGTGAAGAAAATCATGTTGTAAATCAAAGGCGACTTCGACAAAGGGGAGAGAGAATGATGCATCTGACTCCATCATCAGAAGGCTAACTAAGAATAGAAAAGGAATGAATAACAAAGTCTCAGACTGACTAAAGCAGTCTGAGAGTGGTGGACTGTGATTTGCCATTAATTAGAAACAACCACATGAGACCAATCACAGATCCACCTGTTGCATTCCACAGCAGTAGATAAGATTTGTTTACACTTTGTTCCTGAGGCCTCTCAGCTTCTCAGGAGGAAAAATCCTAAGGAAAAGATTTTTCATAAAACATGTTGGTGACAGAAAATCATATTGTTTTCTGGCCCTGTATTGGTGCTGTGTTCTTTGTAATTATTGCTCTCCTAATGGTGAAGATTGGTTTTTGCAGATGTGTCAGGTCTTATGTTGGGGATGTTAAGTTGGAAGAGAGCCCAGTAATTTATTGTGTATTCAAGAGGTTTTACTAACTTTAATTCTCCAAAGAAAGGGAAAAGAGAGCAGAGCTGAAACCCTTCCTTTTTTAACTAGAGGTGGGTGCAAGAATACATAAAGTAACTGCTTGTTATCAGAGGAGGAGCCAGCAATTTTCATCAAGATTTTAATATCAGATATTTCTAGAGTTCTTACTGTCTTTGCTTGGACAGCATACAGGTTATTTAGAGTGTAGCAGAAACAGTTGTCAGCAGCAAGAAGCTGTCTGAAGCACAGTGAAAGCCATTTCAAGGGTAAAGGATAGGTGCTGTCATACAGGCTTATGTTGCAGCCTCCGTGGTGACTTGTCACATAAAAATTTAGTGCTTGTAAATTTACGGCCAGCATGTAAATCCACTTCAGGCTGATGGCGAATTAATGATAATCTTAAAATTGTAATTGGTCATTCAAGCCTTTTATAAGTCATTCTTTGGAACAAAGAATTAACTGTGGGAGTGTGTGCAAAGTAATTGAGTTTTTACCAGCATGCCCTGCAGAGGAGTTTATGTAATGTGGGAATTAACAAACAGGTGTTTGAGACTTCCTTGAAATAAACAAAGAGCTAAGTTGCTGGAAGATAGCTTCTTCCTATTGAAATAATGAAATGTTTGCAGGGCAACTATTGTTATTAATAACATTAGTAATAATGTAATCTATAATAATGGAAACAACCCCTCCCCCCAAGTTTGGTATTTATAATGCAAGAAAAGCAAGGGATTTTTGTGTCACTTTTACCAGAAGTATATGAGTTTCTAATCAGAATGCTTATCCTTTAATGAATTTATTACAATTGCTGGAGTACTGATACTTGTTTTCAGTCTGTGGCAGAACCTTTTTGTGGTGTTTCTTATGATACTTCTGGTTTTTGTTTTTATTTTTAATTAAGGCAGAAGTGCTTAATATGTTTTGTTGTGTTCAGTGATAAGGGAATTTGAGCTCAGGCTTGAAGAGAAGACATTTTGTACCATTCCTCTTCTTGGTATCTTCGAACCCTTAGAACATTACATTACTTCCTTCATTTTCCAAGAAAAATATTTACTTCTTGGAAATCAGTACAGGTGGTTTTGTTTAGCATCTGTTGCTGCATGATCCAATTCTTCTTTGGTTAATGCATCAAACACTTTGCCTGGACATTAAGGTAAAGCTGTGCTGCAGTTTAATTATATATTATCTCTTCCTGGATTGTGCTGATACGTGTTTAATTAAGTATGTCTGGAGTGCTTCAAGCTAGTGTCTAATAAAATGTAGTTGCCCTGCAAACATTTCATTTTCTAGCTCTCAAGGCCAAGTGGGTCTGAAATCCAAACTTTGTGTCTGCTCCATCTCTGTTGCAGTTCTGCTACAACTGGCAAGTGACGCTTTACCAAAGGATGCAGCCTTGTCTCTTGCCTATCTGCTTGCACTGCCACAGGTATGTTGATAGGGACCTTGTGTGTTTTTACCAGGAAAGACTATTCATAGCAGAATTCCATTAGCAAATTTCATTTCCTTAAGATTTTAAAATCTTAAACATTCAAGTTCATTTTAATACACAGTTTTATGGATTGGGCTGGTGCATATAAAGAAAAGTGAGCAAATGCCATTGGACTGTCCATTGAGCATGGCACTGATGAAAAGACTAATTTTCTTACTTAAAATAGAAGTTGGGCCACCAGGCTGACAACTCTAATGTAACTCAGAAATGTGGATAATAACCTTGTGGTATAGAAGCCCCAGTAGTGTAGTTGGAAAAATGTTTTGGTTAGTTGTTTGTGCAAGGGGAAAAAACCCACCATAATGTAGAATTATCTTTATGTATGGAGGTTACTGATTTACATCTGTGCCAGAAAAACATAGAGCTATTTCTAAATGAAAGCAAGTAGCTTTTTAGAAAGTTTGTACACTTAATGTTGTATGCTTGCTAATTCTTTCATGTAAATTAATTCTCTGTTTCTTCTAGGTGGTAGATGCCAACAAATGCTTTGAAAAGCAATTACATTCTGCGTTATCTCTCCAGCTGGCAAGTTATTACTATAGCCTGCAGATCTATGCTCGTTTGGCACCATGTTTCAAGGACAAATGCCACCCTCTCTACAGGGTTAGTACTCTTTTCTTTTTAAAGCCACATTCATTAATGTTCAGCATAAAAGCTATTCTAAAAAGCCAGTACATGAGTTAAGCCTGTTAAGGAGCTGATCTGACTTACACTGTGAGCAGCTTGTTGTGTTACGCATAATTATTCTTCTACAGTGCAGTAAACAAACAAGTACTTCACAATTTGTGGAGGAGTTTTTGAAGCACAATATCAAGTGTCATTTTTAGGTAACAGCACTATCAGTCTTCAAAGTAGCTTATAAGCACTGAGCAGTAATGAGTATAGCTTACGCTGTTACCTTGCAATACTGTGTACAAGGCAATATAGTACTTGCCGTGAAAAGTCAAATCCATTTCAACAGAAACAGTGCTTTTCAGAAAGTTTCCATAGCCTCACCTTGAGTGTTTTGGATTGTATTTCAGTTTACATGTGATGTTTTGAAAATTCATCCTCGTTCATTGAGGAATTTTTTTATTTCCTTTGACAAGTATCTTTTTTTGGAATGGTGCTGCTTTGCCCATTCTCCCTTGCCAGTGGTTCAAGCAGTTTCATGGTGAAATACGTATTGAATGGAAGAGCTAAGGTACAAAAGTTTAATAAGGCACCAGTTGCCATTCTTACTGAGGTACCTCCATGAAACCCCTTGTTTGCCCCAAGAGAGCCTTTCTGAATTTACACCATTTCTTTCCTCCTGTGAAGAAGCTCTCTGGACTGTTTGGTTTTCAGCCTGTCTCTCAACCGTAGCTAAAAGAACACTTCTGGTCACGAGTTTTCTGAAAAGGAAGTAATCACCACTGTGGCATGAGAGAATTGGGTTTTTCTGTGTTGAGAATGACTCCTGATTTACAGCAGAAAGCCTGTTTTGATACTCGCCCAGTTCTGCAATTAGGAATCCTTTCATGTTCCTGCTGAGATGTTCATTTTACTCTCTTCTGGTTAGATGCTCAAGGAAAACATAGCCCACAACTGTGGGGCTTGAAAAATATGTTGGTTGTGAAGAATTAATTCATGTTTGTTAAAAAGCTTTCTTTGAGCCTGTCAATCTTCCTGCTGCAAGATAACTTTAATGAAAGAAAGTTTGTGGGTTTTTATGGTTTTTTTCTTACTTTAGCTTTTTTAAACAGTCCTATTTTACAGGAAAATCTAAGAAGACTTTGGAAAGTGCAAGTTACAAGAATGAGGACAGAGATGTTAGATTGAACTATTTGTACTCCCATTGCCATTTAAAAAGCAAAGTCTTATCAATAGCACCATGCAATTTATCTCTTAACTGTGATGTGATCTTTGGCTAATCTTTTGCTCCATCTTGGTAAAACACTGTATGGGACTGTGATAAATACTGGATTCTAAGTTGTATGCTAGAAGTAGTAGGTTCTATGTTTAAGCTACCCTTAAACAATAGCTTTTGAAAACAATTGTATAAGAAGATTGAGTGAAGAGCACACCAAAAAAAACACAGGAAAAAACCCCACCAAAACTGGCCTGGATGCCAGTAAAAAAACAACATAGGCAAATATTAATTTATAATTCATTGTTACTAATTCCAAGAGAATTCAGTGAAGGAATGTCACAGAGGTAAAAAAGAAATAGAAGCAGATACTTTTGACATGCCTGTTTCAACTGTTGCTGAACCTTGCTTGCACAGCATCCAGGCTGTTGTCCCACTGCCACTCTGATTCACCTCTCACTAATTCCCAGTCTTGATGAACAAGAAGAAAAGCTGTACAACTGACCAAGAAATTTGCTGGGTAATTCTTCTTGTTAGCAGCTTACCTCCTCATTTGTCCTATCCTGGTGATCTGATAATTGACCAAAATAAATTGTTTACTCTAGAAGGGAGTGAAAGTGCTTAATTATCCTGAGGTTAATTAATATGTTATGTTCCTGTCCTCATGCTAATACTCTGTTGCTGAGGTGTTTCTGTTGTTTTAAAGAGGATTATTTTTACTGACCTCAGCTGAGGGGGCATCGTTTTTATTGGATCATCAAACAACAGGTACAACAAATACTGCTGAGTTGAAGAGAGGAACAGGAATTTGCGCATAATAGCACATGAGGAGATATGCTGTTAGCAGAAAATTCTTAGTTTTTTATTTTCTTCCCTTATATGTTACTTTTCATTCAAGAAGGTGAGTTTGATACCTGTCCTTTTGCGCATTGCAACTGACAATATTTTGAACTGGTAAGCTCAGAGATTCTCCTTAGTGATGCTTCTCTTGTTGTGGCCTAGAATTGGTGAAGAAGCTGGGAGTTCAGTCCCACAGAGTTAAATAGCCTGATAAATATTTAGCTTGATATCTATTTAGCCACTATATGACAGGGTACATTTATGCAGTGAACTTGTGCTCTGTGCACTTAATCTGCTTCCCTTTTCTGTTGCTTGCTGCTTTGGAAAGCCTCTATCAACATCTCTAAGAGGCAAAATTTGATCAAAAGAGGAGTGCTTTGAACTCGGAACAGAATATGTAAAAATTTCTGTTGGTCTGCCAGGATTTCATTCTGCCAGCTTCACCTGGCTCCCAAGGTTTTGTTGCTTGTTTGTGTAAGGTTTGTATAAATTATAAATATGATTTTATTAATCCAGAGAAGTAAAACTCCCAGCCACAGTCTGTGTGCTATGGCTTTGTGTAATATTCCAGTTATAGGATGTTGAAAATAAAGACTAATTGAAATGGAAATAGATATTATATAAGAAGGTTGCATACAGGAAAAAGGGAGGGAGGCAGATCTGATGCATCTGATAACAGACCTATTACCCATACTAGATGAGGTCTTAATGGCTTTAACCTAGCATTCTGGTGCAGCTAAAGGTTAAGTCTCTACACATGAGGTAATCTCTTATTGGAATGCTCATGAAACAGTTGCCTATTGTTTTGCATATTCTGTCACATTCCCAAATTATGACTTCAGTTTACAAGAGATAATATATGCATTCTTAATCTCAACTTGGATTTATGTACATAGTGTTTTACATCATGTGCATAACTCACATGCAGAACTGACAAACTGTCAGGCAGTCTTGTTTCATTTTGTCTGGACTTTGAGCTCTCTATTCATAAATGCAATGGCTAGCACTAGGGCTGTTGTAAATGGTAAAATGGTAGTGCTCATTATTTTTGGCCTATGATGGACTTAAAACTTGGGGTTTTTTAAGTCCCGATTCAAGCCTTCATCTTTGGCTCCTCTTTCTGTTTTGCTTGTCATGCTGCAAACGAGCAAGTTTCATTTGGCAGTGTGATTTTTCCCTGTTGTTTCACTGTTGGAAATTTCTGTTGTATGCTCTGCATCAAGTTCAAGTTTCTTTGCTAGCCTTTGGGTTGTTCCACTTCTCTTTCATGCTGCTGGTTATGCCTAATACTTCTTATTGTTTTATATCCTACACTACTAACATGTAAATAACATGTTAATAATGTGTTAATAACACGTTTATACATATTCAGGTACTGATACTCATTAACACTTGGCGGGTGAATCTGCTGAATTTGATTTATGCTTCTGATTCCAAGTCCAGTGCATACCTGATAGTTAGAAAAGCAAAACTGGGAGAAATGAGTGTATAATTCCTTGAATTTGTGTTGCACTATTCACTCTCCCATTGGTCTTCCTTTGTGTATGTAGAGTCTGTCATGGAGAGGAGAACCAGGGAAAAGGAGGACAGTGGCAGAAGGCACCATGAATGGGACTGCCAGGGAGAATTCAAAGACCCTAGTATCATCAGAATCTTTCTCTAGATCATCAGTAATGGATTCTGAATAAAAGTGGTCTCAGCAGTCCTGCAGGGGCAGATTTTGTTGACTCTTTCCTCTCTGAAAAGTGATCTCCAAGCTTCTATCTCTTGTTTCACCAGATTTCAGTTAATGAAAGGACAATTCTTCCAATCCATTAATAACTTCAGTTTTCTGGTTAGACTTCGGTGTGAAAACTTGTGAAAGTATTTTACAGGATTTCTGTGTATTTGATTTTGTTTGTCTGTGTGCTCTTTGATACCCTTATAGCCCTCCAGTCAGTGAACAGAGACCATGCTGATCTTTTCCCACCAATCTCTTAATGCCCATTGGTCTTAATATTTGTTATATAGTCTGCCATCTTACTAGGGATGGACATTTTGCTTGCTGGGCTACAATCCCTATGAAGAGCCCTTTTACATATTTTTTTTTTTTTTTTAAGATGGAACTTGCGCTCTGGCATGTTATTTTTAAAAATGTTGATGCACCTTGGCCTGCCATATAACCTAATTTCACATTTGTGTTCCTGCAGAACTGAGGGATGAATGCCAGCTGGTCATGGTGTGCAAGCACATAACTGACACCTTCCAGGTTCATTTAACTCACGGGGCTCCTCTCCCCACACCTTCAGCAGTGAGGGCTGACACAAAGATCTCATGATTCCTACTTCTGTGGACTTACTCATGACTGCTCCTTCCACACCTTTTCTCCATGGAATCCTGCCACTTCTCTAGCTGGCTTCCTGATTTTGAGCACTTTTCAGAACTTTTTCTGTCAGCTTTACCATTCTTTATAAAACTCATTCCTAACGCTTTTTTAGTACTTAAAATTTCCTTTCTAGCTTGTCATATTTTGTGAGTTTTCCTCATTGATTTGCTTATTTTTCAGTGATGTCTCAACACGTAATCACACATTTTCAAAATGAGTGAATATCTAAGCTAACAGAAATGGAGAACTCTTCTAAACTCTGGTGTGTCCAAAGGCTTAAAGCTCAAGTAACTCTCCTGAACTACCAGCAAATATGGTTAGTTTTGAACATCTTCTGGTATGATCCCTGAAAAACTAATCCAACAATTAGGGACATTGCAGCCAGATTGTGACAAGTAGATTCTTTTGGTTGTGATGTGTTTGATACAGATAAGCCAGGGTTTCACAGATCGTCATCTTTCTTTGTTAAGAACACAACATGACAAAGTATTGCTGTTCTTAGTTGGGACCAAATAATATTTGGGTGACTCAGAAAATACCTATTGTTAAATAGTTGTTAGGTGTTGCCCCCATTCCCTTGTTTCATTTCTTCAAGATAAAGTGTACTTATGAAATGAGATGTTTACAGACTTGCTTATTTCTGTTTCTCAAGGGTTATATGAGCTATTCTGTCAAATCCTACTTCTGAAAGCAGAGTAAGTGTTGTTCTTTACACAGCTGTTCAGAAATTTACTTTTAGAAAAGAGGATCTTCAAACTAGCCTTTCATTGCAGCAGAGGGTTGAGTTTTAGCTTGCCCACGTTTCTCTGGAGACATAGTAATGATTTTTCATGTGAGGGAGATAGCTGGGATAAGTGCTAATGCTTTTCCTTCTTGTGAATTTCCTTTGAGGGAGAGTAGGCTTCTCCATCCCTTTGTTTTTTAGTTGTCTGACCCCTGGTGGGGTTTGTTGGTTGGTTGGTTGGTTTGGATTGGATTGGTGTTTTTTTCTTTTACGTCTTGGAGAATTGAGGCTAAATGCTAGAATGGCCTCTCTATTTAGCTGAGGAGACTACTAATAAAAATGTATATCCCAATAACATAACGTGGTCACTGAGAAAGCTGCACTTCTCAGAAGTGCTAGCAGTGCTCTTGGATCAGGATGAAAAATATCTGACTTCTGGCATTTTAATAGCTGTCAGGGAAGAGGTGTTTTTGTAGCTAATGGGGTATCTAGTTTTTAATCTTTAAATTAATAAGATGTATACATATTTGCATGTATCAAGTGAAGTAACTGTACAAATTAAAAAGAAACATTATTGTACTTAAACCACAATTGCATAATAGTGCAGTTAAGTTTTGCAGTAAGAGTTTATGCTTGTCCCAAAGTCTGTATATGACTACAGTTGCTACCATATAGGTCAAGATTAAAGACATATTCTGAAAGAATAGCCAGTTACATCATTTATTCAAAAAGAAAGCACAATGATTTGTTTTTTAGACAAAAGGGAGATAGACAGGAGGTTAGGATTATTACCAAAAACATGGCACTTATATACTGAGAGTAATGCTGACTGCAAATGGGAAATGAATTACATGCTATGAATTCAGTAGGCACTTCACTCAAAACTATGTAGTAATTTTCTATTTTCAGAAATGTTCTTTCAGTTGACACTTTAACCTTTTATATATCATGTGTTATTTTCACTAAAAGAGCTGTCAGATAAAATTATGAGATTTTTCTACCTCAACCTGACTTATCAATCAGAAAATCTGTAAGGTAGGAAAAACCTATGAAAACATTTACTCTTGGGAGAAATTATTCCTCATTCTTGTTGGAATGGCCAATAGAAATCAAAGCAAAAAATTGTTTCTCTGAGGAGACATCAGCCAGTGACATACACTCGCAGCTGAGAAAGCCAGTTGTGTCCTGGGCTGCATCCAAAGCAGTGTGGGCAGCAGGGCGAGGAGGGGATTCTGCTCATTCACTCTTGTGGAACCCTTCCTGCAGTGCTGTGTCCAGCCCTATGGCCAGGACCTCAAAAAGGACATGGACCTGTTGAAGCAGGTCCAGAGGAGGCCACAGAGATGCTCAGAGGGCTGGAGCACCTCTCTTAAAAGGAAAGTCTGAGAGGATTGAGGTTGTTCAACCTGGAGAAGAGAAGGACCAGAAGAGACCTCGTAGCGCCTTCCAGTACTGAAGGGGCTACAAGAGATTTGGAGAGGGACTTCTTACAAGGGCATGTAGTGACCAGACAAAGGAGATCACGTTTAAACTGAAAGAGGGAAGATTTAGACTGGGCTTAAACTGAAAAGAGGGTAGTTTTAGGTTAGGTATGAGGAAGAAATTTTTCAGTGTGAAGGTGGTGAGGCGCTGAAACAGGTTGCCTAGAAAAAGGGTGGGTGCCCCATCCTTGGAAGTCTTCAGAGCCAGTTTGGACAGGGCTCTGAGCAATCTGGTTTAGTTTCAGCCGTCCTTGCCCATGGCAGGGGTCTTGGAACAAGAGGATCTCTAACATCCCTTCCAATCCAAACCATTCTGCAGTTCGGTGAAAACAGCACTAGAGAAATTTGTTCAGCTCTTCAGACACAAGTCATTTAACATAACTATAGAAACAACTTCCTGGACAACATTTCCAATTACTTTTGTTTTATTATGGAACAGCGGCCTCTTGCAATTTTTTAATTTTTTTTTTTATTCCTGCAGCAGTGCTGTGATCCAGAAGTGATTTTTTTTTTTTTTTAAATACAGTCATACATCTGGAATGAAACTTTAAAACATTCTGGAAAAAAGATACATCTGCATGAAATCTGTGGTGAAGGAAGGAAGGGAGGCTAGGGAATTTAAATTCACAGCTGCCTTCCTGGATCTACATAATCCAGATACAAATTTTTTAGTACAGTAGGAAATACCTTGTTTGCAATACCATGTACCATGCTGTGGTCAGAAGCATTTTTTAAGAGTATGGTCAGGCTTTTGAACCATTATACTTAATTACAGCTGAGACATTAGAGTATGTTACAAAAACTTCTGATAGCTTATTTAAGATTTTAAATCTGAAACAGAATATTGTTTTAACATCTGAATTTGTAAGACTTACAGGTTTAACAATAGAGATGAGATGAGCAATAGTTTCTCTACTTAATTTTTTAAATAAGTTTGTACAACTTGATCCTGATGCATCTTGTAGCTTACAGAAGGTATTCTGGTAGGTATTCTTTTATATTGACTGTGTGATTTCACTGGTGAGTGATGAGATCTGCTGCTTCCTGTACCCTTTTAAAAAATGGCCATGAAAGCTGATCCTGACCAAAACTGTTGTCACACAATACATGTAGCTGCAGCAGTGGAAATACAATAAGGTTGAGGTATCCTCATGGTTGAGCGATGTGACAGTAAAGGTTTATTTCTGAGATGTCCTGGTCTTCCATTTTAGCCATGTTTTATCTTTTGCTTTGGGCAGATCAGATGTGAGACAGCTGTGATATGGAAAGTTGGCTACCCCAAATTCATGTGGTGCTCTAAGTTAAAGTACTTTTGATTCACAGCATTACAAAAGTCTAAGTTGAAGACAGGTGTCATTAATTTAATTAATGAAAAGCTGTCCTGTGGAGAGATGGAGTGTATTTCTTCAGTGAACAGGCACACTCAGGATTTTACTTCTTGGGTGAACTATTTTGTTCCTGTAAATCTTTTTTCCTGCTTCAGTATGTGAGGAAAAATATTGTCTTCTGTGCTTCACTTAATTTCTTTTTTTCTTGCCTTCCCCTCCATCAAATTTGTAGCACATTGAATCTCTTGCTGCAAGGACTGTGGCAGTTGCTACAAGGGTTAGGGAGAGCTCTCCTTTCTGAAATAGGAATACATTCTAGAGGTGTGGTTTGGTTCCCATCTGCACTGGTGATGGGCAGCAACTGCAGAGGCAGGGAAATGGGCAAAGTGCAACTGTGTCTGCAGCAGGAATGTTACACCCTGCTCCCTGGATGCCCTTGCTCATGTGCTGTCATCTCCTTGTTTTGCTACCCATGAGGATTTTGTTTGGTGTATGTGTCTCCCTCTGGAGCATGATACCTTTCTTAGGATTGCTTAAAATGGTGTAAAACAAACCTGCTGTTGCAGGGATCTGGGCACAAGGGAGCTTGTCCTCTGCCTTCCCCGTTGGATTTCTGTGGCTGACTGCAGTGGCAGCTTTTGCCCATTGCCAAAAGATTGCAGCTCAAAAGGTGATGGAAATGCTTTGCAACCTCAATCCAGAGAGGTCCACGGTGTCACTTTTGTCTTTGAGGTTATTATGAATGGATTGGCCTCTGATCTAAGCAGTTTTTCTGATCAGTTTTTCTGATCATTTCTGTATTGCAGCCTGTAGATTATTTACATTAAAAACAGACTCAAAAGAATAAGATGTTATTTAAGAACAATTGGATGGATTCTTGGTCTTAAAAGAAGTAAGCAAGCCAAATAGCCTTACAGTGATCTATTTTTGTATCAGTGATAAAGTGTTCACAGTAGAGTGTGGGGTTTTTTTTTGTTGTTATTTTATTATTCTTTTTTTTATTAGTATTACCATAGTTGTAAAATTATTGCCACTTCCTGAGCAGGAGGGGAGCAGCATAATAGCTCATACATTCTTTTTTTTTTTTTTGTTTATTTGTTTCTGATGCATATGACTGAATTAAGTTTTATGTAGATTGGAAGAGGAAAAAGGCATACCAACTTGCCAGGAAAAAAAGCCCCAAAAATTGAAGATTATTGCAGGCAAAAGAATCAAGACATTCCAAGATGAAAATCTCCAATTTCTTTATAAAACCAGTGTTGCTTTTATACTATCACAGTGGCACACATATTGAGGGGCTTCACTGATGCCACTTTCAGAGGGTGATCAAAAAATAACTCATTTAAAACACTTACTCAGGTGGACCCTGAATCCCTGCTGAGGCTTATTGGTAATGACCAGTGGGGCAACAGGGATAGAAACATGATCTGTGCTGAGTAAATCACATCTAAGAGCATGAGATTAAATTAGCTTTATGCTGAAGTGATGTGTGCTTTTTCTTTTCTTTGCATTTGTTTTTTTTTTTTTTTCTTAATTCCTAAGTAAGGCCTCTGTCAGCACAAATACAGTGTTAGCCCAAGAGCTGAGTGAAATGCATTGGTAGGGGGTTCCTGAGAGATTTCCCCTGGCAATGCTAGGGCGGCTTCTGAGTTAAGGGTGTTAATACATTTGGGTCAGTTCTTACGGCTTTTTTGGAAACTTACCCTGTATTTACAGTGTATGCATGTAAAATGCCCTTCTTGCATGATCAGAGGAGAGAGAGCTTTTTACAAACATCTGTCTAGAGGTACTGGAGATTATCCTGTAAATTGGGAAGCTGGACACCTAAGCACAACTTCTAACAGGCCAAAGGACTCTGAAAAACCAACAGCATTGTGTAGTAGCTCTTTGGGGGTTGTTGTTGCGGTTTTTCACAGGTGATATTATAAAGGGAACAAGTTGAATATGGCATCTTATTGGTCTTACTTGTCAAAATTAATTTGTATTTATGCAAATTGCTGTCTGTTACAATTTGAAGAATGTCCAAGAATTGAAAAACTCTGTGAAGGTTACCGTAAGATTCTTGACTGATTTTGCTGATTTTCTTCACGGCCAGATACTGTTACTAGCTAGTTGTTATGTTTTTTTGAATTAAAATTGGTTAAAACATTTTTTGGAAACTGGTGATGCAGCTGTAGTGATTTTTCTCTCTCACTGTTCATTAGAACAAGCTTTATGTCTAATTGAATTAAGTATCTAATGGATGTAGAAATAGTTTTCCTTTTCTTCTAAAAGATATGTATTATTAAAAGTGTGAAGATGTTAAAAAATGAATACTTAAAATTAAGAAATACAAATTCAATGCATCTTGATACCAAACAGAAGAGTGTGGGATTTCTCTAATTTCAGATTCATATGCTGCAATAGTTTGGGCCATAGGTTTTTTAAGAGATAAGAGGATAACACTTGATTGAAAAATTGCTGGTGGTGAACAGAATAAGACAATCTTTGGAAATAGTTGCAGTAAAAAAACTTCAGTTGATTTATCTTAATCTAAAAGTATAATTTTTATCTTCTAGATTGAAGAGTTTCCACTTTATTTTGCTGTATATATGTGGGTTTATATATACATGGGTATTCACACAGTGTAAGATTCTTTTATTCTAAATTTGACATTAGTAAGACCAATAGATCCCAAGACATTATTTCCAAATAAGGTCCTTGGGGCCATAAACAGGCAGCATGGAAGATTGCACACAGGTGCTTTTACAGAAATATAACAAATGGGGCCTTAATGGAGAGAGGGGAAAGCTAACAAAAGAGAGCAAATTTGTTCCCATAGGTTGTCAGAGGAACCTGCCTTTCTCAGTGGACTGGAGGTTTTAGGCAGTTATGTTAAACATGTTTCCCTGTCTTGCTCTGACTTACCCTGTCTCCATGCTCTGTTTTCTAGTGTATCACATAGAATGAGATACCAGGGTACATAATAAGCTGTGGATGGGTTTCCAGCTGATATAATTGTGTTGTAGAGGCACTGCTCTGCTTGCCTGTCTCTTTTTGTGAAGTTTTATTATTCTGGTACGCATCTCCTAAGCAGCCTTGAGAGAAGTGCTGCAGTTGTTTATAAAACCAATGAGTTTACAATGTTTGGAAGGCTTCAGGAGTGTAGAGTGGAGAGGAAAAAGGATGCCCTGTAGCATTTAATGTGACTTGGTGAGCAGCCTGTCAATTAAGATACTTGGAAAAAAATCAATTTAGAATGACCAGCAAGTCACAGAAAAAATAAAGCACGCCTCAAGGTTTAAACCTTTGGTGCGTGTTTTACCCAGCTGTGCTCTCTAGTCAATGTTCAGAAATTTGTCTTCTAATGTAGCAGAATAATTCTGTAGTAAAAAATCAAAGTATATTGCTTGGGTACACTCAACACTTTTGCAATCACAGCAGTTACATCAGTTGTTTCTCTTAGGAAATACTTCATCTACACTGGCATCCTAGGGTATTTTTTCGTGGCTCTTTTGGAGGTACTCCTTCCTCAGTGGATGCCACACAGAAGTCACAGTGCATTTTTTGGCCTTGAGCTGCTGCCCTCATTTTTCATGGAAGAGAGAAATCACGGTATTGAGTAAGCCAAGTGTTTAGATGTTACACAGAGCTCTGTTCAAATGGAGGTGCCTGGACATAGCCACTGTCCAGACAGAGATTGAGATAAATTGGAACACTCCACAGTACATGCATTCATTTTCATGCTTCTTGTTCTAAATTGTTGTTTTGCTATGAGGATTTTTGACTACAGAAGTTAATGGTTTATAAGAGATGCACTTGATGTGTAATTTCTAACATAGAAAAGAAAGTTTTATTTGTGATTAAGGTATTTTGAAAAGTGAGGTTGCTGTAGTCCATAGATTATCAGTGTTTTAGTCTTTGAAGATTCAGGGTGTAGGCAATGCTTCGAGTAATCTGTGGATCCTGCAATACTTCTTTGAAAGTATTAGTTCTCAACACTTATAAGCTATTCCTCTCTTCAATCCTGTATAATAGAAGTGTATCAAAAATTCAGTAACTTTTCTTTTACTTCAGTGTTTGATCAATCAGTTGCCTAATTTCAATGTAAATAAAAATGAGGAATTTAAAAACAAATAAATTCAGTCATAGTGAAACATTTGTTATTATTAATTTGGTGAGGTAAGTTTTGGGTTTTTTAAACGACTTGCATCATATGGAGTAGTCTGAAACATTCCGAAAGGATAAATTATAATATCAGAGTACATGGGCCTTACAGAAAATTTTAAATTCTGAAAATTTCTCAGAAATGGAAACAAATCTCCTAGTTCTGAACACAGGGATCAATTATATCTTGATAATTTTTTGTTCAGAATTAACAGGGATTTTTTTTTTGTTTGTTGTCTGTTATTTTTTCAGGCTGATCCAAAAGAGTTGATTCAGATGGTCACAAAGCATGTTACTCAGTATGCCCAGGCAGACTGGCCTGAAGAAATCACCAGTTTGATAAATCAGCTGCATTACTACAATGAACGACTGCTGGACTTCACTCAGGCTCAGACTCTGCAAGGACTTGGCAAAGGAGTGGACGTGCAGAGATTTACAGCAGATGCACAGTACAAGAGAGAAACAATACTAGGATTGGCAGAGTAAGTAAAATGTGTGTTAGGGTTGCTTTCTCTGTTTCAGAATAGAATAGCTTTAAGCTTTAAATTAGGAGAATAAATTGAAAGTAGTGCTGACCTTTAGAGAGATAATTTACTTTTAAGATTTATGCTATAATGCTGCTACTGTTGGAGCTTTTTCTGTGTAACTACTCTACTTAAATGAAATGTTGCTCAAATAAATGGATTTATAATTGAATCTATAACTCTTCATTTACTAACTGCTAATATTAAAGTTAATCAGGGATTAATGAAAGCAGAGCATAGGTGAAGGTTTGGTCTCTTCCTTTCATCTCCTGTAAACCTGCCCTAGCAATCTATTAGGGTATGCCCATGCATCAAAGTTTGGAATGAACTATAGTTGGAAAAAAAAAAAAAAACAAAGTTGTTATACTCTATTTTATTCTTAATAATTTAGTTAGAACTGCTGTATATCACTGTATTTTTCCCTCTAGTAATTTGGAAGTACTTCATCACATATGTTCTGATATTTAGCATGCTTTTATCTCACCTTTCAGAAATCCAGAATAGAAAAAAAGAAAGATTTAGGATAGTACTTTTCATATTAGAAATACCTTTAATTAATATCTGCATGCAGGTACTTCAAGCTGTAAACAAGTCATGAATATAACTTATATTTTAGGGACAGTCACAGCTGACTAGTTGACAGACTGCCAGAGGAAGAGTTGTCTGCAATAAGAAGCTTTAAATATAATCTCAGATTTTCAGCTGATGTCTGCCTAAAGCTTTTGAAGAGCATATTTAAATATTTTCAGTTTTCCACATGCGTAGCTACTCATAGCTACAGTTCCAATATAAATTTGCTACTAAATGGAATTGATATACCAAATAAGAGTGGTTGTATATGGTCAGGTTTTGGACACTAAGCTGATGCTTTATATCTGTGAAATCTGTACCTGCACAGATTTTGTCACTGCATTCATAAAAACAGCTTTTAATCATCTTTTAATGTTTCCATTGGAATTGCCTGCTGTATATATAATTTTACTAAGCTCATCTGTCTAGTGTGTCAGCAGGTTACATCTAGATGATCTAGATGGCTACCTACAGTCCAAGTAGTCTTCTCTTATTACAGATGCTTACTTTGATTACAGCAGGGTTGCTTCTATTGTCACCCAAGAGTTAGTAGAAACTGTCTCTTATAAAATAAAGTAAATATGAAGAGAAAGTTCCTTACAGTAAGTAGAGGTAAAAACACAATATGAAAGAGTTAGAACAAGTAAGGCTTCTTAGTAAGTGATGAGAGTGGTGCTTCCAGATTGGGCAGTTGCAAAGATCCAGTTAATTACTTGTTCAGCTTGCAGTTTCCTTGCTTTAATCTTCTCAGTGGAGTCTTAATCTGCATTTTCTAATGGAAAAGGTGCACAAATTCAATGTAATTGTGTAGCATATTTGTTCTTATTTTTTAATTAAGTGCCTCATGTTTTTTAATCTTTTATGAAGTGCTGTTTGAAGGAGCAACACCTGGAAAAGATTGCATCTTATTTACAAAAGAGCTTTGTACTAGAAGGAGCAATTTGCTAAAACTAGCTAACCAGTAGTTGTCTGTTTTATCTTCTGTATTTGGAGGCTGTTGTTTATTGAGTTTGCACCACTCTTGGGGAAGCAACAACAAAATGCATCCAAAGTGTGCCTGTGCTCACCTTCAGTGAGGATTCCTTTGGCAGTCCTTGGGCTCAGACCAACAGTCTGGGCTGGGCATGAAAAGGGGTGTGTAAAAGAAAGTTAAAAGATTCTTTGCAAGGTAATGGACATTTTCTTCAGCTTTTCATTGTGCAGCAGCTGCTTGCTTTTGTCATTACCTTGACAATGAATAAATTGCTTGTACTGTTCTTCAGTTATATGGTATAATTTCCCTAAACCACCACTGCCTTAGGCTGCTGCTGCATGCCACTCTTAGGAAGGGAGGATTGTGGTATAGCTTATAAAGTTCCAGGAGGAAAGGATCCCACTAGTTGCAGGAGCCACTCCTGATTTGTATGATTGATTGACTGAATTATTTTGCAACTAAAGCATTCATACCATCTTCCTCCTCCACTGAATCACAGAATGGCTGAGCTTGGAAGGGGCCTCTTGCTCAACCTCCCTGCTCAGGCAGAGCCTCCACAAGGATTCACATTAAACACATTTTAAAGTTGTTCATTACAGGCCTGTGAGAAAGTCATTTCACACAGATCGCGTTTTTCTTGGAATTATCCTGAAGAGAAAATACCCAACCCAACCAAACTGAAACCAAAACCCAAAAATCCCAGGATTAGCCTTAACAGTATTGCTTCTATGCCAGCCTAGAAACAAGAACCATTCCTCTCGATTTGAACCATACTATACTGGATTAGTAAAGATAAGTATGAAGGTAACTTTAGGCTGTAATATTTTCCCATAGTCTCCATCTATTGTTTTGTCAAAGGGTTTATGTACTAACAGAAAAATAGTTTTTAATATTTTAGGACAGAGTGAGCTGGACATCTTCACACCTTTTAGTCTACAAATACTAGGAGTGGTTTTGTCTGTGAACTACTAGGAAGAGCTTTGAGAATTTAAATACCAGTTGTGCTAAAACACCATAGGTGCTGCAACTAAATCAAATAAATGCTAACTGTGACAAGTTACATCCTTCATCACTTTGTATGTAATTGAAATGGAATGAAAACAGATTTTTGCTTTAGCACAGGGTTGATTAGAAATTGCCATTGAGAGCCAGTGTTTGTGGAGTAGGTTCCTGTCTTTGAAATATCGTTGTAGTTTTTTTTCTTCTATTTTTTTTTCCCCAAATGGGGAACCAAATATAAGTAAATGCAGAAAGACACACTTAATCTATTTTTATTTGAAAAATTCTGTATGTTCTTGTTTTATGAAAAACACATAGTGAGTTTTCTAACCTAAGTATTTTTTTTCATATTGCATCTCATAGGGCTTAACATAACTTTTCATTATTTTCTGTCATGTCACTCCTCTACCAGGACACTTGAAGAAAATGTCTATAAAATTGCTATTTCTTTGGCTCAGCGATACAGTGTTCCACTTTGGGAAGTTTACATGACCCACCTGGAATTTTTGTTCACTGACAGTGGGTAAGTTGTCTCCTCTGCAAATGCACATGCAATTCTGTTACACAGAAATAAATGCTAATGTATGACAGAATTGAATTATATTGGGGGTGGAGTTTGGGTTGTGTGTTCATTTGTCTTGTGTTGGGATAGTATGGGAATTTTTGTCTTTTCCACTTAATGCTTCTGCAGCCAGCTGTGAGAACTGCTGTTGCAGGCAAGGTTAAAAGTCCATGTGTGTCTTACTGTTTTTCAGAGTATTCCAGGACTTTGTTTCAGTGTTGAAGTTTTCACAACTTGGAATATTTAGTTCTCTCTTCCTATAGCAACTTATCGTGTAGTTACTCTTACAGTCCCTGTAATGTATCCTGAAACCTGATAGTTTCTCTTGTCTTTTTTTTTTTTTTGCTCTTTATTGACCTCTATTCTACATAATAGAGGAAATATCCCTATTCACATTGTGCATCTGTTAGATCAGTTTCATTTTTTGATAGAAGCAGGCTTTTTCTTTTAGCTATGTTTTACTGAAACTGTTCTAGCCTAAAAGATTATGGCAGAACAAACCTGGCACTGCTGTGGCATAAGAGGAGGGGCGCTTATAATCTCTATTCCACAGTGGCTTCAGGGCCTTTATTTTAAAATTTATTTATTTATTTTAACCTCTTACATCATGTCAGGCATTTTTTGCCTACTGAAAGAGGAATAAACCCATTTGATGAAAGACCAAGCTACTTGCCCGAATAGCACATGCAGATGACAGTGATGTAGAACTCCCTGTGTAATGCAGCAGCTCTTACCTACTGTTCTGTCAGATCTGATCAAATTATTTTGGTTTGTTTCAAGTGTTACATTATTAAAGCACCTGTAGCTTGCAGCAGTGTTGGAAGGTCTCTTAACATTAACTATTAATTAAAAAGCACTGAAACATTTTATAAAATATAAGGGATAAAAAACAAAGCTTGGTGAATTGTCTGGAGAAAATGAAATAATGTTCTGAAATTTTCTTCACTTCCTCCAGAAAACAGAGAAGTCATATTCTATAAATTTTGATGCTGCTAAATTATTTACTGCTTTAAACAAAACAGACAGTCAGGATGTAAACATGGCAACACTGGGCTGAGTGTGAAAGAGCCAGCTGCCTTTTCTGAGACTCAAATATTACCTAAGGTGTTTTGCAACAGTTTTCAATTGTTTTCTTTGTTCTTGTCCTCCTTGAGTTAGTATTCATAGAATTCTGAAATCACAGAAGAACAAAGTAACCATATTTTCTCTAGTGAAATTCAAAGAAAGTTGATATATAATAGCATAATATGCCGCTGAGCATATTTTTGTATCATAACCTCATTTGAAAATTGATTGACATCAAATGACCATTACAGTATATTTGAGTCTTGGGATTATGGCATTAATAATAGATATTTCATTATGCATTCATTCTGAACTGAAATTAAGTTTATTCTAAGACTTAATCTCTTTAACCAAATATGCAGTATTTCTGTAAGCCACTTTTCATAGGGAGAAGCTCAAAAGAGCTTCGTAGTTTGAATTAACATAGTTTGTATTAACTATTTTTTATGATTACTTGGTGACAAATAATTATGACTTTTTTTGTGGAATATGAATCTGAAAAATGTTCAGAATGACATTTTGTAAAAATTAAGAGGAAATTTAGTTATTTCTTTTGAGGAATCTGATCACATTTGATAATCAAAACTCTGTAAAATGCAATTTATGATTTCAGCCATGAGAACTTTTGTCTATCACAGAACATCTTGTTCCAGAATCTGAACAACACTATAAACTCTTCCTATCTGCAATCAGCCCTGCCCTAAAAACACTGCAAACATCTGCCAATCCTGTTCTTATAATTTAATGCAGAACTAGCTTTTAATTTAAACTTTGGATATGAACACAAAAAAGTAGTCATTTCGCAGTCGTGAAATACATCAGGTTCAAGTGTGCTTTCCCCAATATGAAGAGTGAATGGTACTTTATTTCTATTAATATCATACTTGTTTTCATTATTATTGTAGAAAAATTAACAGATAAGAAGAATCTGTAGAATTAAAAGAATGCTTGCAATGTTAACCATCTTGGGGTAGGTCACAGATGTAAAAATAACTAAAAAATATCTTATTCTCCCTAAGAAATCATTTAATTTTTAAACTGAGAAGGTTGTATTTGTGGTGTTTGCTGTAACAAAATCATCTCTAAGAATAAAACAGAGACGTTTTACTCGGGTATTAAACAGAAACACTCACTTACAGCATGTGTATTTGAGGAGGGAAATTATGAAATTCTAATTTAATCAGTTTTGACGTAGAGGAAAATCAAACGGTATAAGAAGACATCAGATTTCCAAATTAAATGTACTATCTAATGTGCCATGTGATTGGACTCTGGGGGGACTCGAGGTAGGAATCATCTGCAGGTTACTTCTTTCCTCAGATTTAGTTAAAACTTTGAGTTGAGAAAGATAAACTTAAGATGATAAGCACCCATTTTTCTCCCAGCTGAGGGGAAAAAAGAGTGATTATCTTTTATGTAGTCAGCTGGAGGTATCTGAATTCATACTGTGAAAGAGCTAATGTATTCTTTTCAAAAGAGTCAGGAAAGAATTTCCTGAAGCAGTGAGACTGACTGAGGTCAATCCAAGGCTTACTGATATTTTCATAAGCTTTCGTGGATGACAATTTGAGAAGCAACTTGTTAAACTGTCAAAGTCTTGGTAAACTGTCCTAAGCATAAATAATAGTGCCAAATAGATTAATTGCTGGAAAAGAGCCAATTTTCAGTGATAATATCTCTCAAGATGTGCACAGGTACTTATCAACTACAGAACAGAATGTAATGGATTGGGAAAGCTTCTAACTGGGCAATAGAATCTTTGATCATAATTCAGCCACAAGTGGCTGGTTAGTTTGTTTAATAAATGTCTTCCTTTACACATATCCTGGGTGTATGTTTTTCCATTTACATATAGCTGTTCTCACAGATGTGAAGTCCTGCTTTGAATTCCACTTCAGTATTCATAACCCTTGATCTGCATGTCCAAGGTAACAGGATCAGGAAATACAGGAGTTGCTTAGCTTTTGTTTATAGAGTGTACAATTATCTAAATGTTTGTGAGTGAGACCCTAAAGAGAGGGAAGGATTGTCCTGTCTCCCAGGTGTGCAGCTGTAAGAGTCTTTCATGGCACATCCAGGCCTTTAAGCAAAAGTTATTTCTAAACACAGGTTATCGACGCTGGAAATAGAACAAAGAGCACAAAGTCTTGGTCTGTTTGAGACTTTGAAAACCAGTCCTGAAACCTTTCATGAGCACATGACTAAATATGTTTACCCAAGTATTGAAGGCCAAGATCACCAGCGCTTGCTTTACTATTTTACACTCCTGGAAAACTATGGCTGCTCAGAAGTGGTGAACCATGCTCTTAAACCTGAAACTCACATCCGACTCCTGAAAAAGTTCAAAGCAGTTGCACCAGGTAAGAGAGTACCTGTTTGTTTTCTTCATAACTGTATTTATTACTTTATTATGTAAGTATTGGCATGATTATGCTCAGCTAGTTTGTCTTCCTGATAATTTTCTTTTCTGTGAGCAAAGGAGATGAATACAATTAATGTAGTCACAAGTTCTTTCTCTTTGTTTTTCTGGAAATTTATTTGATCACAGCAAGAAAAAACAAGAGCAGGTTTCTGTTAGTGATGCAACTTAAAATTATTTGTGATATTTCGTAGTGAAATTTTAAATGAAAAATATCAAGTTCCTAGAGTATAATTTTTAACACTACAAATTTAACATGAATATTCTAAAAGGGTATAAGAAAGTTTACCTTTCAAGAGTCTGAATTGCAGAATATATTAGGGACTTTATGCATTTTGTGTTTGTTTGTCTGAAAGAGGATAATTTTTTGTTATGTTTTACCCTTGATGTTACCTTTTCCTTTCCCAGAATTACAGCATTCTTTGTAGCCCTACATTTTCATACAATTACTGTAAAATACGCTGCTGCTAAGCATTCTGAAACTTGAAATACTACTTTCAATTTGCTTGTTAGTTGGATGCTGTCTTGAATTTTAGTTGTACAACTCCCAAATCCAGTTTCAGAATGAAAAATACACACTGTATGGCATTACCTCCTGTGAGGATGAATTAATTGATCAATATTGGAACCTAATTGGACACTAACTGTGCTGCAGAGTTTGAAGAGACGTTGCATATGAATTCATGTATTGCAGGAAGAATAAAGTCACTAATTTTTTTGGAGAAGAGGGATAACCCTCAGTTCTTATTGATGTTATTCAACAATCGAGTTCTTTGATGCTTGCCAAAGAAAATTCTGCCATGAAATTGTTTGCCTTCAAAGCTATTTATTTAAAAAAAAAAAAAAAGTCCTTGGAGCATAGGTCAGACATAAATTAGTTTCTGTGGTAAAAATTTAAATCATTGTACTACGCGCTTAATCAAAATTCTCAGTGTTCAGCATAGTTTAGAGATAGGAGTCAAGGAACAGCAGCTAAGTGTTTATAGAGGTTGCAGGCCCAAAGTAGATGAATAAGAACATGGCAATAGAAGTCAGTTACTTTAGAAATTATATGCTAAGAAAATAAAATAGTATCATTTCTAGAAATACTTCTGTTGTTGGTAAACTAATTGCAAGGATGTTCTTCCTCTGGGAAGCAGAGTAGTAACATGATTCTTGATTATATAAATATTGATGTAAATGGATCTACATGTCTTATCTCTAGCTGACCTTATTTAGTTTACTTGTAGTTAGTGCCTTGAAATTTTTCCTAAGTGGTTAGTACCAGTTTTTACATGATCAGAATACATATTTTAAATTAATGAAGACTTATGCCTTGACTTGCATGAGGTTTTCTGGGATTTACATTTAAGTTCTAGCATGATTCCTTATACTATATATATGCTCTTGCTGCTTTGAGAATCTGCTTTTTTTGGGTTGTGTCGTAGAATTACAGAATGATTGGGGTTGGAAGGGACCTTAGAGATCAGTCAGTTCCAAATCCCCTGCCATGGACAGGGGATCCTTCCACTAGACCAGGTTGCTCAGTGCCCCACCCAGCCTGGCCTTGAACACTTCCAGGGTGGAGCATCCACAGCTTCTCTGGGCAGCCTGTTCCAGTGACTCGCCACCCTCACAGTGAAGGATCTCTTCCATGTATCTAATCTGAATCTACCCTCTTTCAGTTTGAACCCATCCCCCCTTGTTGGAGCCATATATTATCCAACATACGTTAACATATGTTAAAATATGTTCCATGGATTGAGAAATTTCGCATGCACCAGGACATCAAAAATATTTCTGTCAGTATTTATGTTTGTAAAAGGGGATGGGCTAGAATCTTTAGTTCTGGAGATGCTAGTGTATTCATTATTTCACATGTAATTGTGGAATGTGGGTAGATTTAATTATGAATAACTTTTACCTCTTTCTCCTTCTGTCACTAGGTCTTAATTACAAAAAACTAACAGATGAAAATGAAAACCCTCTGGAAACATTGGAACCCATCCTTACAAGTCAAAATATCTTATCTATTTCCAAACTGGCTCCCAAAATTCCTAAAAAAGATGGCAGCATGCTGTCACCAAGTTCTGTTTATGCTGTGTGGTTGCAAAAACTTTTTTGGAATGGTGATCACCATCTCATTAAAAAAATACCAGAAACCATGGATGAGTGGCTACATGCATATGATATGTGTTCCAAATACTTTGATAGACTTGATCCAGATGATATTGCTACTTTCATTGATGAAATTACTTTTTCTCCCAAAGCTGTCACAAAGGTAAGGAGATATTTTTAAAGAATTTTATTCCTCAGGTGAAGCACATAGTATATGAGTTCAATATAGTATCAAGAAGAAAGTCCCAGGAGATGTTACAGTTTTCATTTTGCAGTATTTAAAGATAAATTTGTAAACCTCGCTCTGCCTACCTTTTCTTTTTATGACAGCCAGTATTAAAAGAAGGGATTTTTATTCACTTAGGGGAGTTAGATCTGTGGATGTGAGAGTTTTGATGGAACCCAAAAGTCCCTGTGTGCTCATTCAACTGAGAATAAGATATTGTATATTTCATAGAGCCATTGAGTGGTTTGGGTTGGAAGAGACCTTAAAGACCATCAAGTTCCAACCTCCCTGCTGTGGAGGATTTCTCATTTCATCTAGTTCCAACCTCCCTGCTGTGGAGGATTTCTCATTTCATCCATCTATCTATCTATCTATCTATCTATGTAATCTATCTAATGTATCTAATATAAACCTGCCCTCTTTCAGTAAAGGCTTCCCCCTTGTTCCATCACTACAGGCCCTTTGGAAAGCTCTCCTGCAGCCTCGTTTAGCTGTGGAGGGCTGTTCTAAAGTCTTCCCAGAGGCTTTTCCTCTCCTTACTGAACAGCCCAACTTCTCAGCCTGTCTTCACAGGAGAGTTGTTCCATCCCTCTGCACATCTTTGTGGCCTCCTCTGGGCTCAGTCAGTCCTACTGTCCCTGTCTTTGACATAGATGTTAAACAGTGCCAGTCCTAATACCAACCCCTGAAGACTGACACTTGGCAGTGCTCTCCATTTGGACATTGAATCCTTAATGCAACTCCTTGTATGCAGCCAACCAAGTCAATTCTTTATCCACCAAGTGGTCCACCTGTCATAGCCATCTCTCCAGGTTGTGTGTCATGCCAAACAGTGTCAGATGCTTTGCACCAGTCCAGGTAAAGGACACCAGTTGCAGCGCCGTTCTGTAACCCTGTCAGAGAAGACCACCAGATTTGTCAGACACGATATGCCCTTACTGAAGCTGTGTTGGCTGTCACCAGCCACCTCTGCTTTTCTGTGCCTTACCGTAGTTTCCAGGAGGATCTGCACCACGATCTTGCCAGTCACCAAGATGAAACTAACCAGCCTGCAGTTCCCTAGGTCATCCTTTTTTAAAAATGAGGACTATTATTTCCCTTTCTGCAGTCAGTGGGAATTTCTCCAGACTGCCACAACTTCTCAAATGGATAGACAGTGGCCTAGCAAACTCGTGTGCCAACTCCCTCAGAACCCACAGAACCCATAAGGACCCAGGACTTGTGCACCTTCAGGTTCCTTAGATAGTCTTGAGCATGAGCTTTTTCTGCAGGGGGTTATTCTTCACTCTGCCAGTCCCTTCATTTGCTTTTTGCAACTTGGGTAGCATGGCTGAAGCACTTGGTGGTGAAGACTGATGCAAAACTGTTATTGAATGACTCTCTTTTCTCCATGTCTCAGGTAACCCCACTTCTTATTTCCTTCCAGAGAGGACCCACATTTTCCCTAGTCTTTCTTCTCTCACCAGTATACCTACAGAAGCTTTTCTTGTAGCTCTTGGTGTTCCTGGCAAGATTTAGTTTGAACAGTGCTTTAGCTTTCCTGACCTGGTTGCTGGCTGCTGGGACAGTTCCTGTTCTTGTTTCCACCCTCTGTAGGCTTTCTTTTTGGTGTTTTAAGTTTTTCCAAGAGCTCCTTGTGAATCTCTGCAGGCGTCCTAGCATTTTTAAAAGCCTGACTACTTCTTTGGGATACGTTGTTCCTGCGCTTGAAAGAGGTTATCCTTCAATATCAGCCAGCCTTTTTGGGTCCCTCTTTGCTTTATCCCATGCCAAATCCATGAAGTCTAGAGCAGTGAACTTTCTGTGCACCCTCCTCATTGCAGTAAGGATCTTCATGGCTACTGCAGCCCAGGCTGATCTTGATTGTCACATTCCCCTCCAGTCCTTCTTTGTTGGTGAAAGCAAGTTCCAGCATAGCACCTCTGCTGTTTGGTTCCTGTATGACTTGGAGAAGGACCTTGTCATCAGTGCATTACAGGAGCCTCCTGGGTTGTCTGTGCCCTGTTACATTCTCAGTCCACCAGACACTGGTGTGGTTGTATTTATTTACTTGTGCTCATCCTAAAATACATTGTGCCACAGGCTTGTGCTTAGTACCAGGCTTTTGCATTCAGAATAAGATGTTCCACAGAGAAAGTATTCTGGCCCAATGCATGTGGTTTCTAAGCACTGTAATAATGTAAATTATAAACTGTTGTAATCTCATCTGGCTGAAAGCCTGGTTTTGAAAGAATGCACTTTCATGTGTGTAACAGATATTACCAGATGTGGAGTTTCTTTTTGCCCAGTGAAACCTACTTTCAAGGATATTTCTAGCATGAAGTTTTACCCATGCTTTCTTATATATCTTTACTGTGAAGCACAAAAGAGAAATGAGATTTCTTAGATTTTACCTTATTAGAAGATCTAGACATGTCTTCACTAACTTTATCTGAAAGGAAAAGCCAGTAAAGTGTCCAGGTTTTTTTTGTGTCTATCTTCTTTATTTTGGTTTGTGACAGTTTTTCTGAGGTATTTATACACCATGTTTAATGAGGTGAATTTCAGTTTGTTCTGTCTTTGAACACTGTTTTAAAGTTCCCACAATATTAGTATAGGTTTTTTAGAACCCATCTAACCTCTGTCTATATCAGAATTTGGTGAAAAAATTTGCTAGCTGGGTTAATAAGAAACTTTGTAAGCAGAGAATTTATGCTGTGATCTGACTGTCCAGAGTAGACCAGCCTGTTTTTTCTCTGGTTCCATCAGCTGTTTCTGAAGCCTTTGTAGCAGAACTGTTGTCTTGGCTTAGGTGTTTTGATCCCTTTTATCTCATAAAGGTACTTATTCATGCTTATGAGCAATGATTCAGACTCATCTTGAGATTTTAATTGTAAGATTTGACCCTGAACTTGACCCTGAGGTAGCAAGGGCATGGCTTGTCTAATGAGAAGGAAGTGCTGTCTTTACATATGGTCATTGCAGCTGACTACTTGAAACTCTTGCTGTTAATGTTTCTTGAGTATTTCGAGGTTATTTCTCCTTTATTCCAGATGAATGGTGCAGGGAGAGAGTGGATATCCTCCACTGTGTGTCTGTTTTGAAACACCTTGGTTGTTTTCCTTTGTTTCTGTTAAGGATTCTAATACATTTCTCTTACCTCTTGAGAGTAGAGAGAAGGAACAGCATGAAAGAAACACAAAAGGCAAGATGATTGTGGTTTGTGGTCAGGCAGAATTTTGTAGTAGAGACCTGTTAGCTTTTTGGCCATGAAAGATGCTCAAGGAAATGCTTGAAACAGTTGGTCAGATCATCTGATGTGCCATGCACTGGGTTTGGGATTGACAGCTTGCAACTAGTTTCGCCTCAGGATCCTGTTCAGTTCTCAAGTAGAATTGTACAGTGAGAAATTTTATCATTGTAGACCCTGGAAACTTATCTCTGACGTCTCTTTCCTCTACCTTTCACCTGGAAAATGCTTCATACATAAAAGCAGCCTTTTGGTTTGCACCCGTTACTTAAATTTTATATGTTTTGAGGCTGCCCTGGTCATGTACTCACTCTTTTAATCTCTAATTCAGCACTTTCTTCCCAGTCTAGTTTTGTGGCCAAATACTTTACTATATCAGTTTCCTATTCCCACAACAGATGCATATTTAAGTATTTCATGGAATGCTGATACTTAGTCAAAATGCAAAAAATTATGGTAATTATCATGAAATAATCTGTACTGTCACTGATGCAACTGAGCTTTCTCTCTCTCATAGAGGAAATTTGAGAGGAAGCTTACAGTGAGGTAGTGAAATGAGTTTTTTAGAAGTGCTGAGAGGTGAACTGGCAAAAAAAACCCTAAAAACAAATGCTGGATACCTCTCAGCTCTCTCTCACTCCTTCAAAATGTCAGAAGGGGGAGGTGGGAAAGAAGAGAGAGAGAGTATTCCAGGCAGATGATGAGATGCACTCCACTGGTATTCTTGTGGAACAGTATCTCCATGGAAAAACCCCTTTTGGTGAGAAACAATCAAGAAACATCTCAAGTGCTAAGAGGTAATGGGACATTGGTTCTATAGCACTGTAGACTGAACGAGCTCAACATCAGAGGTAGCATTGCTATTGTCACCATGCTGGAACTTTGGAAACAGACATCAAAATATCTCTGCTGTTCCAGTGTTTCAGTAGAAGTAAGGAGAGGCAGTGGTGGACCAGCAAAGCAATAGGCAGCTGCTTCTGCTTGTGTGTCACTTGGATATGTCAGAAAACCTTTGAGCAGAATGTGTAATTATGCAAAAGGGAATGAAAACACAGGGGTTTAGTGGTGGCTTCTGCAACTCCTTGTTCTTCCTGACAAAGACAGGAATGTGATGAGCTTTGACAGGGGCCCTTCTATTCACCTGTCCCTTTCCACAAACTATGTTTTAGCTTTCTCATGAATTGGACCAGCAGGGACTGAATGAGCAGTGCTTGACTGGGCAAAGGGATTGAGAGAATATCTAAATTTGGAGAAATGGACGAGGAGTTTGCAGTTACAAAAGGGCAGCTAACATTGTTATACTGACTGTAGTTCAGGATGTGACACGGTTTTAGGTACTTCTAGCTCTAAGAGGCCAGAGATTCTTTTCTCTCATGTTTCTTGCAATCAATAGAAATGAGTTACCACCTGGAAGATGAGATTCAGTTCCCAGGCCTTAAAGGATCATTAAATTGTCACATTGTGTGGTGGGAACTGTGTGAGCAGAGATGCATCATAGTGGTACTTCAGTAAACCATAGACCTAAATTAACACGGTTAATGTAGTTGAAGAAGTACAGATTGATGCAATAATTTTTGTGTTTGTTGCAAGTGAAACAGGCAAGGACCTTAAGGCTTTGTCAGTGCCTTCCTCATACATTGAAGGGCTGGTCCCTGGACCACAGAAGCTCACTGCTGCAAGCTGTTGAGAAGGTTCCTGCTTGTGGCACTTCTACTTAGATATGCTTTTAACTCTGTATAGCTATTTAAATCTTTCTGACTAAACAATAAATCATTCAGTCTCTGTAATGTTAAGAATAGGCTATTTGTGTGTATGGAACTGATTTCTTCCTAAACAGGAGACATTCCAAATATTCATTGGAATGACTGCTTATACTTTTGCATGCATTTTGAATCTGTCATCTTTTTCCCCAGAAGCTCTGTTTGCTTTTAAAAAATACTGATGTCATAGCAATGATCATATCAACTTCTTACTGTGATAATTTCCCATTTGTTCCTGTTTCTGTGATTTTTGTGAAGCATTTTAGATAGTTTGGGGATTGTTTTTTTTTAATTCCTTCATTGCCAGCATTTTCTTCATTGTGCTAGAGAGTTGGTTATGTCTTCAAAGAACCATCTGTTGTAGAGCTCATAGGTCATTGCCCTAATGGTTTTTTGATTAACAGTACTCTGGAAAAAAAGCCTAGCACAACAAAAACACAACTGAAAACAATATTTCTAAATCACTGTGTTTTCATTATTGAACACACACTACAAATGGAGCTTGGCACAATATGTTGATTAGAAGAAGAGAAGGCTACAGCTTTAGATGGGAAAAGCAGAATAAAAAGAAGTGGTATCATCAGTGTGGTCTTCTATAGAGAAAGAGAAGCTGAAATTTTCCTTACATGGGTACTCTATTGCAGACTTCCATCAGACTACAGCTGATGTTTTCTGTTTAACATTCCATCTTTTATAACTTCTTTCCCAAATTCTGATTTAAAAGAAGTTTTCCTGCAACTTAGTGATTTCAGTTGAAAGGCTGACTTATTTTCTCTGAGTCAGTAGTACTCTTTTGACCGTTTTCTTTTCCTTTTTTTGCTTCCTCAAGCAGGAATACAATGTCCACATTTTGACCACATGCCAAAGAGGTGTGGAATGAGAACCTGTTACAACTGAACATTAACCTGCATCATTTTCTTGACTTTAAAGACACTAAATGCTGTTTAAAATAACTGTACTAAAAAAGCTCAGTTAAAAGAAAAAAAAAAACAAACAATATTGTTCACTATCTTTTGTCTGGCTGATTGATTTAATGCTGTATAAAACACTAAGGAAAAGACAGGGCATGACATTGCCTGAAGGTTTATAAGAAATGTTCTTACATAGCGTGGCTGCATTCAGATGTTACTTTTTGAATTACTTGGCTCCATTTTATCACTGTGCTCCAGTTCAGTTGATTTGCCTTGCCTGACCTTGTTTTGTTCATGGATATTGACAGTACTGCTTTTTCAAGTATCAGTGCAAGGTACTTTCTTGTGCCTTTCCTTTGTATAGTTATTTTAATTAAATCTGCTTTGAGAGTGGAATAGGAAAGTTCACTAATAGGAAACTTCACTAATATCTTTTCTTTAACTGGTTCCTTAAACTTCCATTTAAACTTTTTCCAGATGAATTTTACAGGGTCTGGTAGCAATGAAATTAACTTTCATCATAGCAGCCCTAATGGGGCTGTCCTTTGGATTTGTGACTGAAACAGTGTTGATACCACACTAGGATTTTGACTTGCTGAGCACTGCTTGTACAGTGTCAAGGCTTAATTTTTATCTCAGCATCTCAGCCCTGAGTAGGCTGCAGGTTGTCAGAGAGTGGTTAAGGGACACAGCCAGGTCAGCTGACTTGGGCTGGCCAAAGGTGTGTTCTGTGCCATCTAATGTCATGCTCAGTGGTAGCAAGCAAAGAGTTGAGTGAGATGAGAGGGATGGAGCTCCTCTCATGTGGTGAAAGACCAAGAGAATTTGGATTGTTTAGCCTGGGAAAGAGAAGGCTTTGGGGTGACCTAATTTTGGCCTTCCAGTACCTGAAGGGAACCCACAGGAAAGATGGAGACAGACAAGAGCATGATGGGGGCAGGACAAGAGGGAATGGCTTCAAACTGGAGAGTAGGTTTAGATTAGGCATTAGGAAAAATGGCTCCCCAGAGAAGCTGTGGATGCCCCATCCCTGGAAGTGTTCAAGGCCAGGCTGGATGGGGCTTTGAGCAGTCTGGTCTAGTGGAAGGTGTCCCTGTCCAAGGCAAGGGGGCTGGAACTAGGTGATCTCTAAGGTCCCTTCCAACCCAGGCCATTCTGTGATTCTGTGATTTGGCAGCAGATACAGGAACTGCACCCAGCTGTTCCATCTGAACATCAAAACCCATTTTTCATTGTGAGGGTGAGTGAACACTGGCACAATTTGCACAGAGGGGTTGTTCCACATTGGAAATATTCAAGAGCCACCTGAACCTTGTCCTTGGCCTTGAGCCACCTGGCTCAAGGTGGCTCTGTTTAAGCAGATGCCCTTTGCTGGCCCCTTCCACCCATTCTGTGTTTCAGTGTTGCTGGAATCCCAGGTTCCTGTGCCATTAAAAGGAGTGGAACTGTTGCCATAATCTCACACTTGCATGTTAGTCACTGGCAACAAGAGTAGCACGGTCAACATCTTCACATACAAGTAAATGATGCTCATACTATACTTTATTAAGAAGTACTTATATACTCTGAGGAGAACAGGCTTATGAGATGAGCTTTTACCCTGAGGAGTAAAATCTGTTGAGGTGAAATAGTATGTGATGTTCTTTGGTTTGAAAAGAGATTTTTAGGATTTTTTTTATTATGCATTATAGTCTATAGATTTTAAAATCTTCTTAAACTGTAAAAGCTTTTTAAATATAAAACTTCATTTCACATGCAAACAAAGCTTGAACTAACCCCTAAGCTACATTTTTATCACTGGTTCTGATACCAAATCTCATTACTGAAGCTGACTAGAAGTATGGAGGAGAGCTATTCATAGTTTGGAATAAAATAACCAGGGAAATTATATGTTCATAGTGCTGCATTTTGGCATTTTGCAGATGTGATTGCAAAATTACAGCAGGGCTTGTGAAAAAGCCTTGTGTTTTCTTACTTCGTTCTTTTTTTTTATCTGAATGCTTTATTCTGCATGAGCTTATGGCAACATGACTTCTTAACTGGCATATCCCTTCTCAGTATTGACACTGTTCTCTAGGATATAAGTTAGATGGAATACTTAAGTTGTTTGCTTTTTGCATCACTCTTAATTGCATTTTGAATTTTAGAATGTACACTAGAAGAGAAAAAATGAAATATGTAGCTGTTTTCTTCTTTTATCATGCTTATAAAATGGATATATAAATCCAGCTGTGGTTGTTAGATCTTAATGTGATGTGGAGGCTATGAATTTTTCCTTGCTTAGAGTAAAACCTATATTGAGGCCTTGTTCACAGTAACAAGCTCAGTTAATTTGAGTGGGAATGGAACTCTGTTGCATTTGAAACTGTATGGTGAAATTCCCTTTGTATTGTGTTCAAACTGGCAGACTTTCTTAGCTCTAACAATAATGTCCACTCATTTTGCTTTCATCCTTAAAATATCCAGTAGACCATAAGTGTGGTTCACAGTAATAGCACAAAAAAACAGGAGTAAACTATAGATCTTTCACTTGTGACTTTTTATCTTGGGGAGGAAGGGGGAAGTCTGTAAACGGTAAAGCTTTCCACTAAATAGTCCTTATCAAACTTTTTATGGCTTTAGAAGTAGCTGGTTAAATTCATGCTGTAAACATCTCTTGGACTTTGTATGAATAATGCTGTAGCAGTTTATTTGCCCTCTTTTATGATAATTCATCTTATTTCCTATTCACTGTGTCATATAGATTTAAGCATTTTTATTCTATTCCTTGTGTATTTCAACTTGAAAGTTAAAATTGTTTGTCTCTTTGTTCAGTATTGCAGTAACTAAAACACCTGATGTTAAAAGTACCCAATGCTTTGGGTTTAGAGTTCAGGCAGAGGACGCTCCCACCCATTAGAAAGAATATTGCATATATAAGCATTGTTAAAACTGTACTTGAAGTTAGAAATGAGCAAATCATACGTGAATGTCTAAAATCATACTTCAGATTTTGTTTAGGACTTTGAGCCCAAGCCGTGTCTTTCCCCAAACAGCAAAGTCAGACTTTGTTTCAGTTCAATGCCTAGATACAGCTGGTTGTACAGGTCTTAGAAAGTATTTTGTATAACTTGGGCTATAAATAGATTGATTTAAAATTCTCAGTCCTTATGGGGTTTTTGCTTATGGTTATGGTTTTATATTTTAAACAGTGGTCTCAACCTGGCAAAACTAATCTTAGGTGAGTTATCAGTCTTGTAAAGCAATTTTCAGACATCTCTCAGTGAAGAACTGAAAATCAAAGATTATAAAGTGGCAGTCTACTAAAATAATTAAAATAATTAGGAAAAGAAGTTCATATGGTTTAAAATGAACACGAGTCAGTAAAAAGGACAGCAGAATAAAGTAAAGGAACACTGATCATTTTAATAAAGACAAGTCAGAAGCAAAGTTGTTTCCCATTAAATACTGTATTTAGTTTTATGCTCTGTTGTGGAGCCACCTGACCTCTTGGCACTGCTGTAATACAAATAGTAGTGTATAGGTAATGAATGAATAAATAATTGAGCAATCTTTTTCAGCTGCCAGTTGAAGCCAGGATAGAAGTGACTAAGAAGGCTATTAAGGCAGTCAAACATCTTTGTGAGAAATCAAGAAAAAAAACTTCAGATAATGACATGAAAGATTCTGAAAGCCCATCTGCTGCTTATGAAGAAACACTGAATCATTTGCAACAATCTCTTGCTCATCTGGAAACACTCACTCACAGTTTTATCACTTATTTGAAAAGCAGCAAACAGGTAATGATTACTGATCAAGTGCTTGCTTTGAGTATTACCATGACTAGAAGTGATAGGCATCAATCTTCTGTCATATTTTATTAATGTTTTCTACCTTTGCTTTTGTTGACCTGGGTTTTGAACATTCTGTTCCATCAATCTTTCTGTTTTCTCAGTATATATGTTAATTCCTAGCAGAAAGGAAGACTGATACAGCTCTGTAAATAAGGAGTACACTGATTAGTGTTCCAACAACTATCTGTTCACAGGACACACTACAGAAGTATGGCTATTTATATGATCTGTCAAGGTCAGAGAAAGAAAAAATCCATGAGCAAGCAGTAGCCATGTGTATAGATGGTCAGCCCCTGGACATGGTGCAGCAATTGTTACAAGTGGCTGTTGGAGATCTAGGCCTTTCTCCTCAGGATATTGTCCAATGTGCTATCAAAAAAATTGTAGGTATATTAAGGTAAGCACACTTTCTTAATTAAGCACAAAAATCTTTCTTCTGGATTTTTGGAAGGTTTTTTTCCGATGGTTGAGTTGGTGTGTTTTGGTTTTTGGTTGTTTGTTTTGTTTTGTTTATTTTCAGTGAATATTTGTTTGCTTTTAATGTCTGGATTTTGCAGTAACAGGAAAGTTTTTCGATTATGTTTTTGTTTACCAATAATTTCATATTATATTTTTATGAGCTGGGGAAGCCTGAGCAATTTGAACAAAGACAGAGCTTACAGGCACTTTTTAGTTAAAAGCATTGGCTTTACAGCACTGTCCCATTATCTGTGTGTGCCCTTGGGAATTTTTGTAACATTTAAAACAGCACAAAATTCTCCCTTCTTAAACAGATTAAAAGGCATGTTTATTGGAAATAGTAACTCATGCAGGCATTTGGGCAGCAGAGGCCTAGTAATAGCTTCTGCCACAACAGCATGTCCTACCAGAAGTCATATAGTTTCCATCTTTGGAAAAACTTGCTGAGCCATTTCTGGGAGCTGGGTTTTTTTTGTGCAGGTTGGTTTGGTTCATTGAAAATATTTTATTCCCCCTCATTTTTTTAAGGGAGCGCAGGGAAACAGGGAGGATAATTTTATATCATCCATTTTAAATTGAACAGATACTTTTCATTTAACTATTCATACAAAACTTTCCTGAGGTATTTCTGTTTCAAAGAGATGGATACATTCATACATGCAACAAGTACGAAAGAGAAATCTGCTGTTAGATGTCTGGTAAACACTGTTTAGCACTTGTAAGACCAGTTCAGAGAGATAAAACTTTGAGAATTTATCCTGTTGTTCTGAAAAATTATATGGGCAGGATGATCTAAATGCATACACCAAGAATTGGAAAAGAAGTCTAGCGTGGAAAGTTTGCTGTGGCTCTACTTTTTCTTCAGCATGCATGTATATATTACAGCAGATTGAAGTGCCACAGATGAAAAGAAGGCAGCCTGTCAAATTGTTTGCAGTCCTCTTTGGCAGAAAATTGATTTCTCCTGTCACACAGTTTAAGGGTGTTCATGGCATCCTCAATGATGATAGAGCTTTTGCACAGCAACATAAGTAATAGTCTTTCTTGTCTGGGTTTGTCCCTTTGAAGAAGAATAATTTAGCTCTAGATAATAACTGTCCTGCTGTTCCTGACTAGCAGTTTGATGTATCTGGATACGAAGCTCACAAAGTCCAGTTACTTTGACTATAATGAGTCTCATTAACATGCAGAGTATGAGAAACCTATCAAAATTCTCCTTTCTACTCTGCTTCTTATAAACACTTTTCTGTGAACTGAATTTCTCGTTCTTTACATGCATTGCAAGGCTGGGATGGCTGTGAGTTGATTTAAAGTTCTGGGACAGTGACTGTCTCCAGCAACTCCTATGCAGCACTTGACTGGAAAGAGGGGAATGACTGTCTTGTAGAGAAAACCGTAGTGGCAAAGGTGGGCAAATGAGTTGGAAGTTTCAATTAAGATGGCTTGGTGTGTGTTGTGTCCTTATGTGGTCAGTAGAAATGTTCCACTCCTACTCTGCTGTATTTTTGGGAAGAGAAAGATAATTTTATATCATTCTGAACAATGGAACATTGTGTACTACAGTGATAAAGAGCATTAAGTGAAAACCTTGCATCAGCTAAAATAGAAGATACTTGAGATAATATCCTCCCTATGATGAAATTCAGAAAGGGTTAATATTATAAAGTACTACATACAATCTAAATATAGGGATGAATTACAAGAAAGGTTGTTACTTGACATCTCTTAAGCTTGCTGGTATTCCTGTTGTTATGAATAAAATTGGATTCATCTCTATCTTATGCTCAGATGTTCACTTTCAAGATACAGCACAAATTACAACGTTTTGTTAAATACTTGCATTTCTGCAATTAAAGAAGCAGTCTTGCCGGTGTAGCTGGAAAAGCAAACTTTTATTTGATAAATGCAACATTTCAAGGGAATACCTTTTTTAGGTTTATTTACTGGAGCTTTGATATGTTACACAGTGTGGTCATTTTATACGGTAGTTTGGAAATAGATTTTGTTGGAAAATTCCTTCTTTGACAATTAACCTTCAGAGTAGCAGTTGGAAAGCTGTGACACTGAACTTGGATTTTTCTATAGCTCTGGTGACAAGGAATGTAATTAAGGTATTGCAAACACAAGTGATGGAGGCCTGTATGGATGTGACAAATTATGGGAGTGTCAGTGATTTGCTTGAAAATTAAGCAACAGTTCACCACTTCTGGGACTGAAAATACACATCCTTTCTTTCAGTTGCAGTAACTACAACTACCCTTCAAACACAGTAAAATATCTTTTGTTATTAGCATATGTAGTCATTCTTACAGAAGAACCTTCTGGAAAGTAATGTCTTCATGAAAGCTGAAGTTACTTTTTGGCTTCATTTTATAGCAGCATATGAAATGACAGGCTTAACAACTTTGATGCCTTCTCAGAAACAGATTTTTTTGTTAAATGTAATATAGTTATTTGCCTAACCTGGGATCTTGTAATTTGTGAATTTGTAAATCATTAAATTGCAATTTTAAGAGCACTGTTGTCCTCCAGTTTTTTCAACTACTTTTGTCTCCCTTAACTCTAGTTTTGGCACACAAAATTCAAAATAGAAACTCTTGCATTGGTATGTGTAAAAGCTCTCCAGCAGAGCATATTTTCATAGTTTACATGATTTATGTATTGTGCACTTCCTTGTTTGCCTGTAGAAACAGCTACTATAAATAAAAATCAGTTGCCTCTTCAGTAGAAACCATGAACCTATGGAAAAAAAAAAACCAAAATATTGTAGCAACTATGGTCTCCTGATTAGTCTTACCTAAGACTCCATTTAATTCCTAGCCTAAGATCACTGGCACGGTGGATAGGAAGTGTTCCATGATCCATGACCGCAGGCATGGCCGTGGTTGGTCACTCAGGAAAGACATTTTGTCTGTTGAAGACTTTATGGTCTCCTTCACCTGCTGCTCCTAGAGTTCTTCTCTTAGATGTGCACATGAAATTTTGAAAGCATTCACCAAGCAATGAGCAGGAAAGGTTTGCTGAAATTTTGAGTTCCTTGTTAAATGTCCCCTGTTTTCTGAAGAATGTAAATCCAGCTTTGTTAGAAAGAGTAGCTACATTAACAGGGGGGAAAAAATCAGGTTTTTTATTACCTCATCTCATTTGAACAGGGGTAATACAGAGTAATTTTGTAACTTATATATAATGATTTTGTGGTATTTTAAATGGAAATGATGGTTTACCATTAAGACATTTATCCCCAGCTTTGAATGATAACACCATTAGTATGTTATTTCCTTATTTTCCTCATATTTAAATATGACAAAGCACAATCAGAAGGAGGAAAATAAAGCTGGAGTATTTTCAATGAATACAGTAATTAGGTTAAAAAATTTAGATTAAGTTAATTTATTCATCCAAGTGTTCTTTGTACTTTATTCTGTTTGAGGAATGTGATTAAATATGCATCACTTTTTCTGACACTGAAATCAAAATAAGCCTTTATCAGTGTAATTACAGCATGCTCATACCTAGGAGTTGTGAGGTGAACACTAAATCATGTTCTGTTGTTTGAAACAGGCATAAAATAGCATATAATCTCTGTGGAAGACTAATCCTTCATTAATTATATTTGTTTCTGTTAGTAGCTGCTTATTTTTAATCATTAATTATTAAGAAAAGAACAAGGCAGTAATCTGTGGAAACTTGACAGGATTATTTGTCTCAAGAGCTGTCATCTCTTTTTAGTTCCTCTAACCATTAGGCAGTAAAGGTAGTATTAAGCTTAAAAAATGGCTAGCTTTCAGTATTTGTAGATTTTTAAAATATTTTCTTATTCTAGATAACTGTAGTTTACTGTTTAGATTAACAATTTTTCTCCTTTCCTTGTGCTTAGTAAAAGATGCCTGTCTGTGTCTGACAAACCTGAAGCTTCCTGTAAATGTTCATACATCTGTTGTTCTGGAAAATCAGCTTCACAGATGTAGTGTCAGAAACAGTGATTTTTTTTTTGTTGTTTTCAGAAATGCCCATTAGCTTTTGCAGATACATTTCTTTTGACCCATTTTGGTTTGGTTTGGGTTTGTTTGTTTGGGGTTTTTTTGGAGGGGGTTTTGTTTTGTTTCAGGGTATTTTTGAGGAGCTCAGAGCCTGCTTGTGACAGGAGCTAACAACTTTCATTTCTAATTAAAGAGGTGAAGGTTTTTTGAAGAGCAAAGGCTAGGACTGTCCAGAACTTTAAACTGAGGATACCCAAAAATACAAGGTTTGCTGGTCAGTTTCCTTTGACATGGTAGTTGTTCATGTACACTAAACATAAGTAAGTGCAAGTAGAGCAGTAAAAACTCACTTTCTGTACACTCTACAATCACGTAAGAGTTTGGGTTAGAAGGAACCTTTAAAGGTTATCTTGTGCAACCCCCTACAATGAGCAAGGACATCTTCACCTAGATCGGGTCACTCAGAGCCCATCCAATCTGGCCTTGAATGTTTCCAGCAAAGGGGCATCCACCACCTCTCTGGACAGCCTGTGCCAGTGTCTCACCAGCCTCACTGTAAAAAATTCCTTCCTTACATGTAGTCTGAATTGACTCTCACATCTGTCACCATTTTTTTTATAATCCTCTTTAAGTATTGAAGGGCTGCAAATGTCCTGTTTGTTTCTGTTTCAATACTCATTCTCTTCTTAGTGTGCAAGCTTTACAAGTATTCAGGTTTCCTTTTCATATGCCATGGTAATGCCCATTGTAGATGTGTTTTTATTGTGAACTTAATTGAAAAAAGGGCACAAAAAAGGAAAATTTAAATCTGGCCTGTAAATAAATCACTAACAAAGTGGCTTATAAAAAGAGAGTTAATTAAGTGCCTGTTTTCACTCTAGGAACATAGAATAAATTTGTTTAGCTTTTTATATTTTAAAGGAAATTGAAACCATCTCCTAATGCATGTAGCCAGTTGCATAAAATGATTATTTGAATACTGGTCTGCTTTTTTACCATTTCCACGCTTCTGCCCTAAAGGTGTATTTTTTTTTATCTTTTTCCTAAACAGAGTGTTCAGTTGTGTTACGTCTCCTTTCTGCGAAAATACACTTTTTTTTTTTTTACCTTCTGAGAATGAATTTTTTGCGTGTTTTGGTTTTATCTTTTGGAGACATATCATGTCTCTGAGGGTTTAAAACCCTGAATATTTCTGTATATTCTGTACTATAAATTATGATTTGATTGTTTCCAGATATTCTGAAGATGTTCAGAAAAATACTGAGATTCAAGCTTCACTCATAAAAAAGTTATTTAGCTACCATATGCTAATACTGGTACTAAGAACAGCATTTTTATCAGTCATATGTACAGTATCTTTTGAGAAAAAGACCAGTGTTATCTGCCTTCTACTCCTATTTCAGACTTTAGGAGTGCAGTATAATGTTATAAAATGAGTATGCTAAATTTTCATCATGCAACAAATCATCTTGTATCTGTTCTGAATAGAGTTATATTGATTTTTAATCCAGTGTTGTTCACTGGAGTGCTGGCCACTTAACAAGATAAAAATAGGAAAGATGAAAATTCTGAATGCAGGAAGACATTAAAGGTTATAATGATTTCGGTCTCTGTGCCATATGATATAATCACTGTCATCTTTCTGATGTAATAAATGACAAACTGTAAATATTCTCTAACTCTTGACAAAAAATATTTTGGAATATCATTATACATATCAGCTGTGTAGTATTTTGGCTTTAGATAGAGCAGTCAGAGTAGTCAGGGCATGTGTTTGTTATTGCTAAAAGCAGATCTAGGAAGAGGCTGACATTTTTAGTATCAGAAGAGCTTTGATATGGTGATGAACTATGGAGAAAATACCCTTTTCCCTGGGTTTTCCAAATCATCTCCAGTCAGATAACCTGGTAACTATTTGCTTTTTTTCCTCTTTCTCGAATGCAGCTTTGACAAAGTAAGCCAGGCAAAGCTGTTGTTTTTCCAGTTCATCCAGGCATCATTGCTGCTCAAGTGGTTTCTGTGGGGAGACACTGTGTGTTGTACCAGTGCAAAATCTTTCCCTGTCTCAGCACTGAGTCTGATTAATGGAAAATCTTAGCTGAAAATGTCACTTTCATTGAGTGAGGAGCAAAGCTTGCTCTCCTACCAGAGTGGCTTTGGGTTGTATGTTTGTTTGTTTCTATTTTCACCCAATTTCACAACCTTTTAACCTCCAAAAGAAAACTGTGTTTTAACTGAAACATCTGATGGGGTTGGTGGAAATTTTTCTATTCCACACGTGCACAAAGGCTGCTGTTCCATGGTGGCTTGACCCCAGAGAAATCAGCAGATAGGATACTACTGACTCAGGTTACAGTTGAGCTAATTTAAAGCAACAGAGATGCTGCAAGAGGATTTGGACAGAAAGGATGGTGACATTTATGTATAACTTAAGGTCTGTTTTGTTCATATTGGTCTTTAAGGTAGTGAGATTACAAGTGAGTATTCTGCTGACCTAATTAATCTGTGTTAGAAGCACTAAACTTTAACTATGCTTTTCCTTTCAAGTTTCATTTAAGAGTTTTAGTATTTTTTCCCACTCTTTCTTGTTGCTTTTTGCACTACTCTGACATAAAAATAAAGCTACTAGTTAAGAAGTGAAAATGGAACATTCTTATAATTATTGAACAAGTCATGTAAATCCTACAAGTGCAGAAAACAAGATACAGTATCAGGGACCATTTTAATTGTAACTTTGTCTTCCCTTAATAGTGGAAATGATGACTCATCTACAACAGAGAAAGATCCACTTGGAATCCTTGAAGGTATAATTTCTGCAGTGCATGCAAGCGTTGAAAAAGGGTAAGAGCTTCCTGTATGGATTCTTTGGGTAAGACTTTGAAAGATGCTTCTCATGAAATCTTTGAAGGTGCAGTACTGAATATGGATGATTTTTTTTCATGGAAATATATAATGGGTTTGCACTTAATTTTCTCAGACTTTATTCTGGAACGGGCTATCATTTTTCATGTTAGAAATCTGAACCCTGACAGAAGCCTTTACTTGATCATTTGGAAGAAAGCACTGAACCTAAAATTTGGATAACTGTATTATAGTGAAATGAGAAAATGGTTTTTCAGCTGTGACTACTGCAGACCGTATATCTACCAGGAGCATGTCACTGCTTTTGTCTCAATTTAGTTGATAAATTGCAAATTATAATGATTCACTGTCAGATATCGTAATTTAGATATCTAAGTTTGTCTGTATTTGTAAAGTTTAGTGCAGAAATAATTTCCCAAATGCTATATGATGCTTCACCACATTTTTTTCTCCTCTTTTGGGAATGTCCTTACTTCACATCACACAAGGGCCTGTGTGTGTCTCACTGACATTTTCCATTTCACTTCCTGTAAAGAAAAAGAAGAAACAAAATAAAAAAAAAATCAGCTTTTTTTCCCCCAGATGTACAAATGCAGAATTCATGTATAATAATGATAATAAGATCCCATACTTTCTGGTAGCCACACAAGAACAGTTATACTATTTTTTGAGGCTTCTGCAATGAAATAAATGAGTTGAATGTTGGATACTGAAGTAGACTGAATTGATGTAAAAATTTGAAGTAAATATAATTTGCTGTATTCTAAGGTGTAAAGGACGAGTCAGTGCTATTTTATTCTGAGTTACACTTTCTGGAGTCTTATTTGTATACTTCATCAACATTTAACTGCTGAAACAGTAAGCTGGAGTGAAAGTAATTATGATTGCAAGAGATTGTTTGTATTCCTTTAAATATTTATTTATTACCTTAAAACTCAGCTACTCAATTTACCAAACAGAAATGTTTTCCTCAGGAAAACATATGTAAGCCTCAAGTGCAAGCTCTACAAACTCTTGAAATATTCCAGTAAGTCCCTTCAATTCCCAGACTTTTAATTTACAGTTTGAATGCCACCTGTTCAGCAAAGGCATGTCTAATTCAGCTGGAGTTCTGAGCTAACAGCATCATTCAGACAATATGAAGCCTAAGTAAAATTGAAATCCTTGTAATAGGAAAACCTCAGATGTCAATGTTTATTATTTCATAGCTGCAGGACAGGTTAACTTGTATTTTCTGTCTCATATTATTTTCTCAACTGTCTTGTTAAGACAAATAAGGGAACATTAGTTAAAAATCACACTCCACTAGGAGCCCCTTGCTTGGCTTCATTTTTTTTTTTTTTTAAAGAAAAAAGTTTTCTTGAATTTAAAACATTACTGAAAGTTAAAACAGCATTTGCTGATTTGGTACCTGTTAGTTTATAGCCTCCAAGGGACAGCACAGATGATTCTGTCTCCAGCTGTGAAGTGCTTGGTCAGTTCATGGTGATCTGTGAACTGTGAATGCTTCCACACAGTTAGAATGTATTTGATAGAATTCACTTTCTGAATCAAATTATATACTTAAGAGTTTTTATAATTAACAAAGTCTGACCCTGAAACTTAGAGGCTTCAACATCTCTCTTTTTTTCTTCCTAAGGATTTTGGGCATATTGCAGTCATTATCATGCTAAGAACTTAGAATGATCAAGCTGTCTAGAGATGGTACAGAAAAATAAAATAGGGCTAGAGGTGCGATTGGGAGAAAATAATTTGTGTGGAATGGAAAGAAAGGGCTTTTAAAGGAAGAAAAAGAGTGCAGGGTGACAGTATGAATAAGCATTCTAAGGTAAGTGTCATACTAAAATTGCAAGCATTCAAGCTGGTTTTCCATAAAGTCAGATGGTGTGGCAGTACAGGCATCAGTCAGGCCCAGACTCCAGGAAAAGGCTTGGACTTCCAGATGCTGAAACCCAGCACCACTATAGTTTATGGGAGAACAGGTAAGTCTACAGATGAATTCCTATGGTATTACATGTTGTTTGAAGTCCAGAAAAAGTTCTTCTGCCACACAGCTTCGGGCTTCTGATTTACAAGGGCTGGTTTCCCTGCAGCCTTGCAGAGGTCAGATCTTCCATTTCCTGGTGTTTGGTATTTCTTACATCCTGAATGTGCTTGTTAAGATTTAAAAATGCATGTAGTATTTTCATTAGGATTATTACCTGAAACTGTTTAACACAGTATTATTTAATTACAGGGAGAAAATAGTTTCTTCAGATGACCTTCTGGAGTGGTTGAGACCTTTCTGTGGTGATGACTCCCTACCAGTGAAGCCTCGCATCAGGGTATTGCAAATTCTAGAGCAAGCCTTCCATCTCAGTGATGAGGATAGCCAGCTGCTTGTGTACTTCAGGACTCAGGCTGTGCTCAGAGCCTGCTGGCCTGAAACAAAGGTATTAATACTGATTGCTGCAAATTACAGCATTAAACTGTTTTGTGTGTGAGGATTACATAATGAAATGCAGGTCTGCAGTATATGGTTGTGATGCATCCTGTTGTCTGGAAACTAATCCTACTTTCCTTTTTAAATGAAGTTTCTGATACATTCTGATTATTTGAAAGATGAAGTTACATAAAGGTAAAGGACTTCTCTAATTTTTGTTTAGGATCAGGAGTACATAAAACTGAACTTGATGGAATGCTAGTGATCTTGTTCCATGGCAAACATTGACTTTGACTTTCATGTTTTTGTACCTTCTTTCTTTTCTCACCATTTTTTTTTCTGTCAGTTTTACCTTCCCTCTTTATCTTCCACTTGGTGTCACATTTTATTCAGAATTTATTCAGGATGATAATTACTGGCCACTGACTTTTTTCTTGAGCTTTTAAATGTTATTGTATGAATGTGCAGCAGTTTTGAAATCATGTGAATAGCTCTTGCTGCATGTAGAATTGTTCAGAAGCAGAGTTACTTTTTGTTCATTTTCTAAGTGCCTCCCCCCATGCCAAGACCTTACAGAACAAAAACAGAATTTTTCTAATAGTTCTCAAAAAAATCTATGAACAAACCCACTTTATATTCATATAAAACAAAAGCAATATCTCAGTTTTGACTTGCTGTGCTAAATTCATCCAAGGGAACAATCCTAATAAAAATCTTAAAAGGAAAAGAAAGTACTTATCTCTTGGTTTCTTTGGAAATTACTTTTTCTCTTGTATTTACAGTAATACCAGCATTTAACTCCTCAGCTACTATTCAGGTGTCTGTGATTGGATTCTTCATCTTCATTTCAATCCTTTGTCAGTATTTGTGTTGCCTGTGACCTGCTTTCCAATTCAAAATCATTTCCAATTATAAAACATTCAGCTAGAATATGCCTTAAGAAAAAAAGATACAGGCAGATAATAGCTTTCAGCCATGTTTGTAGAAGGCAGAAAAAGAACCTGTATTGGACAGAAGCCTTATGAGACTCATTACACTTGTGATTTTACTTTAAATATTTATCAAAATTTTATTTTCTCCTATAATCTTGTAAGTGGGGATGTATAACTTTGCAAAAAGAAACATCCATCTATTTGGTTACAAAACCAAATTGTAGGACTTAATTGAATGCATTTCATATGCTGCTGGCTCATATGTAGCTCACTGCCCACCAGAACCCCCAGGGCTCCCTCAGCAGAGCTGAGACAGAAACAGCTGTGCTGTCCCCACCTGTGCTGTTCCAGGTGCAGCACTGCTGTTAAACCTTGTGCAAATTTTGCTGGCTTGGTCTTCCAGCCTGTTCAGGCCTCTCCACATAATCAGTTACTTTCAGTTTCCTGAAGGGATTTTTAGAATACTCCTAATTTCAAGCAGGAAAACCTGGTTTTCTTTTTGTCAGGGAAAAAGTTTGTACTGGCTGAGCAACAGTTCATCTGCTCATCACAGAGCTGCTGATCACTTCAGTGCTTCACACTTTTGCTGATGAGTAAGCAAGTAGTACAAGAAGACATGTAATAAAGCTAGAAAAATGCACTAGATAAGCTCAAACCTTTCAGAGATAACTGTATGAAAATATGAACACAACACCATAATACTAATTTCTCTGTAGAAATAGCTTTCATGCTTAACAATAGTGAAAGCAGTGCTTAAATGAACATACATAAAAAACATTGTTTATGCACCCCAATTTCTGCTACAGAGTGCAATTATAAGAGCCCTATTGGAATATATTAAAAGTTATTCTCATTTTCATGTCAGCTCAAGCTCAGTGTGGTTGATAAGAACCATTTATTTTCTTCAAAGATTTTGTACTAGGTAACTAACATGTTATTTAGACAGAAGTCATGTTGGTTTGTCCATTAGATACCTGTCACTGAAATTCAAAGTTCTTCACAAATGTCCAAGAAAATAAATAAGTGGTCTTAGATGTATTTATTTTGGATTTTTTTTCCTGTTTTAGTCAGCTGATGTCAAATGCTAGTCTACAAACTGATACTAGAAAAGCAAGTGATGGCCTTGTTTAAGATCTTACTAAGTTTGAATATTTTGTGAATTACAAACAAGGAAAGTATAATCATAAAATAACAAATTGAAAACTATGCATTTCCCAGTCCTTCAGGTGTGTTAGTGGAACAAGAACCCTGCAGAAGTCAGTGCTTACATGGCTGCTGAAAAGAGGAGAGATTTCTATATGAGCTTTGGCAGAGCGTTATAAGACACAGTTTTCTCATGCAAGTTCACACTTCAGGTACAGAGACCTTTAAAAGCAACCCTGTTTTACAGGAGGGAGTATTGAAGGACAAATTAAAAGTTTAATCAGGTTGCTGAGTAATCCTGGATGAAGAAGCAGACAAGGAGGAATCTCATCTTTCGAATGTCAGTCTGCCTGCATTGTCCGTAGGCATCGCTTTCTCTAGTATCACTACTCCTTTATCAATTTGATCATCCTTTCTCATCAGCAAAATAATTAAAAAAAAAAAACCATTCACATCTAAAATAGTGGGGAGGGAAGGGGCTGTGGATTGAATGCTGGTTTTAGATTTTACAGGAATGTGTTTGAAGGTTGTTGGTTTTCAGGGCTTTTTAATGAACTTTTGATTGCAAATAGGTCAAAAATGCATTCATTATCTTGCTTCCAGATTGTTGTATTATTACTTGCATGGCATTTCTTACATGCTTGTAGAGGATCCCTCTTTTCCTATACCAGTTCTTGGCACAAAAAGGGACAGCAGATATTATAAAGTATGAATGTGGATTTCTATTTAATAAAGATAATTTTAATGATATTGCAGTGTTCAATTACCAGAAAATGTGTGAAAGCCACCCTCAGTGTGTCTACTAATCCTCTTAGACAGGCTTTGCATACATCAAGGAGGGACTTAATATTTAATTATGCTCTAGGTGCTGTAAGTAGTGGTCCCACAAATCAATGTGCTGGGAAACAGGCCAGCTCCTACAAAATTAAAAATGTACTTTATGGAAGCAGCTACCTATCAAACATTCAGAAACACAGCGATTTCCAGTTCTCTAATGATTAGTTAACAAAATTAAAAATTCAGGGGTCCTCATTTTTCAAAGGCTTGAGAGTCTTTAATTCACATTCCAGTAGCATCCCACGCTATGGAGGAGGAGGAGGCATGCCTTGTTTTAATCCCCTTGATGAATTTTATCTGAGCTCTTCAGGTTCTGTAATTTTCTAGTTAACTGGTGTGTGAAAAATATGGGTCAAAATACTGACTTTTTCTATATTAAAAATGTTGGAGGGGGAAGAAAGACATCATTTAGAATGTTGGTATCAAAATTTATCTTTATTCATCTAAGATGGGAAATCCATTTCTTTTTAAATAACATAAAAATGTAGTCTGAAATGACTCAGTAGTGTCTAACAAGCCTGAGGTGTCAGCTAACAGGTTGTGTGTGTGTGTAGTTAGCTGTTCAGCTCAGTGATCTATTACAAGGCATAGGTTACAGAAATGAGTTGGGGTTTGCCCCAGGAAGTTACAGGGGCACTAAAAAGCTTCTGGAAATAAACTAAGGCTTACTTTCATATATAGTTATTCATTGTGAAGCTTCTGCAAGACACACCTTTTCTTAAAAGGATTGTTTCATTATTATGCAAATGCAAAATGTAATTACTGCTTGCATGCCACTTAAATGCAAATAGCTTTGTCATTTAGAAAAGGTAATCTCATTTAGCCTTCCCCCTCATATTGTTATATTACGGTTTTTTCATGATCTTGGGGTATAGAGAGCTGCTGAGGGCTAAATGTTTTTGAAAATTGGAAGGAATGTCTATTAAGGATTTAAAATTGTAACTTTGGGCACTTCTCTTTTTTTTTTTTTTTTCCTTGAAGTCTAGCTTTGAAAAATTGACAGATTAAGTGATGTTTTGTGTGTGGGACGTGCACAAAACATTTTCCTTCCTTCCTGCCTATATGCCAGTTGATGTATGGCATATGCAAACTTGTGTCTCAGCAACCTTAGTAATGTATGCATTGACTTTCTGAGAACTTGGGGTGACTGTCAAGACTCCATTGCTGCTTTGTTCATCTTTTCCCTGTTAATGAAAAATGTGTTAATGAAAAATGGTGTTTCTTCATAGTAGTTCCTTGAGAATGGTCTCAATGGGAATGTCAATGTCCAGTAATTTTCAGCCTTTTCCCATTTCCTCTTCTCATGTCAGAGATTTAAACGTGGGAAGTAATTTTGCTGAAGCCATTTATCAGGTAACAATGACCTGTATTTAGCTTGATCTGGCAAAACACAAGTGAAGGAGCTGTATCTCTTTTATCCTCAGCTGTCTTTTATTTGTGAAAAATGCTTAATTAGAAGAAAGATTTATGTTCCTATCAACTCTGAGTAAATTTGTTATGATGTTGTTTATAATTCTGGAGACATTGTTTCTCTGCTGGTAATGCATAAAAATTAAGCTTAAGAAATTTAATTTAAGTTTTAATTAATATTTTAAAACACTAATTTCCATTCCTTGAAGATGCAATTTATCCATATGAAAACATGTGAATTTTTTTTTTTCAGGGAACATAAATTGTAGCGTGTATGATTAATTAAATACTTTTAGATGCAAATGAAATATTTTCCATTAACTACACAAGTATAGCAGATAAGACAAGTGGAGAGAAAAGCAGCATAGTGTGAGTGCATACAAGTTTTGAATTGAGCCCTGGGCACTGCAGTGCTCTCTGACCAGTAGCAGTTGCTTCAGAGGAAGATAAGAATGCTCTGGAGTGGATTGATGGGGGATCATTCACTTTCTCTCATAGGTCTTTTGCAATGAATGGTTCAAACAGTGTATACTCAGTTTTGATCCCAGTTTCAGAAAAATTAGGAGCTTATTAGCCATAGAATCAGACTTCTATTATTATGTTTCAAAGAAATCAGTGGATAAACTGATTCAGCCTTGGGTATCCCTTGCTAAATTTTCAGCATTAGGACACACCATCCATCACTGAGCACAAAACACGCTGGAACTTTTTGAGGAGGGATGCCATCCAGAGGGACCTGGACAAGCTCAAAAAGTGGGCCCATGGGAATCTCATGGGTTTTACAAGGGCAAGTGCTGATGCTGCGCCTGGACTGGGGAAACACTGACTGGTGTCAGTCCAGGCTGGGGAATGAACAGATCCAGGGCAGCCTGGACAAGAAGGACTTGGGAGTGCTGTGGGTGAGGGGCTGGACCCAGCCTTGCCACCCAAAAAGCCAAATGTGCCCTGGGCTGCATCTGAAGCAGTGTGGGCAGCAGGTGAGGGAGGGGATTCTCCCCCTGGTGAGACCCACCTGCAGTGCTGCACCCAGCCCTGGAGTCTCTATGAGCAGAAGGCTGTTAATCTATTGGAGTGAGTCCAGAGGAGGCCACCAAGATAATTTGAGGGGGGGAGCACCTCTCTTGTGAGGAAGGGCTGAGAGAGTTGGGATTGCTCAGCCTGGAAAAGAGAAAGCTCTGGGATGACCTAAATATGGCCTTCCAGCACCTGGAAGGAGCCACCAAAATAGATGGAGAAAGACTTTTTACAAGAGCCTGAAGTGACAGAGCAAGGGGAAATGGCTTCACACTGGGAGAGTAGGTTTCAACTAGGTGGTAGAAAAAAAATCTTTACTGTGAGGGTGGTGAGGCACTGGAACAGGTTGTCCGTAGAAGTTGTGGATGCCCCGTTCCTGGGAGTATTTCAAGGCCAGCTTGGAAGGGGCTTTGAGCAACCTGGTCTAGTGGAAGGTTCCCTGACCATGGCAGGGGTGTTGGAACTGGATGATTTCTAAGGTCCCTTCCAACCCAAAGCATTCTGTGATTCTATGACTTAACTTTTTTAGGTGATTTGTTAAGTTTTGTGGTTTTTTAGGATATTAAAATCCAGAAAATCAAATTCTCTATTCACTACACTTTTTCCCTTATTCTGTTGTTTACTCTCAGTTGTTAATTCCAGTCACACCACGTCCTCCACAGCTTTTTCCCTCTGTAAGTATCTTCTCCTCTACCTCAGAGCCCACTGTGATATGTAGTACACCTCCTGAGAAAGGTAATTGGAGAAGTGAATATGCTGTCCTTGTGGAAATTAACACTCCATGGTTATGCATCCCAGCACCTTGATTGCTCTCTTGACTTCATCTGTACATCAACCAGAGGTCTCTGGATTTCATTCAGTGAGGCTCAGGCTACTGTTTCGACTTGATTAGACTAATTTAGAATATTTTAAAATGCAGTAGGGGTACCATTGTTACATTTTATTTGCCATCATAGTCATTTACTTACGTACACTTTTTTTTTGAGTCTGTTGGAGGTTTCTTTTGACATAAACTAGCCTTGACAATCATTTGTCTGCATTTTTGTCTCTTCCATGCTTGCAGTCTGCCCAAAACATAGTTTATGTAAACAAGGAAGCAGCCATAAACCCATGAGAAATTCTACTTTTTTCCTTTACTATTTGGTCATAAACTGTTTTTTTTGGGGTTTTTTTTTTGGGTTTTTTTTTTTTTTTTTTTTTTTTTTTTTTTGTTTGTTTACATTTTTGGGGTTTTTTTCCTCTTAGTAAATTATGCTCTTTGGTGTTTCTGGTCAGAAAGCCCTTTGAAAATATAAGTAAATTGTAAAACTGGTTTACTTTAGGCATTAGTAGTGTTGGTGTCAGTGTCTTAAATGAGTATGTTTTTAATAATAACTGTGACAGTAAATGCTGTCCTTTTTTCTAAACGATTTTCTTATTCCATCAACCATTGTGCTAGTTGACAATTCTTATTTAGAGATCTGCAAACTCTGTTATCTGAGGGACCTCACTCAGGTATTCTTAAAATAGTTCTTCATAGGAATTTGTGATATTTCATGTTGATTGAGAGAATGAGGGGTTCTTTTTCTACATTGCTGCTATTGTTACTGAGGAGCCCAGCTATCAAGACTGTGACTGCATCAGCTACACAAATCAAAAAGAAAACCACCAACTGCAGTGCTTCTGTAATGCCATTTGGTATGACAGGTGCTGCCTGCCCTATTCAGATTATTTTTATGGCTGCAACAAAGCTACTCACTTATTTCAGTTTTTACAGCTTAAATAATTTTGTGATAACCATCCACCTGGTATTTTAATTGCTCCTGGCCTAGATCATAAATATGGACAAACAATGAAGGAATTTTTCATTTTTTTTTTAACTGGAAAGAGTAATACTGAAATAATTGGAGTTGACATCAACAACCTTCTGTTCCTGTAAGACAGTATCTTAGTTTAGTTGGAGCCTTTCTTTTTAGAAATATATCTTTGACTTTTCTAGTCCTGCCTATTTGCAGGAAGATGTTTTGGAAGTACTGATTTTGAAAACATTTCACTTATGTGTAAACAGCTTTTAAAAGAATTTTTCTTTATTAGCAAGAATTGCAGACTTTGGTTATCAAGACAGCAGTTACACATAGGGGTGAATACTCTGAGCTTGTGGATGCACTGCTGCTTGATGGTAGTGATGATTAGAAGGGTAAATTAAAAACCACTTGTGTATGGTATGAAGGAAATGGCTGATGCTGAGTTAACAGCTTAAAAGACATACGTAAATATTAAAATCTTGTCATTTCTGGGCTGTATCTTCTAATGCTGTTGTCTGCTCTGTTAGAGTATTTATATAATACATAAATTCTGAATTACAAAACAGTGATTAGTAGTTGGTGCATACGCAGGAGATTACTTAACATGTCATGTTGCACAGGTGTTAGTTTTAACTATACATGCATCCAAATTTTTACATATTAACACACACCTTATCAATATACAACTTAAATAAAGTATGTTAGCCCTGTCTCTTTCAGTTCCATCTAGCTAGCTATTGGAATTTTTCAAATGCATCTTTTTTATTTTATTATTATTTGCCATTATTCTCCCTACCAATATCTGTGTACAGTCCTCAGAGGTTTTCTCTGTGCTGAAATGTACTTGCAGATTAGGACATAGTCTCCTGCAGAATACAAATGAGTGGATTTTATTTTCTGCACGAGTTATTCATTTTTATGCATTAGGCAACACATTTGTGTTTATTGAATCTATATGCACTTCTTAGTGAGCTGCATATGAAGCAGATAAGGAATTAAACAATATATAAATCACTTCAGAAGAAAAAAGTTCTTGGGTATTTCTAAAAGAACTCAACATGTGGCTGAGCCTTAGTTTGATTCATCACCAGTAGGCTTCTTGTTGATTTGTTTTTTTTGACTTGAATCTCATAACTTGCATATCTTGTACGCTGGCTTTAATTTGAGCAGGATTTTACCTGTTCTATTATGTGCATCTCTTTAGTTTCTGCATGCAGCAGGCTTGCATATGTGCTCAGAATTCTGTAGTAGTTTTAAGATGTGAAGCCCAGCTCTCAGGAAAGTGCAAGAACACCTGACTTCAGAGTTCTTCCTCCTCTGGGATAGAAGGCACAGGTTGTGAACTGAGTGTGTTCATGCAAAACCCTTGACTTCAGTTTTAATTTTGAATTGATTGCTCTAAGAGTGTAGTTTTGATAGCAGACACTTCCTTCTGGTCTGTCAGACGGTGTTTATGGCTTTCAGTCTAGGTCAGAGCAGCCCCTGATCAATGAGTCCAGGTCCTGGCCCTGCATGGGACACGCCAGGAGTCCCACCCTGTGCCTGAGAGCACTGTCCAAACACTTCCTGAGCTCTGTCAGGCTGGTGATGTGCCTGCTTCTCTGGGGAGCCTCTCGCGTCCAGCCACCCTCTTGGTGGAGAACCTTTTCCTAATATCCAGCCTAAACCTCCCTGACACAATCCTTGGAATGTGGTTGGGGATTATTTTTTTGTTGTTGTTGTTGTTGTTGTTGTTGGTTTTGTTGTTTTTAAGTAACTATTCCTTAATAAAACTTGTTTTGCATTAACTGGGAAAACTCCATAAGCATAGCTTCAAAAAAGCTGCTTTCAAGCAAGGGAATTTAATCTACACCAAACTGGATCATGTTTTAGCTGTTGTGTTTTTTCATTAAGCAAGAGCTAAATCCTGCTATTATACAGGAGGCCAGTGGAACTGTTTTTTAAAGTTGCCATCTCTCAGCTGTGACTTACTACCACATAAACTTCCATTTACCAAAATGTTTTGAAAGTAGAATTATCAAAATGTGAACTAGGGTAGATGGAGAAAGTAAGATGAAAATAGGCTGTTTAAAGCTGACAGGTTCCTTTGCCCTTGACTTTCTCCATCCTGTTTGCCCTTGCCCATATGCTGGTGGACCAGTAGCTGAATGATACGGTGGTTTGTTTTTCCAAGCCTGACATTAGTCTCCCCAGGCTGACTCTGTTGTGTCCTGGAGGATTTTCCCCTCAATCACAATTTACAAGTTGTTTAATTTTGATTTTTTTTTAAAGAAACCCTAATTAAGAAATAATGGGATGCTGGTGTGTGTTGCAGAGTATAGCACTCATGGTTTTGCCTTTGAAAAGGGCTTTCTGTTGCTTTGGCATGTGAAGATCTTGAATAAGATGTTTAATATGTGCTTATGGTTTTGCTTTGTTTCACAAGTCTATAATGTGTCTAACATCAAAGCTGGTAGGATTTCTAACATCTTGAAACAGTTTGAAGAGAATGAAATAAATAATAGCATTTAAAAGCTCCTAATCTTACATGTGCAGAATCAATAGCTGTGCAATTTCAGGAAGAGTTGTATAGTGTTGCAGATTGTGTTTGGTTTTGGGGTTTTTTTGACTGATTTTTGACGTTTGTGTTCATATTGGGAATAACTGAGTTTAAAATTTCTATTTCACTTGTAATTTTATATGTCCTTTGTAAAAAGCATTTAACTTTGCAGCCTTGTACTGGAGATAGGTTTCAGTAACTTATATTTGTGCAAACTTTCAGTAGCTCCACAGATAGCAGCAGAGGAGGGAATGACAGATTACAGCCTGATGTGCAAAGTGGAAGGACTACTTTCGTCAGTGCCCAAACCCTACTGGCCTGTTGTATAGGAAGGACAGTATTTTCTTGGCTGATTTAGTTGATTAGATTGTGAACTTTTTGGGGCAAGGCTGTTGAATTTTTGAGTCATGAACAGCACATCAAGATGGCAGTTACACAAATGCAGTCAAATTGCTACCAATCCTTTTAGTTGTTGTTTATAAACCACGTTAAGCCCTGTCCAATGAGTGGAAGGAAATTTTAGCATCAGTGTTCCCTATCTCAAATCTGAATAAAATCTTTGATGTCACATCTGGCTATTATTTTGAAATGCAGCACAGATAAATTCTCTACAGCTTGTCCAGGGGGGTGGGGAGATACATAAAATCAGTGTTTTACAAGGAAGTTCTGAGAAATTGCAGAACAATTGCCTGTTGTAGCAATAAGGGACCAGTGAAATGCCTGCTTAGTGCTTCTATTTTCAATGCCATTTTAATTCAAATTTATGCTGCAGTGTCAAACATGAACACATTTTGAAATACTTAAATTTACCATCTGGTAGATGTAATAAAATTAATTTTATAATCATGTAAAACAGTAAATTTTTGGTTGTGTTCCTTGGTAACAGCAAATTTTTCTGCCTTGAGGACAGGAAGTTGCTTTTAAGCATGGATATAGCTTTTCTCAATAAACAAGCAATTATACTGAAAATATTTTTCTGATTTCATTTATAAACATCCTTATAATTTATCTCCTTTGTAGTCAGCAAAATCTGTTGATGAAAGCTGTGGCTCTGTCACACTGACACAGAGTAAAAATTGAATTTGCAGAATAGATACCAGTGGGCAGAGGAAGGTCAGAGTCTGTCTGCATTAGTTTTCCTGCTCACCATTCTCATACAAAAATATCATTTTTCTGTTATCTCAGAGGAAGGAGAGAGTTGAACTGACTGGATCTTTTTATTGGCATTTCCATTTTTTTTTTCAAACAAAAGGCACTCTCATCAACCAAGTCAGTCAGCACCAGACTGTCAAATTAAATAGCTTTAGCAATAAAGCATTTACAAGTCTATCAGATGCATCTGTCTTGTTAGATCAGGAGACCATTACATTAGTGAATATCTATAACTTAAGGACACAGTTCAGATACAGCAACATTCCAGAGTTGCTGTAAATACTGGTTTTAAACCAGTTTGATTTCAGGAGTGAGATAATGTACCAAACTAAACCACTGATTCTGCAGTGTTTCAGTTTGGTGCATTATCTCACTCCTCTGCCATGCCAAAGGCTTTTTTTTCAGTCACATAATGATTTCCACAGTTTTATTAAACTTTATCACTCTTCAAATGCATCATCTTACAGTTTTTGTAAAACCTTAGGTTTCCAGAAGCTACATAACTAACTTGTGAGGCAGCTTTTCATATTTGGACTCCTTCATCCATACCACAGGTGATGAGAATGAGGCAATAACAAATCTGTAGAACAACATGAGTCAAAACTTTGTGCATTGAAAGTCAATAAAATGAGTGCCCTCAACATTTTGAGCATCTAATAGGATCTAATCTGTGAGGAGAGAGTCTTACAAGATTTAAGGTGACTCCAAAAGATTTGATCAAAAGCCAGAAAAGTTTGATTTATTTGAAGAGAAATTTTAAGTGCACAGAGTTTTTAATTCAACACTGAATCTCTCGTAGGCTATGACAAGCTCATGCTGTTGGTGTAGCCAGTATTTTGCTTTGGGAATTTCCTCTATGATTCTTTGAAGGAGCCATTAACATATGCAGATGTTTGTATATTCTCAATTCTGAACATATGTAGTCTCTCAGTAATGAAATTGTGTGTTTTAACAGTTTAACATAAGGTTTGGCTTTACTTAATTTGTATTTTGTTTTATAATCTATCATGAGTATAATTTCTACAATTAATTCCCCTAATTGACTTTCCCATTGTGGTAAATATTTGTGCAGCCTTTTAATGAGAAACATGATGCCAGCTGTGTTCTACTGCCAAAGAGATTGCCTGAAACTGAGGACAATCAAGTCAGAATTGAGCATATCTGTTGTTAAAACTGAAAGCCCTTCTTTCCTTTTCCTTGCTTTTGCTGTTTTGTGGTTTGTTTGATTTTTTTTTTTCCACTTGTTTTCATATTTCTTTGGGGTCATCTGAAGTTCATGCCTGGCTATGGGCCTCATTATTCTGTTTATTGACAGGCTCTTTACAGGCACTTGTGTTAAGAGGGCTCTGAGCAATTCATGGTGGGTTATCTTGGCATAATTAACCTCAGAGTGGTTTGGAAAGATGTTTTGGGGTTTTGTTTTTTAAAAAAAGAAGGGGAAGCAGAGTGGTATTGTTCCAGTACCCTGTGTTACAACATTGAGTCATCTGAATAGATTATCCAGAATTGCTACAAAAGAGTGTTCAATTAAAAGTGGATTTTTAAAAATCTGTTACTACAACAAAACAAGAGTCTTGACTAACCACAGCAACTCATCTCAGCTAGCTTTCACTTTGTGAAGGTGAAATTTCTACCTTTTTACACAGAGCATGCTCTGTGTCTGCTGTGGGAGGTTTCTGCTTCCTCACTGTGCTCTCCCTCAGACTCAGAAAGCCAAGACAGTAATAGAGAGCCAAATTTAAGTTCTCTCTGTGTTTTATACAGATCAGTCCATCTGTCTGTCTAGATAGATGTATGTATATACATACACACACATAGTAAATATAAATTAAAACCTCTTTCCTATGTGCTGTTTTAAGGTATTGCTTCCTTCCAGCAAGGAACTATCACTGAAATCTCTTGTTTTGTGTTAAATGGGAAGTGACATGCATCTAAAATGTCTTATAAAGATTGGATTTTCTCTAGTGTTCTTAAAAACCACAAATCATTAACACTGTAGAAAGTTCACTTAATTTTTATTACTCTTATTGAGAAACAGAGGTGACTTGAAAAAATGCCATTGTAGAGAGATATGCTGCAGAAATGCTCTCTCTTTGAGAATAGAAAGGAAATTCTTCTGATTGACTTCAGTTGAATGAGCTTGTGTTCTGTCATGAGCAATCATGTTGGAAGGATCCAGCTGTCCAAAACACAAAATTATGGCACTAGATTTATTAAGCTCATAAAAAATTGTAAACCAAAGTCTATAAAGATGCATTATTGGGCAGAATTACTGGAATTCAGTTCACGTTGAGTAGGATGTCTGATCTACTCTCTGCTACTAGTAGGGCTCTTTCTCTGACAGCTTTTTTCATGTATTGATATTGTCTTTGCCATTTATTGCCATTTTTGTGGTTATCATTAGATCTTAAAATTTAGTCTGTGTTTTGAAGTAATGTGCTGTTTGTGAAGATATAGTTAAATGTACTCAGTGGGCCATCCAGAATGGTTTGTACTTTGTTTCAGTATATAAAGAGCTAGTTTTCTGAGAAAGAGGTTTGGGGATGGGTAAGCAGTGTGAGAGCTTCTGTTGTCTAGCTAGTACCTGACTTGCTAAGATGGTAAATTTTTTTGAACCTTAGAGGTTAACATCTTCTGTCCCTTTTTTCCTTTCTTGTTTATCTCCTTTCTCTTTTCAACCTTGTCATTTCAATACCTAGTATTATAATATTATATATTATCAAGTATATATATTACAAGTGGGTAACTGATGTCTGCTATGTGACATTTGCAGTAAAGAAAAATATTTCAAGTGGGCAGATCTAGGGAACATTTTTCACTGTCTCAAATGTATGGTGCTTTCAGATATACTCTGGAGACAGAAGCAAACAGTTTTTCAACACTAAATATTTTAAAGTCACAGATTATGTAGGCAACTCAATAAATGCATCAGTAATGTTTGTTTTCCAGCCTTTTTTGAAAATTTGCCCTTGATGTATCAGAGCCACTTTGAAGAGATTGGGATGCAATCTTTAATCTTTCAGAGTAGCTGTAGAACTAAGGGAGACTTTGTCCATGTTTGATGTCTTAGAACTACTTGGGCTGAAACAGAAAAGTTAACATTTAATGCTGTGTATCTTCAGCAGAATTATAAGATGAAACTGAAGTGTTTGATATTCTGAAAGTTTATGGACTCTGGAAGAAAAGTTCAGCGTTAGAATGTGTTAATAATACAGAGGGAGCTACTTTGGTATTGTAACAAATAATTGTTAAACTCTAAAAACTTGTGTCTGTCAGGTAGGCAGGGAATTGCTATTCCATTTGTGAGAACCCTCCTGGTGTGATATCCAAACTTTTAAACAGCAGTTCTTTCTTATTTAGTAGCAAGTTGGTTCTCATTTACAGCAAACTTCCCTCGACAGTCAGACCTTTTACCTTGCACATTTTTACCATGAAACTGCAGGCAGTAATTATATTTAAAAGAACCTGTCATCAACTGGAGTGAATTCATGTCCAGGCAAAAGCTTCAGGTTTGCAACAGAGATAGGCACTTGTCCCAAGACAGAATTGTCTGGGAGCTGATAGGGCAGTGGTTTGGGTTATTTTTAGGTTCAAACACCGGTGCAGAGAAATACTGTATTACTTGTTAGCAAGCGTTCTTTGCTGGGGAGATTAATTGAGAAGCATCTTTCAAGGCTCTTTTCTAGGTGAGAAAAGATGAGGTGCTGTAAATTCAGATCAAACTATTGAATTTTCATGGGTGAGGGAGAGTAGTACATATTCGGAAAGCATTGGGCATAGCCATTCTTTGAAAATGTGTGTGTATATGTCTGTACATTGTGAAAAAGAAATTTAAGGAATTTTTGTTTGTTTGAAGAAGACAGAGATGTGATCCTCAGAACTAATCAAAGAATGTTCTTGTGTGAGATTACATTGTTCTAGGAATGTCCACCTAAGTCATTCCACATCTTCTGTGTGCTCCCATTTTATTTTCATGTAGTTGAAAATGAGAGATAAGAAAATGGGTTTCTGGGAAAGTTATGTTCACTGTGTTTCCTGCATTATTTTGGAACAGTGTTAATCTTCACAGATATTTTGTCAATTGCTTTTGAATCATTGATTTCTGGGGGTAAAATAATAATCTGGTGTAGTTAGTTAGTTTGGGGTTTTTTTTTGTCTCCTTCAGGTAGAGATAAGAGATATTGAAAATGAAGAAAAAAGATACCATCTCTTCCTGGGACTTCTGGAGTCCAGTCAGAGTCTGTCTGAGTTTCAGCACTTGGTCCTGCTGCTTCAAGCTTGGCCACCAATGGACAGGAGCAATGGGTGAGTGTTTCTTCAAAGAACCCTATAAGAAAAGAGTTCAAAGTCTTGCTTGATATCATGTTGTTTTCAGTCCAATAATTCAAACATGGCTGGTAGGAGTGTGTTCTTTGGAAAGAGTCATACTGGGAGGAATAAATGGTTTATTTAAAGCAGAGTTGAATCAATCAGTTTCTTGTAAAACCTGTATACATACATATGTTGTCTCTGTCATGGAGGAAGGCAGAAAAACATTTTATTGCCTGAACTGTAGCACAGGAGAGTGTTCTATCTACTTATAATTTCAAGCTACGTGTTTTGCTCTTGTTTTTAGCAGTATAAACAGAGTCTATAAACAAAACCCCAGAAAGTTCTGACTGTTCTTTATATTCAAAGTTACACTTTGCAGAAAGGCCTCTGAAAAGTGATGATGTTCAGATGGATGTGGCAGACAGTCTGCAGGAGGCCTGGGAGGGTAATGGTACCATGAAATAGCACTTCTCTTGTCTAGACCACTGCCTGTTACTTCTGCCTCTGAATAAAGCATCCAAACCAATTTAAGATTAAAATGATTCTAAGACTTCAGAATTGCACCTGTCAAAGTGGATATTAACTGGAAGTAGTAATTTGGAACATCCAGACACTATAGGCAATAAAATATTTTATCAGTTCTTTGGGTTTTTTCTGTGACTTTCTGAATAAATTTGGAAGTATAGAATACAGCAGCTAAATTTCTAAACTAATTTTTTAACTAATCACTAAGATATAAGTATTTGAATAAACTCATGTGGAGAGGCAAGGATCACATATCTTTCAGAGAGCAGTAATATTATTACATTTTTTGGCTAGCCATGTCTGACAGTAGTTAGGTTAGAGTCATTAAGTGGTATTTATTTTGGATTACTTAGGGGTATTGATTACAACCTATTTTAACTTTGGGACTACATTCACACACAGTGTTTATGTGCATTGATTTTTCAGAAAAGTTAAGGCTTATCTTTTTCTGAAAAGTAACTATCTTATGTACGTGTAGAGAACTGGTGGGTTACAAGGTCATCTGTAAAGGTTTGTCACATTCAAGCTTGCACTTTGTTTGGAATTTCTGGATAAGCATTAACCTAAATTCTTTAGTGACAGTTTTACAAGCCAAAAATTGTTTTCAGTACATTAAGAATTATGAGGATTGCTGTGAGATCTGTCACAAATTCATGTTTTAACTTTCATTTAAAGTTTCAGTTTTGATTGTAATTGAAAATTGGATGCCTCAGTGTGTGGGAACTGTCAATTTTTTTATAATCTACACACTACCTTTAACAATAAAACAAAACTTAAAGAACAAAAGCTCAAGTGAAATAATGCTGCAGTTGGCAAAATCTCTTTTCTTTGTGTTGAACAGAAAGACGTAAGAGTTTGTGAAAGGAAAGCCCTTGCTGTATATGGGCAGTTCCTGTCTATTGTTCTGTTACAGAGGACATAAAAAAAATTACATAATTGTATCTACCTCTTGGTGTTATGTTCCTTCAGTCTGACTTCCTAAAGTTTTTTTTTCTTTCCTAAAAAGAAAAAAAAAAAGGTGTAGTCACAACTAACTGTGGATCAAATTTCAGAGGGGGGTACCTCTTTGACTTCATCAATCTTGGAAGGGAAAATTTCTGCAAATACTTAGGTCACCTGTATCATAGCTCTTTTAGAGTCTAAAGTAGTTCTTAATGGCTCCTAGGCTATTACTCAGTCACAATTCTTCCCTCTTCTCCCCTGTTCCATCATTCCACATTAACAGCATTCAGCTATGCTTAGCAGCCTGGGGGTTTATGTATGGATGTGTATATGTGTTCCTGAAAAGCCTGTCTTTGGGATGATTGGGAGTAAAGAACAGGAACTGTTTTGTAAGTGGTATTTTCAACAATTTCATTTTAGAACAAGTTGTATTAACAAATTTTTGAGCAAAGAGGAAAAGCATCAAGAATTTAAAACTATATGTATTAACATTTTTGTTTACTCTTTTTTCCCTTTTCTCCTTCAGAAGGAGGGTCATTATTGCTTATTGCTTCCAGCCAATGTAACAATCCTTACAGGAACTGGGGAATTTTAGTGTGAGTCATGTCAATACTTAGAATTTTGGTTTTCAATCTAGCAGTAAATATCCAATACTTAGAATTGAATAAAAAGCTGGAAAACACAATTTACATTCTGTAAAGGTTTAAAAGAAAGGAGAAATAAAAGAACTAAGGTTTGAGGGAGTTTTGGGTAGGCTTTTAATTTTTGTAACCTCTATGTTATTAAGTCCATACTTAAAGGTTTTTTTTTTTTGAGTTCTTGTTTTCTGAAACACTCCAGTTAGAATAATACTTATTATCAAAAGTATGATTCTCTTCTTGTCATAATATGCTGTGTTTACTGTGAGAAAACAGGTGGGAGCTTGGCTGTTTCAGTCAGCATTCAAAGCTGTACACTTCTTAAAATTTTATTTTCATACCCTTGTTATGCATGCATGCTTCTCCACCCAGATGGCTCATAGTCAGATGTCATTTTAAACATTTCATAAAGGTGTTTCTTAAAAAACATTATTGACAGTACCTGAAGCTCTGCAGTCCTTTGGAACTTGCTGCTTACATTCAAAAGGCATTTTTTATATTTATTATAAATATTGATAAGGTGTTTTGGAACTGAAGTAACCCCAGTGTTAGAGACTCAGTACTTTAGTTCACTTTTTTTGTCTTAATCATGGTTTTTCCTCTTTTGGCTTCGGGAAAAAAATTTCTGGTGTTTCTGCTGTGGTTTTGAAGTAATTGCTTTTTTCATAATGAGAAGTAATTTTTCACAATCACAGTTACTAAAGTAAAATTCCGGAGAGAGGAAAACTGAATTTTGCCTGTAGATATCATCAGATTTTGGTAACTTGATTTTGGTTTTAATTAGAGATAGCTGATAGTTGTTAATAGGGCACAGGAGTATTTCAGATAGTTATAAGGAATTGTGATGAGGAAAGCTTTATGTATGTAAACTGCATAATCTGATATTTTACTTAAATAAATTTGCATATAGCAAGCCTTCATGTCCTTGTATCTTTCCATTTAGTTTTGTGTTTTGTAGTGTGATTTTTGTTTCCTTCTTCTAATGGAAAATTCCTAGAGATTTTTTAATGTGCTCTGGGAGCAGCAGGTATAGAAATGGAAATTCATTTTGACTCTGTGCCTCTAAGCAAGAAATGGATCACAGAGCCGGAGCTATCCCTTTAACCAGTGGCAAAGATGGAGTTGCAGGGAATTTTTTCCTTCTCCTGCCCTGACTGGAGACTCACAGGTTCAATGCCTCGTGTTGTGTTTGTTGAATAATCTGGCATCTTGGGGTTCGACCCATCACATGGCAAGGAGCGGAGAGGAGGAGCTCTGCTCTTCCCAGCCAGACTTCTGACAGCTCTGTGCTCAGTGACTGTGACTGATGGAAAGGCTCAATTAAGTTGTCAGAAGGAAGAAAGACAATGACTTCTATTTAATTTGCATTCAGAGTTTCCCACTCCTAGCTTCTCTGTCTGGTTTTCGTGTTGGGCTGTAATGGCAGCTGCGTGCGGGGCTGCCTTTACTTGTTTACAGCGTGTACTTTAGGAAGTGGACATGAGCAGGAGAGAGCTTTTATGTATGATATTGGTGGTTGTCCTCTCCAGAGCTGTCAGACACTTGGTATGTCAATCCAACAGACTCTTAACAGACTCCATTTACAATTATATTAATGTGTTGCTTTAACAATTGCTGCAAAATAATAACTTTGAAAAGCAGCACTTTGACAGCACTTTACTGCTTCTTGTCACATGTACTAAATGAGTATCTTAATTTTCACTAAATTATAATGCTAAACTGCCACTTTTGGTCCTGCTGTGAATTGGTTTTTTTGTTCTTGTTTTTTTTTTAAGCTGAAGTGGAAAGTTTACCATGTCTTTGGGATGCTGATTACTGACCAGAGAAATTGATGGGGTGATTTTTAAAATGCCTCTTGTGCCTTCTTAAGTTTATGCACAGATGAACATAGAGTTTGTGTTATTGTGGCTTAATACAATCATTGTATAAGCTGTAATTGTGCATGCTTTTAGCCCACTGTGGGTGAGAATTGAAATGCATCAACTTAATTTACATTAGAAAAATGGCAGTGTAGGTGTGTTCCAGTGTTGTTCTTTGTGCTATCAGTTAAAAGTGGTCTGTTACCCATTTTGTCACTACATCCACTCCTAGCCAGTACACCTGTTCCTAACAAAAGTATCCAAAATATCTCGTGGCTGTAGGTGAAAAAATGTAAAAATGCTGCAGCAACAGAAAAAAACTTCACAGTAAACACTGTGTTTGCTATCCTGCATGATGAAATTTACTTGTATCTACTGTCTGCCATCTGTTTATGTCTGATTCTGTAATGGTGACATAGCATGAGGTTCTGTGAGGAATTAAAAGAACATTAAAAATATGTAAAACAAATGTAACTGTGTCCATATCTACTAGCAGAGTTCAGATGCGTGTAACTTTACTTCCTTACCCATTTTGGATAGGCTGTGGAGAAAAGTTTATTTTTGTTTATACTCATTGGACCTGAAAATGAAAATGTGAATCTGGCTATGTATTTTCCCCTCAGAAGCAAGAGACAGATACTTGAGAAACAGAAGCTATTACAATGTGATCAAAGCAAACAAAATTTGAAATGCTGATTCCTGTCACCCCTCCCTCGATACCACTCTGCTTGGGAAATCAGTTGGTGTAAAGCCAGGAGAAGCTCCTGTGCTGTTCCAATTTGATCAGTCTTTATCTGGTGTCTAATTCCTCAGGGTTTGCAATAAGCATGTCATAATTCCATGTAATTTAAATTTCTTTTTTGTATTGAAAGAGTGATGGCATTATGGACAGTGACTTGTCTCAAAATTTTGATCTTTCTTTCATGAAGTTGTGCTTTTAAGTCTCACATGAGAAACAACCTACAGAAAATGGTATATGTATATTCTATATGCTTCTCTTTTTTTACTGGGCAGATCATGCACAGATGATAATCCCTGGGTGAAACTGGGGGCTTTTATGCTGCAGAGGCGCCCACCTGAGGAAAAGGAGAAGACAGGAAATGAAATTTTGAAAATCTGTCGATCTCTGTATGAAACAAAGCACATGCTCCCTATCAAGGTAAGTTTTAACTTTGGGTATCATGTTTGTGAGTCCTGTTTTAAGGTCCCAGCTACAGGTAAGATATTGCTGTACTGAATCAAGTCCAATGGAGAGCTAACAGAGAGGCTGAGAACTGGATTCAGTCTGTCTTGAGAAGAGATGACTACAGGAGATCATGTCTTTTAAGTAGTCAAATGAGGAAACAAAGAGAGGAATTAGAGTCAGTCTCTTTTCAGACATGCTCAGTTATAGGACAAGAGGCAATAGAGATGTGTTACATCATCAAAAACTCTCATTGCACCCAAGGGCAACATTTTTCATCTTTAAAGTAGTGAAACATGGAACGGGTGGATTCCTAGAAGAGACAGGGAAAACTTATCTTAGTAGGTATTTAGGTCTTGACTGGATCATGGCACAGGCAGTTTGATATTGTTGGACTTGCTTTGAGTTGGAGGCTGGTTGGATTAGCTGATCTTTTTAAGTCTGTTCCAGTATAAATTATACTGTAATGTATTTGTAGAAAGGCTTTAATAATCTATTATCATTTAAATCAGTGTTGCAAAAACTGTTACTTAAATTATCGGTAATTCTCTTACTAATAAATCCTTAAAGATTTAGTGAGGAATGCCTGAAAAACATAGTGATTGAAAAAAACCTTATTATACAAGTAACTGCTGAGTAGTAACTATGATATCCTAACTTGTCTTCCCTAACTATGTATGCATACTTCAATACAAACATCTCCTAAGTAGAAAATTATTGAAGTGTATTGTATGTAAACACTGTATATTAATGAAGACAGACTGGAGAAGTTCTTAATAAACTTCACACAATTTCAGAGTAGTCATGTGTATTTTTAGTAGGCTGATTAATCTCATATAATTATCTTTATGCAGTCACTGTCTGTAATAGAAAACAGCTGATGTTAGGAAGAGAAGCAGAATAAAAACAACACATTCTGTTTAAAATACAGACAGGTGGGTGTGTGGGTTTTTGTTTGTTGTTTGTTTTTTTTTCCTAGTCCAACACACTGATCTGAATCAAGTTCAGAAATCTTTGTAAAATGTGATCCCAGAAGGTGGCAGTAAGCTGGAATGATAAGTACATTTATTAATTTATTAATCCCACCAAAACTCTTTGGTAGAAGGCAGGTCGCTGGGATTGGTATATGTAGCTTTTCTTTGTAAGGTGCTGAAATGATGCATTACAGCTTGTAAACTCACAATCTTAGTGTGCATAGGAGTAGCTGAACTTTGTCAAAGTAGAATGTTCTGCCTCACCTCAGTGACCACGGGAGAAAAATCCCTGTGAGTGTCACTGTCATACAGCAGTCAGTTCATCAAGAGTTCTGCTTAAGCAGGGTCATGGTTTGCATTTCTCTTAGTTGAGTAAACTTGTCCATGATCTCCATGGCAAGCCACTGTTTAAACAGAGTTTTGGTATTGGTAGACAGCTTTGGTTGGAGATGCCTTTCTTTGTTTTTTTTAATGGTACAGGATGTTGAAAGAGTTGTAGGTATGACTATATAGGTACAGATCTAGTCATCAAGGTTTAAACAGCCTTACTGATGAAAAATACCTTTTTATGGCTGGAATGCTGTGCAGTGACAAGGAGTTGCACTAAAATGTGTAGCTGTACAGTTAACCTACAAACACAGGCTGTATTCCTCTAAGTCACTGTTTGGGAAGGGGGGGGAATGGCATGTATGAATTTAAGTAATTTATTTGTATGTATGGCTACAGTACTTAGGTGCTCAAATGACCAATTTGCAGGTATGTGGCTGAATAAGATGAAAATGTGATCACTGACAATTAACCTGTTTAGATGATTTGACATTCCAGTAAATAGGCTGATTAAGATGATAAATCTGAAATGATGGAATTCTAAAAACTGAAACCAGTTAATTATTATGAAAAACATTTGTCATTCAAGTTCTCCCCCATTACAACCTTGTCAAGTTCAAAGATTGTAATGGAAAATACATGTAACTTCAATTCATGTGGTCTAGAAGTTAGAAAAACCATCTTTGGATATAGTCATGAGGTATTTAACTCTTTTTTTCATTCCACTCATTTCATTTCATTCCTACTAGTTTATCTAGTTTTTCAAGCCCAGTACTTTTTAAATGTCTTTTGGCTAGTTGCATAGCTTTAAGAGTTGAATGTGTGTCTGTGCTTTGTGGGGTGGTATTTTGTGGGGTTGGTTGTTTGTTTAGGGTTTTAATTTGCATTATTCCATGGATAGATACCTCCATTCCTTTTAGTGGAAGAAAGCATTGTTTTATTTGCCTGGAAGACACATGCTTGGACTGTCCAACATCTGCACTGCCTGATGAATCCCTTTAGAAAGGGATAAATCCTTTTCCCATCAATGCTAATTGTTAAAAATGTGACTCCTCTGAATATCTCATGTTCTTCTCTGTCTCTGGGTCCTGTGTCAGTTAACATGGGAGAATGCATCTAGTCCCTTATCTGTAATCACCCTGGAGTCCTAGAGGCTGAGTTACTTAACTCCTAGAATAATACAGCAGACAGATGGTCTCCTTTTTTACTAATTTTTGTAGGTAGTTTTTTCTGGGGTTTGTATATGATTTTAGACTGTGTGATTTTGTCCATACACAGTTGTGTCTGCTAATTTTCTTCAGATAATATTGAATTTAAATGCTGCTTTTCAGTCTGTTTTTAGCCTCTCCAGACATAATGCTGTTTGTACTCATTGTCTGGCCCTTCAAGCCATCCATGAAAATACTGAATACTGGACCCAAAACGACTCAAATAACCCATATGTCATTGGCCTTGCTGATGTCACAGTGAGCCACTGATAGCTGCATAACTAGAGAGAAGACAGAAGTTGTCATACAGAAGTTTCAACTAAATCATGGTAATTCAGATTCTGAATTGGGCCTTCCCTTGACCTTGTCACAGATGATATCAAACCCCTCTAAGCAGTGCCTCTCATGACAGGCAGCAGCAGATACTTGAATGCTTTCAAGTGCTCACTGCAGTACAGAAATCCACTTATGTTGCTCTGAGAAGTGCTGTGGGTGATGCCTTCCTTCCTGGGCTTGGGTTTTCAATTCTTCTTTGGACAGTCTTCCATGGCTGGCAAGCTGTCCAGTCCCTTCCCCTGTGGAAAAAGAAATGCAGTTGTTGGAATGTGTATTTCTTCTTCAGAAGATATTATGGCTTCTTCTGTACTTGGACATGGTAGTTAAGACTGAGTATGTCTGCTAGACATGCTACTATTAGGCAGAAAGTTATTCCGCTTGTCCAGCTGGTTTTGAGAGGGAAATGTTACCAAGCAGAGTAAAATTACTGTTTTGCTCAGATTATGTATTTTATGACTCTCAGAATTTATTTTTCTGAATATTGCTGCAAATACACATTTTCAAGAAAAGAAGTGTAGAGTGAATCCATGACTTTTCATTCAGTAAGCTTGCTGGAATGGCAGGTATGCAGCTTAAAAGAAATCCAGTGGAATATGAAATTACCCGAAGTTTAATAAGCATTTGAATGCTCAGACAAAGCTTAATGTATTTAGTCTTCTAATTCCTTGATCCACATCATATCATTCACAACAAGCATGCCCATTCCACTAAATTGGGAGGAGCTGTTGACTTCCTCAAGGATAGAGAGGCCCTGCAGAGAGACCTGCAAAAACCACAGAGATGGGCAATCACCAACTGTGTGGAGTTTAACAAAGGAAAGCGCTGGATTCTGCACCTGGGATGGGGCAGCCCTGGATGGACAGACAGGCTGGGGAATGAGAGGCTGGACAGCAGTGCCACAGAAAGGGACCTGGTGGTCCTGGTTGATGACAAGTTCAAACTGAGCCAGCAGTGCCCTGGCAGCCAGGAGGGCCATCCCTGTCCTGGGGGCATCAGGGACAGCATGGCCAGCCGGGCAAGGGAAGGGATTGTCCTGCTCTGCTCTGCACTGGGGCAGTTTTGGGTGCCACAATACAAGACATTAAAGTATTAGAGAGAGTCCAAGGGAGGGCCATGAGGATGGTGAAGGGCCCTGAGGGGAAGCCGTGTGAGGAGTGACTGAGGTCACTTGGTCTGTCCATCCTGGAGGAGACTGGGGGCAGACCTCACTGCAGTTGCAGCTTCCTTGGGAAGGGAAGGGGAGGGGCAGGCACTGATCTCTGATCTGTGGTGACAGGGACAGAACTGGAGGGAATGGCCTGAAGTTGTGTCAGGGGATTTAGGTTGGATATTAGGAAAATGTTCTTTCCCCAGGGGTGTTGGGCACTGGAACAGGCTCCCCAGGGAAGTGGTGACAGCACCAAGAGTGACAGAGTTTACGAAGTATTTGGACAATGCTCTCAGGCATGTGTTGTGACTCTGGGGGCTGGTCCTGTGCAGGGCCAGGAGCTGGACTTTGGTGATGCTTGTGGGTCCCTTCCAATTCTGTATATTGTGTAATTCTAAGCATCAACAATCAGTAGCAGTACAAAATACGAGTTAAAAGGAACAAGTCTGAATAAGAGAACAAGGCTTACCTTAGTCACTCAGAGCTTAATGTGATGGAATATATCCTTCTAGGCTGTTTTTCTTGAAGGTGTAAATTTAGAAAAGACTGAGCAAGTACAGCCAGAGAGCTCCCTGTCCCAAGCAAAGCCATGTATCTGTGCAGTATGTTACATTTAGAGTATTTAATGTCTTCTCATCTTCAAATAATAATTAAGCTTTTAGGCTCACAGCTGCTGAAACTATGCTACTAAATGTGTGGATCATCTTGGTCATTAAATTGTTACAGTTATCATTAAAGTTCAAGACATAAAAAATACATTACTTGCATTCTCTTAGCTTAATATTTAACTGATGAGCTCCTTTGACAATTGCTCTCAAATTGTTAGAGTGAAACAGAGAGCCTCTCTTAAGAGATGAATACCATTCTCAATGTAACTACCGTACAATATCCAGAGTCCCTAGTGTAAAGTGCCTTGGAAAATGGGACACCTCTGATGGGCCTTGTTGGGAAGTGGTTGTGACAAGCAACCTAAATTCTCAGAAATGAGAAAAAGGGAAAGGGAAGTTATAATTTGATTTATAATATAATTTTTGGGTTGAAATACTTTTTGACGTATAAATGGACAAATCACTACAACATTGAGTAAAATAAAACAGCTCACATGTAGGACATGTTGTTTGGTTGTTTAACTAAGGGACAAGATAAAGTGTTGGAAGTGCACAATAGATTTGTTGAGGAATTTTTTTTCTTATTTTAGAAGGTATTTTCTGGCCAGTTTTGTCTTGAAGTTGTGTGATGCTAAATTTATGGTGTACTATCAAATATAGGAAGCTAGATGAATGGCAGAAACGTAATTTACTAAATCTTAATTGTGTATAAAATATTGTATAAAATTTTGAAGCTTTTTGCAACAGAAACATATTCAACTCTGGTATGCACTGTTATTTCCTCTTTATCTTGTTCTACTTTTCTGATTGCATAATTGAGTTACAGAATTGTCACAGGTCTGTCAGTGTTTCTTCCTGTGTTTTGCAGTATTTCAGTAAGCACAAATATGTTAGTCCCACAGAGAGCTGTGGGACTGCTGTTGTTTTTCAGTAAAACTCCTGGTTGTAATGGTGATTCAGTACCTGCCTTGTCTTAATCTAACAAATGTTGCACTTTAACCAGCATTCCACATTTTTAAAATTTGTTCTTTCTAGTTTCCAAGGATGTGTTTCCTACTGGGAGTTCATTTGTTGTGGAAGTGTGGTTTTCATTTTGTATTTGACATAAAATTTTCATAAATTTTATTGTGAATGATGATGTTAGTATCTTCAGAGATCACGCTGAGAGAATTTACTTTTTATTTCAGTGTATAAAAGAATTATGTTTGCTGCTGCTTAACCAGTCCCTCCTGCTGCCATCCCTGAAACTGCTGGTAGAAAGCAAAGACCAAGACCTTCATGCTGTGGCACTGGAGCAGATAACAGCTGTTGCTAAGGTATGAACAGTTGAATGAACCACCTTTCAGAGGCTGAGGTAGTAAGTTAGCTCTTTTATCTTGGTGTAGTAAGCAGAGACTGCTGAGACACTTACCATTGTTAAGGTTTTGCACAGCTATTGTGTCCATAGTGAGCAATAACACAGGGCTGGTAAGAGCTTCTCTACATACTTGAGGTGATTAAATCTCATAGCACTTCCTTTAAATGCTTGGTATGCTGTTTTATGTCGGTGTGGTGGAACTGAAACTATTCAGATTCAGGAAGTAGACTGTTACCTCTGTGTTCATATTCCCTCACTTTGGGGTTTTTCAAGTGATAATAGTATGTCAGATGACTCAGCTTGTTTCTGACAAATGTGGCATCTGTTTATATACACTTGGAGAGCTGTTATGTCACTGGTTTTGATGTGATGGTATGTTTGGGGACTTTCCTGCCATTCTAAACAGACTTGATGCCAAAGTTTCTGGAGAAGAAATCTAAATACTGCCTTTTTCTTTGGACAAGAACTGGAGGTGATTAATGCATATTTGTCAGTTGCTGTAACATAACATAACTGTCTTTTCTCTGTGTATTTGCTTTTCAGCAAATAAGAAGAAACGCCTAAAAAGATGAAATTTAGTCTCCTAACCACAAAATTTCTGAGTTTTTTACAAAACAATTGTATAAATATTAACCACCAAAACAATAATACATTGATTGTTTTCTTTTACCACATGCAATTTTAGATTTTATTTCTACAAAAAAAGGCTTTTTGGTAACTTTTAAACAAGATGATCTCATTGAAAAGCAAGCACAAATCTGATAATTTAATAAATGCATGTCCTTTCTTATCTCTGTGTCTTTGTTAGCCTTTTAAAATTGACTTCTTTGACTAATTCTGAAGCTTGTCGGCAGGAATAAGTGTCCAAATACTTCTTGTTAAACTATTTTTAAATGATAATGCTGTGCAGTAGCACTTGCTGAATGGCTTCTAATTGTATTGCTCTTGAAACTGGCCATTTCTTTCTAGTGTGCTCCAGCTCCACTCTAGGCTGATTACATTATATTGGAGTTTTAGGGCCAGGAGATAATAAGTTGGCTTATTAGCTTCTTGCTAGTATAAAGCACTTTGTATACCTGAGCATGCCCAAAATAATTTTGGGGTTTTTTGGCTTTCTTCTACAGGAGGCAGCTTGATAAGTTGTTTCTAGTTTTTCCTTCTAAATCCAGTATTAATTGGAGCATATAGTTCTGTAAGAGTGCTGAATAACCTAAAATTTTTGAAGCAGTTAGCTTTGGTCTAATGTTTTACTTTAAGTCAATGAAGATTTAACTGTTGACTTTATTACATCAGGCATAGAGCTTAGCCAGTACCTGGAATGTGACAATGTTAGAAAAGCAGCTAGTGCAGAAGAGTGCTGTGCTAAATGTAAAAGCTGTTCCTATATTGTATAAAAAGTACCTCTTACTCCTTGTTTTATATGCATCCCTTGTGATTACATTATTTCTTGTTGTACTGAAAGAGCATATTTTACTTAGCTATGCCAATGTTGTTTATTCAGTATCATTTTCTGGGCATACTTTTTGCTTTTTAAAAAACAGTATTCAGACAGTTAATGCTTTTTGTCAAATTCTAAATTAATTTTTCATAGGAAGGCCATTTCTGCTTACATTAAACAGGAAACAGACAAATAACATCTGGCAGAGGGGAATCATGGCTATTGATTCCCCGATCCAGTGCTAACACAACTCACAAACATGGCTGGGAGAAAAATACAGCACTTGCTTGCTGATAGGATGTATTAGTTCGCCATTTGTTGTCTGTTGCTGACAGCTTTATGGATGTTTACAGTTAAGGATGATGCTGAAGTGCTGATACTAGAAATTGTGCAGCTTTTGCCTGTAATAAACCAACCAAGTTTTTGCGTAAGCTTTTTTGAAATTGCAGACCCCTCTTTTTATTGTGTACCTTTAAATGAACTGCCACTTGTCTTCTCTGAGTAACAAAAATAACTGTTCTTCCTCTATGTTGTATACTGTGTGAGTAGTTTAAAAAAACAGTTTACCTAAATAACCTTATTACTACCAATAGAACCCTTAAAAGTCAGATTGTTTATGAGAGGGATTTCAGTGTTGTCTGTGCACTGTGCACTTTCAGGGATGAAAACTGATTTTTAAACATCTGAGAGAGGAAGTTAATCCTTAGGTAGGTTACACTATAATACATAATACAGTACCTATAATACATTATAGGTTCTGTTGGAACCTATAATGTTGAAACAGCTAACAAGTGGGGGTTAATATAAGCAATGCAAATACTTGCTCAATCAATACTTTAATAGGAAGTGGAACAAGAAAAATGCTGTAGCCTGAAAAAAGATTAAGTTTTATTTGCGTGTTATAATTTCAGTGATGAAGTACTGAATCTACCTTCATAACATGTCTTACTGAAAAATTTAATAGGAAATATCACACATTTTGTGTGGAGTAATGGAATTTCTAGTGTTCTCCAGTGTAAACCATTTATGGCTATTCACTTAATGGGGCTTAATCTTTAAAAAAATAGTTAAATTATAAGCTTAATCTTTAAAAAAATAGTTAAATTATGATAACATATCTTTCTCCAGTTTATTTTTCCAGGATTTTTTATGCCACTGGTTTCTTTTCCCCTTATTTGTTCTATAGATCTATACTCCAGGAAGGAATAAAAAGAAAAGCATTTTCATCTTGAATAGTATTGGAGAAGGGAATACTCTGGGAAAAAGCTGTTTCAGATTTTTACTGCTGTTAGGTCATCAGCAGCCCTTCCCTTTCATGACTTGTGGATTTTCTGATGCAGAAGTTAAGGGTGAAATTTTTTGCCTGTTGGTAATGCCAGAGCCTCTGGATGCCTGCAAAAACAGTGCTGATGGGGAATTGGATCATCCAGTTCATAACCCTGCGTGGGCAGGGACACCTTCCACTAGACCAGGCTGCTCAAAGCTATCCTGGCCTTCCACTCCCAGGGTTAGGGCATCTACAACTTTTCTGGGCAACCTCTTCCACCCTCACAGTGAAGAATTTTTTCCTAGTATCCTAGTATCCATTTAAAGTCAGAGGATTGGTTTAGATTGGGTATTTCTTCTTGTCCTATCACTCCATGCTCTTGTGAAACATCGCTCTCCAGCTCTATTGTACTGAAGGGCTGTTGTGTGGTCTCCCCAGAGCCTTTGCTTCTCCAGGCTGAAAAGCCCAACTCTGTCAGCTAGTCTTCACAGGAGAGGTGCTCCTAAGATTGTCTTCATCATCTTCTCTGAACCCCTTCCAAGGAGTCCATGTCTTGTGCTGGAGGCCCCACACTTGGATGCTGTACTTCCAAGTGTTCTCATAAGAGCAGAGGTACCACTTGAATGCCTACACTTCAGTGCTTGAAAGCAGATATTAGCCACTATCCAAGTAGGAAAGCCCAGGGAAAAAAGTCAGTTCTCCTTAATGGAATTATCCTTATTAGATCTTTTACTTGTAACCATGGACATTGTTTGTGGGCATCATGCTAAATCTACACTGACAAATTCTGCAGAAAGAGAGATGGATATGAAAAATGAAAGTTATTCCCATTTTAACCTTACAGATTTTACTGTAATGAAAAATTTATCACCCTTAGCATGGAGTTCTAGATAGGCATAATGATGTTTCTCTTACATATACACTCTGATTCTGTCATTATTGTGGGTCATAGCTTATTCACACAATATGGAAAGTGGTTGGGTGTTAATTTGTGCAGAAGATAACCTGCATCTCTGAGACCTCCTTAAACTGCAGTCAGCTGCATTCCATATCACTGGAACAGTGATTCTGGGATTAGCAGTAGTCTTAGTTTTATGGCCTAGTTAGGGCCTTGGGATAGCAAGGGCTGTGCATCTGCAGGCAGATCAGAAGTGATTCATTAGTAAGATCTTGACTGAGCTGTCTGCCCAGAAAAAAGAGCTTTTTAAAACTGAGATAGCAAGGAGGTTGTTTTCTACTTGCTGGGTTTTTCTGTCTTACAGACTCAAAAAGAATGATTTTGAAAATGAAAATGTCATGTGTTTAGAAGTCTGTATCTAATGTAGGCTAATACTTGGTATGTATGGCAAGCAAAAATAATTCTGGAGGTTGATTGCCATTAATATTTTTTAAAATGTTACATTTTGAGGATCAAAATGCCATCTGGAACAGCTTCCTGGCTCAAACAGATGGAAGAATTACAAGTCTAGTGAGGAGTAAGAATGGGGCAGATGTAAAGGCTCTTTCTCTGAAATAATACTTTCCAAGCTTTTGGTTATTTTCATCTGCATGTATCTACTAAGTAATTGCCAGTGGTTTTCTTTCTTGGTTTTGTGCAACTTCTCCCTAAACTTGGATGAGCTTTTACATCTTGAAGTGTCATTTGACAGAGGATTCAACAGTGTTGAATCCTTTTTTTTTTATTTTCTCATAATCTGATCCCACTGGGTTAATTTGATGTTTCATATTTTTTACTTTCTTAATAAGATCATGTTTTTAATTAATCCCTTTATAATTTTGGTGATGTTCCTATCTGCCCTATGCCCTTGAAGCTGTTTTTTTTTAAGATTGAAGAGTTATAGTTTTGCTGAGCAATTTCCTGTATAAAAAACTTACTATACTCTCAGTGGTGTGTTTCTTTAAAAATATATGCTTTCTGTGTTTGCTTTTTATATTGTTTTAGTAGTTTTTTTTTTAGTTTAATGCTTATTGTTTAAAATTGTTGTCTAGTTTAAAATTAATTTTGAATAAATGTAGTCTTAAGCTACATTTACATTGATTTAATTTTAAAAAATCTTACAGTTCTATTTAAACAGAGCTGTTCAGTGTATTAGGTGTCTCAATCAAGGTTTGTAAACATGTGTCAATTCATTAACAATTTCTGTAAGTTGTTATTTTTATTTAAACTAATGACTAGAAATGTCTCTATATGTGCAATTAATACCCCAAAAATTGGCATGATCTGGAGCTGCAAATCTGGTAAATAGTCAATTAAGCTTTCTTTGCTGCCTATTTTTAAATGCAGCTCTCATTAAACCTTGGTGTCTCTGTGTTCTTCCCACACCTGCCAGACTCTACATGACTTACCAAAGAACAGTGGAACAGACAGGGGCCTTCACTGCACAAAGTGCATTCACAGGGTCTGGTTGCCATCATGTGTCTCCATCCAGTTGCCTGGAGACAACTAAATTACAAAAGTTTCCTCTTCCTTACCAAGTTTTCAGACAGTTTGCAAGTCAGAAAATAGGAAATGTTAATCAGTTTAAACCTACTGATCTGTTTGGGCCTAAGGATGAGCTGTGGGGCACAACCCAAGAGCCTTTTGTGAGCTGTTTTGTTACATGTGAAACCACACTGATCATTCTTTGTGAGTGCAGACAGGTTTCTCTCCTTGTGGGTTGCATGGGTATCTTCATCCTTGTAGTATAGCTCAGATGTTTAATGGTTTATGCTAGGAACAGTCTTCTTTCAGATTTGTCTCTCTCAATTTTGTATGTTTCTAGTATATAAATTCACGCTAATCTATAGCACTTTTCCTTAACTGAATAGTAGCCTAAAAAAAATTAAATTAAACATTGCATCTGCTCTTAATCTCACTACTGTAATTCCTATTTGTATTTTATGTTCATAAAATCAAACAGTGAAGCCCTGTGTAAAGTCCCATTCAAGAATAGACCACACAGAGCTTCAAGATGGAAGAGAATATCCCTTCAGTCCCATTTCAGAAGAGATGGCAGCTGTGTGGATAATAGCTTAGTGTGCTGCAAGGTGTGCTGCAAGATGCCAACACTAGAAATTTTGGCATCAGAATTGTTTAGGTTAGAAAATACCTGTGAAGTCTCACCAAGTCCAGCTGCTAAGTCAGCACTGGAAACTCCTCTCTAAACCAAGTGTCAACCACTTCCCTGGGCAGCCTGTTCCAATGCTTGACAACTCTTTCCATAAATAAATGTTTTGCTAATATCCAATGTAAACCTCCCCTGGCATGTCCTGAGGATGCTTCCTCCTGTCCTATGACATGTTCATTAGGAGAACGGGCTGACCCCAATCTGACTGTCACTTCCTTTCAGGCAGTTGTAGAGAAGAATAATTCCCCTGAATTCAGGGGAAATTCAGATTTCCCCTGAGCCTTCTTTTCTCCAAGATAAGCACCCCCAGATCCGTCAGCAGCTCCTCATATGACTCAGTCTCCAGACCCTTCCCCAGGCCATTGCTCTTCTCTGGACATGCTCCAGCACCTCAGTGTCTTTCTTGCAAGTGTGAGGCCCAGAGCTGGATGCAGGATTTGAGGTGCAGCCTCAACAGTGCCGAGTGCAGGGGACCATCTCTGCCCTGGTCTTGCTGGCCACTCTATTGCTGATCCAGTCCAGGATGCCACTGGCCTTCATGGCCACCTGGGTACACTTTGGCTCATGTTCAGCTGTTTGTTGACCCATTTTATTTAATGATCAGCCTGTCTTCAGCAGGAAAACATTTCTGTTGTTAATTTTTGGCAGTTACTAAGTAATTGAAGGCTAAGATTGGATAGCCTAAAGGCTGGACATCCCTACAGTTCTTAGAACTGTTTTGTAGACTGGACCTTCTGTGCTAATTAGATTAAAAATGGCTTGATTACAACTGTAAAGTGCCACTGCCAATCACCCTTTGTGCAGTAGTCATATCCTGTGCAGCAGCTGAATTGCTCTTCAAGGGTGCTAAATAACTTATCACGGGGTGTTTATTACTTGCTGGTACCCTGGTACCAATCATGTACGTTGGCACATAATTTTTATGGAAAATTAAGCAGAAAGTAATCAGGCAATTTTCTTTTTCCTTTTAAACTAGGAGGTGGTTTTGTAAATGTATCATAATTTATATTTTAATTTATTTGTAACTGATAAGGTGCACTAATTGAAAACTATTGTCTAGCTCTGTGGGAGCTCAGCACATCACTCCTGATGTCCAGAGCTACCGAGAGAACCCTTGGGGGGCTCGGGAGTCTTGGAATGTTGCCAAAAGCACTTGGTGGCTTGATTTTGATCCATCTAGAGATGTGCCACCGATGTATGAAGAAATGGAACCTGCGAGAATCACTCGGGTGTAAATGGTGAAGGGAAGATATCATTATAGGGTAAATCACAAATTTTGGGGTTTTGGTACAGGGGGGTTGTAGAGACAAGATGGAGGAATCAGGGCGTGCCACCAGGCTCTTCTTTCTTCTTCCTGTCTTCCATCTTCTGCAGTGGTGCTGGCATTTGGGGATTGGTCTGGGGTGAGAGTGTAGTTAGTGACGAGGGTGATAGGTATTGGGGACAAAAGGTAAATATGATATACGTAGTTTTTGTTATAAAAGATGCGACCGCCTTGGGGGTGGGCAGAGTGCCTTTGGCTGCCGTGCTGGTCAGATCCTTCGGGCAGAGAAAGGACTTTATAGATAAGAAATAATAAACAATTCTGAAGACTGAAAAAACCTAGCGTCCAGACTCATCTTTTGAAGCCCAGCATGCAAGAACCATCCTGAGCGTGTGTGGGGGCAGAGACAGACAGCCGACCCCATATAGCTCTCCTCTGGTCCTGTTTTTATCACAGAATCACAGAATGGTTTGGGTTGGAAGGGACCTTAGAGATCATCTTGTTCCAGTCCCCCTTCCATGAACAGGGACACTTTCCACTAGACCAGGTAGCTCAAAGCCCCATCCAGCCTGACCTTGAAACACTCTCAGGAATGAGACACCTGTAGCTTCTCTGCACGATCTGTGCTAGTGCCTCGCCGCCCTCACAGTAAAGAATTTATTGCTAATACCTAATCCAAATGTGCCCTTTTACAGTTTCATCATTCCTCCTTGTCCAGTCACCCCCTGCCCTTGTAAAAAGTCCCTCTCCAGCTCTCTGGTAGCCCCTTTTAGGTACTGGAAGGTGCTATGAGGTGTCTCCAGGGCTTTAATGTTACCAGACTTAGCATCTTGCTCTGTCCTCATAGGAGCAGTGCTCCAGCCCTCTGATCATCCTGGTGGCCTCCTCTGCACTCTTTTCAAAATGTCCATGTCTTTACGTTGGGGATCTCAGAGCTGAATGCAGCACTCCAGGTTGGGAGGGCAAAGGGACAGAATCCCCTCCCATGCCCTACTGCCCACGCTGCTTGGGATGCAGCTTAGGATATGATTGATTGGCTTTCTGGGATGTGAGAGCACATGGATGGGTCACATTGGAATTCTTGTCCACCAGCATCCCCAAGTGCTTCTCCTCAGGGCTGCACTCGATCCATCCTCTGCTCAGCCTGTATTTGTGCTTGGGATTGCACCCACCCAGATGCAGGTCCATGCACTAGGACTTGTTGAATTTCATGAAGATTGCTCAGGGCCACCTCTCAAGCTTGTCAGGGTCCCTCTGGGCGGGGTCCCTTTTGGTTTATGTAGTTATTCAATTGTGCTTCATTAAGTGGTAAATTAACACAGTGCTGTATTTCAGAGAACCCAGGAAGGACATATCAAAATAAACTGAAATAGAATTTAAAGTATTATATAGTGTTATTTGTAAATCTAGACAGACAAGATTCTCAAGAGAGTATTATGTTCTCATATATCAAGTAACCACATTTTTTGTGGCATCCAGGATGTCTCTCAGAGGTAGCAGCTCTGTTTCACATCTTTCAATATGTTATATTCTTTTGAAAATCTCATCCTTGCTGTGGGTGCTGATTGAGTCTGTGAATATTGCCTGTCATATTAACATGTGAAATGTAATGTAATGTATTAATATTAAGTGACCAAAATCTAATATACTCTGCTCTGACCTTCCTCAGAGTGTCATTCTTGATATGGAGCTAAATAGTGTGATCTGTGCTGCACTGGGACTGAAAACCTGTGAAAAGCCTATAAAGCTGATGGTGTAATCCCAGGCTGTTAAGCATTCTTAATCCTTAACTTTGTGCAGGTCAGATATTTATATTAATGTGGTAGAGTGTTAAAGACATACCTTTACATATTCTGACATATGCAAAGCCTGTATCCCTGTAGGCCGTCTGTGGGGAATACTCCTCTCACTTTGAAGGTCACACTGTGCAGTCAGAACCATCGTGACAAGTTCTGGCTGATGGCTGTATCTGGTAATTAATTTTTAATTACTTTGAATTTCTCTTTCTTTGTAGGTTGATGATTCCACTTGTGATGCTGAAATACTCTCCTTGCTCCTCAATGCCAAGCTGGTGGTGAAGTGCATGTCCACTGCCTTCTGCCCACGCCTTATTGACCACCTCCTGGCTAACCAGGGGCAGGGGGGCTGGGATGTGGAGGAAATTGCACAGCAGCTTAAGGAAGCAGGGTTCAGTGCCGAGGCTGGCTCTCTCCTGATGGCTCATCGAGGGACCCATCCTGCACTCAGGACTTTCACTACTGCCCTCCAGGCTGTTCAGCACTGGATCTGATAATGTTGGATTTATGCATTTGTCTGCATTTTTGCTGGAGATCTTACACAAAAGGGAGAAATTGTTGCTCTAGTGAAGTAACAAAGTGAGTTATTTCCTACATTTTATAGAAAACACGCAGCACACAGTAAATTCCCATATACTTCTAATTGTTAAAAAAACTATTGGTGCCGACTGTATCATTCTGTTGTATGATTAGCAAAGCAATGAATCTGATCGTCCTTTCACAAGAATGTTAAATGCTTATACTCAGTTACATATAAATGAAACTTTAGTAAGGTGGCAGGCTATATACAATTTGTCTTAATTTCTGTAAGTAATTTCCTCTTGTCATAATGTAAAACTAATGTAAAAATATAAAGATATATATAGAGCAAAAAAGTCACAAGAGTGATTTTCGAGAATTTCAAAACCTTAAAATTCAGTATTGTGCAATGTTATCACAGCTTTTGTTTGCAATAAATAAAATATTTTGCATTTAATGTACTATCTCTTTCAGCCTTTTAGGCAGATAAATATTTTCTTTATTCAGCGCCTTTTCTGAAATTCCTGTCTCTCCTTAGTGATGTTTATTCATGAGGACATGCTAAAGTGTAAGAGATATTGTTCTCCACCATTTTGGAAGCCCCATCTTAAATCCTGAACATTTGTTGATACCATTGTGAATGTACTTTCAAAGTATTTAGTTACATTTTTCCTGAGTTATGAAAAATTGCATAAAAGTGTATATTTGCAGAATCACAGAATATGCTGCGTTGGAAGGGACCCACAAGCATCCTTGAGTCCAACTCCTGGCTCTGCATAGGACCATGGGTCTGAGAGCAGTGTCAAAATGCTCCTTGAGCTCCATCAGGTTGCTGCTGTGGCCACTTCCCTGGGGAGCCTGTTCCAGTGCCCAGCCACCCTCTGGGTGAAGAACCTTTTCCTAATATTTGACCTAAACCTCCTCTGACACAGCTTCAGGACATTCCCTCAGGTGCTGTCACTGTCACCACAGATCAGAGATCAGTGCCTGCCCCTCGTCCCCTCCCAAGGAAGCTGTAACTGCAGTGAGGTCTGCCCTCAGTCTCCTCCAAGCTGGACAGACCAAGTGATCTCAGTCACTTCTCACCCGGCTTCCCCTCAGGGCCCTTCAATATCTTTGTTGCCCTCCTTTGGACACCCTGCAGTAGTTTAAAGCCTTTCTTACCTTGTGGCACCCAGAGCTGCCCCCAGCACTGGAGGTGAGGCTGCCCCAGTGCAGAGCAGAGCAGGACAATCCCCTCCCTTGCCCGGCTGGCCATGCTGTCCCTGATGCCCCCAGGACAGGGATGGCCCTCCTGGCTGCCAGGGCACTGCTGGCTCAGTTTGAACTTGTCATCAACCAGGACCACCAGGTCCCTTTCTGTGGCACTGCTGTCCAGCCTCTCATTCCCCAGCCTGTCTGTCCATACAGGGTTGCCCTCTGCCAGGTGCAGAATCCATCCATTTCTCTTGCTGAACTTCAGATGGTTGCTGATTGCCCATCCCTCTTGATTTGTCAAAGTGTCTGCCTTCAAGGGAGCCAGCAGCTCGTCCCAGTTTTGTATCACCTGTGAACTTGCTCAGTATCCCTTCCAGGCCTTCATCCAGGTCATTTATGAAGATGTTGAAGAGCTCAGGGCTGAGGATGGAGCCCTCTGGAACCCCACTAGTGATAGGTGGCAAGTCTCTTGTCACCTCATTCACTGTCACCCTTTGTGACTGACTCGTGAGCCAGTTACCCATCCCATGATGTGTTTATTCAGCTGTGTGCTGGACATTTTGTCCAGAAGGATCCTGTAGAGATAATCTCCTTTAGGAGAAAGAGTATCAAAAACTTCCCTGAAATCCAAATAAATTACAATGCTCCTCCTTTCAAGGTGGGTTACTTTGTCATAAAAGGATATTGGGTTAGATAAGCAGGACTTTTTGCTCTCATGAAGCCATGCTGACTGTGGGCAGTGACTTTTAGGTGTTCTCAAATATCTCACAGAATAAGCTCCATAACTTTACGAGGCACTGATTCCAAATGCTTTTCTGTCTTATTAAGACGGAATAATTTTTTTTGTTGTGTTCAGAGGTTTTTTAACAAGGGCACTGTCTATTACACTGCATTACCTGAAGGGTTTGGTGGCTTCATGTTTACAGACACTCTTAAAATTAGTCTGTAATCTTTTGTCTAATCTTGTGTTCTAATTTTGATGTTGTAATGTACGGAACCATTGTTTATTATAAGATCCAGAGGACATAAAACATTGGAAGCAATCTCTGGGGTGATGTATTGGAACCTCCTGCTTACAGCAGGATGCCTATATGGCTGGAGTAGGTTGCTCCAGCCTGCATTCAGTTGGGTCTAGAAAACCTCCAAGGATGACTCTGTTGGCTGTTCCCATGTGGAAAAGTTTTTTGTTTGTCCTTTTGGGATCTGCTTTGTTTTACCAGCTTTTACTGACTGTGAAAATGGCTCAGATGTCAGCCTTACTTCCCCATTGCACAGGATTTGTAATGAGACTTTTAACAATGCTTTAATTCTTCAGATTGTTAACTTATCTTTTGTGTTTGCTAGTCCCAGCTGTCCTTCAGTGTTTTTTGAAGGTTATATCATCCATGCATTAGCATACATTCCAAATTCTAATTTCCATCATTCAGCTATATTGCCTTAATTCTGTTCTCTTATGTTGGCAGTCCCAAGAGCCCCAGACTAGTAAAGCAAGTATATTGGAGTTGCAGAGGAAAGAAAGGAAAAATTAAAAAAGGTAATGTAAGTGGTAATCAGTAGATGTACACAAACAACATGTACACCTCCAGCAAGAAAACCTTGAGTTATTCTGTAGAAGATATTTCAATACTTTACAGAGGAGCATTTTGATCTGGAGGTTTTGTTCTCTGGTTGGTAAATCCAGTGCTAGATTTTCTGACCATTCTTGTTCAGGATTATGAGGAGTTTGTGTTTAGTGTCACTCTAAAACTGAGTTGTATATAAACCTCTAATGAGTATTATTGATCTCCTATCCATTTTTCTTGTTTGCTGGCATTACAAATCCATGATCAATACTTTCCTTGCAGCCTGGATTATTCCTGATTATTCTGTATTCAGAACTTTCGCCCGTAAGAAAAAGTATTACTTTAGTATATATATATCTAAAATTATCAGCCTATATAGTGTATGTTTCAAAGAAAATTTAAGAAAAAAAAAGAGGCACATAACAAGAACCTGTATCCCAGTGTCAGCCTTTTAGTATCTTCTGTATTGTAGAATAATATTTAATACTCTGGGATTGAGTAGGATACTTTAGCAGGTGCTATTGAGTTGGGTTTGGATTTTGGTTTTTGTTTTCTTTAGTTCTTTTTAAAGGTTAAGAAACTCACTTTGGTAGTACTTTTAGCCAGGTTATTGTTATACTGAGCACTGAACAGTTTGGTTCTGTCAGTTTATTTGATTTGCAATTGGGATTTGTTCATAATACAGCATAAGCGAATTTTCTTTTTCTTTTTTTCCTCAAACAATTCCATGTTCTGGAGATATTTCGGCTCCCAAAAGCAAGTGAATAAAGAGTTGAGTTGTGTCTCCAATAGCAGTGCTTCCTAGGGCAATTAATCCTCCTTTGTCTGAAAGACACTGATAGCATTTGGATCTTTAAGGAGCTTTTAGCTGCTTGGGAGACAGAGCAAAGCAGCAAAATATATCACCTTGCTTTTGAATAATTAGAACCAGAGATTAGGGAAGAAAGATCATAACTCAGAATTTCTTTTTCTGCTGGAAATACTAAGTATAGCCAGTTTGACATTGCAATACAGGCAGAGTAGACACTTCTATTTATAAACAAATGTTGCAATTTGTTAACAAAATAAACAAAAGTGCAATTCAATGAGTAGGGTGGCTACAAATGATTTGAATATTTTCCTTGTGCAATGATAGTTGTGATTTACTGTCTGTGACATTCTGCACAGTGAGAAAATGCTTTGAGAGTGGCCATCTGGTACCAGAGTATGGCCACCCCCAGCACAGGAAAGACATGGACCTGTTGCAGATTCCAGAGGAAGCCACAAAAATGATCAGGAGGCTGGAGCACCTCTCCCATGAAGACAGGCTGAGAGAGCTGGGGTTGTTCAGCCTGGAGAAGGCTCCAGGGACACCTCATAGCACCTTCCAGTACTTACAGGGGCTTGTAAAAAACATGTGGATAAAGTTTTTAGTAGGGTCCATTCTGATAGGATAGAGGATGATAATGTAGAAGAGGGTTGATTTAGATTAGATATAGGACAGAATATTTTTATAATGACAATGAAGAAACACTGGCACAGGTTGCCCAGAGAGGTGATAGCTGAACCATCCCTGGAAACATTCAGGGTCAGGTTGTATGGGGCTCTGATATCCAGCTGAAAATGTCTCTGCTCATTGATGACCTTCAAAGGTCCCATCCAACCCAAACTATTCTATTAATATGGATACCTGCATCATAGAGGTAGGAATTCCTACACTTGCAAAAACACAATAATTTTTTGTATTTTTAGTGTATTTATTGAGACATGGAAGGCAGGAGCAGAGCTGTGCCTTGTATCAAAGGTTGCAGACACACCAAAAGGTCTGAGGGCATACAAATATTTCTCAATTTGATTATTTAGCTATTACTGAGTGCCTGAGGTAGTGTTTGCAGAGGATCATTTTGTTTGACACTGAGCTCCCTTTCCACAGTGGTAGCAGTAATCTGAAATTGCTATGTTTGTTACAGTTCATTTATGATTATGTTTCTCTTATACATCTGTGGTGGTAACACTGCCCTCTCCTCCTTGGGCCACACTATGATCTCAGAAATGCTCATTAGGCCTCAGCCTTGATGAGCAGCCACTGGCTGAGCTTCCCTTGAGCTTCTCAGAAGCACTTTCTGCTCCCAGGAACTTACACTGTCTGATGAGCTCCTGGTTTTAATGAACAGAAACTTGTTTTTCCTGCCTAAATAACAACCCCAATGGAACAACATTTTTGTACTTGAACTTTCAAAGGAAGTTACTGACCTGAATTGTGGTCAGGATGGGAAATTGCTATGACTAAAGCCCACCCTCTTGTGACCTATGAACAATGATCCCAAGTGAGACCCACTGAGCTATCCCAGACCACAGTGGGCTGTGACAGCATCTCCCTCTGAGTGAGACACCACTGTGGGTCAGACAACTCTTGGAGGACTGCTGCCAGAAGCTGACAGAGCCTGGGCTGATACCCCCACTCCTCTAGGATCAACCTTCACCCTCTTAGAAGATCCAAAGGCATCCAATGTGAGTACTTCTCTGAAATTATGGGGAATTTTCACAGGGATATGTGTGCCTTGTACATACTCCTTTAAGTCTGCGTGTACGAGTATGAACACATTAAAGTCTTATGAATGTTTCTTAAATTCTTAAGTACATTAGATTGATAAGTGAATTAGGTCTATAAGTGAGTTGCCATTGTGCTATGGTAAATTCTACAAGAATCTTTCATTAAATTGTTTAAATTAAGCTATTGATTAAGTATTGTTAAGTTTAAGTGCTATTAAATACTTCAGACCTAACCATTGGTGACATGTAGGGCTAAGTCTGGCAAGGGTGTCCACTCTGAACCTTGTGACTCAATGGGAGTTGATCACCCAGACAATATATTTCATGAAGACTTCCAACAGTTTTTCATCATGCTGTAGTTCTCAAAAACTTGTCTCCATTACCACCCCCCTGATCTCTGAGGACCTGCTGGAATGTTCTGATAAATTCCTATACCCTTAATGCAACAGCACTTTGATGCCTTTATAATCAGTCCCCTTTTGTAGACACAGAAGATAGTTAAACTGAATCTCTTTGGCAATTGCCTGCACTCGCAAACAGCCTGCTCATTTTGCTGAAGACGTGGCACATGAGGAAAGAAGTATAAAGGTTCTCTGGATGGTCAGAAATAGGCTCTTTCTTTTAACTTGGCTAAAACATCTGCTGTCATGTTCTATTCTCTGCAAGAGCTCAGTGCCCTTAGCTTTCATGTTTGTCCTTAGCAATGCTCTGTTGTTCTGGGTGGAGATGGAGTATTGAGTTTGCAGAGAGAATGAGCATCCCATTATAGTTGAGGAAGATTTTAGCAATAAAAGGACAGAGCTTCATCTTCCCATAGTGCTTAGGAAAGTTGTAGTTTAACTACAACTTTCAGTAGATAATTATGACAGCTAAAACTTCATCAAATATAAATCCCACTCAAAGCCTTTCTGTCTACCATGGCATTCAGAAACATTAAAATCTTACTTACTTTGATTTTTTCTTATAGTGATAAATTTCATCTGTCATTTTTCTTCACTTGCTTTGAGATTGGCTAACAAAGGGGATGGCTTGGTGCTCATGCTAATGACTCTGCTGTTGAACAAAGCAGGGTATTTTATCATGTTGATGGAACCTCCATGGGATACACTAAGCTGTGCAAACAGAAGATAAAGTCTGACATTACATCCAGCTCAATCATAGCTGGATCTGACAACCTGGTCAGAATTTCTACCTAAAAATAGAGATTCTGCTTTGTGAAGCTGACTGGGAGCAGATGGAAGAGAACCTGACAGTTTCCCTGTTGCACAGCCATGTCATTTCCACATCCCAGCTTCCTGAACCACTTCTCAGTACCGGATACATGACAGTTAGTGGAAATTTTTGGTGTATGCTGTGGGTTGACCCTGGTTGGGTGGCAGGTGCCACCAAAGCTGTTCTGTCAATGCCCTCCCCAGCTGTGCAGGGGAGAGAAAATATGAAAAGGTTCTTGGATCAAGATAAGGGCAGAGAGAGATCACCCTGCATTGGCCATCACAAGGAAAACAGACTCCCCTCGGGGAAATCAGATTAAGTTATTGGTAATCAGACCAGAACAGGGTAATGGGAAATAGAAACCAAATATTAAAAGATCTTCCACCCACCTCTCCTGTTTTCCCATGCTGAGTTTCACTCCTGATTTACTCTCCCTCCTCATCCCTGGTGGTGCAGGGGAATGAAGAAAGAGAAAATTCATCATAAATAAAATTTAACATAAAGAATGTGATTACCACTGAAGTGGAATTGTCTGCTCAACATGTGTTCCTCTCTCTCTGACATCAGCATCTGCTATGCTGTGCTGGCACACTGAATGTCTCTGAATGTCTTTTTAGACTACCCTCCTAGGCTTCCCATGCTTTCAGGGCACAGTAACAGGAAAACCAGCTCCACATAGAGCTCTGATTTATAGTCAAACATCCTTTATAATCCAGGTACACAAACATTCACACAGCCTTTTTCCTTGACAATCCTTATCTGCCTAATGTGCATATAAAACAATTATTCTAATGAGCAAAACAGATATACACTGTTTAAAATAAAAAAGTAATGTTTGAAAACAAATAAGCAGAAGGGGTTTAGTCTAAATGGGAGAACAATAAAGCACACAAGCTGTGAATGAAACAGAGGGGTGATTTTAATTATTCTGATAGTACCATCTGCACTGGCTCTGGCTAGAGAGGAACAAGGACATAAATGCAAATTTCAAGAGTGTGTGTGTATCTGAATGTAAATTTCAGTAATATGTATGTAAATACATTCAGTTTCCCATAAAATCTTGAAAAGGAAATGGAAGTGCAATTTAAGGTCCAGTCCTGGGATGTTTCTTTTGTGACCTTTTCCATTTAATTAGCCACTTAATGACTCTTTTGTCAAAGTGATGATTTAAATGTTGCACTGGTGAGGTCACACCGCAAGTCCTGTGTCCAGTTCTGGACCCTCCAGAAAGATGTTGAGGTGCTGGAGTGTGTCCACAGAAGGACAATGAAGTGCTGACAGGTCTAGAGAGTGAGTCCTATGAGCAGTGGCTGAGGGATCTGGGGGTGTTCAGCCTCGACAAAAGGAGGCTCAGGGGAGAAAACTACTTGAACTCCCTACAGCTGCCTGGAAGGAGGTTGTAGCCGGGTGGGGGTTGGTCTTTTCTCCCAGTCAACAAGCACCAGGGCAAGAGGCATGGACTCAAACTGCAGCAGGGGAGATTCAGGTTTGACATCAGGAAAAATCGTTTCACTGAAAGGGTGGTTAAGCTTTGGAATGGGCTGCCCGGGGAGGTGGTGGAGTTACCATCCCTGAGAGTGTTCAAGAAATGACTGAATGTGGCACTTAAGGCTATGGTCTAGTTGCCCTGGTTATGATCAGTCAAAGGTTGGACTTGATGATTTTGGAGGTCTTTTCCAACCCAAATGATTCTGTGATTCTCTTATTTCTGATAAAGACATTGCAGGGAAAAGCAGAGTGAAACCAATCCTTTGTGATTTTGGACTTTGGAGCTATAACATTACACCCCTCTTCTGTAACAAAAATGTTCCTAAGATGTGATATTTTTCAGTCTTTGGCACTTTCTTAGACTGTTCAAAATTTCTGGACATAAGTGGATGAAAAAACACAAGTGATTGTGAGATACTGCTTCCATATGAAGTAAGTCCAGTTTGAGATGGTTCAAGATTCAGGATATTTAAAGTTATAAGTTTTGAGTTATTGTTAACATTATATCCCTGTATAATCTATATCTCTGCAATGATTTGATAGGTCTCCATAGGAGCAAAACACCTAGGTAAATGTTTAGGTCCTGTGGTTGCTCTTTTATTAAGCATAAGGATGGAGAAACACCTGGAATGACCACACCAAGCAGCTCTGTTTAACCGTGGGATTTTCTAAAACATCTACAACATTCAGGAGTCTGAGGGTCTTGGTCTGGAGAGGAATGACAGTATTGCATTTTCCTCATAGAAATGAGCAATGAGCAAAGGAAAATGAATGCAGATGACTACAAGCTACCATTTGTAATTAGAGCTCTAGGTTTTTTAATTACTTGTTGATTCCTCCAGGTTATTTTGCTTTTAGATGGCAGTGTTAATGATGGTAGTATTCCCAGTACACCCCAGATTGTGAAAGCTCTGCACCTACATGCAACAGAGTATTTACATTATGTGTTACAAAGGATGTGCTTAGAGAAAACAAACAGTGAAGGAATTGTGACAAAATGATCTTTGCACAGATTCTGCTCAGCATTTTCTTGGCTGTGCCAATATGAACCTTACCAGATTGAAGATACCTTTTTGCTTTTGTTCAAATTGGATTTGTTTCTTTCACCACCTTTATCCAAGGATTCTTAGTTTAGACTGAAGTTTGGTCTTATGTGCCAATTATCAGAGAAAAATATACTGACTAGGAAGGATATGCTGCCTCTGGTTAAATGTCAGCACTCTGTTTATGCTCTGGATCTGGGCAATCTGGCTATTTCTTTCAGAGGAAATAAAGGACTATCAATGATAGCTTTAAGAACATCTCTGTTTAGAAAAGGGCAGGAAGTTACTTTGGAACTTTTCTCAGTGGTTTTCAGGAGGATGTGAAAAACACAATATTTCTTCAGATTTCACAATATATCAAACATTATTTTAGGAGCAAATACAGAAGGAGAGACATGGTTTTGACTCATAAGGTTAGTTTGCTGAAGTACCAGCCATCGGCCTTCTGAAACCAGAGGACTGGTTTTCTTACCATTCCATAATCATAGTTATGTATAAAACTGTCAGCACTGAAAAAATATAGGGTAAAGAAAATATCTTTTGCACTTAGCATTTTACTAGCTACAGCAGCATTTGAACACATTTATAACTAATTCCGTGAAAAATCACTAAAATACTTTCCAGTTGCCTACATGAAACCTCTAAAAATAGTTGGCATTTTGATAACTTCTCTGTATTCTGCTTTAAATGTAGTGAATTATTATTGACTTTAAAAACTGTGTTTTCCATCTCTGGAAAGTCAGAGAAGTAAGGGAAGAGAGCACAAGTCTTATTTATGCCAGTGTCTTCGTTGTAGCTTTATCAAAGAGCAGTGCTTTATACACAAAGCAAAGTGTGAGCAGATGCAGCTCCATCTCTTGAATTTCATGCCTGAAATGTGGGAGCACTTTTGAAAGTCTTTCCTTGCTCACTCAGGTTCTCATCTCAATGTATCTAAAACTATTGGAAAAGCCTCAAGGTCTTCAGGACTATCTACAGTGGAATAAAACCTGGAGCAGAATTGTCTCCCTATGTTAAATTCCCTGCTATTGCTGTGGCTGAAGGCACTGGCAATGTTCTGCATATTTCATTTTTTTCACGGCATTTTGTGGCATTTGAGATTTTCAGCAAGGATTTAATTCTGTTCCATGCTGTTGAGAATTTCCACTGACAGCACTGAGTAAATGTTCTTTCTGCTCTGATCTATTGTCCCATGGATGAAATATGTTCTGAGAGTAAACCAATTGGTACCAACAACTAAAATTAGCTGGGAAGATCTATTTTCATTACCCTATTACTTATTGCAGCTGATAGTTTCAGCTTCTGGTTTTGACCACAGCTCAAAAATTAAGGATTGCATCTGCAGGTGAACAGAAATCAGCAAGCTGGATTTTGTTATCACAAAACAGCTGTATGCTCCATCAGATCAAATTTCAAACCTTCAAAGACTTAACCAGAGGAATACTGTAACTGTGGGGAAAAGAGTGGAATAATTCCTGGCATCCCTAGGATAAGCCTGAACAACACAACCTCTGGTGTTTACAGAGCTGCCACTGAGGATTACTGAGAAGTGTCACACAGCCACGCACGGGAAGTGGTGGTTGACAGCCAACATCTCAAAGCCCTGCTTTACTGATGAGTTTGGCTTAACCCTAGGCCTGAGAGCTCTCTCCTCGATTAAGGGCTAGCATTTAGCACTGCTGTAGAAAAGAGCTTTTTGGGGGTGTTTGATGTCATGGGTGTTAGCTTTGAGTGCTTGGAGCTGGCAGCTTTTTCAGCTCCAAAGAGCTGTGGGTCACTTTGCATTGCTGTGTACATTGTAACTTTGAGACATTGTCCTTATAGGATGAAATTGCCCTTCTCCATTCTCTGCACGTGGTTTGCACATGAACTATTAAAAGTGAACTGTGGGGAAGATGAGGAGGGCTTTGTGTTTGCTTCTTCTCTTGCAGTATGTCAAGATCTTTCCTTATTGGCCTGGAGAATTTTAGCAGTTGTTACAACTGCTCTGGCCCCAGTGATGTACAGTCACACTTCTAGCATTACCAAAAAATTTGGCAACCTGAAGTAGGGCAACATCTGTGTATCAAATCTGTAACACTATTCTGTTTATCAAAACTGTAACAGTAATTTTATTGATTTCTTTTTGGTAGTCACCTTTTGAAATACCCTCTGAGGAGTAATTTTCCTCGGGGTCACCATTTGTGACGATGTTCGCAGGGGTCCCAGGATGAGGGAAGAGAATCAACATCTCAATGTCCCCCAGGATGAGGGATGAGAATCTTGACTCCATGTTTCAGAAGGCTTGATTTATTATTTTTTGATATATATTATATTAAAACTATACTAAAAGAATAGAAGAAAGGATTTCATCAAAAGGCTGGCTAAGAATAGAAAAGGAAGGAATAACAAAGGTTTGTCTCTGACTGAGACAGTCTGGACAGCTGGACTGTGATTGGCCATTAATTTGAAACAACCAGATGAGACCAATCACAGGTCCACCTGTTGCATTCCACAGCAGCAGATAATCATTGTTTACATTTTGTTCTTGAGGCCTCTCAGCTTCTCAGGAGGAAAAATCCTAAGGAAAGTATTTTTCATAAAAAATATCGGTGACAAAATTTAATTCTAGAGACCAGCAAAGAGGGTATGTAACTTCAAGACAGACTGAACCAACTGAATTTCTATTGTCCTCTCTCTTTCCAATGACTCTCTACCTTACAAATGAAATTTTTATTAAGGCTACTAAAATTACATTACCAGTGTAATATTATAAATTGGAAATGTCCTGGGTTGACTATATGATGCTTTTATCCCCAATCGTCTTGTTCCGTTTATGCTGAATAATAAGTTTTGCACCTTTAAAACTTGTTCCAAAGATTGAAGGGGAGAGAAGGAGTGCGCTTTGTTTTCAGACACTGAACTCACTCCTCCACATTCCTGCTCCTGGACTGTGTTGTCTGCGGATGAACAGACAGCAAGACAGGGCTCTCTTTTTTCTGCTTTTAGTAAGTTTAGCTAGCTGAGGCAAAGAAGTTCCCTAGACTGTAGTTTTTTTCCTTTTTTTTCCCTTTCTTTGGACCTGTTCACACCTGCTCTGGACTGAACAACCATAAGAGCACCAGCAGCTCGCATCGGTGGGCCTGGGCCTCGGCATTTCCAGCGCCGGAGGGACTGATAAGGGACTGAGTGAGCTGAACTGCAACCTGGAGAAGAGACTTTCTGAGTTTGTCATCTCTTTTAGAGCAGCAAGGGGTTTTATTGTTTAATATTGTTCAAGTTTTATTGTTTAATAAACAGTTTTTTTCCACTTTTCTCCAAAGAAGTATTTTCTCCCAGACCAGTTAGAGAAAGAAGCGACTGAATCTGCTTTCCTAGAAGAGCCCTTTAAAAGTTCTCTCCCAAATTTGCCCTGAACCAAAACAGATACTACTTATGTATTCAGCTTCCTATTTGTAGCATTCAAGAGTGAGAAGAAGGTGGTTTTCCAGAGGTGTCCAGAAACTTTGCTGCTTGGCCAGCCTGTTCCTCTCTTTTAGAGCAGCCAGTAGGCTCAGTCAGATTAGGGATACTTCTTCCAGAGATTCCCCAGAAGAAAGAACAGGTCCTTTGGCTCATCTTTCTATTGAACAAATGGAAGAAATTTCCTCTTTCTAGAGCTATTCCAGACATTAGTGATAGAAAATCAAATGGATGAATGTAGCCTTACTTTCCTGTTGGAGTTTCTTGCAGACAAGCTTGGATTTTTCCTTTCTTTAAGATTTTTCAAATATTCAAGTAGCAATTTTTATATGAGTTTTATTCTCCAGTTTGCTTGCCACAACTTGTAACTTTTATGAGCTTCTAGGATTTTTAATTAAGGCTCATTTGGCTAAGAGGATTTTAAAGGCCAATATATGTCATTGTTTCACTCCTGGAATACTTAGCTAAAACTCTTAATTTTTGCTGCTGAAAGTGCATTAGAATCTGTGTTGTGTAAATTCCATAGATATCCCTGTGTTTAACATCAAAAATCTCTTTTACAGATGTTTAGAATAAAATGAGAGGATTTTCAGACCCCAGGGCTATGAATTCATGGCTTGTGTCCTAAAGCCTGTTTGTGAGTAGTTTATGGCTCGGCTCAGGAGGGTACTGTGAAATAATCTATCTGCCAATAACCAGATGATGTTACACAGATGTGTTAGGTCTCTGCTTTGATTTAGCAATGATTTGTCTGGCCTGGAACTAACTCCAGATGGTGCTTCTTATTAACCTGTTGGAAGGAGCAGGGCTTGTCCAGCCTTCTGCCTGTAGCCTGCCAGCAAAAAGATGGGTGAAAGCTCTTGCTCATAAAAGGGTGGATGTAGTGTCAGCTCTTCCTGTGGCTAGGCTGAGTTTAACAAAACACTGGTGTGATGTCTTCTTTCCCTCCTAGACCTGGTGATTCCTGTGAGTATGAAGCTGCAGGCCTGAATGGTCCTAGGCAGGAGCAGGTTGACTGACAAAAGATTTCTCCTCTGAACTTTTTCAGCTGGACCAGTCTTGGATTTATTGGACAGAGGATCAGCCCATGCCTTAGGTTTAGTTTTTTTCTTTAGGGCTACTGATGTGGCTTCTTAGCTAATGTCCTTCCAAGTTTTGCCCCACAATGTTTTGATTAGGCAGCTTCTAACCTGGCTGGTTTACCAAAATGCAAACAGAAAGGATATCCTTTGTCATCTTGTGCCCCATTGTAAAACATTATAAAGTCCTTTAAAAGATTATTAAGCCAGGATAGCCTTTTTTTCCCCCCCTTACCAATTCTTGTTTTATATGTACCCAATATAAAAGCTTATCCCTTACTGGAAATAAATGTATGTACGAGAAACTTCTTAAAAAAACTCATTATTGAACATACAAGTCCACATGGTCATCCTCTCACATTTCTGCCCTACAGAATGTGAAGTCCCTTGTTCTGTGGGCAGGGGATTCCCTGGGATTTTACACTGTTTCATGTGTGTGCATTTCCATTCCTTTTAAGCTGTCCTACCTTCCCACCCCATATTAATCATGTCTCTGGAAACCCTAGCCCAATTTGTAGTGAGTGCCAAGTCTTGGGGGTTTGTTTGTGATTTTTTTTTGGTGGGTTTTGGTTTTTTTTTTTCAGAATTTAATACCTTTAAAAAATTCTAGCTCAGCCTAAGTTTTTTCAAGTATCACTTTATCCTTGAGTATGATCTCTATGCTGAGCAGTAAGATGCTCAGCATAGAGCATCTGTCTTTTCTAATTGAGCCTCTTCCTTATCCTCGACTTTGAGATATTATTTTCTCTCACTTCAAATTCATGTTTTCATGGATATTCTGGTATTTTATTTGACATAACTGTGCAAAATGTTTCATTAAGGTAATGAAATCTGCTACCTAGAATGAAAAACCTTGAAAAAAAACAATGCCCTAGGTAAGTCAGAAGGAAGTGGCATGCTCTATCTACTACCACTCTGCTGCTGTACTATTTTCAATGTTAACATCAGAACTCTAAGTCTGATGCATTTAGCAAATAGCTAATTTGCCCTTAAAGTTTGTCATTTTAAAAATAGCATTCCCAGCCTCTTGTAAGCAAGCAATTGCAAATACATAGTACGAATAAATTCCCTGCAGATCCTTTTTCATCCCAGTCATTACCCAAAGAGAAACCAGGTCAAACATCTTCATCACCAAGAAAGTCAGCCCAGGTTAAACAGACAGAAGCTGGGCTCTGCACTGTGGGTATTTACTCTGCCCCTCTGTTTTGAGCAGTGGTGTGACAATAATAGAGGTCAAATTAGAAGCTGTGCTAGGTACTTTCCATGTTTAATTACTCCTAGTACTTAACTGACATCATGTTGAAAAGCTTTGTTTTGTTTAATTTTCCTAAAACTGTAATGGAAAAACATCCCTTTCTCAAATTAACTGTTTTCATATTGGGGAATACCTCATTGTTGCCTCCTTCATTATTATGAAATTTTTATTTTGAAAGGCTTTTTAAAACATTGTCTTTAGTTTCAATAAATATAATTCTTTGATTTTTTTTCATTTTTTCTTCATGTTACTTTTAAAACACCTTTTTTGGTTTCTCCTTGAGTTGCCAAATTTTATTTGAATTACTGTACTATAGTTATAGTCTTGTCAATACTTTGCAGAATGGAACAGCTACTTTTCATGACCTTCATGAAATACTTCTCTACCTTCATTAGAGAATTACTTTTGCTCTGTACTCATGCTCTCAACTCATTTTATTTGTGGTTTATGGTAGCCTCAGCAATGTTTCTGCAGTGGTTCTGCTGTGTAAACAGTCTCATTTTTATATTTACTACTTTAATTCTTCTTTCTCAGGTGTACCATTTTTTTGGTTAAATTTCATGGCATTTCTTTGATAAGGGGCTGTAACCATGTCCTTGAGAATCTTTAAGGTGTTTTCAGCATCCAATAATTGGTTTTGCTTTCAACCATATCACTACAGAAAATTCAGAATATAATTCAAAACATATGACAGATCTCCTGTTTCATCTCCCACCATTCCAGGCTAAAAGTAACTATTAGTAACTATGCTATGAACATGTTGTTCTCTCATTATTGTCACTTGGTTGTGCGGGCAGTTAATATTAGCTTTGCCTAAACCATACAGCCCTAATTTTCCTATGTAAATATCAAATTCCAGAAGTTTTACTAAAGACAAGATGCATAAGTTAAACTTCTTCCCCCTAGCCTGATAGTCCTGTGTATTGGGCTTGTGTGGCAAGTTACTGCTGTCTGGGAGGGGCCACAGGGGTGGCTTTGAGAAGCAGCCCCATGTCCAGCAGAGCCAATGTCACCCAGCTCCAAGATTCACTCGTCCCTGCCAAGGCTGAGCCCATCAGCAGTGGTGGTAACACCTCTGGGATAACAGAGTTAAGAGAAAAGAAGTTATTGTGCAGAAGAAATTGTGGCCAGAGGAGAGAGGAGGGAGAGTATATGAGCAGAGCAAGCACACAGACACCAAGGTCGGGGCAGGAGATGTTCCAGGTGACGGAGCAGGGATTCCCCTGCAGTCCCTGGTGCAGCCCATGGTGAGGTCCCTGTGCCCCTGCAGTCCAGGGAGGTCCAGGGGAAGCAGAGACCTACCTGCAGCTCATGGTGGACCCACATGAGAACAGGTAGATGTCTGAAAGTTGCTGTGACCTCATGGGAAGTCTGTGCTGGAGAAGGCTCCTGGCTGGAGCAGATTTAGTGGGCTCCTGGTCAAACCAAAGTCAATTCACCTCACCCTGTCAGAGAAATAAATTTCATTATTGTGGCATCATGTCCTTTATAGAAAACCCATTTTTAAAATTTATTCTCATGTTAATATAGTGTCCTAGCTATAAAAGAATTGTTTCAATTTTTTTCCTCTTTTAGATATCAAGGTTTGATCTTCAATTCCCTAGCGACTAATGTATTTCATTTCTTTTTGTGTAAAGGTAAGTACTTTTTTTCCTCTGGAATGTATCTTACCTTCCTTGAGCTCTTACAGGAAACCATTGATGATTTGGAGGTTGTTTGGCATGTTCCTGACATGTATTCAGTTACTTGGTATTTATCTGTATATCTTTTAACTGCATTATTTTTAGCAGTTTGTTATGCAGTCTGGGCAATACAAACACTGACCTTATTGGTCTATTTGTCCTTAAATCCTACGTCTCCGTTGATTTCTTGGCATGAGTCTATGTCAAGGGAGGTTTAGGTTGGACATCAGGAAAAGGTTCCTCACCCAGAGTGGAACAGGCTCCTCAGGGAAGGGGTCTCAGCACCAGCCTGACAGAGCTCAAGGAGCTCTTGGACAACGCTCTCAGGAACATGGTGTGAGTCGTGCAGAGCCAGGAGTTAGACTTCAATGATCCTTGTTGGTCACAGGATGTTCTGTGATACTGCGATTCTTTCCTGATAAGCACAGTCATAAAAACCTTGTTTAGATTTTCTGCTGAGGTTATATCTGTTCCAAACGCTTTTTTTTTTACACCTTGATCACCTAGTAGCCCTAGAGACACTCTTGTCAGGCTTTCTGCTTCTATGAAGGAGTAGTTTCTATTTGTTTTTATGCCTTTAGCAACGTTTTCCTCAATTTCCTTTGCTTACCTTAATTTTTCTTTGAGTTGTTTCCTCCTTCTTTATTTGAACATGACTCAAAAGACCATCTTATTTCTAGCAGCTTATGCTTCATGCTTCATCCCTGCAGACAATCTAGTCTTAGTTTGTGTTTCAGGAATGGCTGGTTATATTTTCAGCTGTTAGGATGATATATTTAAACCATTTCTGTCATAGCTCCAAATTTCGTATCTTTTGAATTTCATGTGTTATCTGAAAAAATCTTTTTTTTTCTAATTTTATTTTTATGTGATGTCTCTTTTGAGATAAATCACTTCATTAAAGCTTTGGGGGAGAGGACATTGCATGTTTTTAACCTGATGAGTAAGTATTTTTGTTTTGTTTCATTCTGGGTTTTTACAGTTGTGAGTTTGAGGGGTTTTATGTTGTTCTTTTTGTTGTTGTTCTGTTGTTGTTTTGTTGTTGTTGGACAGGTTTTTTTGGTTTTGTTTTGTTTGGTTTTGGTTTTGTTGTTTTTGGTTTTTTTTGTTTGTTTGTTTTTTGTTTATTTCCCCCCCCTACTGTCTTTGTCCAAGTCTGGCCAAAGTATTTTCCTGTGTGAGTTTTGACATCCTCTATTCTGTTCCGTATTTGAGGGAGCACAGGCCTTATGACTTAATTTTTCATTTTTGCACTATGATTTCACCTTCTGTCTGCTTGTCCCCTAAGTGGTAAATGCAGGATGGCATCTCCAGTCAGCATTCCTCCTTTTGCTCATAAACTCTACAAATAGGAAGCTGCATAGATAAATGCAATCTTAATAAAAATTGTATTGATAAAGTGTCCTACAGAGTCACTTGAGAGAGAGAAACAAATTAAAATCTTGGTTGGTTCAGTAAATCCTAGAGCTGCACATCACTGTAGGGGGACTTTAGGGTGCCAGTAGTCCTCAGACAGGCAAGGTGAACATGAGGAACATCAGTTCCACTGACGTGAATGTGAATTAAGTGCTCAGCCTGCTCAGGAGCTGAGCAATTCCCACCAGCTACAGTACTGGGACTCTAAATACCTTTGAAAATCAGATCCATCAGATTTGCAATGTGCTGTATATAGATGAATGAGCTGTTATTTTGGGAAAGGTTGGTGCATGAGTGGGAGACTTGATGTACAAATGATTTTTGGCATAAGAGAACTAGAACTATGTCAGGCAATCCAAGGGGTCCTGATTCCCACATCAATTTCTGAACTGTTCTTTTCTTCTGTTGGTTTTTCTAAATGCAATGACCTGTAATAGATTTTATTTCTGTTTCAGTGCCCTCTGGTGTCTGTATTTTCTTTTGTTTAGTTCTGATTTCTTCTTCCTTTTTCTGGCATACTTATGCACTGAGATATCTTTCAGCTCAATCCCTTTGTCCCCTGCGCTGTTCTCTCTGACAGGTCCCATTTAACAATACTAGTCTGTCCTTCTCTCAAAAGTGTTTGCAATGTCCTTGGTTTGTGTTCTTTATTTATCTCTGTCTTCTTTTCATTTCTTCCTTATTTTTTTTAATAAACTCTAAAAATCTGAGGTTTACTATTCCTTGGACCACGCACCTGCAGTGGTTTCCATGGCAACATGATTCTGCAGCCCCCAGCTGTTTCACTCCTCTTTCTTATTAGCAGTTTGCTGGATGCTGGTAAAAAAATGCTGTGGGTTTGGAGAGGCAACCTTGCAGCTGAGAGCACGAGCATTTAATTACTTTGAAACTGCTTGTCTGGTTTTAAGTCCAGTCACTTTACCTGGGCTGAGAACACACGGCAGCTATGACTATTTTGCAATCTCATCTCATTAGTTGTGCTTCCTTGTAATCTTTGCATATCTACCTTATGCTTAAGTTGATAGCTCATACTCAATCCAATTATTTCTTATGATCTAAGCATGTTCAGATTGCTCTCATTTTTCCCGTGTCTTTCAGGAAACCTGAAAAATAACTGCATTTCTTTAAATGAAATGTTTAAAAAGCTCACCGTAGACAAGCAGAAGCTGGGCTGTCAAATCTCCTAAGTGCTGTCACAAAAACACCTCCATCATGTCCCTGAAAGAAAAGTCCTTATTACTTTGTGATGGGGTCTTGAGCAGGGATTATATTGAAAGAATATAATGATCTTTCCATCTGCAAATCTGTCTTAGTTTTATGCCCCTCATCACAGGGGAACTTGAATGTCTAATGAAGAGAAATGATCGGTGAGGATTCAAGGAGAAAATCAATCTTCTTTTAGCTAGGTCTTACCTAGCTTCAACCAATAAAAGTGTAGTGAATTAACACCTGTTGTATTATTGCCAATAGAAGTGTTGCTCTCTTAAGGAGACTGGCTTCATATTTGTTTTATTATTCCCATGAAAAAAATGCAAAACAAATACTATGAAAAATATAAATAAACTATTCTGGGTTTTTTTTGTAACTGAACCTAATACAATTATATATATAAAATAATGGGTTAAACAAAGACAAAGATACACAATTTGAAGTACCAGTAACATGGAAGATATGGTTTAGTTAGAAGGTTAATACTTTTGACAGTCAAGCAAAAAACAAAAATCCCCTCATAAATTAAACCCCTGGTGTCAGAATTTGAAGAATCGAGTTATAAGAGAAAGCAACAGAGAGGAACTGTCTGTGAAAATAGGAATTTTAAGATGGCCAAGTAGAAGTTTTTTTGAAATCCAGACAGATGCTGGATAAAGCCAACCAGATGAGCCACACTTGTATCTGGTTCATGAAATACAAATTTATTGAAATAAAAACATCATTGAAAGGTGTTTTTTGATAACTCTTTAAAACAAGCTTTCAACGTAGTTTAAAGATGAATGTAATCTTTATTTCTAAACTACTTCACCGAAAGAATAATTTTGGCTGCTTTTATAGCTGCATTAAATTGTCAGAATTATTTAAGTGTGATATCATCAATGATATAAACAACAGTATTGCATTTTTTTAGGGCTTTTTTTTCCTTTTGAACTTCTCTTATGCTTAGCTCTACAAAATTATTTGAAATAGACCAGAAACTCAGTGTTCTGATTTTAGGTATATTTATGAATTTGTAGATTTAAAATTTTTTTCTTCTAAATTGTTAAATAAACCAATTTATTTTGTATTTTACATGAAGAATTTATATTCTATGTACTCTTAAAAACAAAAAATGGAGGGAATGTGAAGGATTAATTACTTGCTTTCCTAATGTGAAGGGAAGAATTAGTAAAATTGTTGGTATTTTCCAGTTTGCTTTTCTCTTCATGTTGGAATAAAGATATGTTTTTGAATGAAGGATTGTTCCCATTCTCTTTTTTAGTTTTCACAAAGCAAATAGGAAAAAAGGCACTGCTGTCTTCTAACTGCAGCCTGGGATCTGCAGGTGCAGCTGGATTCTCCTCTCATGAGGCCTGGTGACCTGTAAAAAGATTCAGCACCTACAGAGTAACTGAGTGGTCTTATGAGTTTGGGGGTGTATTTCCCACCCCACAGACTATACTGTAGTTACGCCTCTCCAAGTGAATTCTTGTGCATGTCTGTGTTCTGAACAAGTGTTAATGAAGATATCCTATCAACCTTTTAGTGGAGGGGAGGTAAAAAAACCCTGAAAACTGTCTACAGGATATGGGCAATGTAGGAGTTTTATGGCTCTTGAGTATACAGCAGATATTTAATTGATTGAAAGTCTTTATTCTGTGTTTTGCACATGTACATATGTACACATTTACTATAGAATGGGTGAACAATAAGCACCAGTCAGAGTTCCTGTGGAGTGCTGAGAGACCTGCACTGCCCTCCATAAGCCTGCAGTGCCCCTGGGGGAGGTTCCTCTGCACAGCTGAGTGTCTCAGTAGGTTTAGTGTTTGTCCTGAACAGATGGGTCAGGCTGATAGGATCATTGAATAGTTTGGGTTGGAAGGAGCTTTAGAAGGTCACCTAGACCAAGCCTTCTGCAGTAAGCAAGGACATCTTCAACTGGGGCAGGTCACTCAGAGCCCTGTCCTAACTGACCTTGAACACTTCCAGGGATGGGGCAGCCACCATCTCTCTGTGCCAGTGTCTCGACCCCCTCACTGTAAAAAACTTATTCCTTATTCCTGATCTATACCTACCCTCCTTCAGTTTAAAACCATTTCCCTTGTCCTGCTACTACAGACTCTATTAAAATAAAGTCTGTCTCCATCTTACTTATCAGCCCCCTCTTTACTGAAGGGCTGCTACAGCTGGGGCTGAGGACATGAGCACAGCAGGGCCCAGAGCTCTGCAGCCAACAATGGGTGTCCAGGACCCCAGGAAGAGGGATTACAGGCTAAAGCAGGAAAAGACTGAATTTTAAGACTGCATCTTGTGTTTCCCAGGTCTGTATTGCTGTTCTATAAACTTCAGTTTGAGTGAGTAATCAGAGCTGTGTGCTGTTCTAAATAAATGGAGCTATCTGCTTTTTGAGTCATTATTTAATCACTGAAATTAATTTTGTTTTCAGAAAGGTTCAATGTGTGATTTGGGCTAAAAAATATCTGCTTTCATTCACTAAAACTTCCTCTGCTTCCACATCTTATTCTTTTTTTAAAGGATTGTCCAGTAGAGTGGACACAAGATCTGGATAAGTAATTAATGAAGTGTTCTAAAATTAATTCTAATTCTTGCTTTATAAAGGAGAAGTTCTGCAGGTTTTAATGTATTGCTCTATTTCAGCCCCAGTACACTCAGAACAGTATAGATGGAATGTATTGAAAAAGATTTAGTTAATGATTCAGAACATTTTTCAGGCCAAAATGAACTTGCTAATTGTGGAAAGTGGTGATTTATGTATATATTCCTATGTGGAGTTCAATGGTTTATCTATCTGTGCATGTCCACACACTATGATAAATACAGGATTTAAAAGTTACATACTTGCAAAGAAAACAAATGGTACCTGTATTGAATATCCCTTTCTGCAGCCACAAAATTCATAAACATTAGATTAGATTATGGAGGTAGGGAGGGTGGGAATGCCATTTAAATTTTTTTTTCTTTTTTTTTTCCTTGTCTGCCAGGTTGGAAAGAGTCACAGTAAACTGAGAAAATGAGTGTGGATTAAACATCCACAAACACTGCTTTGACCCAGCTGCCCCCTGCAATTTCAGCTTGGTGTTTGGGACTGAACTACCTCTTCCAGGTAGCAAATAAAATTTTTGTGTAAAAAAAGTCACAGTTCAGCATTTGGCTTTTTACTGCTGAATTTTTCTTGTTGAATGAAAAATGATCCTATCAACGTCACTTGCAGAATTCAGATCATCTGATGGGAATGAGAGAAATAATAGTTTTAAGCTGACAAGGTAGGCTCTGAAATAGTCACACTGCTGCTTTATGGGAACCCACTTCTACTGATTTTTTTCCTAAATGTGTATAGCATAAAAAAATATCGCAAAGAAGATTTGGATTCTGACACGAGATGAGAACAGCTGTTGTTAGACATGAGAGCAGCTAAGAAAGGCCACTGGCATCTTCTATGATATGACTATAATATCTGTGATATTATGCAACCATGTCTTGTCCCTGCACTCTGAATTTGCCTGGGCTACAAAAGTTTTCTGGTTTTATATATATATATATATATTTTTTTTTATTATTTATTATGGTGCTGTAAGTGGCCCTCTGCTGTGTACACAGAGGATCACACTCACTTGCCAAGGGGAGAATGATGCCATGTATCTGATGTGCACTCTTCACACAGTGAGGAGACATTGTGTGGTCAATGTGCTGATGGATCTTGTCACAGGCAGATCAAGACAGAAACAGCAAATCACACTGAAACTAAAAAAGAAATCCCCAGGGACTTGCTGAGCACTATGGAATATTTGCCATATGCATGCTGTGTGAGGAACAAAAGCAATTACAAGTTAACTGGCTTAATTGGTTTGGTGAAATAGAAAGGAGGTGCTGGGTTGCATGCTGAGAGGCTGCCAGCAATGCCTGGACAGCTGGGGCTGAGGAGGAAGTGGCTTCAGGAATATCCAGCTGGCCACAGCTGTCATCTTGAAATGACACTGCATCCTTTATCTTCCTTCTGTCTGACACCTCAGCACAATGGGTAGTTTGGCTTTGTGCTTCTTTGATTCTAAAGCACCTTCAAAAACTTCTAGTGGGGCTGCCAATATTAACGAAGAGGATCGCTGTGTAGTGAATATCCATACTCATGGATGCTGTCCTGGCAAGAGATTTCCATGACTTAGCACTCTTTTAGACCTCTCCCCGGTCTTGGTTGAAACAAAAGTTTATTTGCATTCACAAAATCTTTTCAGACTTACTGGGACAAGTCTCCTGTCCCAATAGATAAGAGTGCTGCATTGAGTGGGTGGCGCTCGATTCCAGACTTGGATGAGGATTAGATTTAGAAAAGCATGTGCTGTCTTGACAGGATTGTGTTTAAAACCAGAGCTTTTAATATGTGAGACTAGAGCCTGCCTGTCCCCAAGCACAGGGCTATGCCCCATACAGGGAATAAGCTGGCTCAGCTCTCTGAATACAGAGCTAGCAGCTACGTTTCTCATCGGATTGCTGGGGCTGTGATTTACATGAATTTGGACAGGTTGTTAGGGAAGTCAAGAATAGTCATGAGAAACGTGTTTGGTTTAACAAACTAGTGAGAAGTGCTGATGCTTCTGGAAAGAAAGTTCCTTTACATTGTCCATGGAACACCTAGTGAGATCCAGGGTAACAGCTACCCTTGTGAAAGAGAAGATGAAATAAAAGATGATTTTATTACTTGAGAAACAGCTTTACTTCAGTCTTACCTTTCCATAGTGGCATATAAACCTTCTGTGTGTCTTGGCATCAGAAACATATTAACAATGAATAGTTTTTGTTGGTGGTTTTTTGAGATACCATCTGTGCAATGAAATGCAGATCTGCTGGAATGCTTACGTTGTGGAAAACAGAGCTGGAAATGGAGTTGAACTCTACAAACAGTTGGGGTTAATCTACATATAGCAATTACTTTTGTTGTCAACAATTTAGAATTACCAGTTCAGAAAGGTTTAAGAGAATTGGACCTTTTTTAAAATGAAGTGTAAGCTACATGTAAATGTAAATGAGCCTGTGCTGCTTCAAACTTTCGTTCAGTCCTACCACGTAAGACAAGCTTGCAGGGGCTTATTAACTACCTTTGTGTGGCTGTGGCAGGAAGTCCCAGCAGAGCCTGAAGGTCCATTCCACTGGTTTATGCACAAATACATTGTCTGCTGGTGTCTGTACCACGATGACAGAGAAGGGATGTCAGTCCTGAGGATTCTTTGCAGGAGGAAAAAAGTTTCAATCAGAGATGTGCACTAATCATGTACCATTTACTTCTTATTAGTATTTACTAGGGACAGCAGCAAGTGTGCTTGGCTGATACACAAAGTCAGGAGGAGCAGAGTGGGACAACCCTCAGTACAATCAGGGTGGGAAAGGGCCCATTAAAATGGTAAGACACAGTGACTTTATCTGAGACTCAGGACTTAAAATGGATTTAATAGCCACTAAGCACACTGCTGTTTAGTAAAAGGTCAGCATGGCTTTACCATGAATGAGATAGCAAATTTTGCACTGTTTATGTTTTGGATGCTCAATACATGCATAATAATAAAATCCCCCAGACATCTGACACCATTCCAAACTACTATTGAGTCTGCCTCAAAACTATCCCTGATATTTTTGTAAAGAGGACCAGGCACAGACATATCTAAGTAATAGTTCTCTTGAAGGAGCAAGAAGTGAAAGTCTATTCCCTCTAAAGTGAACCCAATGGTAAAGTATGCAGCAAGAACCTGATTTACTCTTGTATTCAACATTTGTCTTAAGTGCAGTGCAAATGAAATGAGGCAAGGGACCTTTGTGAGCTCAAGTTGCCATCTGTAGTAAGAAAAAGAATCTTATGCTGGAACTAATTACATGACTTTAGGGATCTTACAAAAGGAATATCTAGAGGATCCTCTTGGTGATCCCTTCTGTCTCAAAAATCAAGCTAGGTGAAGAAAAGAAAATCCTGGAGCTCAGCCAGCGGTTATGTGAATGATTTAAAACCAAAGGTCTTGTTTCTGAAAAATGGCAGTACCCTGGTCTGGTGCTTCAGCCAAAAATGGTTGTAAAATTGAAATTGTTCATCTTCCCTTGAGGGCACTAATTCTGTCAGCCAGCAAATATCTGGGACAGCCACAAGTGTCTTAGAACAGCAGCTTGAAAGGAGACAAAGTGGGTGTTAGACAAACTCAGTCTTCCATGGATAAGTTGAACAAAGAATCATTTGGCTGTAAGTTCTTGTTTCCAGGGCTGTGTTTCATGCAATGAAGTCGAGAAAGGCAGCAGTGTTTTCTTCTACCTAGTTAGGATATATATCTGCTATGGTTATAATAAATATGAAATATATTTAGAAATCTTTAATTTTTCAAGTTTTTTAATAACATGGTTTTTCACATAAAATGTCCAATTTTTCACTAGATTAATTGTTCCTAGTTTTTTCTGCTGTAGTGGTAAAGGTAAGCTAGATCCGTGGGTGCTGGATAAGGATAGTAGAGAGTAGAATAAGAAGGTAATTTTTATCTAACACTGCTGAGTTGTTGGATTAGTAATTTAAGTCTTTACAAATACAAAAAATTATGGAGAACTTAGAACTGATTCATAGCTGTCTTACAGTGAGAAGCTTAGGCAGATGAAAGTTCTGCAAAAGAAAACTATGAGGTGTTTTGATATTTGGGCACAAATAGAGCAAACAGAGGACTGAAAATGTTTTATTTTTAGAGGTAAGTGTGGAACTATCAACATGTCAAAGGCTTTGTCTTATTCAGACTTTTTTTAAAAAATAGATATAATTAACCCCTTGAACAAATATTTTTTAAAAAGTGATTTCTTTAACCTTTTACTATTTTTGTTGGTATTTTCTCTCAGATGACCAATCTTTAGTAAAACTCATTTAAAAATTTCTGCAGTAAATGCATGGAATAACATCTTGTCAGGTGAGCTGATCTCCCAAATTCTTTCCTTTAGAATTTAACTGATTTATCCTCATCTTAGACTCAGTGCCCTTCTGCACACAGATGTAGATTAAGGCACACAGATACCATTCTACCTTACCGGGTACTGTTACTCACATGTAATGTCAGCTAGAAGCTGTTCATTCTTCAGTATCTCTCCTATATTAATTTATATGGACAGTTTTCAAGGCTACTTTTTGAATTATTTTGTCCACTTCCTATTATTTTTATCAGCTGAAAAAAGCCTCATTGTGCTTTCAGATTATATTACCTGTACTTCTGTGATTTATTTACATAATTGTTTCCATTTAGAGATTTCACTGCTCACTAAAACTGGGATGTGTTATTGCAGTTTTATAACTGAGAGAGTTCAAGAATATAAAGTTTACTTTGAGACATGAGCTAAGATATTGAAAAATATTATTACCATCATAACTTCAAGAAATGCATTAATTAATATTTAATAGAAATAATCCTTTATTTATTCTGATACTGCAGAATTCCTGTAGCATCACATTAAAGCCACTTTGGCTGACCATGGAGCCCCCCATATAGGAGAGCTATTTAGAAAAGGTTTTATTGTCCCTTAAGGCTGAATCCTATTCTGTTCTTCATGGCTGTGATTCTGCAGTCACCCAATAGAAATGTCCTGGAAAAAAAAATCCTACCTGTAACAGGAAAGTGGCTGTAAGCATTGTAAGCCAACCCCAAGAAACTGAAAAGGGAGGAATATTGAAAGTCCTCATGGCCCCTTCCTATAGTGAGATCCAGACACAGTGTAACGTGTCTTCAAAGTCACAAAAGCAATCATTGCTCCAGAGGTTAAGTAGACAAGAGAAAGGAGAGGAAAGATGTAATTGCAAGGAGAGATGGAATGATTCACCTGCTCTGACACCTGACAGAGGAGGAATGCTGCCTTTCCCCTGCTCCTGAGACAGGAGCAGAGGCAGGGGCTAGCAGCACTATCCTGGCATCTGGGAGTGAGAAGTTATGGCCTCTTTGCTTTGCACAACTGGTTTATAACATTGGTGTCAATTGCTGTTAAGAGAGCTGTGTGTAAACAGGAGAGAGTTGTAATAATTACAAACATGTTGGGTAAAACTTTTAAAACTCATCTAGTTTGTGTATGCATGCCTGCCCAGCAAAGCAAGAGCCTTGGAGAGAAGAGTACACAGGCAAGACACATGAAGATTGTTTCAAAGAAAAGAGAAGGAATCTTTCTAGAAAACTTTTTCTTCGGTGACATTCAGTATGTGAATCTTGTGGGTAATGTCACGCCTTCTAAAGAGATTAAAAGTGCTGCTGGGTTTCTGTGAGAGGAGCCCAGGAGGCTGAACCCAAGCTGGCTGCAGTGTGAGCTGGCTGGCAGCACAGCATCAGACCTATCTGCCTCAGCAGCAGAGCCTCCCACGCATCCCCTGGTCCAGCCCTTGTGTCAGGCATCAACATTACAATGATTCACACTGGGGTAAATATCAAAGGGGCACCCTCTTTAGGGTAAAACTGAGTTGGGGTAATGCCCAATGTTATATCAGCAAACACTACCAGGAATAAGAGGTGGGTTTTATCTGAAGTGGTCAATTTTGTGTCATCAACTGTCTTTGCCTGTTGAATTATTTAGGATTTACAGTTTGCTGCAGAGTTGTGTTGTCATTTTCTCTCCTTTGCCTTTCTTAAGAATTTAAATGCCTGTTTGCAAAATTCAAAAGACACCATGTACAGAGAAGCCCCCACTTTTCTCTTTAAGTAGAAAATCCTAGAAATGAGAGCTGGAAATTGTTGGCATGTCCTGTGTGCCGGCAGGAAAGGTGACCATCTGGAAAGCAAAGGAATTTGGAGGCTTCATGGATCCCAGATTGAACATGAGCCAGCACCAAAGGCAGCAAACAAAAAAGGGACAAAAGTCCCCCTGGCTGCACTCGGAAGTGCTGCTAGTGGGATGAGGGACATGACCATCCCCTGGACAGAGCACTGATGTTGCAACACCCAAAGCTCTGTGTCCAGCTACAGGGTCTCCAGTGCCAGGGAGGTAAGGACACAGTGGAGAGGGTGCAGTGGAGGGTCTATACATACCTGGAGAAACAGCCCAAAGAAGATGGAGCCAGATTCTTTTCAGTGGTGCCCACTGGCAGAACAGGAGCCCAGAGACACAAACAGAAACACATCACACTGCCCACCTGAACATCAGGAAACACTTTTCTCAAAGAGGGTGACTGAGCACTGGCACTGACAAGACAGACCTAGCAGAAGAGATAAGGGATCTTGGTCTGTGTTTTAACCTCTAACTAATTTTGTGATGGATCTTTATTACTTGTGTGAACAATTTGTTCATTTTTAAGGTGAGGAACATCTTCATAGTACCTTAAAAATTATCTTTATGCTTTTAAAAACCTTAGAAGGATTAAAGAGCAATAAAAAAGAAAAGCATGAGAATTCTGCTTTTGGAAGTTTATTCTGTGGCCAGAAAGAAATTGTATTATCCATTTCATATGTGCTTAACCAAATCTGTATCAGCCTCCTGAAAATAAAGTAAAATGTCCCTTTCTGATGAAAAGCACTTCAGTAAAAACAGTTAGTGTGATTATTATGAGTTTTTTGGATTCAAGCAAATTCTTTTCATAGAAAATACTGCTAAAGAAATTTTCTTTGGCAGTATTTAAAAAATGACGGAGGAGCTGGTGTTTAAAATGCAGTATCAGAGGAGATGAGAGCTTGGAGGGAAAAGCAGTTGGTGTTTGTCTCCCTTTGGCTTGTCTAATGCTGTTTTGATTTGTATCATTAGTAGCAATAATATGGGTGCCCTGGTAAAATGACTACATTCAATTTTGTGGATCAATTATAAACACTACCTATCTATAAATATCTATATCTATCTATCTATCTATTATGTGATAGCATATATATATATATATATATATATAGGCATTATTTAGACTCAAGTGAATTAAATTCAATGTCTTGATTCTAGTAAGTTGCTTGATAAATTGAAGCTTTTAAAAAGCATCTTTTCAAATACTTTTAGAACTGTGGATGAGAAATACTGTAATATCTAAGTATTTTTATTTTAGTAATTTACATTTCATCTTTAAACTTTTGATTAGGACAGGCTTGAAAAAATACTTATTTAATATTGTATCAAGTTAATTCTCATTTGCAATTCATTTCAATTTATTTGCAAATGAATATTCAATAATTTCTGTTAATAAGTAACCTGCAAATTTCTGAAAACACTGGTTTTAAGGACTCTACAGGCAGTAGTGAGCTTTTTTATTCTTAAGTTGACATAATATTTAGAATATTGCTAAATATTTGATTTTCTCTCAATTTTTAAAAAAATAAAATAACATTCTCAAATTCTATCTTCTTACAAACTTGCCTGTGCTACAGATATAAGAAAGCTTAGCATATCACATTGATAACAATAGTCCAGGGATATAAAAAAAACAAAAGGGTCTCTCCACAAAAAACAAATTGTGGTCTCCCCTTACCTGGCTGCCCAAATGGAATTTTGATCTGTTAAGCACAAAGTCTTGACGCTGTTGTGTGTTTTTATTTTTGGAGCATTTGCTTTCAGAACCTCCTGGGGAAGTTTTGTACTGGTTTAGAATGAAATGGGTTCCACCCTACCTGGTAACTGTAGCAAAGGTTGATCCTCAGAGCTGAAACAGCTGGAGAAGAAAAAGTAGAAATCTTAAACTTCTAAAATCGTAATAAATTTCTAAAATACAGGAATAATTACAGAAAAATGAGAAAACATGAGGTGTTTCCTCAAAATGTTAACTTTCCAGGAATCTTAAATATTTCATGCTGAACATTCTGTGAGTAAAAAATTTACTTTGCAAATCATGGCATCATTCTGTGACAGCTTGTGCAAACTGAAAACTGCATTGTACTTGGTAACCTGGCATTAAAATAGTTCTTTATTATAGCTTATACACATATCATTAAAGATATAATTCTGAAGGAGTCCCTAGGATGGCAGAATAGTGGCTATCCTTTTGTCTCATGTGCCCATTGCAAGGCTTTTTTCTATCTTTCTTCTCTGAAAAATATCAAAGGATAAAACTAAACTCCCTGATAATGTGGGAATAAATTAATAAATATTGGGCCCTGGAAGCTATTCCATAGATTTACCTGTTTCTGAAGTAGATTTGATATGTTTATTTCTGACTTTAATTTTAAAAGGAAGGATACTAAACGAAATGGGAAATATGATTACTAAACAAGAAATCCACAACTACTGTAAAAGCACACTCCAGAATAATGTTGTTGAATGTCCCCAGATGGTTAAATCTGTTCTGCCACCTGTTTATACATCACTGTTTCCTTGCCTGAGGAGAAGGTTGGCTGTGATCTTGGGGATGGCAACAATCTATGACTGCCAGTTCATGCACCTTCCCAGGTATGTGGTTGGTTTGGGTTTTTTAGGGGTGGTGGGATTGTTTTTAAGTTTGGTTTGGTTTTTTTTTAGTATAATGTCAAAACTAAAAACTAGGGCAAAACTAATGGCTTAAGACTGCCAAAAGAGTTTGATAATGAAAGCTACTTATTTTTGGTGGTCTTAGAGTAAATTTTTGTCTTCCTACACAAAAATGTGAAATGTTTGTGTTGTTTGACCTGAACCTACCTGAAGATGGCAATATGAAGGAGACTGGCACACTTTATTGTGTTCAGCAGACATGATGACAAACATGTACACTCCTGCAATGGCCACAGACTGCACTGTGCATGAAAAAATATGAATTCTGAAAACTATGAGCACCAAACAGTGCAAACAAACCCCACAGTTACAAAGAGATGCTACAGAGCCCCAACAAGCTGCTCTTCCTCCTCTTGCCAAGAGTCACCTTTCTGCAAAGTGTCTCAGCTCTGGATGCTTTTTCTCAGGGCTCTGTAAGTCACATTCTAGCTTCATTCAGGTGTGGCTGCTGCCTGGCTTTTATTGTGCTTTAAAGTGGACCCAGGTGCATTTTTGACATGTATATTTAGAAGAGCATATTATTGGCATTGCAAAGTCCCAGAATGTGCAAAATAAGCTTTCTTCTGCTCTGTTCACTCTGGCACCGCTTCAGCTTCCCTCACAGAGTCCCTGAGGGAAGTAGTGCAACCTTAGCTCTTGCCCTGGAAGTCATGGTATGTGTTTTCATTAGGGTAGACTGAGGTGGTGGGAATTCTAGAGGGTTTTTATAATTTAGCAACCTTGTATTAGCCTCTGACTGTGGGGAAATGCTGTGAAACTTGCATTTCTTGATAATAATGTCAGACAAATAGCATGTTTTTTGATCTGTATTACTTCTGAGTTTGTTATTTCTCCTATGAAATGCCATGATAATAGGAATGCTTTCTTCTTCTCATGGTTATCATCTTCCTACAGTAATTTTTAGCAGCAATTGTCATTGCTTGTCTTTTTATTTAAGAAAAAATATGCTATCTTAGTTTCTATGTGATTGGGAAAGGTATGAGCTTCAGGGGCAAGCCATTTCCTTTGTCAGGGAGTTGTATGCACACAAATGCAGGAAATTCATCCTTGCTGTTGTCTTGAACAAAAAAAAAAATTATAATGAAAAAAATCTTCTAGTGACAAAGTCAGAATGCTGGAGAACAGTTATGGTTTATCCTGTCCTTGGCTAGAGACTTCCAGTTTGCTCCAGCCCCAAACTGCCATAACCAAGTCACAAGCACAACTTCAAAGGAGGTCACAAAGCCATTGGTAAGAGCCACACAAAGTGTGGTTTTCAGTGTGAACTCTTGTAGACATAGCTGAATATTTTTATATAGTGCAGACTTTTGTATTTACTCCATTTTCCTCATGAATCTCAGCTTGAGTTCTCCTCAATTCCAGCAGCATCAGGGCAAAGTGAACCAAACTAATAAATGTGTTTCAGCTCAGTGGAGGAAGGGCAAGGCTCCAAGTTTCCATGTAGCATGTTTTGAAATCATGGTGCCTCACTGTGGCAATTTCAAAGACCTAATTTTTCATCATAGTTATTTTATTTGTATTATTATATATTTTGGGAAATCTCTTTTACTATTTAATACTGTGTACTACCTGCACCAGGTTGGTGGAAGGGAATAGGTCTCTTCTTCCTGGGATGGAGGAACACTCAATATATCCATGTTGATTTCACTTTTTGTATTTGTGATGCTGTTTGAGCTGAAATTAAAAAAAAAATAAAATCTGTTACTAAAGAAATCCCTTCAACAGTCAAAGAATCCAGCTTAAGCAGAGTACCACTCAAATTCCCATGACTTTAAGGAATTAAGCCCATTTTAGTGTTATTCCCCTATATAGCTTATAGTGAAATAGGAAAGCAGTTAAAAGTTTGATGTCATAGAATCATAGAATGGCTTGGTTTGGAAGGAACCATAAACATGATCTAGCTCCAGCTCCCCTACCATGGACAGGGACAGCTTCCACTAGATCAGGTTTCTCAGAGCTTCATCCAGCCTGGCCTTGAACACTTCTAGGGATGGGGCATCTATGACTATTTTGGGCAACCTCTTCTACTGTCTCACTACCCTCACAGTAAAGATGTGAGGGTGGTGAGACCTTCCTGATATCTAATCTAAACCTACTCTATTTCAGTTTGAAGCCATTCCCCTCTGTCCTGTAACTACAGGATCTTGTAAAGAGCCTCTCTACCATCTTTCTTGTGGGCTCCCTTCAGGTGCTGGAAGGTGAAGCCAGGTCACTCTGAAGCCTTCTCTTCTCCAGGCTGAACAATCCTAATTCTCTTAGTGTTTTCTCATAGCAGAGGTGTTCCATCCCTCAAATCATCTTGGTGGCCTCTTCTGGACTTCTGACAGGTCCAGGTCCTTCCTGTGCTGGGAACCCCAGAGGTGGATGCAGAACTCCAGACTGTGTGTCATGAGAAAAGTATTCTCTAATTCAATATTGTTTCTAGGACATAAACTGCTGTTTCTAGCCAGTATCTGCATTATTTCTGTTAGTGTGTGTAAGTCTCCATCTGGTCACAGATCTGTTGACGGAGGTTGAATCTATTACTGCAGTAATGCCAAGGGCCAGGTATAATTTACAAGTTAGTATATATGAAATATGTTCTTCTTCTTCCCATCACAGAGAATATAAATCTTCTGCATATTCTGCATGTACAGCCTGATTTGTTAACTCCGAATGCTCATGTTCTCTCCTTTCAAAGACTCTTCTGTTAGTGAAGCAGGGGATCATCCCATAAACAATGTCATTTACTAGTATTTAAGAGGATTTAATGTTTCTTTTCTGTGCAAGATTTTTGCCACTTGCTGAGAAATAATCCCCCAGACTGGCTCTTGCCATGAGGATTAATATTTCCCTAAATATCAATATTGAAGTGTAAAAAAATAATTCATGCCCATGTCATATGCGCTGACCTTAGTTTAGCTTTTTTTTTCCCTGCTGCTTAAGCAGTTGAAAATGAACTGAGCTTTTTAATCTAATTCCAGAGAATTTGCATGATACAGAATCGTATGAATTGAATAATGAACAATAGTGTCAAACTGTCTATTTCTTGTTCTAAAGACTGACCTTAAAAACTACTTGGTTTTACTTTTTTACTGTAAATTAAAAGCTGTTTCCCCACATTTGCTTTACATATTCTACTAATTAAGGTAAATTAAAATTCATTTTGAACCTGAAAAACGCTATTTCTTTCCTGCAGTCTGCATTTATAAATTGAATTAGCTCATTTCAGTCAACTGCACCTTCCAATTCAAAACTGTCAGAATGAATCATAATCACAAAAGATATCTCAATAAACAGGCTCTGATAATCTAATTCCTAAGGGGGCATTTCAGAGTCAGCAGACTTTGTTTCACCATCTTTCTTCTCAAGGAATGACTGAATACAGGCTTCAACAAGTGAAACTTTACAAGTGGTAGTCCAGAACTCATTAGAAGAGAAGATACTTTTCCCAGGTATATTGGACCATCCTATAGGTACTTTGAAGTGAGTAGATCAAACTGTGCTCTTAGTGTGCTCTATATATTGGTTTCAATAGCTAAATGCTCAGACTACTACAGCTCAGAGAGCTTCAGTTGTTGACACCATAAAGCTGATTTTTATCTTGTATGAAACGAGGTCTTCATGGAATTACCTTCATAGTTTGATGAAAGGATTTGTGTGATGAGCAGCAGAGGGAGCTGGGGGTGTTTAGCCTGGAGAAAAGAGACTCAGGGGAGACCTTATTGCCCTCTACAACTCTCTGAAAGGAAGGTGTAGCATGGTGGAGGTAGGGCTCTTCTCCAAGAGGGTGCAAGAGGCAGGACAAGAGGAAGTGGCATCAAGTTGTGACAAGGGAGGTTTAGATTAGGTATTAGCAAAAATTTCTTCACTGAAAGGGTTCTAAAGCACTGGAATTTTCTGCCCAGAGAAGTAGTGGAGTCATCATCCCTAGCAGTGCTGGAAAATATGTGGCTGTGGCACTGGAAGACATGGATCACAGAATCACAGAATGAACTGGATTATAAAAGACCTCTGAAATCATCAAGTCCAACCTTTAACCTAACACTTCCTCATCAACTAAACCATGGCACTGAGTGACACATCCCGTCTTTTTTGAAACATGTCCAGAGATGGTGACTCCACCACCTTCCTGGGCAGACGATTCCAGTGCCCAATCTCTCTCTCAGTGAAGAACTATTTCCTGATGTCTGACATGGTGGTGGTGCTGTGTTGATGGTTGGACCGGAGGATCTTAGAGGTCTTTTCCAACCTTAACATTTGTATTATTCTATGATTTAACTTGCTTTGAGCTCTTCAGATTTTGTGTGTTCCATCTCAGACAGAAAGGTTACAAATCCCTGCAGCCCTCAGGGCCTAAAGCCATCTGTGATAAAAACAGCTGAGTGTTCTGGTTTGGGATTGTTGCTGGTCCAGGAAGACACTTCCACACTCCAATCTCTCACTTTATGCACTGTCCTGCTTCTTGGCAGATGAAGTAAATGTAGTCCTCCATCCATTTTAGGAGATGGATGTTTAGTGTGGCATTGTGTGGTTTAGAATTGGTTATTCCTTTTGTAAGTTAACAAAATGGTTTGGTCCTCGGTTCCCCCCATGTACTTCCCTCACAATGGTTTCTCCCTCCTATTTCCTCCTTTTTGGAGCTGCCCCCCCCCCGTCTGTCACAGTAACCACACCCCTTGATCTCGAGAATTCTCTGTGTCAACCATCCTTATTCGATGTATGACTTGCCCCCGGGGTTTCTCCCCTCCCCTGTGTGATCCTCAGTGGCTTAGCTGTAACCCACGCTCCTCCCTGGGTCCTCGTAATTGGTAAGCTTTGTGTCTCCTCCCATCACACCCACTCCCTTTATCAGCGCCCCCCGAGACCTCCTCCCTGGAGCCTGTCCGTAGCCCCGCTGGGAAAGGTGCCGCTTCTTGTAACCTATACGGGTGTCCACTTCTCCTTCCTTTATCTCGGGACTTCGTAGCCACGAACCCGCCTGTGCCACCCACGCCGCAGACGGTAACCACTACCCAGGTTCCGGAGGGGACCCGGGAGTGGCACATCGTGTGGCCATCTTCGGCCGGGCCGGGGGCACCCAGCCGGGCTCCCGTACAGCCCCGCGGCCGCGGAGAGAGGCTACAGTTTAGAATCCACAACTTTGCAATATTCGGTGGTCCTTGCCCTGTCTCTAAGCAGAAGCAGGTATGAATAAAGGCCTGCTTATGGTCACTTCCTTAAGCACCTCTCAGTTATAAAAGCATTATAATTTAGGTTGGAGGATGCCTTTGGGGTCATTTTGTTCAACCCACTACTCAACGTAGAGCCATCCCCAAAAATGGATCAGGTTATTTTGAGCCTGTTCCAGCTGAGATAAAAATATTTCCAGAAACATTGATTCCATAACCTTTAGAGGAATCATATCCCAGCACTCGGCCACCCATTGTGAAAAACATTGCCATAAGTTTAGGCTCTATGATAGAGGTGGTTTAAAATATATTTGGGTCTCTGGTTTAGGGTTATCCAGAAATTTCAGACTCCAGACTAGGAGGCGCTGTAGCCTAGGATTAGGAGTTTTAATTGTTGTGGGACTGTAAATTTATCTAAAAACTGGACTATAGCCTATTCTAATAACCATTTTGACTGCTTTTGTCAAGGGCTACTTCTTCAATTCCAGTCCACTAATTTCTCATGGGTCCATTTTTTTTTTTTTTTTTAGGTAGTGTTCTCTGCTGAGTTAAATCTTCTTGCTGAGTCTGATACCTTCTCTTCCAAAGAAAGGATGCAACAGAGAAATGAGCAACAGAAACTCCCTGCTAAAGAAAGTGCTCAGACTGCCTGTTGATTTGGTGTGTGGGAGATCAGTTCCCAGATTTATAAACAAATGATGAGGTAAAAGGCAAAGAAATGGACAGCTGAGTAGCCATCTAATAGATGGACTTAAAAACTGAATTTATAAAAGCTGAAGGTGTGAGAGTGCGAGGAGGAAGAAAAAATGAGCCACGGGAAAACGCTGGAAAGAAGATTAAATGGAGAAAAATAAGAGTGGTTTGTTCTTGTCAAATGGAATACATGATAGGTGTATACTTGTTTTCACAAGCAGATGGTTTCACTTCTTGTAGCATGTTGTACTGCAAATTGGAAGTACTTCCAAATACAGTCAGGTAATTTTAAAGATAAATACAAGAGTGTAGTATTGACACTCTTTAAATATGTGACTTTTGACTTTGGGATTCTGCCAAATCTGAGAAATAGAAATATTTATGCAACATGGCATATTATAATCCAAATTATTTGACTAAAATGGCTTATGTTGTTCATTTCTTCTGCTGCAGTGTTAAGACAATTTGATACCAAGGGCATAAGATGATTCTCTTTGACTTTCTTCCTGGCTAGTTTGTTTACAGCTTTTCACTGCATCTGTAGCACTACATTTTGAGGTTCCTGTATGGAATGTCCTTGAAATTTGTACAGCCAAGCACCTCTGTGCAGTTCAAAGTAGAAATAAAAGACATACTTTGTTTGTGCTAATTTGGATTTAACAGTCAGCCAGTAATGCCAAGACAGAGAAAAATATTGAAAATTGAGTTGCAAAATGAGGTGTACCATAATCCTGTAAAAATATACAGAAGTTAAAACTTTTCATATTTTGAATTAAAAAGCCCTGTTTTTCATAAACTCAGTTTCTTGTTACATCTTTCTGTCAGAGCAAGGGGAAATGAAAAGCAAAGTGAGAAAATTGGGAAATAAAGAGAAATAGAGATAGACTGGGCTTTAAAATAGGAAAATTCCAATTTTAAAGGAAAGTAGGAAATGAGAAAACAATAGTGGTAGCATTTTCTAAACAAGATATCATAACATTGATTTTCTATCTAAATAATTTTTAAAATGTGTTACTGATCATTAATTGTTTTGTCACATGAAAGTTAAAAACTGAAAATATTAAAATAACTGTCTGAGCTGTTGAGAACTTTCATATTTTTCAATATGGATTGGTTTTTAAAATCTTATATTTTTTAATTCTAGCAGACATTTAGTAAATTTATCATTGGGCATTAAGTGATTTATTAGCCAAATGTCTGCTGACTATAAACAAGATTTAAAGAAGTTGAATTTTTATTATTGTTTTTATCAGTGCTCGAGACATTAGAACACTTCTTCATTTATCTTTTTTGTATAGTGTAAGAGCATGAATATATAAATATATAAAACAGGCCTTCTGAGGAGGTCTTGTGTATTTTTATTATCTTTTTGTCTTTTTAGACCTTTAATTTTTAGCTTTTTTGATAAAAAAATATTCTGTATAAACTGAGAAATTTAAGACACTAGGCTTTCCCTTCTCTTTAGGTTATGGGGTTTTTTTCAGTCCAGAGCAATATATCTAGAGAGGAGAGATGATGAAGAGACAGATCTGAAGTAAGAACGTTTGTAGCAGATAGAACCATGTTATGTTTATAGATTTTTGCAGATTTCCAGAGTTACTTATAGTAAAATGTGTAAAGTGGCAGCTGGATGCTTACTCAAAAATCTGTATCACTTTGAGAAAGATGATAGAGATGCAGCTTCACTTCTGGCTGGTATTTTTAAAAGTCTTTGTTTTGCTGTCAGATGACTCAGCAGTGAATAGAGAGTCAGGTATTATTTCATTTATAATTAATGAAAATTATATTAAGTAGAACTATCAAAGACTTGAATTGTTGTGGCTCTGTGTTTTGCATCTATCTTCAGACAATCAGTAGTGGTGGTTCCATTTGCCATATTTTCTAAAATTTCAACATAATGACATATATATACTTAAAAGGTCTTAATTTAAATCATAAATATATTATATAAATATAATTGTAAATTACTTCCTTTTCCCATTCCAAAATTTTTTTCCAATAATTTTTATTTATAACTTTTAGCCATATTTTAGTTTGTTGTCCAAAAATATTGTTGTGCTTCTTAAGCAGAGAGATATACCTTCTGTTATAGACAAAAAAACATCACCATCATTTTGGGTCAGTTTTCTTCTGTGACTTACTGCACCCTTCTGGACTACTGTCCATTGGTTTAGTTGCAGTTGTCTACTCTTTATCCACCCATAAGATTTGACTGAGCATTGCATATGGAGGCTAAAACATTTGGAGGAAAATTCCAGATGTTGTTAAACATTGCAATATGCAGGTTAAAAAAAGGGCCTTTCTGCAGTCTAGGATGAATTTCACGTGCAGCTTAAGGCTGTGCAGTTCTCATCTTCTGCAAGAGTGCCCACACCTCTGTATTTGCTTTGTTTGAATATCTATTTCCTTGTGGGCTTCCATGACGGAGCTCTGCCGTTGCAGGTTAAACAGCTCCCAAGTTACTGATGCCTGGGATGGGCTTTACATAAGCTTGCACTTATTTTGTTTCTAAGACAAATGGAGTATATATATAAGATCTCCCAGCTGTGTAAAACAGTCTCCATTTATCCCCAAGGGGGTGCGTTGTCATGTCATCCTTGAAGCTCAGGGGGTTGCAAGAGGATGGCAAAGTGTGTTTCACTTTGAGAATGTCAGTGTTGGGTATTTCCTCAGAAGTAACTGGGGAACCCTCACCTCCCATGACTGCCTACAAGAACTGCTGTAGATGGATGACCCTCTATTAGCTGGATTTGAGCTGATGACCTTGACATAAAAGCCTTTATATCTGAAAATGAATCTCCAGGTTTAACTGGCTCTTGACAAGTCTGTTCTTTATTGTGTGTTCTTTTACAGTGCTGAGAAAATGCTGGGGTCATTCACAAGTCATTAAGTCCTGAGCTGGTGATACAGCTCCTACACCCTTTTGCAGAGCTCTTACTTCTTTCAGTAGTTGCAGACTTTGTCACACAGTCTGCACATCCACAAGTGGCAGCAGGACAACTCGATGTGCCCAGTGACTACCGGAGCAGAGACCAATCCTGCGGGACCAGTGTGGTGTGGCAACCTTCCCCTTCAAATGCCAATTCCTGCCTTACTTAGCAGTTACGACCATTACTTTCATACCTCACTCATGACTAGATGAGTTCTTCTACATTTATATGTGTTTTTTGTAGCTTTACAGGATTCCTGCTATGGTAATGTCTTGCCATCTTTATTGAATATAGCAAATTGCCTTTGTGCCTCTGTTAATTCAGTGGCCCAGAAGAAAGACTTCATCCCCTCCATACCTTCACCAGTGGTATAAACAATTAAATTTCTTTGCATTTGTCAGACTATTTGGGGAAAGAAACTTTCAAGGTAATGCTCAGCTGATTAAAGATTAAGTACAATTTCATAGCTATTTCCTGAGATGAAGTAAACAGATAGACAAAGGGCTCTTGAGATAAAGCAGGTGGGATGTGACAATCTAAAAGGAAAAATTCAGTTGTGTCCTGTGGTTCAACATATAAAGCACATGATTTGATGGTCCTGATTTCCCAAAGAGCCTTCTGTTAGGTCTGATTCTGGCTTTGTTTACCTCTGTTAAGGACGTCAAACCTTTTCTGCGTCCCAAGAAAGAAACATGGAGGAATCCCATTATTTTTCACATTTTCCCATGTGCTTTATAAACAAACAGCTACAGCCAGGCTGATAAATGAAATGATAGAGGGGCTGCTTTTTGGTCTGAGGCCAACTGGCATGGCACAGATATATCCCTCCAGCTGGATTCTCTGACACCCCCAGAACAGGATGACTGCACAAAAATTGCCTGTTGGGGCTCAGCCAACCCCTGAGCTTTATGCAGGCACTGGGGGGAAGCCTGTGCTGATATTGTGACACAGAGCTCACTAAATGTCAAAAATTAAAGACAATTGCATGCTTTTTGCTTCAGCCTCTACTCTCAGCTTTTTATTTCCCCCCAAAAAATAAAGCTAATTTGGATGATTATTCCCATTTCATCCCAAATACTTCCTTTTCATTTTAAGATGTTGCATAGTAAAAATTATAATGATTCAGTCTTAGTTCAAGGATTAAATACATTAAAAGATTTTTTTTTCACCAGAATTTGTCTTCCTTCCTTGTATTTTATGAAAAAATATGTAATTTTTCCCCAAGAAAAGCTTGAACCTGTTACCAGCCAGTCTGCAGAAATAATGAATTCCTAACACAGTATGACAGTTATCTTTGCCAATTAGTCCACCTGAGCGAGTTCAGCTAACAGGTGCATTTAAGTTCAGTGAGACTGCCTTCATCACTCAGGGAAGAGGACAGCTATGTTGGTTTCTGAATTAGACATTGGAAAAAACCCAAAATACCTGGCTCTGTTGCCTAGCTGTCTCTGTGATTGAAAGCCAGTCCTGCAGATGCTGGTGCAAAAAGAGTGCCTGTGACTGGGAGTTGCGTGTCTGAACAAAGAAATGGAAAGCAGTGAAAGAATCACTAATCAGTTCCTATGAACATTTCTGATTTTAAATTTCCTCTTGAGGAAAAAAAAGAAAATCTTTTCCTGGATTATAATTAAACAGAAGAATAAATAAATTTCATTTCAAATGTTAAGGATTTTGTAGAATTTCTGTTGATTTTGCATACAGAGAAAGTTATTATAGATGTGGTAAGGAAATGTCAATCCTGTGTCTCTGCCTGCACATGGATTTGAGCAGACATATTTTAAGAGTAACTAGCTAGGCAGTGGTTTGTATGATATAGCATGTAGAATATGTTACTTAGGTTTTCTCTAGTATAGCCAGGCAGAATATAAATACAGAATGTAATCCATCTCCATTGGTATTTACAGCTGTAAAACATGACTAAAGGGGAAATAAAAAAAAATACCCTGTGGTTTTAATGTTATTTTCTACATGCCTACCCATCTTTGAACTTAAATATTAATAAAGCCATTTTACATGAGCCAATTATTAAAGCCTTCAGACCTAGTCAGAACAAAGACATAGATAGGGATTTGAAGCTTTGTCGATTTTCAATGCAACACTCAGGTTTTGTTCTGTGTCATTAGTCAATTTTCTTACAGCTTCTCTGTCAGAAAATTCAGCAATGTTACTTATCTCCCATAAAACAGATTTTGCTACCATTCCTTGGCTGAGGCTTCTTTGAAAGAGAAATTAGTTTCCAGAAAGGGAAGCCATGGAACCCCACTCTCCAGTTAGTATGTAGCAGCTCCCCATCAGACTGTGTGCCTGGCTCCATAGCAGCAAACTAAGCACAACCAGGGAACAGTGTGAGCATGCTGTCTGATCACACTGATCACACACTGATGAACAATTATCATGATCCCTAGTATGTTTTTGGCTTTGTTTTAAAGCAGAAATATTCCAAATAATGGGGGGGTCAGGATTTAGCAGTTTGCAGGGGTGAGGTGTGATTCTTAGTGCCAGTCTGTGTGTGGTCCCCTCATTTGGGTGGAAACAAATTCATGTCTACCATCTCATCCTCAGGGCTTAAAAATGGAGGCTTGTTTTTTTATTTCCTTGTGTGCACACACCTTCTCTCATCATGTCTACCTTCCTTCACTTTTAGAGAAAAAATGTATTTCATAAAAGCACCTAAAGGCATCAGGCGTATTTGCAGGAGACAGTAGAGCAGTGTAGTGACTCCACTGTAAAGCTGACATTCCAAATTTCTGCTAGAGAACTGTTAGGTGAAGACAAGCCCTTATGAAGTAAAAGTCAGGAACAATTTTCTTAGTGTAAAAAAGCTATTTACTTAGACAGTTAAAGGGCATAAGATAATTTACTTTTTAATTGAGGTATTTTGATAAGAAGGTGCAATGATAAGGAATGAGGTCCAATGAGCAGTAAGTACTTCATTTTTTAGGCAGCACAAGTCCTGCATTTCACTACTTAATTGTGGTTTTTTTTCCCAATTTTGTTGTTGTTTTTAAGCTTGAAAACTTGGTCAGTCCCTATTTTGGTTATTCAGATACATTTCAGTTGAGTTCCCATTTCTGGAATAATTAAGTAGAAATGCTATTTCCTGTGAACACAAATTTGATGTGCACACTTCTGCACATGATACCCTGAAAACATTTGTGAGCTGTGGGCTGATTTTCTAACCCTCTGTCTTGCATTGCTGAATCTCGTACTCACTAAAAGAATCTGCTGAATGTCTTGTCTGGCTGTGCTAACTCACTGCTGTGTCATCCCAGGGTTACCTCTTGTCTGCAAAACCTTGTTCCTGGTATTTCCCACAGCTCATGTTATTAACTCACAGAAGGAGCAGATGAAATTTAGTTTGAAGATTTTGAGCTGACAAGTCCTCAGGTGTCCAAGACTTTTCTTTCTTTCTGTGTTTCCTCATACTGAAGGTGAAACCTAGGGCAAGGAAAAATCACTGCCAGGATGTAGTATTTCCCCTTTTTCACTGTCTGCAAGTTTTGTGCCAGGAAGACCTTTCCTATTAAATGACACTTAGTGATTTAGGTAGAAAAGCCTAAGGATGGTTCAGAAAAATGTTAAACTACGCATGTCCATTATAAGAATATTCTAAAGGTGGCATTGTCTCATCTGACTTAAGATATTTTATTGCAGGATTCACTCTCTCTGAGTTCGCTTTTTAATATATTGAGGGCAAGATGATCTGATTTAGACTTTCAGCAGGAAAAAAATTCATAAAGTCATAAAAATAATGTGAAAGCTGTGGACAGGAGAAAGAATAACCACCAAAGGACCTTGACTTCTGCAGAGGCTGCAGCATGCACTGCTGGCTCATACAATCATAGAATATACCAAGGAACCCACAAGGATCATCTAAGTCTAACTTCTGACCTTCACTTGAATGTTTCTTAAACTCTTGTCAGGCTTGGTGCTGTGACCACTGCCCTAGGGAGCCTGTTTCAATGCCCAACCACCCTTTGGGTGAAGAATCTTTTCCTGATACTTAATCTAAACGTCCCCTGACACAACTTCAGGCCATTCCCTCAGGTGCTGTCACTGTCACCACAGGGCAGAGATCAGTGCCTGCCCCTCCTCGTCCCCTCCCAAGGAAGCTGTAACTGCAGTGAGGTCTGCCCTCAGTCTCCTCCAGGCTGGACAGACCGAGTGACCTCAGTCACTCCTCACATGGCTTCCCCTCAGGGCCCTTCACCATCCTCATGGCCCTCCCTTGGACACTCTGCAATAGTTTAGTAGCTTTAATAGTTGATATTGTGGCACCCAGAGCTGCCCCCAGCACTGGAGGTGAGGCTGCCCCAGTGCAGAGCAGAGGACAATCCCCTCCCTTGCCCAGCTGGCCATGCTGTCCCTGATTCCCCCCAGGACAGGGATGGCCCTCCTGACTGCCAGGGCACTGCTTGCTCATGTTCAACTTTAACCAGGACCCCCAGGTCCCTTTCTGTGGACCTGCTCTCCAGCACAGGCAGCAGAGAATTCACATGTGAGGCAACCCTTTTAGAACCAACCCAATTTTTAGAAAAGATACAATCAGTCAACAACAGGCATGAATCCAGGTAAACCAGGTTTAATTGGCACCTCTGATCATGGAACAATTTGTTTTATTAAGGAAAGTCAGTGACTGAGATGAACTGAAAATGAAGTGTTGAAAATTAAACATCATGGTTTAAAAATGTCCTTACTCTGTACTACCAGCATGTTTGGAATAGAAAAATAAATGATTTTACAACTATGACATTTTGTTTAACATGATTTTTTTCCCCCTGAGTTTCTCCTGTATTCCATCTCATTCCTGTGTAATCCAAATTACAAGTGGAGAGCTCTCTATGAGCCACCATGGTCCTGACATGCTGGTATGATCAGTGCCTGACCATCATAAAGTGGACACTAAGTCCATCTGTCCTGGAATGTAGAGATATGGAATGGGAGCTTATGCTGGCTGGGAGTTTTTTTCCTTTAAGTGTAATTTCTCATTTTGACCCTAAAAAATAATTAATCCCTGGGAAAACTCTTTCATTAGAGTATTTTTAAATCACTTCTGAGGTATTTTCAGGAGTGTTCTCATTGATAATGTCTGAAAGGTTTATGAAATGCCAGAAGACTGAAACCAGACAAATGTAGTGTGCAAGTCTGCAGAAGTAGGAAAGGGAAAAGGAAAAAGGGATTATAAACCTCCACTTATCTTCAATTTCCTCAGTAATTCTGGATGGTAAGAGGCCTTTCTACAGAAATAAATTGTAGAGATGATACATATTAGCTTCAGAAAAGCTTTTGGCACTGTTTCACCCATTTTACTTACAAAAAAAGCTGTTGAGATGTTCTTGAGGAAAGTACTATAGTATGGGTGAAAAGGGTTTGTACAAATATACAAAGAGAGAAATTTCATGGTGGGCTTTTTTTGTGTGTGTGTGGTTTTTTTGTTTGTTTCTGTTTGGTTTTGCTTTGTAGGTTTAGGCTTGTTTGTTTTTTTTTCAATGGAAATGTAAGACATCTAGATCTTGTACTGTTAAGTTCTTCTGTTAATCACTTCAATTATTGTTGTTTCAGACTATCTGAAGCTGGGAGATAATTAAATTATTTTGAAGTACAGACTAGAATTCAACAAGTCTTAAAAGATTGAAGATATGATATGAAAATAAGACAAAGCTCTTCAAGAGGTACTGCAAATTGATGGGAGCAACAAACTACAGGTATAGATCTGTAAAGTGATATAACTGCACTGTCTGTTACTCAACAGCCTTTCCCAAGAATGGTTCTCTTCTGGGTAGGACTGGAATTCAGGAAAGATGAACAGGAGGTGGGTAAGGCAATATGACATGTACAGGAATGACTGAGGCTGTGAATGGGGATGCAGTTACTGCCCACAGTTACACAGTTTTGTTGTAAAGAAGGGGAGGTTACCTTTTCTACATATTCAGGGTAGATAAGAAGTAGTCTGAGTTGCAGCAAGAAAAAAAATCAGTTGCATTTAGAAAAAAATATTTGAACTGGAACTGTAATGTAATGCTGGAATAAATCTCCTGGGAACTTTGGCGATTTCCTGCCACTGAATAACTTAAACAAAAGAAAACATTTGAGAGTTGTCAGCTTAGATAAGTTTTCAGGTCAATTTTTGCACCATTTTAACTGAAGTCTGTAAACTTGGTGGATTGTGTTCAAGCATAACTTGAAGATTTGCTGAGTATGTGTGAATTGCTTGGCTTCATTATTGACTGAACATAACTTTCAGCGTTGGCCAATTTCACTCCTTATTTCCATAGAAAAGATTAGGTAGCAATAGCTGTGGATATGTGCTTTCTTGAAAAATGCTTGATCCTTTTTTATAATCTATTGTTTTTATGAGCAATATTGAAAAAAAATTAAAGAGTGGTTGTAAAATCCCATGTGACAATTTCTAATTGGAATATATTTCCTCGTCCAAGCCAATAATTTACATTAGTTGAATAGCAAACTGGGTTTTAGAAATGCTTATTTGTTGCTGACAAGATAGCAGGTGGTTGACTTGGTACCAGACTTTTTTAGCACTTTAAATTTTAGGATCATTGCTTATATCCTGCTATCTTCCCTAATACAGTATTTTGTTATCAGCTTCTTGTAGGCTGGAAATAACCTTCGGTTCATTATTATTTTCAGTGAAAGTGAATGTTTTTCTCAGTATTTTTTTGACCTAAGAATATTTTTGCTGCTTCACTAGCACAGGGAGTAACTAAAATGAAGTAGGGAGAATACAGGATGAAAGAAATACAGCTAAATTTTTTGAAAAAATAAATGATATATGGTACATATTTTGTGGGATAAGCAGGATCTATCTGTTAAAAAGTCAAAGCACATTTCTTTAAGATATTTCACAAGTGCTCATTTGCTCACTGATAAATCCTTATTAGCCCTGCAAACTGATCCTCAGCAGTCCCACAGACCTCACTTCCAGTATTGGATCCTGCTCTTATCCATTGCATTTGAGATGATGAATAGCAGCTATTTTTACACCTATTTGAATTAAATATAGTTTACAAAAGGATATTGGTGGGGGAGTGTTTGATTTGTGTGTGTGTGTGTGCGTGTGTGTGTGTGTGTGTGTGTGTGTGTGTGTGTGTGTTATAAAGAAAAAAATGTGATGTTTTAAGTATGTTTTTATTTTTCCTATGGGTCTGTAATGAAGAAAGATGTTGATCCACCTTGGATGAAGACTTGAAGTCCTGATTGTCTTCTACGCCTTTACATATTCTTAAGATGTTCATAAATCTTTTCTAGATGGTGATTAGATGTTTTCTTGTCTATCTGTGAACGATTCAGCTGCTCAGCCCCTCATCACATGTGATGCAATCCATCTTTCTCTAAGGCAGACAACTTGAGTTTTATAATGAAATTGAATGTTTTGAAGCTTTAGAGCAGAAACGAGGAAAATTTATACTTTCATTTACTTATTTTTAATTTAATAATTTACATTAGATTTCTGTGCATTTTTATTAGTATTTCTTGTATATATACTTGTGCCTTTCGAGAAACTGACATCTGTTTAGAGATTTTTTGAACTTCTAACATTTGTAAAGGAGAAAGCTCTCAAGCTTTATTCTATAGTTTCTTTCATATGCATTTTCATTGCCTTGCATTCATTCAATTATGCACCTTTAGAAATTGGCCTTTCCATCCTCAGCTGCATTTTCCAGAAAAGGTTTAGTAATTAAATGGAACAATAGTGAAGAAAGACAACATTTATAGTAACAAAATTTATTGCACTGGAACTTTGTCAGAACAGTTGTCATGGGACTGAGGTTTGAATGGACACAAGGAAAACAAGATTGAATCTGTTCCTGAAGTTCATGTACAGCTCCAGCTTCTCTTACAGAAACTCTCCATCATTCTCTGGAAATGATGTTCTTCATCACAACAGAAATTCCTGAAACTGGGTTGGGTTCTTTTATACCTGGAACCAGAACCACGTCTCTCTTTAAGTTAAGAGCCTCCTGGCCACAGATGGAAGACTTGTAAATTGTAAAGCCAAGTAGTCAAAATTTAGAAAATGAACTTATCTATTTTCACCATTTCAATTCAGAATCTGTGTGGGTATACAGTGTGTTATAAACTCTACATATACACTTACCCGTCTTTTTTGCCTTAAAAAACACCTGCCTCGCTCAGTGAAAAGAAGGGAAATGTTAAGGGAAAGAAGAACTGAGGTTGTGCAGGTTAACACAAATCTTAAATTTCTTTTTAGTCACTGAGAACACGAACAAAGGGTCTTCATTAACATTAGTTTTAGCTATGTAAACAAGCATATAGTAGTTGTAAGGAAAGGAGTGACTGTATACAGGAAGAAATCTGTGCAGAGAACACAATAATTTACCAGGGATTTATGGGCTACTTCTGATAGTTGCTGTAGAGTTCTATGGGGCTTCCTGTGTTTCCCAAAGCGAAACATATTTTTCTTTCCTGTTTCTTTGCTCTGTTCCTAAAACAGAACTGCATAACGCACCTGGGACATAGAAGGTCTCCCCCCTACTTATGTTTTATAGTTCTTTGCCTTTAGCTTGGACAGCTTTGGGGCTTGATTTTTTTTAATGTCTTATGTACAATATAAAAGAGCAGCATAAAGAAGAAATTGGGAAGTTTGTGTGAATCATGACATAAATATTTATATATGTAATAAATGCTCTGGTTCTGGGTTTGATATGTCTCAAATGAATAAAATCAAACACAGTAAGCTACTGATGGTAGAAGAGGAACTTTTTAAAGTTTAGAATAGTATGAGATGTGCTTTTGGATGAATGCTTTTGAATTCCACCTGATTTTTCACATAGTTTCTGCATATTGTGAGTAATAAGTCCATTAGGGAATGAACTGAGACTCCAATTCTCTTCACATTAGTTATCTGATGTTTTTAATAAAGATTTTTAGTTGCTTTTTAGATGGTCCAGTGTCATGACAACCAGCTCGGAAACAGATTTCATAGAGAAAGAGTTTATGTCTCATTAATCTCTTGATAGTATATCCACCATGGCACAATGGGAGTTTTGTTTGTTTTTTCTAATAAACAATTTTTATGAAAGTAGCCTCATCCTCTCTCTTTATTTTCTTGGGGGGCTTTTTGTTGGTTTTTGTTTGTTTGCTTTTGTTTGTGCTTGTTTTTTGTTTTTGTTTTTATTTCTTTGTGTTTTTCTGTTTGTATTTCCGGTATGCATAGTTTGAGATATATCATTGGGTACAGAAGAGACAGTTATCAATTTATTTAGAAAGAAATTAAATTGACATGAAGTGCCTTTGTTTAGGAAAGCATGATTTTATTGCCTTGCATGCTGTGGGGTTTGTGCTTTGAAAATTTATTCCTTTGACAAGATTTAATTAAAGTCAATTCTACATATGGTTGAATGTTTTACATTTTACCAAGAGTATGATTACTAGTGGCTGCAAGTTTTGTCATGTAATTGCCTTGATGGTCTTATAAACAAGAGGCTATGACTCCCCATTATAAGCTGGAAGGAGGAGGAGGAGGAGATAAAGATCTGACTATATGACAGAGAGGAAGTTTTATGTCTTGAAAACATCATCTCAGTACCTAACAAACTTTGGAAAATAAGTGCAAGAAATCCAATTTGTTGCTGCAGCAAAGAAAGTCAGCAGGCTGCATCAACAGGGGCATCACTAGCAGAGGGGAAGGCATCATCCCACTCTACTCAGTGCTTGTCAGGCCACACCTGGAACACTATCTTCAGTTTTGGTCCCCTCTATACAAAAATGATGTGAACAGAATGCAGGGCGTCCAGAGATGATCCAAGGTCTGGGAAGCCTGACATATGAGGAAAGGCTGTGAGATCTATATGGGTGTGCTCACCCCTGAAGGATGAAGACTTAGAGAAGGCCTTGACGCCATGTTCCAATATTTAAAAGGTGGCTACAAAGAAGATGGAGGCTTCCAATTTAGGAGGAGTCATATGAAAGAGATTAGGGGTGATGGATACAAGTTAACTCTGGGGAGATTCTGATTGGACACAAGGGGAAAAGTTTTCACAGAGAGAATCATCAGCCCTTGTAATAATCTCTCCAGGGAAGTGGTAGATTCCCCCATATTGGACACCTTTAAGATTTAGCTGGACAGAGTGCTGGGCCATCTTGTCTAGACCTAGATTTTACCATGCTGTTACCAAGAAAGATTGGACCAGACGATTCTTGAAGATCCATTCCAACTTGGTATTCTGTGATTCTGTTAACAAGTAATTTGAATGAACATTAAATCAATACCTTATTTGATGCTTTTATCTTTTCTGAAATGGAAATATACAGATGTATATTTTTAATGAGTGTCAGCTGTTAAAAGTGTGTCTTTTGAAATATCTGTGAATATTTACCCAGTGATATTCCTAAATATCCATTCTACTTTGCTTAGGATCACACCAGAATGGCACTTCATAACAGGATTTAAACATTATTATTCCTATATTATAGTGTAGTAAAAGGTTACTGATTAAATTCAGGGCTAAGTGAATAATTTGTGATGAAGTTTAATGAATCTTTCCAACAGGGCAGCTTGAGCCACAACATCTCTCAGAGCCATCGTTCTCAAATGTCATTTTTGGCCATCTTTTTACCTGGGCCATCCTCCCACCTGCTGCTGCTTCTCCCTGCACCCTCAGCATTGCCATGGCCTCATATCCAGCCTCCTCTGGAGTGATGACAACTGCTTCCTGTTCCCTCACAGAACTGACCTCTGGCACGGCTGGCTGTGGCCTCAGTGTAGTACAGCCCCCTGAGAATTCTCACAGTCCAACTCACAGTGTTTCCTCTACTTTCCCATTGATTAGGTCACTTTCCATTCTCCCACTCAAACTTCATCCATAGCACATCCAGTCTATGTTTGGGGAGGATGGACACTTTTCTCCATAACTCCTCTGCAGCCCTCTTTCCTGCAATTTCCCTGACTCCTCCAGCTTGCAGACTTGCACCAAAACTGTTTTCTCCTAGACAGGAAACTTGAAACTGGTTACACCAGAAAAAGAGAGACAACATTTTTTATGTCTTCTTATCTCATTGTGGCAGGTGAGATGGAGCAAATGGTGATTAATTGGAGCTGCTTTAGTCCCTACTCACATCCTTGTCCCAGTGTCTGTAGTCTTTAGTTAACTGATGGGCTCTTCCTATGGAAGTCACATTAGAAAGTCAGAAGTAGAAAACTTCCAGTGAACAGAGTGATCCAGTGAGAGAGATTTGAAATAGAAAAAAGCATAGCTGAATGTTGGATGGAGCATTCTTGGGGTTTCTTACAATTTGGAGAAGAATCATGTCCCAGTTCAAGGACTTAGACCATCTTTTCATAAGAGATGAAAGGCCAGATGTCATGCCTCAGGACAATCAGAAGGACTGTTTGAGCTACACGGAGTCCAGACTGAGGAATAATATTTTAGGTATACTACATTCCCTTTTCTGTGTTTTGAAAGACAAATAGTCTAGAGCTTGACATGAAAGTTTGAAATACTTATCTGTGTAATGAGCATATAAAGCTAAACAAGGTAACAGGATATTTATCAGCCTGCATATAAACAGAAAGTCTATGACAAAATGAAAGGATCCCAGCAAAGTAAACTCTAGAAAGATTTTTTTTTTTTTTAAATTCCATTAATGACTAAGCAAATTCAAACTTTCTGGTTAGTGGAAGAATCCCAAATTAAAGATAACTCCAGTTTTAAAAATGTCTTCAATATTTATCAGCATGATACCTTACTTGCTTTGTTAAGTTATATGCATATAAGATAAGCTGTTTCTGATCAGTTGATATTCGTCCATATCAAATGGTATCTTTTTAAGTGTATCTACAAAGATTACAGAAATATCAAGAATATTTTTTTGTAGATGTCACAGTCTAACATTCCGTTTCACATTTCTAAATCCCAAAAGCACTTGAGAAAATAATGAGGTTATTTTTATTCCTTTTATACCTTCAGAAAATAAACTTCAGTGAATCCTACACAAATTTCAAAAACTGTCAAGGCAAAGCTAAGGTGAGAATCCAGCTTTCTCCTTCAGTGATCCATACCTTGACCATGGCTCCTTGTTTCCAAAGGCATGAAGACTGGAGAAACAGGATGAAATCTTATATTCCTTGTAAAGTCAATATCTGTACTGAAACAACTAAGGCAGAGGTAAAAGGAGAAATGGAGGCTTGGAGTTGAAAAGAAATTGTAGGATAGATGCTATTAATTTTAATTTGAGGTTCTCTCCTTGTTTAAAGGTTAAAAGCTGTAAAGTGTTAATAGGTAGTTGTTAAAAAGAAAGATTTATGACTACCCTGTATATTTTGAGAGACAAATTCATGCTCATGCAGATGCCAAACCACAACTCCTCTGCTCAACATCAACTTGTATAAATTAGGCAGGATATAATGGAAGAAATAACAATGAAATTATATTTAATCTGTAGCTGGAGTCAGGGTGACCTTTCCTGTTAGCGTGATTGTCATTTTGAAGGACAATTTGCTGCATCTGAGAAAAGGTCTACATCCGTTAGTTCTTAGAAAAATAGGCTCTTCAAAGAATGATGCATCAGTTTTTCTATGACACTGTCTGAACTGAAAGTGCAGTAAAATATTTTTACAATATCTTAAGCTTTGTATTTTACATTGTCCATACTCAGAAACAACAACTGTAAATATGAAATTATATTTCAAGAAGTTGTAATTATTCATGTATTTGAGTATTTGAAGAAAATTTACTGTTGCTTGACACTGAGAAACAAGGGACTTGATTTGTCAAAACTATGACTAATTTTAGTAAGGATGTGGATCTTTAAATTTGATATCAGTGCAGTCAGAAGGAAAGGAAAGAATTGTAATACATTTTCAGACTACAGAATAAAGTTGGAGTAACTACTTTCGTTTGGCAAATGTGAAAGTTACAAATATCTGCCTTAAAATAAACAAAGCCTTCTATCTCTGTTTTTCACCCAGCATTTCTGTTATTTCTCATACCTAATTATAACATGTATTTCCCTTTAATCAGTGCTACATAATATATTTTGTCATGCTTATAAATGTGCTTTTCAGTCATGCTTATTGAAATACATACAAAATATCTTCCTATAAAAAATATTTAATGATACAAATGTATAGAGATTTCAGGCAAAAATAGTTGTAGCTTTCAAAATAGTATTTTCGTTTTTGATAGTAGACTTCAGAAACAGAAATCAGCCTTTTATTCCTTAAATTTAAGGTATAAAAAAATACATGAAAGTTCTAGAGATTTCTGGTCTATGTGCATTTATAGATGTAAATCTGATTACAAAAGTGACAAACAATATATTTTAATTTTTTTTCTTCATTTTCTTGGAGGCATCTCACACCAAAAACAAAGTAGGAAGACCAGAATCTTATTAACAAAGGAAGTAATGGTTAGATATCAAACCAAGGGCATCATTATAAGATTTAGGACTAGATAAGGGGTTGCTAAGGAAATTGATGCTAAATATTAATACAGTGAAATTAGAGCTCTATTTTATGTCCTTTATTTTGTTATAAATACAAAAGCTATATCTATACCATTAAGCTGAACAAGGCCAGGACATTATCCCAGCATTAGCATGGGATTATTCATCGTCTTTAATCATTAGTACATTCCTTGGCACATTTTTTAGTTTTGCTGCATAGCACCAGCCCAAATAATGCTAGTTTTTGACTTAAAAGTCATGGACCTACAAGGCAGAATAGATTAAACCACCTTATTTCAGGAAGAACAGAGTTGATCTGTATAGAATGAAGTAGGCTGCACTGCTTGGTCTCAGGATGAGCAGACAGATCACTACACATTTTATTTCCTAGTTCCAGCTGAGGTCACTGCTCAGACCCCCAGGCAGGCACCAGCTCTTTACCGCACAAACCACACAGGAGGGAGAATCTCCACATCACCACATCCCCATCAGAATGGTTGGCATTGGAAGGGGCCTCTGACCATCATCTCGCTCAACCTTCCTGCTCAAGCAGGGCCACCTAGAGCCACTTGCTCAGGGCCATGTCCAGATGGCTCTTGAATGTCTACAAGGAGGGAGAACTCACCACCTCCCTGGGCAGCCTGTGGCAGTGCCTGATCACTCTTACAGGGCAAAGATGTTTAGACAGAACCTCCTGTGGTTCATGTTGTGCCTGTTGCCTCTGGTCTTGTCTCTGGGCACAGTGGAAAGAGCCTGGCTCTGCCTTCTTTGTGCCCCCCTCCAAGAATTACCATACATTGATGAGATCTCCCCTGAGCCTTTGAACAAACAGTCCAAGCTCTCTCAGCCTTTTTTTTAGGGCAGAAGCTCCAGTACCATCACTTCAGCAGCTCTTCACTGGACTCTCTCCAGTGTCCATTCCTCTCCTGTACTGTGGAGCCCACAACTGAACACATTATTCCAGGTCTGACATCATCAGTGTTGAGTAGAGGGAAGACTCTTCTTTCTCACTGTGGGCTCCAATCTCTACATAAATGCTCTCAAAAAAACCCCCTAATTTCATATTCTTAAAATGTATTTATTTCCCCTCTGTTGTGAAGAAGTGTATGGTACATTTTGACATTTATCTAATTCAGGATTCAGCCAAAACACAGAAAGTAAGCATTTTCTGTGAGACAGTCTGCTGGTTCTGGGCTCTGCCACTGTCACAACTGTTTCATTGGGGCAACACTGACATCTTACTCAGACACTGCTGGGGATAACTTCCAGGTTCCTTTCTCTCTGCACTGTAATCCACACCTGGATTGAACAGTTTGGTTTCCTGAACAGATTTCGTCCTGGTTAGGAGGAAATTTTACTTTCAGATTGGCTTCCTTCAAAAGTGGCAGACTGAGCAGGCAGCCTACTGAGGATGAAGATAACTCCCAAGTCTTACTCCTTTTTGCATTGAAATGCTTCCATAATTTCTTTTTTTCAGCTTCTTTCTAGTCATGAAGTGCTGCCTGCTGCCCTCTTTTTCAAAATATTTCAAAAAATCAACCTGTGCTAAAAAGAGCAATTAAGAATATGTATTTTTGTGATAGTGCACAGCCTGTTTTTCATGTATGCAAGCAGATGGAAGACATTCCTGGACTTGCTGAAGGAGCAGGAGCAGTGTGAGTGACACGACAAGCAGGGATGTTGTCCATGTTGGTATTGGCAGTCTCCTGCTGGACCCTGAGGCAGCATGTTTAATTCAGTCCTGGCTCTGCACTGTCTGTCTTCATGGGAACCATCTCAAAATTACGTCTGTCTAAACTTGTCCAGATGGAATGACTCTGTGCTGAGGAAAAAAATCACCTCTGGAGGGCAATCATGTCTCCAGTGACAAGGAAACAGAGATGACTAGTTTAATTTAGACCTTAATTAACAATCTTGCCAGGTTCTGTTTCCCACTGGGAAAAGCACCAGATACATTTACAGTCCAGTTTAGTTAAACACAGCACATATTTAAAGTGATTTTTATTCAGGCTCTTAAGCACATGCGGGAGTCACACAATGTAATGAATTCAATAAAAGTATTTGAAGCTAAGAAAATGTTTAAAGATGCTTTTGAAGAGAAGCTCAGGCAGGAATCAAATGAGATTCAGCTCACTGCTTTCCTAGCCTTGTATAAAAAAATGGGTTGAATACACATAACATTTTGTCAGAGGTCTTGATATATTTTATCTATCATTACACAGTGTGCTGGGTTTCTGGTTTTCAAGGACAAATTTTATATTTTATTTTTTATGCTTTTTTATTTTTTGCATACAATTTAACTAATAACAGCTGTTAACTACCTATTCAAATTCCTCTTCATGTATGTGTTCAGACTTTAACAGTGTGCTGCTTTATGTTCTCTTTTTAAGGTGAAGTCACTTTAAAAAGTTTCAAATCCAGAAGTCATGGTTTTTTGACTGTTTTTTCATTGACCTATAGTTTATCTGAAAATGCAGGCATCTTGTAATTAGATGCTGGCATAATAAGGTAACTCTGTTCCTCCTAATTCTGCCTTTTTGTCACATTAGATGTTGTCAGGAATTATTTTACATGTAGTTATTTATAGTTATATATATTTATATACTATTTTCCTCACAACCCATCTTCCTTGCTACTCAAGTGCATCAGCTTACCAATATATTTCTATATATGACAATTCAGAATTACTTAGCTCAAGACTCTTCTCATGAGCCAAACTTACTTGATGAATTAATAATTTAGTTTTCTTTTTATTATAATAATTTGATCTATTTTTGAGTAGGAAAGACTAAAGAAAAAAATATTTTTTTTTTGGCTACCAGGAATATTTTTGCTGTCAGTATAGAAGCCTAATCAAAACTAACAAAGTTCTATACTTATTTGGCTTAGAGCCAAAGAAATGCATTCCTGATTCCTCATATCAGTCTGCCCTTTCACAGAAAATGTCAAAAGTTCCAGATATGCTATGAGTTGTTGATAATTTTGAACAAAAATGTTTGCTCACACTTAGCAATGTTTCCAATTTGATCAGTCTGAAACAGCAACAGATAAAATACTGTGCAAAATGTAATTTTGTTTTGTTTTTTAAAGAAAATGCATGCATCATTTGAAGTGTGTAAAACTTGAACACTTGGAAACACTTTGTTTCCACAATTTAAAAAAACCTACATGCAAAGTTGATGTTATTATAGTAAGTATTTCATTTTCCAATTGTTTTACAGGCAACAGTGGTGTGGTAAAATAAATGAAACGAAATGGGGTGGTGGTAGTGGTAAGGGTTATTAATCTGTGCCTGTGGTAAATGCTGCAAGCTTAGCCCATGAAGGAGGCATGACTCCATCCTCTGGCAGATGTTCCCTTAAAGCAAGTTATTGCGGGCAGAGGGAAGTGGAACAGAGTTTGCCTCTAATTTTTGCCTTTCGTGTGGCATCAGCCTTGGCCCATATGTAGATGCTTACAGAAAAGGCATCCCTATAAGGATTGAGTACTCATTAATCTGAAAGTAGCTCTCAAAATGAACTTTTACATCTCTAATAGGCTATAGGTAGGCCAGGAATGGAAACGGTAAATGCAAAAAATAGTTTCTTAAAGAGGAGAAAACTTCCTGGGTTGTGCCCTGTTTTGCATTATCATGCACATGCTGAGGGAATGAGAAAATCAGCTTTCATGAGGGGAAAGGAAGAAAAAAGTAGATCTTGTTGTTTACAAGCACATAAAGAGTGTGGTCTCCCACTGGAGAAAGGGTAAAGGACAACACAATAATCAATGTAATAATCAATCAGCCATGATTAAGAAAAAGTTTATTCTGAACTGAGAAAAAGCATGCAGGGAGAAAGAGAAGAAAAAGATAATTAAGATATGAAGATGGAAACCAGAGTTTTTACAGTTTTATAATTTTGTTACTTTGTCAAATCACAACAGCTCACTTCCAGAACAGGTAGATCGACACCTGATAGCTGGAGAGGTTTTACTGAAAGCATCAGGAGATGGTATGTCCTAGCACAATAAAAACCAAATGCAGTCACCCCTCTGAACTAGCAGCTGAAGGTTAGACCCTGTAAAATCTGTGTCTTAAAATGAAAACAGATGACCCTTCTGAGGCAACTCAATTTTACTCAGGGGCTGACATACACAGAATATTAAGTTCCTCTTATAGTTGTTGAGCTGGTAACCCTCCCTCACTGTGTTACTGGTCTTTGGGTGCCTTTTACCATACCTCAAATTACTTTTGAAGCAGAACACAGACAGGAATACAAAGCAGCTGTTTATGTGTGTCATATAAAAAAGGGAGATTTCCTCAACCCTTAATGTGGGGAGATGGACTTGACCATTAGTGTTTGATTTGTCTGTCAGCATCCAGGAAAGCCGAGACCCTTGTGCCTGACCAGTCTGTCAGTGTCCCCTTAGGGGGACCCTTCGCTGAACAGTCCTGCTGGATCGAGGGGTGCTTTGACTGACTTGTTCAGGGAAACATGGCAACAACATAAGAGAGATTCCTCAGCAGCTCTTCTTTTTCATTTGGGTCTGTTCCCTGCTGCCAGTCACTGCCTGTGTCAGTGAAAGACTCACACCAACAGTTTATGGAATAACACTCTTTATTAATATAAAATTGTGACAGGGTAAGGATCAAGGACTGTTGGTGACAGTATCTAACTGCAAAAATGCATTCAAAGCAACACACAGAGAAGCTGTAATCCCCAGTAAAAGCATTCAGCACACACAGAGTGTGGTTCTTTCCCAATAGGCGTCCCTATGGGGGAGAAGACAGGTTCAGCTCCTTGACTGATCCTAGCAGCTGTCATGGAGTCTTCCCTAAGTTTTCTCCATTCTCATCTTACTATTTGTTTGTCTTTAGCTGGAGCTTGTGTGACTCCAGGCATACATACCTTTGTTACTGATTGGTGTAGAATTCTTTTACTTTGTTTTTGAAGATACAGTCAATAAAATTTAGAGCACATGACCAGTGAGGAGTGGCTGTGCCTTGGAGGTGGTACCTTTGGGTTGGAGGTGTGTGCTAATGTTACAATTAGGTTATCATGAACCAAGTCCATTTGAGGAGTGCGATTTCAGCACAGCTGTTGGCTCAGCAGCAGGACATCTCCTCCTCTCTCCCCTGGCTGACAGGTGCTGGGTGGTTTTTCAGCTGCAAAGCAGCACTGAATTCCCCTCCCTGGGAGGATTTCAGCAGAGCCTGGTCATGGTGCCTCCACTCTGCTCCCTGCTCTGTTCCATCCCCTTTAGCAGGGGCTGTGGCTGCAGATTGGGGAATCACCATGGAATAAATTACAAGCATGGCAACTGCATTCCATCCAGGGAGCAGCAATTGTAATTTACCCTATAATTTCTATGCTGTTGTAACTTCTGTTAGGATGTGAATATAAATTCTCAGTTTCTTCTAATTTTACCCCAGTCATCTTTCCACTTCGTGCTAACATGGGCAACATATCTGGGACTTGTGGTGTACCAGACTGAGCAGGAATATGCTGGTCACCCTCAGCACCCAGCAGGTAATTTCTGGTCTGCCAGTCACCAGCCTTGTGGGGAGAGGTGGGTCTGCTTTGCTCCTTGGAACAGACTGATTGATAATACTTGGTTGTCTTACTTTTCTCTGCCTTTTTTATTCCTCATGGAATTCCTTCTTCACATCAGTATTTTTTTCCACTTGGCTTCTAAAGCAGCTTTTACTGCCTCAGCAATTCCCTTCCATGTTTCCATTCTGCCTGTCTTGCAGAGTTGCAGTTCACACACTTTCTCACATGTTTGCAACAAATTGTTCTTGGTAAGGCTGAGCAGGTGCCCCACAGCTGTACCACAGCAGTGCCACCTCAGGGCACCTCCTCTGCTGGGCTGGGGGCCACAAACCCATCCTCCAGGACATATCCAGGTGCTGATCAGCTGAGGGCTCTTCAGGCACCACTGACTGTGTTGAGAAGATATTCATCAACTTTGATGATGGTTAGACACTTTGGCCATATATAAATCAGGTAGATATCCTGACCTTGAACTGAATCTTTGTCTGATTTCTTTCTATCCAGTTTTGTACCTGCAGCCCTGTCCCAGAGGTCTGCTTACACTCTCATATATGCTGTTACTTTCTGGAAGTTTTTAGTACAGTAATATTTATGTAGAATTTGTTGTCACCAGATTGACAGCATTCCAAAGAGGGTCATTATCCTCTATGCTTGTCTTCATTAATTATGGAATTTTAGTGTTGGTGAATTTTCTTTTAAGGGCTTTCTAGAGAAATTCTTAATCTTCTCTATTGAAAAAGAATATTTTTTTTTTTGCTAGAATAAGGCAATTTTCCATATCATTTTGGATGATTTCTTTTTCTCCTAAGTTTTTCTCTAGATTTTCCAGCTCTTTCTACTAAGGTTTTCTTAATATAGTATTTATACCTCCTCAAATATCAATTTGCACCTTTTCTACCTTTCTAAAGGAACCAGTTGATGCATTTTACCATTTTAATATATTTAATTTCTTTTTTAAACCTAATTTTATCATGGTCAGAGGAAGTCTCTGATGATCCAAGAAGATGTCTGGGAATGACCAGCAGTTCTTCACCATGGGCAAATTTGCCTGGCAAATGTAATTGATTTCTGATGAAATGCTTTTGATGGAATCTTCTATGGCACTCTTACACCCAAAATTGTGGGATATAGTGTGAGTGTAAGGTGGGCAGGAGACTGGCTGGTGAGAACAGGAGGGGACCCAGACAATGAAACTTAGGTGCTAAGTACTCCCCACTTTGGGGACTTTGGTTGTGCTGAGCTCTCCTCTGACCCAGGGACTGTATGCCTTAATGACAGATCAGAGTCAGAGTCCACACTCCTGAAATGCACATTCCAGTTTTGTTTCATCTGAGAAGGCTGCAATTTGCCTGAACAATCTCTTAGGACAATTTGGAGTTTAGCTTGACAAGATTCACTTCTGGTCTGAGCTAAAACAATGTGTGGAGTTGTGTCACAGAAACTAGAGAATTTTTCTCCCAGGAATGATTTTTTCTGAAGGAAAGTCTTCAGTAGTTGCATGTGTCATCAATCTGGTTCAAAAAACACACAGAAATTCTAGTCTTCTTTCTCATCCACTGGTCCTTTCTCTCCAGAGTTTTGGTATCTTTAACCCAGAAGTTTTTCCAGCTGTAAAGTTTTGGGTTTTTTCTTAGTTTGTTTTCCAAAGACAGCACAAAACTGTTTAGTTACTAGCTCACATCACTAGAAACTGCTTACACTGACTGAATGCAACTTCCCCAGGAAGGTATCATGGGACTGGTACAACAAAGAGCCAGTAAGAATTGTTTAACGTTGCAGCTCAGGACACAGGCATCGGTAGATATCTGTGGTTTCTCATGAGACTTCTGTGAAGAAAAAACAACCTTGAGAGCCACTGAGAAGAAGGCAGACAGAACTTTAATAGAAGAGCACAGGCTGCATTTGGTCAGTTAGAAAAGTGCTGCATGCAGCACTCGACTTTAAAGCACTTTGAAATTGAGGGACATGCTGATAGACAGCATTCCAGTTCCTCTGTAGAAGGATACCTAATAGTGAAAAAAAGAGCTAGCAACATTATCCTTGTGAATTTTATTTTGTGAAATACTTGTGTCTTTCTTTAAACCAAATAGTATATTTCTCACAGAAATGTTCCAATGTTTTATTTTATATTTTGCTGATCTGCTGTTTCTACATAAACAGGTCCTTCAGTCTTTTAAATGTCTTCTCTTGGGGGGTGTGGGTGATAAGGGGAAAATAAGGGAGGGGACACAGTCTTTCCTGTAAAAAAAAAAAAAGGTGAAGAAAATTATCTCTACTTCAAACATTACTGGTGGAGAAAGTTTAGATATTATCTATAAATCTTTTCTCTGTATTTGAAGAAAAATAGCATCTGCTTGTACGCATCTTTGGGAAGAAAAATAATATCCTGTATAGACAATCTAAGATATCATTAAATGTGAAGAGATTCCATAACTGTGGCTTTTCTTAAAATTAGTTAATTTATGTGCAAAAGTGCTTCCTAAAAAAAAGGACAAGCAACCAACCTTGCCACTGTTCTGTAGGTGAATATAATCAGTGTTAAAAATTGAAAGACAGAGAAGTTACAGTTTTCAGATAAGTATTAAATCTGGAATTGGTGTTAAACAGACCTTGTTATACCCTCTTACCACTCAGTATTTGATGAGGTTTTCCTGATTTTGCTTTCAGCCCTGGAAACTATTTGTTACACCCAAAAATTCTTAACCTCTTCATTTCCTTTAACATTGAGGAATATTGCCAATAATTACCTGAAAGTTCAAAGAAGTAATAAATGAAAGTTCAAACAATTCCCCTATAGCTTTTTTGATACCTATAAAAATCATGATTTATCAAAGAAGTAATATTTTTCATTTAAAAAGACAGACTGGTTCTTCCCGTTACACAGGGTTCATTTAGAAATATTTCTTCTTTAAATTATTAGTTTAATCAATGCTTCTGAAATTCACTAACCTATAATTCACAGATCAGCTACATTCCCTCACTTTTAAACCTGGTTTTCTTTAAGTTAAAATACTAGCTCTAGTTTTGATAGCTGTAAGCTATCATGAAATTCACAAGTACATTCCAGGGTTATATCTCTACTCTTGCTAAACTTTGAAAATTAGAGGGGTTTTACCTCTTTACTTTGTTTTGGTTTACACAGAAGCTACAATGGGGAATTCCTGCTTGGATCTAAAACTCCTATTTGATGGATAAGAATTCTATTTCATGAAAATGAGGTACTTTGAGAAAATGTTATTAGGTTTACTGTTGTAATCAGCACTGATCATAGTGATGATATGAATTATATTCATTAGTATTTATTTTATTTATGTGCTCTGGTGGGATCTTCAAGAGATTAAAACACTGAAAGATTTAGATATTTCTTCTTATTATTGGCCAGGTTACTGCTCATATTACTGAGAGGTGTTTCACCAAAAAGTGAAGGGAAGGGTTATTTTTATTACAGAGACTAGATAGCACTGTATAGGAAAAAACAAAAAAATGTTTGATGAAAAAACATGAAAATATGAAAATAAAAGAAATTCTTTCTTCCAAAGGAAATGCAAAGGCATAAACCATTGCTCAATATCTCAGATATCCAGAAAATGCTTTCTGGATATCTGAGAACAGACTGAGAATCTTTCAGTCTGGTTCCCTGCCTAGAAAATGATCAATGACTGCATATCTGAACCTGTATGTTTCTTTGATAATCATTATAAGACTATAATAATGTCTTCTTGGGAAATAAGTGTTGTCTTTTCTCACAAATAAACAAAGCAATGAACTGAAAATATTGGGATGAAATCTTTAGATTTATATTTTTCTTTGAGTGTGCAGTACTGTACCTTGAAATTCATAGAATTAAGAGAATTTCTAGTTTTAGAAAAAATATTTTTTAATTTTATGAGGATTTTATTCCCACTTGAAAACATGTAAGGCAGGATTATTTTCCACAAAAATGTAGTATGAAAACACCCCAGTAAGAAGAAGACTAAGCAGCTTGATTGTCTGAAAATTCTATGAACAGTGATATAAATGTATTTTTTTGAGCAACTAATCGTAAACGATGAGCAGTTAATTCAGCTACAGCATACAGTTGTGGGAAGCAAGAGTTTGATAATGCCATAAAAAGAAGAAAAGAAACATCAGGACACACCAATTAAATAATCTCCCTCAAATGCCTTCTTTAGCCCTTATTTAAAATACAGATAATTTTTCTCCTGTATGACAAAACAATAGGAGGTTTAAGAAAAAATCAGACAAAAAATAATGGATATGTGAAATAAAAAACAATGAAAAACAGTTGTCTTTTGGCCCTGTTATGTAAAATATCTCCATACTCGCTGGAGAGAGTAGGGAACTCGGTATGCTGCCTTTGCAAGTGTTTGGAGCACTGCCCAGCACTTACTGGGAATGGTGATCCATTGTTGTCCAATACCATCCAACACAGGCATTCTCTAAGGTATTGGAATCCTGGTGGTCTCAGTTGGGAATTCTGTGTAGGAATTCTGGCTTTGAGTCTCTATAAGCAGCACAAGCTCCTAAACAGAAATGAAACCCTCAGTGCCAAAGGGTTAGCTTTCTAGTTCACTGATCTGTTACTGGAGAAAGATAAAAGCCCTCAGCCACTTTATTTCCTGTATAATTTAATTTAATTCATTTTTTTCCCCCTGGTTACCCCACCATTCATGCTCCTCAGCTGCTGTTTTTGTGCTTTCTCAGCACAGTGGAGGTGAGACTTATTCAGGTGACTGATTCCATCTATTCTGTATCACAGGAATATTTTCACATTATGCAGATAAGCCATTACTGTTTCATTATAATGTGTCATTTTTTCCTTCCTATATTCTGCGTCATTAACTGAACCACTGCTCTTTAAAAGTTTTTGGAATAGGTCTTCTGTGAGGTTTAGATATACATTCTCTCAACAGTCTCCACCATGCTCAATTCATTTAAAAGTATTCATTCTCTTTTCCCTCATCCTAATGTATTTGATATGACTGGAAGCTGGAGCTGGAAGTTTAAGAAGGTCTTTTGTCTTTGCTTATCAGCACCTGATAAATCTCTGTAACTGCAGCAATACTTCTGCTGAATCATTTGCTACCTCATCATCTTCGTGTGTGGTGTCACCCCTGGTGCTGCACACCCTGGCTCCACAGGTGGCCCAGACACTGTCCCACTGATGGCAGTCAAGTTGGAACAAAGTTCACCTCACTGCATCTATTTGGTGCTACATTGGCCAGCTTAACAGAAATAAGGTCAAAGTAATACTTGCTTTTCTCTATGAAAATCAGGAATTCTCATTCCAAAATAAATAAAGTATATGTACTGTTGTTCACATTTTACTACGTGTGGAGTTTAACCCCCACAATCCTCAGGGGTACTGCTCTGCTCAAAACTAAATGTATCCAGAAACATTCTTGAACTTTGGTTCAAATCTTTGATCTTGCCAATATATTCCTGTAGACATAAATGGGTTTTGATTGTGGTAGAGAAATAGGAAGTATAGAAAGTCTCTATAAACAAAAACAAACTAAAATGGACACAGTTCATTACTGCAGACCAAACCACTATTTCTGTGTTTTATCCAAGCAATGCCTCATTTAAAGAGCATAACAAGATGTTGTAGCTGGAACTCTAATTCAGATATTTTGCCCTGGTCTGTAGTTTAATAACCTGATCACTAAATTTAAATGATTATACTGTTTGTGTGTTACTGGTGACTTTGCACCACTTACATATGGGATGAGGACAGGCACTTCTGCTCAGAGTCTTTAGGTTAGTGGTCCAAACCCCCTTTTCCCTGGGAACAGAGACAGAGATTTGAATCTCCCTGTGCTGATTAACAGACAAAAACAGGTGCCTGTCTGTATTGGTTCTGAATGGTAACAAGGTGCTGTGCTAATTGATGGATGTAGTGCTGTTTGTGTGATTTTCCCTGCTCCTAGTATTCTTTCAGAGGCTCAGGCTCTCTGCACTCTCTGGATTACATTGAAGTTTAGAAGGGAAGGGTATGTGTAAAATGTTGGCCTGAGAATTGTTAGAACATTGGAGAGAATGGCAATTTTAGTCTCTCTCCTGTATTTTAATAGGCACAGGAAATATTTTTTTCCCTATCTTGTTCTTATGTTTCTGTTTCTTATCTATTTCTATTTTATCTTGACTGAAACCACAGTCAGGGTTGTAGTTCTAGCAGTGAACCATAGTTTCCAAGCTCAGTGATCTGAAAAATAACTGGGGAAAAAAAAAGGAACTTATTAAAATGAACTGAAAGATATTCTTACGTTGAAAAGATGAGGGTTAGAGGGGTGAAGGAAGAGGAAAGCAAAGTGTTATATATGGGACTGAAGAAAACCTGCAACAAATATAGGAGACTTGGCAATTTTGGATTGAGTGTTACTGCTAAGCATTGTGACTAAAGCATTGTAAAGCTATTTTAAGGATTTCTGCATTTTCTACAGTAAGCAGTACAACAAATAAATGTTTAAAGGAATTCTTTCTGAGTGTTCCAACATTCTGTCAATGATGGTAAATAAAGAACTACTCTGCATAAGGCAGAAAATCTTATACATTTATTGAGGACTGATTTAATGGTCTATAATTAAATGTAAAATTGAAAAGGAGAAAAATGTAATGATGAGCAAAATTTCATAGCTAGGTTTTTCAGTTGCCAAGTGCTTCAGAAGGCTGCAATTTCACAGCAGGGTTGGTTCCAGGAGTGGAAATTAGACATAAATACTTCAAGACAGTGTAAATGTAAATTAAAAAAAAAATAATTAAGATGCATATTTTGTCCTAGTACATTCTCTATTAATAAAATTACGAGCTAATCACAGAGCTATGGTTTAGAAATTAACTTATTAAAAAAGTCTTTAACGAATCAACTTCAATTGTAAATCTGTGACTAAGAATATTTCAAACAGTTGGTCAGTTCTGGTTTATTATTTCATGATGATTGCACATAAAATGGTTGGGGTGTGTTGGCTGCAGAACAAGAAACATAAAGGCTATTACAAATCAGTTATTTTCAGGTCTGGTATAAATAATCCTGCACCCTAACACATCTGTTGTCACTGACTAATAGTGCATTTATGTATTTATTCTTTTTTGTTACTGTTTTTGATCAGTGGTCTGTGTTTTTCAACAGGGATGTTGATATCATTAGATCCTATTTATTAAACAAAGTTATAGGAGAGAATGACTCTTTCTTTGTTCCCAAACGTGCTTTACTTTGGGGACATATTGCATACTAAGGCAGTAAAAGGGAATTGCTACTCTACACTCACACAATTGACTCAGGGACATATTTAAGTCTTTGGACTGGCTTTGGGGTAGGTTTATTACAGTGCCAAATCAGCAGGATGAGTGTTTCATTGATGTATTTTTATCTCAAGGTGTGAGCACTGTGGGGCCTCTAGGACAGGTAGCAAAATGAATAGAGATTGTGAAAATAATCTTTATTCAAATAAGGCAATCCACCAGAGCCAAGGATGAACTCAATATGAAAACAAGTGCTCTTAATACAATTTGTGTCAATACCATGTGTGTGATGTATTCAAATCTCCTGTCAAACAAAAGGGCTCTGGCACAGAAAAGTGCTGATTATAGGACATAGCAATTGACACAGCTCTGTACTATTTCTGTTATTGATGGGACAGAATCATGGCCTGGCTTCACTGCTGGGCTGAATACTACCAGCTGGTTTAGGAGCCAACCTTAATAACTGGTAGTTAAGTGCCATCAGTGTGTCTGAGATTGGAAACATGCAAGAATGGAAACAGTACATTTGAGCATACCAATACATCATGAAAAACGAGTCCCAAAAGATAAGGAGTAGCTAATGGTGACCAAATGTATGAATTTAACTGTTTCACTTAACAAGCTTCTACAATGTGTTTAAGTTGTGGTTTAATTAGAGTATTCCATACTTTCTTGTGGAGTGCCTTAGAATTTTTTAAAATAACTAAATGGATCAAAACTATTTTTTGAATGGAATGAAGAGCTAAAAAGAAGAGACAGTGAACTAGAAGCAAATAATGCTTTTATGGACACCTTTTGTAAGATCTAGATAAATACTGGCAAAATTTTTCAGTGGATGAGCAATTTTGATAAATCCAAAAAACAACGAAAATGGCTTTACAAAATAAAAGAACCTTCAAATACTTTATTGCAACTGCTTTGGCAAAGGACTTGATTCTTCAGTCATAGACTATATTTTCTTCCTCTTATTGATCCTGGATTTTGAGGATGAATTATTTTTATTTACTTATAGTGTTTCCATTGTTTTACAATATAAAGTATATAAGTAAGCTGAATGCTATTTCCAACACTATGTCAATATGAATGGGAGGGACAGTTGGTAAAGGTGATGAAGGTAAGATTATTGATAGCAACAGAAGTGATAGAAAGAAAGTTTTGGGAAATGTTAGTGTCTCAAGGAGACTGCAGAGAGGTTTTCCTAGAGAACCATTATGAAACAAGACAAATTCCATGGGTTAGCTTCTTCTTTCCCATCACAGTGTCTTCCACAGGCTCAGACAACCCTAAAGGCTTTACTTTTCACTGGTTGGGACTGTACAATAAAACTGGACAATATCTTACAGTTAACCACAAATGCTCATTTTGCCACAGTCAGCTTCTTTAAATCTAGCCTTAAAAATACTTACATTTACAAATTTATAAGGAAACTTTCTAAATATAAGGAAGTTTTATAATATATTTAAGAGGAGAGCAAAGTTCAGCTAATGGACTGCCTATGGCTAACAAAATGGCTGATGTGAAAAGTCATTTGTGTGTGTGTCCCTGTGTGTCCCAATGGGCACTCATCTGACTTCACAGGATACTTCACTCTACAGAAATCTGGTTGTGGCTGTAATCTCATTTTAGTTCATATTTTAGTGTGACATGTGAAAGAGCCTGATTCCTAGGAGATGTTTCCACTATCTAATACATCACTGAAATGCTTTATTTATTCATAATTGCATGTGTGTGTATAAATACCTATTTATAGAGATAGATTCCATTTAAGTAGAAGCCTCTCAGTTCAGATATCTTCACTTACTTTTCTAACTCTCTAGAGTTTGTTAAAAAATCTAGACATTATATGATGGAAAAATTACTGTGTGCACAATAATGACTGAGTGTTTAGTCATAAGAGCTTCTGTCTAACATTAGCTAATGTATATTTCTTAATTCAAAGCAGCAGCAGTTATTATTATCATTATAATGGATGTTTTGTTGTATAATACAAGTGGGCATACGATTCACTTACAAAAACATGTGTGTGTAACAAATATAAATGGAATTTTGCTTTAATATCTTATCTGAGAGGAGTCAACATCTCCAGATTTTAAAAAAAAAGAAAAGACAGCAGTTTTGTGGCTAGTACATGAAGGAGAATTCAATCCCAGACATAAAATTAAATTATGCAATCAAACTAGTAGAACAATCTTAAGATGAAACCTGGTTGCAGTTATTTACAAAGTCTAGAGGCAAACATCTGGCTGTGTTTTTGTCCTTCAGGTATGATAAATTTTGCTAAGAACAGCATCATGAAAAACCCCACAAGAGAAAACTGGCCTGAGAGAAAACTAGAAGGTAAGAGAAAAGCATCTTTATTTATTCATCTTACCTTGACTTTTTCTGATGCTAGGTTTGCTTGAAGTGAAATAGTTCAAAAGTAAATTCTGCTTAGTGCTTGCCTTAAAAATGATTTTGTTCTGTGTAGTTTTTTAATATTTTCTGCTGAAAGGAAAATGTACTAGTACTTTCCAATAATTGGTGTCAGTTAGCATTCAGTGTACTGGGGCTGTGGTTAGTGATCCCACTGAAAACCTTAAAATTTATCTCAGCTAACAGATAGATCTTACTTTCTAAAGGGAATGGGTATTGTGTGGAGGCTAGAGACTGTCAGTTATTCCAGACACATTAAGGAAGATTATAGTAGCATCCAAAATCCATTTTACCTTTCCATGGAGTGCACTATGTATTTGTACTGTATTTACCTTCTGTATAAAATGGAAGTGAATATAGTGAAACCTTGATTCAGGGCACAAGATTCTGAACTGGAAATTGCACAAACCAGACAAAATATTTGAAAACAAAGTGCTGAAGCTCTGGGAAGCATGTACAGCACAAGTAGACCTGAAGACAGTCCATTCTAGATCTCAGTATGGTAGCTGAAGAGGGTTTTGCCCTGAGGCATTGCTTGCTGGCTAGACTCGACTGGCTCTTTCCATCTGAAGATGGAAGGACTATTTGAGATCTCCAAATTTTCTATGCTGTCTGTTCATATTTGGGTGATTTTGTATGAAATGGACCAGATTGTATTTACATTGACTTTTCTACCAGGAGTAGCTCACTAAAGGGGTAGTGCATACACGGAGGAGGATTATGTTATTAGCACAGTGGATCCTTTCAAATTTCCAAGGGAGTTTTATTTTGATCCAAAATTTGGTGATTTTTTGGTAGTTAAAAAAAAATATTTTGAATATCACATTCAATCCATTCACATTTTTTCAATTCTCCTATTCACATCAGGCACTAATATATTTTTAAAAGCTAGTAATTCTCCTTCATTCCCCAGTGGAATCTTTCTAACTGAAGTCTAAAATAAATTAGTAAATACCTGCTTGAGGCAGACATCCAGAGTGCATCACTGGTTGCAGAGGTGATCAGTGAGAGGAAACACCGATTGACAGTTTGAGGTGAGGTTTAACCAGCTATAGTTTCAATAGTTTTGATAAGTAGGTGGAGCTACAACAGCTATTGCATATGTTTGTCCTCTGGAGATCTGTTTTAAATTCACTATTTATTTTTCCTTGCCTGAATTCAAATACAGAGGATGAAAGAAGTAATTTCATCTGAGGTCTGCTGTAAAAGCTAATGAGAGCTAATCAACCTAAACCTTGAATGTTTAGGTTGATTATCAGGAAAATGTTTTCTGACAGTGACATATATTATGCTTTGGGATTGTCCCAGATTGAAAATAGCTAAAGCCAAACTTCTTGGATTGTACTGGCAAGGAGATGGAGGTTAAGAAAGTACATTCTGTGAAACAGCTGCATAAGGCAGGAAAAGGAAGTGATGATCTGAGAATCCTCTTCATCTTTTAATGTTGTGATTCTATTATCCACCTTTATTCAATTTAGAGACTGTTCAGTTCTTCATGTATTTTGATGCTCTTTCTTCATTATCAGGGCAATATGAGAGTCACTAACATGAAAGAAAGAAAAAGAGTAGCAGCAAGAAAACACCTCTCAAGTTGCCAATTAATCATAGAGTGAGTTTTCTTCCAATGCACCTTCTTTCCAACTGCTGACATATGGTGCTCATATAACCAGCTGATTTGCAGTATCACATCCATACATCTGCCTGTCAGATAGGTCTTCTGCTTTTGTAAGCTTGCTTAGTGGCTTGGACTCTGTGAGGCAGTGCTTAAGATAAAGGTCATCCAGAGGGACCACAAGGGTTTAGGAAAGGGAAGGCAGAGGAGAGGAAGTATTCTCTTAATCCTCCCTTCTCGTATTCAGTCCATTATTCTCATGTTTTAGGGGCAGATGTGCAAGCTGGGAAGTTTTCCAAATTCATTTTTCAGAACATTAGGTCCTCTCAACATTAGGCACACTAAGCAAATCCCTCTTTGTAACAATTTTGCCACCAGCACTGAAGAGGAGCTGCGTTCAGGATGAAAATAGATGGCAGAGAATTTGGGCCAAACCAAGCAATTTGGAGATAAAATTACTTAAAAAACTTTTTAGCTAGTTTTCACACCCTCTCTGGTCTACTTAGAGTTCTTCAAGCCATTGAGCACTTACATAAAAGCTCTTTTTACATGGACTGTTTCTGAAAAAATAAGAAAAATCCCAAAATATAGTACATGGCAAGAGGCTGACAAATGTTTCTAGAAAAATTCTATGTATTAGACAATGACTCAGATACCCCAATCTATTGATCTGATCACAGAGTTTCTAAATATCCAGACATTGCTGCTTAAATATCCAGACATTGCTACTTAACTATGTTATTTTTTTATTTCTTTTGGGTTCTTTCTGCAGCTTTGAAAAGTCTAGAAGAGTAATTTGTTTTCCTAATAAAGAGGACAGAATTTTGGAAGATTAAAAAGAAGTATTGATTCTGCCTTTCATCCAGCATTCTCAATTTTTTTTTTTTCCTTCCTACTACTTTGAGACTCCTAGTGGAGTTTAGTTTCTTACTGCAGAGTCCTGGAGTTAGACTCCCCTACATCTGCAGTAGCTCAGATATGCTGGTATTCAACAGAGTTCAATTGTTTTCCTGTGCTTTTAAATAATAAATTGAAGAGACTGGATTGTAAATCAACTGGTTTTTCTATTTATTTTAAGTCTGCCTTATTTATTACTATCTATATCTGCAGGGAAACAGTGCAGAAGAGTGGTTAGTTAGATGGTTAGATGGTTAGTTAAAAAAACCTAACCTTTTTGTTAGGTTTTTTTTGGACAAGGATTTTAAAATGTAAGGTTTGCAATGAAGGTGAGGGAAAGACAGACAGATGGATAAACTTGGAATTAAGGCTTAACCCTGCTCCTGAGTGGTTCAGACTGTGAGAATGCCCAGGTGAGGGACAGATGGTACATGCCCTTGTCTTTCATGGGTTAACACAATATTGAGTTACTTGATTTCTCCAGTACTGATTGTACATGTCTTTTGTTCTCAACACAATTTATCTTCTACATCCTCTCAACCAAAGGAGGAAAATTAACTTTTAAAACCTTGGCGACTTTATAATGGTGATGAATATATCTAAAGGGAGATATGGGGACTCTAAATCATCATAAATCACACTTCCAATGATGGGTCATTCACAACTTCTGTGGGCAACCTGTTGGAGTGTCCCAATACCTTAATTTAAAAAAAATGAACCAAAAAAGTGTCCTGTAAGTACAATCCTGGAAAAAATATATATGTATACACACACACACCTTTTTAATAAGCCCCCTTTACCTACTGAAAGGCCACCACAAGGTCACCCTCTCTCCTCCAGGCTGAAAACTCCCAGAAAATGGCCTATAAACAGACCCACAGAAGGCAAGGTGTTTCCATTGAACAACCTTCCAATATTTGAGAACCTTATCAGTCTAGTAAAGAATCCATGTGCCTTTACATTGGTAACCTCAGAAATGCCCAGAAGTTGATTTATTCCTGTACTTTCAAGTTAAGGACATGACTAAACATTGTTTAAATGTGAACTGTGTTCAGCAGAGGGAACAATGGTATTATATTCAAATATTTCTCCACAATAAATTTAACCCATCTGTAGGCTTCTTAATACTGTCCACTGTATAAAATAATTAAGAGGGGATTCAACAGAGATTTCAACAGTAATGAAAAAGATTCCCTGTGTTTTATAACTGGATCACATTAAAGACTTCTACTCACAGCATCTCTAATAATTCCCTGAGCTGAAACAGGTCCATTCCAATAAGTCTAAAGGGGATGGATTCTATGTTTACACAACTGCATATGCAAAAGAACTATGTAGTCCTCTAAGGCTCTCCAGCTTTAACTAATTAAACAGGGATTTTGCTGCTTGTCAGAAAATCAGCCAGGACACAAGCAGCTATGGGAAACTCTTCTATACAGGTAACTGCCTTTGGGCACCATGCCACTGAGCAAGAGAAAAGGGACATGGGAAATTGAGCTGGGGGGACTCCAGTCACAAACTATAGAATTAATTCCCCTAGGATGAGGATAGCCTCAAACATAATTGCTTACTGCCTCCAGTTTGTGGCATATTTTATTTACTGCATAATTTCTATTACAAGAGTACAAGAATATGCATATAGATGTTATTAATAAAGAAAAAAAAAAACAACCAACCACCAAATTATCCAACTGAACAAAATGAAAATGAAAACAGTATGCATCCATATTTTTCCCTGGGAAGGTAGTATGAGGAGAAGTGATCCATGCGTAGAAGATGTTAGAAACTCTGCTTTCATGCTGTAGTAAAAGGCAGAGCTCAAACTGTTCCACTGTGCATAAAAAATGGAGGTGATGGATGTGGATTTACACACAAAGTAAATTAGCTATTGTCCACAGCTGAGTCAAACCTTTAGTGCAGTTAGTACTGATGCAGTTCAATTATATACACAGAATTAAGGTCCAAAATACTGTACTTATGTAGATATCCAATAATTTATCACTGCTAGATGTCCATTTTCCTCCTAACACTCAGGGAGTAGGGGAAAGAGTCATGACAGATGTAAATTTTCAGTAGTTAGTTCTGAGAAGAGCTTCCATTACCATCAGGAAGGGAACAAAGTGGGAAGAGTGGGTGCAAATAGTGTGATGAATAAATAGTGGGATAACTCAGAACAGGTACTATTTTATCTTCCTTTTTCTAGGCATCCAAAACACAAATCTGCTTGGAATATGAGTCAGCTAATGAAAAAAAAAAAAAAAAAGAAAAAGAAAAAAAAAAGAGAGACAGAAGAACAACTGCTTCACTATTTCAAACAGTCTAAATAGTCTAATGGTTAAATGGTCCAAAAGTGGGAATGCAAGTTCAAATTCCTTAAAGAGGGTAAGGACTTGAATTATATAGTTTTTACCCTCAGGAGTTTATTTCTCTGACTACCAACCTATTTGACTGCAGCTGGTAATTCTGGGTGTTTCACTTCATTTAGCTTTAGACATTCAACATCTAGGCAAAAATTTAGGAAAATTTTTTTGGCATTCTACTTAAAGGATCTAAAGAGAGATTCAAGCGGCTCACTTCGAATTCAGGTAAGACATGAAGAAAAATAGGCTTCTTTTTAGTTGTAAGAGTGAACAAACCCTGGTAGAGGTTGCCCAGAAAGACTGTGGAATCTCCATCCTTGAATAAATTCAAACTGCAGTCGGAATGCTGTTTTTTTGCTTTATTTGGCTTTTTTTTTTTTTTTTTCTGTAGAGTGTACTCACTTTAGTTTTAGTTTCCTAACACAGATGAGATGTATCTCAGCTGATATCAGCTTTACCTGAAAGCCAGACTGGCATGCTGAGAAACAGATAGAAGTGGAGGAAAATTGTTAGGTATATGATGAACTGAAGAACACAGACTGAGTCTGTGTTAGACAGAAAATTAAACCAAAGTCTTCTGAGATTCAAGCTACAGCATTCTCATAGCAGAACTACACTTTCACATGTATCATGTTAACACATGGCTTTCCATTAGAAGCCCTAATATAAATGTTGTATACAGGAATAAATAATATGCACTTGGGAAGGGCACAAAGCAAGACATGTACAGCAAAATGACTTGCAGTAGTTTCAGTGCTTAAACATGATAATTACACACTCATGATCATGACAGATACATCCCACTGAAACATTCCCTCTTCTTTTGTCCTTTCTTCTAACTAGATGAGATTTCATTAGTAAGAGACCTTTTCCATATCTGACAGTTCTTATTACATTCTTCTACAAGGCAATTAATTCAGACTGAAATCAGAACAAAAATTAAAATTTGATATTAAAAAAGGGAGAAAGATAATGCTGCTGATTCTATATTATGTATCATGTCTATTTTGACTGTAGCAAGGTATAATTTCTTCAAGAATGATGAGTAAAAATGATTACCAAAATTACTGTTTACACTTCTAAGGATGTCCAAGAATAGATTCAATAGAAATTCTCATATGATTGTCTTTTTAAGGCATTTCTTTCTTTAATGACATACAAATGGTATTGCAATTTTACTTTCTTGAATTGTATCAAATTTAAATAAATTTGGCAAGTGGGTTTTGACCACATCTCCAGCCTAATGCATGTATAACTATTTGAAAGAATCAGAGGAACCTAAATGAGAATTGTGTATTGCTCCCTTTGAGCATGAAAGGAAATACCTTGACTGAGGACAGACATGTTAAGCAGACAAAACTAGATACACATCAGTATTGAAGTCTGATAAGGCCAGATTTTTTTTTAACTATTTGAAATCTGTATTTTAAATTTAAAATAGTAGTGGGAAAGAATATTTTTTTGGTTTTTTGTTGTAGGGGAAGCTTCCATTCATACACAGAAAATCCACAGTTTTCAGATTGTTTTGTCGATGTAAAACCTGTTGTCAAATGAAGTTGGCTAATAGCACTAAAAGCTTCTGATTTTTGCTTTTACATAAAAAAATCAAATATACTTGTTTTGTCTGCTGCAAGACTCACCTCCCATGAAGCTGATAAATAGTACAGCTGTTTTGTATCTCTGAATAGCAGGACAGGTTTTCTGTGACTGACTTTCTGTACAGAAAAAGTGCACTCAAACTCTCCCTCATTTCTTGATTCTGCCATTCTCTGCATGGCTGAGGGCATCTCACTTGGCCCTTTCTGGGACCTAAAATAATTACCCAGTCTCTTTAGAGTTTTGCATGGCTTTCCTAATTAAGATGAAAGGAAACAACACTATGATATTGCAAAGGTCTGTTATCATCTTAATAAAACAGACAAATATTGCTTCAGGGATTCTGCACTCCCTGCTCTTCTTTTTCCAGAAAAGCCTGCTCAAGTCACACCAAACTCTGATGATCTGTTGTTTCATATCCTGGGCATGCACATCCAGAAATATCTCGGCAGTGACTGTGTTCAAAGGATGATTGTTGACCTTTACTGAATCACTTCCCTAATGTTTGGTATTTATGCTTTTAATTTTAATAGATAGTGCAATGTTCCTACCTTTTATAGCAATAAACAGCCTTTCAGGCATGGTAACAAGTACTAGAGCATTAAAGTGATTTTATTACTAGCAGTCCTATGGTCCTAGGTACCCTGGGAGCCAAAGAGGGTGAAAAGGAACTGAATGTATCAGTGCTGCTTCTTTTACAGCATCTTTCCAAATGTTACCAGTGAAGTTTTTGGGTTTATACTAAGAATCCTCTAAGTGGGAGAGACATTCCTATTGGCATCAAAAATTTCTGGCAACTGTATTTAGGTAGAAAGAGATGTGATTTTTTTAAATCTCAGATAAATGCTAGTAGGCACAGAGAGTCTTCTGTAGGAGAGAAGAGTGTTATTTTTAACCTGAGAGAAAGGTCATGAATTTATTAATTATTTTATTAGATATGGTTATCTTGATAGCAGGTTTATGGATAGATGTTACAGGAAAAAAAATTGAACTAAAAATTTCTGGTTTTCATTCAGATTTATAGGTAGATCCTAATTAGCCATAAGGGCTCTGTGCCTGTGAACAGTCCAGAGGATATCCCTGTAATGAAAGATCTGAAAGCAATTAGTGCTGCCATTGAGAAGCATGGTGCCAGTCCAGTTCTCACTGTTGAATTTCAAGAAGCAGATGAGATGAGTCATTGCTGTGAATAGAAATCATTGATATCACCACATGCACTCCCACATATCTAGGAATTAATCTGTCATTTAATTTGATCATCATTATAGCTCACATACTTGCTCACAGTAAAAGCTTCTGAGGGCTGGGACATGGGAACAAATTACACCTTGTACCATTTTGCCTGCTTTTTATTAACCTGTTTGTTCTTTCAATCCTATTTTATAATTTCAGAGATCTTTAAAACATTAGTGCACCTTGGAAAAGCAGATCCTGCTGAGCACACATAAATTCACTGTGATTTAGGCTGTTAATCCAGATCTAGAATATTTATCTCTCTCTCTTTCCTTTTACACCGAATGAACAGGAATAAATTACAGGGAATCTGTACAAGTATGTGACACTTCCACGTGCATGTATGTAGAAATATTATACTAGTTAAAAAAATATTAATCCCTATGATATTTGCTTCAGAAATGCTTTCAATAAAAGACCATATACTATTATCCAAAAGGGTGGTGACTTGGAATATCTCTTTTAAAAATAGAACTCTTAGCACAACTGCCTTTTTGTGGCAAAGTGAAAGCTGGCTTTGGATATCCAATATCTCCGAACATTTCTTGTTCCATCTGGCAATAAATTGAGCCTGAGGAAAAAATGTTATGAGCTCAGACTTTGGTTATGCATTTTTTGAGAATAAAATGGTACACAGTGGTGCTGCATTAATCAATGATATACGTAGAAATTAAAACAAAAATGTTCTAGACGGGCTACTGAATCTTCAGCCAGTTATGATGCTTTCCTCCATGGCAAACTGGGCAAGTCCTATTTCCTGTCTACAGCAGATAGTAAAGATGCAAGTCTTACATGAAGACCAGCCTGTGGTCATGTAAATGAAATGTGCTAATAGGGAAATACAGGTGGTCTTTCTGCTTGGGCCCTTCCCCAGGAAAGCACCATTTGGAAGATCCTGATGGGGGGTGGTAATGAGGCTTGATTACACTCAAGGTGTCCTTAGCAATTCCCATTTTGTGGCACTTGTTCTGTTTCTGATGGATGAATGGCTGCTGAGGTACAGCTCAACTCCCGATGAAACACAGTCTGAGCTGGGTGATGCAGAGATCAGATAGAAAAAGTGCTTGTGGTGGGTGGTGAGGGACTTTTCAGTCACAAATTGATGGAACAGTTGAGACTGGAATGCATCTCTGAAGGTCATGCTGCCCAATGCTGCTGCTCAACTGGGGCCACCTAGATCTGGTTGCCCAGGACCAGGCTCTTGAATATATCCAAGGAGGAAGATCCCCACCTCTTACTTCCCTGGGCAATCAGTGCCAGCACTCAGTCACCCTCACAGCGAAAAAGTGTTTCTTGATGTTGAGGGAACCTCCTGTGTTTCACAATGTGCTGAGCCCTCTCTATGTGCTTTTATCCAGCACTCACATCAGATTTTTTAGGTAGAGAAGAAAGGACATTGGTTACATGAGTACACTTTTGAAAGGAGAAGAAGGATTCATGATAGTTTTGTGTGTTGGTGTAACCTTCACTTGAAAATAGCCTGATTGCTAGGCTAAGGTAGGGTTAAAAACAATCCAAGACCTTAAAATAATGTCAGATCTCATACTATCATGCTATGGAAATACTGGAAATTTCAAAATATGCATTGGTTAAACTGATTAATTTGAATTGATCCATCTCACATTAGTCCTCTGCAGAGCCACTGAGGAACTTCAGTGTCCAGAGATATATCTGCAGTAGGCATCCCACATGTCAATAACAGTCCTGCTATTGATTCAAAGAGGGCTGTAAATTCTAGCCTCTGTACTGCTGCTGTTGCACTGTGATCAGTACTTGAGCTAGCTAAATTAAAGATGGCAGATGTAGCTAACTTCACTGCAGTCCTTTGGATTCTGTGGCAGACCCACCTTTAAAATACAAAGCTTTTACTTGGACACAGGAAATGAAAAGTAAAACCACAATTAATACAGAGCAGTACCAGCCAGCACTGCTCTTTCTAAAACTGATATTAGGGTAGGAAAAGTTATGGTTCATTGTACTAGTCTGACTCTATTTGGTTAGGAAAGAGTTATAAACATTCAGTGCACTGTGATGCTGAGTGCTGCTCCAAAAGGCACAGGGTCCATCCTGGCACAGGGTCCATCCTGGCAGCATCATGCTTTGGTCAGACTTAGCATTTATAAAGCCTCCATTTTTAACATGCAGGGTGGCTGTGTTTTGTAGGTGACACTGATGAAGTCTGGCTGCCTTCAGTTGATGTGTTTGTCCTGGGTACAATTTCTGTGCTCCTCTCCTGTGCTCCACAGTGTGTCTGCCTGAGGACAATGGATATGATGTGCACAGTCCAAGTTCATTGACAGATATTTTGTGGTGGGAGGATAACTACCTACAAATTTTAAGCCCAGCTACTCATGAATAAGGCCAAAAGACTTTGAAAAAAAATTTTTGTTATTTTTCTATTTTTCTCTTCCAATTTTTTCACTGGAAGATTTTCCTTTTCGGATAAACTCTCCAAGGGAAAGACACAAGTAACAAATACTTATCAAAGACACTTGAAGGCTTTTAAATTAATTAAGAAGAAAGAATGTGTTAGTGAAATTTCCTCCTGGACATATAAAAAAGGAGCTGCGAGCCACATCATTATCCATGCTTGAACAGAAGTCTTTCAAAAGATCAAGATTATGTATATTCTTCAAAGTGCTTAGCCTTTTTAAGAGTTTTAATTCCCAAAGGAGTAAAATAAAAAAATCCATCAGTGACAATTAGATATGGGGTGAGTGCCTCCAATCAAGAGGTGACACTTTCCCAAATCCCTGGTATGTTGAGAGCCTGTGTTGAGAAACACTGCTGTTTGCTTGCTGGGTACATCCAGACTTGGATTTTACCTGAGAGGACAATGGAGGTGGTGTCACCAGGTACAGCTATTCATTATTTGGTTGGCCCACTTCCAATAAATAAGAAATATAATTGACTTGTGACAGTGCATTGAAAGCTCAGAGTGCATGTCAGAAATGAGGTAGAACTCCAGTTCAGTAACACACTGCATGCAACAAAAATGTTGCCCCAGTCAGCTCTTTGCAGAGTTCTTTAAATGCTGTAATTCCAGTAAAACCCACTTTTTACTGTCTTATGGCCACATTTACAAAATATCCCAAAGGCTTTGTAAACTCAAAAAGAGGAAAACAAAAGCTTTGACTGCCTGTGTCAGAAAACCTCCCCACCTGTACTTTATCCTCAGAAAATCATAGTCTGCACACTCAAATGGTAGGAATATTGTATCATACTTTGTTACTCTCTTGAGTAGTGTAACTTTTTGTTCTGCTGCCAGGCATCTTCCACACAAATGCGCCTGAATAAAAGCCAGTGTACTTAGTTTCTCTTCTTCTTTTACATTATAATAATATCTATAGTAAACCCGAACACTGTCTGCAAGAAATAATACAAATATAGTGGAAAACATGAACTGAACAGTGGAAAAAATGAATGGAATCAATCTTGCCTTACTTCATTCAAGTTTCTCATACACAATCCACTCTAAAAAAATTAAAATATTCAAGTAAATAAAATTGACATCAAGTTCTGCAAGAAAGATTTTAATCTGTATCTGTGTTGTTTGTATTTAAGTTTTCTTGTCTGTGTTTTGTTAGCTCCATTTATTCCCTGCTTTGGGAAAGAAAACTATAATTCCCTCCTCTTGTACTTCCAGAAGGTTTCCCATTGAAATCTTTAGAAGTATTTCTGAATTAGAGTTGTAAATGATAGCCAGTTCTCATCTAAAATACATCCTTGTTGGTAACCTTATTTTATTAAAAGTTCCTGGAGCCAGCAGTTAAAAGAATACCTACAGAATCATAGAAAGAGGTTTAGTTTATGTGATATGAACAAAATACAGAATTTCAGGTTACTTTTAAGTGCATGTAATTTTATTATTTCTGGAGATCTGTTGACATTATTAAAAAAAAAAGAAAAAAAAAAGAAGACAAAACCAGGCATATTTTTCTGCCATCGAAGATTTGTTTTCAGTGTGATGGAAAGAAGACCATGATAATGACTTTACCTCTATTGTTAGGAAGTCCTGCCACATAAAACTATAAATTTGAGGTTGAAGTGATTTTTATGATGATAGGTTATGCCTAATGAGTTTATAGGCACTGTAGATATTCTGCAGACCGGCAGTTGCTCAACCCAAACTTTTCATGAATACTTCCACAAACTAAACATTAATTCCTTATTTTATGTATAACTATTGCTAAATCATATAGAAACCTCAACATACCTTTATTTACATACAGTTAATTTTCTAAAAGCAATAAATGATATTTAATTATGGAACAGTAGCATCTTTTTAACACCTCGCTAAAATTTTACACTGATGATTTCAGTCATTATCAATCACTTTATTTATCTTTTTGTATCTTTCAATCTAACTGAAATTTTTTATGAATTGTTTAAAAAGACATTATGTTTCTGGATGCAGATTGATTTTCAGCAGATTGGGCTGCTATAAGTATATCCTTTAGTGTTTATCACCATGGCTGAGCTCAACCTACCACACCAGCTTTACACCATGCACAGCTCTACACTTTTTGATAGTAGTCCCTAAAATTCTAGGAATGAAGAAAAGAGTGTAACTGTTGAAGAACTAAAATGTGCATTATTCAGAAAAAACCCCCAACAATGTGTAAATATCTAAACAAACAGAGAATAAAATAATCTGGAGAGCTTCAGCCAGATGGCTGCAAGCATGAGGGCAGAACAGCTATTCTATTTTCCTCTGGAAAAGAGGAATATTTACTTTGTCTCACCCATTACAATAATTTGCATCTATTAGTACAAGACACTTTAAAAGACACTTAAAAAATTCAGATGCTGCTGTCCCCAGGCTTATGCCATTAGGAATGCTATTTATGGAATACTATCCCCAAACTTATTGTTTGCATGTCACCTGTAGGTGAAAGGTTCTGGATAGAGCTAAAAATTATGTTTTATCACAGATTAATCACAGCTAAATTAATCAGGCTCTGGGAATAAAAGCTCAAAGTTCTGAGTTTTATTATTTCATGTCTTATGTGGGTAAAATTAAACTGACTTGAAACTTATGTATAACCATTTTGAAGGCTACAAACCACTTGGAAAGAAACGAGAGAATCATATTAAAATTCAGAGCATTAGGAGATGTGACCTAGTACAGCTGTATTACCTAGAGAAGACAGGCAGGAATGAATAATGTTAATGGATTTCAAGTGCAGGAAGTTTGGCTGCAGACAGAAAGAGGATAAAGTGGTGTTCATAATTACCAAGCATACTACAAGAAGTAATGAAATCGTATTTCAACAGAGGAGAATCAGTTTAAAGATTAAAACTCCTTTCTTGTTGCAGTAGTAGGGGAGCAGTGGAACAGACTGCTGGGAGAGATTGCAGCATCCCCATCACTGGAGTATGTTATGATCAGCCTAAGAAAACATCTATTTTTAGGTTACTACAGGTCATCTTCCAGGGGAGAAGGAACTGGTGTCACAATTTGCTCTGTGATGTAGTTCAGACTATATATCAAAGGGCTACCTGGTGTTCAGAGCAAATTTTAAAATGAAGAGGAAGATGCTAAAGAAGGACCACCTCAACTCATATCTATGTAGTGGACCTACTTAAAGTAAGTTTCTGGCAACAGTTGATGGCTGGAAAGGTAACATGACAGGAGGTATATAACAGACCATTCCTACAATGCTACAATTTCTTTGCATTACCAGGTGTAACTTTTCTCATAAAAATATAAAAAAAATCATTAGCCAGACTGAAAAACCCTGAATCTTCTTATAAGAATTACCCCTATGGTTTTAGCAGAGGGAAGGGGTGTAGGCTGGGTGAGGGAGGGTGAGAAATAATCTTGAGAATATTTGCAGTGAATTGATCACAGTCAGCTTAAATGTCTTTTTATTTTTCACTAAATAGTAATCTACTTAATTTGGGTAACTTTAGTCAGCAAATAAATATAACTTAACTTGGAGGCACCTTCTTAAAGCCACCCACACAAACAAAAAACAACTACGAAAAAGGAGCTGGTTTCTAAATATGGAAACCTTTTCTCCAGTAGGATAGAATCATAGAAGCAAGGATCATCTAGTTTCAACATCCCTGCCATGGGCAGGGGTGGCCTTTCACTAGATCAGATTGCTCCAAGCCCCACCCAACCCAGCCTTGAACACTTCCAGGGATGGGGCATCCCCAACATCTCTGGGCAACTGGTTCCAGCACCTCATGGTCCTTTGAGTAAAACACTTCTTCCTAACACTGAATCTGCACCTATTCTCTTTCAGTTTAAAAACATTTCACCTTGTCCTGTCACTACCTGCTCATATAAAAAGCTCTCTTTAGGTAGGAAGGTGCAATAAAGTCTCCCCAGAATCTTCTCTTCTCCAGGATGAACAACCCCAGATAATGACCTCACACCTGCTCCTTCATGAAAGACTATTGTATTTCAATATGACTTGAAAATAATCTGTTTCAATCTTCCAAGCTACAGACACTTCTCAGCAGATCTGTATATGAGCTTTTATTGAGACACTGGGTGTCTCCAATGACTGAAAATACATTTTGACTTATCTCTGGCAATCTACAAAATAGCTGTTGGTTTTTTTAGCTCCAGTTTAATACTGATAGCTGATTTTGAATGCAAGTTAAGAAAAATATTGAGTCCTTTTGATGTAACTTGATACAGATGTTTTCAGTTCTACAATTAGTGATAACTGCGTCCCACCTTTTTCTGGAGATATACTAATACAAAGGTCCTCTTTTGCAGTATATTTCTGAAAAGCAGCAGGTTACAATATATTGAGAATTAATATTATTATAAACCTCCACCATAAGAGATAAGAGGATCTTTGGAAAGAAAATTACTGTAGTGGTTACCTGTGTGCAAGAGAGTAGGGTACTGATCAATACTATTCAGCACACTCCACAATCAATATACAGAAGTAAAAAAGAATTAGAAAAGAGAAAAAGTATCCAAAAGGTTGGGTTACAGCTAAGCTTTATTATACTGACTGCAGAACAGAGAAATTAGGCAGATATTAAAAAACCCAAAACCCAGCAAAACCAAATAAACAAAAAAAAAAAAAACCAGAACTCAGCTACTCATCTCTTTCTTTGTCCTTTTCAGATAAAATATGACTTCATAATTAACACTGATAAATCACACACAGTGTGATGAAAAGCATCCAAAAGTTTCTGAAGCCTTACCATTCCTGGATGCATTGGAGACATTTGGAGCAATGGTGTTTGTCTTTCCAAGTCACCACTACTTGTGATGGACCCCTGCTCTCCTGGGAATGGCTGAACACCTGCCTGCCCATGGGAGGTGGGGAATGAATTCCTTGGTTTCTTTGCTTGAGTGCGTATGCCTTTATTTTACCTATTAAAATGCATGCAGGCACACACTCCTCAGCAAATTGAATTGTTTTCTGCAGTTTGAAACAGATGAATATATTCTTTTGTTTTTAAAATTCTTTCCAGGATTTGTGGAGAAAGCTATAAAATAAGGCCATTGGGAGAAGGATAATTACAGAGTTCAAAGCTAAATAAATAGATGTTAACAACATCTTTTTATTCTCAAGCTCAGTCTCTTTCTAGAGTCTGTATTTATGGGGCACAAAGTATCTCTGTTTTCTTTAGTATTGATTGATTTGCATTTACTGCCTGAAGCAATCCTGAAGTAGTTTTTGGGCACTACTCACCATCTCTTATGAATTCAGAAAACTGAAAAAAAAAATTAACTCCAAGTTTGACTTTGGTAATACTGCACCACCTAGTCTGAAGAAGTGCTTTGTTGCAATACATGATCTGATCAGACATCATGACTTCAGAAGGTATTAAAATTAGACTTTTATAGGAAAACTCTGGTCACCAAAAGTGAGTGCATAGGGAAATAAATTTCAGTGGTTCAGATGCTGTGTTCTCAAGTGGCAACACTTTGGAAGGCACCAGAAAAGAGGCAAAGAGCAAACATATCATTGTGGGTCCCTCGTTCCAGCTGTGACTGAGCAGAAACCTGGGATGTTCACTGCAGTGTGCTGACTTTACCAGCAGCTGATGACACCTGAACACAGGTAAATGCTGCTGTTCAAAGGTGAGTGAGTGGCAAAGCCCCTGTGAACACCTGATTTTCTGAATCTCAGGTAAAAGGAAATGATAATTATGAAGCACTCAGTCAGATGTGGCCTGGTGCTCACATACCAGGTGAATTTAAGATGCTCCTCAGTCAGGAGAATCAATACTAGATATCAATAACTGGCTGATTTTCAGAAAAAGTTAAATGTTGCACAACCTTTCCATTTCTCCCCACCATACTAACGTTATCTGGTTTTGGTGCTTTTAACTTTTGAGTCACTTATTGATATGAACTCTCTATGAACTTCAAGTCTCCAACTTTCTGAAGTCTTGGCATGACTCAGCATAAGACATTTTTACTTCAAGCTACTGAGTAAGTACAGTTTAAGGGATGCTTAATGCCAGTGGTAAGACTGACACAATGGTCTGACTGTGCCAAATAGCAATTTTTGATAGAGATTTGTGAGTACTTCACTAGGACTTTGCTTCAGTAAAAAGGGAAGAGGAGGAAATTATTGTTACCTGAACACAGGGTAAAGAAGGTACCAGAGTCAGAAAAGCTTTTGATACCTAAAGCAGGATACAGGAATCTCAGTCCAGCATGACATTTCACCTGCAGCCATACTATTTAAACTATTTTAGAAATTTTCCTTTTTTACCTGACCAATTTTAACATTCCTAGAGCTGTGTAAAATTTTGTGTGCCTCACCAGTTACAGATTAGTTTCCTATAGCTCTCTCCTGTTTGATTTCTCCTGTGCATAATTAGATAACTACTTTCACATTTCAGCCTTAGCCAAAGGGTGGATGGAGAATGATAATTTGGATTTTTTTTTCTTTTTTTTAAAATAATTTGCACATTTTCAGGCAGTGGATATCACTGAGGCCTCCAGATATTTCTCAGGCTTAACTAAAATTAGCTAGTAGGTTCAAAAATTACTGTGGTTGGCTGAAAAAAAAGCCTGACAGAGGAACAGGCAGGCAGGCAGTCAGACCACCATACCTATAGATGGATGAGGAAGCCACACAGTTCTTGTCAGTTGCCAACTACAGAAAGGAGTTATAACCAAGGAGGTTAAATCTGATTTAATTGAATTAAGCAGCTTAATGAGAGATTCAAAGTCTCTGTTCAGACAAATGAAAGTCACAAACATGGTTTTGGTAATTTTTATTTTCTCTGCTCTGTTTTGTTGGTGGTGGCTTGGTTTGGATTTTGGCTTTGGAAATGAGTGCTAAGAATTTCTAATCATCCAGCTAAACATTCATTGCCATGAAATACACTAATAATGTGCCCACAGGGGAAAAAATAATCTTTGAATTAAAGAAATGTGTATGATTGTACCTTCTCTTTTCATATAGATACTGCCAGAGGAATTCTAATGAAAAAATGTCCAATTTCTTTCAAAACCATACAAGTTGGTCCTGGAACATGAGTTATGGCAGAAGGGCAGACCAGCTACTTTGTTTTTGCACACAATAAGAAAGCCCTTCAACAAATAACAGCACATTATTTATAAATTCACCAATATTGATAAACATATGAACAGATTACATGCTTTTGCTTGCTTTGAACTAGAAAAAAATATCCCAAACCAATCCTAGCATTAATTAAAACCTTAGTTATCAGTCTCAAGATCTCAAAATGCTGTCAAGGATTAAAATTCCCTTGCTAATCATTCTCATTACACAGGCAGTGAAATACTATAGCAGAGCAAGGAGACTGTGCAATCTTTCCAAAGAAAAGTCTTACTGCCAGGTGAAGACTAGTCTGTCTAGGTGAAGAAATTATCTACATGTATTCAAGCCCACTCCACTGCAAATAACTGGAGTAAATTATCTCCTGTAATCCCTCACAGGTCTTTATTTTCATAGTCTTGTGTATAATTCTTTATTGCCTACAGATTTTGCACTACATTATTTTTTAGCTTCAAGCTAATATTTTGCTCTTATTTCAAAAACAGTGTGTGTGAGGGGAGAGATTTTTTACCCCAGAAAATTACTGTACAGAAATCACTCTTCTTTACATGATTCTCCATTGTTTAATTTGACAGTTAAATTGCAATTTTAGCAGAACAAAATTGGTGATCAGAAAAGTAGCTTGACAGTTTTCAAACTGTTCTTACATATTGCAAAATGAACATCAACAGACCTTTTTTTTCCCCCTCAGCTCACTGGAGAGGTGAGAAAAATAGAGCACTACAGAGAGAAGAAAAAAATATTTACAGGTGTTCCCAGAAGTTCCCTGCGCTACTGCTTCTCAAAAAGGCCAGTTGAGTTAGAATAGTCTGATGGTATGCTCAAAAGTGAGATTTGGGGAATATGCAACAATATTACAGATTATTACTTGCTGTGAAGTATTTCCTAGTGAGTGACTAGCTATGACTTCTAGCTTCTGATTCCTAACAAGATAAATATTTTCAGATATTAAAGTCAACAGATTTCTGACCTAAGCTCTGGAAAAAAATAACTTCTCCTCCCGTGTTTTCTCCTTCTTATATGTCTTACATAAAATCTAGAAATGTGTTGCTAAAACTTTTGGGAGGGTCCTAATGCAGTACAAATACATAGCTAAAATTGATATGGTATTTTCATTTGCTACATGTTGTTTGGACTAATAAATGATACACTCAGCTTAGTTTACTCATTGTATTTATGGATTGAATAAAGTATGTGATAGAAAACTTTTACCTAGCCTCCTACATGAAGAGAATAAAAAATAGGGAGTCTGAGTTTCTGAATTCTTATTTGTGGTCTGTTAGCTATACAAAATCCTTTAGATTTTCAGACCTTGTATCGCATCTGAACAGCTTGTGATTAAGAAATATCACATTTGGTTAACTGCTATGTGCTTGATATGGAATTTTTTGTGATCTTTGGTATTAAATGGTGGCTGCTTTTAGAAGCAATATATAACAGCAGTGTAAAAGGAACCGGAACAAAAGTATATTTGCCCTTGAGTGTAACTTTCTAAATAAAATATTCAAATAGCTGAATGAATTCATTATTCTGTATTCAAGTGCCACCCATTCTCAACAGCTGATGTAACCTTTTTATGTTTTTCTTGATCATCAAGCATTTGAAGAGTCATCTCACCAATCTTGACATCTAAACCACAGAATTCACGTAAAGCACCTGACACAATGGGCGCCCTTTCTACCCCATGTGATGAGATAAACATGTCTCCATTTAGCATTGTGGAGGGATAGAAAGAAATCAAGTTTATAATTCTAGGGAAGGTACTTAATGTATGTTGTATAGAATGATCCTTGGAAGCCTCTGTCTATCCTAGGAGATGACTTGAAGGAAAAGTGATAACTCCCAGTTTAGATAAACCTGACTTTTGTTGCTAAATATTTTTCTTGTGTTCTTGAGAAGAATTTTTTCTCCTCCACATATTCTTTAAATAGCCTTTCTATCTAAACACTTGGCAGAGCATTGATTCTTTTACATTTCAAGTCGATTACTCTCAATCTTAAAAGTTCATTTACTTTCCCATTTTGTTCTGCCTTGGATTTAGAAAGGTTTATAAAAGGTCTTGCATAAGCAAACAACTTCCACTGCCTTTTTTTAGGATGAAAGTAATCTATTAGACAGAGAAAGACACAGCTATTAACCTGTCTTTCCACTTCCCTTCAAACTCTCAGACAACTGTGAGTCAAATGTTCTTCAGCAAATAATTTGGAACTATATTATGCTGTCTCACGAAAATCAGGCAGGGACAAGTAAAATGACATTCCAAATAAATTGAAAATGCCTTCATGTATAATCAAAAAAAAAGCTCTTAAGTGGTAAGATAAAGAAAGTGGAAGGTTGGTATACAATTGAGGGAATTTTTGGAGATTAGATATACTGCACATCAAATCTCCAATATTCTAGCACCAGCCTTTCCAGGCCTGTGCTGAATAGGACATCTCCCTGGATTCCATTTATTATTTCTAATCCCAGCTGATTTCATGTACCAATTGTATTCCAGCACAATATGATCTGATTGTATCTCACAGTTACATTGGTCTCATTTTGCCAATATCTCTGTAAAAGAGTAAGTGCAAAGGAAATTAGATGCTTAGGATAGAATGTTTCATTTTACTTAGTCCAAATTTAATCCATTTAAAATACTTTATATAACATCTAGCATGAGAACTCCCTACCAAGTTCTACTCCTACTACCTGAATTTGTGTAGTAGGAATTAATTGCATATCATGCAAAAGGAAATGATCTAAACTTGTCACCTCAGCAAAGATGTCATCAAAAGGACTTGCATAAGCTCTTGTAACAGGAAATTCTACTCCAAGATTTACATTTACTTCATAGATTTTGCTGCTTCCTTCAGGAATGTTCATCATTTCTTTTCAGCTCTATTTTTGCCAGATAAGGGAATTTCAGCCTTCAAGCTTATCAATAGACTGTACAGTCACTGAATGAAACACTGTGCATATCAGAAATTGTCCTAGAAAGCATTCCAAGAGAAGAAAAAGTAGATTGCCTGGGGTGTACAGAATCATAGAATAATAGAATCATTAAGGTTGGAAAAGACCTCTAAGATCATCAAGTCCAACCACTAACACAGAACCACCACCATGTTCAGCACTAAACTATGCCCTCAAATGTCATATCTGCATACTTTATGAACACTTTCAAGGATGGTGACTCTACCACTTCCCTGAGCAGTCTGTTCCAATACTTTACAACCCCTCCCATGAAGAAATTTCTCATAATATCCCAACTAAACCTTCCCAGATGCATCTTGAGGCCATTTCTTGTCCTGTTGCTTGTTTCCTTGGAGAAGAGACCAACCCCCACCTGGGTACACCCTTCTTTGAAGTACTTGTAGAGTTGTTGTAAGGTTTCCTCTGAGCTTCCTTTTCTCCAGGCTAAATACCCTCAGCTGCCTCAGCTGCTCTTCATCAGACTTGTGCTCCAGACCCTTCCCCAGCTCTGTTGCCTTTCCCTGGACATACTTCAGTACCTCAATATCTTTCTTTTAGTGAGATGCCCAAAACTGAGCACAGGATTTGAGGTGCACCCTGCCCAGTGCTGAGTGCAGGGAGATGGTCACTGCCCTGGCCCTGCTGGCCACTCTACTGTTGGTACAAGCCAGGATACCATTGGCCTTCTTGGCCACCTGGGCACATTCTGGCTCATGTTCAGCTGCTGCTGAACCCACAGGTTCTTCTGCACCAGGCAGCTTTCAGCCACTCTTCTCTGCAGGAGCTTGTTGTGACCCAAATGCAGGACTGGGCATTTTACCTTGTTGAACCTCAAACTATTGAGGTTTCATCCAGCCTGTCCAGATCCCTCTGCAGAACCACCTGACTGTTGATTGCTGTTTCTATATTTACTTAACAGCATCCTGTTCCAAAAGACAGTTGCTATTTCAGTCTTTGGGTTCTGAATATTTTATTCTACTTTCATTTCTGACAAGTGAAGTGGAATCCCAAAGAATGACTGTTCTGTGATTAAGAAAATTTCTTCCCTTTTTCTAAGGTGTTGTTAAAAGCATAAAGCTTTGTACCATCCAGAGAGTAATAAAATTAATATGCCCTGGATTTGGTTTCTAACTTTAATTTGGTACACCTTTGAAAGCATGTATTTTGACCTGAATACCATGGGTCACAGAATTTAAAAAGTGAGTGAGGTATTAAATCCATTGCTACTTCTTCTTGGCCTGCTACTTTTCTGATTCTTTACTTTTATCAGGACAGAATTCCGAGCTTCAGCATTATGATTGTGCAGATCTTTTAAAGATATATTTACTCTTTCTTGAAATATTTCAAAGCTATGTTTTCTGGATGACACACACTGGATTTTTATAACATTTTCAGTAATAACCTTAAGCCTTATTGAACAAAACCAAGTAGTGAACAAAGGAGTTTAAGTTTCTTTTCATTGCTGATAGCAATAAAAAACAGACTTAAAAACTAATTTTCATCTGAACAGAATAGAATTTTCCATTGCCTTCACTTAGCCTTTCAACCTAAATTTAGCTTGTTTATTCCCAGGATGATTTACATGCACATTTTTTTTAATGGGAACATTCAGATGAATGATATTAAATTTTAATATCCCAGTAGATTAAAAAAATAAATGCCTGTAAAAAGAAAGCCTTCATCCTGACAGTGCTACTCTCTGTAGTATAGCTCTTCTCATCAATCATTAGCAAACAAATGCTTATATGCTTTGTTAAGGTTCTATCTCGTCTGTGTTCCTAATTATTTATAAAACTTAGATCTGGCTCTCCTTCAGATAGCCCAGATGTGGAAAGCCTAACTCTTAGCTGGGATTTATACATTGGTACCTCCTCTGGCAGTCAGTAGGAATCCTTAAATAGGATAAATATTAAAACAGCTATTTTACTCTTGGTTAAAGAAGAAAAGGCAGAAGCTATGAGATTTTAATCTGAAAGTTGATTATACTCAGCTAATTAAATGTGGGGTTGAGTTTTCAAAATCACACAGAGCTTATGCTTTTACAGATATCTTAGCTACCTGATTTTGGCACTGTATTGTCTGTTTGGTGGGGAGGACTCCCTGCTTTAATACACATTTTATTTTCTCCCTGCTTTAATACACATTTTGTTTTGCAAAGATAATGAGCCCAGTTTCCTGTGATTCCAGGATCTGTGAAAACTATTTACCACTGAATGATACCATGATACCATCCACATATATCATTAAGGACTTCCAAAAGATCTGTGACTGCAAGAGCCACACTTAGCTGTGCCTGGCTCTGTTTGAAGCATGGTATTTTGATGGGTATCTGCTGTTGTCCTGTGATAGAAAATTGTTACTCACATAAATTAAGTTTCTAAACATCCCAGCAACTCTAATTATTGTCTTTGCTTCTCTATGTTGAGTTCCACTTATCACCTACTACAAATGGATAGTAGTTCATTCATATAGTGCATGTCTATAAGAAAACTGCCAGTAAAATATATATTTAAATATAATAAAGACCTTTTTTGAAAGATTCTAAATATTTCTGCTTCTCTTACATATGTAGATGCATTCATGGAGACACTTTCTCTGTCCAATAAACATATAAAACTATGACAAACTGGCTAATGCTCTTGTGCTTGGACACTCTCTTGAATTTGTTTGGGTCCTTTTGTAGTACCTCTTCTAATGCATTAAGATTTGTTTGCAAGATTTGTTTTCCTGTGATATATTCTGATTTTAGGATCCTCAGGTTCAGAGAAGAGATGTGAACCATATTCAAAATGGTGTTTGGAACCTCATTTATTTTTGTCTCACTAAAATTCAAAACACACCAGTTTTCCATTGTAGCATACCATCACTTATAGAATCATTAAAGTTGATGTGAACACTAACTTTTCATATAGTAGCTGTTGCTGATGCTTTACTTCTGTAACTTATCAAAACGATCTTCTTTAGCAAACTCATTATCCTCAGGATTTTCTAATGTGTATGCAGTCTGCATCTTCCATTACAAAGGCATTCAAGCCTGAAAAGTGATTCCAGATCCTCTGATATACAGCAAAAAAACCCCAGCACTTCTTTGATTGTTGATACTTAAAGCTCTGGACAACATTATTATGCAGCATACTTTAGTCTCTTGCCTAATACATGAATTAGAGCTTCATTAATAAATCATTCTTATGAATCACATTTATCTGTAATGTTGCACTTGCTCTCTGAAAGTCTATGAAAATTAGTGGATATGGCATGTCAAAGCAACAAACAATAGTATTTATTTTATCATCAAACCATGCTTAGTCATAGCTCATAATGCATAGACCTTTGGAGTTCTATTACTTGTCAGCTGCTCCTTTTCTGAGTGGTGAGAAATGTCAGCTTATCAAAAATTACTTTTTAAGCCTACCTATATTATTTCTGTGACTTCACATTTAAAAATAATTCTGTTGTCTCCATTGCTCATGACTATAAGGTATTATTAACAGACTTTTTGATGATGATCCCTGAGAAATAAATTGAGTTTTGGCCATGGCCTAAGTGCGGGTGTTCACAGCATTGCACTGCCATTACAATTAACAACCCCTCTAGCAGAATGTTTGAGAGGGGTTCTTAAGCAGTTCAAAATGAGTAATGAATAATAAAAGCCAGAGCTGCATGGGCATACCAACCAAACTATATTTTAGGCCCTAAAATAAATTTCCTCATTATTAGAATGAGTCATCTTGGTGAATCAAAGTGAAGAACTATATTGTTACAACTCTAGTGTTTTATTTTGTCCTGTAATAATTGAAAAGTTCTTTCTCCATTCTTGTTCATTTCGAGTACTTTACATAAATTTGAAGCTCATTTACAAAGACTAAAACCTCCCTGACACTTGATAACAGCCACTTTATTCTATAGTTAATAGAAGACAGTCTTCTCTGACTGCACTCAGAAATGGCCTGAAGTTCTGCTATAATACCACACATTTTTCTCCTCAGATTGCACATATAATATTGAACATCTGTGAAAAGCACTATTCTGGGTAGAAAAGTTCTGGTTTTTGTTTTATCCTGGAGGCTATTTGTTTTATTTTAGCTTTACAAATATCTGCAGCCCTTTCTGAGGCAGGCTTTTCTCAATAATGCCAAGTGAAGCACCAGGAGAAGTAGGCACAACCTGAAATATGGGAGGTTTCCTGACCATCAAAAACCACATTTTTGCTCTGAAGGTGCTGGAAAACTGGCACAGGTGCCCTGGTAGGTTGTGTAGTCTATCCTTGGCAGGATTCAAAAGCCAACTGGACAAGGTCCTGGGTAACAGACTAACTGGCATACAATGAATCATATTGCCCCTCTGAGATTTCAGGGTACAAAAATGGGTACTAAATAATTTAGTTATCATAAATAAATACATATTTATGTTTAATAAATAAGTGAAAACATAACTCCCTAAAATAGTTTATACTATAGGATATCTGAGATTATAAAGATTACACTAATAATTATATATAAAAAAAAAAAGTATAGCTTCTACTACTATTTTGATTTTCTGTCATTTTCATTCCTGACTTTGTTTTGAAAATCATGCAAACAACAGTGAATGTTCTGTGCTCTCTCTACTACTACTTCTGTGAGCATGTTTATCCATAATGCTCCAGATGCTCAGGTGTGTCATACTCATGGATTCTGGGGAAGACATTTAAATAGTTTTCTGCCACCTTTCTAGCATGTGGCCTGACTGCTGCAGCAAACTCCAAGCTGTTGAGCTTTTCTAGCTAAAAAAGTACCAGTGTTCCTGCCCTGTTTCCCACTGCATATACTGATTCTCCATCATGACTGGGCATTACACCAGAGCCAAGAATGGGTGTGAATGTTGGAACAAATGCCCAGAGATGGTCAGACCAATGATCAGTATTGCCCAAAGACTGGAAAGTCTGAGGCTCTGGCCTATGCCTTAGAAAGTCACATTCTTAGAACAACTGATTGGAATGGTCCCCTCCTCATGGATGCCTTTACCTCTAAAAACTCATGCTGCAAAGCTGCCTTGCATGACCTCAGCCAGAAATGAACCCACATCCTTTATGAAGTAGTTTTAGACTGTTAGCATACTCTGATAGTATCTAGGTAATCACTGTGAGGTAATGAAAAAGTTTTGTCCTAGGGGAACTTAAAAAAAAAATCTCATTCCAACAAAACACAGCAATAGTGTGGATCAATCTATTTAGTTAAACTGTAAGTAGCCTGAGAGCTACTCAATGTTTTAAAATACTGAGAGAAAAAAACTTAGAAGCTGATTACAATGTGACTTCTGTGGGTAAGAAAGTGAATTTTTATTCTATGGAGATGGTAAAGTTAGATCCAAATAAACAGTTCATTAGGTCTGATACTGAGATTATTACCAGGGGATAATTTTGCAGTCATAGTCCATGTTTGGTTTGTTATGATAGGGTTTTTTTGGAGTGGTTATGTGGTTGGGGTTTTTTCTTGGCTTGTTTGTCTGCTTTTTTTCTGTATTTTTTAAAGAACGTGGCTTAGCATATAATTTGCTGATTGTGAATGTCTTTGATCCACAGAATAAAAACTGAGGGTAGTTCAAACCCTCCTGCATGTCAGGTAGCTGAGATCTGAAAGATTAAGAGAGTGACAGCATAGCTGGAAAATTAATTTTTATTTCATTAAGTGAATGCATTGCACTGTACATTGGCGTTTACATCCCTCCAGAGGAGTAAAGGATTCATAGTGTGAGAATAATTTTCAGCAAGATTCTACTTGGTGGTATTAAATATGTTTTACTGCTGGACTGTTGTGGATTTAATGGGCCTTTTCATATGTTAGCAGGAGATATTAATACCATAATAATAATAATAATGGAAACCACTAAGCTATATATTTTTGTTGGAGGGATTAACCACGATATTTTGGTGGTGTTTTATTTTAATCCAAGTTATAAGACATTTAATTACCTGGGACTGAGAAATTCAACCCTACAGTACTTCTAGACTATTTCCTTTGATAAAATTGAGGTTTCCTAGAAATTTCAAGTGTTGCATAGATTAAAGATTGGAGTTTCTTAAGTGTTTACTAATTCTACCCAAAGATAGGGTAGGTGGAAAATAGGTTTCACTTACACTTAATCTTATTAAATTCCATTCAATCTAATACAATTTCTTGCTTTACCTACTTAGACAGTTGGAGAGACTTGTAGATAAAAAACAAGAGTTCTTTTCTGATATGTTGACTACTTAGACATCTTTTATAGCCATTTCTGACTGAATTCTTCAAATAAAGTGCTTTAAGGACATAGCAGATGGATTAACTAAGGGAGTTTTAAAAATAATTAAAATTAAATAGCATCATGTTGTTTGAATTAGATTTAATCTGTATGAAATATTTCTTACTGATGAGAACTTCCAACGTGAGATTATTACATATTCAGTGTAAATTAAAAAAATTGGCAGTAAAGATTTATTGAAAAATAAATTTCAATTAACAAGTACTAAATATCTGTTCCTGATAAGAAAAGGCTATGGTTCTTAGAGATAAATTCTGAAAAGGTTTCTATGAGGTTTTTATGTTTATCATCCATTATTTATTGTGTTTACAAGGCAGTTCATACAAGAGTAGCTAACAAAAAAGCTTGATCACATAGCAGTCAATCTGAATGAACATATCCAGTTATTACATAAATGACTCAGCTTCTATATTTTTCTGTTGTCTGTCCTTTCTAATGTTTCTCATTAGGGTTTGTTTTCTTCTAGTGGATCTCCCTTGTGCTACAGAACAGCCAATACCTAACAGGAAGAATATCTGATTACTACTTTTCTACCTCTTGTACAAAGTCTGCAAAGTTGAGATGTGAAAATGTGGTCTAAATAAAGCATATCTTTTTACCTTTCACATCACACTAATTCTTCACAAGTGCATTTTTTGTCTAAGTGATTTTCCAGAGGAAGAGTCCTTTCTGCTGAATGGGCTGTGACTGAAAAAATATGGATTGGACGAAAACAGAACCTCAAAATTTAGGGGTAGCCATTATGTTTGCTCTCCTTACTGAAATATAAATCCTTCTTTTCTGGTAAGGAAGCAGAAGAAGGTCCCAGAGGGCCTTAAAGTGACTGTAAACAAGACAGCAAGTGACAAGACAGAGTTTTTTTTTTCTTTTTTTTTTTTAACCCACTAACGAGATGAGCAGAAAAAGGCTAGGACTAAGTACAGAGCATTGAGTTCAAGAGAATTAAACAAGTATTGCCATGGAAAACAAAGGCTGACCTCAGTTCTCAGTTCATCTCTGTCAGGCTTTAACCTTTACAAGTGCAGATACCTTTGGAGGATCCCAGGAAAATGGTAGGTCAGGATCAGATGTCAGGATGAAGAGACTTCTCCTCCAGTTCCTCAGAAGTGCATGCAGAACTCCCCATTCCTGGCTACAACCTTGTAAAGGTGTGTACCTTCCTACTACAGATTGTTGTAGGGCTCTACAGGCACCAAGGCACTAAAGGCTCAGGTCAGGATTACATTGTCCAGAGAAGTTGTTACTTATCTGAGTGTCCATCCCTCAGTGCAATTCACTGAGTGAACTCTCTTACAGGTGTGGAGGCTATTATTGCTCATACATGTGTTTGTAAACTCCCAGGAGTCCAGCTCATTCAGGTGGGTCACACTGAGTGTCTCAATTTAGTTTCCCATAGAAACAAACTTTGATTGTAAATATAGATTTTTTTTTCTCATATGAAAACATTGTCTATTTTTTTTTTAATTTTTAGTAAATTGAATGGGTGAAAAGTTTGTCAGCTCACTTTCTACAGATGTAAATTCGGTAAACAGCTTCCATATTTTACCTTTATGGGCAAAAAATCTAAGAAACTTTCTGAAAAAAATTAAGATTGGTTTCTAAGTCACTACCATACTCAGTCTTCTCCTCACAAGACTGAGTTTTGGAAATATCAGTCTCAGTTTCTGTTTTGGTGCAATTCCTTATGACAATTATGCAGCTCAAACTTATCAGTGCTTAAGAGATATTTGGACAGTACCTTTAACAACATGCATCAACTTCTGGTCGGCCTGGAATTGGTCATGCAGTTGGACTGGATGAGTGCTCTACATCCCTCCCAACTGAAACTGAAATATTCTATTCTATTCTATTCTATTCTATTCTATTCTATTCTATTCTATTCTATTCTATTCACTTGCATATGAAATTGATAAATCTAAATTAGGATTTGAAATGATGAAATGGTTCAGGATGAATTATCCTCTAGATTCTTGTCTCCATCAACTACAAAAACTAAGAGAAATTAAAAACTATATCCTAGAGTTACTAAGTAACTAAGTAACTAAGTAACTAACTAAGTAACTAACTAACTGACTAACTAACTAACTTTTTAACAGATATATGAGATGGAGCCCTTCTCTAATGACATAGTCTTAAATTAATACCTAATATATCTATACAGCCAATAAAAAGAAATAAGGCTCTGTGTCTTCAGCCGCTGAAAATAATAAAGTGATGGCGTGCCTTTTTTATTGCATGCCTAAAATGCAGTTTTGAGTCACATATTCCTATGGGTAGTCTGGATCCTTGCTTGAGAATCTCTTGTTAAGTGTTGGCATAATTGTGTTTTAGGTAATATGAAGGGATAAAATTAGCACATTTCTCCAAATCTGTGAAATTTATCAGAGCCAGGAACGAAGGAAAAGTGCATGAAGTGCAATAAGTGAAACAGACTTCCTGATACAGAGTCATTGGAGGATTCCATCTCACCTAATCTTACATATCTTCTGTGCAGATATCTTAATCAAAGATAGCCTAGATATCTTTCAAGTCAATAGAGAAAAATAAACCTTAGAATGCTAACTTTTACATAGATAAAGATAAAAAAGGTGAATTTCATCCCTACACTTCAGTTTTATTGTCAGTGACCAAAGTGAGACACATCCTATTTTGAAATACTTGCCTAAAATTATTCTCTCTGACTATCTTCTGTAGGTGTTCTGCTCTCTCTCACCACTGACTACATGAGTAATCCAGAGATTTTTGTTTTCAAGTAAGCTTTCAGATTCCCAGAGTTAAGAGTGATGTCCTGTGGTATTTTCAGGGTCCCCTGTGGCAGGAAGGAAATGATGAATCTGACTCCCTGTTCTTAGAAGGCTAATTTATTATTTTATGATATTATATTAAAACTATACTAAAGAATAGAGAAGGGATACAGACAGGAGGCTACAAAAAATTATAATGACTCTCATGACTCTCTCTCCAGAGTCCAACACAGCCTGACTGTGATTGGTCATTAAGTTAAAAGAATTCACATGAAACCAGTCGACCAACCACCTGTTGGATAAACAGTATCTAAACCACATTCCAAAGCAGCAAAACACTGGAGAAGCAAATGAGATAATATTGTTTGCCTTTTCCTCCAAGGCTTCTCAGCTTCCCAGAAGAAGAATCCTGGGCAAGGGGATTTTTCAGAAAACATGATGGTGACAATGTCCCACTGACTTAACAGGTCAACTTTTATTGTACTGCACTGATACCAATATCTACAGACCACAGAATTCACTTATCCTTGAAGTGCTGGTTGCCACCAAGACCACGGTTCCTGCCACGATGCCTTTCATGCTCCCTTTAATCACTTACATATCACTGTTTATCAGACTGATGGCATCTCAGTAGATCCAGTTAAAAATTAAACAAAGCAAATACTTCCCCAGAAAAATCAACAAAACTATTTTGAATATCTGGCTAATTTACACTTTATGATATTCAAGACAATATCTGGGTAATAAAAGGGAAACTAACTCCTTTAATTCTTCTGTTCAGCTCTGCCTCCTTGGCAGTGGTGTGAAAGAATAATTAATGATAGATTCTGTTCAGACATTGTTGTTTTATTGATTTCGCCATCTGTGTTCCCAAACATCTAAAATCTCTGTAAAGTGAAAATGTAAAACATTCATTAGATTTTACTTGTCTAGGAATATTCCATGTTAAAATACACTTTTATAATGATCTATACCTGGAAATGCCATACCACATTATAATGCAGTATGTACTATGTATTTATCTGACCTCAAAATGATGTGTGTGAGAGGCTTTAATATGATACAAGTTGTAAAGATGACAAAGCAGAGAACTTTCTAAGACCAGTAAATTGTTAGAAACAGCATTTTAAAGAACTCTGCCCAGCAGAGGTATCATTTTTTACTTCCTGGAGTTAATGATCTTATGTCACAGATAAACTAGGTTATAATCTGTTCTTATGACTCAAGAGAAACATCTAAGAAAATACGAATAAATCATGACTGCTGTCAGATCATTTGCCAGAGCATTCCTTGAGAGCTTTGTTTAAAACAACCTCGAGGCATTTTCCAGTACATTGTAAAGGGCATTGTAAATTGCCCTTTTTGAGCACAAAATTATATTTCTTGTCTTTATGGTGCTGTTTTAAACCCTAACTATGGCTTGGTGACAATAATGCCCTGACTCCTCCTACAAGGAATTGCTTATTCCATTACAGGAATGCTTAAAGTAACTGGCAGATTTCAACCATCTAAATAACTTTAACTGCTTAATTGTGCATTAAAATAAAAACTTCCCATGTACATATTTTGTGGCTAGCCTGCATCCATGAGTTTCTTAATATGCTTAGATATGTGTGACAGAGAAATAATAGTTACTTTGAAGAGCTTTGGGGATATAGGCCTCAGTCTGGCACCTTTTGCAGCCATAAGAAATCTTTCACAAAAAGGAGAAAAAACAGACCATACTATGTTAATAGGATAAAAGTATAGATTATTAACTAGATATAAAGCATAGGTGATTACAGATTTAATGCTAATATGTCAAAAAAATGTTTTTAAAGCCAAGACAGCCTTGAATAATTTAATTACTGACTTTGATTGGAGTAGGAGAGCACCAGACAACAATTCCTTACACAGTTACCTCAATTTCTTTGGAAAAGACCAAACTGAGGGTAATCAGCACTTTGTACCAAGAGGTTTGCAGGATTTTGTGTTAATAATATAGCTGAGTGCAAGATCTTCATTCAAGGTAACACTTAAACACCTGTATCAACTCAGTCACTGATGTTAATGGAGCTTAAGCTTCTGCTTAATACTTTGTTAAATACAGATATCTAAGTATAAATGGTTGAAGGCAAGTTCCATGGAAGATAGTGGTTGATTGGAAAGCTTAGACACCAAGCAGATTTCCAAACACCTTACTGCATTGCAGAAGTCATGTGTAAAACTCTTTCTTTCAATAAATAAATCAACTCACTTTTCATAAATCAACTCCAATTTTGGGGTTTTCCTGTGGGTTTTTTTTTTGGTTTGTATTTTTTCTTTGTTTTGGGTTTTTTTGGTTTTGTTTGTTTGTTTGTTTGCTTGTTTTGTTTGTTTTTGGGGGTTTTTTTGGTTGTTTTAATTTGGTGGAGATATCATCAGACCAACAATATTAAAAAACCAGTTCTATTTAAAATACTGTTGCTGTTGGTGTTTCTGGCCAGAAAGAGAGGATGGGAAGGTGTCATGGTTCTGGAATGGTATTCTCCAGTTAAGTGTTTCAACTGAAAGCCACTTGCTCACCCCCATTTTCCCCTCCTCCTCTACTGGAGAGGAGAAGTGGAGACACAAAAAGTAAAGATCATAGGCTGAGATCAGAACAATTTACTGGGAACAGCAATGAGATAAGAAAATGATCAGGCACAGCAAAAAAAGTGCACAAGAGATGGAAGAGAGTCATCACTATACCACGTGGAGCCCAAAAATACCCTACCACTTCCTGGCCATGCTACCCCAGCCTAGAAAAACCATTTCCCTCTTTCCTGGAAAATCATGTGATGTGCTATAAAATAGCCTCCATGTCCCAGCCATGCCCATTCCTGGCTACTGCCAAAATTGACCCTGGCTTGTCTGGAACCAGGGTAGAAGGATCAAGAGGAGGCAGAGTGAAGGAAAAAAAAAAAAAAAGAGGATCTGAAACACAGGAGTGAGTATTCAGTCAGGGCACATCGCCAAAATCTGGGTACCAGATTTTGGGTACTACAGTTGTGACTGTCCCTGTACTATTGCTGTTTTCCTACTTGTAGTCTGGAGGATATAGACAATCATAATTTCTAGTAAAGTTTATTATCTATAGTAACATTTTAAAAACATTTAGACTTACCAAAATAAGTAATTATTTTTCCTCCAAACTAACTTTTATCGAGACAAATATTGATTAATCAGACTGCTTTAAATCCAAAATTTCCTTTGTCAGCTGCAGTTTGCAATTCTGGTTTTTTGCTCTTATTTCTGTATTTTTTCTAAGCAGCAGAAAAATATGCACATTTAACTTCAGTCATTATTGCCCTTCCACAAATTTTTCATTATTCTTTCACTGTAAAATTTCATATTCCCTTAGTTTAGGTTACTATTTTTCATTGGTTTTAGCTGTTGTATCCTTTTCTCCATCACCAATATTATCAGCCAAATTGAAAGTGCATACACATCAGTCACCTGTTTCACAGGTCATATTTATCCTATTTTAAATTATGACTCCATTCTTGCTTCTTAATATCTGCTTCTACTTGCTTTGTTCTTTTTTACACTTTCTAGTGAATAATCTCTTTCAATTTGTTTTGATTTGTTTTATATGAACTGAATTAGGTTGAGTTTTGACACCTCTTTCATTTTATTCTATTTTTTTCTTTTCCATTCATTCTGTGTATTACTTCTGGAATACTTCACAGACAGCTTGAAGTTCTTTAATGCAATATTTTCGCTTGTAATTTAAGATGTTCCACGTCACCTTAAAGGAAGTTTCAAACTTTCAGTGTGTTCTTGTCCTTTATTTTTCATTTACACTGATTTTAGTAAATAGCTCAAAGTCATCAACCTTGAAATGACTGCCTTAATTACAGACTATTTAATTTAAATTTATGATTACTGCTTCCAAGGTTATTTTTCCAAGTAGCTCTTCTGAAGTTTCTTCCTTGTGAACAAAACCAAGTCTAAGATAGCGCTAGCTTCTAGAATGTTAGGATGCAATTTATCTTAATTGTAGTAGACATCTAAAATATCTACTTTTGAGTGCAATGGATTAATTTCTAGAAATGACAGTTATTCAACAGTGGCTGTCCAGGGAGTGTAGAATAACTTGCTTAGGTTTTGGAAATTAATGGTGTCAGTTAGCCAAATGAGCTCTTTTTTTTGGTTCATTCCAAAATCCAGTGAACATCACTAATGTCAGAAAGAATTCACCAACCAGTTATCCTTTATATTTCATGTGTAAAACATCAATTAATGCAATATCTCACAACACTCTTTTTCATAAAGCACTTAAAAAGGAATTCAGTGTTTAGCAAGATGCTTCCAAGGGTGACATGCCCACATGCCTTTTTCCTAGGAGCCTTTCCACACAGTGCATCCTACTGAATGTCTCTAAGAGCCAACAAAGCCCATGCTTAACTGCAGAGAGCAACAGGTGTCCAAAAAGGCTTTTAAGGCAGAGGGATTAGGACCTTGTCAGATGGTGTGCACAACAGAGATTGTTGAAGTGTGTAGGATGTGATGGTGGGAAGTGTCATAGAGAACACTTGATTTGTACCACAAATGATTCTGTTCAAATCACTGCAGGCCTCTCTGCCTATGAAGAGTTCTTCCACAGTCATTTTCTGTCCAAAGACAGCCCTGCCTCTCTGTTACCCTGAGAACTGTTTCAAGTGCCACTATATCTGCTTTTTCAGGATTTGCAAAGACAAGATGGAAGATATAAGGTGCTCCTAGAGAAAAATAGCAAATAGTTTATACTTGGGTTTGTGTAGGGCTAAATAAACTTTGAATTCCTTTCCCACTTTTCAGACTCTATGAAAGACACTGGGTCTGGATCAGAAAGATCCAGAATTGGAAAGCATTGTGGAAAAAACATCTGTTTTCTACATACAACAGAAATTCCAGAGTAACTACATGACGACAGAGTGCCCAGTGTCAGCATCTGCAGCTGTAAAAGCTCTGGAGGAAATAATCTATTATAGTCCTGCTGGGGTAAGGGATGTTTTGAGGGGAAGAATGCATAGAGGTTTCAAAACATTTTTGTCATCTTGTGAGAGAAAGTTCTGTCTATGCTATTTTTTTGTGCTTCACTTGTAGGCATCTATGGGTGACTGCACAACAGAATGGAGTTCCCAGGTTGCTGCTAAATGAGCCTGAAATAAGAAGTCATTACCTTGGGTACAGAAATATTATTTTTAATTCAGGCTGTTTTTCAGCCCCAAGTCACTGTCAGTGCTCATCACCCTGTCTTAAACAGATCTTCTCTCACGCTCAGCTACACACGTTGTATGGCTCTCACCCATACAATCTACAGAAAGACTGGAATCCAAGATATATCAGAGTACCTATGAGTAAATTACTTTCTTTTTTTTAGTTAATTTTAGTTCCTTGGTATCTGAATTCAATCCAATGATAAATTCAAAGGAGAATGTAGGAGGAATTGTAAAAGTAGGACTGGAAGGAAATACTTGTGGAACCTCAGGGATAGAAATAGGTGATCTTGACGTGGACATGTGAGCACTTAGCAGATGCAAAATTGAGATGAAGAGTTCATACCCTAAGTAGGTTAGGAAGGATGAGAATGGCTAAGAAGGGATGGGATGGAGAGGGAGAAAAGACAAAAGAAGAGAAGCCATGCAGATTTCTGCAGAAAGATCTTACTGAGACTTTCCAGCCCTATTCCATTCCAAATGTACTCATCCGGTCAAGTGTCTTGTCTGCAGACTGCCTCATCCCTTGTACTCATGCATTCAAAGTCACTGAATATTGAATCAATAAAGCCCTTCTCAAAAGCCCTTCCATATATATAATCTACAGTGAAACATTTAGATTCAAATTAATTTCCAACATATATTTCAGGAGGCCTTTCTGAAGTACTTATTTTTCAAGGTATTAGAAACATAGAATATATTTTTCATTATTTACAAACCTCGTGCACGTTTATTTTTTGAAATAAGTTAATATACAAAGTGAATAGGAAAGATTACATACAACCTTAAATTAATTTTTCATTACATAAGCATTATGTTAATTATGCACATGCCTTATCAATTAGTCTGTAAGCAGGAAATGAAACTGCTAAGCGTGTTAGGCAGTGAAGCATGTTGTTCACATATTAAGCATTCCAGATTCTCAGGGTATTCTGTTATTTTGCTTTGATTCTGATAAATATATGTGTAAAATTTGTATGTTTCCAGAATTCTTTTTCTGATGTAAAAGTGGTTTAAGTTTCTGCTGTCCCCATTCTGTCCCCTCCTTGTCCACTTTCTCAGTGACTCCATGTATCATCACATGGCTTGGGAGTCATGGGTAAATCAGTTCAGAGAAAGATTATGACTTCCTAAAGGTTGATTCAGCAGAGAAATCCACAGAGAGTCCTCGTGGCAGAGCTAAGAGGTGACATTGCATGGAAGGCTACACACAGTGGCTGTACTGTTAGAGAAATGTCTGTGCACATGAGACACGCCTACCCATCAATCAGGGTTTAGGCCTTCTGAGCACTCGTGTGTAATGCTATCCAAATATCCTGCCTGATGCTCCATCAAGCCACAGGCTGAACCTCATATCTTATTAGTCCCATGCAGCCTGGCTGCCATGGCAGTTCTCAAGTAGTAAGAGACACGTGAGTGGGCACAGAACCCAGGACCTCCTGTGAGAACATAAAGGTTTTAGGATGAGGATTCAGTTTAAGATTACAGTCCTGGCAGCTGTCTACTCTCCCATTTAGCCAACAGAGGGCTTCTCAACACAGCTAGCAGAGTTGTATGCCAATGTGGTTCACCCTCAGATAGACTCCTACAGCTGACTTCAGTCACCTCAGCACAGGTACCCATTGGATACAGGTGTCTCAGGCTGTCTCCTCTCTGAAGTCAGCTGAATCACTCTGTGCAAGAATTGGATTTCTTTACATTAAATGCCCTAGAGTTTATATACCTGGTACCCATGTAAATATATTCATGAAGATACCTCAATTCAGAGTTTTTGATCTTAGCTCATTGTAGTCATAGCTAAGTATGATGAGATCTGCCCCTGAACTGTATATATCTCAGTGATTTATGGAGTGAAGAAAATCTCAAACTCCACTCTACCTCCCCTGTTATGCTGAGACAATTGTTCATGAGTCTGTAGCAGAGGCAGATGACAGCAACAGCCTGGGTTAAAAACAGTGGTTTGTTTCAGATTGTTTCAGTGTTCCTATTCACCAGCATGGCCAGACAAACTGCTGTGCAAGCCCAGCTGGAGAGGTGGTGTATCAAACCAGTGGTGCTATAATGACAGGGCAGGGAAGTGAAAGGGGTTGGAAGTTCTTAAAGTTGTTTTGCTGAAGTCAGAATAACTATTCCTTCAGAAAGAGAAGTCTTGGAGTCAAAAAAAGTATTTCCACTTGAGCAGGCACATCTAAGGATAGTTAAAATATGAAACCTTGAAGAAAAATAAATGCTGGTGAAGTGTTAACAATAGTTTTCATTCAGATTTCACTTGTGCAGAACAGTTTTTAGTACTGTACTGCATGCTGCAGATGCTGTGTTGATATGACAGTTGGTATTTAGGGACCTACACACACTCAAAGGCTGCAAGTGGTCTCCTGGGGAGGCTGGTAAGGAAGGATGGTATTAGATGAGATCACAAATGGCTAAGATAGTTGCTGCTCTTGAAATACAGTTACTACTTCTTAAATCTTCCTGCGCTTCATTCTCACTTCCCTTCTACTTATTCTGGTGTTCATTTGAGCTCACAATAGATACTTTGTCACTGTTTTGTTTTCTTTTATTCGTTTTAGGTTTAATAAGTGAGTTTTTATCAGGGCAGTTTCTGAGAGGCACCTGAGGATTTTGAGGAATTACCATGCAGATCACAGAGAGATGGGATAATCTATCTTTTAGAATGAGGAATGTCAGTTTTACTTACCACACCACAATACTCCTGCAAGTGACAGACTGTGAACATGCAGCCTAGACAAGCTGGAAGGTAGAAATTTTGTGCATAAACTGAAGGTCTCTGATAATTTGAGGCCAATATAATTGAAGGTCACTGCTGGTGGGATGGCACTTTTCTGGCTGTTAAATGCAGCTGCAATTTTATATTGGTAATACAACTGAGTACAACTGAACTGAAACTGAGAAAGGGATTGACTTGGAGAGGTGTAATGTAATTTCTTAAATTATACTTTTACATTAAGTAAATGATACTTTTACATTTACTGAACTGTCTTTTCACATGGCTATATAAGCATAATGCTGGCACTTGGGACGTGGTAAGGATACATACTTGGAGGCAGAACATCAGGCTAGATTGCTGTTTCTTATTCAGAGACACCAAGGTCCCAAGGGGGAAAAATATCTATGCTGCAAGTCCACTCTTTTCATCTTGGCTTTTTACCTGTGTGACAGCATTCTGCACCTGCCTGTCTACTCACTTTACTCACTTCATACCTTTTGCTGCCTGCTGCAATTTCCCTGTTTGGCCATTCAAAGCTCAAGACCCTATGACCATACTTCACAAGAAGGTAGCACACCATGAAGATGCTCAGAGGGCTGGAGCACCCCTCCAAGGGAGACAGGCTGAGAGAGCTGGGACTGTTCATCCTGGAGAAGAGTAGGCTCTGGGGACACCTTATAGCATCTTCCAGTACCTTAAGGGCCTACAAGAGAAAAGCATTTTTTACAAGGGGAGAGAATGACAGGACAAGGTGGAATGGCTTAAAACTGTAAAAGGGCAGAGGGTTTAGGTCAGATATTAGGCAGAAATTCTTCACTATGATTGTGATGAGACACTGGCACAGGTTTCCCAAAGAAGTTGTGGATGCCCCTGCTCTGGAAATGTTCAAGGCCAGGTTGGATGGAGCTTTGAGCAACCTGGTCTAGTGAGAGGTGTCCCTGACCAAGAATTGATGGAGATCTGTAACAGAAGATGGAGCTGGGAAAGCCTTCAGTTCAGGGAGGCAGGAGAAGGAATTGTGCCCCCCTGGAGCTGCCTGTGGGATGGGATGCCTGTAGCTATTCGCAGTCTTCGCATGTTTCACCAAGGCAGATGATGGCTACACAAATGTCAATCTCAGTAAATTCTATTGGTGAAACTACAGCAAATTTCCACTGGAATACACAGAACTTTAGACACAGTTAGTTTGTTACAATTAAATACTTTGCTAAGAGTGAGAGTGTACACATTGATATAATAGGAGTTAATTGTGGTAAGATTAAACGAAAGTAGCAGCTAAATACATTAAGACTACACCTTAATTTATAACTTTAACTTCAAGAAGAGAAAGAGAAAACAGAATACTCTCTCCAAATCTTAGTCAACATGGTCTGTTGACTTTAGTAAAAGCTGGATTGAGTTGTTGAAGCTGATAAGATTTTCTCAAAATTTATCTTATTTATTTCATATGGTTTTAACCCAATGTATGACATGAATGTCTGCATTAAAAATAATTTTCTTTTTTTTTTTGGAAAATGTTACTCAGGAAAGGGTCTGAAAAAACCCCCAGATAAACTAATACTCTCATCTGATTCAAGTTGTATAGAAAGAATCCATAGATTTGAGACTACATCAATAGCTTTGAGGGCAAAACCTGCCCTCTGGATAAAAGATATAAAAACATCTTTTAAAAAGATAAGCTGGGAAGGTTGCTAAAAGATGAATAAACTACATGACTCTGCTATACTTTGAAATCCTACACTCACCGCTACAACAAAAAGATTTCTTGTACCACATTAATCTCTCAACTACCATATTCTTTATTTAAATTATGAACTAATGGCCTGCATAATTTGTTTCATTAAAAAAGATTGTTTCCTATTACAGATTATGACACTGAAGAACGGCTGTTGAGGGTCCAACACTGCAGAACTGGTTTGAAGTCCAGAGTTTTGAAGAACGATGAAGCTGAGGGCAATGCCTTAGGCTTGTGTAAGTAATGGTCTTTTCCAGAGTGGCCTGACTACTCAGTCAGAAAACCAAGGGCTAGCAAGCCAAAAATTTATAAACATCTTTTAGTCTGTGTCTACTTTATTTGTAAAACTGTTTTGAGGAAGAAGGCATTATAGCCCATAATAAAAACTTAACTAGGAAAAAGATAATTGAACATATTATTTAAATCCTTGGTATTCAAAATGGACAATCTGGTTTTATTTAAGATCTCTGTGCATTAATTTAGTGGTAAACTCAACACAGTACATGTGTTAAAAGGCTGGTGAAGAATGCTTACATGCAGGTTACTGCATGATGTTTCTGTCTTTGTCTTATTATGAAGATTATAAATATTACTTTTAAAAAATATATTTTTATTACTCTGAAGATGTACCACCAAAAGAGTTCCAGAACTTAGACTACTCAGAACAACACATTTCCTAGGTAAATAGGTAGTGTAGATATAGACATTTTATTTGGCTACAGTCATTTCTCTACTTGGTCTTGAGCTATGCAGACTCTAGTGTTCAACATACCCATTCACAGTTCATTTTGCTTACAAACAGGAGGTAAAACTTAGACCAGAACATTCCCCATAATCTAAGGTCTTGTCTGCTTGATCTTGTCTAGTGGACTGTGAAATCATTGCAGCGCCTCAGTGAGGCACAGTTTTCTATCATCTCCCTGACACCATCTCATGTGGGTCTTGGAGTGAGAGGTAGAACATGTAGTGGCCTAAAATGCCAGATGCCATCACTAAACTGGGAAGATGGGGGAATGCTGAACTTTGTGCTCAAAGAATGGCCTCTGAGAATACAATTGTGTTAATACTAGTGGCTACAGACTTAAAGCTGATAAAATTAAAACTGTATTGCTGGAGGTACTCCATACTGTATACTGCATTCCATAAGGAAGAATGCTGCTGGTTTGTCTGTCTGGGCTCCTGTGATCAGGGCCAGGGAAATCCATATGGAGGGAGCAGGAAACTGTGCCTTCCTAAGTTATTGGACAAGTTAAGCTGGGAAATATGGGTGAGAAATAGGAGAAGAACAGGAAACGGTGAATCATCACACTGCTAGAAACTGGCAGGCACCTGGCTGGGGAAAAGTGTGACATCCAGAAACAGAGCTACAGAATACCTTAGAGCTGACTAAAATACAGGAAATCTTTAGGACAGGACTGAGAGTTTATACAAACCCAGAAGGCCACTAAAGTCTGCTGGAAAGGCAGACTTGTGGAAGACCCCTCCATTGAAAAGGTGCAGTGAAAGGAGCAAGATCTTTGTTGATCCTTTGTTTAGGGTTATCCCACAACTAAGTCTCACAGTCCTGCTGTACATACTTATGTGTGAAGGGTTCTGCTTTTCCAGTGTGAACCTTGTACTGTGAAGAAATACTGTGTCTAATAGTACAGACATATTGTAGGTTGCTGAAGTACGGAGCCTGGTGGTATGATCACTTTAAAGAAATATGGATGGTTTCCCAAATCTCTGTGGTTCCAGGTCTTGTATTCATTACTGTCCCCAAACTTCTGGTGTGATTTCCAAAGTATGCATAGTATGCATGGTATGCATAGTGACATTTGATTCTTTTCAAGAAGGGATTATGATTTATGAATTTGAGTAGAAAAGTTTTCTTCTAAATAAAGCGTCAAGCTAAAACAGAAGAATGCATACAGCTAACTTCTTTTTATTTGGGCAAACCCTCATCATCACATGTCATTTTGCTTTGTTCCTGATCCTTAATTTTCTATTACCTTCTATTTTAAAAAGAGGGGGCTTGCTCACATTACTAGTACTTCTACTCACTCCCCCCCCCCACTCTAAATTACTCAATTTTAGTAAGTCTGTAAGTATCCATAATAATTCCAGCTGAACTAGGATTGTGGCTCTGATCCTTTTCAGTTGCTATTAGTGGAAATGTAGAAATCTTGATTTCTACTACACTTTCTGGATCCTGTTTTGTTACTGGAAAATGTATTTCTTTACAGAGATTTCACTTTCATGCAGCCAGTTCTAATGCCATACCACTTTTTCTGAAAGAATTGCTCAAATGTTTCATTTCCAAGCCAAAAAAGGGTTAGAAAGTATGTTAACTGCATCTCTACACCTGTTACCAATACCTGTTACCCATTACCAATAGTCTCAAATTTCTGCCTTTGATATTTTTTATCAGATTTTTTTTTTAGTTTTATATGCATCAGATAATTCCTGATTTCTCATATTGATTTGCTTAATCCAAGAGGCCTGTTTCTCAGTTTTCACATGTGCAAATTTTTAGGTAGTGATAGTAGATATTTTGGGATATTGCTCACCACCATGGCCTGAATCTGTTTCCTATTACATATGATTTCTTAACAATCTCTTTGTTATCTTAAAAGCATTTTACATCAGTCTATTCAGCTTGAAGTTTTCTGGTTTTGCATAGATTTGGCTGAAATGTGGACCTTTCTTATACACCACATTGGTGTGTGAGAAAGGTCCACATCCCTATATGCTGGTCATGCAACTATATTCACTATAACATGTTGGTTCTCTAATACCAAATTAATGTGGATAATAATTATGTACTGGAAAAAAAAATCTTTGTTGGCATATGCAATTTTTTTCCTGTGGATGATCATGATTTACACATTTAAGAGACATAAAATTATTTAATTTTTAGTTTTCTCAGTTTTATGGTCCTGCTTTGACTAATTCTACATTTTTTCCATATCTGTGTGGCTATTAAGTCTTTTCTGAATTGCACCATTAGCTCTGGTCCCACTATCCTCTAATTCCTAAAAAACCTCGGTCAGTTAGAGACAGTTCTGTTTTAGCTCTGTGGATAAAACAGACATGGCTATTTGCCAATTTATCCTCAAGCTGCCTCCATGCAATAGCTCTAGATTATTCTCAATGTTTCACCTGTGTGGAACTCTACATCCCAAAAACAAAGAAGAATATATTTTCAGCTTCACTCGTCTTACATGATGTTTAAAGACACAGTCTACAATCCCCACTGTTCTTCTAGCATGACATTTACAATCTTCCTTGAGATCTTTTTCTCTCCACTGTATCTTGAATAGACTCTGCACAATTTTCCTTTACCCTGCAGATTCATTATCACAGATGACTGGGATAAGGTGGTGAATAATTTGTGCTCTGGTTTAGGAATGACAAGTTGTGGAACTTGTAACTTCACTTTTATAAAATGAGAGAACTGTAGTCAAAAGAGTGAAACAGCCAAGATGCTCAACTCTTGAAAGCCCTTCTTTCTGTGTGGTGTATACGATTTGGGAGGTGAAGAATCTGCTTCTACTCTGCCCTTGTGAGACTCCACATTGAGTGCTTCAATCATCTCTGGGGTCCTCAGCACAAGAAAGATGTGGTCCTACTTAGAGACTCCAAAGCAGGGCCACAAAGATGGTCCCAGGGCTGGAACACCTCCCTTATGGAAACAGACTGAGCTAGTTGGGGTTGTTCAGCCTAGAGAAGAGAAGGCTTTGGTGACATCTCATTGTAGCCTTCAAGTACATAAAGGGAACTAATAAGAAGGAGGGACAGCAACTTTTTACATGGACAGAGAGTGAAAGGAAAAGGGAAAATGGTTTTAAACTAAAAGAAGAGAGATTTAGATCAGATGTTAGGCAGAAGTTCTTTACCCAGAGGACAGTGAGGCACTGTAACAGGTTGTTCAGAGAAGCTGTGGATGTCCCACAGTGTTCAAGGCCAATTTGGATGGGGCCTTGAGCAACCTGATCTAGAGGAAGGTGGCCCTGCCCACAGCTGAGGAGTTGAAATTAGGTGATCTTTAAGGACCCTTTCTATTACTCCTTTCTATTACTCTATGATTTTTGTGGCATTTTTCTCTTAAGCTTGCATAATTAAGAAAACTCTGCTACTTCAAATAAACCACTGTCTTCCAAAGTCTGTATTTGGTTTACTGTTAGTTCATTTGCCTTTGTTCCATAGTTCCTGGGCACACTGACAAACCTGCCAGATTTCTCACTCACAGAGAGGGAAATGCTGTGCTCTGATCTGGCAGGATCAGAACCAGAAAAGAAGTCATAGCTCAGCACTATGAGTGAATGAACCACGGGCCTGAGTAGGAGGGAAACAATGTGATATAGCAGTTGTCTGAAGTTCCCTCTGTGCAACACTTCACAAATCTCTGTAGTCGTGCTGCGCAGCATTTTGATGTTCCAGTGAGGGAATCAACAGCAGCTGTCATTTTGAGAAAGTTAAGGGCAGATACTCAGTAATTTGGAATTAGTTGCAGGTTACTAATGCTCTGACAGAGCTGATTGGAAGAGTTCAGCATAGCACAGCTTGCTATTTACATGTTTTTGTGTCCAGAAGACATTAAAGTGTTTTATTTCTTAGTGGTTCTGTAACTAATTTTTTACTGTTCCCTTTTACTGTCTTGTTTGTGGTAATAATGAAATTGCTAATGCAGATTTACTATAATAAGAGTCATATGCTAAGTACAACCTAAACACAAATTTACCTGAATTATATGGTGCAATTATTTTCCTTGGTTATCTACAGGATAATATTTAATGGGAAACTATTATTTCCTGCTTTGATAGAAAGGGTTTTAATTATTTAAAAAGTTTTGAATTAGGAGATGCATGTCTTATTTTTAATCACTCCACCCTTGCCATTCACTTGTCTTACAAACAGCATCTTAGCAGGATGCTGGGTACCAATATGTTCTATAGGGACCTCATAAAATGCAGGCTGAATCTGACTGTTTCTTCAAAGCATGAACAGTTGAAAGCAGCACTAGCAAATAGAAATTTTTTACTTCTTTCCTACTACTATTTATCAGTTTTCTATTTTTCAATTGCTATTACTGCAATAACTATTTAACAGCTAAGTCTATTTAACAGGTTTTTTTTCCTTTTCCTTTCTTTCCCTCTGACAATTTATCCTTCTTCTGTTGCCATTCAAGTACTATAAAAGAAACTTAAAAAAGGAGGTAGTGGAGCACTCTAAAAGCTGTCAGATTTTTGATTGTCGAATCTCTTCAAGGCAGCTCATTCCACAGCTGAGCAAACTCAAATATGAATGCTTTATCTATTCTATTTTGTTCATGATTAAAAAGGTGCTCAATTTTATGCATAACTTGCAACCATGTCAGTAGTCCAACTGACTTTTAGAGAAGACATGCCTGGGGTTATATCTGTTTAAATTTCCTCGCTGAATCAGAGCTTCAATTCAATGTCTGGGCATCTCTCCTATTCCAAAGAAAAAAGTTCTTACTGTGTCACAGGGAGATGAGAGTGTTGTTGCTGAGATACCTGTGTTTTTCAAACACAAGTGGTTGAAAACCGGACTGAAGTCTTCAGGTAGTAATAGAAGAAGATTAAAGGGAACAATTTTGCTATGGTTCATTGTGCTGAGAAGGGTGGTAATGTGCTCCACACTTGCTAAGGACTTTTCCTGAGCTCTGTCATTAGCCACAGGCACAATGCACTGCAGAAAATCGTTGCTGAGTGTCAGCAGTTTTACTGGTATGACCTGACTTCTGCTTTTACTGAGAGAGAAAGAAGTTATGGCACATGAAATGGCACATGAACTGTCCACGTGCCATAGCTGCTCTGGGGGGACAAGAGCCCTGGTGAGGCAGAAAGGGCAGGAGCTTCAAGGTCACACAAGGTACAGTTCCACTGTACCTGAGCAAGAAAAGCAAGTAGATCTGGTTACAGCATCCAGGCTCATCCTGAGATCTTTGGACTCATCTACAATGGCAAGGCCAGGAGATCAAGCCAGGAGATCAAGCCAGGAAGCCAAGGACTAATCTGAGATCCAGTCCAGGTCAGAGAGGTGCACAGCTGGGCATGGCCATGACAGCAGGAGCAAAGCAAAGTGCAGCTTCTGCTGAGGAGGACAAGACCTTGCTTGTCAGAGGATTTTCCCACACAACTCTATCTACACATCTGTCTGCTTCTAGGCTGCCTGGCTGCAACATTGAGCCTGACCCCGAGCCTAGGCAGTCAAACCTTTGAGTGCTCAGGGCCCTGAGTAGAGAACTGCAATGGAAATGTTACTAAATGAGTAATTCTAACTATAGTTATACTTATATAGTTATAACTATAACTAACTAGTACTCTAGTTAGATCTCTGGTTGTGCTTCCTGGTATTTGGAGAGCATAATTTTCATCTTGTTTGAATTCATATTGATAGCCTGTAAGCTTTTATTTCTAGAGTGAGATTCAGGTTAAGACAGTCAACACACACTTTGACAGGGCAATCTATACTCACTGAAACTGGTAATGGTGAGAAAAAATGCTTTCCAAAGGTGATTTAGAAAGCTGTATAGAAATATTGCTATTATTTTTGGATGCCATTACCTTCAAATGAAGGGGTCTGTCAGAGATTTCTCTCCCCTCTGAATAACACTACAAGTAAAATGCTGCCATCCACTTGGGAGCCAAAGAATAAAGATCCCTTCTGGCAATAGTAATTAAATTAGTTTTATACATTTTTCTATGACAATGGGTATTGATGGTGCTATCTACCTTCTTTTGAACTAGTCTGGCTGTTCGAGAGCTCACCCAGAACAAATTTGCAGGCTGTCCTCACCTGGAAAATTTACCCAGAAGAGACTGATCCCTGATCTTTTATTTTGTTGGTCCATGTTAGAACTATAGGGTCTTTCACTACAGCATCTTTCACTGTACTCTTCCTTTGAGTCTGCACTACTTTGCAGAAAACATGCAAGTCATGAAGGTGAAGGAGAGCAAATGAAAAGAGCAAGATTCTAACCCAGAGCTAAGGGAACTTGTCTGAGAGCCTGAATCCCAGCTTGGCAGTTCCTGGTCCTTTGCTGTGTGTTTACACTGTGCAGCTACAGAGCAAAACAAAAATACTTCAACAAAGAGTTTTGCAGGGCTGACTTAAAATCACAGGAGCCCTCTGCCAAATTAGTGGCATCAGCGAGGATGGTTTGACAAAAGAACTCTCAAGAAGGGTTTTTATTGGAAGGGAATTAAGCTGCAGCTTCAGTCCCCCCTTCTGCTCCTTCTGCTCCTTCCTCAAACTCATAGCAATATTCTTCCTTTTACTTCAGTATCCCAGCATAAGGAATCTGTAGCTGAAAGTGGTTCTTAATGCTGAGTGGAAAAAAAAACAGCTGTTTTTTTTTCCTTTGAATTCAGCTTTGTTTCTGTTATCTCTGTTAGTTGGCTTGCATGGATTTTCTTGTGTAGGCAAAATGAGAGAATTCCAGTGAGGGGAAATTATGTTTTAGTCTGGAAAAGCTGAAAGCAGATGGTTCTATAATGCTAATAAATATTCAAGTGGCATTTAGTGCATTAGGAACGATGCACTGCCAGTGTTGAAGTAGTATCATTGACAAATCTTTTTTTAAGTGTGGCAATATTCAGCAGTTACTGGTACGCTAGTGGCAGCACAAAAAGAATTAATAAAAAGTGTGTTTCCCTAAATTTGTGTGCATTACTCTAAATTGTCTTTTACAAGTCACTGAAGATTCAAAGGCACATAAACTGATGAAAGACTATTGTTATATTTTGCTAAATATTTGAATTTCTTCTTGAAAACCAAGATCTGTCGGAAAGGGATGTCCCTAGGCAGATGCAGATGTGAAGAATTACGGCTTTAAAATGTGCCAAAGAATTTTTGCTTACTAATGAAGTTCTTGTCATGGACAGGTGCTACAACCAGCTTGTGATCACTTTAGGTTCACTGAAGTCACACTCAGGAACTCTCCATCCAGCTCCTGCATGGCCTTCCCTCCCCACCACATCTTTGTGTGGAACCAGTCAGTTTTTTAAAATGTAAAACAGAGGATTAATCTCAGCAAATATGGACAACAAAACATTAAACCTAAACATTAATCTAATTCTCAAGTGGAAATTTAAAATACAGTAAATGAATTGTGAATAAATATGCTGCTTTCCACTGACTGTAAAGAGAATGCAGACATTCAGTTCAAATTTAAATTTCTAGATAGGGAACAGTGAATTTTAGTTAAAATTACTACAATCTGAAGTTGTAGTAAATGATTTTAAAACTTGCCTTCTTTCAGTTGGATAGTCAGCTTAGAAGATGACAAAAAATAACACCACTATGAGGAACAATTTATATTTAATCCACACTATATTCTACCTTGAATTTTGACTCAGAAATAGCAAGATTGCTTATAGATACTTAGTTCCCATAGCATGTCAGAAAGCTACACACTGTGCTTTGTGCTCCAGAGTTACTGATATTCACAGTGAAAGGATGATGATTATGAGCCTTTGGGAAAAAGGCATCAATGGGACACTGAAGATATGGATAGCTGGACTCAATTTCAGCTCTTCTGTTACAAGCATACCCTATGAAATGTTCAGCTTTCACATCATTTAAATACTAGAACAGGTAAAACAATCAAAATACTTTTTTATTAGTGGCCAGGAAAGAAACATTTCATATATGCTGACACTAATCTCAGGACTTGCACTCTTCATGTCATGCTCAGCATATCAACAAGAAGGCTGATTTCCCAAAATTAAAAGGTTACTAGCAGCTGAGCTGAATGACTACCTCTCATCTAATTTAGCCAAGGGCTACTGGTTCCTAATAAGAAGGTTGTTTCTTGCTCTTAACAAAAGTGATCGCGGAATTGAACGAGTTTTAAATACAAAGGTATTCAGAAGAGCCTTACCCATGCAATTCTGGATCTGAAGTGACAACATGATGTCATTCATCTAGAGAAGCACTGCTATTTTTTCCTGGTTTTTGTCACACAAAGTGCATTTTCCATTGTTTTGCCTGTGACCGACATGTTCACATCTTTGCATCTTTCTTAAAAGTCCAAGATATTGATATAGTAATCGAGTTGTTGGAAAAGCTGAGAATTTCTTTGTATCTGAGTAAGCTATGCTTTGTAAATACAGTGTTAGGGGGATATGATTGAATCTTCTTTGCAAATGAACTGCAGGTTTCTTTAACAATTTTTAAATACCAGTCTCCATGTTAAGCCACTGGACATGGAGTATCAAGGAGCTAGAGTTAAGATCTATATGAATGCTACATAATTCAAGATAAAAGTTTAAGACAACAATTGTTTTATAATGAGGGAAACAATGGTATTGTTTCCAAATTTTGACAACTTTTATGCAGTTGACCAAATATTTGACTTCTCTAAGTAAAACAAAACAGTGATTTTAAAAAATTATTTTAGAGATGGTTTCTTATGATGTTCAGTTCTTCACATCAGGGCAAAAATTTATCTTAGTGACTTGGAACTACATAAAAAAAATAAAATGTAAAAGCTTTTCTAATTTAAGACTTGACATAATTGACAAAGTTGGCTTAAATGTTTTGCTCTGTTTGGCAGCTAGTTTGTGAGCACTTGAGCATCACATTTAAACTCAGATCATCAAAGAAAGGTGTTTAGCTGGATAAACTCTAATTCATCAATATTTTATGAAGTTTTATTTTTAATCTTTTTTTACCTGATTTAGTTGTCTGTAAATGGCAATGGAAGCATTTCCTCACCTCACAAATATTTCACTGGAGCATACCATGAAGATCTTTGCTGTTGAAGAGGGTGAACAGGTACTGTGTATTTATAAAGGCATGCAGGAGTTGTAACCAGGCAATTGATAGATGTTTTCTGGCCTGATAAAAAATTTCCGTGTTCCTATGGCAGAAATTGCCAATCTATCTAAGTCCAGTAGGCAGTGATCCATTTAAAAAACAAAATCCCTTTGCAGCTAGAAACATCCTGGGAAGACTTAGAGAACTTGGGCTAAATACCTCATCAGTGGCCTTTCCAAAGAAGCTGGGATACCGTGATAAAATCTTTTACTGCTTCAGCTTGCTCAAATCCAGTAAACATACAAACGGGACTTCTGCTTCCAAGCTGTCAATCAGCTGTCTGTCTGAAAACTAAAATGTCATAGAAAGAAACAGGCGTTGCTGAGCAAGAGAAATAAAAGAAATTGAATTGTGAGGTTTGTTACACCAGTTAAAACCCCACAAACTGCATTCACAAAAGGTAAAAGGGAAGGAAGAAAATAAGCCAGATACCAGAATAAAGCAATAATTGTAAAGTGAAGTGAGAACACTAAATGCAGAAGATGATAATAGTTTTCAGCTTCAAAAAAACCAAAATGAATAGGAATAAATATGTAATCAGCACAGAGGTAAAAAGAACTGCAGAACTACCATCATCAAGTGTTAGGAACCTAATAAGGCATAATAACATTTGGCATTATACCATAGAAAATTGTATAAAAAATCCTTGTTTTTAAATCCTCTGAGATGCGCTCTAAATCTTTCAGAAAGTGATCTCCTGTGTTGTTGGAGTTTTTAATTTTTTTTTTTTTTTGAAGTAGGAGTTACAAACTTACATGGACCTAATTAGAAATTGAAGTTGATTTCTTTTCATTCTGGGGTATTAATCTCCTTAAAAATGTCATAGTTCCTGTTACACCTGGAAATGAACACGGAGGTGCAAAAATGTTGTTCTGAGTTTGGTGAAGCAAACTAATCTGTTATTTAGGTATGTAGCTGCTGTCTTAAACATTAGTTCACAGTCTGCTAAGTCCTGCACTGCTTCTACTTTGGAAAAGAACTATAAAGAAGGTCTTCAAGAGTTTCTGACATTAATTCCATTCTGAATACAATTAATCAGGATATACATTTCACTTTTATTTCCAAAGCAGAGAGAAAAAGCAATAGGATAATAGCAAGCTGATGTAAAATCTGGAGAAAGAGTTAAATTGCCAAGTGTGTGATTGTGAGAAATGGGAGCCAAATTTAGTGCAGCATGTGCTGTGCATATGGGCATCAAAGGGAAATTTTTAAAAGGAAGGCTGGCCAAAAGAGAAAATTTGTCTATTGAAATACACATTACCAAAATATAGCTGAAAGAAAAGAATCAATCATATGTTGTGGTCTAGCCCTAAACTATTCCTTGGGGAAAGGATATGGGTAATAAAAAACGGACATGTGGAACTAAACCTTCAGGAGAGGATAAAAAATGTAATAGATTTGTACTACTGACCTCATCATCAGAGCAAATGGAGAATAGAGTGTTGTGAGACATTTAAAAGAGTGAAAACTAATAGAGCAGTAATAATGAATTATTTCAACTGTATTCACAAAAATTTATCAAATATCACAATAATTGTCAGAAGTAGTTTCCTAACTATTTTAAACAATAAATTCTTAAAAAAAAAATATTTTTTTAATGTGTAAAAGTTAAGAAATTCCCCTCTACCTGTTCTCTTGTATTTCACAGAAAATAATGGAAAAAGAAACAGCTGAGATGAAGGCTTTGACAAATACTGTCCATAACATATTGAGAAAAAAACCCCATTCTATCTGGGGGAAAAAAACCCAAACCCCAGAATGTAATCAAATACCAATTATCTTCACAAGTTATTATTAAAACGCCACCCTTAACAAACATTCTCTATAAAAATCAAACCACAAAACTCTTTAACTCTGTAAATGAACAGATAATGGAATAACTCTTAATATCCCACAAAGGGAGAACTGATTTTGAGCAGTGCATATGCTTTGTTATAAGTGTCTATCAACAAAGTACTATAAATCAGTGGCCACAGGGTACCTGCATTCCAGAAAGATGAGCAGAGACCACCCCCCAGTGTGAAAATGCCTTGTTTTCATAAAGGGATGTGCCTAAATTAGAAAATCATGTTAAAAAAGAATTAGAAGGAACAGCTGTAAGGGTATATATTTGCACATTACATGTAGGTGGCTGTTCCATAATGATATGACATCAGAATTATAAAAGAGATTGAGAATCAATACAAATAATAGTCAAGAATAGGCTTTTCTTAGAAAGAAAATGAAGGAAGAAAAAATCCCCTATTTCCCTCCCAGTTAAATGGTGGGCTAAATCCTAGAGAAAAAAAGGAATATAATATAAAACTCATAGAGTTTTATATTATATTCCATAAATTAAATATAAATTAATATATTTAATAATTATAAATATATTTATTAATTATAATAAATTAATATATTTTATATTATATTCCATAAATTAAATCAGTAGCAAGGCTGTCAACAGAAGTTTGTAGAAAATTATGTAGAATGCTTAAAACTAATTAAAAAAAACCCAAAACAACAAAACAAAAAACCCAAACACATTGGGATAAGGGGAAGCCAGAGATTATTTAGGGAATATATACAAAGGACAGTTTGAAAAGATAAATCTCTTACAGAAAAACTAGTTTTTCCACCTACCTTCTGTGGGTTGGAGAGGCCAAACAGCCTATGATGATGTTGTTTTAATGCAAAGTGAATTTGGAGATTTGTCTAACCTTTGTCTACAAATGTCAGTAAAATCATTACACAACAACTGAAAACAATAAACAAGTACAGCTAGAAAGACATGGAGATATCTAATGGAACTAAAGCATGAACTAGATGAGTTATCAATCATGGTTTGTAAACTCGTACATAAATTGAACTCAGTACTAGTGATTCAGAAGCTGACACTTTTGATGGGAATTTCCCAAACTATTACCTGGGAGAATTCAAACTACAGTTGACAGGATAATCTGTATCAAATCAATTAGCCAGAGTGTTATGGGGCATTTGGATGAAGGAAAAGAGTTAAAACCAGTTTTGTAATAGGAGGTCATCTGTTATGAATCTATGGACTTCTATGGATGAATGAATGAGCATAATTAAGGGACCTGCAGATTACATACCCAGTTTTCTCCAAGGCAACACCATTACCAAAATCTCTTAATAAAGACATTGTGAGAAAATAAAGATGGAGCCTCCATAAATAACATTTACAAGATAGGAAAACCTGTGGGAATATGCAGCCGTTACCATGAAGGGAAGGCACTTTTGCATTTTATGGGGACCTTTGATGTGTTCACAATATTAGGTGCTGATAAATAGTTATTATGATTGTCCAGGTGTTTAGAAACACAGAAGCTGACAGTGAAGAACTGGAGAAGGACATCCCAATACTGACTGAGTGGTATAGTATCAAATAAATGGGTTAGAAAGTGAGGCATTGGGAAACAACTTATTAGCATAGAGATGAGCTTTGAACTGAACATTCATTTTCAAGTTCTACAATCCCAAGGACTGGGATTTTAGTTTTTGTATTAAAACTTTAGCTCAATTTCCAGTAAGTTAAAACATATAAAAATTATTAAGGTTAAAAAAAAAAAAGAAAATGAAAATACAATGCACAGAGTATGCACACTAGTAGTACCCATCCTGAATGGCATGTGTTCTTTGTGTCCTTCATTAAAAAAAGTGTACAGACAAGATTATCAAGGTAGTCAAAAGTATGGTATGAACTTTCTTTAAGATACAAGAAAACCTTCTTTAAGATTCAAGAAAAGAAAAGGATTTTTTGTGGTGCAGAATACTACAGAATTTTGAGTGTCATTGGGAAGGTAAATAAGGAACAAGAGTTCTTATCTCATTTGGAAAAAACAAAAGAAGTAATTAGTTTGCACAATATATAGACAAGATTATATGCTTGTCAGAGGATAACCTGGATGGTAAAAACTAGCTGAGATTCAAAGAACAGAAACACATAAAGTGATGTGTTGCAAAAGTTGAATTCAGATTTGAGAAGTACATGAGCTATTAAATGTTATTAAGACTGGATCCCTTTCATTAGCTTTGTATGTTGGCCAGAGAACACTAAGTTAAAGGGGGCTTTGCTTTTTCCTTTATGAACTTTCTTATTGTCTTTTAAGTCCTACAGGTGCTTGATACATTTTCCTGGATTCTCTGACTCAGGTGCACAGAACTCTTTCCTGACATGCAAGATTGAAACTGTTGTCTCTCAATGGTTGCACTTCATCAGGTAAGGGGAAGGAGGAGACACCACCTCTGTAAATGGCACTGTGTGATGGAATGGTTTTTGTTCAAACTGTTCTGATATCAGACATTAGGTATGGTTGTGGATACAGATCTACCTTATGAGTTATATTATTTTCATTTCAGTGATGTAATGATGTTGCTGTTTAGATGACTTGCTCTCAACACAGAAGCAGAATGTAGGCCATTGGGAGATTTGCTGTGCCAAGTGCTGTGCACAGCAGGTGTACTGACATACATGTGATGTATTCCTGCTTGTTCTCAACTGATATTTCTTTGCTTCACCTACAGATCAAGACTGAAACCAGGAGAGTCTTTGTCCTGGTTTAGAGCAAATTTGGGAGAAAACCTCCAAAGGGGGCCCCTTCAGAAAGCAAACTCACAAGGCTCCTCTCCCCCTGCCCCCAAGTGGTTCAGGAAGGATTCCTCAGAGACAAGTGGAAAGAACCTGTTTATTTAACAGGCACAGCACCCCCCAGCATTCAAAATGAACAGTACTGGATGACACCACTCTTCCACCACTCTGAAAAGATGACACATTCAGAAAGTCTCTCCTGGGGTGGTCGCTCTGTTATCAGTCCCTCCGGTGCTGGGGTAGCTGCTGCAGCTACAAGGTGCAAACTCTCGGTGTTTCCCAGGTCCCAGTCCGGAGCAGGTTTGGGTAGTTCCAAAAAAGGGAAAGGAAAAACAGTTCAGGGATAAATTCAGACTGCCTAGCTAAACAAACAAGCTAAACTAACTAGCAAAAGCAAAAGCCAGAGCAAAAGCAGGAGCAAGAGCAAAAGCAAGAGCAAAAAGCCAAAAGCAGCACTAAGTACTGCCCCATCTGTGTCCTGCCGACTGTGGGGGAGTGAGCAGGGTGATAACCAAACAAAACTTTGTTTTTCAGAGCCAGTCTTGAAGGCACAGAACATAATATCCAGCATAAACAGAACACACTAATGGGGATACAAGCATCATAACCTCACCCTAGGCCAGTCTTAAATGAGGGGCACTTCCAAGAATAGATTTGAAGCATAGCTGCAGATCACCCATATAGGCAAGAAAGAAATTGAATAATCCAGGTCAGAAATCTGTAGAGAAATTTCTTTCCTATATAGTTTTATTTAATCTTAGAATATAGTTAATTAAAACCTATTTAATAAAGAGTTGTCAGATAGGAGCTGTTTCCTAGAGTTTTGGAATTCAGGCATGATAATTGTCTTGAAGTTGCTTAAAAAGAGGGACGAATATTAGTCTTTCATCAGTTGATTTGGAAATGTGGAGTGAAGAAAAGGACAAATACTATGTGCCAGGATCTGGAGTATCGCTTAAATGTATTGTAATGCCTCAACAAGGCAGAAGAGTACTGCAGAAAATGGCTTCTGTGAACATCAAGAGAGATCAACACCACAGAAATATGCTATTCTCATAGTTTCATGTTTGCATTTTCAGATAGGGAAAAATAGTTTCAATTGTTCCTGTTAATGGAACTAAACTGTTAAAAATAATTACCTTTAAAACAAAGACATTACTTTTTTTATCTAGAACAAATATATATCCAGATGATTTTCCTAGAGATCTTCCTTTATATGTTTAATGCTTTGTAAATAGCACTGGAATTATATTTTTAAACCAATTTTTTATTCAAAAAAGTGCAGCATTTCAAAAGACAACATGTATTCAGAGCTATATTTTGTTCCAGGTGCAACGCAGACTTTTCAATGGACTGTAAAAAGATTCTGTGGTAATATGTGAATTTCCATGCTTAACATTTAGAAGAAAATCATGTCAAATAAACACCAAATCAATATCTCATCAACATGACAAAATCGTGATTGTAATTGTAAATTTCAATCTTGCAGAGCAACATAGAAAAGGTTAATCTTAAGAAAGAAAAGCAATTAGGAATTCATGTTTACCTCTAAGTGCTAGTTTCTTTTCCAATTAAGATTCATCTGGTTATAGTCTTCTTTATGCATATCGAACATGATGCTCAAAGAAAACAAAATGCCAAGTATTCATGCAGAGAGGAAATAACATCCTCATTAATGAGAATTCTGCATAATTTCTATTATTCAGGCACAAAAAATATAGTAATGTAATGAGCTATCTGTACTTGTTGCAAACTGTCTTGAAGATTAATCTTTGTTAACCACTTGTTTAATGTTATAGTTAATAATTAGCTACCCTTTAGTCCTATATCATCCATCACTTTACTGAACTGAATCAATTCTTTTTTTTAACTTTTAGGGGGTTGTTTATCTTTGCTTAAGGCTACTTGGGATGAAAGATATCTGAAAGGTTATAGAGTTCTGATTCCATGAGAGTTTATTCTGCATGCCAACCACAAATCGTTCTTTATAAGTTTCTATGTTTATAGCTTTCAACAATAAAAAAGAAAATTTTCTCCAACATGAATGGCAACCACATAACTTTATATCCTGTTGACTCATAAACATCTTCATACATTCTTCAGTGGAAACAGGACTAGTGAATTAGCATAAGCTATTGTGCACTACAAATATTTTCTGAAAACTGTAACAGTTGGCTTCTAATTGCTTTTAGTTTGGCAGAGAACCTCCCCTACTTTGGCTGTCTAGGGTCTAATAAAGACTCAGGAACAAAATATTTAATTCTGGTATTTAAGAATTAAACTCTGCTGCTTGTAAGACCTTGGCTGGAAGAGGTCCATATAACACTGGCTTTTCTGCCTAGAACTGTATTTCAATATTTGACATCTTGCTGATTTGTGGATTATCATCTATGTTCATTTTGTATAATTGTTTACCTAGTGTAGTGGGTTGGGTGGGAATAATTGTAGTAAAACTAAAAAGGTAAAATGATAAATAAATAGAGAAAAATAATGCCAGAAGTTAGTCTTTATTTTCACTAAAATCAGCAAATTAATAGTTACAGTTCCCACTGTGGTGATATCTCAATCCCTTGGCACATATGTTGCATTCTGGTTTTCAGCACGATATTAGCTTTAAAGCTTTAATACATTTATACAAAGCAGCTGAGTTAAAACTGCTTGGGGGAATATAATTTTAAATATGTTGTCTTTTGTGTGCATAACACCACAGACATAATTCCCCATTAACATATTTTCCCCCACTTAATTCCATAAAGAATTTATTATGCTCCTCCTGATGTGCTGCAGGATGCACTTTAGAACTATTAGCTGAATTTTCAGCTAGTGAGAATAACTCAGGTGAAATCTTAAAGCTACAATTGTTTGCAGCAGCTGAGACTCTGTCCTGGTAGGATAAGCATGGATGGGATACAACAAATTAACAGCAAGGCATTGCAAGGTCTTTACTTGCCTTGCAATAGACCTTCCCTGAGATTTGAATGTTAATTCTAGTCTCTTGGGAAAGAACAGCTGCCTGATCCTGTGCTCGGTTACACAGGTGTAAATCAGAAAGGACTACCTGAATTCAGTGGTTTTTCAAGTGTGAAAAGCACTGTGATACCTTCATCAGACCTGAAAGATACGGTCTAAGGTGACCTGCAATAAGCTTGTAATGAAATAAGAAGTGCCTATAAAGTACTTTCATTTGGTGTATAAATAAAGAGCAATTTTAAATAAGCACTCTTTTCATTGTCTTCAGAGACATTCTTGAAGCAGGGAGAGCTGATAAGGTGAATTTTTTTCCTTCTTGACTTATAAATCAGAGGCTGATTAAAGGAACTTCAGAAATGATGTGGAACAAAGACTGCTGTTAATGGTAAATATTTATTGAGCTATTTATTCTTTGATTTCGTACCTTTTGTAACATCCATCACCTACTCAATTTTAAAACTAATTATTGCCAACTGAAGTAAAATTATTTCAGGAATTGATATAAAATGCTGCTGTTTGGTTTTGAAGATATTGCAGTACAAGGCAATTTTGCAAAGTGTGAAGCAATGGTCCAGAAAGGCACTCTGATTTCTGCTTCTTTATTGCACATAGTGCGTCTTTCCTGGCCTGGACTGTAACCATAGGTGGTGAGAGGGTTTGGCCAATTTGTGGGAAATTTGGCTGGCCAAATTTGTCATCATCACTGCTGCTCTAGGAAAGGAAGCTATTAATTCACTTCAGGGAAATGAGCAGGTTGTGGAAACACCTGTCAAGGGAATTGAAGGAACATTTGGAACCCAGATTTCCAGCTATAGCTGTGAACCTGAGCTGTTTGACAATTTTATTTGTTGCCTAGCTTCCAGTGGCTGATGATAGAGTTGAAGCCACTTATCATCCATTTCTCTGTTTCCAACATTACAAGAATAAAATCCAGCTGTAGTAAATGCAAGCATAACTCTGGAAATCTTTAAAGTGACTCTGCACATGGAAAGGTCCTGGGATATGTGACCTGCAGGAAAGAGTAGATGAAACTCACACCTTTTCCTTCAGTTTCTGTCGGGAGTTGCATGACATGAGGTCAAAGCCCAGCAGAAATAATTTTTTGTTCTTGTTTAACTAAAATACATGCCTGTAATTTATTCCCACAAGAAAGAAATCCAGTTTGAGTTATGCTTATGTTGTTCTGTGGTCTGACATATAACGTCCATCAGATTGATGCAATAAGACTAAAAAAGAAGTTTCCCTAATACCATCATTTCAGTGGGTAATACTTTCATACTTTCAGTGGGTAATATTTTATCCAAGCCAGATTTTCCCTTTCACTTTAAAAAACATTTTTTGCTTAATAAATTACTTAGTATTTTCTAGAATGTAAAGCTTTATTAAATGTTCAAAGAGTCTTAAGTATTGCTCTGTGTATTTCTGAAGAATCATAGTATCACACAAGTTCTAATTCAATATAAACCATAAAAGATCCTTTTCAGGTAACATAGATCATAACTCCACACTGTCATTAATGAGTAAGAAAACATCAGATCCTAATTTTTTCTTCCATAAAAGCTGCTGTAATTTTTAATGTAGGACAGAGTTATACTTCCCCTCCTAAAAACTAATTCCTCATTGTTATTGGGAAGTTTGGCAAATGTTTTTATTGTACAAAATTAAGGACAGATAAAATATTTAATTATATCAAAAGCAGTGTTGTTTCATTTTACACATATTGGTATAATTTCCAACCAAAATTTCTTTTTCAGGTTGTGAGCAGTCTACATTTGTATGTACCAGTGTGTGTATTAACTAAAGGATTATTGATTTATAAGGGAATTGTGTAAAAAGTACAGAAATTTGAATTTGTTTTTTGCCATTATTTTAGGTGTAGTGTAAACTGCATGGAATCATGACCAGATCCAAATACCTCCTTGGAAATGTTGATACTGGCAGCATCCCACTGAATCCCACCTTGGTGAATCTCTGTGGATGAGCTGCATGGATATTCAGCTGCCACGTTTCCTATCTTTAAAAATCACAGAAAGCAGAGTAAATATTTTCACCTACTTTTCTAGGAATGAGCATGTCAGAGTAGAAGTGATGCACTCTGGTTGTGCAGCAAGTGCAGCTGACTCAGGGACCAAGGTCAGCAGTGACCAAGTCTCCATTTCATGGTGATCCCAGTGTCTGTCATGGCAAGTGAGCACTTTCACCACCAGATAAACTTTGGTTTATAGGTTTAATGTGCCTTTCATTAATTCATATGCATGTTTCTGTTTCTCACACAGACAGGCTTCATCCATCAGAACTGTCTTCTCTTTGGAGACATATTAAAACCTGCTGTCTTAAGTATCCCAGGGGAAAGGTACATGTTGATATGCAAGGAAATCATGGCACTCTTCATGCCTTTTCCTGATATACAGTCAATTCCTGACTTTGGAAATGGTAGCCTGGCAAAGGCAAGACCCACAGCACAACCTTCACAGAAAGCACCTGGTTTTCTTTGGTCACACAAGGCTCTGAAAGTTATCATTTCGTGATGCAAAACCAGCACAACTATAAAGTATTCATCTAGGAAAATAAATTCATTATAATATGCTATCAATAACTTAACTTTTCACATGCTCACAACTTTCCAAGACTATATCTGGGCATTTTATAACCTGGCATGTTATTTCTAAATGAACAGACTTTGCTATAGTGACTTGAGACAGGTACATTCACTTAAACTATCAATTTATCAATGAACAATTTGTCAATTATTAAGTAGAGAGATAAAAGCCAGTTTCTCATTCAAAAGTGTAATAAGACACAGTACCAAATGCTTTAGGAGAATACTTTGCTTATCTGAAACCCTTGATTATAATTTGGCCCCTTACAACTGAGATAAACAGACAGATTCAAAAGGGTTTACCTCCAGTTTAATAACAGGGAGTCAGCAAACCCTCGGGTGTTTTGAGGAGAGATGGAGCCTCCTGCTCTTAAATTAGAATTGACTGATGTTTTATGTCTCTAGCTGGTTTCATAAGTAAAATGAAAAAGTTTCATTTTAGTGGAAAGTTACAAGATTGTAATTTACCTAGATATTGTCGACCTCTATGCTCTGTAGCTAAGTTACTGGAGGTGGGATTTCTTCTGACCTCACCTCCCTTGCTTAAAAATAACTTTGAACCATGTAGCTCAGCCACTTGTAACAGCGTGAAGATATTTCCAAAGGAAGCGTGTTCCTCACCTCTGCCTTTGTTTGAAGTTTAAACTCTACTTTTTTCTTTTTTTCTTTTTTCTTCTTCTTAAACTCAAGTTGCTAATCATTGTTTTGTGTTAAGGGCTCTGTTGGTAAGTTTTATTTGTAGGAATCAAATTTTTCAAACAGAACTTCAAAGAAAAATAAAAGGAAGTTTATTTTTATTTATTATGAGAGATTGTGAAGGTAGGAGCTACCTGAGTCAAAATATGTAATTTTCTAAAAGTGAATTTTTTTTATACTTGTATGAACACAGAACTAATAAGCAACAACCTTGAATAAAACTACCATTTAATCAAAATAATCTACCTCTACAGAGCCATGAGAGGACAAATGTGGGAAAATGAAGGATGAGATGGGTTTCATCTGTGATAAAATATGTTTGAGAATAGTGAAAATAGCTTCACTTAGTTCTGTATTCAGGATCACATGATGAATCCATGTGTGTGAGAACTATTTTATTGTGTGAAGTTCAGGTTAGCTACTCTACAGGGCTTGATACACAATGACTGAAATTCTTGTCTGAAATTCTTGGAAAACATGAAATTCCTCCTGTCTTATTATTGCTGTCCTTATGTTGAAAAGCCAGTCAGGGTTGTGGGTTGCCTGTGATACAATACTTGTAAGAAGATTATTACTGTCCTTATTTCTTATTCTCTCTATATATTGTTTATTATTTTTTTTCAATGTATACTGAATAGGAACAAAAGATGTTTTTTCAGATTGTCACTCTTGTTTAAATTTTCCACTCTTCCCCTCAGCACGCCCTCCATGATTATAAATACATTGCAGCAGCTGAACTGAGGTGTAATGATGCAGCAGAGGTGTATGAATATATTTTGAGTGATAAATGGTGGCACAAATGCCATTACAAACCAGCACTGTTATGCTTACTTTACTATATCTTGAATTTGTTGTTTTTCCTTTTTGTTTTTTTAGTCTAATCACTCTACCATCCTACTTTGGCATAGAGAAACATGTTGCATGTTAAAAGATGCTGTCTTTCATTTATCTTCTCACCTTTCATGCTCAGGATCTTGTGAATTTGTAAGCTGGAAAGAAGAGAGGCTTTCTGTTGTATTTGCTGTCCTTGAGCAGTCAGTCATGATTTCTGCCATCAAAATGTGCCCTGATGTTTACACCAGTAAATTGACTGTGCAGTATCATTAGATTAATTGGATGACACTTCATATTTGTTTAAGACATTATAAATCCCTGGACACTTTTCTGGTTTATTTAGTTTCATTTTTTTTCCTAATGGAATGATCTAATTTTACATATATCTCCCTGCATTTTCTTCATTTCCCCTCTTTCATTACTCTCTCCTCTCCTTGTATTCATTACTAACTTCATATCCCTGTTTTGTATATCCATCTTTCATGGCAACACTTCAACTGTTTTAATTCCTGTTTTTAAGTTCCTTGAAGTTAGTGTGCCCAGTTTCAACCAAATTCCCTACAATTTATATGCTGCACTTTTCAGATAGTTGTTCACCCAGAACTCCACTGGTTGTGTGTGACTCTTTATAGCCAGGATCCCTTACTCATCAAACAGAGTAGTGACCAAACATCAAACAATGGTCCATGAGAACATCATGAGGCCCAAACAAACCAATTTTGAACAATATTATGTTCATTTTATGAACAAAATAGGGATAGTATTGTTCTCAATTTCTGATCAACAGCCTGCTGGATGTTACTGTTATCATGTGAAATTTTCTATTCCTTCCCTGTCTTCAGACCTCTGGTTACTGTTGATTGTACCTCCCTAGACTGCAAAAAATAATTGTGCATTCATGGCACATGTTATAATTGTGGAAGTCTCTTAATCAAAGTGCACATATTTAGTCCATTGATCTGAATTTTGGGTTCTTCAGCAAGGTTTTTGATATATCCCCTAAGACCATCTTCAGCTAACAGTAAGTGACAAAGTTCAACCTCCAAAAGTGTTTCCAAGTTATTTGTTCACAAAAATGTTATACTATTCTGGATTCAGAACTTCAGAAAGCACAGGTTTCTAGTCAGTTGAAAAGATGGCCTGGAGAGTAATTGTCCATATTTTCCAAAATTATCTAACTATTTTTCCTAGCTGAAGGCTCTTTCTACATCTCTAAAAAGGAAATATGTTTCAGTTTCTATGGCTTACCATATTCTAAAAATTATTAGTATGTCTTGCATATTATTTATATGAAATTTCAAGACTAAGAAAAAATTTTGGGAAACACTATTGTTATAGCTATCTAGGTAAAAATCTTGAAGTCTTCATGTATCTCTTCTGCCTTTTAGCCCCTTTTCTGAAAAATTAGAGGCTTGAAAGTGCATTTTACATCCCCTAGAGAGCCATCCATTTCTTGAAGTCTAAAAATTTAGTTCATAGTGTTACAGAGATGAAAGAGAAATAATTTTTTTTTCTGGTAGTAGTTTTTACCAGAGGCTAAACAAATCTTCTGTGAATTTTCAACTGTTCCTCAGATGTGTAAGTTGAATGATTTTTAAAATCTTGTTTTTCTTTCTTTTTCTATTTTCTTTCTTTTACAATATTCTGCATCATAGGCAGAGTTATTAAGTGAATCTGTTATTAAGGATGACTGACATTTTCTATTATAACACCTTGTTTTCAAAGGCCTGTAATTTTGACAAAGCATAACCACAGGGGGTAAAAATTTACTCACCAAATAACTGCAAGAGGTTGATATCCTGCTTTCTTGCTTGAAAAAAAATCAATTCTTTCATTTCCTGACAATAGGACATGCAGAAATATTGTTTTCATATATTATAAAAACTATTACAAACATTTTTAAAGAAGGTCTAGCAACTTCATTTGGAAAAAAAGAACTAAAAACCTACAGGAGTTGGTTTTCTGGGGAAGAAAAGTGATTCATCATCCTTATAAATGTCTTCTAAGTTGGATGACATCTGCAAAACGTGATGAAAAATTGAGAAATTGCTTATTTATTGTGCTCAGTAAAAATGTTTTTGTTTATTTTAAAATTTCAGCTTAATTTGCAACTCACCTAAATTGCAAATCCACCTAAACTGAACCACACAGAGCAAAGACAATGCTGAAGCAATACACTATGACTTGGATGAGCACATAGAAACATAAAAATCTAATAAAGAATCAGCTTTCTTAGAGTAAAAAATACATTTTCACCTCTCCTCACCCCCCTGACTCCAGCCTTCCCTCTTTCACTTTCTACCTTTCTTTCAATGAAAGAGGAATTTTGCTGTTTTGGGACTCAGAGTTTCTCAGGGAAATGTAATGAAAGTATTATTCACCTTCTGCTTCAGCTAATTTTTTAGGCAAAAAGTCCCTGCAGTTTCCCTGCCCAGTGAATACCATCCACCTTCTGCAGTTGGTTCCTGTATTTTCTCTCATCTACCTTGCCAGGAGCCCTAGAGCTCCCTTTTCTTCCACTGACCACAGATCAGAAAAGGAATCCAGCTCCAGGTTCTTGAAACCGTTTGTTTTTCTGTGCCCTGCTAGTGACCATTATGGAGAGGAAAGGAAGGCAGAGCAGTGAGATGGAGGTTGGTGGTGAGCTTTACCTCTGTCCCAGGAATCTATGCTGGTCTAGAACTGAACAGAGAGTGAGCAATAATGGGAATTATTGCAATTCACTGGCAATAAGAGAACTTCACCCTGAGATGGGAGATCTAGCCTGGCAGCTACAGTTTTGAAATATATACTGAAAGAATGGGCTCGAGCATTTCTCACAAAGGTCCAAGCTCATAAATTGTTTGTTCAGTCCCTGGCATGGGCTTTGCCTAACTTAGCATTCTCTCCCTGGACAATTCCCAAGGAATTACCATTGGCCACAGTACATCCCTTTGTGCTGTGGTAGTGACCAAGAGAGTTTATTTATGAGGATGTATGATGCACTGCTACTTTGCTGAAGGACTAGAAAATGTTCCAAAGACAATATTATTTTCTAGTATATAACTATACTTTATATCACACTTGCACAATGTCCTGACACAGAGAGATTGGAAATGTTTATTTTTTCCAACCAGATTTAAATGTGACATAACATTATAGCTCCCTACCATCAGAGAACACACGTACCTGGTGTGTGTGCCAAACTCTCAAGTGGGGGGTAGGGAGGGGCATTAAACACTGACAAAGATGAGCACAGCCTGGCCATCATAGTAGAAAATGCCATATTCAGTAACAAAGCCAATTAGAAAATTTCTGGCATCCTTTTCTGTGCCACTTGTTTGCTCTTACTCTCCATTTTAGTGTCCACTGTACTTACAGAATTGTCTGTGAATCCATATTTAACCTGTTCCATTGGGCCAGTCTGTGTCAAATGTGAGAGGATTTAGTCTAGGAGATTATTCTCCTTTTCCACTCAGGTTTGGATGGACATTGCTCAGCCCTCATTTGTATTCAACTGCCTTATGTTTTGGTTTAAATGAGCTTGTGCAGCAGGACTGCAGGTTACTGAGGAACATCACAGCAGAGTGACTGCACCTCCGTGGCAGATGGGATGTGTGATGTCCTTAAGTATCTGAATGGTGAATATTAAGTGGTATTAGATGTGTAACAACAATGTTGTTACAATGTTTCAAATGTTATCTTTTTCTAAGAAAATGATGAATTAAATTAAGGCATTAAATCAATGATAACATCATTTGAAGATCAGCATAGATTCAGTTTTGGAATTAATAGATGGGAATTTTTTCTGGGATTATGATTTGTTTTCTTTTCTCTTTAAAGTTAGGCTGAACTGACTGGGAATCCAAGAAGTCCAAAGATACAGAAAGGGCACTTACAGTTATTTAAGAAATTCTGCCTCTTTGAAAAACAATTAAATATATTATACATTTGCAATTGCACATTCTTCCTGCCTAAAAGAAATGGGGCACTTTACAGCTCTTTCATGTGCAAATTACAGAAAATAGATTACAGAGAGAGAACATGGACTTGGGTCTTATCACAAATTAACAGAATAAGAAAGTGGCAGTCATAAATTTTGAAGTCAAATGTTACTCTCCTAGCTACCTGAAAGGTAGCTAACAAATTCTGTATTAACCAGCCACCAGTGGAATATCCCAGGTTGTTTGCAGGTGAGAGAAAATCAGCCACCCCTCTTTTAACATTTCCTAAACACACTTTCTGTGGCACTTTCTTCTGTACAAGAAAATTCTCCACATTCTGCTGGGCAACAAATTTTTTTGAGCAGCAGGAGGGGATCATCTTGCTCCTAGGGAGACATCAGCACAGCCTGGTCTGAACAGCAGGGAGCTGGAAACTCTGATTTATTCAACTCTGTCCATTTAGTGCTGTGGAGTAAAGGGTGATTTTTTGTAAAAGCTTGTGTCACAGCCCCACCAAGCTCTCTGCTGTGTGTCAACTCTTCTACAGAGCCAGAATAAAAGAATGCAAATATAATAATAATAGTAAGCATAAATTCTCTTTGAAATAAGACATGGAATGGCTGTGCTATGCAGAGATTACTGAAGAGTTAGTTCTCTACTTTCCTCTGCTGCATTAAATATTCCCTGTATCCTATGCACTGACACAGGAAACTAGTGTAGGAACTAATGTTTCTTAAACAGATGTCACAGTCTGCTATACACAAAATATTTTGGCATTATAATAATTTGGTTTTGAGACCCAAAAGTAATACCCTTTGACAGTTTTGCCAGCACTATATTTCAGCATTACATTGTTTTTCTCTGTATGTGGTTGCATGATATGCAATAATACTATTTCAGCTTTTAAATCCTTAAAAAATGTATTATTAAAATATATTATTATATAAAAGGCTTGAGCATAAGGCAATATAACATGTCACTTTTTTTAGCTATAATGTGGTCTCAGTGCAATTAACCTCCTCACACACTGTTCTGATATATTATTCTAGTTGTTTAGTAATCAGGAATTTGTAAAAATAAAAAAAAAACCAGAACAACCAGACCTCAAAATATATTTGTTGGATAAATCACATTATTCATTAGCTCTATCCTGTTATTTCATAAAAAGAAGTTTAGGTAAATAGTTGCCTAATAAAATGTTATGTTTGGAATAGTATTTTGGAGGAGACTTTTATATAGCAGTAAGTAAATGTGAAATTATCTCCTGGCATTCACCAGATATGTACTCTGGCAGGAAATCAGCTCTTCTGATGTGATGTTTGTGATGACACAGAACTCAGATATGTGGCAGTATCAGACAACACTACGGTGAACTTCAACATTTACTCAACTGAAAAAAGAGAGCACAAGCTATGAATAAAATATTGCACTTTAATTTTTTTTTTTTTTTAATTCTGTAGTGCATCTTTCAAGGAATGCAATTTTCTTCTTTCTCTTGTATGAATATTGTTTCATTTAGACCTCCTGCTGGAACCAGTGGACTTCAAAAGGTTATCCCTTGGTGGCACCTTTGAACACTTCTGGTCAAGCAGAAGTGTTCAAAGGTGCCAGAGCAGCTGCAGCTCTGCAGAGGAATAGCCTCATCCTGGCTGGCTTACCCATCTCAGTACAGCACTGTTGGGCAAAGGTTCCTGTTTTCAGGGAGCCTTCACTGGTGCTGTTCTGCATGAAACAGTTCTTGGCAACTGCACTGACAGTGGGCGTTTAAAAATCCAGAAGAGATTGTGTGGTTTTTACACTCCACTGCCAAATGCCTGGCCTAATGTTACCATATAGGAAATGTGAATCCCCAGTAGTATCAGAGTCCACATAGGAGAACTGTAAACCCCACTGGCAGGAAAGGGGAAATGCTCATCAGACTGCTCGCTTCACTGTTGTCTCTGAGTGCTTATTTAAGAGAAGGTCGTCGGGACTAGAAAACTGATGAGGCCTACAAGTGTTTTATTAATATGAGTTTTTTCAGGTCAAAATTAAGCTGGTGCTTCTCGCCATAGCATTTCAATAGATGTTTTAAAAAACTGATATTTTAAATTTTGTAGGTAAAACATGGAAGATACTAAGGACATGCTACACCATATTTTGATACACATTTCCCTCAATATCTTTTATAGTATTGCTAAATTCAATGTAAAACATAGTAAGGGAAAAGGTATTTATCTTCCAAGAACCAGAGATAAATGATCCTCCTAATTACAGGCAGTTAACTTTCAGTTTAACTCTCCACCCTGATGTGTGAAACTTCTTATTTGTCGTTATAGATCCCGTTTGATGTAGTGTCACATGATCACAACCCAGCCTGTTGGGTCACATGCTATATCTGTGATAAGTGTTTTCAGCTTCAAGGCTAAAGAGGGTATTGCCCTAGACAGACCTAACATGCAATAACACTCGAATAATGCTCAAGTAATGAAGTAATTGTGAAACACTTTAGGAAAAGCCCCTCTATTTGTTAAGCAATCTGTGTATAAAATGAATTAATTCACTAAAAGAAACGTAGAATATCGTTCAAAGTATCTTCCTAACCTGGTGTTCTCCTAGTTAAAAGTTGGCCCTCTGTGGTTTAGATTTAATTTCACAGAACTGCAGAATGGTTGAGGATGGCAGGGACCTTTGGAGACTTGTCTACTCCAAATCCCTGCTCAAAGCGGGGTCAGCCAGAACAGGCTGCTAAGGGCTATGTCACTTTATTCATATCCCCAAGAGCAAAGACTCCATGGCTCCTTTGAGCAACCTGTTCCAATGTTTGACATCTTCAAAGTAAAGACTGTCTTTGGGGTTTTTTTTTGTTTTGTTTTGTTTTTCCTTATATTTAAATAGAATTTCCTGTATTTTTTCTTGAGGCAGTTGCCTCTTGTCCTTTCTCTGGAGACCAGTGAGAGGAGTCTGGCTCTGTCCTCTTTTCACCCCCACTTCAGGCATTTATATACATTAAGTAAGTGCATCTAGAGTCTTCTCTTCAACAGGCTAAAAAGTCCCAAGTGTCTCAGCTTTTTCTCAGAAGAGAGATGCTCCAGACCCTTAATCACCTTAGCTGCCCTTCACTGGACTCTCTCCAGTATCTCTATGTTTCTCCTCTACTGGGAAGTCTGGAACTGATCCCAGCACTCCATGTGTAGCCTCACCAGTGGAGACCAGAAAGGAAGGATCTCCCCTCTGCTGGCAATACTTTTCCTCACACAGCCCAGGATGCTTCTTTGCTTCCAAGGTGCACCGCTGGCTCACAGGCAGCTCTTGGCAGCTCTCAAAACCAAAGCCAGTTGATTGCATGTAAGTTTTTGGAATTAAATATCATCTGAATGGGTCACTTGAACCTGTCTTTCTTTCATCTGTTTTTAGGCAGACATCCCAGATGTATCCCAAATTAACAATTTTTATAGAAGTTCTAGTGGCTTCACAAGGAGAACCTGCAATTTGTTTCAGAGAACTGCGTGGCTTGTTAGTCTGTGATCTGGCATTAGAGCATACTGAATCATGTAAATTGGACATTAGAAAGCCAGGTTCCTAACTTTGAAATAAATTGCTTGACTTGCAGTGCCATAAAAACATTAGTGTCTCGTTTTTTTCCTAATTGGAAGTCTGTGCTTCAACTACCTTTTGAATGAAGATGTATGTATTCTGAAGGTGTGTTTTGATGAATTGTGTTTCTTTGAGAACTAAGAAGTTCAGTGAAATTAAGAATTTGACAGCTACACAAATATTCATAAAGAAGAAAGGTGCCACACATTTTTTTGAGAACTAAATGTCTAGATCTTTTAGAAACAGGAGACAAAGATCTATAGCAGGAAATTCAGTATGCTTGATTGCCTAAAAGGGAGTCACTTTGTGGAAATATTCTAAAACCAAAGAAATAAAATGCTCTCTGTGAAAAATAAGGATTATGTAAAAGACTTCCACATTTATTTGATAATTTTAAAAATTATTTAATGCTGCTTTAATGCTGGTTGTCATTCTTTCCTTTTTGTTGGAACTAAACTGTGTTTGTATTGATTCTGAGAGAAAACTGAGGTGTTCAAGCACAGACAGATGTGTTCTGGTGATTTATTTCATACTGCCTCTTCTCTTTGGATTTGAAACAAGAAATAATGAACTCCTTCCAATTCCATTGTAAGCTTAGGCCAGGGCTTTGTGTTCTACAGCCTACACATCACACAAAATTATATGGGGCAATTATATGGTATAGCTGGTTGCCCATAAGGAACAAAAGGGACAAAACTCACATTTTGGTTTTGATTCTCAGGCTGCATTTAAATTGTATACAAAGAAATTTCCTCCTAGTTTGATTCTTAATGAGCATAATAGCTTCTGGAATTCATGCCAGAGTACTTAAAGGTGGTAAATTTGATTACATTATAAGTATCTCCCTGGAATGATTTTGCCCCTGCTACTTCAGTATGCTTCTAATTTCACAGAACATAATGCTTGTGGTTAGTGCTTTGGGGTGTTCCTGAGTTGTGTTCCATTATTATCTTTCAGTGATGTACTTGCATAGCATGCAAAACCCAGAGCATCGAGGAAATGTGGTGTTAAAAAGTCAAATTAATAAGTCAAGGTTCATGATCTATTAAGATTTCCTCTCACCCTGTTCTACTTTGTAATACTATCGGGCTTCAAGAACATGAGAGTATGGAGGAATTTTCAATCTTCACATTGCTAATGCAGGCACCCTTGGAATGTGCCTTTTATAAGGAAGACTCATGGTGAGACTGCACTGTGAATTCCTCTACTGCCCCTCTCTGAATTTGCCTGTAGGGAAGCATTGTTCTGAACAAAATGTACAGAGGTTAGGGGCAGGTTAGGAATTCCAGGAATCCCACACTTGATGCTTACAGGCACTTCTGTTGCTGTTAGCCGTGTTGACCTTGTAGTCCCCAGAGATCTGCATGTAACAAGGTTCCCAGATGTCCCATCTCAGCTTTTGACAGCTGAATATGCAAGGAGGACCTCTGATGCCTTCAGACTTCCAACTTTTGTCATGCCCGTGAGGCCAGCATCTGTTGCTATGACACTGTGCTACAGTCAGCCTTGCAAAGAGCTCAGTAGTTTCATGTTTTGCTACATAAATAGAATGAAACCATTCTTGCTGAAAAATGTTTTTCTGTCCAGCCTAAACTGGACATTGTTTCTCTCATGTGGAGAGGTCTTTGTTTTACTTCCTCATCTTGAAGGAAACCAGCCTCTCATGATGACCTCTTAAGAGAGTCTCAGCACACAAAATAGACCTTCTTAAGTCCACATTCCCTGAATGCCATTTTCTATCTACCTATATCTGTCTGTGAGACCGCTTGGTATTTTAAAAGGAACAACAGTCTAGGGTCAAATCCTCTGTGCTCTTCTCCATTGTGTCCTCAGGGATTCTCTAGGTGTGTATTTATTGCCCACCAAAACTGCTCTACCTGCCCTTTACAGTCTAAATCCTTCTCCAGATCTTTTGATCACTTAACCTGTCTAATGATTCCATAGCTAAATCAGACAATTTTACTACTTTTAATTTTAATAATCCTAATTTTGTATTTAACCCTAGATATCTGTTCCTTTAGAGGACATATTGAGTTATCCAAGCAGCAACAAATATTTTTCACCACTCAGTAGTTGGAAAGGACTTGCATGCCAGCCATGGGCAAGGGAGTGAAGAAGAAAAGAATATGACTGCAAATAATCATGCCCCAGAAATCTAGTGAATTACAAGTCAATTTGTCAAACGCTTTTTTAAACTGGCTTTTTTTTTACCTTATGGTTCTTAAAGACCTTATTTTTCTATGCCAGCCTTACAGACTCCTTGAGTGTGTAGCCCGAGTGTAGCCTAGTTCAGGCACAAAGGAGGGGCAAGTCTTGAAGGGAGTTGGCAGGGGGATTGATAAAGACAGTCACACCAATAAAACATCCTTAATAAAGAAATACATTTTTATGCAGACACATTTTTTCAATCCTTCTAAACATACTTATCATTTGTCATAACATTTCAAGCTTGCTGAAGAAGTGAGTAAAATTCACAGCAGCCCCAACACTCCTGTCTGTTTGAGTAAGACTGATTTCTATTCCAGTTTCTGAATGGCAATTTCTTGAGCTGTCAGACAAACACAGGTTGTGTGTCAGCTGCAAGGAATGTGGTCCTCCATATTTCTGTACAATGACTGAAGGCGTGCTACAGCTCGATGGAACATGAGAAGGAATTTGATCAAAACATTTTATATAGAAAGGGACACTACAAAAGACCTACTAAGTCACAAAAGCACTTGAAGGAGGTTTCATGGGGACTTGACAGATTAAAAGCTGACAGCACAACTGTCACAGTCTTAGTAGAAATCCAGCTTGATCTCATTACCAACAAAGTGTGAGAGACACACAGGAACAGTAATGAAAACACATGAACAGAAGGAAAAGGAAATTCAGATTACAGTGGAAGTATCCATTGTATTTTTGTGTGGTCTAGTATGCATAGGCCAGAAATAAACCCAGTACAGGAGAGAAAGGTACTATAATATAAAAAAATGAATGAATTAATGAAACTCAGAATTTAGTCTTTTTTTAAAGCTTTTTTAGAACAGTTTTTTGCACTAAATCTATATCTACAAAGGAGTTTGTGTCATAATAAATTATATCAAAATAATGAGAAACTTCAAGAAGAAAATCCCAAATGATAAGATGGCTGAATTCAAAATGTTTTCAATTTTAAAAATTTTTCACTCCTGTCAGTCCAGCTCAGACTCAAAGTGAATGAATTTTTAACTTCTCGGGTAGTATGGGTGGGATAACTTCTTAATAAATCAGCTACATAAAACCCCTACAAATATTTGGCAAAATGAATACCATCTTGTATAGGCTTTTGGATGATGTAAGACTGTAAATCCTGACTACCTAATATGAAACCAACTCTCTAATTGTGTAGGGATGCTTTTTATTTTTGTTTGAAAAATACCATTTGATGGTTTAGAAATGAAATATTATAGAATAATTCAGATTTTAATGTTTTTGATTTTTGCGTGTGTAGTATAACTTTATTTTATTCACACCTATGAAACACATTAATTATTATTAAATTTTATTTCATTTATCAATCATTATATTAATTTATGAAGAACAAAATAGAAATCAATATCTGCTAGATAGTATTTGAGATAGGCAGCTCTAGAAATGGTGCCTAGTTGCCTCATTTTTTCACCAACAAAAAGAAACTGTAAAATTATGACCCAAATAAAATAATTTCACATAAAAATTTGAGAATGAAAGAAAGGTTAAAGATTAAGGTCTTAGTGTTTTTTTGCTGCAAGTAAATACTTTACTTCTTTTGTGGTGCTTCAAGACATCCTTTGGATGATTTTATAAGATAATGATTTGCATCATTATCTTATAAAACTACGACATAGGCTTTAAATAATAGAAATAATAGTTTTTATTCTTCTCATAAAAAGGTGTTTCTGATGTTCCTGAGAGTGACTCATTAAGCTTAACTGATCTTTTCCTTTTCCATGAATTTTTAAAAATATACTTCAGAGCTACCCAGTTTCTAATGCAATAAGAGAGTTGCCTCTGATCCTGCTTAGCCCTGTCCTACGATTGCTTTAATGCTCCCCAGGCAGTGTGTGTTTCATTTGAGTAGAGCTTCCTGAATAGGAACTTTTGGGTTCTTGTGTTTTTATTCTAATTAAAGGGTACTTTTACTGTGCAAAGAAAAAATATGTCAAAACTATCCAGAGAGCTCTTCCTTGATGGAGAGGCAGGCTTTTCTAGTCCTTCACCTCTTGTCTTCCGTGGCTCAATTTTTTTGCCTAAAAAAGGTGAGCAGAGTCATCTGGGGCCCTTAAGATTATCTGAGACATCCCAATGAATCTAGTAACAGTGGCAAAAGGCCTGAGAATGACCCATTGAATGGACAGGAAAAATACAAAAAGGCCTCTGAAAATATTGTTGATTCCAACTTTTAGGCAACTAGACTTAATTGGCTGAATTCATCCTATCTTAAACGGAACATTATATTTCCACTAGTATTCACAAAATTATTGTATTTATTCCTCTGGAATGAACAGATAGATTTTCTTTTTTCCCCATCAATGGACATCATCTTCTGTGGTTCAAAGTGCCAGTCTATGTTGTTTCAAGAGTTACTATTTCACAGCTCCTGGTCTCTTTAATAGATGTATACAGACAATGAAGGATTATATGCATGTTTTTAATCAAGCCCAGAATTCACAGGAGGGCATTTGGGAAGTGTGCACTCAGGGAATGACCAGGATGTCAGGGAAAAGGCTAAATGTACTGAGAATTACAGTGGCCTTTGTATAATGTCAAGTCTGTACCATTACTCTGCAAACCATCCTGATTGCTTGCAAAATTTTGGGTTAAAAACTTTAATACTTAGCTCTGTGACCACAGACCACAGTCTCAAAAGAAAGAGTCAGTTTATTGTAACATATCACTACTGGGTGCAGATTCCATGTGAACTTCCTGTTGGAGCCAGGACAGAGATCTTCTTATTTGGGTTTTTTTTGTATTTGTATTTGTATTTGTATTTGTATTTGTATTTGTATTTATTTGTATTATCTGTCAGATATTTGATTTATTTGGTTTTTTTTCTTCCATCATTCATACATTTTTGTGACCTTCAAGGAAGTGATCTCTCTGCTTCCAAGAAATTTTCAATATTTTTTAAATTTGCCACAAAATTGTGTTATATCATCACAACAGGGGTGCATGAGGTGTTGCACAGATCTTGCTGTGGAGGCACAAGTGTCACAAATGCATGCAATATCTAATTGATCAGTGCTAAAGAATGGGTAAAAAGAAGGTGAATTTCATATTACCTCCTCTACCCCATCCATAGAAGTTAGTGTCTAAAGCAATCTTCTTCATTAATCTCCCAAAAGAAACCTCCTTTGAGTCTTAGAGCTACACCCATATTGGCTCGCTGGGTGTAGCTGTAAATGGGGGGTGAACACAGAGAGAAATTGTTGACAGGTCTGCTTCCTGGGCCACGCCAACGAGCAACAGCAGCTCCCCATTCAGATGTTGTGACAATTAGAGCTAGAGCTGGTAAAACACAAGAAGATAACTGTAGTAAGAACAATGATACAAAGTAGCAGAAGATAAGCAAGTACCTGCAGAACTTTACTAAATGTCAAAGCTATTCAGTTGCATCACCTGTAGGGCAAAAATTGAAAAAGGCACGCTCTTTATCTCCATAGATGTAATTTCCATAATGCTCAGAAGACTTTAGGTCAATTCTAAAAATAAAATATGCCTGCAGTAGTTAGCCAGGATTTGTGTCTAATTCAATTCACAGCAGTTGCAGAGGTGGAAGACATTGGATGTCTCTGACCTCCCATGGTTAAGAATCAGGACCATTGAAAGTGTTTGGTTGAGCTGGTGGCAACGGTGAGATAGGGGTCAGATCAATAAAAACCTTTAGATCAAATAGTAAAGAGAAGCTTCAAAGTATCTCTTAGCAAGAATTGGCAAATCTTTCATATGCTGATGCCCACAATGCAGACCAACATGTAAAACTATGATCCATTAATCAATCTCCATTGGTATATTGTCAAGAATTAACAGTGTGTGATAACTACTGTACCAAAAATGACTTTGTTTCTAATGCTACTGATTAGTTGATGCAATTGCCAGGCCTATAGTTTATATTCTGAGCTGTTTCTGCTGTACTGCAGAAATGTCATTGAGGGTAGGTCTGAAAAGGGAACTGAATTTACAGCATGCATGAGGGATTAGCACTCAGCTGTACAAATTTCCCTTATTCTGCATTAGCAGCGATACCTAATACTGTGCTGCTGTTATTATTTAAAAGGCTGTTTTAAAGTACACTGATTTTTTAAAATTTTCAGTTAATTACTGAATGAAAATGATGAGAGTCGCCAACCTGCTAGCTTGCCTCTTACTGCAACACTATGGAATTTGCAATGGAAATAGAACAGCCAATTGTAAAATGGGAAAATCCTTTGTGCTAAAGTGGAACATTGAAAATTGTCCATATCCTTCTTATAGACCTATGTTTTTTAAAACTTAAAGTAAGCAGAAAGATAGATTGTGAAATATTCATAGATTCTCACAGCCCATGTTATTAAAACGACACCAGATATTGTTATGTAGTGACTTTTGACTTAATTTTTCTTTTTGGAATACAAGTTATTATATTTTTAATGAATATATTGCATTTTTCTATTTGTTAATCATGATAGAATATTAAAATGATTTTTTATATGAATAGACAAGTTTCCTCCAAGATTTTGGCATACCTTTTCTTATTCTGTAGATTCCAGGTACCTCTTGGCATGTGGAAGTGAGCCATCTTACTTCGAGGGGCATTACTAGGGAAGATTCAACATGGATGTATTGGGTAGATGCAGCCGTTTTAGGACACCTTAAGTTAAATGTTGAAGTGAAATCAGGGCACTAACAGTTTGAGCCAGTTTCCTAGTCAGCAACACAAAATTTTGGATGCAGATTATTGGACCAAAATTTTCTTCCAGCTGTCATGAGCCTTGCACTCATAATTTTGTAGTTGCTGTTTTGCAGACAAAACTTACAGTATGTGTGGGTACAATTTTATTTCCTTCAGGTTTTTGAAGGTCTGCCTGCTCTTACACATTTACCTGTTATATCTCATCTACAGGGAAAATTTCACAGATTTAACCTGAGATGTTAACTCACACAGACTTTTGTAATCCAGAATACATCACTTCTAGTTAAATTTATATATTATAATTTTGATTAATATAGAAAAGGCATGGAGTAATCTAAAGAAAGGAAAAAGATAATCCAAATCAAATTTAGTATGGCTGAAATAAATTACAAGAATATTGCTTTTAAGTCAGTCTAACAATAAAGAACCTATAAGCACTTAACATTATATTGAATTATTACATATGACTTCCATATAATTGCTTATAAGCTTGAAGTCTGGCATTCTCTCAAGTGTCTGCAGAACCAAGAACTAAGTGTTCTGAATTCAGCTCATAAATTCAAGACAAGGCTAGAGTTTGGGGCTTGAAAAGTTAGCTCATCTAGCAGTAATGGAAATATATATGCTCCATGCTTGTTTGTTTTTCTTTCTTATGTATGTGTGTATGAAATTCTCCCTTGCTACTAGTTATTTCACAGTATGAAGTGTTTTCAATTTGTCAAAATAATAAAAAAATATAAATCAGAAGAATTGCATGTGGTGAAGAGGGTTTGGGGAGTGGGAAAAGTCAAGAAAATGACAATCAATATTTCATTATCATATCTCTAGAGGCTTCTAAAGCACAGTTTACAAAGCATGAGACATTTTAAGACAGAAAAATATTGCATATAAATGGCATTAAAAAGTGAGCATTTGCCAATTTCTATTAAGGGAAAAGCATAGCATATATTTTCTGCTCAATAGCTTTATGTTTTAATAATTTAATATACCCTCAGCACACAAAAATAGTGGCTACTTTTTCTGGTTTTTTTTTCCTTTACACAGAGATGTAGAGAAGAAAGATGAAAAAACCCCATAGTCTCTGAAAGAGTCAGTGGAATATGTAATATCAAAATGGGACTTGCACTTTTCTGACCTTAGAACTCAGGTTATAGAACCAACATACCTAATCATCCCAAAAAGCCTGGACTCATGAAAGGTGTCCCTGCCCATGGCAGGAATGCCCAACATTTCCATACTTCTTGGGAATGAAATGGTCTTTGAGGTTCTTTCCACCCCAAACCACTCTATTGTTCTGTGATTTTTGACTGAAGGAAAGCTACAGTGAGTGGATGCCCCAGAGAGAGGTGGAGCAGAGAAGACAAAGGGTAGAGTAAGACAATCTGTAATCCACTGGTGCTGCTGTGACAGGTTTATTTTATACACAGCACATAAAAAAGGGTACATCTGCATTTAGGACGACCTAAGCATGACTTCTTTATACTCATAGGTGAATGCTGCCAGTGCTGTCTTCCATGTGGATATTGCAGAAGGACACAATTTTCTTTGTTTTAACTAACTAGCTGCAAATTGCTTCTTCACTAAGGAGATTTGTAGCTGACTAATTGTGGCATCTTCTGTCAATGCCTTTCAAAGTAAATATGGTGCCAGAGTTTTCTTTCTGCCTTTTATTCCAGCTAGCACAGTCTGGCCTCATATATACTAATAAAATGTATTAGATCTCAGACTGCTTACTGGGAATGGTATCTATCCTATGCTGTTAAAACATAGCCAGAAGTACTTTGGGAGATGTGGTCTTGACTGAAATTCAAAACACTTAGCACTGCAGGTAGTTATATTCCTGTTACTTCAAGTGCATCTGTGCTTAGTTTTTTAGTGCACATGGAACTTTAGAAGGAATTCCTCTCACTGATCACTGATTTTGGGAATGATATTCAGCTGTAGATTAGAACACCTAAATTAATTTATTGGAGTATAAACATGCACATGAATGCTGATTATCTACACTCCAAATATGGACAGAAAAAATCAAATTTCTAGAGTTTTGGTGAAGAGTGATTTGGCATCAATCATTGACCAAAGACTCTGGGCAGTCGGTGCAGTTTTTTGAATCAGAGTGTATAAAGGAAATTCACACAACTATGCTAAATGTGAAAGGAGCCCATGGAGTGCTCAGGCCTCTCTGGAGCAGCAGCTGGAAGCCAAAAGTGATACACTGGGGAGGACAGGATAAATCAGTGTCTGGAAACTTGTAATTGTTTCAATAATTACAAAGGGAACCTGGCATAGTCTTACCATTACTACCTGCTGGATGACTTCAACTGAAATGATCTGCAAGTAAATAAGATCACAAATCTGTCCATATATTTGAACCTCACTACTATATTGAAAACAAGTATGTGCTTTAATCATTTTGCTGGTAAGTGAAATTTGTAATGATTCTGCTGCCATTCTTATATATATGAAGATAAGTGGTGATATGCAGGAAATGATGAGAAAAGTAGTCCTGGACATGTACAATGGTAAGAAATAATTTCTGACTTTTTAACAATAGGATCAGCTTATACTGTGTTACTTGCAAAGATCTCCTCTGTTATCATCTCAGGAAGATCTGAGCTTCTCTCATCACCATTTACAAAAGGATGAAAGGCAGACTTCTGAGTGGTATGGGTATGACTGCTGAGCTGATTAAATTCTGTTCTATTATGCCTTTTGGACAGTTTCACTGCTGAATTCAAATTATAGAGGGACTATTTGGATGTGAATAATACATTTGTGGTTACATTTTTTTTATTTTTTTGTTTTTCTGTTTTGTTTGGCTTCTAAACTGCACATAGGTGTTAAGACTTTGGCAGTGAATTAGCTGCAGAGCAGCTAATTTACGTCCTCCATGGGAAGAGTTTGGGGGGCTACCCCATGCTGGGGCACAGCTGGTTCCATCTGGTTCCAGCTGACTCTGCAATGGACCCACCATAGGACACAGCTGAGCCCACCAGTTGTGTGGGACTTCTGTGAAATTGTATTCAAGAGGGCAAAAAGGGATTGCAAGGTAGAAGTGGATTAACACAAAAAAAATGGTGAGCAGCAGAAGGGAGAGCAATGTTAGAGGAGGTGCTGTGTGGAGTGAATAGCCACTGCAACCTGTGGAGAAAGCACACCTCCACAAAAGGTGGAAGGAAGGAAGTGCAGATTAACATTTCTTGAAGGAATAGCAACGTTTGGAGGACTCATGCAAAACATGAGGGATTTTTTTTTTTTTTTTGAGCAGGGCTGTATTCCCTGGGAAAGCTAGTGCTGCTGCAGAAAGCTTGAAAGCAGTTTCAGAGAGGAACCAATATGTACTGATCTTAAGCCCCCATCCCACTCTGCCTCTGCACTGCTTGGGGCAGCAGAGAAGTCAGGAGTGAAGGAGTGAAGCTTGTTACCAAAACCTGCTAAAAATAAAACTCCTTAGCACCACTGTAGCATTAAGAAGCTGGCATGCATTTGGCCGGATGTACGGGGGATAACACCACTGAGCATACATGCTGATTATAGAAAAAGCTCCTGTTTAGATACTGAATTTTACATACATATTCTTTGAGTTTTCTGCAATAAAAACACATTGGATAATCATTCCCCCAAAATCATTAACAGATGATTTTGCTCTCCTCTGAGCTTGAGTTCTTCTGTCCTGGGGGTCTCCTTGGTGGTAAGCACCCCAGAGTCATTCTGAGCACCTGTTGAACTGGTAACAGTTGGCACAACTGGGCTAATAGCTTTCCACTTCTTCCCACAGGAAAAACATTATGAGGTTCCATGAGCCAGTGGTTTTTGAAGAATAGGCATTGTATTAAGCCACCAGGTGCAAACAATTCTTCATCTGGAAACAGGCTGAACCTGGACGAGGTGGAAGGAAAGGTGCTATTTAATGTTTCTATTTGTTTCTCACAACCCAAATATTTTTTTAATTGACTATACATAAATCTGAGTCTGCTTTGCCTGCAACAGTACTTGGTATGCAATCTCTCTGTCTTTATCACATCTCATCATCTTTCTCATTCTATTTTCTTCCCCTTCCCCTTAGAGGAGGAGGAGTGAGTGAGCAGCTGGGTGAGCTTTTGTCTGTTTGCCAAAGTTAAATCAGTGCTATTTCAAACACAGTTGAGTTAGCATGGAATAGAATGGAATATGTAATAATTTCTAAAAATCATCTCTGAAAACATTGTATATGTTCTGAATTTCTTCATGACATTGTAATTAACATTTTACACTGATTATGTTGCCTAAACCAGGGCTGAAGCACAAGAGCAGCCACTATGAGCTTGACTTGTCCACATGTAGGCATCTCACACCACACAAACTACTCTGGGGGGCATCTGGCTTTTCAGAAGGACAAGTTTCCTGCATATTCTATTTCTTACCCAAGGTATTACATGCACATATCTTTCATATCTTATGAATCTGAAATCACACCACATGCTAAGAGTTGGTAAAATAAATCTGTCTTTATACTCTGCTAACAAAAGAGACTACATTTCTTTGCACTAACCTAGCAAAACTTTAAAGATCTCAGTATGTTCTAGTGTGTTTTGGCAACTATCAAATTGACTGTTACCCTTACCCAACCCTTTGTGCTCTGGGGTTTTTTTCCTGCCTGTTTTTCTGACTTGCTCATTGCAGATGTGAAAGACAGGAGGGCCGTACTTTCTTTAGCTTGGCAGTCAAATTTTTCTTGTCCAAATTAACAAGTCATGTTTCCAAACTATGGTTTTATTTCTTGAACTAACAGAAAAATATGCTTACAATGGGATGAATCTGTGTTGGTTGTACACCTCAGAAAACTAATTTTCTACATTAAATTACATTCTGGCAAATTCACTCAGCCTTAGGCAGAATATTGTGTACACAGATGCCCTTTGTAGTTTAAAGTTTGGGAAATATGCTTTAAGTAAGTTGGAAATAATAATCTTTAATTTAGGCTGGAGGTCTTTTTAGCATGACTCACCCTCATCATTATCTTGCCCTTACAGCATTACTAAAATACTAGTGTAATTAAGATGAGTATCTTACAAGATTTCTCCCAAGGAAATTTATTACAGAAAAAAGAATACTTTCTCCTTTTTGACAATATGAGACATAACTTTCCTTTATTTTCATAAAATTGACAATATTTGAATCTACTATATGATAAGGAAGTATTCTATATGATTAATATATTTAAATACGATGCTAATAATTGCAGAATGCCAAATGGGTAAAACTACTGTGTTATGAATAATATGGCTTTACAGTCAGAATTAAAATGCTTAATAAAGTGGCTCCAATGTCAAGTTCTATTTTCAGTCATTTCAAGTGTACATTATTATCAAGGAATCTAAATTTGAGCCAATATTTTAAAAGACATAAAATCAGATAGCAAGATAGAGAAGTAAGAATGCACATACACACACCCACAAGCTAAACAGCTTTTCTGAGTTTTACAGAAGTATTTATGGTTGGAATCAAACATGATCCAGATCAGGTATGCATGACATCACACACCCTGATATCTTTTATTGAAACTGCACTACAAATAATAATAATAAATGTCTTGATGTCCACAATCCCCTTCAGGGGAAACATAAACATTTTCATCCACAAAAAGTGGTTAGCTTTGGTATGTTAAAAAAGTATTTAAATCAACAATGGCAAAAATCTCCATAATGACCAATGTGAGTAGTTTGTTTTATCACCTCAAGAAGAGCTGAATTTTTATGTTATAGTCTTCACTGTGGTTACAGTCACAGAAGAATTTATGGGATTAGTGCACCTGAAAACAAAAGTCACCACTGTATTTTTAGTGGTCATTTTAAACTTTTTGTCCACTTAGTAAATGTCATTTTATGTACCATCATAAATACTGTGATACCTGCATTGTCCCTACACTTGCTATCTCAGCATATACTTGCAACTGTCTTCATTTACACAAGTAAACACAAAGTACAAAGTTATCTTAAGATCCCTGTTATTTTGTCTATTTTGCAAACTGACACTGATGAGATTATGATTAGGTAATAAAAATGAAGACTGACTAATGATATTCCAGTGCAACAGGTAATCCCTTAAATTTCTATTGATATTTATGTTTTGAAATCTATTCTGCAATGCAGTGACCAAGGTGACAAATAAGGAGGTGCCAGAAAAACTAGAGAGGAAAACATTAGTAAAAGAAGAGCTAACACTGAAATCCAAATTTTTGGTTTTGGAAAACCTCATGATTTTGGAGTAACTATTAAGGATATTCCTGACACCGATTTTGACAAGATTATATCAGAAATTTAACACCCAACATCAACCGTCCAATATATAGCAACTAGTTTTCCTTCTCAAAATGTTCTCAAAATATTGCAAGAATTGATAAATAATTTTATGTTACGTGTGGAATCTATAACAAAACCCACAGATTTTCTTATAACAGTTAACACTCTTTGGCCTATCCCAGCAAAAATGCCACAGTAGGAAAAAATATTAAGAGATGCATGTGCCCTCTAAAATTACATACAGAGTTTTAGTAGACTTTCAATTGCTTTTAAAAAAGCTAGCTTCAGTTCTTGAAATATTCTGGCAACAGGGAAAGGGATTTTTGTGGGTTTCTTCACTTCAGATTTGCTATCCTGATTTCAGAGAAATCTCACAGAATAAATAGATGAGAAGCTTGTACGAATAGATCAATTCAGCAATTCAAGGCTGGTTTTTTTCCTTCATATAGAGCAGTAAAAACAGTAATAGTTCCCTTGTAGAAAACTGGAGGACAAGGAATGCTTCTAACTCTAAAGATACATCTGAAAAAAAATTCTTCCACTTTTCTCTTTCAAAATGAGATTCTAACACTATACCAACAAATCTGGGTTGAAGACAACAAAATGGAATGGAATGTAGCAAATTTACTGATTTCACCATTTGGGGAGAGGGCCTTGCTCTGTCCACCATTTCTTTGGGCAGTCTTTACCTTATGAAGGTTTTAAATCATTCAGCTCAGCTGGTTAGTGAGATGGTAGATTACAGAGGCAGCAGTTCAAAGCTGCAGGAGCAGGATCCTTTATCACTCTCTTTTGAAGAGACATGATAGAATTATGCCAGCCAGTTCAAATGGCAGAGAAACAGGGAAATCAAAGTGTAATAGAAAGTACAAACAAAGTGCAATGTCTGTTGGGTCTCATTCCCATATCTGAGCCCTTCCAAGTGCAGAAGGTTGACCCTTGTTTTCCTTTACATTTAAAGGCCAGTTCCTCCCTGACCCCCTGTAGATAGGAGTCAGAGGAGTCAGTAGCATATGAGGGTCTGTGCTTTCCTCTTGTCTGGGTGTCTCCTATCTTCATCTCAAATAGCTGTGACTTTTGTGTTCTATACCCTACTTTTTCTTTAAAAACTTCATTTACGATCTGAGGCCCTTTTCCAAAATAGACCCTAACCCCTTTGGCTGCTATTCCTTTTTTAACTGGGCTCTAGTCTTGTATGTCAGCTGCTGCTAATTGGTCCCTTAGTTGCAGCTAGGGAAATAATTGGTTTATATTGGTCTCTTTGAGCTGTGATAGGGTTTTTTTCATCTTATCCACAATACTCCTGAATACCCATCATACAGAAAGATTCAGAAGATAGAGGCTTTAAATGTCCCAATACATTTGATATTAAAAATTAGTCCTCAGAGTCTAAATCCTTTGGATTTAAGTAAAGTTGCCACTCTTAACTTCTATATTCTGAGGTAATTTTAGATGAAGAATATGCACGGAATTGCTTGAGTGGGTTCAGCAATCAAAAGATCTGCTGCTTTCTAACAGAATGCAGTTACCTCCTTTCCCCATAGAAATACACATATGCCCTTCATGGAAATCCTGCCAAATGAGGTAAAATTCATCTCCACAGTGGGCTGGGATCATACCAAACAAATACTTAGCGATCACAGTCAAATCTCTGAAAAAAACACTGATAGATTATGAAACAGAGAGATGACAGGATGTATTGTTTGTGGAAAAAAAAGACTTGTGGCAACTTGCCTGCTTCCCCAGGTCCTGGAGCACAGCCAGGTACATCATTATTATGACAAAAATGAGTTTGTAAAGTGCATTTAATGGTGTATCAACCTTTTTCATTTACCTGATAGCAGCTTTTGATCATTCTCAAGAATTTGCAATTTATTCTGTTTGCTTTTCATTTTTCATTGTAGTACATCAGCCATCAAATTTTTTTGCATGAATTTCAATGATGCTTACATTTCTAGATCAGCAAATGTATGAGGATACTGTATTTTATGGGATCATTTTGATATGTTGTTCATTTTCTCTTTTTACCAGTGTCCAGCAATAGTGTTCTTTAATTGTCCCATTTATTTTGTTGAAATAGTAATCAACTATACATCTGAAGTAATCAGCTTTAGAAAATTAATATTTTTTTATGACTTTCAGCTACATAATTTCATAGCAGCTTACAAGGTGTGACTTCAATGAAGTTTAGTCTGAATTTTTGGCATACTTCCATTAAATTTCATGAGGCCATTTTAAATAGAAAATTATTTTAGCAAAATAAAGGATGGGAATTCAAAATAAAGTGGGCTGTTTTCTGAGTTCTCTTCCAGCTCTCTCTGAGCACATATACTTGCACAGGGAGCAATGAAAATATAGGTTCTGATACTGCAGCAGCCTGTTCATGTTCAGCTCTATGAATTGCACTGTAACTATTAAGGCCTGCAAGTGAATGAGACTTCTGGGTTCATGCTGCTTCTTCTAGATTCAGCCTGAGTATAAGCTATGGTTTTCAAGTACTTTAGATTCTGTGTTTAGTGGGGGGAAAATTCCCTCTGGACTACGAGTTAATACTTCTCATTAACATAATGAATTGACACAAATAAACTCTATTTCTAACTTTTGGAATGTGAAGCAGAGGGTATGCTGCGCCTGAGCCCTCTGTAAATGCTGGGGTGTCTCCTCATTCTGTGAGGAGCTGCCACCACAGGGATTAGGCTTCTGATATGAGCATGTCCTCTCTCTCCCTCAAGAATTGTTTGGTGCAGAAGACCATGGCCAATATTATCTGTCTCCTCTGATAAATCCACTCCTGAAATAGTCTTTGTCTCCATCTCTTAATTGAGCAGTGACTGGATGGATGTGACAAATATTGGTTTTACCCTTCTGGCAAACCTGAGAGACCCCATGAACACAAAGTAAAATAAAACAACATTATCTCATTTGTGCAAATTAATAGTTAATTGACTACTTTCAAGGGGTACTAAAAAAAGTAAAATAAACATTTAATATGTTGTTTGCTCTTAGTTTAAATCCATCTATCTATCTATCTATTTATCTATCTATCTATCTATCTATCTATCTATCTATCTATCTATCTATCTATCTATCCATTATTGTTATTTTAATATTTTGGCAGGTCCCCAAAAATTCAGTATTATTTCTCAACACTGTGGTAAAGCACCCAAACAGTACTGTAGTTGTATTACTGAAGGAAGAACTGAGTGATGAGATTTCTCAGAGGAGCACTTAATGAAAAGCCATATTAGCTATTGAGTGCTACAACAAACTGTAATGAGATTTAAAGACTGGTCTACCTATTCTTTCAGAGCTACAGAAGGATCATGTCCTTGGAGAATTTACTACAAACACAGGAATGCTATAACCAATTTAAGAGTACAAGTGGATATTTTTACAAAGGAGAAATTTGTACCTGCTGTTTAGATTAAGCTCCCTCCTATTCCTGAAATACGATGATTTAAGGATTCACTGTCATGCTATATATTAATATTTTATCCTTGCAGGGAGGATATTGATCTTGAATGTAAACTGCAGCATTTGCACTATTCAGATCCAAAGTTATCAACAAGTCAGATTGATCTGCACTTATTATAAAGGTTATTGTGAGGCTTAGTTCAAATTATTCATTTTATTCAGCAAATGAGTTGGAAAAGGACAGAATTTTAGATGTTGTGACCTGAAACCGTGAGTACTGAATACTGAATTCTTTATGGTTGGTTGAAAAACATTTTAAAGTGGATTTTGTTTGGGTTTTCTCTATCTGTTGGACACAGCTTCAGTCTGTTAAATTACAAAACAGTAATTACTGAGATCCTAAAGGAGAAGTTGGAAACATTAGTACAAGAACAGTCTTTCAAGTTGTCTTTAATTCAGTGTAGCAGAACAATACAGTCAATAGCAAAGCAACTACCCTAAACTGAACTGAAAGCTTAGAACTTCCATGCCACAAATTAAATTAACCATTTCACACATAATGCAACAAACTTGAATAAATATGCCTCTAAGACCTAAAAACTGTTGCAAACGCTGAGATTTTATTTGTGCGATTGGTCTATTATAAATGAAATTAAAAAATACTCTAGGTTGAAAAACCCTGCCACTACAGAGACTGAAGTATTTTAGGTGTTGACTCTTTGCAACCTAAAGGGAAGAAAATGAAAGTTTAACAAGCAAAGAATGTACCCAGTAAGAAAATGTTTCATCATGCACGCACACATACTTTCATGCTCTTTGAACTGAATTTCAGAAGAGAAATAAGCTGTCCTATATCTTTAAAGCCACTTGGATAATTTAATGCACTGTTTTCAGTGCTGAGATATTTTTCAATCAGTTTGTCTCCCCAGGGAAGGGTGGCAGGGTTCTTCCTCTGCCCTGGACAGTAATATGATCTGGGTCATCCTAGGGTGTGTCATCTTGTAAGTTTCAGCACAGCTGTGGGGAAGACAAAAATTTTAGGATTGCAATAGACATTGTACTTGTGGGGTGATCAAGTTAGGTGTAGGCAAGGGAATTTGGCTAAGAATTTCTTAACTGTAAATATGACTCAGACATAATTAGTATTGGAATAACATGGAATTTGGTTTTTAGCACGAATGAAATCATATGGTGACAATTTTTTTTGGTTTTTTTAACACTGGCTTAATTATTCTCCTATGTAATATTAGCACTAAAATGGGAATAATATTTAATCTCTGACAACAGAAATGGAGAATATAATCAATGATTTATTTCAATATGCTTACATCAAGGTTATGAGTAGCTTTTATTTTTACTTCTTATTGTATGTAGCAAGATCTCTATGTCCCCGAAGTAATTAGTAGCACGTTACAAGCTTTGACACTGTATTACTTAAACATACTTATTTTTAGAAAGTAAGAAGGAATTGCAGATTTCTGTGGTTCAAAACACAAGCTGATTAGTTTAAAATTTTATCTACCAAGAACAATGTCTCTCTCAAAGCAGTCTTTTCTGTAGGTGGTTTTATGGAAATCATGCCATATATTAGAAGATTAATATAAAACATTTTTACTCCCTGAAGTAAACTCAAAACATCATCTGCTGATGATTTGTTTTGATAAAACAGTATTTTTAAGTTTAGTTCCTGAGAAAATTCTCACTTTATGCAGTGTTGGAAGAGTTAGAAAGAGTTTTGAGAGTGTTTTCCACAAGATCTATTTTTTTAATTCCCCAGTATGAATCATTTCAAACAGGTTGGTTTATTTTAAAATATGTGAAAAGACAGAAATCTCAGTAGACTAATTAATCTTTTTTTCCCCTTCTGGGTTGAAAATAAGAGCTGTTTCTATCATTTTTTCCAATACTTTAGACTGATGTAAAGGAGATGAGGTGTTCATACAAGATTTTAGGTATTCTGGGGCATAATCTATGTCCATTTTGGATGAGTATTTTATTCATAATTATAATTTTGGGTGATGTTGTTTGTAAATCTTACTTGTCTGTTTTGTCAGACTTTTGAGAGATTTAGCAGTTAAACTGCACTGATTTGCACAATTTGAAGATCTGGTATTGAGGATGTTGACCCATATGCTGTGTGCAGACAGGGAATACACTTCATGAAATCTTGAAGAGAAAAATTACTTCTTTCAAAATGATGGTATGAATGTAAACAAACAACTTGAACAGATCTTGAGGTAATGAAACACCTGATATAGAAAGTAATTCTAGGCCCTTGAAACTAGTGTGACTCCCCATGTGGGTGTTAGAACAGGAAACACAAGGAGGTAGTAATGAAACAGAAGGGGAGAGAATGGGAATACATTTTCTCTATTTCTTATGTCATCTGAGTTGGCTGGTTGTATTCTTTCTTGGATATTTGTGCATGGTGCAGCAATCTGTCATGTAACTGTACCTTTAAGTAACTTTGTGGCTGATATTTGGTGCTGTTCTCTGTGACTGCATAGTTTTCATAAAAGCTTATTCGATTTTTTTAAAATATCCTTGATAGTAAATTAAGTCTTGAGATGGAAATGCACAAGCCAGCTGATATTTTGACTGCTATAGATAAAGAAGAACTTGAAACAGAGAGGTCAAGCCTTATGAAAAGTTTGAATTTAATTTTTGTGACTCTTCCCATTACTGGATTTTTTTTTTTCCATTACGGGAATTCCATTACAGCAAATTTACAGTATTTCAGTACACTGCCCTAGTGACATTTCCAAAGTATTTCTTGCAATTTTTAATTCATTTGATGGTGAGCAGACTCACAAAATCAGTTTCTTCATACTTCAAATCTTCAATTTTTTTTTTGCACTGTTGATTTCATTAGAACTTCTCCCATCTAGAGTCTGTAAGTGACAAATTCATGCCATCCAGTGGGAACCAAACAGCATGTCACCAAAGTCAATCTGATGCTGATATGCCTGCAGCAGTTAGTGTCCCATAAAACAGTGAGAGTAGTTAAAACCCACAGACCATGGCAGAGGAGCAGAAATGCAGGATTTACAAGGTCACAGACCTTGAAGAGAAAAACATACACTCAGATCAAGAAAAATGAGATGAAAGTCATGATAATCTCAGAGCCAGGGACAGGCAATATGAAGATGTAGGCAGTAAGGGGGAAGCTCAGGTGGTATTGTATTTCTGGGACAGAGCTGAGCTCCTGCAATTTAGGGAACATCCCCTACTTCAAGTGAAGTGATAAAAACACTGGGGAGGAAGAGCATCATCTGCTTTCCTTTCAAAACTTAAAAAGAGTTGTTCAATAAGAAGTGCCTTTTGAGAAAAGGACACTTCATTTGGGGCAATTCCAGGTCAAGAAGGTCTGATGAAGTATTCAAAATATAGAAAGCATTTTGGGTCCTTGATACTATAAGAAATTACAAATTCAATACTGGAAAGACAACACAAATATTCAGTAAGTTATATAGGACAAAATTTTATTTGTCTTCCTCTCTTGCTTCCTATTGACCTAACTGAATTTTTACTCAGATTGTTCTGTGTTTCAAAAAGATAACTGCAAAATCAAGTGTGTGCAAGCGTCTTTTTTCTGAAAAAATGGGAACTAAAGAGATTTTGCATGAAGATCATAGGAGAAGCAGATTAAAACATTGGCACATGGCCCCTGGTTTGAGATTTTTTTAAACTTGTTATGAAATCACTTTTTTCCCCTGATATTTCTCCCCTGAGGAAAATCAAAAGAAAAAAAAAAGAATATGAAATGAGGAAAAACCACAAACATTTAGAAGGTAATGCAAAAAGTGCACCCACTTTTCCACAATGCTGTTATTATCTTCATTGCTGTCTTTGGTGGATGGTTAGTTTTGGGAAAAAAAGCACTACATTTTAAAAACCTTTTTCTAGTTCTACTGTTACTGAACTATATCTGCCTATTATTTAACTTCATTACTTCATGTTGTTAACAAGAAAACACTGATATTTTTGTTTTCTGTCCCACTTTCAACTTTTAGTTTTGCTTTTTTTGCTTACAAAGGTCATTTGCAATAGTTTTTGTCTAGACTACAGATTATTTAGGATAGAACAATGCCTTATTGTACTGGTTTTGAATGGGATAGAGTTAATTTTCTTCACAGTAACTCATATGGTGCTATGTTTTGGATTTGTGGCTGAAACAGCGTTGATGACACACCAAAGTTTTAACTATTGATGACCAGGGTTTGCACATCAGTGTTTTGTCCCTGATCAGTTTGATAAGGAGAAATTACATTTTGAGAACCTCTCTATGCTGTGATTGTTTACATGTGCATAAACTCCAATTAAGGGTGGTGGGTAAGCAGTTCAGTTTTCTAAAGGACAAATCTTGTATGATCCTATCTAAATTTACATAAGGGAGTGTTAAAAGCTGCCCAGTGTAGTGACCAAGAGGAGGGGCCCATAGCTTGCTCTTGTTAGCCAACTATTTCATTATACTTACACCACTTTTCAACACCAGCACAGAAAATTCTTCATCTCATTCTTTTTGAAGACAGAAGAGAGGAATCCAAAGTTTATTGCAAATTCTTTCTATTGTCAGTAGAATTTCTGGCATAGCATGTCATTAAGCAGAAATTATCTTCTGAATTTCCTTAAACTTAATGTGTATTTTATAGTAAATATCTTGAAAGTCTAGATTTTAAAGTATCAAATAAAATATAAGAAATAGAGTTATAGCTCCATTCTCAGCAGTAACCAGTTTATGAATGTGTGTCGCCTTTGAAAGAATCAAATGGCAATCCTAAACTAATCTCATTTATTAGAGGTCTCAGAGAACAGGTTAGTCAAATTTTTGTAAAAAATAATATAGGCACAGATGATCTCGACTTGAGGACGACAAATTAGATAATCTTTTGAAATTCCTTCCAAAACCAACCTCTTCCAACTTGTCTAAAGTTGCACTGCTACTAATTTTTTATAATTTCATCCTTGACTTCCCTTTATCTAAGGAATAGTATGGAATAAATATGCTATTGTTCCAAACTTTCTGTTAAAAGAAATGTATCACCTGAAAAAAGCTGAAAAATTTTTTCTGCTATCCATGTCATGACAATGATTTTCAATCTTTTGCCTCAGGATCTTACAAAGGAAAAAAGGAAAAAAGGGGAGGAGAGTGAAGAGGAAAAAAAATCCCCAAAACAGCTGCTTAGTGGGAAGAGAACCCTGGTAGCTTTGGGGAAAACAATTGATTCACTTTTTTTTAAAGTGACTGCTTGTTTTTTGGGAATAGGAATGACCATACATTTTGAATCTAATGTAGCTCAATTCGTGTATTTAGTATGAAAAAAACCCCATTTAATTTATGAACATTTATCTAACAAGACATTTAATAATCTCATTTGTTCATATTTCAATCTAAAAGTAACTTTTAAGAACTTGCCACCCTTTGCTCAGATGATACCCCCTCTGAAATGCAAATGTCATAATTTCAACTGGAAGACTGTAATTAGTTGTAGTTTCTTAAAATATGCTAATATGAGCCATTTGCAACCATGCAAATTGAACAGAGTGCACTATTTTCCATACTGTAAATATTGTTTTTGTAACAAAAGTAATTGCCATTAGAAATCAGAGGATATATCCCTTTTGATACTTTCCCAATAAAAGGAATCCTGCTGCTAATGCAATAATAAAATACAAAGACTTAGCATTTATCTAAACCCAAGAGGGTTCAGATGAAGTAGGTGAATTATTTCTGTTTTCTGATTATAATAACACACTTGTGCAGTCCTTTCTAACATTAATCAATGAGTCACCTCTTTCTTATTTCCTATGAATGCTAAAAAATGAAGATTTTAAATCCTCTAGGGTTTTGAGTTTGCCTTTAACTATGGACAAAAGGCTGATCAAATAGAAAGAAAAAAGCTCCACATTATTTTTGTATGTATGTTTTTTGCAAATAATTTGTTCTAAATTATGTACTTTATTTTAAACATATTTGAATATCTTCCAGTATTTATGTAATGTTCTCAGATACTGAGTAAGGAATTTAAAATTAATGGTTATTTGTCCAAAATATACATTAAAACTATTTGATAATCAATATTATTTTCTCCAGGAAAAATGAATAATGAAAATACATCAAAGGATTTATATATTTAGAGCATATAGAAGAATGGGAAAGCAACATATGCAACAGAAATTATACTGGAATATATTTTCTAAACTCTCCAAACTAAGTACAGCTGCAGGAGAAAGGATTATAGAAAATTCCAAGTTTATACAGGCAATCCCACTGAGACTGAACCAAAACCTGCTAAACAGCAGGAACTTGATTCAGGTTTTGATTCAAGCATCAAGTGCCATTTGATGCATTGTAGGTTGTGCTTCCTGGTATCCTGCTGTTGTAGGAAAGGTCAGGTGTCTCCCACTGCTTTTGTGTCACATCCACCAGCCCCATATGGAGTATTTTGGGATCTTATGATATTGCAAAAGACCCAGTGAATTGAGCAGTAGGTGGCTATGTGCAGCTGCTTACAAAAATGTTGGATGACTGAGCGTCCATGGCAGACAAAAGAGACCTAGAAGCTTGAATTAAAGTTGATGCTAATATGCAGTTAATTGTCCCTACACAGACACTGAGCACCATTTAAGATAAAATCTTTTCTACAGCCTTTATCTGAAGATCCAAAAAGATTTATGTCTTCTACAATAGTTTTATCATAAGTACTAAATTTGTGCCAACCTCTTTTGTACACCCAAGGATGTCTCTCTGACTCAAATGACAAATAAACATTTATTCACTGACAACTGAAAGAGCCCCTAAATTTCAATACTTCATTTCTAAATTGAACCCCAATTCTCTTCAATTTCAATGGAGAGATGGTGATCTGATTCCTCTGTTTCCTTAATCAGTCTATTTTCTTTGTCTTTTCTACTATTGTAGATCTGGTACATTTTTCACACCTTCAACCCTCAGCCTTCCATCTGTTTTCCCAAATTTGAAATCCCATTTTATTCAGAACACATTTTTTCAGTAAAACATGTAGAAATATATTCTCTATGCTCACCAAAGTACTTTCCATACTTTCCAGGCCATATATATAATTCTTCAGCTTTCTTAATGAAGTATTTTCTTGTCTCCAAATGGATATTAAGTTTACATAATTTGTTTATTACTGACTGCAGCTACCAGTAACTTAGATTTGGAATCTTATATAACATATAGGTCAACAGAGAATTTGAAATGAGGCAATTTCTTTAAAATTAAAAATATATTAAAATAATAATAATACTAAACTAATTCAGTTCAATTTGAAATGGACAGTTTCCTTCATTTTCTTCCAGAAGTAGAAAAGGTAATTCAGAAGTCTATAATCTTCCAGCTGATGCTCTCTGAATGATAGTGAACCAAATTTTACAGTTTTTACGCAGACATGAATGGAATTGTCCATTATGAGTAGTCTCAAAGATTTATTAACATGGTAACCACTGGAAGATAATGAGTTGCACAGTTATTCTATTAATTAATTTTTATTAATAGATAACTGAAGTGCATGAGAAGTACTTTGGGCATCCTGTCATTTCCAAATCCTAATACTGCTTCTTTATTGTAAACACCTGTGAAATCAATTGTACATCTCACTATATACAGCATGAGGATGAGAGAAAGCTATCTTGGAAAGCAGAGTATTTTAGAAAGAGAATGTTGACTATAAATCAATGGTCTCATTAGTTCTTTAAGCTTTCAGTGCCAAATGATACTACTATGAGACTTATAGGAAAGATATTATACTTACAGTTTTCCATATTTATTTTTATATTTAATTATTTGTTCTTCAAGTCTGTATGTATCCTGCTGGATTTTTCTAGAAACTTAAAAGAACTAAAAAGACAAAACTATTTTATAAGTACTTTCTTGATTAAGAGAGAGATTATTGGCAAGTGTTGTTATCTAACATATAACAGTAAACTAAAAAAACCATTAAATTTCAATATTTATAAAATGTTAAAAATAAGACAACAAAAGAGATTTTTCATTTTATTAGTGCTATTTCCTAAATTTGAATTAGTATTTTGAATGACATATCAAGAAGTACTTGAAAAAATATACTACATCTCTTGTTTAAAATGCTCAAGTATATATATATGTGTATATTTAGATCACATATATGCCACATGTACAATCTATCTAATGCACAGCCTTGATAATTTAAACCCATGGGGATCTGCCAATAGACTTCCACTAGCTTGATGAAGTTCTTTGAGTGAAATGCTTACCAGGATTTCTCTTGGTAGTATACTCTAGTGTATTTATTAAGGACTACATTGCATGATAAAATATTGTAGTAATAGAGACTTATTTCTATATTTTTAATTCTCTGTCTTGCTGTCACTTTGGAGATGAATGTGGCAGGAATGGGTAAGTTTCTGTGGCACCCAGGGTAGCACCTATTTGTGATGGAGACTGCTTTGAGGAGGGAGAGGTTCTGGAGCAACATGAGTGCTCCATGGACTTTCTCCTGTCTCTCTGTGTCCCAATGCAGGTACATTAGTAATAGAGTTGAATTGTTCATCATGTGTTTCAGCTTATGGTGAAAACGGTACACTTTGCCTTAAAACACAACCACATTGATTCACCATATGGCTCTTTGAGATACACTCTCTGTACTGTTCTTGAGTAATTTTCAAAGACAAAGATTAAAAGAAATACTAATTTCACCTTTACCACAATTTTTCTCCTATTGATCCTTTGAAAATGAATAGACATATGTCAAGATATTTATTGGTGCATGACACCATTGTAGTCACACTGTGTGACTACCAAATTAAGTCAAGGACATCCCTGTGGAACAGTTTCAATATAAAACTGTCATTTAAAAAGCACCTGAAAGGGTCTAGGAAATAATGCTTCTGTAGTTGGAAGATTAACCAATTGAAGATTACTGGCTACTGCCCATCCAGACATGGTTTATCTTTATTTGGTCTAAGAAAAAAAGTTCAACTGAAGGAAATAAATTTTGCCACTTTTATTTTAAGTTTAAGGTTTTTAAGTTTTTGGAGGAAGTAAAAATAGGAAAATTCTCTCACAGAAAGGTTATTTAAAGGAGATCTTTATACAATACATGACATCAACAATTTTGCCCCACTCTCCCATTTTTTTTTCCTCTATAGTTATGGTTTATATCTATGTTTAAATTAGAGTGATGTTCCAGTGAATTATAAGTTTTAAATCATGTTGGACACATTTGAATAGAGGTTGGTTGAATCCAGATCTGTGTTTATATAAATTTACCTGAGGAAATGGTAGTAATAAGTCTTGTTGCCTGTGACAACACTTTGAGAAAGACCCAAATGATAATGAAGCTAAAATGAGGCTTATGCAGAATTTAGATCATTAAAAACACTTCTAAAACTCTCTCCTCCATGAATAAACCTGGTTAAATGCATATTATCATCTGGATCATGCCCAGAATTAACATTCTCCTGGATAAACTGATCCTATAAACACCTATCTTCAGTTTGGGTTATAATATCCAAGTGTTCTTCTAACTTAGTCTATGAGTATTCCTCTAACACAGTTTTCAAATCTAAATATTTTAAGCAGTCTGTGAAAAAGCAACTATATTTGTGGGACTCCTTCACAAGTAACTTTAAGCAATAAGGTGCACCATCGAATTCCTCCATATTTGCCCTTGTTCTGGCGTCAAACTAATATCCCCGAGTATATGACAACAGATTCTTTCCCTTGGATATTTTGTTTCCCCTTAGGACATTGTCTCCAAAATTGGGAGCAACGGGTTCAGACGAGAATTGCTTACAGTTTATCCCAATCTCAGTTTTCTTCAGGTTTGAATTAAATCCCTGGAGTGCAGGTGTGTTTACCTCACCAACAGGAATAACCTCAGAGATATAAAAAGTATTTCTTGAGAGAAAATAACACTGCCATGATGAAAAGGGTGAAATATACTTAAATAGGGTCTTTTACACTCATAGATACTTTAAAATCATAAATTTTTTGATTGTGATATAATTTCCATAACACGGTTGGGTACTTCCTGGTTATATAGATGTTTATTAAATATAAAAAAAAAGTGTGAAAAGCTTTAGAGAGTCTGAATGTTCAATGTAATGCTGCAAAATGTAATTGTGAAGATTGCTTGCACTTTTGGACCTTTGTGTGTACATTAGAGCATATCCTTAAGGGCTCAGTCTCACTTATTGTGCAGTTAATGAACAAATACTGGTGTGGTCCCCTGTTGTCTTTATTACACTGATGACAGAAGTGATAATATTCCCTACAGGTTTTTGTAGCTGTCCTTAATATAATAATATTCAAGTGCTTGACATACACTGATTTATTTATTTTTTTTTTCTCAGCAGTATCATAATATGAAGACATGTTTTTCTAATTTGACATACGGGGAATCTGGAAACAGAGGTGTGACAGTGAGAAACATCCATTGTTTTTGGAGGTCAGTTTTGAATATCTAGATCTGATTTATGTCAGCATGCATTGCATCGTGCAGCACTCTGGATTTAAATATAGCACAGCTCCTATAATTTCAATTGCAGCTGAAAATATTCAAACCAAAAATCACTGCCTTTAATTAAAAATACAGGAAATGAAGAACATGCAATTAATGATCACCTGTTAAATGTTTGAGTTGAATGATTTTTCCATTACATAGTCAGCACTCAATTCCCCAAAGCAACACTTATCTTCCTCTTTGATAAAAGCATTGCTTTCCTTTCCCAAGTACTAGACATTTTCAGCTTCTGTAGTAAATGGCACAGGACTGTATAAGTTTCCATTTCACATAGCTCTGCACAGTTCTGCTTCATCTACAGTCTAATTCTGTTCTTGTGCATTAGTGGGAAGAGCTGTTCTATAATATCAAAATGTTATTGTGCACACAAAAATTGGTGTAATTAATCAAAACATTAGCACTTGGCAAAAGCAGTATGAAAAACTATCAACTATATAGTTAACATTGCGAAAATTGTTGCAGAGTTATGATGGTCTCTTAATTCTCTCCCAGCCTTTCTTATGTTGAAATTTGATGTCCAAAAATTGCTGGAAGCATTGTAACTGAGGTGTAACCAGTGCTGAGGAGAGTAGAGGGATTGCTTCATGTATTCTCAGGGCTTTACTCTTCATGCACAGAGGTGTGTGTTGTCTTTTTCCAGCTCTATGACCTTGTTGGTCATTCTCCTTTCAAGATTTCAGTGACTCCCACACCTTGTAACATTACTACCTAACCACCAGGTTTGTATTCTGTGTTTGTGCCCATAAGTCATATCTTGTACTCGTCTCCCTGAATAGCACCCAATTTTTATTTCTCTATCTTCAATTTGTTAAGATTGATCAGAGCTCTAGTCTTGTCTTCAAACATATCTTGAAGATTGAACAAGGATTTAATTTTCTCTGGTTTTCCCTCCATTTTATTAACTAAAATATTGAATTGTTCCATATCCAGAATTTAGGACAGATCTTTCAAGAGCTGTATTGGATATGTCTTTTATTTTGATAGACTGCCACTAATAACTACATTCTAAGAATGGGTTTTGAATCATTCTTCTTTAAAAATACATGAATGTTTTATCTTCAACCATGTTACTTGGTCAAGCTGTTTATGAGAAGGACATCTGAGACACTGAAGAAATCATACAGCAGTCAAGATAAATGATACATGCTCTTTCTTTTCCATGCTCACAGGACTAGCTTCCATTTTGCAGAAGTAGTTTAGATTGATTTGCAAGTTTTCCTTATAAGATTATGAAGGCTTTTACTCATCTCCATACTATTTTGGAGGTAATTAGAAAGAGTCTGGCTACTTTTTACAGTATTTTTCTGTAAGTAGAAGTCAACTAGTCTATACTGATTGGTTTTTATTTGATGCACATTATGTTTGCTTTTTCCAGCCTCCCAGTGCATCACATATCCTATAGTGTGTCAAGAGGTCCAAAATTTTCCTAACCAGTTTTGTAACTAAACATATGAAAAGCTAAGAAGAGCTTTTTAAACTAAAAGGGATTTTTACCGTGCCTTGCTTTTATTCAGCTGCATTCATAGCCTTTTCTTACTACTTTACTGCCAAAATTAATGTTTTTATGGCTCCATGGTTATAAGCATTATTGGAGGTGAAGATATATGAATAGATTAAAGAAAAAAAGAAGTGTTAAATACTTCAGTCTTTTACAGACCAGATCCTCTCTCATTGTTATTTAGAAATGTATTTTCAGAAAGATTTTTTCTAGTGTTAACAATCCTTTCAATTTCCGTATCCTTCTTCTCTTGATATTTCTGACTTAATTACTTAAACAATTCTGCACTTGTGATCACTAAACAGGCCATATTTTAAACATTCTATGTAATGTTTTCTTCTTTTTAAATGTTAACCTCTTCCTGTACTTTCTGTCTTTCCTCTACAACCAAACATTTAGTATTTATGTCCCTTAAATCAAACTCCTGCCTTTTCTTTTTACTTTTTTTCCTTTCCCCTCCTTTTTGCTGACTTTCAAGATTATTTTTGAAATGTATGTTTCTAAGACCCATATTTTTTCTTTTGTCTTTATTTTCCTCATATTCTTTATGTCATTAATTCCCTTCATTTGATGATCTTTTTGTCATACAAATTCTTTCTTTAACATAGAAACATAGTTAACATAGTTGACCAGTTCCTCCCTCTTGAAATACCAGTTGACTCACCTTTAGTTATTTCTTTGTCGTTTGTATCAAATACTTACCTGGAAAAAATTGAAAAAAATTACTTCTTTGGAAGAGAGCAAATGGAAAGAGGGAATTCCTCATAACTTTGTTCTACTTCTGTACTTGCTCCTAGGTCATTTGGGGTTTTAACTGTTTTAAATATTAACTATGCTAACTTTTTTATGGCAATAAAACTTGGCAGAGAGTGCACTTAAAAGGACTTTGGATTTCCTTTGATAGTGAACCAAAGGAGAAAATTGAGGCAAATCCAAACTAACTTAGCCTTCGTTAAGTTGGGTCTCATCATAACTTTTGTGTTTCTCCACAACATGACCTGAGAGAAATTATAAAAGCACTTTGATATATAAGGCAGCACTTATTTTTTTCTTCCCTACAGGCAGAGGATATATTCAGTATATTTTCTACAGAGATGGAAGAATATCTAGGTTAATAGAAAAGTATATGGAGATAAGGGGCTAATAGAAAAAATATATGGAGAGAAGATACATAAGTATTTTACATAAGTACAAAGTTAGCACCAAGTAGACAGACGACTAAAAGGGAACTGCTTTATATTACTAGCTGACTCTTTTCTGGGACATGATTGATTTTAAGAACAAGAAGAGATTTGGCTTCATTAAAAAGACAGAAGTCTTTCCTGCCACTTTCTTTAGGTGTGGTTTCTAAAAGACAGTAAGAAATTGAGTGATCTCCATTCTGATTGATTTATCAAGAGGCATTTGGAACTTTGCAGAATAACGGCAATAATGAGTAAAGTACAATTAGGTTTTACCTAATCAGTCATCCTTTGTGCTCTTATGCAAATATTTGGCTTTTGTCAGACTAGAAATTCTTTGAAGGGAAGAATGTCTTTTCCACTTGTGCCACTATTGATCAATTAGAATGCAGAGCATAGAAAATCCACATGAATTATTCTCAGGAACAGAAATACTCTGGAGAGTGAGGCAGCCACAGTGGGAATGGGCTAGAAGTGGTGGTTCTGCCCTCCCCAGTCTCTGACCCAGAACTCACACACTGCACCCAGCAGAATTAGAAAAGCAGGGGGGTAAAGGCCCAGCTCCTGTCTACAAATTTATTTCTGAAAACGTTGATGGAGGTGACTTTAAAAGGGAGGCATTTGCTGAAGGAGCAATGACTTTTGCAAGCCTGTGTAGTTTGCAGTGCAGGGTTTGGAAAGCCATAAAAGAAATAGAACTACTCTAATGGAAAATGATAAAGAAATGGATTTCGGTCAGGCTTCCACTTCAAAAAGAAAAAATTCTGGCTACATCCCAGAAATCATGTTAGATGGATTTCAAGGCAAAGAAATGTAAGGGGAAAAGGTAAATTTATAGAAGGTAATGTGTACTCTGACCTCTAAAAAGAACTTGCATTTTACAATATAAAAATTCACCAGTTCATCTCTGTGCAGTCACATTTTGTCTTATGCTCCTCCCAAATCTCTATCTCTAAAAAGTAATTAGTTATTAATATCTTGCACTCTTTATGTATATGAAAATCAGGAATTTATTTCTAAATTGCACTGTTTGTATCATTACTAATGGAGCTACAGCTTTAAGTAAGGAATGTTTACTCAGGCACATCAAGTATTCACTATGAAAGCAATTAAAGGGTTTGATGTTCACAGTCAAGTATTAATATTAATGTGTGAGAAACTGCATCCAAATCATTTAGAGGTGGTTAGGAAGACCTCTGGGAGTGAGACAGCCATAGAAAGCAGTGAAATGATTACAGCTGTATGGGAAAATAATGGAAACAGCTACTCTCTAAGCATCCTCAATAGGGAAGGAGGATCCTCGAAACCTAAATGAATGTGACTATAAGTGGCAGCATTTAAGTTTGATTTGCCTGCTATAAAACATTTTACATTAGTAAGTGTCTAGAGCCTTTGCACTCAAATGTATTTTTATCACTTGTCTCCAAATCCCTTTATGGATAGTACAATTAACAGCACACATGAAACAAAATTGCATGACAATAATTTGCAGACCATTATGATCTCAGAACTGGAACTGTAATTTTCATCTTCTGTTCCTGACACTACCTACTGCCAGACCTAGGGTGAGCCATTTAACTATTGGCTTGATTTTTCCAGCTATAAAATTGATGGGAAAGTTCTAATGTGTCTCAGGGTATATTTGGAAGGTTAATCAATAGCATTTGTAAAGTCCTCAGAATATTGCATCAATAAGATATAAACTTAATTTGCTGAAAATGTGTTTGGATTGACTACCAATCTACAGATACTCTATTTACTATGCAGTCAAAAAGGATAAAAAATGAACAAAAAATTAATAAATAAAATTTGAATAAAAAAATTATGATCCCTGAAGGATGACTAGAAACCGGCTTTTTTACAAGTCTCTGTGACAGTCCTTCCTTTTCCACTGCTTCAGGAGATTTGCTTTCAGATTACAGTTTCTTCATTTTTAGATGACTCCACAGGAGTTGCTTTAGGCTTGAGAATAGGATAAATCTTTTCAGTGTATCTTTTTTTGGTTTTGGTTGCCTAACAGGAACTGATTTGGCATTTTGACATTCAGCGTGAATTTTATGCCTCTCTCTCTCTCCTGTATGCATGTTGTCATGGCTGTGTATGCAGAAAAGCACAAATGCATTGCTGAGGGATGTCTGTAAGTCAGTGGTTGAGGGGGAACAGTGTAATGAAGAGAAACATGACATTCCCATAGCAACAGTGGCAAAGCTCTTTATGCTGATGTTGAGTAGAAAATTGCCAGTGATCTAAAGGACAGCAGAAATAAGCTGTGTAAGATTCTAAAAGAATTTCTTTCTTTGCCAGAAACAAGTCAATTTAAGGTCGGTGTCAGACCCAGTGGCTGAATAACATTAATATGGAGCTAAAGGAACACATTTGCGATTCTCATCATCTGAGGAGTGTATATTGTCCTATGAATTAAAAACCACAATTCATGCAACTATTTCAGAATATTTCTTGTCTTTTATCACTCCAATTTTTTTTCTTTTTATTTCTTTTTTTTTAACAAAATGGATGTTTTTCTGAACAGTCTTAATATCAAGCCGGAAATGTTCCTTATTTTGCTGTCTTAAGGATACATTAAAGATAATGTAATTTGGTAGTGTTTACCAAAATCTGAATGTATTCCCCACTGGGTTTTACATCTTGCATAGCATCTATCTATTAAATTTTACAGATAGACATGTTCTTACTTTTATGAGACCAGTATTTTTTGGGTGTAGAAACAAATTTCTAGATGCCTAAAGCAAAATAATTTTCCAGATTGCCTTTTGAGAAGATTTCTGTAAAACCCAAGATGTTTCATTGGCATCTATATTTCTATTTCTGATTAAAATTGCAAATAGAGTAATAAAATAACTGAAAAATCTGCAAGTGGCAGAAGAGTCTGCAAAGATCTAGTTTTATTTTTTCTGTCAAAATCCTAGCTGGTTATAATTTTTCAAACCAGTCATTTCATGCAGTGCACCAGTGTTAATAACACCATGGTGTATCACAACAGATATTTAGAATTTTCTGCATGAAATTACAAAACAAGCAAAATAAATTTATCTCCAGATAGGAGACAAATCCCCACATCATCCCCACAAACAGTTTTTTAAAAATCATATTGGAAAAAGATCTAGCATTTTGTAACTCATAAAAATCTCAGCCATTTGACAATGATGTCCAGCCATTTATTTTCACAACCCATTGCTAGCTTTTCCCTTTGGCTAGGCTTTATTTTAAAAATGATATTCAAGGTACTGCATTTTGTTACTTCAAAAGTTAAAGCTACTACTTGGAGTGCTTCAGGGAGCATCACTTCATTATGAAATACTAAATTAGGGGGCTATACCTATCAGTCCAGGTTGTTCAGCATCACCCATAGGTTGCTGCTCTAGTGGTAACGCATTAGATGTTGGTCCCAACTATACCATTGCTGGTGTAAAAACAAAAAAAAAAAAAAAAAGATTTTCCTTCTTTAGTGTTGGTAGTTTATGACAGAAAAAATGCCAAAACAAGCATAAATTGGGAAACTGATATGAAGCCCTTTAGGCCTAATGCATGCATTTTTTCTTTAATTATAGTGAGTTCCAGCTCTTTAATAATTACCATCACAATCCAAACATGGCATGTCAGGTCCTGTACTGCAGTCATTAGGAATTCTTCATATGAATGTAAAATTTATGGAGATATGTGTGAGAGGCTTCTATAGAACTTATTCAAATAATTTCATCTGGTTGTAGATATAGAATCACAGAATCATAGAATAGGCTGAGTTGGAGGGGACAGATCAGTCTCGTGAAGACCAGCTTCTGGCTCTGTGTGCGACATCCAAGAATCCCACCACTGTCCAAACACCTCTTAAACACTGTCAGGCCTGCTTCCCTGGGGAGCCTGCTGGAGGGCCCAGTCACGCTGTGGGGGAAGAACGTTCTCCTGATATTCAGCCTAACCCCATCCCTGCCACCCCAGCTCAGCTTCAGGCCATTCCCTCAGGTGCTGTCACTGTCACCACAGAGCAGAGATCAGTGCCTGCCCCTCCCCGTCCCCTCCCAAGGAAGCTGTAACTGCAGTGAGGTCTGCCCTCAAGTTTATAAAAAATAATTATTCAGATATGTAATATGCTACCGAACATTTTTATTGTCGTTCACACTACTAGCAGAAAACTGTAATCTCTTGTGCTCTCCATTAACTCAGGAGAGCAACTGCAATACAGTTGCAAACAGTAGGTTTGCAGTAGGAAATGCGAACCTACTTTTAGCTGCCACTTCAACACATGTTGTGACAGTGTTGGTGCAGTGCAGCCTCTCTCCTGCGGCCGCGGGGGCTGTACGGGAGCCCGGCTGGGTGTCCCCGGCCCGGCCGAAGACGGCCACACGAAGTGCCACTCCTGGATTCCCTCTGGAACCCTGGGTAGTGGTTACCGTCTGCGGCGTGGGTGGGGCAGGCGGGATCTCGGCTACGAGGTACCGAAGCAAAGGAAGGAGGGGAGACACCCCTATAGGTACCAAGGATCTTTTAATCTTTCCCGATGGGGTTAGGGATGGGCGACAAATAGAGAGGCTTGGCGGGGAGGGGCACTGATAAAGGGAGTGGGTGTGATGGGAGGAGACACAAAGCTTACCAATAGCGAGGACCCAGGGAGGAGCGTGGGTTACAGCTAAGCCACTGAGGATCACACAGGGGAGGGGAAAAACCAGGGGCAAATCATACAGGGGCAAATAATACATCAAATTAAGGAATGACTGACGCAGAGAATTCTCGAGATAAGAGGGGTGGTTACCATGAGAGGCGGGGGATGGGGGGCAGCTCCAATAGGGAGAAACCATTGTGAGGGAAGTACATGGGGGGAACCGAGGACCGAACCATTATTGAGTTACAAAAGGAATAACCGATTCTAAAAACACACAATGCCGCGGCGCAGTTTCAATCAGTGCTATATTTATTAGTTTCTCTAAATGATTGAATTGGAAAGTGATAAGGCATATGAGTGTATATTTATTATTATGATGACTTTGTGAAATGTGAAATTAATTGAAGGACTAATTCCAAGGTACTCTAGTGCCTGAGTTTGCAGGTTGCATATGAAGTGGGCAAAAAATCTTCCTCCACTTATAATGCAATGCTCTTATGGTCAAGTGGGTCACATTACAGGTAGAAGATAGAAATTAGGTATTTTAATCTCAAAATGGTTCGAAACACTGACCCTTCAGTTAAAATTGTATAAGTGAATTACCTATGGATTAACTCCATAGTCTTCATTGCTTCATAAGTGTAAAAAACACATGTGACCTGCTGATTTTCTCCATTAAGTCAGGAAAATGCTTAAAATCTCTACAATGGGTCGCTGGGACAAAACATTTAAAACAGTTAGTAGGAACAACAAAGAAACTTTCACACTTATTTCATTCTGGATTTTGGATGAACAAGAGTATGGTCAAATGATTTGTAAGTAAATATGAAATACTCTAAAATGGAAATATCTGACATTTGAAGAAAAAAAAAAGGCGAGAAATCTGGAGCAACACTAGTCACAATACATTACTTTTGTTCCAAAGGCCCTGTCATTTGTTCTGTTATCTGCTCAGTGTCCATTTTGCAATAAAATATATTTTCCATGCAGCTATAGGTAAAATTATGAACAATCTTTTCAATGTTACAAGAACTATTCTTGTCTGGAAAGGAGATTACTTATTAGTGGAATATTTTTCCCCAGTCTTTGCAGTTTTTGTGGCTTGTAGTTTGAGTCTTCAATAGCATAAATATTTTCCTCTCCTTATTGTTTTGGACCTGCTGCTTTACGCGGAAGAATTAATAACTCTATTTTGGAGCTCTCTGTAGTCAGGATAAGAAAAGGAAAACACTGAATTTCAATATTTTCTTTCCTCAATGCAATTTCCTGTCTTACCTTCAGTACTGTTTTCATTTACATTACACTTTTTATTTTCCAGCAGGGCAAGCACAAATAAAATACATTACTCGTTTCCTATTACCTTCCTGCACATGCTAGTGGAAGAGCACAATACTGCCTTTATGTAAAAATGAAATCCTAAGCTTATCTCTTCAGTATTAATAGCAAACTTGCTGACCAGTATATTAAAATTATGTACAAGAAAAACTGCTTTCTTGGCTGTTCATATTGAGTCAGTTTCATTCATTATGGTTCTATATCTGAAGATACAGACTGCAAAATGTGGAGTTTCAAACTGAAATAATGTATTAATATTTACAGAAAATATATGTCTTTAGATATTTGGGAGTAAAGTTTATGGGATTTATTGTTCACTGAATTCAACAGTAATGTTGCCCATGGCTAATGGGAACAGAATGTCATGGTCATGTCAGTCTCTGACCCATCTCCTGATTTGTCCTGATACCTTAAAGGAGATTTTTCCCTAAGAATTGGTTTCTGCTTCTATAAAATGAACTTGTGAAAGGTTACTTAGCTGCTTTTGCTGCAACCTGGTGAGACATAGAACTATCTGAGTTGACTGTACTTCACTCTAGCTTCTTTGATGATGTTTTAGAGCTCCTTCATCAAGAATTGTGCCCTATACATGCAGTTTTGGCTACACATTTGGCCAGGCCAATGATTCAGGTTTCAGATTTTATTAAGTTTTGTAGGTTCCATAACTTGCTATGTTCCTAAGACTAGTTCCCCTATAAGTCTGAAGCAATATGATATTTAGCACTACAGTGCTGTAATATAGGCCCTCAGTGATGGGAGTGGATGCCTTTGACATCCAGCTCCTGTAGAATTTTTATTTAAGTATTGGCATTTTAAATAAACAGGATGCTAAATGCTTGCATGCCTCAGTTAGGAAAAAACATGTATTTCAAATCCTGTGCAATCTGACATATTCAGCTGGGTTTGCATTTGTTCACACAGATACAGAACCACAGATCAAGCAGCTAGACCAGTCCCTACCCAGTCAGAAAAAAATTGTCTCTTGAGAAAATGCTCATACCCAGAATATTCTCACCAAAATTCATTGTCTCTGTGATGATAAACAGCAGAGGAGATCTTTGGTACCTGCAGATTCAGAGCTGGTGCCTATCCTCTAAGGTTAGAACACCTGGACTTTGTATGTTGGCATTGTTCTTATCTACATTTTGTCTAAGACATCATCATCAAGTAGAAAGATAATGTTGGCAGTGCCTTCTAGAGTTCAGCCATCTTAAGTGTTAGATTTAGGCTGCATACCTAAAATTTACAGTGGTTTTAATTTGCTTTTTTCCCACCTGCATCTTCTGCTGCTGCTAGCTGCTTAAAAACCCAGCATCAGCATACAAAGCATGGGTCACCATCTTCCTTTAAATCTGCAAAGTGGGAGGTGTGAATCTTTCAGCTGAAATGATTCAAATTAAAGAGGATTATGAAGTTATTTTGTTTCTGGAGTCAGGATTTTAAGATTTGGAGAAAGATGACATTGGAATATTATATTAAAACCAGGAAAGGATACCATCATTGGAAGTGTCTCTGATCAACACTTTTTATGTTAAATTTAGTAATGATAAAGCCAGATATCTTAGTTAGATACTTCACAAATATGAGCTGAATTATCTTCTAGGAAAGTAACTCCACAATCACTATAAGGGGAGCTTGGTGTGATTGGCTTCAAATCTGGAAACTATATTCTTAGTGTCTAAACTTTGATGGTTTTTCTTTTTTGCTTTCTACTTTAAGATATGATGCATCACGTGACTGAATCTGGCCAAATACAGGTACAGGTCAGGTACACCTAACAGGAACTCTGGGTCAGCTTGTGATTTGTACTGACAAGCCTCAGCTCTGCAAGGTTTGTCAAACATGCTGTCTGCAAAGCTGGCAGTCCTCCAGTCTGTCCCTCTGTTTGTGGTAAAGATTAAGGTATGCCTGGAGACCTCTGATAACTGTATGCAAGTAAAAAGCATATTATCAGGTCTGACAGAAGAGCAAAAAAAGGTAGAACTACAAAGAGAAAATGGAACGCCCTCAAGCATGAACTGAAAAGTTGAGGCTGATAGGTAGAAAACCTGAGAGATTTGTAAATGATAGCAAAAGTGTCTGAAATCATACAGTCCCCATAAGCTTAGTGCTTCTCAGTCTGTAATCGGAACAAGCCTCAGGCTTATAGTTTTGGACAGACATTTGTTGCAGGACTGTCTTTAATTGCCTGCACCTGATTCAATGGTTTCCTCAGTTATCATTGTGCATCATTTATCACTGCCCCACTGCCTCAAAAAATCACTACCAGCAGCAGAGAGATGAGTAGTTTGAAAGTGAAAAGTTTCTGCATTTAAACAACTGAAGATTTTTTCTGCTTTTTATTTGCACTCCATCTGTAACAATTGCCCTCATTTTGAGCAAGAGTGTTATCGCAGACAATTATGCTTTAAACAAAAGTAAAGGGGATGAAATTGAATATGAGTGTTCAAGAACCAAGGATCCCACTTCATGTCCTTGTTTTACTAAAGATAACTGGATCAACCCTTCCACAGGTTGCATTCTCAGGTGCCCTCTAGAGAGATTATCTTATTTTGCATACATGTACACATATCTCAGCACTATAAGATGTTTTTCCCTGGAACCCTTCTAAGTTTGACTTTAGCAATACATAAATAAGTATGAACTGTACAACTCTAATAGTAATGATTTTTAATTCAGGAAAATATCTAAAACTGTATCAGAAATTAGCATCTTATTTTTCTAAGTGCTGTGTAAAAACTAAGACAGCAGTTTCAGTGCAGAAGTTTATAAATTAAATGACTTCATGCACATCTGGTATTCAGAGCTTAAGGGAAGCAGAAATTATTTGTAGGATCAAACAGGCAGAGACCCTGTTGGTAAACAGAACTTCAGCTCTGGAACATGTATAAGCAATCCCAAATGAACTATTTTATCTTCTTTCAATTTAGTTTTCATTTGTCCACCATGAACTCGGCAATCCAGGTTGATTTTTCTTCCTCTTATTTGCTGAGCTGACCACAGCTGTCAGGAAGGAAACTTTCTCAACTACTGATCAATCCTAGTTAGACTCTGGGAAAAAATTCACTGGAGAACATGTAGCATGCAAGGTAGTCCAGCAACCTGTCATAATTTTAAAACTTCATAAACTCCTGACTCAGTAACTTTTATTGATAATATCTGCAACCACACATTTCAAATAAAACATTGTTGGCCAAACCAAGATTGGGTATCACAGGTGATGTAAATGTAGATAACAAGTTGACTCATGGAATCGTGTAGGTTGGAAAAGACATCTGGTGCAACCATTAACATGACACTTCCAAATTTAGCCATATCCCTAAGTGCAACATCTACCACACCTCTTTGACATATCTTCAGGGATAGTGACTCCACCACTTCCTCAGCCAGCCTGCCCTGATGCCTGCCAACCCTTGCTGTGAAGAAATTTTTCATAATACCCAGACTAAACCTCTCTGGTACAACTTGAAGCCTTTTCCTGTTGTAAAGTGAGAGGAGAGCCCAAACCCTACTGGGATGCAACCTTTTTTCAAATAGTTGCAGAGAGCAATAAGGTCCTCCCTGAGCTTCTTTTTCTCCAGGCTAAACAACCCTTAGCTGCTCCTCATCAGATTGGTGCCTGGGTTGGGCCTAAAGAGCATCCTGCAGTGAGGAACCTCCTTGAAGTTGGAAGCTGGAATAAGTACTGGCTTGACAGTGACTTCATGTTGAAAATGCATTTCTTTACTCTCGCCATAATCACTACTGAATGCAGAGAGCATCCATCTCAGCTCCCTTTGCTGGTTCCCCACCCCACTTGGAAGAACAGTTGTGCTGAAGCTGTGTCATCTGCCTAATAGTTCACTTACTTGTGTGCAGGCCTGTAATCTTCCTGTACCAGCCACTTTTATTTGGCCAGCTTTCACCATGTACAAAAAGTTTCTACAAGCAAGATTCACGTAACTTGCTGATGTACTGCAAGTTTTTCCTGTTAATAACAGATGGCAAGGATTGTCATCTTATTGACATTAATATGTTCCCCATTCCCACTGAGGCACCCAATGAGTCCCTGTTAGCTGGTAGGAATCAGCCAGTTGGAGTAGAATCAACCTCCATTATTCCTTGAGGAAATTCCTCCTTGAATTTGTTTTTCTTTTCTGACTCACTATTATTTTTAGTGCTTGGGATTTATATCTTTTTTAAACTCTTATTTTGAATCCTCAAGTTAATATCCATTTCAACATTCTTTGTGTGTTTTTTCTTTTCCTTTCTTGCAGAGTTTTACCTTACGTTCTGTCTTACAGCTAAGGCAACAGATTTCTATGTAAAATCAAGTCAATATGATGCTGCTGTGACTCACAAACTGAATTTTCAGTCACAGAGATGTGAACCTCAAGGCTGTGGGTTAGCTGCCTATTCAGAGTCCCTGTGTAGTAGTTTCTCTGGTATAGTCTTGCCATTTGAAGAGGGTGTTGTGCAGAGGAATATTTTTAAAATATGCAGGTTAGTACCAGAATTGCAGTTTGTGTGTGGAGAAGCATTGTGAAAGAAAGCAGCATTGCAAAATGCCCTTGCATCCCTGATGTTAGAAACATGTTACTGTACTTGTAGGTGGCTGATCATAAGTGGCATGGGGCCCAAAATACAGAGACACATGTAAGGCTCTTGAGGGACTACTCCCAGGAGGCTAATCTGCCTTGATCTCCCCAAACCCCATTTCCCCTTTGCTTGTTTGTTTTAAGCAGGCAGCTGGCTTATATTCCTAGGTCTGCTGAAGCTGCCATTACAGCTCTCTGGTCAGGTTTTCCCTAGAACTTCCAATTCCTCAACTGCTGAAAGGGACAAAGGATGTTGGAGCCTCCAATTCATCTTGTACTTTTCATTGCCTTTCATAGTCATGACTGCAGGATGGAAAGGGACACCCTGCTGAGAAACACTCTGCTGTCAGAGCAATTTACATTTTGCATCCCTTTGTCTTGGCACTGGCTGTTCAAAAGATGTGGTAATAACACATGTTCTCTCCAGGAGCTTTGTATGAGCACCTGAACAGATGTCCCTGAAGAAGAAGATGATGTCGAAGACACTGTGAGATTTTGCACTTAAGTTATCAGGATGGAAATACCATGGGGGTTCTCTGGGATATAACCAGCCAAACAGAGGCAAAAAGACCATTTTTTGTTGTTTTCTTTCTTTTTTGCATTCATGGAGTCCCAGAGCCCAGCTTACTCTTGCATATACTGAGAGCTGATGGCTTTGGAGCAGTTTTAAATACCTGTTCCTGAGTGAGTATTCTGGCCTCTCCCAATCCTACAGTGGAACAATTACCTTCCGTGTGCAGTGGAAGCAAAGGTCTAGAAACTGTACCTGCACATTTGCAGGTGTCTCCTCCTCTTCAGCCTTGCTAACACATTTTACTTGCTGTAAGAAGAAGTCTTGAAATTGTGGGTTATAATGTAGTTGCAGATTGACCAGGGCTGTGTAGACTTTTCCAGGAGATAGAGTTTAATTTTTCCTCTCCTGTTTGCCTTTTGTGTGGCTGCTAGATGACTAAACAGTGCCAGATTAATGGAGGTAGTGTTCCCCAGAGTAAGCAGATGGGCAGTGTATTCTTTGCACACACCTGGTGTGAAAGGAGAGAATTACTCCCATAAGAGATATAATTGTAGCATTTATTTTTGTCTACTAAATGTGTTGTTGCACGACTTCTGTCCCAATTTTTTCTCTAAAAATTAATCTGGTCTCTTATAATCTCTGTTCTTGCAAACAGAACAACTTGAAAAGTGAGAATAATTTCTATATGTCACAAAATTTCTAGCTCTCAGGAGGCTTCACCCTGTTAGATTCTGAAGATGCTGACTTGGATCTGTTTCTAAAATATTTTGCTTAAATTAATATCTTTTGTACTGATTGCAAAAATGTGGAGTTTATTTTTAATATTTTAAATATCTGAACAAAACTGATTCATTAATATTATGAGCAGAAAAAAACTTTCCCATCCTCTTTTAAGATTGTCCAAAAAATGAGTCTAAATATATTGTCACTAAATGAGTCTTAATCTTGAGATGACAATGAGTTGGATTTTTAATATTTATTTAGAATTCAGCAACTCACCACCTTTATATGGAAATGGAGTTGTAATGAATGTCTGAAAAACAAGCTCTGCCTTTCTGTTAAGAACAGGCTGTCTATTGATTTTATTTTCTTTATTTGATTTTTTCTTAGAGAGTCTGAGTATTCCTCAACCCTGTTGAGTATCAGCTCTCCAGGAATACAACAAAGAAAATAGAAATATCTGGATGGATACATTTGCAAAGCTGCCATCACTTCACTCTAATGAAGCTAGTTGAGCTAATAGAAGGTCAGTAATTTCCTGAAGTGAGGAATAAAATATTTCATAATCTATGGCTTTCACAGTATGTGCTACATACATAAAATGTGCTAAATGTCACAAATATGCTCTAACCCTTCCTGGGAGTTTGTTGTACTTTCCCCCCCAACGGCACAATTCCACATTACTGTTCTGTCCTCTTTAGGATGTTGGCATCCATATCACAGTTCGACAGAAGTTACTCCTGATCTCCAGGTCAAAAAGATCCTCTCCTTATGGGAGAGCTTTACTTTTCTCTCTCTTACATTAATACTGGGAACATTGTAGTTTTAATGGTTCTTCTGTTTTCTAGAGTTCATTTTTTATGTAGACTATTCCATATGAAGTCCAAAGATAAGTCTAGACACTGTTTGAGTTTCACAGTTCCACCAAATTTCAACAGCTCATAGCCATTTAACTTATTTATAACTGTCTGGTAGACTGTTTTATGTAACTTTTCCTTCAGGCTTTCACAGTTCCCAAGACGAATACTACTGTTTATTGAAATGACCAGCAGAAGAACAGAGCAGCTTTAAAGATATTCATTTATTTATTACTTTTTTTCTTTTCCTATGAACTGGGTGTTCTTTCCAAATTATTATTCATGTAAAAACCTCAATACAGTTCCTGAGAGAACTTTTTGAAGGTCAGCTGAGAAAATATGAAGAATTAATAAGAAAGTTTTACTTTTTGGTCATTTTTAGCAAATCAGCCTTTAGAAAAGGTGAGGCTGTTTTCATATGCTCAACAATACAAGTATTATTTTGAAGGAACTTTCCTTTGTGAAGAGAAATTCTTCAGGAGCCACCAAAGGCATTTTTTTCTGGTATGTCCATGAAAATTCTTTCCTGTATTGCACTGCACGATAATCCATGAAAGATGACTGCCAGGAAACATGGTCATTTATCTTGGTTGAGATTGGGGAAGGTCATTGACTTATGAATCAGTTTAAAGTTTTAGGTACGGTTGGGACCTAACTAGGAAAACAGTTTGACTCATGGAATGAAATCTCACTGAGAAAGTCCACAGAAATAGCTCTATGATTATCAGAGATACAAGGGGACACAGCAATATGACTTGTTGAAATCTTCGTTATCTGCGCAATGTTATATGAAAAAGACAAAGAGGAATCTTAATGTTTGTATGCACAAACTGAAAATATAAAAACAGCTCTCTGGCATCACTTAGGTTTAGTGAGATAATGTCTGGACTTGAATGCTGGTGTAGAGTCTGATCAGCAAAGATATCAAGGAGAAATTATTGTATAGAGAGCGCTCCAGAAATATGAGATGGGAAACACAGTGAGATTTGCTTGGAAGGAAACAGGGACATTGTAGGAGAAGTCTATCCTAGAACCGTACCCTAGCAGGTAGATAATGTTTTTCTTTGACCATAGGATAAATATTTCGGTAAGAACAACATTCATTCCTTGATTACTGTTTGGAGAAACATTAACCAGATCACTTTTTTTTTTAAAAAAAAGAGACACTTCCAACATTTCTGTAAAGTGCAGAAGTAATAAAGGAAATACAAAGGACTGGTAACACAAATCAGTTATTTTACATTTGATTCTAATTTGATTTTGACTGAGTCCCAAAGATTGATTGAAAAATTGAGATGGAGGGGAGATAATTTGTGCAAAAGTGATCACGAAATTTCATCATTCATATTTCTAAAGAGACAAAACAACAGAATAATGGCAATGGACTTTGAAAAGCCCAACAAAACAAAACAGACCTCAGACTCAGCTTCTGTGGGTCAGCCCTGACATAAGAGTGTTTTCATGAGACAAGGACAGTTGTCAGCTTCTAAAAGAGAGAATGTTAAAAAAAAAATCTTTTGAATGGTTCCTTAAACATGAAGGTGTAAAGCCCTTGAACCACCATGTCAAGAAGACTGTGCTGAATATTACTGAAACGGCCGATCAGACGTTCTTTCGCAGTGCCTCTACCTCTGCCTGCTATGAAATGGATCTTTCCTCTGACCCAGCATGACAATGCTTCTGTTGTTCTCTGGATAGTGATTGACCTACCTCCAAGAAGGGGAAGAGTTATGTAGACCATAATCTGGCTGCCTATTCCAAGTACATAAGCTAGATATTGTAACATTTAAAAAGGGCACATGGCCAGCACAGAATGATTCAAATCAACTTTTTTTTTTTTTTTTTTTTTTTTTTTTTTTTTTTTTTTTGTCGCTGGTCCTTGAGTTCTATGATAATTCAAATGCCATTTGTTTTAGCTTCACCCTGAATTTACCATGCAATCCATTAGGTCAGAGTGAAATTACAGCAATGGCTATCAAGTCCTTTTCTCTAATAGCAGGACTGGTTTAAGCTCATTTTACTCTTTCCATGATAAGAAAACAAACCTACTAAGAAACCCCCTAGAACAGTTTTATTTATCATTGTAATATTCATTTTAGTGTTAATTTTAGTGCTTCATTTTTTTTTACAAAATAATTTTCCTTTGTTATACTTACATCCAGATATTTCTATACTTTGTCTTTAATTCTTATGTAGTCAATATGAATAATTGAATCCTGCCCTCTTCATATTAGTACAATTACTTGCATTAAGCTATTTTGTCTTCTCTTGATGTGTTTCTCTCATATAAACCTTTCTGGTTCCCTCTCTTCTGTTTTTGAATCTCTACCCCTACTTTAGCTACTTATATTTTCCGTGACATTTATTACCATGCAACTCTGCTCTGAATTGTGTGTTCGTACCACTTTGTGTGAACTGCAGAGAAAAGGATTGCTTAAATCCATCCTAACACCTCAAGATCATAAACATAGCTTTGATTGTTTTAGCAATTCTCGTGAGATTAGTTTTGGAGGTTTTTTTAGAAACTATTTCAGAAATGAATGCTACTTCCTTTCTCCCAACAGAGTGGCTCTGCTGGCCTCCTGCTCCATGGTTCAGTCTTGTAAATTCCTTTTTCAAGATGTACAGTTCAGCAGGTCAGTACATCTTGATTGGCTGGTCAAAGTTTAAAAGCCTTATTTCTGAGAATAAAAAATTGCAGAGAACCAGAGGTACAAAATTATCCACTGAGGACAAAATCCACCCATGCCCTATTGTACCGAAAACATTCGATTTCGTAGGTGTTGTACGTGATAGAAAATTACAGTGGCCATTGCTATGGGAAGGGAATCTTCAGCATTCAATGCCAAATCACAAGACAGTTTTTAAAATGAACTGTTGGAACAATCTCATTTTTATAGCAAGTTTTTTCTAACTTTTTCTCACATGATATCTGGTTTGAGGAAACATCAATATTCCTTGAGTAAAGAAAAAAACACTCTACCAGTTCTTTAACAATTTTCATGAACCATTTTCACAAACCTTGAAAACTATCAACTTTTAATATGGACATGGAAGAAAACAGAACATTCGTTTATAAACATTCATACTCAGAAGAAAATAAAATTCACAGAGTACTGGGAAAAGTGTGCGGAAATAACACTTGTGGACTCAGTATGTAATCATCAGACTCTATTAACAGTGAGGGCTGCTAGGAAAGATACTGTTACTAGATTTTGTGCATCAGCACTTCAAAGCATAACGTTAATTGATTTATGTGTGTTATGATGTCTTGATGAACACCTCAAGCAGTTCTGGTATCATATTCTTATCAAAGATTTATTTAACCCTCTATATGGCTCAGGCTTTAAGCAGGAGTCAAGGCAGCTGATAATTTGAGGTCTTCTCAGCCCGTATGGTGCAGCCCTTCCACCAGTAGTGAAACAGAAGGTTTTGTAGCAGGCACAAGGAAGTAAGCTTCTCCATGAGACATAAATAAGGCTGGGTTTCTTAACAGTGGGTAGGCAAAGGGCAAATGATGTTTATTTGAACATGTCAGTAAAATCATGTCAGTAGGGAAAAGAGCAAACCAGATGGTGCTCAAGTGGAGGAGAGTCATGACCACCAGCTTGTTCTGCAAGCAGCCAAAGTGGGAATCCCTGAGCGAGCAGACATTTCTGCCCATTACCTGAATGTAAGCACAGCAGGCAAGTCATTTGTTCAGTACCTGGCTTTTAGACTGGAAAACCTATCCAATAATCCTGTTACAGCAGTTTTATTAAATTGTGCAGCCTAAATGCCAGTCAGCGCATTGTGCAAATACTCTTCTGTACTTTTATTTTTTTATTTTAATATTCAGATGCAGATTTGTGTGAATTCCCATGGTAAATATGAATACACTAAATCTGAACAGGTTTTTAACGTTATTATTTTACAGGGAATTTTTTCTGTCTCTGAAAACTTACTCTAAATGCTCTAAATGTATCAAAGACTCTGAAAAATGGTAGCAAAAAAAACCCAACCAAGCAACTAAAAAAAAAACCTAACCAAATCTGGATAATCAAGGGGTAATTATATTTATTTATTTTTATAGCTTTTATAGCTAATTGTTAATTTTAAAAATTGGTATTATTTACAGGTAAATTTAACTGAAATTTTGATATATGGATGGAGTAGAATATGTGCTGTTAGGGCAATGAAGAAATTTAATGTTAATATAAAATATTCTTTAAATTTTTTTCCTAATCTTTTTCATCTTCTGGATCAGTGTGGAGGAAAAAATTTCACACTAGAACTTAACATGAGGGACTGCTAGTAAAGGTGTAAAATTACTGGCAGTTTGACAGGTTATCTGTGGCGTCACATTTTAGTTAAACGGTATGCTCTGTCTCTCCCCTCGAAAATGTGTGGTTTATTCCAAGCCTGTGATCCCCCCCTGGAGTATCATGGATCTGTAATCCCATTGGCTCAGGTCTTATTCTGCACCCACTTTGAATCTCCCTGCTAAGCTGTGCGGGGGAGACAGAGGCGCTCTTGGCCCTTTTTCTCCCTAGGCTCTCCCTCTCTCCGCCTCCCTCCCTTCTCCCTCAGAAACCATGCTGCTCCCCGGGGTGGGACCCCCAATAAACCCTCATCTAATCAGCACCCTCAGAAGTCGTGTGGAGTCTCCTTGCCTGCCTGCTGCTACCAGCGAACATACAGTTTAGGGGGTGCCCCTGGGGACTCCCCGGGGATCCCCCAAACCAACTGCAGCAGTTATCAATTTTAGAAGTCCATATCAATGACAAATTTTTTTCCCCTGACATTTAATTGCAAAAGAGAAAGTCCACTCTACCCTTGATAAGTTGAAGCAGCGCAGGCTGCAGTCTGTGCTGCTTTTCATACAGGAGCTAGCTAGTTAATCATAGAACAATCTCTTTTTCCTGAAGGCTCATCTGGCTAATAGGATGCAAGGGAGAGAACAGCAATCCTACTGCATTGTGCACAAAAATGGACCACTTGTACCTCCTGCCAGGAGGGTGAATTAGAAAGAAAAACCACTATAAAATTACTATAGTTAATTACAGCTGCTATGTACTACTTGATTGAATTAATAACAACCAAGATCAGCTTTCTGGAAGACTGTTAAAACCCAGTTTTCAGAGCAGTTAAAACCCAGTTTATTTCTTTAATTTTTTCATTATGAAAGATATCCTTTACCACATTAAGTCTTAACCCATCACAACTACACACAAGGTGATTTTTGATCCATGTGCTCACACTAAACAGTTTTACATGTATTTTGGAGGCTACTTTTGAGGTGTGAGAAAGAGAAGGAGAAGAGAGCTTCTCCTATTTCACTGGTAGATGGTGGGTTTATCTTTCCTGAGCTTAATCTGTACTTTTGTATCTTGAAAAAGTGTGGAGCTAAGAGCTAAAGCCCATTGCAAAGCAATTATCCTTGATGTTCCCATTTCCTGCAGTTCCTCTCAAGGGAATGACATTGTGTGGAGCTATGAATCAAGTATCACTTACCTTGAAGCCAGACATTCGTCTATTTAGATGAGTTAAAAATCAACGTTTGAGAAAACTGGGCTAGCTGCAAATGGCAATAAAAACTAAACTCTGTTTTCAAAACATTCAAGACTAACTGCAGTTAAGCAAGCTGGCCTGATGACCCATCACTGAAATGTCAGGGATCAGCAACTGGGAAAAGTTTCTCACTCTTTGATGGAGTTCAGTCTTGAAGTGCATGAATGGTAGAATGGTCTTATTTTAGTTGATATGTGTGCACAGCAAGTGTTCCTGCACCTCAGGGATTATAAGCAATTTTTTTTTATACCCTGCTGAAATTTATTAAAACAAAATTGTCCTGTCTCTTTACTGTTCTTCCAGGGAGCTGAGGTACCTGCACAAAACATTTGGTTACTCATTAGGATTCCTCTCCTCTCGAATAGATGTATTTAAACAAAACTGTCTCAAGACCTTAAATATCAATAGCATTCCTATTTCAGGATTATATGATAAATATTATCAGAGGGAAATTTTAATTATCTAAATATCCTCCAAAAAGACTCTGCAATTGCAAGTGCCACCAAACTTTGATTACTTACAATTTATCATTGACATTGTAACTACTAACAATACCTAGGACACTTTCAAAGCAAAATATCAACACAAAGTTTTAAAAAGAGGTATGAAATTGTCAAAGATTCATACAGACCTCTTGAAGACAGAAAGCAGGGGGAGAAAATAATGAGTTTTTTTTTAGGAATGCAGTGTGATTTTGTAAAAAAAAATCATTAAAATAGAAAAGCTGAACTGGTTTATTAATATTTTTTAAAGTGTACTTAAAAGAAGCAGAACAAAAAAAAAACCCAACAAAAATGAGAAAATTGAGGAAAATATAATTAACATTACAAGCATAATGTAGAATAACTGAAATGCATAGAGTAATGCACACTGTAATGCCATTGTTTTTTCTTTCCTATGCTCTGCTTGTACTCCTGTTATATTATCAAAATATGCATTCAGGTAAAATTATTAAAGATTTTAAGGTCCAAGAGAGGGCAAGTTGCACATCCTGCTTAAAAGCATTCCCCCTTTAAATATTTATATGATATCTGGAAGTTATGAAGATGAACTTATCATTAGGTATTAACCAGATCCCTGTAGTAATAACAATATCTTGACCTTCTGTAAAATCATTTGTCCGTGGATCACAGATGCAATCCTCAAACTAGAGGAGATCTTGTCACTGTGTGCACTTGAGGTTCATGTGAAAGGTCTGTATGTTCACTTGAACTTCCTGTTTGAATAAGTGCAAGTCACAGAACGACCCAGTTTAAGTAAGACATCCAAAATGCTTTTTTAGTAACTGAAGTTTTCAAAGTTTCAAAAGAAGCAAAAGTAGTTGTTTACTTGCTTGAAGACACTTATGCTTTAAAAGCATAAACATGATTGGAAATAAAATATAGATGTTTTTGACAGATTTCAGATGTAGATGATACCTTTTTTCAAGTATTGATGATGACATTCAACAAGTGGTCATAAATTATGGGGGTTTTTAAAAGGTAGTAAATCAACCATCTTTTTTATGTGTTTGTGGAAGGATGAAACAAAGTAGCCAGTTGCACAGTTCCTGCAATGGTGAAAGAGGACTCACTTGCAAGGACAAGGACAGTAGGAATGCAATGAAAATATCTACTTAACCAGATAATAACCTTGCATGTTCTGTGTGTGGGAGTTGGGTTTTTTATTTTTCTTTTATTTGCTTTTCCTTTTATTCTTCCTTGTGGATTAGCTCCTGCAGGAAGACAATACCTGGCTAAGGACAGCAAGTCACCTTGCTGAATCCTCCCTTTGTTCCCATACAAGTCAAAAGAAGAGCGATTTGACTAAATACTCTCTAGTTCTTAGATTAAGTTAAAGACATTCTCAATTGTAAGAGTTGTGAAAAACTACCAAGAATATTTCTTTTTGACCAAGAAAATCTTGAAAAGATAATTTCTACAATTATTTTATTTTATTTTATTTTATTTTATTTTATTTTATTTTATTTTATTTTATTTTATTTTATTCTAATTAAACTTAGTTCCTTCTGAAACTTATTCTCTGTGGTTTCACATAAAACTTGTTATTTACAGTGGAATTAGAATACTGTATCACTTTGCTGACTTTGCTATGCCTGCAAGATACTTAAAATACTAGTTAAAAGTATTAAAGGAATATATCTCTCAAATAACATAAAAGAGGACTAGGGTAGAAGAGCAAGAGGGAAGGTTTAACATTGTCCAGCTGTAAATACAGGTAAGTGAATAGTGCTACAGTTTAGAAAGTGTATTCTTTACAGTCTCACGTGGTAATTTTCTGTAGCTAAAAGATTCTAATCTCTAGAAGTTGCCAAACCACTATATGTGTATTTCCCAATGGACTAATATATCTATATAACAACACTCAATTCCTTTAGAGCAAAGGTCATTAATGTTTACACTGTGCACACTATTGTCCCCAGAAGTTCCAGACATACACACAAATCAGACAGATGTGTTGGCATCTGCTTCTAAACCTGGGATGCAGAATTAATTGCTCTGGCATCCTCTCAATGTCTGCATATATGTGCACACCTTATTTTAGTATCATGAAAAGGGTAACTCACAACTATTGATGTTTAGTCTTGTAGCCTGTTCTTCACTACTTATTCTTATTGGTCATGATCTGATCAACACTCCACCTTTGAGCTTTTGTTATAACTTGAATGCCAAACCACTCTTCTTGAGCCCAGGGAACACACAAATGTAACATAATACCATTACTGCTTTATTGTCTACATAAATAATGGATTTCTCTTGAAGAGCTTGCAAAAATTTGGAGAAAAGTTCTTCCTCCTTTTAATGCATCAAAGCCAAATGATGCTACAACTCTTTTGTACTACTAAAGTGAGCGCAACTGTATTTTCCAAGGGACATTTGCATATCTAGAGCAGGGAAATAAGTGGGCTGCTGTGGGAAACTTTGATACTTGCAACATTTTAAAAAAAATTACAATTACCAATGCTAAAACTGGTGTTCCAACTTAATGCTTTGTCATAAAATGTGTTTCTGGAAATAGCTATATAGCACAAGGAACTGATGTGAGAAGGAAACCACATAACTGGTTCTATAATGCAACTTGTTTTCATGGACAGAAAAGCATATATTCTTAAGTGAAAATGAGTGTTCTGTTGACCGAGAGTACATCAACTGTCTGCAATAGTGTTGGAAAGACTTATTCCAAGAAGGCAAGAAAAATTTGCTAAGTAAAAAACATAGATTTTTAGAAAAGCCTTCAAAAATATCACCATGTAAAAATTATCTTTACACTCTGCTACATAATGTTCTAAATTAAGAGATTCAGGTGTGATTTGTGTCTTGTTCTGACAATTTATTATCACCACTGACAAGCAAGTGTTGCTGTGGTGTTTGACAACTGGGAATAAGGGGATAATACTGTTTAGGAGACCAGAAAAAAGTTAATTGTCAGCAAAAACCCATATATGCAACTTCAATTTTTTTTTTTTTTCTAGATGTGTCTCTTTGTACTAAAAACTCATTTGCAAAATGACTCCTGGAACAAAGTCTCTCTAGTGTAAATAGCATGCAGTAATGCTACTGCTTCTTTCTAGAGAAAGGATTCATGCTTTCATAATGCAATGCATGCATTTTAACTATCACAGGTCCACTGAGAAGATAGAAATTTTCTAGAAATTATTCAAGTTTCCTAATTAATTTATATTCTTGCCTTAGACCATATGTTTCTGTATAAATATACAGATATGTCATTTAATATAGATTATAGTAATATATATAACTCAAAGCAGTAGCATGTTTAAGCACAGAAGTCTAATTCTATTGAAAGATACTTAAAAATATAATTTTATATGTATCTATAAATAGGGAATAATTTCATAAACACAATCTTTTCTAAAGTTGTATCATGTTTATATGTATCTATAAAGAGGGAATAATTTCATAAACACAATCTTTTCTAAAGTTGTATCATGTTTATATGTATCTATAAATAGGGAATAATTTCATAAACACAATCTTTTCTAAAGTTGTATTAGCTGAAGGAACTGGAGAGAATTGATTTTGTTGGCCTTGTGTATGTGAAGCACTTTATATCTGACTGGAGTGGTTTTAGGCCCAGCTGGAGATGAAACACCACACAGCTCAATTCTCCCCTTCTCTTCCCTCCAGGGAATGATGGGTGGAATGTGGAGGAGGATTGAAGTAACAGTTGTCTGTTGAGATAAGAACAGTTGTCTGTTGAGATAAAAATATTTTAATTAAAAATAAAGTAAAATACAATACCAGTGGTAAGTAATAGTAATAGTAATAATAATAGTAATAGTAGTGATAATAATGATAATAATGGTAATGGTAATGATGATGATGATGATGATGATGATGATGATGATGATAATAATAATAATAATAATAATAATAATAATGGTGATGTACAATGAAATTGGTCACCACATGCTGACAGATGCCAGCCCCTCCTTCCTGAACCCAGACTGGCTCCCTTCTGGGTAACTCCCCCCAGTTTATATACTGGACTTGTGAAATATCCCTTTAGTCAGCTCATGTCACCTGTCCCAGCTAAGTTTCCACCCAGTTAGGTTTTTTTTTTTGTTCCTCCTCAGTGGCAGAGCATGAGACAAGAAGAAAATTTCCTTAGGAAAAACATGACTTAGCAAGAAACCAAAATATCAGTGTGTTAGCAACACCATTCTCATTCTGAATCCAAACTACAGCAATTTAACAGCTACTGAGAAGAAATTAACTCTACTTTTGCCCTGATTCAAGCATTTTGTGTGTCTCAATTTATGCAATTTCTATGTGTTCAATTGTCAGGATATTTGGTATTCTTAAAGACCTAGCTCCTGCAATCCCTTCCTCATATTCAAGTCTTAAAGGCATATTTTATTGTCTCTGGCTTTTGCAGAAATACTGAAAATATGAACATGAAAAAATTCAGTGTCAATTACAAAAAAGACTGATCTTTGCTAAAAAGAACTTTTAATTCTCAGGAGCCTAGTCACAATATTCATAGGCAATGCATTCCTTGGTAGTGCTGTGCGGGTGAGATAGAAGTCCTTCATATCTGTGGAAGAAAATGGGACTTTTTTTCCTATCTGATAGATAATATTTTGGGGATGTTTTTCATGTTCGTACTTCAGGTGCTTCAGTAGGAGCATTTTAACGAGCATTCAAGTAGACCAAATTATCCATATCCTATTTAAGGTAAATTAGCATTGTACAAAAAGTTCTCAGTTTTAAAATCTGATATGCAAGGAGACGTAGTCATTAAAATAAAATTTGTGTGCCCTTTTCATAACTCTCATAGTGTTTCTTCATAAAAGGATTTATGCTCTCTTTTAGGAGGAAAAGAAACAAAAATGCTTAAAAAATGCAGGTTAGGGTCTTGTGTTTTTTATATATATATATATATATATATATATATATATATATATATATATATAAACATGGTAATTTACATAATAAAAATAGAACTACAAATAACTTGGTATTTGTGTGCTGAGGAAACTGCCCCTCTATGCATGTACCATGCCTTTTGAGCATTAAAGCATTATTGATTAATTCAATACAAACCAGAGTGACTTGACATTTAAAACAATTCTCAATTGTCATTGTCGCTCCAATGCATGGGGTATAAAAATAAACAAATTAATAGCTAGTTAGAAAAATAAATGGAAGTGTTTAATATGTCTTCTAAAAGTCCTTCTAATTGCTTTTAAGAATTTGCCTGTGCATTTGAATACAACTTAAGGAAACCATCACAATATTCCACAATTGCTTTCAATTCCCACCCTGCTACAATGTTGATAAAAAAAACCCTGCAAATAATAATGTCTGTCAGTTTAATAAAGTGAGTTATTTAAGACTTTCAAAACGGTGCTTTTCCTTTACTTCCATATTAAAATGTCAGATAAATAAGGGACAATTTTCAAAGAACTCACTTGGCTCCATTGGCTACACAGGGATGATGGTCTTACAGTTGTCTCAGGAGTGCTCTTTCATCAAACAGTTAAAATTATCTGAGGTAGAATGAAATCAAGCATCAACCATTTTCCTAGGGAAAGTAAGTGATAAGAAGAACAAGATAATATTCTAATAGTTTCTCAATACTAAGAGACAGATTTCAGAGTAATTGACATGAGCAATTGCTGTCAAGTTCTTTGAAGGTCTTGCGTCCATTTAAGAAAAATAGACCTAAATTAAATTCTTAACTTCAAGAGAAGTTAGGCAGATTTTCAAACCCCCCAAAATGGGAAAAGCAGTGGGAGCTGTGGTTAGCTGTGTCACATAGATGCTGAAACAGGAAGACTGATATGCTAAATAGTTTCTGAAATACAACATGAAAATTTTATTTTCCACCAACTTAATTTCATAAAGATTTCATTGCTGCCTTGTCTGGAGCAGGGATGTGGGGTCCCAGTTTGTCTAACAGGTAATCATGCAGCAGTGTGGGCTGAGGGCTGAACCTGTTGCAAAGCTGCTCTGCAGAGAAGGAAGGACCTGGAAGTCCTGGTGGACAACAAGTTATCCCTGGGTCAACAGTTCCCTGGTAGCCAGGAAGGCCAGTGGTACCCCAGGGTGCATCAGGAAGAGCCAGCAGGTTGAGGGAGTTGATCCTGTCCCTCTGCTCAGTCCTGGTGAGGCCATATCTGGAGTGCTGTGTCCAGTTTTGGGCTCCTCATTACAAGAGAGACAAGGAGCTACTGGAGCAGATCTCATGTCGGGCTATGGAGATGATTAAGGGACTGAAGCATCCCCCTTATGAGAAAAAGATGACAGAGTTGTGTCTGTTCAGGCTCAAGAAGAGACAACTGAGACACTTCATCAGTGTCTATCTGAATGGAAGGGTCTCAAAAGGATGGACCAGGCTCTGCTTGGTGGTGCCCAGAAGTAGGTGAGAGTAAATGGGCAGAAACTGATGCACAGGAAGTTCCACCTGAACATGTGGAAGAAATTCTTTACTGTGCAGGTGACCACACACTAGAAAAGATTGTCCAGAGAAGCTGTGGAGCCTCCCTCACTGGAGAAGTCCAGAGCAATCTGGACACATTCCTGTCCTCATGTGCTGTGGGATGGCCTTTGTTGAACAAGGAGGCTGGACCATACGAGCTGCTGTGTTCCCTTCCAACCTGAGTCATTCTCTGTTTCTGTGAATTGAACCTGCATGTGAGTTTTTGGCACTGAGAGAACAGAATGGCTCACGTATATATGTGACCACACCAATATATAAAGACCAATGAGAATAGGTGGATATTTGTGGAGACCTCCAGAGAAAGATCCTGTCCTCAAATTTCAGTAGTAGAACTGAAGCAGACAGGACCTCTTCCCTGAGACAAAATGCTTTTAAGAAACTCTGATTAGACACTTAAAACTTAGACGTAGCTACTTCCTGAATTCAAGTTTTAACCCTTTCTCACAGAGAAAGCCCAGTTGGCATATATTTATTCTTCTCTTTGAGGCCCTGTAAAGAAAACCACCTAAACAGAAATTATTTCAATAAATCATCTGCTCAAAAACTAATTACAATTTTAGTCCCCATTTTTATGCACATATACAGCTACAAAGATCAAGTAATATTATTTGAGTCACACTGCTGTGGACATTTATGTACATATTTTTGTCTGTCACAATGGATGTCTTATGTTAATTTTATAAATTGTGTGTGGGTATATGTACGCTTATGTGCTCTGCTTTTAAAAAGGCAGACAGGAATTTCTCTTTTCCAGTAAAAACCTAACAGGTCTGTCAGTGATTAAGTGACTCTGAAATATGGAAGCATACAAAAATATGATAAAAGGATGTGTAACATAAAAAGTGGCATTATATGAACTAAAACCGAAGTTTGCCTTGTATGATTCCTTACTCAGACATGTAAATAGAAGTAAAATCTTCATTTTTTCATAGCAGATTGTGTTTCATCTTCTGGTTAAGTTAGTGTCAAAGAAGTCCAAAAAATTTTATGATGTTCTAATTAGCACTCTCACAAGCTGTTAACATTTGTACTTGCAGTCAAATGGCATTCAGAAAAGTGCGAAATTTTTCTGCCTTTGAAAGTATTTAGGAAATCAATTCTCCTGAAATGGACAGGTCCACTTTAAAAGCCTGTAAATACATCAATGGAAACTGGAACTGATTCTCAGCAAGGCACTTTGGGTGTCTACTGATGAATGAATTAATGAATAATACTCCCTAAAAATGTAAATATTCCTGTACACCAACTTCTTATGTAAACTGTTCATTTATTTGTATTAATGTTTGCAATCTTTAAAATTATAATGTCAATCACATGCTTATCAGTTGCAATGACAATTACAAATAAATGTAACTTCATTTCCTATGGGTTCATGCCTCTTGGTTGATTTTTAAGTCCAATGATGATAATATTTTTGAATATCTGTGCCTGTATTTAAAAGTCTTCTCACAGAGCATTTTGGAAGACAAGATGAAGACCATATTTGAATTTCAATGCTATATTCTAGAAACAGGATTGAGAGTTATTGGGAGGAAACAAAAATTTTTAAACTTGATATCATCTTTACCCAGCTTATGGTTTATAGGAGATGCTCAACAGGTGCTCTAGTCTTGATTGAAATTGGACAGTAGGTTCAAAAGTTGCCAGAGGGATATATACACAAACAAAAACACTCTGCGATTACATGCACTGTTATCAGCAGAAACAAATGAAAAAAGAATCACAAACTATTTCTTTCAATATTGTTCAATGTGATGTAAGGATAACTGGAAAAGAGACGTTCTAATCTCAGGAGGGGAACTTAGATTGCTAAAAGAGAGCACATACACACTCAAACATTCTTTAGATTTATTTAAAGAAGGAAAATTTTGGAGGTCAGACCAATGAAATAACATAGATAACAGCAGCACCTGAACTACTTCAGCCTTTTCTTACCCTTCCAACCTTAGCAGGCTGCTAAAACCCCCTTCTGTTGTAGGTTTCCTGTCTTATCTCAGCCCCTGACAACAGGAGCCTTATAAAATCACTTTTGACCACAGCTGCATCCTAGAAGCAGAGATGAGTAATGAGGCAGCCTCTTAATTTAACAGCTTCTGATCTCCTCTCTTCACTCCATACAGTAGCCATTTGTTAAGGTTCCCTTATTTGGGCTGCTAATCACTAAGACCAAAAGCACCTAATCTGGCCAATCATTGCCTTCAATACTTTCAGCTAAATCCCTGCCTAGGCTCCACTGGGTAGATCTCAGGTTAAGAGAATAGAATTGGGACTGTTCAGCTTGGAGAAGAGAAGACTTTGAGGTGACCTCCTTGCTGCCTTCCAGGATATGAAGGGATCCTACCAGGAAAATGCAGTGAGACTTTTTTACAAGAGCATGTCGGGGCAGAACAAGCAGGAATGGCTTTAAACTGACAGAGTGAAGTTTTTTATTAGATGTTAGAAAGAAATTCTTTGCTGAGAGCATGGTGAGGCACTGGGACAGGTTGAACAGAGAAGCTGTGGATGCCCTATCCCTGGGATTGTTTCAAGGCCAGGCTGGATGTGGCTATGAGCAAACTGGTCTAGTGGAAGGTGCCCCTGCCCATGGTAGAGGAATTGGAACAAGATGTTTCTTGGGTTCCCACTCAAGACACTCTATGATTCTGTGATTTGCTTTGAACATAATGGAGATTTAAAAACTTGCTACATATGTTGACAACTACAATGTAGAATTTTATATTTATTTAACATAATAAATGCCGCTCTTATGGTTTGATTCGCCTCCCTAAACTCAGGTAGAACACAAGAAAAAATTCTAATGATATTTGAGTTGTACAAGGCTATCTAGGATATCTCCATTACATTGCATGATGAAGGGTTTTTTTACCCTGGGGAAAGGCAGTGGAAGCAGCTTAAGCCCTTGACATTTCATACTGCAATTCTGTTTCTGTAAAAAGTGTCCCACCTCAAGCTTATGAGAGCATCTGCCACTGTGCAAATGCAGACATGTATTGGACATGAGTCTGGACACCTTGCACAGATCTTAAGTCCAGCTCTTGACTGTTGTCTCAGAGCTCTGACTGTAACACTCTAAATGTTACCTTACACAGATTGAGGCTGTGACTTTTGAAGGCGACAAAGTTTGTTATGGCCATCCATTAGCCTGGGATGAAGGGATTGGAGACTTGTCTATGAAACATCTTTCCCTTCTCCCTGTAATGTGTGATTAGAACCAAGAATTTCAGATTGCTTCTCTCTCCCACACAAGCCTTCATAAGGGCCATAATTAGTTACTAGGTAGATAGGTAGTTTTGTGCAATGAGACTTTTTTGAGACTCTTTTTCCATAGGTATTTCATCTTGAACCAGAAAGTAAAATTAAGTGCAGAAAAGGCTGGAATTAAACTATTGTGGTACACAGCTGATCAATCTTCCTCACAGACAATCTCAGTTAGGCTTTTTCTTACCTTGTTTTTAATTAAAAAATTATTACTTCATTTTAAATATTGAAATCCAGTTGAGACTCTGGATCAGATCCATCTTTCCAAATAGATATATCTACAGTTCAGGCATTTGCATATGAACTAATTTTTTAAAGGCTGTCCTTATAGTCAATAATAAATAAATGGCTGTATGACAGCATGAATAATTTTTATTTTAAAACAGATTTCATTTCAGTCTGATGAAGTATCTTTCTTATTTACTTGATAATCTCAGTTGCAGCCATCAAAAATAGATGATATATATCTCACTGGAAATCCTGGGAGGAACTTAGATCTTTTCAAGTTCCTGAAGGCTAGGACTTAATCCTCTACTCTGTATTCTCAGCAGTTTCCTGAGCCAGAAGGATTGATTTCAGCAAGTCAAAGTATCTAAAAATGTGCTCACCATGGAACTCATAATTTCTTTTGTAATGAAACCTGAACATTAGATCACTTTTTCCCTCCTCTAGTTATTTGTTTTAGAAGATTGTTTATCAAATACCCAAGATTGTATTTTCCTTATATTTAACTTTTAAGGAAATCTTGTAGTGTCTTGGTGACTGTGAAAATGGAACAATTTGTCACGTGTGGTTCTGGGATTGCACTTAGTAGTGACACAGCTGCCCAACTCTTCAAGGTTGATTGAAAGTACATTGACATAAAAAATGTCACAGTTCAGCTTCAGAGAACCAGTCATTCATTACATTATAACTGAAACCTCCAGTGGTGAAATAGTGAGAGAAAATTCTGCAGAAATACAGTGTGCTTCAAGAGAACTCTGTGGTTCTTTTCAGATTTAGGATGATGGGTAGTTGGTATCCTAGGCACATTCTTTAAGTACATGTTGTTTTAGCACTCTGATTCTACTCTTTTGTTCTTCAGTTGTAGTTTTCAGCAGAGAACTTAAAATTTCCTATTTCCCTGTTGCATGGTCCTTCTGATTCAGATGTAACCACATTTTCAGACAGTAGGGAAGGCAGCACAACTGCTGCTCCTCTTTGTCATTCTGGACAGAAAGAAGAGGTTTGGGATTTGTTTCTTGTTTACAAAGTCTCAATGTGTGTAAGAATATATGCCTTAAAAATACTATTTTAATGTAACAGTGTTTAGTTTCTGATGTAATAGCTTGATAAGATGAACCTCAGGTATTAAGAATGCTAACGTCAGTTAATTAGGGATCTAGCTGTGGTTGTAAATTAAATCAGTTTGACATTGATTTTAGCCAGCCATAAGGGCTATTTGGAGGGAAGGGTTTTTTCACACTTAAAAAAAAAAAAAAAAGAAAAAAAAAAAAAGAGAAAAGTCAGTATGACTTTAAATACAATTTTCATCTTGCTAAATATTTGGAAAGATTTTTTTAATTAACAGTTATAGTTGGAATGTAGATTCTGTGACAGTATTTAAATAAAAATAGGAAAAGATCTGTCACCATGAGACAGGGAAAAAAAAACAGTGAAGGAAGGATGGCAAAATCAAAACAAGCTGACATCTTTGAGTAACTCCTCCATGTGGACTAGTGACAGGGCAATGAATCAACACATCATTGTCATCTTGGTGGCAGAAGACCTCCCAAAATGAGCAATTGAGAAAAGCAAACAATACTGACAGAGTTGACAACAATGGAATTCATTGCTTTGGGGCTGAAAGCATCTTAGCTTAAGGATTTTCAAAGGCCTAAGGGGCAAATGGACACAGAAATAAACTCTAAAGCTCTACTACATCCCACGTATCTTTTTAATAGAGATGTGTTAATTATATCTTGATAACAGAGAAGTTGTTTTCTCTTTCCTTCTTTCTTTTCCCTTTCTTTTCTCTTTCTTTCTTTCTTTCTTTACCCTTTTCTACAGTTTCAACCAAAGACTGGAAGTCAGTGCACCCTCCAGCCCACACCTCAGGCCACTACTTATCTGTGGCAGGAAGGAAAAATTTATTTAATTTGCTTACTGTAATAGAAGCAACAGACAGCAACACTTACTGATAAAGAATGAAGACAAGAAAACAGGTTTAGTTCTGAGATCTGATATCTTTCAGCTCCCCAGGCCTGGCATGAATTCTAAGAGCCATGGCAAGTAATGAGATACCAGAACTTAAAACTGCATTATCCTGATTTATCAGATATTTTCCTCTCAGCATTTTGCTCTGCTTATGGACCCCTGAAGCACAGATTATTCCCGTTTACACCAACAAAAAGCTTTGGGTCACAGTTTTGAAGCTCTGCATATCAGTTCCTAACTCAGTATCAGACTTAAAACTTTTATTAGCTCTTCACACTTACAGCATATTGGTATTTTTTTCCTGCTACACTGTGAGTAGAAAAAAAGCTTCTGAACCAAGCCATAAGTAATGGCTTTTGAGTGAAAGGCTGTATCATGAACCTTGCAAAAACCCTATAGAGACTCTTCCTGCTGTATGCAACCTGTAAGTGCCCAGATGTCCAGTTAAAACCCTCCCCAAATGCCAGTAGATTGTGCCTGAGGCTGGAAAAGCACATGCTTTTTATAAATTTACATTAGCAGTGACTTCATCATGGAAGAACCTGGAAGGGGACTTTTAACTACCAGTGAAATGGCAGCTGCACACATATAAATAGTTAGAAACCTGGAGGAAAAGAAAAATGCAAATTTACCTTGCCTTTGATTGCAAGTCTACTGAAGGCCAGCTACAGTGGCTTCTTCATATGTGAAATAAATTTGTTTCCAAGTATTTAATACCATGATCGATGCAATGACTTGATTGAACTCTAGTAAAAAGAAAACAAAGTCTGCTGAAGAAGACATTAAGAATTCACACTTCACCAATTCAAAAAGGAATCCTAATGGAAATTTGGGGATGTTGCAAAGAACTGTTGCCTGATTAAAAACTTGCTAGACAGATAATGTTCTCAAAGAGAATTTAGAGCATGATAAAAGTTGATAGGATATTCACAGCAAATTGAATCGTCTGTAAAGAAATACTGATAAGATTATTATTTTCATTTTACTTTACATTGTAGGTGTTAAATTCTATGAGTGAATGATGTCTGGCCCTCATTTGTATGAAGCATTTTTATGAGTTAAATGAAATACAAATTAACTACTTTTGGAAGTATTTAATGCCTTACAACATAAATAAACAACTTGGAAAGAACAGAAATAAAACCACTTGAATGACTGTGAAAGTCACATGGTTCATTATTAGTAATTTCTAAGGAAATAGCCTAAAAATGATCTATGACAAAATTTTTCATGTTTATTTACATATCTCTTCTGTTTTATGTTTTGTTGCCAACATTGGATTGCATCTGTGTGTGCAGTTACATTTGTTCATACAGCTGGCAGATGGTATGCAACAAGAAACTCATCACAATACCAAATGGATGGGAAGAAAACTGATTCTGTGAATTATTATGTATTTATTATGTATTGCATCTTCCTGCCTTTCATTTCCAACTCGATTATGAGGCTGCTTCTGTGCATAACATTACTGGCAAAGATGAAGAATCAGTGTTTTGTCTTTGACGGCTTCCTGACCACATTTTTGAAGAAACATTTTCTTTGTGGTGAACTTACAGTTTTCAAGGCCAAACTGAAGTTAGTTTACATCACAATTTCATTACTGCCAGGTGGTTTTGCAGATGGAGGTTCCTTTAACTGGTACAATAGAGATGATCTGGGGTCTTTCATTCTATACATCACTTTTAAATAAAAGGCCTTTTTCAACCATACTTTATCTTTTAACTCTAAAGATAATTATATTAGGTGCAGACTAAGTAGAAGCAGACTAGGGGTGATATTATTTCCTAAAAAAGTACTCCAGTTACTCCCCTAGAAGTGGTGGTACATCTAAAAAATATGCATTATTTTTTGTCCTTTGCTATGAGGTGTAATCTATTCCTCCCATGAGGCAAAAGGAACTGAATCAACCAGAATATACATATTTGTCAACAAATGGGGAACTGCCTTGGGCAAGAGCATGAAGGAATAAGCAGCACAAGCTAAAATGGGAGCTAGAAGTGTTCAGTAGATTTAGAATTAGAAATAATAAGCAAAAAGAGAGGGCATGATAACAGATGGATCTTTCTGGGGATGGAACCCTGTGAGATAAAAACCAGAGTGAGCATGTAAGAAGAAAAGAGACACACCAGCTTCTAGTTCTTTTGCAGGGCATACACAGGACTTGGCAGCATAGACTTCACGAACTTGTCCTCTGTGACACTTGCTTATAGGAGTTCTAATTTTATTCTTACTCAGCTTATTTTCAGGCAGATATCTTCTGTGCACTTCTTTTCCTCCTTGACCACCCTTTTCTCAGGAATGTTACTTGAAAGATTCAGCAAGTCAACATGTATCTATTTTTCTATATTCACTGTTGACTACAAGACACATTTCTCTCCCCATGTGACCAGATGGATCCAAATCTTGCTATCATATGATGGTAAACTACGAGCACCTAACAAGTGAAACGTGAGTTCTTTGCTAAATGGGATGGGTATTTTGGCAACAGCCAATGAAGCTTTCTTAGCCTTAGTCTTCACTGCTTCCCTCTGCCAGGCCTCTATGCTCTAAGACATGGTTCAAGGAGTTCTCATGGTTCTAGAAGTGTCATTAAGCCCTACTGATTTGTATAGCTTTAGAATTAAGCTACCATTAAAGCTGCCTAAAACTCTTTCCCTGTGCAGTTCCAGCAAAGGAGATTAAACTCAGTGTTGGTTCTGCAATGAGTACCATGGCAATGCAAATTCACTTAAGCTGCTCTCCATAAACCATGTACTCCATGGGAACCATGAAATATCAATGTGACATATATTAGGGAAAAAAATAGAAGTGTTTTTAAAACTTCTGAACTGGCAAAGATGTGTAAATCTCCCTCTCGCATTGTAAGATATTCACCTTTAATACTTTATTATTACCAAGGCTCATAGATTACAAGTGGAATTTTACACAGCCATACTGAAATTAGTCACAAACATGACTTTCATTAATATTTTTTCTCCAGTTAATTATTTACTGAAATAGTATGAAATTGTAAAAGCTTGAGACAAGGTCACTCTAATTTCTTAGTGATGTAGAAAATAGTAATTTCTCACAAGGTTTCCTGGGTTTGAGATTTCAGAATTTGATCATTTAGCTAATTGTGCCATTACTTTACACGCAACGGTTCCTTGTCAAGGCCTGTCTGATGTTAGAATTTTTGCGTTGATATTCCTGTATAGCATTTAACCCTAGTGAATCACTATCCAATTTTGGTATCATGACAGTGAAAAAAATACATTTTTGCATGAACTAATTTGCATACTATGAGCTCACTTTTTCTTCTGTGTCGATGTAAATTGCAACAGGGTATTTACAGTATTAAGTGACACTGAAAGCACTCAGCTGTGATCTTTCTTTTCATGCCTGCTAAGAGGAATTGAAAAGCTATTTTATTCTTGTTATGCTCATAAAAGAGATTTTTGAGATAAGAGATTATTAATATATTTAATAGTTATAGCACTAAAATGTGAAATTTAGTTTAGAATATTATATTAAGACCCTGGTGAAAACCTTTTCTGTAACAGCTGCCAGTGCACATTCTTAATTCCTTCATTAAATATGGGGGGATGAGAGGGGTGAAGAAACAATTTAGATAAGTATTTGTAATTTTTGTAATTTAAGGAAAATCCTTTTTTTTTTTTTTTTTTTTTTGGTTGAGGGTGGGGGATTAGCTGTATTAATTACTCACTTTCCTTTTAGCAGGAAACAGGAAAAGAGGAATTCTTTTGTCTGGTAGTTTTGGTTTCATATTGACTCTCTTTTATTGGGATGAAGACAGACTTGATCTTTTTCTACTGTTGAATCTCTCTTTAAAAGAAATCAGGATGATTTTCAATAAAATGTTAGCAAGACTAGTATAAAAGGCAGAAAATGGAAATGTTTATTTTTTTTATTTGAACCTTACTGATGGGTATTACTGACATGGCATAAGGTCTTAACAGCCAGTCTAAAGCTGAAGAAACTTGTTCCAGTGTCAATCTATTTAAATAATTGCTTTGTGTTTGCTCTTCTAGTCATACATTCCCATCAGTAATAGAAGAAATGGAATTGACTTGGCAGTCTTAGCTAGGCTATTAGGCAGGAATAGAAAGAAAAAGACTGGGAAAGAAGATGAAGAAGCTCAGAGGAAAATGATGCACTGGTGATGGGAAAACAGCAGAGCACTGAGTATCATATCCTAAATAAAATTTAAGATTTAGCCAAAGGCATTTTCCACCTTCTAAAAACATGCTGTGTAATAAGACCTAGAAAAGTGAGCAGAAAACTATTTCTTTTTAAAATAGTCTTTTCAGAAGTCTTTTAAAGATTAAACAATTAGTGTCCTTGCTATTCAGAGCACAAACTTCAAATCCCAAAAATCATTTAAAAAAAAAGGAGTTTGACCCTGGTTATGGGGCAGTTCACACATCTGATGCCTCAGTCCCATGGGCAGTGGTGGTGTCCCTCCTGAAGCAGCCTAAATGCCAGGAGTGAAGACAGAGAGGTCTCTGACATCAGAGTTCTGCTGAGCTGTGAGGGAACCTGAAGCTCCTGGTTGCTTCCTAGTGAGGCAGGCAGCCAGCCAAATGGAGATAAACTTAGCAGCACTGCTCTCCCTTCAGTGTCTTGGACACGCTGCTTGAGAACAGTGAATGAGATGAAGAAATATGGCCAAGATCTGATGCATATGTTAGATGTGAGTACAACTAGAAGATTATTAAAATTAAACTACGTCTGGTTTTGATTTTGAAGGTAGCAACAACAACCACAACAGCACCACCAACAAAAAAGGGTAGATATTTCATTGTTAATTTCAACAGTGGTGAGGTAGCTGCCTAATATAAGAATAAATCCTAAACCTGGAGCCTGAGATACTACAGCAGAAAAGCAGCAGTGTTGCATATCTCAGTTCCTAACAACACCTTGTTCTTCAGATTAACGAAAATGGGCATATCTAGGCTTTTATAACCAAACATATTTACTGTTTATTCTTATTATTTATTCTTATTTTTAAAAATTCTGGTAGGTGGGGAAACACATACTATTCCAGAATTTTAATTGTTCATTCATTCATAGATGAATAATTACTGAAATAAATGACACTGAAATGACAGTAGAAAGTCAGATATTCCTAAAAATATTCTCCAAGTAACTAACTGTTTAGCAATTATGATAAGCACTAGCATGTGATGCTGCACATGGACATTGGATAACTGGGACAAAATATTTCTGAAGGAATGAAACTTTCTTTTTGGGAGAAAGGTTCAGCACAACCTGGGCATGAAAGATAATTGACAGACTTGCTTCTGAAAAGGCTGGGGAGGAAGGATGACGCTAATTATTCAGCGCTCTGAAATTTTAATCCCACGTACCTCATGCAGTTGATGCTCCAGCTGATGAGATTCACCCATCTATCGTTAAAAATATTATCTTTAAAAGTTCATCTTTACACTTAGTGCATATGAATGAGAAGCCTATATATACTCGATTCCTGCTACAGTCAAGAGAGAAATATGTTGTATCCAAAAGGCAGTTCATATTTTTGGTAAGATTACAGCCCCATGAGATACCTTGTATCTGCTTTGCCTGCAGAAGAAACCTGGAGCAATGGTGTTCCTGAAAGATGTGGCTTGATTAAATCACCAGCCTCAGCTGGCATGAGCATGTTTCTGTAAATATGGGTGCATAACCCTGAGCTGGCTGAAGAAAAGATAAACACAGTCACCCCCCATTCCTTCCTCCATGCAAATTTCCTACCATAATCCTGTTGGGAGGTTACTCCATAAGTATGTTAAGATGTTGCTTCGTATGTAGGTAACCTGCTTTTGGGACAGGGATCTAACATTTCCTAATATGTTTCAATCATAATGAGTTGAGTTAGTCAAAGCAGTCTTCAATAATTGTTAATCACCTCTTTTTGTTCCACATGTGATAAGATATATTTGAAGAGGAATCAGTGTCTGGAGCAGCAGCCGACTCCTCATATCTTATAAGTTCAGTCCCTGTAGCACAGGAGCAGTGCAGCGAGTTCAGCTGGCTGCCAGCTTAGTTCATCTTTAGAGATCTATAGAGGTTCTTCCTTTCCTATTTGAAGGTGAGTGAGTGTGATTTTTTCACACTGAACACCTGTATTTATGATAATGTTTAATGTAAAATTTTGATTAATTCCCTAGGTTTGATAGTTTTGAATAAACAGAACCTAAGAACTGAATCTCTGCTGAATTGCTGTCTAGACTTTTTTTTTTTAACCTAAGTTTGTGGCACAAACAATGGAAAACAATGAAGATATACATCAGTTCCATGGTTAATCAGGCAGAAATCTGCATTTTTAAAGCAGGTTTATGTTTGCACCAGGGAAGGAGGCGGGGTGAGAGAGATGGTGCAGGGTAGATTCTGGGTCTAAATAAGACAGGGCCGAACAAAAAATAGCTTAATAAAAGAGCTATTTTAATAAGATAGACTAAAAAGAGAAATGCAGATAGCAAATATTCTGTCCCTTAATGTTCTGGGCACCCTGCGCTTGTGCAATGTCAAATTTCCTGTAGGATTTTCCTACAGCATGTTGTGCAGTTGACTTCTGTGGCAGAAGTGTCCCACTACTGGTCCTTTGAGCTATCATGTAATTTTCTTACAGGAAATTCTGTTCATTAAAGACAGTTGCATGAGAACTTGCTTCACTTTTAGATAAAGGTAAACAGAGGTTGCAGAGCTGCAGGTGCCAAGTGAAAGCTGCCTGTAGCTTCCTCTGCTGCAATGAGTTGGCACCTGCGTCCAAGGGATTCGTGCAGCTCAGCAAGTCCTGAAGGTCACGCAGAGCATGCAGCACAGTGAAGCCCAGCACAGACCCATTCCTGCTAAGCCTGTTGTGTGGGTCACTCACACCTTGATATTCACTGCTGTCCTCGTCAGGATCACTACATTTCACCCCATGGTCCACCTACACTTCACCCTTCTCCAGAAGGTTTTAAATTACAGGTTATATTAGTAAACTGTTTGTCTAAGAGAAAGTTTGTTGGGAGATTGGACTGTCATCTCTGTTCTAACACCCCTGTAGGTGTAGCACGTCCTGACATGGGGCTCTCCAGGAGGTTTTCATACAGTGGTTACTCATGGTAACTTATGGACTTCTCATGCCCTAAGAAGACTCAATAAAACAAACCTAACCTCCTCAAAACCATTAACTCTTCCTCAAGTACAGTATCTTCTCCAAAGTTCCCAATATAGATTCTATCTTTATGTAGACAGAGCCATCGAGTCTTAATTTTCTGCAAAAGAATTTCATGGTAAAGTAACTATGACCAGAACAATCCCATCACACAGAACCTCTGTGGCCATGAAAGTCCTGGAATCCAGCAGAATCAATGTGAGCCACAGCAAGGTAGAGTGAACAACATGGTGTCAATGATCCATAACCACTATATATCACCAAAATGTAACACTTATTCTGCTGCTTTAGCGACAGGGGAAAAGCTACGGAACATGGATCTTCAACTATATGTATCAGCTGGCTGATCTCCTCAGGCTTTCAGGAGTGCATAAAATCCTGGGTAGCTATAGCAACTCAAAACTGCCTAGGTCAGGATTGAGGAGTGGGAGTCTAAATGTCTTGAGCACTCCCAGCAGAAGGAAGTGTCAGCAGAATGAAGCATAAAATCCACATTATCATTAATTGATATAGTAGAAAATATAAAAAAATTGCTTTGGAAACTAAAATATAGGTGTTGCGAACAACTCCATCTGAAAGTTTTATGGGAATGGATGCTCTGAAAGGCCACCACTTTTTTCAGTATATACACATCATTTATTTTCTGGTTTGCAATCTCCTCCCTGTTTTTGGAAGCGCTGTGCCATAAGGAGCACAATCAGCTTGTTGGAGCTCCTAGAATGAATATTTTAATATTCATCAGGAGTTTTCTCTGATCTACACAATCTTTGAGAGATAAGAGACAGTGGTTCCTTAATGACATTGATCTCATTACCCTTAGATGCATCTTCACTGGTCCTATGGATTTGTTCTTATTTTCAATTTAAGCAACAAGTGCCTAACTTGGTCCTTCTCTGTCACGTGTACGATCTTTGAACTTTGCTAATAGTCATGAATGTCTGGGAGGTAAAGGAAGACAGGCAAAATGTCTCTCACTGTTTTCTCTCCTTTTTCACTCTGTTACTTGACCCACTCAGGAACAATTATGATCAGCATTTTCCTTGATCATTTTGCTGCTGATATGATTTTAGATAGTGTTCATGTTGCACTTCATACCTGACTCAACATTTGACTACATCTAACCAGTCTTTCCTAATTTCATCCTTGCATGTCCAGGTGTTTCTCCTGGATAGCCCCTCCTCACTTTCATTTTGCAAATACTTAATCAAATTTGTGCTTAATCTTTTTTCTACTTCATTTTCTGCAAGTAAAACAAATTGTTCTTGTTCTATCAGGAGGCTGCGCCTGAAGAACACTTGGCTCACCTGGGCTCCCTCAGAGCCAGCTTCCTTGTGATCCCATCCCTCATATCCCTGACAAAAAAAAAGAAAATCTCATTTCCTGCTGTTCAAGTCCTTTAACTTGCCTTCTTTAAGGATCTGGAACCTCCATCTACCAATGGCTGGAATCAAGCTTGTCATTGGCTATCACACTCCTATCAGTCCTTTGTCAGAGAGTTACAGCTCCAGCTGAGCACATCTCCTAGGCTGTGAGGTGATTGCCCACTATGGTCTGTCCCTTACCAGCTTCCTCCTAAAAATCTTGACCAGCTCTTTTCCCCATTCTATATCAGATCTCCATGTATTTAAACTATTCCTTTTTGTCAAGAACACCCCCATCTTCTTAACTATCCTGCCTGTCTTTCTCTAAGATTCTGCATCCATGGAAACACTCTAGTCATAAAAACTGTCCCACCTCATTTGTATAATCTCAATGGTGTCAGGTCTGTGACTGCACATTAAGATGCAGTTCCTTCCTTGTGTCTTCCTGGCTGCATTCATCTGTGTACAGGCTGCTTACATGGATCTTCTATTTCCTCACTTTCTCCAGGAAACTGTGAAAGCCTCATCCTTTCCCGTGCGCTGTCTCTGTTTCTCTTTTACTTCATCTTTCTCTATTTTTCTTTGAGCTTTGGCCTTCATCACCTGCAAAACTGAATCTAAAGCTTTTCTGAAAGCTTGCTTGCAAGGAGGCTCCTGGTCCACTTTCTCATCCGAGTCATGTCTCTCACCAGCAGCTGTTCTCTGGATCATAGCAACTAAAGGCTCACTGGTGGAAGCAGCCCTGTGGCAGATGTTTATCTGCAGCATGCCTTTCCTCCTGCCCTAGTCCATCTGCTTGACTAGGAGGAGGATGGGGAAAAACCTTATCTGGCCTCCTGCTCCTTTCAGCCTAGCTGACAGAGTCATTCTGGATTCACTCAATGCTCCCTAAACAAGCAGAGTCATTGGTGTATCCACAGAGTAACAACTAGAGGTCGTAAGTTGCTGGTAGGAACAGCCACTGCACTCTCTCCATGATGCTCTGGGTTGCAGACAAACAGCTAAGAAAATAGTTCAAACAGCATTATAGCAATTAAAAAACATGCAGAAATAGGTGTCTTCATACTATAGTGTGAATTTCAAATTTCTATTTTCTATTGTTTAAAATTTGTCAAATTGATGATTACCAAATGGTAAGAAGACAATAAGAATAAAAATGAAAGCAAGCAGAAAACCCCTAAAAACTATAATTCCATTAACAGAACAAAAGACATTTATCTATGCAGGAAAAAACTGTAGAAAAAGAACCACTGCCGTGCAAATAATGTTCTGTTTTATTGACAAAATTAATAAATTGTGCACATTTAAAATTCAAGCTGGTATAAATATATTTCATTTCTTGTCCAAATATCCTTTCCCTCTAGGAATCCCTCCTCTGCAAAACAAAGCAAATCAAAACAAATCAAAGCAATGAACAAAATCCAATGACATTTTGGAAAAAAAGAAATTTTTTCTTGTTATTTTTGTTCAAGTCTACAAAATAATTTTATACATTTAAAAGAACTTAATCCAAATCAGTATGTTTCATATGGGAATTGAGGAACAAAGTACTTTGGATTTTTACAGTGCTTTTTTATTAATCTTTCTTCATCAAAACTATCCTTTGATTTTGTATGAATTTATGAAGCATTTTATTAAATCTCAAAATTGTGTTACTGGAAAAAAAAATACTGAAAACTGGCATAACTTTCCTCATGACAATGATGAAATACAAGTTGCATCACTGATAGTCATTAAAAGACCCAACCCCAAGAAGTCAAGCATTGAATCTGGATGTTTGAGTTTTAACTGGAATGTGTTTATGGCAACTTGAGACAGTGGCCCTGTTGTCTTTCAGGGTGGTCTTGGCCTGAAATGTGTTGTATAATTCTGAATTTAAGAGTCTCTCAATAAATGACACAGAGCCAAACCAACCAAAGGAATGGATTTGTAGAGCCTGACATACAAATGAAATATTAGAAATAAAGAGCCAAGCTGGAAATAGGTCTGGTCTGATCGTTGGACATACCGTGGTCCTTGTCATGCAGTGAAGGTGGTAGAACACTGGTACAGGCCTCCCAGAAAACTTATGGTGCCCCATCCCTGGAAACATTCAAGGTCAAGTTGGATGAGGCTCTGAGCAAACTGTTGAAGATATTCCTGCTCATTGCCAGGGCTTGGACAAGGTGACATTTAAATATCACTTCTAACCCAAATGGTTCTATGATTCTGTCATGGGTTTTAGTGGAGGAGAGAGGAGAGGGCATGAACCCATCTGTGCTTGTATCTCTTTAGTCTGGGTCATGTCAAGTAGGTTTTATGCAGAGTAGGTAATCCAAGATGGGCTACTGCCACTGGCAATGCCAGTAAAATCTGTGATCCAATATTCTAGACAAAAGCAGTTACAAAATTAGTATCACCTGAAAATCTATTTTTATTTCTGATCATGGTTCTTTATAAACACAGACACAGATGTTTTCAGAGACATGAATATAAAAACGAACAAACAAACAAATAAATAAATACATATATATATATATGTATACGTACATATATGTATAATAGTTCTGTTCATAAAAAACCTTCTCTGTCTAGTCTTAAATATCATATAAAGGAGCTTTCTGGGTTTTTTTTGTTTTGTTTTGTTTTGGAGTTTGTTGTATATTTTGCTTCGTTTTCCCTGTAACTTGAAAAATAAATTCTTCAAAAAAAATCTAAGGGAGACATTCAGTTGATTTTAACAGGCCAGTGATTTAAACATCTGTTTTTCACAAGTTGTAAAGGCCTGGTAGTAGCATTAAAAATACCAGCCTACCTTGTATTTCAACATCTCCATCTATAGCTGTGGGGCATGGTGGTCTGTGCATCTGGATAGCACTAGGAGCTGTGTTTAGGCTGCCTGCTATAAATTTGGTGCTGTAGCTGGGGTGAGAGGTTCTGGCTGCCTTTTAGGCAGATCTCCCAATGTGCTCTTAACAGGTATTGGAACAAATTATGCTTAAATTGAACAGACTGTTGATGATGAGGCATCATCTATGGTAGCAAATTAAGGAGTGGGTATCCTACTCTTGGCCCTGAGATCACGTGGCATGATCTTGCCCCTTCAGTATTTTCTATGCTTTTAAACCTTAAACCAGTATTGTCACAACCATACTGTGACTGCATATTGGGAGCTTTGGGAACTTTGTCTGCCCCCTAATAGACCCTGGGAGCAGTGTGGAAAGAGAGTGCTGGTCGATATAGGCGGAACCCCTGCCAAGCACACTTCTGCCTGTTTGTGAGTGTTAATAATAGTGTGCTGGAGCTCAGGAACATTCCCAGGCATGGCTCAATTTATGTAACATATCCGCATTTGATAAGTTAGATGTCAGGACTTCTCAACAACTTTAAATGTCAGGTGGTATTAAATAGTAGGCAATCTGATTGCCCGTAACTCTTTGGCTTTAAGAACTATCATGGTTAAAAGTGTCTAGATAGGTGCTATAATAGACAGAATGAGTATATCCTCACATGGCTCCTAGTGAGTGCCTGGGAAGTGTGCATTTCCACACTGTACTCTGAGCACTCAGCAAATCACTGGAGAAGGGGTGGGCCAGATACCCACCTGCCTGAGAAAGCTTATCAGGGCAAGATTCACTCTTCTTGTTAAGCAAGGAGCAGATAGAGGTGGTCCACACCTGTGGATGTCAGGATATTTGTGCACTAATCTCAGGGTTCTCTGTTTTCTCATATAATGCCTTGGAAGAGTGGTAATTTCATACTCTTCAACATTGCAGGAGGGCAGTTACTCCTGGGCAGCTCAGTGTGACTCACATTTTCATATGGAAACATATCTAGCCAAAAATTCCACTATGAAGTGTGGCTTCTCCAGTTAAAAGAGAACTGCTACAGCTAAGAATGCAAACAAGAAACTTGTATTCCAAACACTGATGCCACTGTTCTGTGCAAAGATAGGGGTCTATCCTATTACAGTCTTCCTTTGCTTGTTTGAGCCCAATTGTTTAATCCTTCATGCTGGGTAGTAGAGGGTACCTTAAGCAGTCCCCTAACAGTCAGCTGATTGCATGAGAGATGATTTAGCAAATAGAAACACAAATAGAATTTTTCCTGCCCTTTCAGAGAAAAAAGAAAAGGCAAACTCTTAAACACCACCGTGCTGGATTTTTTTTCAAAACAAAGCAGCAGTGAAAAACAATGTCAGTAATTTAATTATCTTTTAGGCTGACTGCTTCAGTTGTATTTAAAAATTACCAAATGAGGGCTTTACATTAAGCCTGTCAAAAGGGAACAGCAACTAGCAGATGTGCTTTACTTTTCCAGGGCTCATCACCAGTGAAGAGCAGCTGCTGATTTGACTGCCTTTTTTGTGGCTTACTTTGAAATGTCCTTTATTTATCACTATACACTAGTTTTATCACCTTATTTTTTTCAAACATTACATTTTTTTTTGACAACATCATGCTGATGAGTTGCAAGAAAGATGCTCTGTAGATCTTGTGGTATATTAAAATTGTGCTAGTGGTGCAGAGAACAGGTTTAGACAATATAGATATGTCTACAGAATGCAGCAGGGTGATGCTTATTTTTAATTAGTGGGACACTTCTCAATGAAAAGATGGCAATTGTTCTATAACCAAGGCAGGAATATCAGCTGGAACACACTGAGTGTATTTGTTCACCTTGGAAGGGAAATTGGAGTACTGTATTTGTTTTATTTCAACTGTTTAGGAGTATAAAGCGATGGCAACACTGGGAAAGAGATTTGGCTGGCAAGATTATTAAAGAGAACATTCCTCAGCTTGACATTATTCATATTTGAATAGAGTAGATTAGACACAGAATTTTCACTGTTCTACCTCTTAACACAACTGGTAATTACAGCAATATAAAATACAGAAGTGATTTTTTTTTTTTCCAGGAACACAGAGGAGTATAAAAACATGTTGGAGGACAACTGCTTAGGGAATAAATAAGCTACTGAAGGACTTTTGCAAAGGACTCAAAAGTTTGTTTTTTTTTGTTCTGTGGAATTTTTTTTTAAATGCTACCAAAGATTTAAACTGTACACAGAAGATCTTCATACAAAACTAGATTTTTTTTTTCTGGAAAGAACATTTGGTGGGTAATGAAATCAGTGATTACAATTAGCTGAGATGCTGCCATCCAAAGGGGTAGAATTGTTATTTCATTTTACATCCTTAGCAAAAATGTACTAACTTGATTCTCAGCCAGAAAATGTTAGTCTCATGCTGAGAACTAAGTGTGAAATTGAACAGTGGTCACAGCTTTGCATTAGAGAGTGGGTAGCAGGAATAAACAAGGGCAGTCTGAGGGAGCTAGGAGCAGGAAGGAAGGAAAAAAGTTGGTACAAATATTGAGAACTATGAGCATATTCCTCCTCTCTTCTTCCATACACAGTGTCTGACCCTATCCGTGATGTAAGAACAGTGCCACAGTTTTTCTGGGCAACCTGAACCTGTGTCTTACCAGCCTGACAGTAGAGCTTTTCTTCCTAAAATCTAATCTAAATCTTCCCTCTTTCAACTTAAAGCCTTTTCCCCCTTGTTCTATCACTCCATGCCACTGTAAAAAGTTCCTCTCCAGTTCTCTTCCAGCCCTCTTTGGGTACTGGAAGGCTCTCTACAGTCACCATGGAGTTTTCTTTTCTCCAGGCTGAACAGCCCAAACTCCCTCAGCCTGTGTCCATGGGATAGGTGTTGCAGCCCTCCGAGCATCTTCATGGCCTCCTCTGGATTTGCTTTAGCAGGTCTGTGTCCTTCTTATATTGGAGGCTCCAGAGCTGCACACATACTACAGTTGTAATAAAATATTGTGATAGTGTTTTGCATTTGGCATTGACCCAAGAAATAACCTATGGAAGATGAAAAAGACAAATTAGATCACACAGTCTGTCCTCAGAGTTACTTCCTCTGTACTGTTTGCTTACTCCAGTCCACTTGACAAAATCTTAATAACACATACTTCCAGTTCTGTCCCTCCAAGGTTAATCTGAAATCTCCATAACTTTTAGAAATTAACTATGAAATTTAAAGTTTCCTCTGTTTTAACAGGTAACTGCTCTTCGTTATAGGTCATTGCCTCTTATGAAGACTTTAGACATAATTATAATGACGAATATAAATAACTGCAATTTTTAAAGCCAGATGTTGTAAATCCATGCTCATAAAAGTAACCTTTTATAAACTGTCTTTCAATGGCAATATTCACCTCATTAGGAAACACAGCACGAATATGAGATCTGAATATTTCTGTGTTCAATTTTTAAAGTAGAAGAATCTAGTAGAAACCAATCTTAAATACAAAGCAGAAGATCCCTTCTAACAACACAGATTAATTATTTCTGGAATCACCTCACTGAACTTTAACAGTTCAAGTGAACAGAAAATGCCTGTGGGAGGGGCGGGGAAAGGGAGGTGCAATGCCTAACTCTTGCTGCTTTAGACAAAGAAACCCCCACAGACTTTTCCTTTAGCTGTAGCTTTTAATGTGTGATCCTGCTGGTATGAATTCACATTCTGACCCACTTTCTCACAGGTATCCAACCTGGGACTATTTGGAACCAATTTTAGGTTGCTTCATACTGCTTCCTTCAGTAGTTCCTAATGACTACCTACTGTAAGTTATTATAATAACTACTGTGATTTCTTGTTTCAGATGTCTAGCTCCCCACTCATCAGGCGGAAAATGCAGACACTTATGAATGGTTCATTGCAGGACTACAGGAATACGGAAAACTTTCCAGCATTGCAATTATTGAGTGTTATTACACTGAAAATCCTCTTTGGATCAGAGAGATTTGAATTTTTCTTATTTATTACATTGAAGTTTTATTCTATTGTGGATATAATTGATGGTGAAAACACATATTTTTCAATTGTGTTGCATGATGGCAACACTGCTTCGAATAGTGAAACATACAGGAACATTTGCCATATATAGCAATAGATTTATCTTAAATACTACAACATTAATCAGTTTGTCTAGTGAAGTATTATCACATAACTTAGTAGACCTATTGGTCACATTTATTGCCTGTTGAAATAAGCAGATTTCAGTTTTGCCTTAAGTAATTAGTGAGTAGAATTAGATATGCAGTAGATGTATACACCTAGAAACTGTGGCTTCATTGTGGTTTATTTATTATGGCTACTCAATACTTAATCTTTGATTTTTTTACATGAGCTACCATGATTTTGACTGTACCTTGATATTTCACATAACAACTAGGTACTTTTGTACCATCAAAATGGCACATACAAATTATCATCCTCAAAAGAATATAGCTAGGAGAAGAATTAGGAAAAAGGATGACAAAGTCTGCAAACATTGACATCTTCTGAAAAATAAAAAGAATCTGATTTTGGTTTTTTTTTGTTTTTTAAGTGCCACACTAGCCCTAAGAGAAAACGTTTTCACTTGGTTATCCCTCTCAGAGAACTGTTTTTTCTCTCTGGACAGACAGTAGTAAAGTCCAGGGCAATTTTATTTTGATATAGATGCATGCAGCAGAGCAGGAAAAGTGGTTAAGCAGAAAATTATTAGGCTCATTTTGTTGCTTCTGTGCAGGACCTTGGTCAGTGTTTCCATCCAACATGTCATTCAGGGCATTCTTTCATAAACATCACCTCTTTTAAGCTTACACAATTCATCCTCGAGGAGCACATGTGCCTCAAAACTTTGAATGGCGAATTGAGAAAAGAAAGGTCTTGAACTGATCTCAACTACAAGCTTTAAAATCTAGTTGTCTGATTCTGCAAAATATATTTAGGGTCAGTAAGAGACTTAAATGCAGTCAAATGGGTCAATCACAACATATGCTAGTTTCTCAAATATTTATCTTTTACAATAACAACCTTTGCTTTGCATCCTGAGGTGTTTCCTCACATTTCATCATACCTTTCCTAGCTTTCCATCCCACCTGAGGCTCCCGTGACACACAGACACTCTAAATGGCCTCTCTCCAAGCCATGGCCCACTTAGTGACTCATGTCACTGTGTCACCTGCCTCTGCTGCTTTGGTGCTGGTGTCTCTGAGCAGATCATCACCACTGGGTGCCATTCCCCCACCCGGCTGCTCCCAGGGAACAAAATGCAATGGAAGCAATTTCTCCCTACCACAGACACAATCCTAGACCTCTTGTCATTCCCATCCATACAATGCTACCACTAGCCTACTCTGGTCTCCTCTGCCTTCATGTATTTATCCTTTAACTATTTTAATGACAAATATAAAATATTCCAAAGTATAGGATACTATAAAGAAAGCAAAATCTATCATAGGCAAAAAAAAAGTACATAAACACTCTTTTCTACCCTTCTGCATTTCTCCTGAAGCTTTATGTAAAGGATTTTGGATATAAACTCATGGGAATAGGGCCTGAGAAGGTTTTACACCATTCTCTCCTAACTAGTACTTACAACAAACTTGATATAAATTAGCTAGGGATAATTTTTCAACATAAAAAGAAAAGCTCCTGAGCCTAGATGAAAGAGAAAAGCAAAAAGAAAACCAAGAAACCCAAAAGAAGCATGGGGTGCACAAAACAGGAATACTTTGTAAATCCTGAAGTAGAATTTTTCTAAGTAGCACAACTGCAAGGTGGCATATACCACAGATGGATAACATCACAACAGGAGAACACTTTTATAAATGGCAAACAGGTGCCTGGGTTTATTTAACAATCTGGCTAGCATAAACCAGATTTTTATTTATGACTGGAATATTTGGCACATATGATATTGTTTCAAGGATCTCTGTGAAACATTTGCAGACTGATTTACGGTGTCCCTGCAGATACTGTTTCATCTTCCAGAAATTTTTAAATGGGCTATTTTCATCTCCTATTAGAGTATACAGCATCCAATCACTCCCTATAGTAGTACCCTAAGCCTGTGATGTCTGCATCCTTGCGGTATGAATAGGATTTTTCCTTTTGCATGTGTAAATATGTATATTGTGTACATGTCAGAGATAGAGAAAATACACTTACTTTTTTTAGAATATAACATGAAGTTAATTTTTGTTTGCGTACAAACTATATTCAGTACTCACAAAGATAATTGTGCTCTCCAAGTAAATCTTTCATGATTGCACACCACAGGGCTGTTAGACATGTGCACAGATGTTTTTTGGGAGGGTTCACACATATCTTCAGCAACCCTGTCAGTCAGCACTGAGACTTGAACATGATGGAGATGATAAAGCTCAGGACACTGGCCACTGTTCATGCAAGCACTTAAAAATGTTTTCATAGAAATGACGGCTAGATGTGGAGCAATGAAATGAGCAGGAGCAGGTATGGTTTTGCTGACTGGCCAGCAGCACTCTGCAATGAATAATTGTTAACATGATCCCTGTTATGGCTTTGTCTCAGGACAAAGATCTCCCTTCCAAGCATGGCCTAATTTAGATTAGCATTAGCCAGGCATAGCTCCAGTAGCAATACAGGCAAGCTACTCTACTTGGAGCAGGTAGAAAAGAGAGTTCAATAGTTTGTGTGCTAGTCCTGGCCAGAAAACCAGCTGAGTGTACAGATGGAGGTCCAAAGCCTCATACATCTAAGTTCATTTGAGTGCAACACTGGGTTTGAGGGTTACATGAATGGACAAAGGAATGCCTCAGCTCTCCTGCAGCTCTGATCATAAGTTCAAAATTAGGCAGAAACCACTAATAACTACTAGCTTCATGGACAGGTAGTTGTATGGAAAAAGACAGATGGCTAATTGCTAAAAACAGATACACTTAGATACCATGTGTGAATGTTTAGAGCCACTGGAGCAAATCATTAATGCAAAAGGTAGATTTTTCACTTCCTAGTGTCTCCAGATAAAGACATTTATGAAAAAGGTTTGTTAGTCAAAAATGAAGTATGGGGCTCAGAACAGAAAAATAACAAGTTGAAAATAAGGGATCTGTGGTACACAGGATCTAAGACTACAGGTCTGAGTAGTGTTTTAAATAAACCTTATAAATACAGCAGTGAAAAAAACCACCATTATTATTCTTAATTCACCCACAGGGAAAACAAGCTGTGTTAAAAGTTGTGCATCTGACATGGCATAGGTCAATAGCAGAGTCTGAAGCTATGTAAAGGAGTTTCTGTAATCTAGTAGTTGCCACTCTGTTCCAACATTCATTGTCTGTCCTACTGGAAAAGAGCTGCAGGACACAAGCAACTTGTGAGTTAAACACATTTTGGTTTATTCCAATAGAGGAAGGGATTTCTCCCCATACACTTCCTGAAGATTATAGACTGCCTTATTCCCTTTAGCAGTGCACAGGTTCATGAATGATTAATGATGCTTTGGGTCAAAAATCACTGAGTAGGGGTATATTGCAAGTTTTACAGTGTGATCTGTTACCATCAAAAGTATCTTTTCGTGTTTCTTTTGTTGAATACACTGTTCTGTGAACTGGATAATCCTTCCAATTTTCCCCCTTTCTCAAAATTACCTGTTAGGTGGGAGTGAGAACAAAATTTCACTCCGTGAAATGGGTATTGTTGTTAAGCATCTTGTTCCTTCTTTGTATGCTTGGTAGGTGAAGAGTGGGGGGAAAAGATTTAGCTCTCATTTTCTGCATTTTTCTTTGAGAAGTAAGGTATAATTTGCATAGTTTATCACTGCTGCTTTTCCAGCTGCTTTATTTGTGGCTGTTTTAAGGCAGCTAGCAATACTCATCTAAGTAGCTTTGTTTGGAAACCCTTTCTGTGACTGAGTTTTAGGAACTGAAAGAAAAGGATGAGTCAGTGCAAGCTTCAGAGTGTGAGTGATCCTGCAGTAAAGATGATTGGAAGAGTGCAGCAGAGGTTAATAAAAATAGTTGAAATTTTTTTTTTTTTTGGGTTCTTCTGTGTTTTTTGAGATTGCAAGACCTGCCTGTGAGTGTAAGACAATAAATCACAGAATCAAAGGAAGAATCATCTGGTTGAACCTTTCCTGGCAAAAGCATGATCCAGACAAGATGGCCATGAACCCTGTCTGGCTGGATCTTAAAAGTGGCCAATGTTGGAGAATCCACCACTTTCCTTTGGAAATTATTCCAAAGGCTGATTGTTCTCATGGTGAAAAATTTTCCTCTTGTGTCCAATTGGAATACTGCACCTAATCTTTTCCATGTGACTTGTTTTTAAAAAAGAAGTCTCCATCCTCCCTGTAGCCACCTCTGAAATACCAGAACATGGTGATGAGGTCTCCCCTAAGCCTTCTCTTCTCATGACTGAGCAACCCCAGTACTCCCAGCCTTTCCTCATGTGTCAGGCACCCTAGTCCTCTGAACATTTTTTGGCCTTTTTCTGGACCCTCTCCAGCCTGTCCATGTCTTTTTATTTTTTTTTTTTTTTTTTGTGATGAGGACCAAAATGAACACAGTATTTCGGGTGTGACCTGACAAGCACTGAATGGAGTTGGGTAATGACTTTAGCTCTGCTGGCAATGCCCCTGTTGATCACACCTTGTTGGCTTTCCTTGTCACAGCAGCACATGACCACTGGCTAACTTCAGTTTGGTCCATGCTCTTGGTTTTCCAGCTCCATCTTTGCACACGCTGGCAACACCCTCGTAGATCTCAACTCATCCTTGTTCCCATCTCTGGTTTGCCTCTCTTTGTCTTGAGCAGTCTCAGTACTTAATGGATCAGAGCTAGGACAGGGGGGGTTTCTCCCTCCTCCTACTTCCATTCCCATTAGAGGGAAACTGTTTTTGTGTTTCCAGGAGAGAATTTATTACAAAACCCCAGCAGTTGCTAGCTCCTTGATTCTCCATGGAAACTTCCCATGGAATCCATCCCAACTGAGCTCTGAGTGAGCAGAAGTTTTCTCTTCTAAAATGAAGTCCTAACAATAAGAAAAACACTGTATCTCAGTTTTCAGCAAAACAGATGATTTTATCTGTGATTTTTCAATGTGTTAGCTGTAGACTACCATAACTTCTCCTAATTTTAAGTAACAATGACTAAAAGAAGGCTACAAGAGCAATTCAGATTGGATGGAATGGAAGCATCTTCAAAGTAATGACTTTCTTTGATTAGATTAAACAAAATATGCTGCATTTATTTTTGAACTGTACTGCTAATGGGTGAATACTACATCTGCTTCATGTAGCTGTGTTTTGTTGTTTCCCTTTTGCAGAGAGAAGAGTCAAGAAGGCAGAAGTGGAGTTCAGGGATGGCAACACAAAGTCTGCTGTGAAAAGGATGGGAAAAAATGTACTCACTGCAAATTAAAACCAAAAAATTGGCCAGATTCAGGGAGTCACTAATGACTGAAGTACAGCAGAAGTTAATTATAATATTTACATATTTTTTGCAAAATAAGTGATTTCTGAGCTAGAAAAATAGGTAAATAAAGCTTATTTAAGCATCATTTATGCACGGCATATCTTGACAAGAAATGAATATCTGTTTTAAACTTATTATTTTTACTTTGTTCTTCATCTTTTTAGACCTATTACAACCCAACTGAAAACCACCTGGGAATCTGAAGAAAACAAAACAAAACCAAAAAAAAAAACCAAAAAAAAAGGCACCTAAAAAGCTAAAGACCCCTAACCCCCCTTAATTAATATGAGACGATTTTCTTGTGTTTAATAGACAGAAATAGTACTACATGACAGAGAAAACAGGAAAAGAGGAATCACAAGCACTATTCTGGCTGATGTTTTAGATAGTTCCAGTGGGGAAAAATAGGGTGAAGGGAATTGTTAAAATGTAATTTAGGATGTCATATGGCACATAGAAAATTAGAAGTAGGAGTGAATTTTTATATGTAACTCTAGAATTTAGGGTTCAAAGCTCCAGCACTCTGGTAGAGAATGGATTCCTTTCAAGAAAATACTTGTTATTAAATTCCATAAATCATAGTTTGGGGGCTTTTTTGTTTGTTTGTTTGTTTTTGTTTTTTTCAGGAAGAGATATTCTCTGGGAGAAGGATTGTCCTTAAAGCCCATTCAATGATGAGCTAAAAGTTTTTCAGTAAAAATCTGATGTGATTTCTAGATAATCTTTTTTTTGTAAGCAGAAAAACAAAAGAAAATTTTCGACTATTTAAGGGTTAAGGTATTTTAGATTTGCAAAAATAATCTAAATTAATGCTTGTTTTGAATGTAACACTCTAAATAAAACAATAAGCCCCTTCTGCTTCAGGTTTGTGGTCTGGAGATACCAAAATGCGCTCACTTTTCAGCCCAGTACAGGGCTTCTTGTGAAATATTTCAGGGTCAGGTCAATGTAATAGTTATAGGAAGTTGTCTGATTGGAAGGATATGAAGGCATTCTATAACCACTCAGGTATCCCTGAAGTGTTTTAATAAAAAATATGTAGAATATTTCATTATGAAATTTGTAAATGCTTGTTTCTCATTAAAACAAAAAGAACAAAACTACCAGCACTAACAAAGAAAAAAGTAAAATAAAACTTAAACCTATGTCTGTCAGGAAAAGATCATTTGATAATTGCTGAGAGGTATTCTGTACTGAATACCATCCTTCAAACTGTGTGATTCTTCCCTCTACACCTGTTCAAAAAAGATCAGTATTTTCTTCTGCTGCCACAGTATTGGATAATTTGTATTTTCTTACTTTGATCTCCCCTCAAAATAATCACAAAAACATCTGAAAAATGCCCTTTATACCTTAGCAAACAGCAAGAATGAGGAGCACTAATAGAAATAATAAAAAAACTCCAAAAAATCTACAACTGTCCAGAAACAAACTTGGCTCAAAATGAGCAATCATCATGGGTATATACCTTTATTTTTTTGTTAATACTAATTTATGTTTTAACTAGGGCATGAGGGCATGACAGTGTCAAGAAACAGTTGAACTATGCTATTTAAATTCTGTCTTAAATGAGGATGAAGGACCCAAATTCTGCTTAAAACGCCATCACACGTTTTCTCACACAAATGATCTCTGATTTTATGGATGGTCAAAAGTTTTCCTTAATGCCTGGCTACAGATACAAAATAATGGGTAGAAATGTCCTAAACTGTAGAGAAAAAAATGCATTTAAAAGGAAAGTATTTTGTGATCTTCACCATGATCTAGAATGTGGCTGTAAGAACCAGGAGGAGAGATGTGATGCTGGTGACAGATTACTGAAGAACTTGTAATGTCACATATTTATCCAAGAAGAGAAGTTTGGCTTGAGGGGAATGAAACTCTCACCATTAAAAAGGAGTTCTTTTTGAGTCCAGGAGAGTTCTCAGTGCTAAGCCACTGGAGAAACATTTTTACAAGTGAAGTATACGTAAGTTTATCCATTTAAGTACACAAGATACATGAAAGTCAGGACAAGAAGAATTTGAAGTGATCAGGATTCAAATGTGGCTCTTGCCATTTCCTAGTAACTATTTTGATTAATGTTCCTGCAGTGGGGTTTTTTTATTTTTAGTGTTTTAATTCAGTAACAAACTAGTATAAAAAGCTTAATGAAGGAAATACATATTTTTTAAAGACATTTTCTTTTAAGCATGCCCCTTTCTTCAGTGGAAATCTGATTTATGACACCTGATCCCTTTGTAGAAGATTATGGATCTTGCATCCTTGTAGCTGAGCTACAAATTGTTTGGTGAGGAGCATGACCTAGAAATGCTAGAACACAAGCAGGGGAAGACACTGATCTCTCTGCTGAGAAGTGATAGGACCTGAGGGAATGGCCTGAAGTTGTGTCAGGGTAAGTTTGGGTTGAAAAAGGCTCTTCACCCAGAGGGTGGCTGGGCACTGGAACAGGCTCCCAGGGATGTGGTCACAGCACCAGCCTGACAGAGCTCAAGAAGTGTTTGGAAAATACTCCCAGGCACATGGTGTGCCTCTTGGGGATGGTGCTGTGCAGGGCCAGGAGTTGGACTCAGTGATTCTTGTGAGTCCCTTCCAACTCAGCATATTCTGTAAGTACTTTCTTAGGAAGTGGAAGCAATAAAATCAAACCTGCTTAGAGTGAGCATACTATGAAATTACAGTCCTTTCATTCCTGGCAAGTACTGTAAACAGAGGATGCTGTAGAACAGTAGGACCATGTTTTCTACACATCATATTCCTTTCATTAGATTCAACTTTACTAGGTGTTGACTTTAAAAAAAGCATGGGACAGACTGGATGGAAAGCCTAGGTGGAGAATGCCTGGTATTTCCCCCTGATTTCTTATACACATGTTGAAAAGTGGGAGAATTAAATTTATGTTTATCTTTTTTTCTTTTTTTTTTTAACTTAGCTTTTTTCCCCTCTAAAATAAAAAAATTAAATTGACACGTAAAATGTAAACTCTGATCTACTTCACCAGAAAGTTTAAAAAAAGTTTCTATTTTATTGAACTGTATTCTTCTGCTCTCAGGACTGGTGTTTCACTTGTTCAAAGCTTCAGTACTGTGGTGTTTTTTATTTTTTTTTTAAATATAGTTTGGGAGTTTTTGTTTGATTTCCGAGAGAAAATGAGTTAGATACAGTGGCTGGGTTTCATAGCCCCTCATTTCTGGTGTGCTGCATGTAAACTTCCATGGCTGAACTAATAACCTTACATGCACTTTATGGTGAGTGGAAAGAAATAATAAATTCTAGGACATGATTCATTAGGTCTGCTTTGCATATCCACTTCAGAAAATACTGAATTGTACCTAAAATTGCCCATTTTTCTTCATTGACTTCAGAGCTTTAGTGGGCATCTGTCATGATCTGTATTGTATGCAGACATGAATATTTAGATAAATGAATTCTTTCTAACTTACCTTTGAAGTTTTGCTCTACTTGGGTAAGTGCTCCTAAACAAAACACATTTTTTCATTCTCTGCACTAAAATTTTAATGCACATAAATGGTAACTTGATGGGATGTTTAAAGTTCAGCAAATAAAATACTTTGCCTATTTAAATATTTAAAGAAAGATTACTCTGTATTCTAATAGGATAGCCAGGAATGTGGGATCTAGCCTAATCATTCAGTTTGGAGTGGAGATCAGAAGGTCATTTAATCCAGCTTTCTGATCAAGATTGAGTTTGGACAAGGATGCCCAGCACTTTATCCAGCCAGGTTTTCAATATCTCTCCAGACTCTTTGGATTACCTGTTCGACTGTTTTACTGTCCTCAAGAAGAAAAGCTTTCTTCTAACCTCCAGATGGAATCTCAGCTACAAAGGCCACTGTTCCATCTTCTTGATGACCCTCTCCCAGATGCTGTGAAGCTGCTGTCATGTCCCCTGGAAGTCAGCTCTTCTCCAGACTGAACAAGCCCCATTTCCTCAGCTGCTCTCACAGGACAGTGCTCCAGCTCCACAACCACCCAATGATCACTGGCCTGTTAACACAACCCAGTATATTGGGATGCACTGCTGAATCATGTTTACATTGTTAATCTGGGAGACAGAGCTCATCCCACTCAGCCCATTCACAGATGTTATAATTTTGAGTTTTTTCCTTCCCAGGTGAAGAATATTACTTCAGAATTAATATTATTAATTCTTGCTGAATTTCATGAGTCCATTCCTCCAGCCTGTCTAGGCCTCTTGGAAAGACAGCTCTTCCCTTGACTGCCTAACCCTCAAGCTACTATATTTTGGGTATTATTTAAACACAATTCAAATTCATATATTTAAGTTCATCTCCCATAATAAAGGATGTTAGGAGGAAGCAAGAAAGGTATTCTAGGTCTCAAAACTGAAAAAAGTAGACTTTCAAGCTGCTGCGAATTTGAACACAGCATGACTGTGTTCTTTCAGTGCTGAGCAGCAGCGGGTCTGACCTAAAGATGCAGGGTACAGCTTCTCTGTTCCTGATTACTGTCTTAATAACATTTAACAAAATACTCTAGCACCTAGTAAAGCTAGTAAAGACAAGCACCTAGTAGAGGTTCCTAGCACTAACTTTAGAAAAAGACAATCTCCTAGCTGTTAAAAATCTCATATCAAACATCGAAATCCAGGTTTAAATTCCAAGACTGAGGGTAGATTGACTCTATGGACTGTAACATGGTATTTGAATATTTATGCCTGCTTAGACAACAAAACAAGCTGTAGGTGTGCAAAGCTCCAAGTAGTTTAGATATTCTAGGTCATCCAGATTTCAAAACTCATGGAAGAAGATTATTGATGCCAAAATTTGCTCTGATGCCTCCACTGTATAACTATAGCATCAGCTGGACAAATTAGGGATTCAGAAAGAGGCCTGCCAATCCTAGTGTGAAAGACCTAAGTCTGTTTTGAAATCTACCCTTTTCTTTCTTAAGTGTTTTATCTTAGGAAGAAATCTAGAAATCTTTCAACATATGTAGAACAAAACCATATTTCACAATATGCTTTTTGTATTTTTTTTAATGAACCAGATTTTCTGCTTTATAGTCAGGCCTACCTATAAATATGGCTACATAGTTTTCCTTAGTTTAGCTCCTCAATTCCTTCTGTTTCCCAGATTGCCTGCCAAAATGATGTGGTGTAGCCATCACAGAACAGAAAATACTTGATATAATCTGATATTGTTTTAGCTGATTTTGAAAATAAGCACATATTAATTTACTGTGATTATTTCTAGTAAAATAGATTAAATAGATTAATCTTTTCCCCCCTAACACTTAATTTCCCTGAAGAGACCATCTGGGACTGAGAAAATAATTTAACATATTTAAAGAGATGTTCAAATGACTATATTATTTATTTCTCCTCCATTGTGTTCATGAACGTTTTCTTATGCAAATGTAAGATGCTAGAGCTACATTGGAAACCCTCTAAATCTTTGTCTTTCCTTTGGATGTAGGGTAGGGAATGAGGGATTTTTTCTATTTCTTCAGAGATTTGGTTCATGGTTTTTTGCAATACAAGACCGTCAGTGATCTCAGCTCTGGTGCAAATGCACACAGACTTCTTGCCAAGGAATTCAGCAATTCAGCATTGCTGTCTGATAGTTCTACAAGTTGAGGGAGAAAGAGAAGTCTGAGGGAAACATGCATGAGGGGTGAAATTCTGTACCAGTCACAAGTCCTCCTATGCTGACTGAGGAACTCTGCACAGAAAAATACCGGCATTCACTTTTAACCCAGAAAAATGTAGGGCTACTTGTTCTAACAAACCCATGGGTCTGAACTCAGGAGATGTTTAAGAAGTACCCTCAGAGAAGTATTTGGAGATTATGATTGTGATTTGAACTTACAAAGTGGTCAATACTGCAAATAGCTGGAAATAGCAGGAAAACTAAATCACCTAAAATAGAAACATAATTTTTAAATTACTGAAGGCACCTGAGCAACCTACTGCCATATGTTTTTTCTACCTGTATCACATCTTCAGAGCCATGAACAGCACAACTTGCTTAAATAGCTTAAACCTATTTTTAATTGAAATTAGATATGATTTTTAGGGGTAAGCCTTTGTCTAATTGCAGCTTTACAAATTCTCCTAAGACTCCCTCCTTTTTTTTTTTTTTTTTTTTTTCCCCAAGGTACAACCAGAGGAATGTCACTGCCATGATGACCCTGACTTTACACCATGCTCATCATGACACGCTGTATTAGCTTGCATGGTAGAATTAATGCAACATGACCTCATGCCATACTGAATGTCACAAAGATATTATTTTTTCCCCCCTTCATTCTGGCAATAACTGTCAGAAATAATTTTTTATTGTGTCAACTACTCAAACACTTGCATTCACAATGCTATGTTTTATAAACCACCTTATCTTCAAACAGTCTGGCACTTGACTCTGAGACTATTTTCTCTAACCTTTAGATGCTTGAAGTGTTTTCCCAAATGCCTGTATTTTATTTACCTCACTAAGCTGCAACATTCAGTGCCAGTAACAAGCTCCCCTGATTATTTATTCAATCTGTATCATACAGTAGACGTTGTACACTCAGTTTTTTTTCCTGGCCAGTCCAGAAGATTCAGAATATTTTTTTCTGGCAGATCATGATTTCAGGATGCTTGTTCTCCAGATCAAGAGGGTGTTTAAAAGCAAATTTCTTTTTCAGTATCCATATGGCTGATTTGCTTTAGCATGTGGGAAACTGTTGACTATTCTGTGAGACCTAAATGGATAGAAAGAGCAGTACATGTACTCAAGAGCAATCCTACAGGTCTCCAAGGAGAATTTGAATAAAACTTGATTAAAGGAAGGAAAAAAGCCTGCCATTTACAAGTAAACCTTTCACTGAAAAAGGTTTTGTGGTTTTTTTGTCAGGTATGAGTATGAAATACTACAGTGAAACTTCAGTGGTTTTGTGTCCCTGTCCTGTTGCCCTGTGCTCAAGCAAACTGCTCACATGAATAGTAGACAGCTGGTGATTTCCTAATTTTCATGTTGCAAAGAATTTCTTTTCCAGCAACTGATGATATGGCAAATACTTGCTGCAAATATTTGGCTTTCATCACTCCACAGAAATAATGCACTCCACTGCAAAAATATTCCCATTTTGGGACCCACTGTAACTCTCATGAGAGCCATTTATTGAATTAGAGGAGAAGTTGAGTAATATTCTCATGGTGACCTTCTGCTCTCGAGTACACTGAGCTTATGTCTGTCACTTCAATTAATTTATTGCTAAGATGGTCCTGTTGAGTTTGCTTCAATGTTTTTAGTATAAAAAAGCTTGCAGTTTACTTAAGAATTAGTCCATTCAGAGTATAAGAAATTTATCCCTTCATTGTATAAGTAAAACAGTTTGGAAAGCTTAAGAACATATTTGAACTAGGAAAGAAAAAAAAATCAATTTTTTGTAATTTAAATGCTGAAGATTGAATTTAACAAGTTCATCTTTGGTATAAAGAAAGGAGAGGGGATTTGACCATGCTGCCCAATGTTGGAAACTCTTTGGTAACTCTTTAGTTAGGACAAGAGTCTGCCCAGTCTGTCTGGATAGTCACAGGAGAATGATGGACTCCCCCTTAGGTATGATGACTTGTGAATTATTATTTTCCATGTTTTCAGTCAGCCTCTGGAGGAGCCCTTTTTTCTTTTTCCATTGACACTGCTATGACCCCACCAGAAAAAAAAAAAAAAAAAGAAAGAAGAAAAAAAGAAGTATAAAAACTACTGGAGGAAGTCCAGGTCATTGCAGTAGTGTTTTAGGTAGTTGCTGAAGTGGATATTTAGTGTGGCCCACTAAGAGAGTCTGAAATACTTATATACATTGGTTTTGCTTTCCTATTTATTTATTTAGATTAGCTTTTTTAATGTTGGTCTATCCTTTAGGAAATATTGTTTAGAGAGTTTGGGATGCAGCTGCACACAGTGTAAATACTAAGTTTTCTGTTTAGCTTGCAATTTCTTTGTTAAAAATTTCTTAACTTTATATTTCCTTTTTGCCTTCTGTTAAGCAGGCATTTACTTAAGAAATATCTACAATGACTCAAAAAATCTGTCCCCTAACTGATAATAGCTAATTTAGAACCTATCATTTTATATAGTTTTTCCCATGTTTATTATTTTGCATTTTTCACACTGAATCTTTTATATCTTTTGTTACTCATTCACTTATGTAACTCTGTAATCAGCATTAGCATTGATTTTCTTACTCTGTGATGGTTTTTTTGTTCTGTTTTGTTGAAATTACTTTCTTATTTTAAACAGTTACTTATCTCTAAGTGAAACCTGTTTCTGACCAATGATAATTTATTTTTATAAGAAGCTTTTTTATCAGGTATGTTGTGAAAAGCTTGTAAGAGCCTTGTGTATAAAAGTCTTAGAAAAGTCTGAATGGATCACCCATGTTCATGTGCTATTTCAGTTTATCACAAACCTAATAGCTCTGTAAGGCACAGCTTTCCTCTGCAAGAAAACCATTTAATTATTGATATTGAACTCTGTATGTCATATTTATCCACATATATATCTTTCTTCTTTTTCAACTGTCTGGCCTTGCACCAGCCCACAGACCTTTTCTTAAATGTCTTTTTCTTATTCTGTTACCAAATTCAGCTACCAGCAAATAAAAGTTACCATTCACCATTAGAGCTTCACATGTCTAAATAAGAAGTACTTAATCATAATTTATTTAGACCTTTTGAGTGATTCCATGTGGTCCTTGAAACTTGTTTATCTTCAATTTATTAATTGATTCTGAATTCAGCTCTATGTTCATTTCTGCCCACATATAAACAAACTCCAATCTGTCAAATTCTCTTAACTATTTTTAGTGCATACTGATCTGAAAATATCTATATATTTAATTTTACCAAAAGATCTAGTGAATGCTTTTTCTATTCTTGATCCCCTATTTGTGCTACAGACCTTATATCAGGCTTCCTATTTTGCTGTTAGGTTCTAAGTCATCAACAAAATGCATCTCAAAATCTCTATGTTACATTTTCCAAATTATAAAAACAAATTAGCATCAGACTCTAATTTAGGCATTTATCTTCAGTGTCCTACATTGGGCTGAATAATTTCTATCTATAAAATAATTAGAAGCCAGAAGTAACAGGAGTGGATCCAAGTGCTTTGGATCACCTCAGCAGAAGTAACTTTCTGTTTGCTCAAGGTAATCAGAATGATCAAGTGCATAAAGGCTTATGCACTGGCATTATAAACATTAAATTTAGGATTCAGTTACAGCTGTATATGTTATTTACTTGATCAAAAGTACAGTTTCTGCATATTTTTTGCACAATAGAAAGGCAGAAAAATAAAGTTGTTGCTGAACTCAAACTCTTTTAGTAGAAGCAGGAAGCAAACATTTTGAAATCTTTCACTGATGCTTCATAACCTGATTTTGAGGCCTCAGTGATCACAGCCTCGATCTATGAAATGTAATATTGACAGTGTCAAGTCAAATATTTCAGACTGTGGAATTTATTTAGGTCTTTGTTTAATAAGGGAAGGAAAAGTAATTTGCAGAGCAATAGCAAAGACAAAGGAAAATCTGTTCTAACTGTGAAATCATAAGTAAAAAATGAAAAGAGTGTATTAAAACTTTAAAGTCATTGTATGCATGAATTATAATGCATTTATAATGAAATATATTTACCTCCATGTGTACATAGTAGATAAAAATGAATCCCCAAATTATCTTTACAGTGCTGAGTTTCTTTCTATTTAAGTTAGGAAGTTTTAACACTATCCAGGTGCAGACTGTTGCTATTTTTTTTAACTCTAAACCCAAGAATATTTATTATCTTTTCTCCCAACAAACCCATTCTTTAAAAAGCCTTAAATAATCCTATTTTAAGTTTATTCAAGAATTTAAATGTGCAATCAAAATTTTGTGCATGGCTGGCTAATATGTTTCAACAAATGAGGAGGAGGCTGCTATCATTGTGCTGTAATCGACATTTCTGATGTTTATTCAGGCAGTATAATTGTGATTTATTGTCTTGTTATTTCTGTCATGTCATCTCTTGGAAATGAAAATAATGTGTCTGTGCCTGAATTTGGCAGTGAATGACCATAAAGAGAACATTACAGTGCTCCTCAAAAACATAATTTCAACACAGAAACCAACCTACTGCTGTAGAGATTGCAAACATGGCATTTTTCCAGATATATACAACATACATATTGAGGAGTGGCAGCTGTTAAACAAACAAGCAGCAAATGTGTGAAATGTCATTTATCACTAATTGGAAAGCATTCAAAGAGCAATGAATTTGAATTATTAGCAACAAGCTACGACTGAACATTAAAAAAAAACAAACCAAAAATGAAGAATGAAGGGAGGGAGGGAAAATACAGAGAAGGAGAGAAAAAAAAAAGACAAAGAATGAGAGAATAAGAAAGAGAACAATTTACTGTTTTATAGGAGCAGTATGTGAGAGTTTCAAAGGATAGATATGGGGAAATTTCTTCCAATAATTTTAATTTTCCTTTCTGTAGGAAAAAAAATCAAAATAATGCCAGTGTTATTTCTTCCATTTGCACCTGGTCTTTTTGGCTTTTCTGTGCATTGCCTCACTTATGTCATGACTTGTAATCCTCCATTCAAGGACTGCCACCGACTGCTGTTGATCAGCAACCTGCTGCTTCAAGTCTGAAATAAGACTGTAAATTCCTCAGGACTGCTTCCTCATGCTTCATATTTTGTGTCAGCACAAATGGCCCTGGGCCCTTTGTGAAAATGAGTGTTATTGAGGCAATGAATGAGAATAAAGATTCCAGGTAGAAAAAATTAGGCAAGGAATAAATAATGCTCTTCTTGAAGACATCTCTCCATAGCTTGATGGTTAAGGAAGGAGAAATAGATTAATTCACACTTGTTGGAGCAGGCTTCTGACCCAGCTGACAGTAGAGGTGTGGATTAAGAGCATGATGGCTCAGGCTTACAGGTTCTGCTGCTCCTCAGAGTGATGTCTCCATAAAACATGCATTGTATTTGCACTTTCCTAAAGTAGTGCATGTTTTTATTCTCTGTCAAGACAAACAGATATGTTTCTGTTCTTGCTCTCTATTAAGAAAATAGCTTCCAAAAGGATTCTAAACATAGACCCACCGGGAAGATTCCTAATGTAAATAACCCTAAAGTGCAGTTTTCAGAGTAAAGAAATCCAGAAGATTCCTGTTAACTTTGTGCACTATTTTACATACACTTTTTTTGTTTACATTCACTTCCAACAAAATATAAAGAGAAACATTGAAATCATAGCATTCAATTCAGTTAGATAGATAACAGGAGGCTCTTTAAAACCAGTGCTTTAACTGTGCCACATTCATATTATTGGCAGAAGCAAAAACTAAATGCAAGGCCAAAATTCATATGTTGGGTAATATCCTACCCTATTGTCAGTTTGGTTGAAGTCAGTACTGATGGATATGGTTTAGCTTTCCATCAGTGAGGGTGATGGAAAACATATCCTAAGAAAAGAAGATTGTAATTTGTCAATTTTGAGATGTGAAATTTTTGAAACTTTGATTTGGCTTCTTTTTTTCTTTCACAAAGCCAAGTGTGTAGAATCTCAAGTAGTCCTTTTTGGGTGGAAAATTACCATAGAACACATTAGCACAGGGAGCTTTATCCTCCTCTATCATTAATGAACTCAGGTTTACTTTCTATGCTTTGTGTTTGCAAGCTTTGTGTGACAGCTGAACTCTTGCTTAATACAGCAGGGACTGAACCAGGAACCTCAAGAGCTAAGAACATGAAATGCAACAGCTTGAGCTCAGAAAGCAACCCTTTGTAGCTGGGGAATGTAACATTTGTGTTGTCTGAGAATAACTCAATGGTATGCTGCAATTGCTTTGACTATTCAGCTCTGTTTTACTTTGAATAATTTCAAACTAAACTTCTTGTTCAAATATTTATACTCAAATACCTTATTCATTTTTGCTTGGAGTTTAGATCTTTGTAAATGGCAGACAAGCTTTTCAGATAAAAATGGCAGGCACACATAAATAATTTTATCTGATTTCCAGTAAAGTTTGCTCCAAGGACATGAGGTACCATGTAACTTTAGCAATGAAAAAAACCCCACCAAAAGTAACTGAAGATTCAGCTGGGCTACCTTCACAGTCAGTGGAGAGAGGTAAGGAAAACTGTTCACATCACTATTTTATTTGCCTGTTCTTGTGGAATGGAAAAATTCTAGAAACTAGAATTCTAGATTCTCTCTTTTTTGGGTGAGAGTCCTTCCTACCTGCAAAGAGCTTTGGCTTCTGGAACATGGATGTTCAGTGCTGCCTGAGATACCATTTCCACTTGGCTTCCAGCCATCACTCCTGAAGAGAGTAGATTTTTGCATAACGTTTTTGTTATGTCTGCCAACTGTGGGCTGATGTCTCAGCTACACTGCAACATTTGAAATGGCAGCGCACAACTATGATTAGGTACCTGAATTATTCTCCTGACTATAGGCAATGAGGACTGGCAAGGGAATTAGCTAAACTTTAAATCCTAATTTCATTGACATCACTAGCAAAACTGATTTAATTTTAGTTGTGCAGGTGCAGACCATTACCTCCCATGAGCCTCAGATTAACAAAAAAATACACCTGAGCAAACATTCTAGGCATATAGTAGAGAGTATTTGCAAATAATTTTCATCTCCTTAGCTGGAAAACAGTAAGCATCAAAGATAGTTTTGCATGTTTATTTTTCAGCAGAAGAAAGGACTCCTGAGTAAGCCTACCAGCTGGGCTTGAGCATTATGTGTGTTAAATAACCAAAAAAAGAAAGGGAATGAAAGACAAAACAGTTGGCTCAGAAGATGAACGAGTAGTGAATTGGGCAATTTTTACATTTCAAGTTTCACTGTGAGGAATATCTCTACTGCTAATCAACAGAACAAAATCATATAGTTTTAAAAAGAAATGTGCATGATTGCATTATACAGTCTTTGCCTCTGTAGTATTATTATGGAAAGTTGCTTGCTTTGTCTATTAAGAAACTGTAAAGTGCCTGATTCAAGTGAAATAAATAGGAGTCTGACAGATAGTGGAGGGACTGAAATCTCAGAGCTGTTCTCTACTTTGTAGTTTAAGTCCCTTTTGGAAGAGGTCATGTCTACATAGACTTTTAATTTTTTTTTTTATATTCTCCATAATATGATAGTCTTTAGTGTTTTATACAAAAATTATTCGAGACCAAAAAAGGAAAACTCATGTATGTAATGTACACATTATAGCAAAAGGAAAATGATTCACAGGTTAGTAAAAAGATTTATGTAAATGTTTTAATGTTGGCAGCTTTGTGACAACTTTAAGAACATGATCTCAACCCCTTCTGAGGCTAAAGGCTGACTTATGCAGCACCTTAGCTGAGGGACAACAATGCAGCAAGGCACAGTGATTTAAACATTTCCTGTGGCAGATGAAAACCATAACTAAATGGATTCCCCTTGAAGAATCATTGTGTAAATAGTAATCACATATAATTACAAACAACAGCTCTCCAAAGTCTCAATAGATCTATTTCCATCTTCCTAACAAAAAAAAAAAAAAAAAAAAAAGACAGAAAGTAGTTTACATCTAATTTCCATTGGTTTCATAAGAAGCCCAGTCTTCTCTGTAGATTAATATGCCATTTCATTGAAAAATAGAATCAGTGTATTCCAAAATTACAAAGGCAAAAAACACCCACCAGATTATACAGGAAAAACAGCAGGTTTGCAGAAGAGTCTTAGAGCTTTCAAGCATTTAATTTAAACAGTGAATGTGTGTGTTGCTTTGCCTGTCACCAGAATCTGTTGTTTTTATGATGATACTTTCCATATTCAAACAGTTTTAAAATATTGCATATTCATCTTTTCCCTTCCACTGCATTTTTATGGGTTTTTTTGTTATATAAGTTACACAGAGAAGATGCTTTCTCAACATGCAGTAATGATATTAAATCTTCATAAATGCATAGAAGAAGAAACAGGACATCAATAAAAAGTACCTGAAGGGGAAAGAGTTTTGATAATAAACAAATTTTTAAAATTAAAACTGAATCACCAGTCTGTAGCTCGACACTAACATGAATTGTTGATCAGACACATAACTCTCCATGTAATTGTTTTCCCTTTAAATTCTGCAGATATAATTCAAGTCTGGAAGAAAAACACTAAGATACGATTCCCTACTGGGCTACCAAGGCCATTTCAAATTCTTGGAGGGTTTAAACTGAGGCATATCTGTTGAATTATTGTCATGTGAGATGCAGAAACCCTCTCTGCAACCAAGATGAAGACTCAGCTCTCTAAAAGTCGTGGATCTCTCCCTGACTGGGAGTGGTAGTGGCCAATGGTAGTGGCCAATGTAAGCTACTTCCCACAGGTCCAGATGTTTGTGACTCTCACCCATCAGTCTGCCTTGTCACATCACAGTGGGAGGGTTGATGAGGAAAATAGTTACAATAATAATGTAAAGTCATTGTTGTCTTACTGATCCCATATGGATTTACAGAAGATCTAGATTTTCCATTTTCTTCACAGTCTACCACTGATATTTAACATCTTCAGAGGCCAGATATTAAAATCCTGCACTGAATACTGTTTCTGCCTAATTCTTACTTCAGGACTTAGAGCTATCTCTATAAACCTCTCCCTTTCTGAGCTGTTCAGCCCTCTAAATATTCTGGCAGCAGATCAAGGTTGACACTTCCCTGGAAAAACAAGAACTGTGTAACTCCCAAAATGGGCAGTTCTCTGAGAACAGATGGATGAACAAAGTATAAAGGAAGTCAGTGTTGAACATTACAAACTTCCACAGACTGGCATATTCTTTAAGTTCAGTGAAAACACAAGCTGATTCCTCTGCTGACAGGGAAACATTTTACCTACACCAGATTCAATGACTGGAGACAGGAGTGTCACTTTTCAGTGATGTTCAGCCTGTGTGTAGAGCAGCTCACACACTCTCCTAATGGCTTTTTAGCCACTACCTCTGACAGCATCACTCCCACTAAAGCATAAAGGTAAGTTATCAGCTTTTGCCTGCTGTGGGCTGAGCTCTTTCTGTTCTGTAGCCATTAGTACTGCCATTACAACTTTTAAAAAACTTACAATGTAATTGTGGATAATGCTGATCACAACAAATCCTTATAAAATGGAGTCCTACTTCTATTTACCTCCCTAATGACTGAACTTCTCATTATTCTTGTGCTGTCAATTTGCTCCTTAGAAGGCTGTTTTTATTTATTTATTTAACAGTTTTCATGAGTGATTAAGACAGGCTGATTCAATTGCCAGTCAGTTTAGTGATAATTACATGCTAGATGCTATAAATGGGAACAAAGAATATACTTCCATAAGAATCCAGAAGAAGAGGAAAAAGAATAAAAAAAGAGCAGGCTTTAGAAACACTTGTGAGCCACTTGTCTATTCATACCAGCTGTTTGACACTAGCACTCTCCTTGAAATAATTTTGAGGCTGAAATCACACAGTGATTCTTCTTCTGAAATGTTAATGTTTTCATGTCTGAGGCAAGACTAGATTATTCTCCCCTGAAGTTTTTTAGCAGGCAGTTATGCTTGCCAGCACCACCAACATTTTGAACCCCTATCAATGGCAGAGTAAAAGAACTGCTTTCTGTCTCATTTCTTTCAGGGAATAAATGCTCCTTGTGACTCACACGGTCTTACTCCTCTTGAATGCAGCTGTCTTTTTCTCATCAGAGTTCAAGTAAATTTACAAGAGGGATTTAGTGAGAAAACTGAAAAGCTGCTTATTCTCCAAGCTCACTATGTTGTCCTTTTTCTGAGAAACACTCATTGTTCAATAATGATATTCCCTGCTGAACTCACAAATTATATCTGGGGGAGAGACGGGGAGGATGTTTCGAAGGTTAAATTGAATGAAAAGTTTTATCAATGTGGTACTTAAAGATCATAATGTGCTATTTGTTAAGGTTTTTGCTGGGGAAGAAAAGTGGAATGTTATCTCTGGAATATATGTAAGATTTTTCCCATGTGTTTGCAGCCTAAGAACTCCAGAAATCTGCTGTGGAGAGCCTGCAGCTTTCTGGTGGTCCATAAGTGTAATGAAAAAGTCAATATATACTTCTAATATGGGCTTGGCAACTTCTCACCAAGCAAGGGGTCTTATCATCTCTTTAGTTGGCATCACATCTCTGGCCCTGTCTGACAAAGAGAGCTGAATTTAATTACAGCTGTGTGTCTATTTGTGGTTGGTGAGATTGCTGTAGATCCTGAATGGGTGTCTGGAGAGGTAACCCTATGGATTACCAACAGAAGAGCAATAACAAAATAACAGAAAAAGTAGAAAAGAACAAAACAGTGACTGTATGTGACTCCTTTACCAGCACTGGAAGGGGTGTGCCAACGTGCTGAATGCCCCATTGTGCCAGTCAGTACCATTTGTTATAGTTAGAGGAGCAGTAAAGCAGCACCTTTGCTCCATTTTTCTCAGCAAACCTGTTTAATGATAGTTCAAAACTTATTCTGCATTTTTCTCATGGCCAGCACATTCCCTCAGAGCACCACATATGCATCAGGCACTAGGTGAGTAATTGAAAGTAGAAAATAAAACTCATTGGCTTTAATGAACCTGTAGAAGACCAGCCTAGATCAAAAGAAGCAGCAAGTAAAAATTTTGGTTGCACTCCTGGGAGGCAGAGAAACATGGAAGAAAGTGACAGCAGATATTAAAATACTGCTTGTAAGGTTTTGCAAATTGAAAACCTGACACTTAAGATGGTTTGCAGTAGATCTGGTAGAGTGTTACATAGGTGATCACAGAAAGTCATTCAAATTAATGTGGCAAGTTTGCTACACTTTTATTTATGATTTTTTAGTATTTTAATTGTTCTGTAACACTGACTTATTGCAGCCATTTGGGATTGAGGCCAAACAGCTTATTTAAATATTTAATAATTGAAAAGCTGCAATTCATTTATTGCTTTCCTCTGAAAATGGAACTTCAAAATATTTTGCTGTGGGACATAAAAAATATTTATCTAGAAACAATTTGGAAGTTCTTCTGTATTTTGCAAAATTTTTGAGTTTTGCAACATGATGTACCAGATAGACTCTGAGGAAAAAGAAATAATTTGGTTACAGTAAGTGTGTAGGATAGCTCTCCAAAACTCTTATTCTGTCCTTTTCTTACTGGCCCTGAATTGGTGTCAGATACTGTGGAAATCCTGCCAAAAATCTTTATAATTATAGGAGAAAAGTAAAACCTGGGAGGAGACTTAATTATTATCTTAAGAATTTAAGAGTTACTAAGAATTTGCTTCAAGGGAGCAAACTTCCTTTTGAACCAAGGAAGGTATTAAGAGGTATAAAACATATCATAGAGTGTACAGGGAGATTTACAGTGTCATTCTACAAAAACATGTCCCAAATAAGCAAGGACTATTTGGAGCCTTGTATAAGGTATCCTGAAGGCACAAGAAAAGTTTTACTAAATGGAAGGACTCAGAAGACAGTCATAAAAACTAGGTCTAGAAAAACTCATAATAAAACCACAGTGTTTCCCTTCCTTAACACTGTGAAAAAACTAGGATAGAAAATCATTAGTAATATATCGAAAGTAGATTGGGAAATTCTTGTATCATAGAACAAGAATTGATTTTACATGAGAAATGGAGGCAGGATATCAAAAAAATTGTAAGTGCTGAGACAGGAATTTGATAGAAAACAAAGAGGAAATGGGTGTTTGTAAGTTCTCCAGAGTGTCTGGAATTATAATCAATGTCAATGAATGTTGTGGAGAGGATATTGTGGCTTTTTTAAAAATTGGAAGAGAAAAAGATAAATATCTGCATATTCTTTTAGAGCCTCTGGTGTTGGTCACTGTAAAAAGATGTCTTAGTGAGTTAGAAAAACACATGGATTAATCTAGCAAGAAAAAAATATTTTCAAAATTAAAAGTAAATAATATCATATTTGGCTTTTAAGGTTTGAAATTTTAAACTCAATTTACAGACTCAAAAGTTCATTGATCAAAGGAAGATGAAGCCCAGTTTAGGGAATACAGCTGGACAAAGCATAAAAATTAATAACCTAGGGAAGTGCCTAGTGCTTATTTGTTGATTTGCATTGTGTACCTACAGAGGGAAACTGAAAAGATAAATTCCTAAGACTTTCTACCTTTCAGTTACATGAATATATAAAATTTATATTAAGCCATTGGTGTCACCAAATCAAAAATAATTGCTATGGTCAAGCTAAGACTTTAATTCTCAGTACTCTACAGTGGCTGATATAGTCATGCTCAAATTTTCAGCTGACATTAACTTTAAAATGACCCTGAGAGAGTGCACTGTTTTATTTCTTCAGCAGAGGACAGGATTTAATTTCCCTTTTTATTTCCTCCAACAGCCGCTTCACTCACTGCTGCTTGATTCTCATCTGCTGTTAGTGTCTGAGGTAGCCTACAAGAGATGAGGGCAGGCAAGACCTCCAGAGTAGTAGATTTATTAAAAATTCCTTTGTTTATCCACTAGATGACTCCCTGATCTATTGGACTTCAGCAGGAAAATCTGTAGACCCTGGGAATAAAAAATGGATGTCAGGGTGGGATGGGGAAGATGGGGAGGAGGGCTTGGTTTGGGTTCTTTTGTTATTTGCTGTTGATTTCAGTACTTCAGTATGCTAAGGCAGCATTGGAACAATCTACCCAAGGGTCAAGACAAAAGTGAGGCTTATTTTTACAGCCAACCCTTTTTTTTTGTTTGGTTGAGGGTTTTTCCCTTCTAGAGTCTTATAGAACTTAAAGATAAGGAATCATGCACATGCACACAGAGAAGGAGAACAAAAGCAACCTTGGCAAACTTAATAGACAAAAGTGAGTCTCCACTGAAAGACTCACCTATCACGTGAAAACAAAGGTGTTGGAAGGAAACAGTGTCTGATGGCCATTCCACTTATGTTATTTGGTCCCATGAAGTTTGAATTCATTACTTCAGTAATTTTGGTCTCTTCATTAGAATTGATATTGTTATTCCACCACTTCTACCAAGAAAACTTCAGTATTGTGTAGCATAAAAATTACAGCTAGTCTGCTCCTCACTTCTCTCCCTCCTGCCTCCTTCTTTCCTCCAGTAGGGAAATACTGTGGTTCCTAATAATAAGAACTTGAATGCAGGTGTATGGAAGTAAAAAAAATCAGCTCTAATTTGATGTTCCACAATGGAGCAATATCTTGATGCAAGTCATTCTGCATCATGAATTGTAAGGCTGACTGCAGAGCTGACATCTGCAGCATTTTAGAGCCTGAGAAGCCGAGTGAGCTGACCAGGTAGATTATGCAGCCCTCGGAAGAGAACTATTGGGTGAGGACTTACAATAAATCCCAAAATGTAGTCTGCTCTCATGTTTTCTGCTGAATCAAAGAGCAGATGGTATGGCTGCTTCAGAATCTTAAGCAGGCACTCTGCTGTTCGCTGCTGTATGTTAAACTGGATGGCAATAGGCAACTTAACTTAGACAATTTTTTTAAAAGTACTTCTACTTGTTTATGAAGAGTCCATGAACAAGCAGTACTATAGCAGGTGTTTGTCCTTTTTTTTGTTTTTTTGGATGTAAATGTAATGCAAATTACAGTCGTGTGGCATAGAAAAGTATAACATGCCCCAAAATCCAAATAGATTTTACTGTGCCATTGGTTGGTGCTTATGTCTGATAGAGTAAAAGATACAACTTTGAAGATCATATGTGAGTATTTACATTGTTTAGTTTTTGATACCATGACCAGAATTAACCAACCACCATTAGTTGTCCAGATCAATAGATAATCCTATTTTTAGGAGAAGTTATGAAAAGACAATTTGATCAGCAGTTTAATGTAATATCTAAAAGTATGAGAAAAGAGATTTGTTTTGGTTACCTGTTAAAATGTTCTAATCTTCAAATGCAAGCTGGAAATAAAACTAATTATATCTACTTACAACTGAAAAAGTGTTTTCATAAAAATAGTGAAGTTTTTTGAAGTATTTGGGTTTCTATATGCATTTTCAAATCTTACTCTGAAGTGTACTCATAATGAGTCAATGAATGAATGAATGACTAGTTTAATTTAATAAACCAAATGCTAACTACCACATTTTTCCAGGAATTTATATTATCACTTTTTGTTTCAAGATGGGATTATTTTTCCAGTAATGAAAAAAAGTGAAGTTCAAGCCTGTGAATAAAGACCTGGTGCAAATTTTATTACTGTAAATGATAATTTGGTTTCAATACTGGCTTTATCTCTGATTCTTTTTATATCCCTCTTGAGGAATAACTGAAGCAGGGACTATGGAGTGGTGTTGGAATTTCTCAGGCAGCCATTCTCATTTGATAATCTTCAGTCAACTCTGAAATTCATGAAGGGAGCATTTAAGATTTCTGCATATCAGCTGTTAATCTGGGTATCCTTTATTCATCTTTCTTTTCAGATAGGAAATGTCACTACTTGATGGGATTTGATAAAGTGATTTATGGCATCTGATCTATCAGAGCATATACCATTACAATAAACTTGAAGAAAGTACAGTTGAGCAGTGAAGTAAGGATATAAAAATGCTTCCTGTCATTGTCTTGCTTTGGTTAGCTATGAACTAAAATTCAATACAGAGAAATCAGGAGGTGAAGAAAAGAACTTGCAGAGAGGTAGCTAGAATTTTTTATTACTTAAATTCACCTTTGATACTTTGAACTGTGCAGCATTAGCACTTCAATATCTTCCTCATTTTAAGTAGTTTCATGTTCTGTACCATGGCAACTACAGGCAGACTATAGCCATGAACAAATTGAGTCTAGAGAGAGCTTCAGAAGCAAGTCTGGCTCTCATTCAAAACCTTTTGAAACAGATGAAAGAGTGTCTATTGACTTTGATGGGCTTTGGCTTGAACTCTTCCAGCTTCTACAGGCAGGCTTGGGTTCTGATTACAGCTCCAGATGATGTCCATGTATTTCATTCAATTGCACCTTAATTATATGCATTGAACAGCACTGGGAAAAGGACCAGGGATATAGGATGTTTGCCTCCAAGGATGATAATGAATGCAAGAACATAATCCTTTTCATAATGCTACTGAATTTTCTGTGATTCCCTGCACAGTGACACAAATTTTGCATTTGGGATATCATCCATCACACTATACCAGGGGTGGGTGACTGTACAGGTGAGGCAAGTTAGAATGCTGATGGACAAAAGAGCACAGGAAATACTGTCCACATCAGAATTACTTCTGTAACCATTCAGGCCTAGCTCAAAATTGCAGTTAACAAGTTATAGCAAAAAACAATTTTCAATTCCATTTTCATCAGATTCAAAGCTGTGTGACAGTGGGGAAAGACAGGAATTCAAGCATATCAAGCATTATATATAATAAAATACATGTATTATATGTGATAATTATATATTATAAGGAATTTTCTATATTATAAGGGACTGTCAAACCAAGAACAAGGTACCTGAGAAATAACAGATTTTCTGCTTTAGAAAAGACAAAGATGTGACTGTTTCTGTGATTTTACAAAGTAAGACTGTCTTTGAAAGTTTGTGGCCTTTCTCTCCACTTCTGTGAGTGGAATGTGCTGATCTAAGAACATGACAAGGAGGACAAATGGTTTACCACCTGCTGCCTGAGCACTCACCCGCAGGTCACCAGTCTTGTCAAAGAGATTTGCATTGACAGAATGTGAAATGGCATTGCCATCAAAACATATAAGACTATCTTTCCTTTGAAGAAAAGCAACAGCTACTGTAACTTTGAAGTTTGAGGACAGGAAGGCAATTAGTTTAAAAGTACTAGGCACAAACGGGGAAATGAATTTGATGTTGCATCTAATAGAAACTGGCAGTTTCAAACCATGAAAGATGGACTTCATATAGCACTTTTCTATGACAAGTCTTCAGCTAGTGAACTGATTTTGAACCATAAGAGTGAAATCACTTGAAAAGCCTTGTCCAATCCTCAAAAAAAGCTAGTCTTTTCGCTATACATAAATGGATTTCACAGAATATCTACTCTTTGTGCCACCATACCCTCATGAGCCACAGACATCTCCAATAATCCACATGTCACAGGAATAAAGCAGAGGAGATTGTGGGAGTTCCATGAATTCTTTTAAATAAAACTTTACGTATGATGTAAGAAAGTGAACTACACTATATGCTACAAAAGAGCAAACTGCTTCCTCTGCTTGCAAATGACTAAACAAGAATCTGGTTAATGAATAAATCATTGAGCATATGAGCCAAATACAGCAATTAATCACTTGAGGAATTAAGGGTATGAAACTTGGGTCTTCTGCCTGCCTTTAATTCTGTCTTAATTTTGGCTTTCTTCAGCTTACATTAGCTCAACATAAGGACCTCAGCTTTAGGATCTGAGATTTCTCAGAGCTCTGGTAAAATGTCAATCAATTTTTTGTCACTGTTTTGAGTAAAAGCTAATGTGAGTTATTAATCTTAAAGCATACTAACTCAATCATAAGTGGCTACATTAATTTCTTACACTTCAGTCTCCTGAAAGCAATCTGCTGTCTCCTTGCTCTGCTGACTATCACTAACACTATCTAACCAAGTTTTGATGAAGACAAGTGAATATATATCTGACTGGACATCCTGTCATCTATAGAAATACAGAGCATAATACAGTCTTTACTAGTAAGGTTACCTAGCTGATATTCTAGAAGACTGTGAGCTTCTTTTTCCAGGCACAAAGCATAATTTCAAATGTAATCTGTATTATTTATCCATATCTTCTCTGTCTGTCTCCATGTATACTACCTGAGATTAAGGTAAAACCAATGCCAACAATCACCTGAGAGTTCTCAGCAAATACAGAATGTATGGAGGTTTTTTTTAACAGAATCTTCTGTAATGAGCATAGAACAGGAATTTGTAAATATGTGCAGATAATTTTTTCTTAGACATGCTTGAAGATTTCATTAATAATATTTAAAACTTGAAGTGTTATGGAAATCATCTCTCATATCATTACATCATATACATTAGAACAGCTCTCACATTGTATCACCTCAGAAAAGTTACACTGTTGTAGAACAAGCCCTCAGATTAACATTTTCTAAGAAATCAGTTCTGGGTTCTCACAGTGAAAAACCATTCCTCTGGCAGGCCACCAGAATTTAAATTTGGCAGGCTGTAGTATAGTGTAAGGTTTACTTGTTCAATCAAGCATTCAATTAACTAACGTGTCAGTATGTTGGTCCTTTGTGAGACAAATAAATGGCAGCTAAAGTGCATTGAGCCATCTGAATGGATAGTTGTGTAATTAATATTTGCTTTTAATTTATTGTAAGATGTCCAGATGCTCTGGCAATCAGTTCCTGAGAAATCCTTAAAATAATTGAGTTCTGTAAACTTACTAGAGGGCAGCAGGTTTTCCTGTCTCTCTATGTGATTAGAATTGGGTAAATGATTCAGCAGACCTTTTAAAATTCTTAATTTTTTTATTAATATGTTGTTTATAGCTCCAACATAATTTCTGTGTAATTTATTGTTTGTTTAATAACAGGGTTTATCTATTATTTATAATCTATTTCACACTGTCATTGTCTTAGGATCATATAGCATTCTCCAACTCAGTAGACCAAGATTTATTGGTTTGGGAGGGAAGAAAGCATGTAATTTCAGGACAATTTTTTTCTCAGTTGCTCTCATCTTTGTGAGCTACTCCTGAAGTTAATTTTAGTTGTGTAAACACTGAACAGGGAGAAAGAAAGTCATTTGCAGTGTGTGATTTTATTACCTACGTGTTGATATGGGATGAGTTGTCCTCTGAACATGTCCAGATGAGTAACTTAGGCTCCTTGTACAACTTTTATGAGAAAAACTGGAGGAGGAGGAGGAGGGGAGATCAGAGCCTTTCAGTGTGTTTTTATCCGTTTTCACTACAATATGTAGACTAAGATCACTACAATATGTAGACTAAGATCATAGCTATGTTAAACATTCCCTGAAACCACTGGAGATCCAGGCATCTTCAGAGAATGACATGGCTCGGATATCCTGTTCCCATTAACTACCAAAAAAGCCTAAGTCAATATTGATAACTGAAATCAGGTGAATCAGGTCTTTATGTGGCAACATTTTGCATTTCACCAAGGTCTGAGAGAACATGGGCTTCTTCTCAGCAACCAGATTGGTTGGCTGCATTGCATGTTTTATATTTACATCACCTGGTGGCATTGACACCACGGGAATTACAAGGACATTTTTAAATATCATTCCATTGGTGATGATTTGTCAGTTTCATATGCTATTACAGGCCCTCGTGGAAGGGCCATTATGTGTTCCACTGTGCCATTTCCAACACTGTTTTTATGTCTGGTAAGTCAGAATTGATTTTTATCTCCACTCTCTGCTGCATTTGCATCATGATGCGTTGCCCCCACTCAGACATTGGACAAAATGTCATTTGTAGAAGGATCGTTCCCACAACTATCACCCCTGGCTTATTTTTCCTCTGACCAAAGTTGTATTGATTTTTCTACTGCTGTCTTCCTGGCTAGCAGTTAATGATCACACTCAATGTACAGATAATAGAGATGCCAGTATCCTTGTAGGGGTTAGCTGTGATCACACACAGCCATTCTTCTGCAAAAGTACAAAAAAAAAAAAAAAAAACCAGAACAAAAAACCAACCAACCAGAGATCCCACAAGCATTGATCTACATAGACACATTTATTCACATGATAATGGATAATGGAAACCTCACCCAGAAGGGGTAGATTAGTTCATAAATCAGATTTAAAGAATACATTTTCAACCTTTACATCCTTATTCAAGATATAGAGTTCATTTTTAAGATAAACTGCTTAGCAGTTACCTTTTTTTTTTTACATATAGTACACTATGATAACTTTTATGGTTAAAAATCCTTATATATTAAATATTCAGTAGGACAGAATATTGAATTCTATGTTTTGTAAGATTTATTTTACATAAATGAAAGCTTTTTAAAATATGTGAGTAATATTTTCCAAGCTCCACATAATCTGTCTTCAGTGTTCAGTTTCTAACTGGAGTCTGCTTTATTTTCAGGAGACAGAAGTTTGACAATATTTGGAAAAAATAACCAGTCTGACAGGTCTTCAGTGAAATACTGAGAAGCTGAGGTACCACAAATGACTAGTCGTATTTGTAAAACAGAGCACTGTGAACAAAACTAATGAACAACTCTTTCATGTTTTTGAGCTATTCAGTTTGGAACTAGTTCATATAAGGATTGGAATAGTTAAAGAACATGAATTGTGTCTTCCTGTCAATACAGCAACTCTTTTAAACTTGAAAAGGTCTGTATTCTTTTTCCTTAGCATTTTTTGTTTCAGTAAAGCACACCTGATTTTTTTTTTAAGTCTATGAAGGCTGCTAACCAAACAGTTCCCTAAATATCAACAGGAATCTTATTTCTATCTCAAGGAAAAAAGAAATATATGACAGTCCACATATGAACATGAAACCAATTATTTCTCTGACATTTTTTGTCCCTACATTATTTCCTTTCTTGTTATCTTGGACATTATTCTTAGGAAAGTCATTAAAAGTTCAAAGGTATGTATGAGATTAAGGCCTTCAGGAGAATGAAACTGAAGATCACTTTTCAATATGAGAAATCTTGCAGTATAGAAAAATTTGACATTTCTGTTGCTCTTGGGGTACCTTATCAGCAGACAGTGAACTTTGGGTTCCTACAGATAAAAAAAAGTTACTAGCATGCTGTGAAATGGAAAAGCAAAAGATTATCCTCTTTATTCAGTGTACGTATGCAAGCTTCTAGCATGGCAAAATTTAAAGGGTATCATTTCTATAATTGGTGCTTCTAACTCAGAGAAGTTTTATCTGCACTTTTCTATCTGTATACAAAGCACAAGCATAAAAGAACAGCCCAAGATTTCTGCTGAATATGACTTTTTTTTTCAGAACCTTTTTTTTCTACCAGTCTTTTTTTCCCCTATTTCTTCAGCTTGAGAGATAAAGTAGGAAACTCTTCTACAGCCCTTAGCTAGAGCTAATGGGATCCAGGCAGTACTGCTGCCAGGATGAATCTGCATATTAACTAACCCTTCGTGTAGGGGTCTAGCACCTGACACTCTTTTATATTGCCATAATTAAAATGAGTTGGTGGGTCAATTAAAGCGAACTTTTCACCATTAATGACCTTTGATTACCCCTAACTGAAGAATCAATGGTATGAAGTCAGCACAGGCTGGAAATACTAATCCAGAAAGCCTGGCAGGCTGACATATCATGTAATGAGGTCTGAGTCCAAAGCTAAAGCAGGCTCTGTCATATGTCACAGTTGTATCATATAGTCTCTGATAAACATAAATAGGTCCTTGCGTTCATCTAAGGTACTTCTGTCAACAATGGCAGACCTTAACATGCAATCTAAATTTCTTTAAAGAAGCTGCTGCTGCTGCTTTGTCCAATGTTTTAATTACCAGCAATGTTATGGTGGTCCATTATCTGTTAGACTGGATTGAGCTTTAATAGCAATACATTTACTTATTTATTTCAGTAAATTTTTTTTTTTTAAAGGGCGCCAGCTTGATAGATGAGTAATTTCTATTACTTCCCACAGCCTCTGGAAATGACAGAACTCTCTGGGCAAGGATTCGGTTCCAATAGTCAGTGATTACTAGTCATTGGCTTGTACATGGAAAAGGGCCTCATATCTCCCTCAGGTGGTTTGATGAGGACAAATAATTTTGGATAGGTAAAACCCTATCATCCTCTATCCATTAAGTAAAGTTTCTAACAGAAGTTAGTATAAGCCTGTGGTCCAAATAACTCAGGTGAAAAATCACTAATGAATTCAATGGAGAGTGTCCAATCTGTAGTAAGTGCTTTTCAAAGTCACACCTTTTAGCCTTTGAAATAAACTTATCAATTCAAAGAAAGATGAGAAAAATCAAAAAATATCAATGCTGCCACTTCTTTACTTTAGAACAACTACACAACAACAGTTGAGTAGGTCTGAACAACACTACTAATTTCAGTGATATGATTCCAAAATATTGAAATGAGGGGAAGCACATTCATATTATGAAAAATACCCCTTGTGGCACTATCCATTTAAAGATGCCAAAGAGAAAGATAGATGGATTCTTCATTGGATCATTCTTTTATTTATAAATACACAAGTCAGTAGCAGCATAGCTCGTTCTAGAAGCATACTTCATTATTGCCAAGTGTAGTGTTTCTTGATATTTTTCCTCCAGTAAGTAGCAATATGTCAAACCCCACATATTTAACTCACTTCTTTTGATGTCAGAAGACCATGGCATATCCTAAAGAACAAATATTTGAACAGTGCTAAAATCCTGTCAGCAAAGTCTTGGGTACCCATCTGTTACATAGATAATATACATACTGAAATGACTGACATTTGTTACCAATACTAACAAAACAGTCAAGACTTGTGGTGTATGTGTGTATGCCTAACACACAGTATGCAAATCTGTATGTATATACAAGTACATCTATTAGTTATATGTCAATATGCATATAAATTTCTGCCTAAATATTTACAATCAATTAGTATATTTTTCAGTCTCAGTTTTTGTATTGCTTTCAGCTGACTGAAAGGGCATATGGAAACAATAGGAACATATGGAAGAAAAGATCTGTTTTAAGACCAGATTGTGGTATGTTTACTCATATTGAATAACATACAATATTCCTTCTGTGGCTTAAAATACTCTACTGTGAAGAAGTGTCAAAATACAGAAGTTGGTATTTATTCACACTGTTAGGTATTTGCTATTTATTCACCTGCAGTAGTGATGGCGTCACATCAGAACTAAACCTGGAATTGGATTGTTTAATTTATTTCCAAATTCTACCCCATAATAATTTTCTTGAATCAGGGCTACTCTTTTATTTACATAAACTGGGAACAAGCTCTTACCTCTCCTGTATAGAGATTAACAAGAAGGCTTATTGAGGTTTCCCATTTATAAACATTATGCTGTTTAGTTTATCACCTTAAAAATGGGACTTTTTTACATGGATTGCCAGTGCCACACTGTATCCAAATAGTGTTTAAACTGTGAAAAATTGTTTGCTTCTTAAGGCTGATGATACACTGCATATTTTAGTCACCCTATTTTGCCTAGGCAGTGATGGATGGATCTCCAAAATGTGAATGGTTTTATCTGTGAGGGGTGCACAGCCACTCACCCTCTTGCACCTTGGAGAAGAGAAAGAATGGAATTTCAAGCTTAGCTCTGAGTATCTTCCTAGAACAGCCTGAAGTTTAACCGCAAATTCTTCCACCCTTTCCTGCTGTAGCCATACTGGTTCCAAATTCCACCTGAGTTCCTGTCAAAATAGCTGGAGATATTGGCTCTACAGCAATAAACTCCAGGTTTTTTATTTGTGCCCAACACATCTACCCACACAGACACATGAGAGAAGTCCAAGGGATGTTTGAAAAGCACTAACCCACTTTACCTAGGAAAATGTCAGTTTGCATAGATGATTACTATGTGTACAAGTAAGAAAAGGTAATTAAGGCCCTTATGGCAGACATCACACACATGAGCCTTCCATTAAATTCCACAGGAGGTTGTTGCTGAGGTCTTGATCCTGGCTAAATCCTACTCCTTGATTTTAGCCTAAAGTTAATGCCTAGAGATCTTCTATTTTAAAAATCCTGATCAGGCAAACAGTTTTACATACATGCATCATCTGTAGAATCAGAAATGCCCCAATGTTCCATAATTAAAATATGAAAAAAACCAACAAACAAACATATTCTTAATCTGAATGGACTCTGCTAATGGAAATTCTATCATTCCTCTGGACACATCAACTTAAGTACATTTGTGCTTGATGCAAAATATTTAAAATTAAGAAATGAAAGTGCATATTACTAACTGCTCAATTATAAATCCTTTAACAAAAAAAATTAGCTTATTTTTCAAAGGAAAATATGAATAAAGAATAAAGTAACTGTCAACTTCAAAGAAATTTCAAAATAAAAAAATAGAACTATACTGGGGATTTAGATTATTTAGACTGATAATAGTATTTTGCAAAAGAGAGAATGTAAAATGCCACAACCACTCTAGAAAAATACAGCATTGGCAGTTTGTACCTGTGTAGATTGTATCTATATAATCTGGAAAAAATCTGTGGCTATGCCCAGTAACAGAAGATTCCTAGTTCATTCCCTTTTTTCAGCCTAACATCTACACTACTCTCTTTTTGATTTACTAGCAGTTCAGTAAAGAATCTGTTCCCAGTCAGCATGCATTAATTTTCTTGACAATAAACTTGTAAAAAACTCTGACACCTCAAACTAATATTGAGTCAGAAGATCCATGAACATAGGGCAGCTTCACATACTAAATTTGAACTCATAGGACAGAAAAGTTAAATATTTCATAATAATAAGGCAAGCAAATAAATTCCACACTTGCCATGGAAACACTGACACTCAAACTAACAGCAGTACTTGATCACACTCTAGTAATGTAAAGCTATCCTTTAGACCTTAATTCTGCAGTGAAACTCCCTCAGCATTGCAGCCAATCATACTCCTTAAGTATTTCTGGATTACTTCTTTGGCACTGGGATTTCTGTCTTTCTCCTGGGTTATAGAGCAGGAAGCAGAGTGTTTTCTCACTATAAGCAGCAGCACATAGAATGTTTTAGCCACATCCAAGTATAGTTATGGGCAGGATACTGCCCATACACGACTCTAGAAGAAATCTCTCGCAGAAAATAACTAAATCTTGAAATTAGCAGTAGATTCCCCAGACCACTACATCCTCTGCAGCTGCAGACAGAGGGTGAGGAGCTTGGCAGGCTGAGGCCCCTGATCCAACATGATGCTCTGTCTGAGGCAGCATTGCCTCAACTCCAGCAAACAGCTGGACTTACAGATGTTCAATACATCACATAAACAGGTCTGTAAACTCCGTCAGTTTTGCACATTGCTCACCTGAGTATGAAAGACCCTTGAAATGAGGCAAGTGAACTAAGAATGTGCACATTCTAGCACAGACCGAGGGCCACTTCCTGTCACACCCAAAGGCCACATCTTGCTGCACCCTGCTTTTAACCTGAAATCCACTATATGCATCAATAGCATATGCCATAAAAAGCATGCTTTGAGGTTTTTGGTTTAGGTTGGGTTTGTTGGTTTTTTTTTTTTTTCCCCTCCATTTTATACAACTTTAACACTTTGAGAAAAAGAATCCTAAGAAAATGAAAACAAAGTCCTCTGGAGACATAAGATGAAGATGGAGACAAAATCTGACAGTAGCAAAACCTATTTTGCTACCCATCCTTAGAGTCCTCTCCCAATATGCCAACCAATAAGCAGTAAACAATCTGGTCATGACAGCAAAACATTTCACAAAGGCTATGTTTCTAGAGGACAGGGATTGAATTTTTTAATAAAATGTTAAATCTCAAAGCAATTCAAGAGATTGCATTTCGAGAAGAGAATCATATCTTAGCAAAAGAAATTCTATAGAACTGTTACTCAAATAGCTAACAGAGAGCTTGAAACGTGACACAAAAGAAAGACTACAAAACATCTTGACATTGCTGCCATATTACAAGTCAGTACTTCAAGAGCAATGAATGAGGTGTAAATATTTACCCTAGGTAGCTAGACCAAAGAATGTAAACAGATTCCAGAGATAAAATACAATTTTTCAGTATCTTTAGTGCTGGAAATGGAAATGTTAACTCTGCCAGGCCCACTGATCCTGAATGATGAATACAATCAATTACACTTTTTACCTGTCAGTCATTCGCATCATTGCCTTTCTTGCAGCTGACTGCTCCCTGTCTTCCAATTCTTGTTTCAAGGCACTGAACAACTTTTTATATTCACTTTTCATTCAGTCTTTTTACAGATTCCCTACTGCCATCTCGGGTTAACACTGCTTGTTTCAGAACTTGTCTGTTTACTTCCCATATTTCCTCAGTGTTGCCTGTATCCACGGTCTCCCATCTCAGAAAGGTGGCTCTTCTGGTCTCTGAAGTGTCATCTTAAACCTCACTCTTCCTCAAGCTCCACAAATTTTAACCACCTCCTAACAATCTGATGCAAAGTTCACTGGTCAGCAAGAGCCAATAACTTCAATGGGCTATGAATCAGGACCAGATTGCTGCCAGTAGCCCTGGACTGAAGTCTAGCTAAAGAAAAATAACAAAAGAAACTGTATCGGTACCCTTGTTGCTAATTACAGACTGCTACTTGAACACAGTCATGGCAATACTATATCCTTGGTAAATACCAGCTCTTACTATTTCCAGTATATTTCTCCAGTCCTTATGCAAAGGACTAAGGCCTTACATTGTTGTACCTTTATCTGTACAAATTCAGAGAGCTGCCAAAGGTCTCTCACAGAGCTTGAACAAATAAGTCTACACTCGCTCCTATAATTTCTTTTATATACTACAAAATACCATTCTACATTTAGCTGGGTAAGACAAGGAAAATCAGCATGTTTATGAACCAGGTTACTAAATCATTGCAAAAAAATCCACCATTAAAATGGGGTTTAGAGTGAAAGAGTATTCAGAAAGCACAGTGAAAAGTTTAAATTTAGTATGTTTTTAATTCTCACTAGTGAGGACATAAAATTCTGATCTTCCAAGGAACCTCTGTCTAATCCCATTAAT